>NW_026555085.1:45847500-47097500 GCF_021234165.1 Pteronotus mesoamericanus
TTGGCACATTTTAGATTTTCAAGATAATTGTACAGCTGGGGTTAAAAAACACTGATCTAGAGCTTGAAGTTGTTTTTATTAAATTTCCAAATTTGGATTTTTTTTTTTTTAACGAAACTAACAATGCCGAATTCATTTTCTTGATCCATTCTTTTACTGTGGTGAAAAACAGCAGTCAGTGTACCATTTAATCATTTTTAAGTGTACAGTTCAGTGGTGTTAAGTACCTTCATATTGGTGTGAAGTAGATCTCCAGAACTTTTTTATATTGCGGAAATTACACTGTATAACAAAACAACTATCTTTTCCCCCATGCCTCACTTCTAGCTCCTGGTTAACCAGCTTCCTTGTTTTTTGTTTTTGTTTTGGGGGGGTTGTTTTTGTTTTTTGTTTTATTGACTTTGCCTACTTTAGATACATCATGTAAGTGGAGTCCTACCGTATTTACTTTTTTTGTGACTGCCTTATTTCACTTACCCAAATACCCTCAAGGATCATCCATGTTGTAGCATGTGACAGGATTTCCTTCTTTTTAAGGGTGAATAATATTCCATTGTATGTGTATACCACATTTTGTTTATTCATGCCTTTGTTGATAGACATTTCAATTACTTCCACCTCTTGGCTATTATGAGCATGCTGCTATGAACTGCATGCAAATATCTCTTCAAGATCACCTTTTATTTCCTTCGGATACATACCCAGAAGTGAGATAGCTGGACCATTTGGTAATTCTATTTTTAATTTTTTGGAACTTCCAGATGCTTCATAGAGGTTGTGCCATTTTACATTCCCATCAGTAATGCCCAAAGGTTTCAATTTCTCCATATCTTCACAAACAGTTTAGTTTTTGTTTTTTTGTTTTTTTGATGGTAGCCATTTTGATGGGTGAGGATTGATGCCTCATTATGGTTTTGATTTGCATTTCTCTGATGTTTAGTGATGTTGAATCTTTTTGTATGTTTATTGATCAGTTGTATATCATCTTTGGAGAAATATCTATTTAAGTCCTTCACTCACTTTTTAATGGGATTTGATTTTTTGTTGAATTATAGGAGTTCTTATATATTCTAGATATTAACCCCTTATCAGATACATAATTTGTAAATATTTTCTCCTATACATTGCCTTTTTACTCTGTTAATTCTGTCCTTTGATGCACAAAAGTTAAATACAATGTCCCATTTGTTTTTGTTGCCTGTACTGTAATGTTATAGCTAATAAATCGTGTCAAGTCCAGTGTCTTAAAGCTCTTCCCTTTTGTTTTCTTCTAGGAGCTTTATACTTTTTGGGTCATACATTTAGGTTTTTTAGTCATTTTGAATGAATTTTTTATTAAGAATACAGCTTTATTATTTTACATGTGGATTTCCAGTTTTCCAGCACTGTTTGCTGAAGACTGTCCTTTTTTTTTTTTTCATTGAATGGTCTTAGCACCCTTGTTCAACATCATTTGACCATATATATATGTGAGAGTTTATTTCTGAGCTTTCTGTTTTATTGCATTGTCTGTATGTCTGTCTTTATGCCAGTACCACACTATTTTGATTACTGTAAGTGTGAGACCTCCAATTTGTTGTTCAACATTGTTTTGGTTTGAGGTCCCTTAAGATTATAATAGTAGGATAAATTTTTCTAACTGCAAAAAATGCCATTATAATTTTGGTAGGGATTATATTGGCTCTGTAGATTGCGTTAGGTACTTGTACATTTTAACATCGTCTTTTAATCCATGAACTTGGGATCTTTCCATGTATTGTATCTTCTTTAATTTATTTTAGCAATATTTTTGTAGAATCTAGTGTATAAGTCTTTCATCTTTTTGGTTAGGTTTATTCCTAAGTATTTTATTCTTTCTGTTGCTATTGTAAATGATATTTTTTTCTTAATTTTCTTTTCAGATTTTTCATTGAGAGTGTATAAAAAAAGAACTTATTTTTGTTTTGCTTTTTGTGTTCAGCAACTTTGCTAAATTTATTAGTTCTAATAGTTTATTTTGTGTGTGTGTGTGTAATCTTTAGAGTTGTCTACATAGAATATCATGTCATCTGCAATCAGATATTATTTTACTTCTCCCTTTCCAATTTGGATGTAAAACACCCTGGGTCCTAGTGGAGATATGATAGAGAGATATGAGTGGTTGCAGCACACTAGTAAAGTGCTATGAAGTGGTCTGATTAATTTGGGTTGGGAGGAGAGGGCAAATGGTAGAAGCAGAGATGGAGAAAAGTGAATGGGATTGTGTACTTAAGAGAAGTGACGAGTTAGATGGTGGGTTGGATGTATGGGTGAGGAGGAGGCAGGAGAGCATTTTTAAGGTCAACTCATTTCTGACTTGAGCACAACTAAGGGGAATGAGATAACACACAAGTGTGGTATAGAGATTTTGGTATGCAGAGTTTGAGGTGCTTGTTAAAGAGCTAGTTAAGAGATGCTGCAAAGGAAATTGTGAATCTGGGCATTGAAATACTATAAATAAGTTGACTCCTCTTGGGGGCAGCCCAGGACCTAATGTAACTTTTGGCACATAGTACATGTTAAATTAATATAATGTAATGATTTCTCATAAAAATTCAATTCATTGTAATATATTTAATGATCTTTAATGTAGGAACTAATATTTTCTTTTATACTATTATGTAAGTGTCATTTTATGGGAAGAAGGCCATGGTTTCTTAAACTGGCTGTATCATTTGTTTGTATTGCCATTTTATGTTATCAGCTCTCTTGAAAAGCTCAAGTGTAGTAAATTCTGCTCTTCTGTTCAAGTCCATAAATATATAGAAAATAGATTAAAAGGCTACACACAAGTAAAATTCAAGATTTTTTTTTTTCTGGGATAGGAATGGGAAAGGCAGGGTAGGGAGTAAAATTTGATGTGACTAGATACTGAAGAATAAAAATCATGGAACTTTTTTTGTAAGTCTGGCAAGCTCTAAAAGAGGTAGTCTTTGATGTGCTTTATATAACTCTATAAGGAAAAAAAGTGTCCTGGATTGGAGAGAAGTAGAGAAAGATACAGGAGAATGGACTAAAAAGGAAAGCACTGAAAGAGAAATGGACAGAGGGCATGAGGGAGGGGACAAGGGAGTTTTCAGTAGGTTCTCAGTTGAGTATTAGAGTGTCATCTACTTTGATCCGTTTGAATCATGAGCTTCAGAATATTTTTTTTTCCTTTAAAAGCTAATGCTGCTCCACAACTCTTTACTGTTATAAAGTGTCATTCTATTCTGTAGACATAGTAGTCAGATAAGAATTTTTTTTCCCCATCTTACCACTGAAGCAGGAGATTGCATTATTGTCGTCCTGGTTCTGTCACTAACTGGCTTGATGAACCTAGGAAGTCACTTGCTTTCTGTGAGCCTCAGTTTACTCATCTGCCAAATGATGGAGCAGGACAAAATGATCATTAAAATTCCTTCTGCTCTAATACTTCATATTTCCTTGAAATCAGTTTTGCCCTAAGTATGGCAGTGGTTTCCCATGTTTAAAAATATATACACCCAGCTATGCTTTTGAAATTTATCTTACTAACGTACATTCTTCTGTATATCAAGTTAGCACAGCACTTACTTTGCACAGTTTGTCATTCTAACTTACATATTGCTTTTTGAGATTTAGGGGCTAAGATTCTCCTCTTAAGATTGTCATCAGTTTCTTTGAATACTTTTGAATTCTTTTGAATGCTACCTGTGAATAATTTCTTCGCATGATCTTCTGAGTTTGTTTGAGTTTTTGTGGGAGTATTTGAAATAATTCCCAACTTTGTATCATTAGAGTTTCCTTTTTTTTTCCTTTTTACTGAACTTATTGAGGTGACAGTGGTTAACAAAATTGTGCAGATTTCAAGTGCACAATTCTACAACACATCATTTCTACACTGTATTGTGTGTTCACCACACCAAGAGCTTCCTTTTGAGAGAATTATTGTATTAGGAATTTAAAGTTGTTATTTCAAGTCTTTGACTTATTTATAGCCAGAATAACTTTACTTTTCTTAAAGTTTTCATTTAAAATCTTTACTCATTTTCCTTTGACAGTGAACTGAATTGTGAAAAATATTTGCAGTGTAATTGACCTAATAGAAATGTGATGATTAAAGAAAGTAATGCCCTGTATATATATGTACAATAAGACATAGTCAGAGGCACCAGAAAGTTGTGCATTTATAAACTATACCTGTTTTCAGTCTTTATACTTCTGGTTTAATTTAATGGAAGAATAAAGAATTTTAAGTACAGAGGTTGAGATTTTAAGAAAAGTATGAAATTGGGATCCTGTGTTAAATTGTTTATATGCTCATGGTTTTATATTGAGAAGCACTGATCATACTATCTTGTAGACACTAGAGGGTAGCAAAGAATATTTAAAGGAGGGGGAAAGCATCTTTCATTCTTCATCTCCTAGCGTGCAAATTACACACACTAGACATATCTTCCAGACTGTTCATAAATATTGAAAGTGTTTTACTTAAAGGACATTTAAAATTTTATTATTAAAAGCCTTACAAAAGTTTCAGGCTAGCCATCATGAAGTAAATTTTTCACTTGATTTTCATACTCCTAAAGAAATCTTTAGGGAAACCTTTAAATTTGTGCTTCTTAAAATTCAAATTCTTCTTCACAAAGAGAAAAAAATTAAATTCTTTCAGTGGATTAGACAAACACTATGAAATTAAAAGCTTAGAACAGAATGGAAATTGATTATGCCTAAGTGGTACTTAAGCAAATGTTGAGCTTTATTGATTTAATTAAAAATAACAGTACAAATCCACAGAATGTTCAGCAGGCTCCTCCCACCCTTTTGTTTTTTTATATATTTTAATGTGTTCTAAAACACCCATTAAGTCAAGATACTTTATTAGTATTGAAAAACAATTTTAGTTGAATCTCACTTATAGAGCATCCAAACATTCATTCGTGATTGTCTTTATAAGTATGTAAGGCCCTATCACTGCAAATTTCTAGGGATGGTAACCCCTGGTATTCAAGAATAAATGCTGAAGGTGGGGAGGAAATAGTATGATTTTAATAACATAATTTAATGTGAAATTATTTTTATCATCAAGAAGTTAATTTACCTCATTCTAAATGGTACTCTCAAGAGCAGGAATATTTAATGCAAAATTTAAAGGTAGCTATATACTCTTGTTTATAAGGTTAAGTATTTTGTGACAGCCTAACTGTAATAAATAACTGCAAAATGGGGGAGGGGCTTAGTTCCTGTGCTTTTAAAATAATATTCTTTGTAAGTATATTGTTGTATATGAATTATTACCAAATGTTAATAATCTATTATGTCTTGTTTTTTAAAGTGAATGAATTTTTAGCTTTTGAGGGTCCCATCTTGTTGGATATGAGAATTAAACATCTAATCAAAACAAATCAGTTAAGTCAAGCAACTGCTCTAGCAAAGCTGTGTTCTGACCATCCAGAGATTGGTACAAAAGGTAGTTTTAAGCAAACTTACCTTGTCTGTCTTTGTACATCATCACCAAATGAAAAGTTAATCGAAGAGGTGAGTATGTTTTCTTTTGTTAGTAATTATTTTTAAAAGTGAAGAAACTTCCCTTTCTCTTAGATAGTGAGGAACCATTGTTGCCATTTTTAAACTTTTTGGTTTACTCTTGGATAGTGATTCTAAACTACTTTCAGAAATACATGTAAAATATTTTTATCTAGTGTTTTAAATAATTTGGATCTTTTAACTGCTTTGGCTAAATTATGGGAAAGACAGTGGTAACTTAACAATTTATTTAGTAGGATGTTTATATTTGTAAGCATTTGGGCTATAATGTAGTTTTATCTGACTTTAAGATACTTAGATACTTACTGATCTTTTTAACTGGCTAATTTAAGTAACTCTATAGTCTTTATATGACTTATCCCTTGGAATACTTAATATATTTGTGTGTGTGTGTGTACACACACATATACATGTATACACATGTACATAAAAGATGTTTCTCATGAAAACTAGATAGCTATCTATACCTCTAATTATATGCATTTTATATTTGCATATTTAATTTAAAACTTTATTTTCTGTATGAGACACGATTGGCTTTTTTTTTCCACTCTGGCTTGATGTAAAGCATGGTATTCATGTATTTTTATGTTTTATATTACAGAATTCTGAGAGTAGAATCATGGTCCAAATGGGAATTTTGCATTTTGGATGACTCATAATTCCAAAATGACATTGGAGACAGTTGTAGGAGAATTAAATGTTGATCAAAAAACAGGGAATATGTATTTAAAGGATATATATTTAGATAAGACTGTAACACATTAGACAGTACTGTGTGAGAATATAATGTATACAAGTGTCTTGTGTCTCTAATATAATTATGCTTCAACCTCAGAACAGTAGAGAGAGGAGAACAAAGGGACTGTGGGACAGGCTTAAGGATGTGTAAATGTAAGTGTTGAGATGCCAGGCAGAGGGCAGTTAGTAGAGTGTGCATGATTATCTAAGTAGACAGAGATTGTGATCAGAGTCCAGAGGGAAGATAGTCTCAGGCAAAAAGCTGAATGCCCATATGAAGTTAGAGGTTGTAATTATAATGCTGATTGTGTCATTTTTCTTGATAGAAAGTGCAAAGGAAGATGGTAGGCTTGGACCAAGATTAGAAATAAGCCAGACTGTTGTCTATGACAAAGACAATGATTTTTTTTGCTATACAAAAGGACTGAGTGTAGTATGTCTTTAACAAACAAATCAATCTACTTAGCTTTAAGTATTTTATTCAGAGTTCTAAATTATCTGGTATTTAAATTTTTGCTCACATTCCAAAACAATACAGAGTAAGTTACCTGTAATATATATAGTCTCTATATAGGTAATATATTGGTGATCCCTAAGTTATGCTCCCTTGGATTTTAAAAGTAATCCTTGGTCATTGATGTCTATATTTGACCTGTATTTCACTTCCATAATTTTGATTCAGCCATTCATTAGTTTAAATGTGGTTTCATTTTCCCTGCCATTGTCTTTAGTGTCGCATTTTTTCAAGAGGGCCATCTAGTAGCAAACCAGGGATTTAACAAAGGCTATCAAGTGCACAATAAAAATTTTCTTAGCATACTTATAAAAAGGGAGGTTTTCTGTATTATTGAAAATAACAAATGTTTCAGCCGTATATAGTATATATGTGAATAATTACATAGAGGCTATCTTAAATACAAATATATTTTAAATTTTTAAGTGTAAGCTAGTGTACAAAATAGTGGGAAAATAATTTTTTGTTATACCCATTGTACATATTTTGCATCATTTGAGCATTCAGCAAGAATGGTGTAGGTTTTAGAAGAACAAAAAGAAATAATCAGAATCTAAAGAAATCAGACTTTCAAGACAAAGAATTTTTATTAAACCTGAACATGTAAAAATCAATGTGAAGTAATCAAGGGCCCCAATATAACCCCATTAAATTCTGGCAGGTACACAGACTTTGAAGCAATACCTGAGTTGAAATCTTGACTCTGCCACTAATTAAGCATGTGACTTTGATCAAGTAACTTTACCTCTCTGAACCTAATTTCTAAAAAGAAGTAGTAGTATCTACCAGGCAAGCTATTGTGCTTATTAGCAATGCTATTTCTGAAGCACCTGACACTAGTATATGAATAATACCTGCTATTATTATTATTATTATTATTATCATCATCCTATGAAGAAATAAAAAACAACACATGGATTGACTTCCTCTTACTTGTCAGCATGGTAGTGCCAAGGTTAATAGTTTAAGGTGACACAGCTTTTAATAAAAGACACTGATAAAATGGAGAGTAGGTCTTTGATGTCTGACATAAATTGTGTGTGTTTCTATCACTTAACCAACCAGTGTAACTTGGGCAGATGACAAAATATTTTTAAGCCTCACATTCATTATTTATAAAATGTTTATGATAATACCAACCTAGTGAAAAAGTTGTGATTAAGTGTAATACATATAATGTCTGACAGTGCATTTATATTGTAGGTACTTGAAAATACTTATATATTCAACCCTTTTTTTTTTGTTTATTTGTTTTAATGGGGTAACTTTGTAAAGTTTGTAAGAAAGAGGCAGGCATAAGAGAAGTGGAAAGAGCAACAAGTTCTAAGACTTAGTTCAGTCTTAACCCTGCCATAAACTTCATACTTTAAGAAATTACTACAGTTAAACGCAGACTAAGAGTTGGTTTTTTCCTTGTCTTAGTGTTTTCTAGCCCAATTAAATGTATGAAATGGAATCTCTGAATCTATCCCCATGCAACCTTGTCTTCATTATCAAAGATCAACCCCAAGATTATCCACATCTTAAGTTAGACACTTGTTAAATCATGACACATTACATTTTACACACATAACATGTAATCAAAAATTGATGGGGAGAGATAAAAGATCAATAAGGAGGGGGACATGGTTACCACTGTGGTACCTAAGTGCTAATGATCTGAATTAGTTTTCAATTATTTTTGCTATATGTCTGTTCCATGTTGGGATTAATTTTTCCACTCTGTAGAACACCAGTGATTTATGATTGTATGCTATTTGTTAATCTTATCTTAGAGCAAATGCTTGTAGAAATCATAGGTAAATTATGTTTGCTTTATGTAGTAAATCATTGTAATGAGGTAGTAAATTTTAATTTTTTAAGAAGCAATAGATGTAAGTGCATAATTAAATGAAGCAAGTTGCCATCATCTAGGTTATATCTTTGCATGCATGACTGTTGACAAGCTTTGAGATGGAACGATTTTATATGAAAAGAAAAATACTGGAGATTTATAGAAAACTGAGGTGAGCTTAATTTCAAAGTGTTATATGTATATAAAATGTTTCATATTTTACTTTTTCCCCCTCAGAAGAATAGACAATATGTTTATTAGTATATATCCAGTAGACTTTTCTGTCTTTCTGCTAATTCTAATGCTTTTTAAATTATTGGGTAAAGGGGAAAAAATAGAGATACTGCAACATTTTGGGGGGTTTTTTTAGTATCATAGACATGATTTAATGGGTAGAGGGTGCTTATAATTAGCATTAGTTATTTATATATAAACAAATGCCTGTAAAGTTCTTGAAAATAGTTGGTTCTTTGGCTTGAAGAAAGATTATTTCTTTAAAAACTGCAATGTAGTAATAAAAAATTATGAATTGATAGAGCTTGAGTTAATCAGATCTTTTTCTCCTGGTGAAATGATCTGTAATCTTATCTAATGAAAATTTTCAAGTATATTACTATATATTTTAACATAAAACCATTTTATGGCATATTTCTATATCCTTTTTCTGTAGATTTCAGAAGTTGATTGCAAAGATGCACTAGAAATGATCTGTAACTTAGAATCTGAGGGCGATGAAAAAAGTGCTCTTGTTTTATGTACTGCATTTTTGTCACGTCAGCTCCAACAAGGAGAAATGTACTGTGCTTGGTGAGTTAATCTTCTCTTGTAAAGAAGAGTTTGTTAAATAAGAATACAAAATAGGTTGTGAGAATTCAGATAGCTTGAGAACATATTTTTTTTAATCTTTTTAAGTCTTAACAAGACAAAAAGCCTATTTTCAGGTATTTAAACCTATTATCAAGTAGTTCCTATTAAAACTCCAAGAACTTTTTGTATTAAGGACCATACAACTCCTTAATATATCAGTAATACTCATTATTGATCAGGAAATTTTTCGGTGTTGGAAGAAGAAAGAAAGGTTTGTTTTGTCTAATGCCACAATAAAAACTTTTTCAGACAGCCTATACTTGCAAAATACATGCAGCCTATGATTGAATGTATTTCTTTCCTCTGCATATTATACACATTTAACTCTGTGTAACTAGCTGTTAGTCATTTGTGTATGGAGATACAGTCATTTTCTTTCTGTGAGAGATCATTCTACTTCACTAACTTCTTCAATGCACATTTATTTATATGGTGCATTTCCAAGTGGGCAGAGCCTATTATATATATGCCTTTGTGGACATACAACTAACAGAGATGTTGATGTTAACTCAAACTTTAAGATCAACTTTTTAAGTTAGTGTTAGCTAAAACTGACCGTTTATCTGGTCAGTCAACAGCATTACTAATCTTCATTGTTGTTTTGGTATATGGAAACAAAATAGGAAATTTAGTTTACAGTATTCTGACATTTAAGGATATTGACCAAGTGATACGTGGCATACAAATGAGTACAGAACAGGCAACCTGAATAAATGGTTATGTAATCAGAGAATAGAAATGTGCATAATTATAAAGGTTTTCTGAGCAGTTGAGTTTTGTTATGAAGGAAAAATTATATATGCAATATAGAGAGAATTAATATAAAAGGCAGGTAGAAAGATTCTGAAGGGAGAATAAATAACTATTTACTGAGGACAGGTATTGGGTTGGCCAAAAAGTTTGTTTTTTTCCATAAGATGTCTCTAGTAGTGCTTAGATGTCTTTACTTCATTTGAAACAATTTTGTTAGATTGTATTTTAACAGCTGTCATATCAGTGTGCACTTAAAAAAATTATCAAAATTGATGAATTTTTGTGTAGCCATTTTCAATAATATTGAAGGTGGAAGAAAATAATCAACATTTTCAGCATATTATGCTTTATTATTTCAAGAAAAGTAAAAATGCAACTGAAATGCATAAAAAAAGATTTGTGCAGTGTATAGAGAAGATGCTGTGACTGATCGAACTTGTCAAAAGTGGTTTGCAAAGTTTTGTGCTGGAGATTTCTCACTGGATGATGCTCCACAGTTGGGGTACACCAGTCGAAGTTGATAGCAATCAAATTGAGACATTATCTGAGAACAGTCAACATTATACCACACAGGAGATAGCCAACATACTCAAAATATCCAAATCAAGCATTGAAAATCATTTGCAACAGTTTGGTTGTATAACTCACTTTTATGTTTCGGTTCCACATAAGTTAAGCAAAAAAAAAAAAACAAACCAAAAACCTTCCTTAACTGTATCTCCTCATGTGAGTCTCTACTTAAATGTAATGAAAATGTTCCATTTTTAAAACAAATTATGCCAGGTGATGAAAAGTGGATACTTTACAATAATGCGGAATAGAAGAGGTCATGCAACATGCGAAATGAACCATCACTAACCACACCAAAGGCCAGTCTTCATCCAAGGGAGGTGATATTGAGTATATGGTGGGATTGGAAGGGAATCCCTCATTATGAGCTTTGTCCAGAACACCAAACAATTGATTCCAACAAGTACTGCTCCCAATTAGACCAACTCAAAGCAGCACTCAATGTAAAGCATCTGGAATTAGTCAACAGAAAATGCATAGTCTTCCATCAGGATAATGCAAGACCACATGTTTCTTTGATGACCAGGGAAAAGCTGTTACAGCTTGGTTGGGAAGTTCTGGTTCATCCGCCGTATTCACCAGACGCTGCACCTTTGCATTTGCATTTATTTTGGTCTTTACAAAATTATCTTAATGGGAAAAATTTCATTTCCCTGGAAGACTGCCAAAGGTACCTGGAACAGTTCTTTGCTCAAAAAGTTAAAAATTTTGGGAAGATGAAATTATGAAGTTGCCTAAAAGATGGCAGAAGGTAGTGGAACAAAATTGTGAATATGTTGTTTAATAAAGTTATTGGTGGAAATGAAAAATGTCTTTCATTTTTACTTAAAAAATAGAATGAACTTTTTGGCCAAGCCAATATATACGATTTTATTTAGTCTCTGGAAAATCAAGATATATATTTTTTGCTTTTAATCTTTTAATTACACATGTAGAATTGAAATGTAAAACCAGTTTTAATTTCCAGTGTAATAACTGCACTGACATAATCCATGTTTGTTACTACTCCAACTTATTTTTTATTTTTATTCTTGTAGGGAACTCACTCTCTTTTGGAGTAAATTACAGCAGAGAGTAGAACCATCTGTACACGTGTACCTAGAAAGATGTCGTCAACTTTCTTTGTTAACCAAGACAGTATATCACATTTTCTTCCTGATTAAAGTTATTAATTCAGAGGTAAGAATAATCAAGATATCTTCTCTTAATTTAAAATATGTAAGTTACCTTTATTAAAAAACTATTATTTGGGCACCTTTTCCAGTGATTTTTTTTTTTTACTTAGTGCTTTGAACATCAATTTTTTTTTAAAGTCCTTTAAGTTATGTGATGCAGAGAAATCTAAAAGTGCAAATGAGAGTCAAGGACTTTGTTCCTGGTATCACACTATTTTGATAATTTGCCTCTATAGAAATTTAGAGATTGTGAAGAAATATAGAGTTATCTTCCTTTGCCAGCCACCTGGCAGATTCCATTATCTAAAAATCCTTCTATAGAACACCCAGAAATACCTAAAAGTAAAACAAACTTTTTAAAAAATGTATAGCAGCTGAAATTGCAAGAATATTAGGGGAAATCCCCAGACCAAAAATGAAGAGGAACCTAATAACTGGAACAGACAGCTTGAGCTGATGCTAGATCTCTCCTTGCCAGGTAGAGGATATGTAACTATTTTCAGTAAGGGGCTTGAGTTTTAATATTTACACAGAGATAGGAGATAGCTATATGGGGATAGGAGATAAGATCTTGAGCTGTCTAAAGCTGGAGAGTTAGAGCTGAGTTCTGTGCCTCCTGTCCTTCCTCCTCCAACCTGTGAAGTACTATAAATTTCTTTGAAAAGTAGATTAGAAAAATACTACTCTTTAACACATGTGAATGATAGGGAACTTTGTGCATGTCCAGCTGGGGCGAGTCAGGACAAAAGTATTTCCTTTAAGAAGGTATAACCATTGGTCTTCCCGCACACAGATTTGGGGTCCAAACTTACCCTACCTGTGTAGTTTAGGAATCCCCATGCCAAGTAAGTAATGTTTAAGAGGGAAGGGTAAAAAGTGAATCTGGACTGGTTATACCTAGGGTTCCTGGCAGAACTGGATAAACCTCACCACAGGATTCTCAGATAAAGTCATGCTTATGATGAGTTTATGATCAAGATTTACAAAACATGAAACAGTCTGCTGAGGGAATTTTAGCAGAAATACCAATGGAGTTAAACATGCAAGGATAAAAACTATGAACTACATACATTTAAAGACAAGTAATTATCAAGATTTATAAAACATATGAAACAATCTGACATGAGTGAATTTCAGTACACAGAATAGTAGAATTATTTGCTTAATACTTTACCATAAATACAACTATGGATAAATCTGTAGCATACATAAATTTAATGACAAAAAATAAGAAAGCATGAGAAAGAAAGATACCATCAAAATGACCAAGCAGATTTTAAGAGTCAAAAGAACTAAAAAAAAAAAAAAAAAAAAAAAAGGTCATTGAAATAAAAACACTCATGGATTGAACAGATTAGACACAACTGAAGAAAACAGCAGTAATCAGAGTTTGAATATGTGTTTGAATTTATTTATTAACTAAATCAGAATCCAAAATTAACTTATTTTCTCTTAGAAATGCAGTCAGTTTCCAGTTTAAATGCTCACAGAGGACACTTTCCAAATGTGTTACTGCTGCATAGCCTGGAATGCCAAATAGTTTATAGGAATCCTTAAAAACTGGGATGCGGCCTGATAAGAAGTCTTTTTAAATTAATGTGTACCATTTTTTTTTTTTTTGAAAGGAGAGACCAAAAACAATCTCCTATCTTCTTTTTAAAGTACCTTTTAAAATCTGTAGTCAGTAAATCTTACACGTATCTTCAGTTTTTTTTTAGTATATTTTATTATGCTATTACAGTTGTCCCAGGTTTTCCCGCTTGGCCCACCTCCACGTGGTACCCCACTTCCCTCCCACAATTCTACCCTTAGTTCCTGTCTGTGGGTTGTGCACATAAGTTCTTTGGCTTCTCCATTTCCTATACTATTCTTAGGATCTTCCTGTCTATTTTGTACCTACCAATTATGTTTAATCCCTGTACCTTTCCCTTGATTCTCCCCCTTCCTCCTCCCAGCTGATAACCCTCCACGTGACCTCCATTTCTGTGATTCTGTTCCTGTTCTAGTTTGCTTAGTTTGTTTAATTAGTGTAGCCTTTATTTCTTCCCTTTATGTTTTTGCTGTACTCAATGAGTTCTCTGAGCATCCTTATCACCAGTGTTGAACTCTGCATCTGATAAGTTGTGTATCTCCATTTCGTTTAGTTCTTTTTCTGGGGTTTTGTTCTGTTCTTTCATTTGGGCCTTATCTGTTTCTTTGTCTCCACAACTTGACAGCCTCCCTGTGTTTGTTTCTGTGTATTAGGTAGAGCTGTTTTGACTCCCTCTCTTAGCACACATGTTAAGTTGTAAGGGGCAGAGCCTTAGGTATTCACCAGGGCAGGGCAGTTGGTTTCACCGCTTTGTGGCACTGCATGTGGGGGAGGGGGAGGTAAGGGGGCAGTGCGACAGACTGGTTTCTGAGGGCTTGCCCAGGCCTCGCCCTGTTTCCACTCACTTCGTCTACTTCACATATGCAACTGGCCCCTTTCTAGCTGCTGCAGTGACGACAGTTCCCAGAGTGGGTGGATTTGTATACATTCTAGGACTCTGTGGGCCCTTTAAACAGAAGCTGTTTCTTGCATCGCCCCAACCCCCACTTGTTTATACTTCCGTAAGTTGTGAGGCTTTATCTTCTTGGGCGCTGGAACCCTGGCTGCGCAGTCTGGTCCGGGATCGCTGGTTCCCAAAATATCCCTCCTGATTTTTATTCACCCCTCTTGAATGTAAGTTCACCTGTTAGACCACTACCCCTTCTCCGCCTATACTGTGTCTTCTCCCTCCAACCCGTCTGGATGAGTTTCTTCTGAACACCTTTGGTTGTCAGACTTCATACAAATTTATTTTCTGGCAGTTTCAGGGCGGGGGGTTTGTTGGTTTTGAGGTTCGTTGTGCTTGTGGTAGTGCAAGAAGGCAAAGTGTGTCAGCCTATGCCTCCATTTTGACCAGAAGTCTATCTTCATATTTTTCCTTCTGAAATAATTTCATTTTAAGGAGTAAAGAACAAGAGTGATTTTTTTCTGCTGTCCTGTTTTGTCTTTCATCCTTGTTAACTCACCCTGATTTTTTATTTTATATATTGTAGTGCTTCAGGTAAAAAATAAACTTAGAACCAATTTCTTAGGAAATCACCTTGCAGTTTATAAATGTAAATTGTGCCACTATTTTTTATTTAAGTTAAGAGCAGCATGATAAAATAGAAGAAAGTTGAAACTGAAAATCAGGAGTGTAAATCTTGGCTTGCTATTGACCACCTAGTAACTTTAACCACTTGGATTTCATTTCTTAATCAGAAGACTATAGAAGATTAGGTAAAAGTGACTCTTCTCCTTCAACCTTACACCCTTCTCAGAAGGACACAATGTCTGGAGAAGGGAACAAATCTTGATCAAAAACTACACATTATGGTAGCTATTTAAATAAAATAAAATAAAAATTCCTTTCTTCAGTCACCGTAGCCATATTTTAGGTGAGCAGTAGTTCCATGTAGCTAATGACTACCATATTGAAAAGCACAGATAAAGAACGTTTCCATCATCTGTTCTGTTGAGTATTGCTTTTATAGAGACTTTGGGTTCAAAAGTAAAGCATATAAAAAAAACAGATAAAAGCAGGAATAGCTGGATTTTCAGAACTGTGGGTGCAAACCAAAATGTATATTTCTTACTATATCACAAGTTAGTATCAAGACACATAAGAGAATGGCATATTTGCGAAACTACAGTTACCTCAGTTTGCCTGCAAATATAGGCTATTTTGGATAGGGGGGAAGGTAAAAAGATGAAGCTAGATGAGATGAGAGATGGGTTAGTTGTGAAGGCCCTTCTGTATTCCATACTTAGTTGTACTTAATTCTGAAATACATGAGTAATGGCTTAAAAATTTTAAAGCAGGATAAGGCACAATGCTGTGGATTGCTAGGGAAGGGCTAATGGGATGCGCATGGGGAACTAGTAGTATCGTGGAAGCCTTGGGTAGCTTTAGGTCAAGGATACTAGGCAGCCAAAGGAAAGGGACAGAAAAGGAAGGGATACCAAAGGTAAAACCTTGCAGTTTTTAGAAGCTTTCCTGGTGCTATACTAGTACCAGAAAGGGGGATTTGTCTCTTTCTCCTTTGAATTAATACCACTTCACTTTCTCTTCCTGTGGCTCAAAAACTTAAGCCGGTGGCTGTCAATACTTTTATCTAGTAAGGTTAGTAGTTAAATAGGTTTTATGGACTAATTGTTTAATCACATGTGTTTATGGAAAATTGTGATTTCGAACACAACTTTAAAAACACTTTTATAACCATTTGATGATTTGAATATTACTTATAAACTTAATTTTTAATTACACACAGAAAGTGGAAAACTCTGAAGAATAAAAATTTCAGTTTATTGTCTGTTGGTGTTATTTGTTAAGGTCTCAAATTTACAACATAAAGATGTTTTTAAAGCAAATTTATTCAAAGCTATTTGCCCTTAATGAGTTGAAATGAACTCTTTGAGTCCAGGAGCAGACTGTATTCAAATAGAAATCTCAGTTGTGTTATTCTATGAAAGTAATTTGTTTCATTCTAAGCAGTAAGTAGGTTTTCCCTTTTTAATCAGTTTTTATCATCTCAGGAGAAAGGACTTGATATTCATATTCGTAGCCCCTACTGCACGTAACAGAGGTGCAGATGTTTTTACTCAAAGTTTTTTGGCTCAGATCTATCCCAAAATAGTATAAAAACGATAAAAGTTTATGTGAAAGCTAGAGGCTGTCATATGGTTCCCCCTCTTTCCCAATTGTCCTTTCTTCACTCTCACTTTAAAAAATAAGTTTCATATCGTCGTGTTTTATCCATTTTTTTCCCTTGATTTTCTTGTTGTTCTTCATGCCCTTTTTTCCCCTCCCCCGAAAAGAAGTCCCATTCAGTATCCCAGCCTCCTTCCCTCTTAATCTATGAAAATGCAGACCCTATTAGCTTTTTGGACTTATTTTCATTGTTTTCCTTTTGATCTTATACCATATTTCATTCTCATAAATATGGCCACATCTTTTGGCTGACTTATTTTTCTTATATTTATGTTCCCTTTTAGTGTTTTAAAACCCATTTTATCTTCATTACATGTATCTTTCAGAGGACTCTTACATTCATTACTGCTATCTTATAAAAACAGCTCAAGATGCTAATTCAAAAGGAAAAATGTTTATGTTTCCACCTTCTCCTAATTTCTTAAGCTGGCCTGAGGTAGGTAATTTGGCATTCAGTTTTGTGATAGCATCTACGCTCTTAAAGAGCAAATAACTTTATTCTGTTAAAAGTGGAAATCTCCTTTCACTACTCAGGAAATACGTGAACATTCTCAGTATTGTAATTGAGTTAAAAGAGTTTTGTTTCAGAAGGATTACAAATGGAAATTTAGGAAATTAGATGTGTGATAAAGTTAATGGCATTTATTAATCACTTACTATGTGCCAGACATTATACTAAATTATACCCTCAATTTTACAAAGTTTGTGCTGTTTTGACCTCTTATAAGTGGGATATGAAAGATCAGAGAAGTTAACTTCCCAGTTTGCCTAGCTATTAGATAATCTTGGCTGCCGATGCGTACGCTTTTCTGCAGTTGTGTGCAGCTCTTTTTACACACACAGCACCACCACCACAACCACCACCCTTACCCCAGGCTGAGCCATAGTGCTGTACAGGAGCATCTCTTCATGTATTGCCTGTTGCAGAATTTGAGAAAAGCAAATTTCAGTTTTAAATTACTAAATTAAAAAATCTCTGTTGATTAGTGTAGATTAAGTTAACATTTTCTGTTTGCTTTTTCACAGACTGAAGGGGCTGGACTTGCTACCTGTATAGAACTATGCGTAAAAGCTCTTCGCTTGGAACCTACAGAAAATACCGAAGTGAAAATATCTATTTGCAAGACCATTTCATGCTTGTTACCTGATGATCTGGAAGTTAAACGTGCTTGTCAACTCAGTGAATTTCTTATTGAGCCTACAGTAGATGCATATTATGCTGTGGAAATGTTGTATAACCAGCCAGACCAGAAATATGATGAAGAAAATCTTCCAATACCAAATTCTCTACGCTGTGAGCTCTTACTTGTATTAAAAACTCAGTGGCCCTTTGATCCAGAATTCTGGGATTGGAAAACCTTAAAACGCCAGTGTCTTGCATTAATGGGGGAAGAAGCATCCATTGTGTCTTCAATTGATGAACTAAATGACAGTGAAGTTTATGAGAAGGTAGTAGATTACCAGGAAGAGATTAAAGAAACTTCGATGAATGGGCTTTCTGGTGGAATTGGTGCTAATTCTGGCCTTTGTGATGAAAAGCAGAAGAAGAAAGAGATAAAACAATTAAGAGAGAGAGGGTTTATATCTGCTAGGTTTCGGAACTGGCAAGCATACATGCAGTATTGTGTGCTATGTGACAAAGAATTCCTTGGTCATAGAATAGTACGACATGCTCAGAAACATTACAAAGACGGGATTTACAGCTGTCCCATATGTGCAAAGAACTTCAATTCTAAAGAAACTTTTGTCCCTCATGTCACACTGCATGTTAAACAATCTAGTAAAGAGAGACTAGCAGCTATGAAACCATTAAGAAGATTGGGAAGGCCTCCTAAGATCACAACTACCAATGAAAATCAGAAGGCTAATGCTGTGGCCAAGCAGGAGCAGCGGCCTATAAAAAAGAATAGTCTCTATTCAACAGACTTCATAGTATTTAATGACAACGATGGTTCAGATGATGAAAATGATGACAAAGATAAGTCTTACGAGCCAGAAGTGATCCCGGCCCAGAAACCTGTACCTGTCAATGAATTTAATTGCCCTGTAACTTTTTGTAAAAAGGGCTTTAAGTACTTTAAAAATCTAATTGCTCATGTAAAGGGGCATAAGGATAGTGAAGATGCCAAGCGCTTTCTTGAAATGCAAAGCAAAAAGGTTATTTGCCAGTACTGTAGGCGGCATTTTGTAAGTGTTACTCATCTCAATGATCACTTACAAATGCACTGTGGCAGTAAACCATATATCTGTATACAGATGAAATGTAAAGCCGGTTTTAATAGTTATGCAGAGCTCTTGACCCACCGAAAGGAACATCAAGTCTTTAGAGCAAAGTGTATGTTTCCTAAATGCGGCAGAATTTTTTCAGAAGCTTACTTACTCTATGATCATGAAGCACAGCATTATAATACCTACACTTGTAAGTTCACAGGTTGTGGTAAAGTGTATCGTTCTCAAAGTGAGCTAGAAAAGCATCTGGATGATCACAGTACTCCTGAAAAACCACTGCTTCCAGAAGGCCAACTTAATTCACCTGGAGCTTCAGTTCAGCCTTCCAAAGTGAATCAGAATGCAGAAGGGAGCACTGAGAAAGAAAGGTCTACGCTTCCTTCAGAAAATAACACCGACAGTATTTTATCAGCAGGCAGAAGCGATACTTGGGATAAAAGCAAGGCAGAATTGCCTGTGGCCAAACAAGACCAGATTCCTGCTTCCGAGCTCAGGCGCCCTGATGAACCAGTGTCAGATGGTTTGGAAAACCTTGCTGCTACTACTCTGCTACAGGCCAGTGAAGTAGCTGTGTCCATTAAGGTGTCCCTCAATCAGGGCATTGGGGATAACTTTGGAAAGCAAGAAAACTCAACTGTGGGCGACACTGGTGAATCACTGGTCACAAACTTACGTACGGTAGTTGAAGATACTTGTAATGATTTGTGTCATCCAGGTTTCCAGGAGAGAAAAGAACAAGATTGCTTTAATGAAGCCCAAATTACTCAGAATTCTTTAGTAAATTCAGAAACCCTCAAAATAGATGAGCTTTCCCCACAAAACTTAGAAAAACAAGTGAACAACTTGATGACCTTTTCTGTGCAAAATCAGGCAGGATTTCAAAACAGTTTACCAACATCTAAGTTTGAATGTGGAGGTAATGTTAAAACATCGTCCAGTCTTTGTAATTTACCTCTAAAGACATTAGAAAGTATCACGTTTGTTCCACCACAGCCCAACCTAAGCAGTTCTTTAGGAACTCCATCAGTGCCTCCAAAAGCGCCAGTTCAGAAGTTCAGTTGCCAGGTTGAGGGATGTACTCGAACCTATAATTCTTCACAGAGTATTGGGAAACACATGAAGACAGCACACCCTGACCAGTATGCTGCATTTAAAATGCAGTGCAAAAGTAAAAAAGGTCAGAAATCTAACAACTTAAATGCACCAAATAATGGAAAGTTTGTTTATTTTTTGCCATCACAGGTGAGCAGCTCTAATAATGCATTTTTTATACCACAGACCAAAGCCAATGGGAATCCTACTTGTTCAGATCAGTTGCAGGACGTCTCATCTTCCATTTTCCCAGCTCATATAGCCAGTGTGTCAACTCCACTGTTACCGTCAGTGGAAAGTGTCATAAATCCAAATATACCTTCTCAGGATAAAAATGAACAAGGTGGTGGTATGTTATGTTCCCAGATGGAAAATTTGTCTAATACTACCTTGCCAGCACAAATGGAAGATCTAACCAAAACAGTTTTGCCTTTGAATATTGACAGTGGCTCAGATCCTTTCCTCCCTTTACCTGCAGAAAGTAGTTCAATGTCTCTCTTCCCTTCACCAGCAGATAGTGGAACTAATTCTGTTTTTTCCCAACTGGAAAATAATACAAATCATTTTTCCTCACAGATTGAGGGAAACACTAATTCTTCCTTTCTAAAAGGAGGCAACGGTGAAAATGCAGTTTTTCCCTCACAAGTAAATGTTGCAAATGACTTCAGTAGCACCAGTGCCCAACAGTCTGTGCCTGAAAAAGTTAAAAAAGACCGTGGGCGGGGCCCAAATGGGAAAGAAAGAAAACCGAAGCACAACAAAAGGGCTAAGTGGCCTGCAATTATCAGAGATGGGAAGTTTATCTGTAGCAGGTGTTACAGGGCTTTTACCAATCCCAGATCTCTGGGTGGACACTTATCTAAGCGATCTTACTGTAAACCACTGGATGGAGCAGAAATTGCTCAAGAACTTCTACAAAGTAATGGACAACCTTCTCTTCTTGCCAGCATGATTCTCTCCACAAATGCAGTAAATATGCAGCAGCCACAACAGTCTACCTTCAATCCAGAAGCATGTTTTAAAGATCCATCTTTCCTGCAACTTCTTGCTGCTGAAAATCGTTCACCAACATTTTTACCAAATACATTTCCTAGGACTGGTGTGACTAACTTTAATACAAATGTTAGTCAAGAAGGAAGTGAAATTATTAAACAGGCTTTGGAAACTGCTGGCATTCCCAGTACATTTGAAGGTGCCGAAATGCTTTCTCATGTTGCAGCAGGTTGTGTTTCAGATGCAGCACAAGTAAATGCGACAGTGATACCAAATCCAACAGCACCACCACCCCTCTTGCAGACTGTATGCCACACAAACCCCCTGCTGACAAACCAGAACAGACCGTCAAACTCCAAAACTCCCTCCATTGAGGAATGCAGCAGTTTGCCTGTTTTTCCAACAAATGACTTATTACTGAAAACTGTTGAAAATGGTTTGTGCTCTAGTACATTCCCTAATTCTAGTGGGCCATCACAAAATTTTACCAGTAACAGTTCACGTGTTTCAGTTATAAGTGGTCCTCAGAACACAAGGTCTAGTCATTTGAATAAAAAGGGAAACAGTGCTTCTAAGAGAAGAAAGAAAGTTACTCCTCCACTAATTGCGCCTAACGCTTCCCAAAACTTGGTAACAAGTGAGTTAACAGCAATGGGACTTATAGCAAAGAGTATTGAAATACCAACAACTAACCTTCAGACAAGCGTAATTCCAAATTGTGAGCCTCAGGGTTTGGTGGAAAATCTAACACAGAAATTAAATAATGTTGACAATCAGTTATTTATGACTGATGTGAAAGAAACCTTTAAAACCAGTGTCGAGTCTCATACAGTGTTAACTCCTTTACCATTAAAAACTGAAAATGGTGATTCCCAAATGATGGCTTTGAATTCATGCACAACTTCAATAAATTCTGACTTGCAGATTTCTGAAGACAGTGTTATGCAAAACTTTGAAAAGACTCTTGAAATTATTAAAAGTGCTATGAATTCTCAAATACTTGAGGTAAAAAATGGATCTCAGGGTGTTGGTGAAACATCACAGAATGCTCAAATAAATTATACCATTCAACTTCCTTCTGTAAACACTGCACAAAATAACAAATTACCTGATACTCCTCAGTTTTCCTCCCTCATGGGTGTCATGCCGGCAAAAAGTAATGTTCCTCAGTCTGAAGTATTAAATAAAGAGGATCAAATGCAGGAAATTTTAGAA
Organism: Pteronotus mesoamericanus; assembly: GCF_021234165.1. NCBI lineage: Eukaryota > Metazoa > Chordata > Mammalia > Chiroptera > Mormoopidae > Pteronotus > Pteronotus mesoamericanus. The sequence continues at coordinate 45,869,770 of NW_026555085.1, forward strand.
GGCTTACAGAAATTAAAATTAGAAAATGACCTATCCACTCCAGCACCCCAGTGTGTACTAATAAATACATCAGTGACACTGACTCCTACTCCTGTTAAATCAACTCCAAATGTTACAGTTGTTCCGCCAGTTTCTGAAATGCTAAATAATATTCAGTTTAGTGACAAAGTTAATAAACCCTTTGTGTGTCAAAACCAAGGCTGTAATTACAGTGCTATGACAAAGGATGCTCTGTTTAAGCACTATGGTAAAATTCATCAGTACACTCCGGAGATGATTCTTGAAATTAAGAAGAATCAGTTGAAATTTGCTCCGTTTAAATGTGTAGTACCTACATGTACAAAAACATTTACAAGAAATTCTAATCTTCGGGCACACTGTCAATTGGTACATCATTTTACAACAGAGGAAATGGTAAAGTTAAAAATAAAAAGGCCTTATGGAAGGAAATCTCAGAGTGAAAATTTGTCAGCCCCACGAATAACACAAGTGAAAAGACAGCTAGTTATGACAGAGGAAAATAAAAGGGAACTCCAGTCTGCTATGGAATTGGGGGCAGTGAAGGAAAATGCCTTCAGTAATATAGAAGTGATTCCAGAAAAACAACTTGTAGGAAAAAAAAGTCCTGAAAAAACAGAAAGTTCTTCACAAGTGATTACTGTTATTTCAGAACAATGTAATACAAATTCTCTTACAAACATACAAACCAAAGGACGAAAAATTAGGAGACATAAAAAAGAAAAGGAGGAGAAAAAACGTAAGAAGCCAATTTCCCAGTCCCCTGAGTTCCCAACAAGATATAGTCCTTACAGACCTTATCGATGTGTTCATCAGGGTTGCTTTGCTGCCTTTACAATACAGCAAAACTTAATTCTGCATTACCAGGCTGTACACAAATCAGATCTACCTGCATTTTCTGCAGAGGTTGAAGAGGAAAGCGAAGCTGGTAAAGAAAGTGAAGAAGTTGAAACTAAACAAACTGTGAAAGAATTTCGATGTCAGGTGAGTGACTGTTCTCGAATTTTCCAAGCAATTACTGGCCTAATACAACACTATATGAAACTTCATGAAATGACTCCTGAGGAAATTGAAAGTATGACTGCTTCTGTGGATGTCGGGAAATTTTCATGTGACCAGTTAGAGTGTAAATCTTCCTTTACCACATATTTGAACTATGTTGTACATCTTGAGGCCGACCATGGAATTGGGATAAGGGGAAGTAAAACTGAAGAAGATGGCATATATAAGTGTGACTGTGAAGGCTGTGACCGTATTTACGCCACTCGGTCTAATCTCCTTCGACACATTTTTAATAAGCATAATGACAAACATAAAGCTCATTTGATTCGTCCAAGAAGATTAACACCTGGTCAGGAAAATATATCAAGCAAAGCAAACCAAGAAAAGACGAAGTCTAAACATCGGGGGACAAAACACAGATCTGGAAAGGAAGGAACCAAAATGCCTAAGACCAAACGAAAGAAAAAAAATAATTTAGAAAACAAGAATGCAAAGATTGTACAAATTGAAGAAAATAAGCCTTATTCTCTAAAACGTGGAAAGCATGTCTATTCTATAAAGGCTAGAAATGATGCCTTATCTGAATGCACAAGCAGATTTGTAACCCAGTATCCATGTATGATAAAGGGATGTACATCAGTTGTTACAAGTGAAAGCAATATAATTAGACATTATAAATGCCATAAATTATCTAAGGCATTTACATCACAACACCGCAATCTTCTTATTGTTTTCAAACGGTGTTGCAACTCACAATTAAAGGAAACTTCTCAGCAAGAAATTGATAAGAATGATGTGAAAGAATCTGACATATGTGTATCAGAAAGCAATGATAACTCAGGAACAACCCCAGTTCCACAGAAGGAAGTTGTAAAAAATGAAAAAGATGAAATGGATGAGCTAACAGAGTTATTTATTACAAAATTAATAAATGAAGACAACACAAGTGTGGAGACCCAAGCTCAAACCTCTTCAAATGTAAGTAATGATCTTCAGGAAAATAACCCCTGCCAGTCAGAAAAACAGAAAGCAAGTAATTTGAAGAGAGTTAATAAAGAAAAAAATGTCTCCCAAAATAAAAAGAGGAAAGTTGAAAAAGCTGAACCAGCACCAGCAGTTGAGTTAAGTAATGTGCATAAAGAAGAAGAAACTGCTGTTGCAATTCAAACCACTGAGGAGCATCCTGCATCTTTCGACTGGAGCTCATTTAAACCAATGGGATTTGAAGTATCATTTCTGAAGTTTCTTGAGGAGTCTGCAGTGAAGCAGAAGAAAAATACTGACAAAGACCATCCAAATAGTGGAAATAAAAAAGGATCCCATTCAAATTCAAGAAAAAATACTGACAAAACTGCTGTGAATAGTGGAAATCATGTATGTTCTTACAAAGAAAGTGAAACCTTTGTACAGTTTGCCAATCCATCACAGCTTCAGTGTAGTGACAATGTAAAAATTGTTTTAGACAAGACTCTGAAAGATTGCACTGAGCTTGTCTTAAAGCAGCTTCAGGAAATGAAACCTACCGTCAGTCTGAAAAAACTTGAAGTACATTCAAATGATCCAGATGTGTCTGTTGCAAAAGAAATCAGTGTGGGTAAAGCCACAGGGAGAGGACAGTACTGATAATTAATGTACTATAAATACATCATTTACAATTTTATTTTAAATAGAAAGTCATCAAGCATGCTAGAATTGTGAAACTTTTTGTTATTTTTTTGTTGACATGAATTAACTTGGCCAAAAAAGAAAAAGAAAAAAAAAAAAAACCATGGCATTTTGTCATGTAAAACTTCTTTTTATCCCTATGGGACTTGAAGAACAGAATCAGAACTTCAGTTAATGTAAATATTGAGCTAAACCTCAAATTTTTATCAACCAATTGCCCTTTTTATGAACTAAAATGAATTATCTGTGTGATTGATATGTTTCACCAGGTCACTGCTCATGTATAACAGTACTCTGTTTGTAGATATCTTTTTTGTATATATTTATTATTGTAAATCATTTGCTGCCACCAGCAGTATGTAAGTCTAAACTATTAAATGACACATTTATATTTGGAATTTTAATTTTTAACTAAGTAATCAAGTTTTTAAAACTTTTATTGTTTTAAATTAAGAATTTTTGAACAAAAACTAGAAACTCTGCCATAGTTCATTGATTTTTACATAAAGCATTTATTTACAAGATCCCAAAATTGCTTTTCACGAAGTAGGAACATTTTAGCAACACCTTGCTCTGCTTTGTAAATTTACCATCCGGGATTTTGGGGTGGTATTCATGTGAAATTAAAGCAGATTCTTTAGCAGTTTCCTATAGCTATAGTTTTTCCCCCAGTGCTTCTAATTCAGTATACATAATAGAAGTTCCTGAAATATAATGGAAATGTGAATAAAGAATTTACATCAAAGATTATAAACATTTGGTATTAAAAAAAAAAAAAACCTTTGTGAATGTGATAGAAACTAGTAGTGTGGAGCAGTGTAAATATTTGAGGTGGTGATTTGTGAAGTAGCCCAGTATTGCCTTAAATAAAATCACATTTCATTTCTTGTTTTATACATGTGATCTTATAAAGGTTTTTTTTTCCCCCCCATATTCTGAGATTTATAGATTGGTGTATAGCTTTAAACTGTATAAACTTTTGTGGAAAAATTTTTTTAAACATTTTTATAAACCTTAAAATTGGTATCATCAAAGTGAGCCCATCTTGTGTTTATAAAATGCAAGAGTCCTTAACATTTATAATTACATAGATGAAACACTTTCTATAAGGAAGTTGGATTTTTTGATTTTACTGTTTATAGATGTTAGATTGTACAGATTTGTCTGTATTTTCCCACCATATCTAATGATACTTTTTTCATTAGATTGGTCTTCCAGAGCAGTATTAGTTGTTATAGTTGATTATTTTGGTTATTCATTATATAGTTAGCTCTTATAGTTTAGCTTTATTCACCATATTTATACTGTGGATTCACAGCCAGAGATAGAAGTTATTTCCGGAGAGTTTATGACCTTCATTCGAAGTCCAAGTAAAATCAGTACTGGAAACAAAAGAAAACATCCTTTCAAATTGACTTTTGTTTCTGTTTGCCATAAATAGAAGAATTGATTTTTTACTTTGTGTTTGTTATAAACCAGTTGCATTCACAATATTATTAGCCTAAGATATTGATGAGATTGTGGTGATATGAAAATGTGTTTATTCCCTGTGCGACATCAGATTTGCAGGAAAAATGAAGCACTTAACATTAACTGAAATTGCTGGTACTCTGAATAAATAAGCAAGTGTTATAGTTTTATTTTTAGGGCCTAATTGGTTATATTGAATAGTTGGTTTTACCTCCTTAAGGTTTATTACCAATATGCATTAAAATCCCTATCCTTTGGTAAGTCCATTGTTATTTATTAAAATAAAAGTTCTTATGGGTGATAAATACATGTTTTTTTCCTAAATTAACAATAACTTAACTTTGAGTAATTTTAATATTAAACTTTTGTTAACAACTTACGTTTTCGTACAGTTTTCTTCAAAGTTGATCTAGCTCTTAAAGATAGGCATTTGGTAAAACTGGCCTATATAGTGCAGTAGCAAGTAGGTTTATTTCTGATGAATTTAGTGATGAACCACTGTTAAGTGAAAATGCCAATGTATTGGGGCTTTTCTTTTGCTCATTTAACATAAAATTGACCACTAGACATTTTTGTAATTGTTCTCCTATATGTTAGGGAAAAGAGTTTGCCAACATTGAGTTAAAATTTTTATATTCGGGTTCTGTATGCTAAAAGTTATTATTGGAAGAGTGGGCTTTTTAGCATGGAACAGAGAAATCAAATTATGGTATAAAATAAATGAATTTATAGAATAGCATGTTGGTAAAATTTGATATGGAATGTAATGCCTAAGTATTAAAAAAAGAATCATAAATTATATATTTTTCATGGTATACTTTTTCTCAGTCATTTGTCTTGACACATTTTTCCTCCAGCCTAAATTTGCCTGAGACTTCATCATTAAAAATTTGTGTTTCTTCCCTCTTCTAAACCTCCCAGAATTTGAATCTTGCAGATCAGAACGCGTTACTTATTTAAAATCATTGTTACATGAAATACAACAGTTTGAGGAATTTTCAGCAGGGTTAGGTTCAGCTTTGTTAAATTATTATAAAAAGTTGGACAGAGGTAGAATTTTAACAAGCCAAGTCTGGTTATTAGGTTAGCAAATACAGTTGCTGTATCTGTAAGATAAAAGTACATGAAGAGTATAGCTAGAGACATCAAAGGAGAAATTCTGTTTTGGGGGTGGGGGAAAATTAGCAGTTCTAAAAGTCTTATAGATAAGATTCGTCTTGACAGAAGAAGGAATAGGCATCAGATGGTCAGAGGGGGAAAAGTTAATTCTAGGCATGGAGGTATGAGGGAACATAGTGCATTTGTGGTATTGCAAGTGGTCCGTGTGGAACGGCAGTTGGAAAAGCTGAAGAGGCCATATGATTAAGGTTCTTGTGTGTGCCCTATTTGTCTTTGTCCTTTTTTTAAAAGTAGTTACTTAATGCATTTAAGTTGAACAATCTGTTCAGTTACCAACTTTAGAAAGATAATTAGCTCTGTAAAGAGAATAAATTGGGTAAATTGGAGATTAAAAGCAGAGAGACTTGAAATAGTCCACTCAAAAAATAATGGGAGCCAGAAGAATGTTAATGGACTTGAGAAAGAAACTAATGGATCTGAGAGGCATTAAAAAGCAGAGCAGTAAGGCAGCCTTTTGCAAAGTTTATTGTAGTGAGACATCAGAGGGTTGGAAGGTAAGGTCTATGTCAGTTTTTTAATATTTTGATAAATACCTTCTAGTTAGTGTTCTTTTTTTTAAAAAAGACTTTTTAGAGAGGGGAAGGGAGGAAGAAAGGAAGAGAAAAACCACGCACCCCCTACCAGGGACTTGGCCTGCAACCCAGGCATGTGCCGTGCACTGGGGAATCAAACTGGCAAACCGTTGGTTTACAGGCTGGTGTTCAATCCACTGAGCCAGAGCAGCCAGGACTCTAAATTAGTGGTCTAAGGGACACACTTTGGGGAAATGATCTAAAATGGCATTTACTCAACCAGGATTGATAATCAGCAGGAGTACATCAATGTGTCTGCATTACCTGTTTACAAAATGGTGATTCTGACTGGTCAGTTTATTCTTTCCAGTTGATTGAATGTATTGATTGTCAGTGTTATGAATATCATCCTGCATTTAAATATTTACTGAATTTCAACTAAGTGCACTTTGATTAAAATCTAACCTTAAAGCCCCTGCTTCTCTCTCCAAACACTTGTACCTCCTTCCCATTTTCCCAGTGTTTCCTCTCTGAACACAACCCCAAGCATCTTCCCCCATCTGAAGGCTTTGACTCATATTGTCTCCTCTGTCTGGAATGCTTATTCCTGTACTTGTATGGCTGACTCGTTATCCATCAATTCTCAGCTTAAATGTCACCTCATCAGAGAGATACCCAGATAGCTTTACAATAAAATTTCACACGCACATTCTCTAGAAATGTTTTTAATTTTTATATGTACTTGATTATTGTCTTTGCCATGTAACACAGTACTATTCAGTGAACAAAATGATGCTTCCCAATGACCTTCGTCAATCAAGGTACCTCTTGTGTCAAGGATCTCCTTTGCATAAAAATAGGAGCCCTATCTTGTACTCAAAACCTCTTACTCAACTCTTGGATTCAAGATCCTCTTTCTTTGATCACAACTTTTTTTCAGCTCTCCTTTAGAGATATATCCACTAAAAAAAATACTACCTTATCACAACTAATCAGTTAATCCTGCTGCTTGACCACTGTTAGCGTACTCCTGTCCTCAGACAGGAGGACTTTTATACACACTCCTTTGCTAATACCCAGAGAGCATGCTACTGTCTGTAATGATCTAGAAAAACTCAAAATCTACTCGAACAGTTGAAAGGGAGAAAATAGTTTGCACCAAGCAGGTTTATCTAAGAACTGCATGACAATTTTTCTGTGGTTTTATTGTAACTACCACAAACTTAAAAGATATATTTATATACTCTTACCAGTCAATACTCCCTTCATCTGAATATCTTTAAATCACATTTAGTGGAGGAAATACAGAAATTTGATAGAAATTTTATCAACTTTTCCACCACCAAGTTTACAAATCCGTCTGTATCCACACTGTCTTACTACAAGCCAGCCCCCTCCTCAAGGGGTCTGGATCCCATCCCCTTTCACCTCAGAACTGAACTTTTCTTGTTTCATCAGCTGTCTTTTACTAGATCCTTTCCAACAACTTAAAAATATGCCCTAGTAGCTACTACTCTTGAAAGGGAGGGTAGGCTGCCTTTTATTTGGTTCCCATCATAGCTAATCTAAGTTGCCTACTCAGACACCCCATTTCTTCTCTGATTTACTATCACTTTATATGCCCCTACAGCTCTCCTGAAATTGCTCTTTGTCAGGATCACCATGGTGCCATATCTGCTGGTTCTTTTTGTGCCTTCACTCACTGCCTGAGGAGCATTAAGTGGGGTTGATGACTTACTCTTTGAAATAGTCTCTTGGTTTTCTTCACATTTTCTCAGTTTTCTCACTACACTTTCTGGATGCTTCATCACCGACTCCAACTCTACTACTCTCCCCCTTCCTGACCTTTGGCTCATTATGTATGTCTGTACACTTACTTTAGATGATTTAGTCTTTCGACATTGGTGTTACAGACTTTTCATAGATCACGCTTGTACACAACTGTCTTACAGGTGAACATACCACATCCAAATCGTTACTTTGTTCCCACCCTGCCTTCAGTCTGTTTTCTCTCTCAATATTCTTTATCTGGATAATTGAAATCATTGCCCAAGTTTCTCAAGCTAGGTTCTTTAATGTCATAGTAATCACTGCACTTACCTATGTTTGGTCACAATTATAATTATGTGTACATCCTAAGTAAAAAGAGCCCTTTCAATTCTCTTCATGTCTCATCCAAATCTGTTATTTGTTGTCAGGACCACTGTAGCATTCTCCTTACAAGCTTTATTCCAGAATACTTCCCATCAGGCAGCTAGGTTGATTCCTTTTTAATCTTTGTGGCTGAAGTTGCAGGGCTTAGGAACTCATTTATTACGCTCACACTGCCTTTGAATAAAATACGGTTCTTTGGTTTTTTTACTCTGATTCCTGCCTTTCTAAGCATACTCTGTTCCTCTCACTTGTCCATTGTGTTCTAGCCGTATTGGTTTCTTTGACTTCCTCAAACTAGCCCAGCTCTTTCACTTCTCAGGCCCTTGTACTAGCTGCTCTTTTCTACTTAGGAGTGCCATTTTCTTACCCATTTTTCAGGTCTTAAGCTTCTAGCTCCATGACTGATTACTCCATCATTACATTACAGCACTGAATTGAACTTGATAGCATTTATCACAAGTATAATTGCCTTTTTATCCTCCTTTATTTTTTTTACCCCACCCCTCCCCCAATTATTGAACTATAGTTTGCACAAGGGCAAAGTCCTTTCTGGTTAGGTCACCTACCATTCTTTGCCAAGCACCTAGTCCAGTACCTTGGATACATAAGTACTTACCAGTTTTAAAAATTCATTTAATACGTACATGGGAGATGAAGTAAACATTCTGATTCTTGGAGCTCAGTCTACACAATCAATATGAGTATTATAAGAATATGTAATGAGTTGAGACTATGATGCTCTGTAGTCTGGTGAAGGAAAGCAATGATTTCGCTGAAGAAGGAGAGGCTGGGAAGGCAGAGGAAACTTCCGGGCAAGGTAAGCTCTGATAGGAATAGCTTTTGAGGAAATGGCTAAAAGCTGGTAAAGAATTTAATGTGAACAAGGAAAGGTACCTAAGCAAGGGCCAGGTCACATTATTTTAGATCTAGAGTTCACATTTGAATTCTAAGCAAAAGAATGAGATTCTTAACATTTGGAATTTAAAAACTCACCGTGGTGAGGGTGCATTCCAGTGGGGGTTCAAAAACACAAAGGAAGCACTCAGGTAACTTTTAAAGTACATTAGAAGAAGGGGGGAGGAAATATTTTAAGGAAGTGTTTTGAGTTCTGTCACATTCTGCTGAAACAAAATAAGGATTGTAAAGCATCCTTTGGATTTAGTGGTAGGAAAGTGATCAGTGACCTTTGCAGTTATGTTGAATGGAAGCCAGTTTTAGGGAGTGTAGCGAGCAAGTGTAAACACCTATTTTTGAAATAATTGGGTTGTGAAGGAGAGAAGATAGATTCTGGGGGGTATCACAACTAATTTTTAAAATTTTAGACATCATATTCAAGTGCCATTGAGAAGGACTTGGTAGGAGGTAAGGTGAGAAAAATAGCATATTATGGAATAAAGTTTTGATAATTGCAAATGGTGATGCTGTTTACCAAGGTAGTACAGAAGGAACGGGGTGAAGTAAAGGTTAATGTTCAGTTTGAGGTACTTGTAGGTCATCAAGGCAGACAGGTATGGTAATCAGTTTCTTTATAGGGGTCTGAAGCTACGGTTCTGGCGTTTAAACCGCTTGAGGACAAGCATTCTGTCTTCTATCCCATGAGCATTTAGCCCAGGATCTGAGGTATAGTAAAAGCTTAATATATTTGCTGGAATTGAAAGAAGAAGCAAGCATGTATGGAAATATAGATTGCAAGAAGAGAACCCCAGGGAACACCGGCACTTAGTGGGCAGGGGGAAAATTAGCAAAGAGGACTTGGGAAGGAAGAGTTAGGTGAGAGGAAAGGTACAGGTATGGAGTGTATGGAAGCTGGAAAAGAATAATGAAGATGCCCCTGGGAGATGAGGTAAGGCTAAGAACAAAAAGGCTAGTAGAATTAACCATTTTTGGCCACTTTCAAGAAGTTTTAGTGGATGTTAAATAATGTTTATTGTCCAATTATGTTCAATTGAATGGTGAATGAGCTAACCAGGGAAGTGAAGGCAATGAATTATTTAAGTGTCCTGCTCTAAAGAAAAGGAAATTTGTTTAGTACCTGGCCTTATTTGGAGGCTTTTAAGACTAGTCTTGAATGTTTGTGGTCTCTAGACAGGTAGGTACCCATTAAAGAACTCAAAGTTTAAGTAGACTGGTAGGTAGAACCCGGCCCCAAGAACATAGGTAGGTGGAAGTTTGAGCATTACAAAATAGGGACATTTCTCTCAGACGAAGTCTGTTACAAACTTGAAATGTTAAGCTCCTTGTGATGAAATTTAAAAAAAAAAAAAAAAAAAAATCCTACCCAACAGCAAGCCTTGGAAGAGTAGGAAATCAGACTGTAAGTAGTGAAGGCATGAGATGAATGGGAGAGGGAGCTAAGTAGGAGATACACAGGAATTACTGATAAGTAGTCAAGGTAGAGTTGACATGTGAGAGCATAATCTTGTGGCACCGCATGATTATACAGCATCCAGTTGTGTTCCTCAGCTTGAATGGAGGAGGAAGAGCTTGGATACTCCTGGTATGGGCCATAGATCAGTGAATTGAGTCTGGTTAGGATTAGGAAACAAAGCCAACAAGAAGAGGGAGTGACCAAGGGACTGCCCGTCTTCTGGTGTCAAAAGGAGGGTATAATGGGAATAGGGCCAAGAAATAGGTATGAAAGACTAAGGCATTGAAATTTAAGATTTTAGGAGTAATGCAATTTGTGGTGTCTGGAAATAACCATAGACGTGGATTGTTGAATTAGAGTGTAAATGGAGGTGGTTGGAGTTGAGAAAGAACTTTTGTCTTAATTTATAGGGCTGTACACAGAAGATGGGTTCAATAGAACTTGGGTGAAGAAGACCAAATGTAAGAGTGCCTGCAGGCTGTGTGGCACAGGTACGGAATTTGGGAAAGCTTCAAGTGTATTGCTTGGCCTGAAAGGCTTGGGCGGCAACAGGTTAAGTTCAGATAAAGCTGCAGAATATAAATTTGTGGGACAGCAACGGGAACCCTTTTAAGGAGCATAATGAGCAGGATTGGAAGGTTTACACAAATTAAATTGGAAAGAGATTAGAATAGAATGTAATTACAGGTATTAGAAGGTCATTTTTAGTGGCCAAGAGGAAAGATCAGCTTTGAATGCTTTTCAACCCCAGAGCTACAGTCTAACAGAAATCTGCTCTATCTAGCTTTCCCTGGCCTAGGTCCCATGTATCAAATATGCAAATGATAGTAACATTTAATATTTGCTGGCTATCACTACTATGTGATAGGCACTGTGCTAAGAGTTTCTCATGTGTCTATATAGTCTTAAACCAACCCTAAGACTTAAGTACTCTTACCTACGTTTTAAGCTGAGGAAATTGTGTAAGATGGGGAAAGGTATGTGACAGCTGAGAGCTAGAACCAGGCAACCGAACGAGCACTTGTGCACGCCTTGATTCGGAGAGCCTCGGCAGCCGAGTGAGGTGTCGGGGGCTCATTGCCTTTAGCTGGAATGATGCTGTAAAAATTATACTGGTTACTGAAGAAAATTCTCCCCAGGTAATTAAAAAACAGTATTAGGAGATAATTTATAGATGACTTTTAAGACCCACATCTATACTTTTTGTTAACAGTTTAATTAAATTTGATTTCAAAGGGGAAAAAATGTGAACTACTGGAGCCATGAAAGAGATGTCTGTTGATGAAGGAAGGAGCACAGAAGAACAAAGGGCTCACTACTACAAATATTCATGGCAGTTGTGTGCTCCTAAAGCAAAGAAGCTAAGGGCAACGGAACTGAGAAGCAATTGTGGAGAGAGTGAATGAATTCTGACCAGCTCTCTACGTACTCTAGTTGGTTATAGTGGGAGCACTATCATTGAAACCTATAGTCACAGGTTGGTTTGCTGCCATCTTAGCTACCATGTTCTTGTGTTCCCCCAAACAGCTGTGAGCAGGCCAAAGAATGTTCATAGGAAGATGCACATAAACAGGCTTTAGTGCTACCACACCTGGGTCCCCTAAATGCCCCGATTTCCCCAAGTAAGTTGGGAAAGAATGGGGCATCCATGATAACAATAGCCCTTGTGTGCCAAGTTCCTGTATAAAAGTGAGGCATTCAGGAGCTCATTAGGCTTTTGAGGACGCAGATGGGTTTAAACTATTCAGGAACAGATCACACCAGGAAATTCATTGGAAATGGGTACCTATGAGTCCTCTTAAAATGAGTGCCCCTCACCCTCTGCCAAGCCAGAGTAGCCCCTTTTATGGAAGTGCTTAAGGTGTTAACCAACACCTAGACACTAAGGACAGAAAAGGGGATGGCATGTACCAGGAATCAGTCACTTACTTCCAGTACACTTGCAGTTGAAACAATCCAAATGTTCAAACAACTAAGTAATTTAATAGTTTTTGTTTGCTACCTCTAACCCAAAAAAACCTACTTAGCTAGATAAACTCATCACATGTAACTTCAACATTTTAAAACCAACCTTGGTGTATTTACTAAATCTGCTTAAGGCTACTTAAAACTGGAGAACTACAAAGTTTTCACTGAAGTATATATGCCCTCAAAGGAAATTTTATAATCTCATGATGGCAGTGGATGTTGCAATTTAAAATGTAATTCTCAAACTACGCACCATGAGAACAGGAAAATTAAGGACCCCGTTTTATAGATAATTACTGATGTGAAGAAACTGGGTTGGCACCACCAAACCTACAAAAAGTCCCTTTGCTGCCCTGCTGGTTGAAGGTATTGCCATTTCAAAGCAGAAGGATTAGAGTGGGGGGTGTCAGGATTATATAGTTTCCATTGCAAATATGAGAAGCAGTGCAATATACTTATTTCAGTAACTAGGGTGAAATTCTAAGTTCTATCACATTTCGTGTCATAAAGACATTTTGATGTCAAAGTTTTTTTTGGAATGTAGTTTATCAGTGTAAAATTAGAAACTGAAGCAATTCAAGCTTGTTCCAATAAAATCTTGATTCCACACCAGCTCCCAGCCAAAGTAGATGAGCTGGAAGTATGAAAGGCAACAAACAGCTGCTTTGCCACAGTGAAATATCCAGAACGTTCTGCTTGATAATGGTGTGGGCCTTTCCAGCACAAAGTCATGTTTGTGTGTAACCCTTGACCTTTTCACTGTATATTTTCTCTCTCACTTCCTCTAGCTCTACAATGACAGAAAATCTGAAATTTTTATTTTAAAACTATAGGCTGGAATGCCTGGTTATGTGGGGTTTTTATATCCTTTTTTCCATTTCACTAAGCTATAACATTTTAGCCAGCTTTTCTCATAAGTACAACATTGAAATGAAGAGCAGACATGACCCAGCAAAGCCTTCAAAATTCGGAGCTCAGTGGAGCAGCAGTTACAAAAGGTTTAAGCTCCCAGATCCTGGAAGGGAGGCTTGGGAAGCCCAAGACGGAATTCTGGTTTTCTCTAGTAAGGACAATATAACGTTTAATAAATAATTATGTGTCAGACACTGTTTTGAGCTCCTTACATGTCAGCTCGTTCATTCGCAATCAGAAATAGCTGGCATTGAAGTTTATTATCACAGAGCTTTTATTTATATACCTGACTCATCTTAAGAAATCCATGTGTTCTTGGGTTAACAATCTTCAGAATACTGCTTGAATATAGCCGCAATATTGTGTGCGTGTCTACCTCCCGCAGAGTAAGCAGACGTTGTTCCAGAGCACATAACATTGCCAGAGTGGGGAGAAAGATCATGTCACCATTTGGACTTAGTAAAATCCACATTTCAGTCCTGTTATTACCTTGCTTTCCCATCTTTATAAGAGGCTGTGTTTACATGGGCTTCATCAGAAAAGTACACTCCTTTTCAGGAAGCATGTATGAATATTTTATTAAATATTCCGATGGTTTTTTGAGCACTTGTCTCACAGAGCTTATTTTTAAAGCAAAAAATAAAGGATAAAAAGGTCATTCACTTGTAGCTAGCCAGCAACTGTCTGTCTTACAGTTTGTCAGCCTCTGTTGGAAGACAGTTGGTCTGGGAGTGAAATTGGAGATGCCATTAACTCACATGCTGCATATAATATAAGTGTAAAAGTGGATGTGTGAGTGTGTGTAAAGCTCATCAGTTTCATAGGCCTTCACATACGTTGTGCTCAGACAATGAGCTGCACCGGAGTAAGGCCACAAGATGGCAAGCTTAGCACTAAAAATACGTGTATAGCTAAGGTCTGGAAATTGAATGAGAAATTACTTTATTTACAGTGGGTGTGGGTTGATATGTGGTGGTCATTTATATTTATGAATACTTGTAATCTACCTGAATGGTTACTGAAGTACAGTTTTAAAAGTTGGGAGATGACTGTGATACATGGTTAGGATGACTGAACAACTGTTTATAATGGAAACAGCCTAGAGCCACTTTGTATGACTTACACACACTTTCAGCTTTTTCCAAAGCACCAGTCAAAAATCTTGTCTTGACAAGAAGGTAATCACACTGCTACCTCTACATGCAAAAGACACTTGGTTATTTTTAGCTGGACGTATTGCCACCCCCAACAAAATCAGCTAATAGTTAATTGTCTAATAAGGTTAAAGAAAAAAAAAATAGGTGTAGCACAGTTATTTGTTACATGATACCAGTATTCCAAAGATCTTTGAAACAATTTTGTATAGGAAATCTCTGGAAGATTAGGTTTGGAATTTTTAAAAAAAGTCATTTTATCATCCTGAGTTGTAGTCTTCTGATTTGAAAGTATGTTAAAGATTTTTTTCCAATTTCAGAATACTATGACTTTGTAGTTAGTACAGCATAGTTTTGCTGTAAGAATATGAATACACTGTTACTGAACAACTATTGTGGGCTGAGCCCTGAAGGTATGATAACGATGTGGCTCTTCCCTGTATTCAAGGTGCTCATAATTTAGAGGGGGATACAAATGTATAAGCAAACAATACAGGGATAAGTGATACAATGAAGCCATGTATTATGAATTACAAATCTAACATTTTTTAACTATGTGATATCTCTTTTTGTCTTATTTATTGATTTTAGAGAGTGAGAGGGAGAGAGAAACACTGATTTGTTGTTCCACTTATTTGTGCATTCATTGGTTGACAATTGTATGATCCGCGACCGGGGATGAAACCCGCAACCTTGGTGTATCAAGATGACGCTCCAACCAACTGAGCTCTAACCAGCCCAGCCAGGGCAGTAGCCAACATTTTTAAATAACCTTTATATATGCCAGTGCTTTGCATGGATCATCTCATTTAATCTCCAACAAACCAATGAGATAGGTATTATTTATGCCTATTTTACATCAAAAGTTTGCTCTCTAGTAGAAACATTTGATCCGAGCCTTGAAATGAAATTAGAATTTCTTAAGGTGTAGAAAAGGAGAATGAAGTCATACAAAATAAGTACCTTACGTATTACTATAATGTCATAATTTTAAGATAAATCCTACTATAACCAGTTCTGTGGATCTTCCCTAATTGTTCGTTGTAATGAGATGTCTTGTTGCTTATTGTACATGAACTTTCTTTTTCTAAAGGTGGTTCTCTATTAATCAGAGGTCTTTCTGTGGTATCAGTTTTATATAGTGATATAGCCAATACAAAGTGTCATTTTGCTATTACCCAATATATGTTCTAGGTGTGAAAACCATAGGTCCTTGAAGAGTTAAAAGGAAATTTGGAGGTCTTCTAGCTCTGCCTCCCATATATTCCAGGAATATTCTTTTATTTTTTCCTTTTATTGTTTATACTGTCAGGGACATCCCCATTTCCTCTCCCTTTGCCCCCCTCCAGCCTGCCCTGACCCCCCTTCCCTCTGGCCATCACCACACTAGTCTGTGTCTGCGTTATGCATATATGTATGGTCTTTAATTAATCTCTTCACCTTTCATACAGTTCCCCCACCCCCTTTCCTCTGTCAGCTAAGAGTATCCTTGATTATCTCTTTCAGTGTTAGGGATCTCAGTACTTTATTGAGCAATTACTTTATTGTGGAGCAGTTCAGTTTCATAGGCCATTTCTATATTAGGTAAGAATTATCATCTCTTTGACTTTTCAGCCATTGGTTTTAGGTCTGAAACCTGGAGAACAGAAAGCTATTTGTGTTTCAAGCGTTGTGAGAATCATTCTTTATGGTCTACACAAAAGTGTCCACTAACACGGGATTAAATTATTTTTTTTATCAGTTTCATATTTTGTTCATGTTATGATGATGGATAACTAAAACTCAAAGGTTTTATGTCATGAACTAATAATCCTAGTCTTATGTTGATTTTAAATCGATGTAGAATGATGACTTGTTCCATTTTGCCAGACTTGATCTGAACAAAATTCTACTGAGATTTTTAATCATTGTTTTGTTTCTGTCCTCCAACAGCCTGGTCATTTCTTTTGTCTCTAGTAGATATGCCTTCTGTGTCTTACAAATCACTAACATGAATGTAGTCAGGAACTGTTTTTGGCTACAAGTAAAAGACTAACAAGGAAATGACTTATATCATGTTAGAATTAACTTTTCTCTAAAGTAACAACCGAAACAAAACCATGGAGCTCAGTGGTTCAGGGCTGATACAATTTCATAATAGCATCAGTGCCCCAGGGGCTTTCTGCTGCGTCATCCATAAGGTCTATCTTCATCCTCAAAATCCCTTCCTGGTAGATGTTCACTGCAGCTGTAGCTGTGGTCTTGGGCCAGAAGGAATGGAGGAGTGAAAAGATTCATGCATTTCTCAAAGCATGAATCAATCTGGTGGCTTCGATATGAAGGTAGTTACACTATTACGTGAACATGCAAAGGGGACTCAGAAATGTGCTTTTTAGCTGTGCCCATTGCTGCCCCAACAAAATCAGAATTCTATTAGGTGAAGAGAAATTAATACACAAAAGATGAACGAGGCAAGAGGGGCACAAGTTTTTTTTCCAAGAAAGGTGGAACTAAGTACTGAAACAATAAGTTGTGGGGATACAAGGATACAAAGAGATGAATGAGACAAGATATTTGACCTTAGCCACAATCAGTAGTAATGTCATCATCAAATTAATGTAATTAGGGGCAACCTTCTCTAAAACGATTGGTTTTTCACATTTGCTCACCTTTCACAGAAAGTCAAGTCTCAGGTTACTGCAGTTACTTTCCTTTGAAATACATGCTTTAAAAATGAAAGCACCCGCTGACCTAATGATTAATATGCCTTTCAGTAATGGGATCAATGATTAGTGAAAGACATTTTTATAGCAAAAACATGGAAATTGTATTGCTTAATATTTTTCTCCTCTGGACCCAAAATGCTGCACAGTGACTTTTTTACTGAAAGATAGGAATCTAGAGTCCACTGCTTCAACTTTCTATTATTCTGTGTACACAAGTAGGTTCATCACCATTTCTATGTCATTCTGTGTGTATATACTCTGATGGGAGGCATCAATTTCTGAGAAAAAGTTCAAGATTAAAAAATGAACAAATTACATATATTTTCCCTGAACAACATTTTTTCTTTTCCTTCTTAATGGAAAATTAAATCTCCAGAGAGGAGACGGATCTGATACTTCACCTCTAAGTAGACAGGAATGTTGACCTATTTGGTTAACATCCACAACTAATTAACTTTGGTTTCAAACAGGATATATGGTGCATTACATTCCTTTAAGCCCTTCAATGGTCACCTGCGTTTGTGAAGGCAAGGTGTTTTCATGTAAAATGGTAAAGTGTGCAGATGTAAGCTTCTGAGTCTAGCAGTGATCCAGCCCGCTGAAGGAAGGGAAAAAGTTACAGTTCACCTTCCTCCCTGTGGTCAAGGAACACAGTCTTTAGGACAGATTATGAGAACTGTTGGTGACACGATCTGCAGACTACATAACACAAATGACCATTATGCATGAGTTGGAGTGAGACGCGCTAAAGAGGACAGGCCATGGAACACATGACATCATTGGTTTTAGTTAAAATTACACTTTTATGCCCTGAGTTTTTGTTTAAAAATGATTTCTGAGCTATCTTCACCAAGCAGGATTGCAAATCCTGTTCTAAACTTGTCAGAACAAGTTTCTTTCACAGAAGCATGATACTCAGTGCAGCCAAGTAAAGCTATCAATAACAGCCAAATGACACTGCAGAACTACCACATTTTTACTCTAGAGAAGTGTACATAGGTTAGAATATTAAATCTAAAGAAATTTTTTTAAAAAAAGAAAGTAACAGTACAGTACACAGTTATATACTCTAGAGGGAGGGGAGATACACTAGTAAATTGAAGGAAGCTTTGGCATATTGTATGAAACATGAATTCCTGATTACAAAATGGTCCAATAATATGGAAGTTTACAAAGTGTTTTAAAGTTCTATGGTTAAAGAAAAGTGTTAAATGGGCATGTTCTTTCTCTGGGTCCTCCCTCACTCCCCTACAGATAAAAATCTGTAGAACCTGCCTTCTATCATGGCTCTAGGGTGATCTTGTCAGATGTCTGTTAGTTCAGGCTTAAGTGGGATATCCACCAATAATATGTGTATTTAACTTGGAGGCCACTAAATGATGGCTCTTTTTTCCCTCTTCCCCACCCACTTACATCCCAGGACACATGACACATGAACTGCAGAGTCATGGACTCTGTGGTCTTTTCCCCGGACTCGGCCTTCTCACTGGATACAGTTCTGTGTGCCCCTGATTAGCTGCCACCCCACCCTCACCAGAGTCTGTCTCTGCAAAGATTGGGTAGCGCTGAGTGAGTGGAGCCTTGGCTGCCACTCTGGAAAGATTGTCAGTACCTCAGTTGCAGCTGGGAGGCCATCACATTTGTCAGAAATGTCACTTTTTATGTTTCCCACTTGACAGATCTAAGCACTTAGAAGGATGCTGTTAGTTGGATTTCTTCAGACTAATTTGCAATCAACTATTCACACACAGTTCATGTACCCACATGAACCCTGCAATAAAACAATGAGACCTCTGGTGTACATGACTGAGCACATCCTGAAAGTTTTTTTAAGTTCCTCCCAAATTACATTAAGGCTGACACCCTCGGTCTTCCAACCCAGCCTAGTAAGTTTTGGCTTAGAAGGGATGCAGGTTAACATTCTTGTGTGTCGCAAGGAAGCTTTGTTTCTCTTGGCTGGGGTGTGCTCATGGCAGAGGCCAAATGGCGAATCTGGAGTGCAGGGGCCCCTGTCTCACCACCTTCAACCAATCTAAGGTCGGGGCGCTCACACACTGACGACTTGAGTCTTGTATTTTTGGAGAGAGCACTCCATAAGGCACTTGAGAACCAAAAAGCTCACTTCAATGAAATTCAACACAATGGACAGGCAGGAGATAATCACCATGAAGAGGATGAAGATGGTTTTCTCGGTGGGTTTGGACGTGAAGCAGTCTGTAGTGTTGGGACAAGGCTTCAGCTCACACTTCACAAGGTGAGGCACACTGAAGCCGTCATACAGCTTGTAAAATAAAACCAGGAAGCCAATTTCAAAACCAATTTTAACAATGAGGCTGGTAAGGTAGGTGTACCACAGGCCCATTGTTCCCAGGCTAACATCTAGTTTCTTTCTGTGCCTTTTTGCTCTGCCCTCACGAAAGGCTACCTGTAGAGCAACCAGAAGCGAAGGCATGGAGACCATGATCAGCTGTAAGGCCCAAAGTCTGACCTGGGAAATGGGGAAGTAGTAGTCAAAACACATATTTTCACAACCGGGGTGCCTAATGTTGCATTCAAACTCTTCCTTCTCATCTTTCCATACATATTCTGCTGCCACCATGTAGACCAGCAAACGGAAGATGAGCACAACAGCCAGCCAAATCCGCCCAATCCCAGTTGAATATTTATTCACGCCACTTAGGAGGTCTCTGAGGAACATCCAACTCATGGCTTAGTCTCAAAGCAAGATTCTGCAAAAGAAAACAATTTCATCATGATTCATCTATTTCTATTCCATTGATCATGTGTGTCTACTGCCTTACTTGATTATGGGGTTCTGAGAGATACACTCAAATTTCTGCATTATTACAAGTCTGGGTGATAACAGCTCTTTAAGAATCCCATTGGACATGCTTGCTTTCATACGAGGAGAATGCTACAGCTAGTCCACAGATGTAATTTATCTCATGCCCAGTTTAATTGGGAATTTGGTGGTCATCCCCCACACACTGCCCACTTTCAAACAAAACCCTTTAGTTTATTGAGTCCCTGAAAGGATGAATGGGTTCTATGGCTTATCTAGAAAGAATTGGTTGTAAATCTCAAGGTTACGCTGATACCTTGAGGTATCCCTCACATGCCAGCTTCCTAAAGCCGTAGTCTCTACTCACTTTCTCTAATTGGTCAATGTTCCTCCCCAATCCTTCAGGTTATTCACTGACCCCACCTCCTTCCATGTTCTGTGTCCCATGCTAGCAGCTGAGCTTGCCTACGATTTGGTAGTGAAAAGTGAGGTTCTACAATATAAACTTTCTCAAACTCATACTCCTTCATCCCTCCAGATCTACTTACATCCATGCCCACGTTACCTTTTTTACCAAGTTTAGAGGGAGAGGTCAGTCTCCTCTTGCCCCAGAATGATGGTTTCAGCTCTACGTCCCATTCTTGTTCTGTCCATTTTCCCTTCCCTTTGATTTCCTTACGTAGTTGAGTGTCATCACCGACACCCAAGCACCCAAGTCAGAAAACTCATATTCATTCTGGACTCCTCTCATGGCCCTTCTATAATTGCTCACCAAGTTCTTCTGATTCTTCCTAATTATCTCTTAAACTTATCTCCAAGTCACTGCTGAAATCTTTATTACAGGCCTCCCGCTTCTATTTTCACTCTCAACATCTCTTCCCTTATCCTAGTACATACTCAATGCTGCTTAATTCTCTCATACTTTCCTCATATCTTTTGCTTTTTTCCCCTATAAAAGCCGATAAAAAGCTGGGGAACCTTCTGTTTCATTTCAATGACATTGTCTTCCTGGCAGTCTCTGTTCTGTCTTGTTTATAACTGAACTTCATGGGCTTGGCCCTGGTTTTTGTTTGTTGGGCTCAGTATGTGCTTTGCACTCTCTGTTTAGTGTTTTTGAGCAAGGTTCAAATCCAAGTTCCATTATTTTATTTTTGGTTAAAGGTACGAGAAATTTTTTAGGGAAAAATGCCTGTGAAAGAAAGCAGGGAGGAAGCCAGGAGAAGCTTGGAAAACCATCAGACCATGATGTAAGTCCGACCCCAGGGAAGGAAGAAATGAAGGCTAGGTAGAAATGACAGACTGCTGTGCGACTTTTTTTTTTAACCACAATCCACCTTCAATATTATTGCACAGGTATACAACACAGTGACCAGACAATCACATACCTCACAAAGAATTCCACTATTTTTTTTAAAGATTTTATTTCTTTTTAGGGAGTGGGGAAGGGAAGGAGAAAGAGGGAAGAGGAAACATCAATGTGGTTGCCTCTCGTGTGCCCACTTCCGGGAACCTGGCCCACAACCCAGGCCTGTGCCCAGACAGAATTGAACCAGCAACCCTTTGGTTCAAGGCCAGCACTCAATCCACTGACCCACACCAGCCAAGGCTAATTCCACTATTTTAAAATAGAATTTCTTGACAGTGGCACCATTGACACTTAGGGCTGGGTAATTCTTTGTTGCCGCTGTCCTGTGCATTGTAGGGTGTTTAGCAGATCTCTAGCCACTACCAGATAGACACTTGTATCATCACCTCCCACTCCTGTTTGTGACAACCAACAATGACTCTAGACATTTTCAAATGTACCCTGGAGAAATAAGGGGAAATCTCTCCAGCTGAAAGAAAACTGCTTAAGCAGAAGATGTGGGTTGGAGCTCCGAGTCTGCCATTAATATACTTTGTGATGTCTCAGGTGCAAACCTTGCCATTTCAGGTCCTGTTTCCTATTACAGAAGTAATTACATCTTACCTTCTTCATAGACTCAGCCAAAAGAGTATCATGGAAATGGCTGTGAGGGGAACAAGGGGGTTAAGAAAACTGGGATATTGTTATAACAGGACACCTGTTGGAGCTCATCACATTACTTCTCAAGCCCACACAGTACAGCCCTGAGGAGATGTATGAAGGTTAAGAGCTATTTTTAGAGAAAACAAAGATACATGTACACACTGCTCTCTATTCAATAGAAAATAAATACTTCAATGTCCTTGGTTTCAGAACACAAACAGAATTGTATTAAATAAAAAGGATTTTCAAATCCACCTGAAAGGTTAATGTCTCTGTGAATTATTAAAGCAAAGCCCCAAAGATTAAAAAGAATAAAAGGTATTATGTTTCCCTATGACATGTGTCATTGGGCACTTGTTCATATTACTAAAGTGATATTTATGTAATGTTACAAAACACTTTAAAGTACTCTGTTGGGCATTTTAGAGAAAGGAGAAAGGTAAAGTAGATACAGGCTGTTTTACTAAAAGAAAAGCAGTTTAAAAAAGTGGGGGTGGGGGGTGGGTATTTGAACAGAATCCAAAAACTGATGCCATCCAGTGTGTCAGGATTATGAATCTCATTTGACTGATAAATGTGCAATCTATTTTGAATTCTCTGCTGATAGAGACGCAATGGCCTTTCTCAGGGCAGGGCGTGTTCTAAGGTTAATTCACTTCTAACAGAGCTGGTTTAGCATAGTGGATGAGGGTGGTCACAGTGTTGAACTTGGGTTCAGGTCCAAGTTTATCTGTGATAACAGTACCTATCTCATGGAGCTCAGAACAGAGTCTGACATATGGTAGGTGCTCAGTAAGTATTATTATTATTTTTCTTATTTGTCATGAAAACCTCTTCTTGATTTCAAAGAAAAGCCTAATTGCAAGTTAAATATATATATTTTTTTTTCTCTAGCATTGTTCCTGTGAAGGTGGAAAATAGGAATCTACATTTAATAGCCCTTTAAGCATTTGAAAGCAGTGAAGTCATTAGCTAAATTTATACATATATATATATATTTTAAAGATTTTATTTAATTTTAGACATGGGAAGGGAGGAAGAAAGAGAGGGAGAGAAACATTGATGTGTGAGAGAAACTGCAATTAGTTGCCTCTCACACACCCCAGCTGGGGACCTGGCCCGCACCCCAGGCATGTGCTCTGACCATGAATCGAACGGGTAACCATTCAGTTGGCAGGCCGGTGCTCAAACCACTGAGCCACACCAGCCATTGCTAAACTTTTTTATATGTTAATAATTTGGGTTGTCACCTTATTTTAATAAGGATCTTTAATTTATTCCTTTTATTAAATCTCCAAGGTTTACTCCCAATTTTTAAAGAGTATCCACTTACTAATTCTAATGAAGCAATTCTATTATTTTTCTCCTTTCTCTTAAGAAATAGCAGTTAACTGAACAGGAATTCCATCTGGAAAATTTCATAAGTCAATACTTGTAGAAGGTAAATATTCAATACTTTCAATAACAGGAATACTTTTGGGAAGCTGAAAAATTCTGCCAAACATTTGATCTAAATTAAAGGTGGAAATGAGAAAAAGGTGCTGGGACAGCAAGATTTACACATGCAAAGGAATAAAGTTGGATTTCTACCTCATATTATTAAAAAAAATTAACTCAAAATGAATCAATAAGAGCTAATACCATAAAACTTTTAAAAGAACAAATAGCGATAAATCTTTGTGACCTTGGATTTGGTAATGGATTCATAGATATGACACCAAAAACATGAGCAACAAAAGAGAATAATAAATTGGACTTCATCAAAAGTAAAGACTTTTGTTCATCACAGAACATTATCAGGAAAGTAAAACTAGCAACCTACAAAATGAGAAGAAATATTTGTAAGTCATATATCTGGTAAGGGTAATATTCAGAATATATATACACATAACTGATTTAGGAATATATATATATATATATATATATATATATATATATATTCATCAAAACATCAAAAGGCAGCTCAAAAAATGGGCACAATCTTGAATGAACATCTCTCCAAAGATAATGTACAAATGGCTGACCCACATGTGGAAAGACCTCAACATCATTAGTCATTAGGGAACTGCAAATCAAAACTACAATGAAATACCACTTCACACTTACTAGGATATGTTTTAAAAAGTAAACCAACAAGTGTTGACCAGGATGTTGGAGAAATTGGAACACTTGCACGAAGCTAGTGGGAATGTAAAATGGTGTACCCGCTGTGAAAAGGTTTGGCATTTCCTCAAAAAGCTAAACATGAAATTAACATATGGCCCAGCAATTCCTCTTTTGGATATACAACCCCCCCCCCAAAATTAGAAACAGGGACTCAAAGAGATATTTGTATGCCAGTGTTCATTACAGCACTATTTTCAATAGCCAAAAGGTGGAAATAATCAAGTTACATCAACAGATGAATGGATAAACTAAAGTATTCAGTCAGAAAAATGAAGCAAGTTCTGCCACATGCTACAGCAAGGATGAACTTTGAAGGCATTATGTAAGTGAAATAAAGAAGACGGATAAATATTGTGTGATTCCACATATGAAGTATCTAGAAAATTCATGGAGGTAGAAAATAGACATTCTCAGGGAGGGACTGGAAGGAAGAAAAAATGGGGAGCTATTGTTTAATAGTTAAAGAGTTTCTGTTTAAGGTTGAAAAAGTTTTAGAAATAGTGGTAATTCATTTACATGAATAGAAAATGATTAAAATGCTAAATTTTATCTTATATTTTTACCAATATATATTTTATATATATTTTTACCAAAAATTTCCCCCAAAAAGTGGGTGGAAGGAAGCCTTTTTAGAATTTAAGGGACCAATAGTACTTCAAATAATCCGAGCATTTATGGAGAACTGTTTATATAGGAAACAAAAATAGGAACAAAAGGAGGAATAATAAAATATTAATAATGCTTAGCAATAAAAAAGATTGTATGTGATTTATTTTTTCATGATTTTCTGTGTTGCCCATAATTTTTTTTATGAAAAGAACATACAAAATAGATCTGAAGAAAATAAACTTAATAAAAACAAAACACTAAGAAATCAGTTACCACTCTTTTATGCATGTATGTTTTTGTAACCGTCAAACAAGACTGTTTATAGAATAAAAGTTTACAAATCAAGCCTATTAATATATTTCTGGAAGGCTACCATGTAGGAAAATCATGTGCTGAACCATTTTCAATCTTTTTTGTCTCTATGTGCATGTCAATGACTCCCCAAATTTTATATTTCCAGTCCAAACCTCGCATCTCTGAGCTCCAGCTGCCTCCTTCCCATCTGTAGGATGTCATCTCATAAACATCAAGTGTCCAAAACTGAAGTCCTGCCATTACTTACTCCATTTTCCACCTCCCCCTAAATCACTGCTCCTCCTCCAATGCCCCCACCCCAGTACGCCACACCACCCTGCATGCCTGTGTGGAAACCAGAAACAAAAGTTGTTCTTCACCTTCTCTCTGTCTCAAGCCCCATGTCCAATCTATATTCAAGTCCAAAGTCTCTACCTTCAAAACATATATCCCAAAACTTCTCACTGTTTTTCATCTGCGCTGCCACCACACTAATCCGAGCCACCCTCATCTACCATCTGGCGCATCATAACAGCTTCTTATCTGTCTCCCCTTTTCTCACTCTTGTCCTCTTCCAACTCATTCTCCATCCCATAAAGAGATTAACATTTAAAATGGAGGTTGCATTGTCTCATTTCTCTGCTTAAAACCCCAGCAGGGCTTCCCATTGCATTTAAGATAGAAAGTAAAAGGCCAAATACTTCCCTGGATGACAAAGCCCTGCATAGAGGTGTCCTTGCCTGTCTGTCCAACCTCACTGAGCACATGTCCAGGGTGCACTGAATTCCACACATGCTCCTTTTCTTTCACTCCTCCTTCAGACCCTACCTCTACTTTGTTCCTGCCACCTGTGATGTTCTTGTTCCTTCACCTGAATCAGAGAGGCCTTCCCTGACCTTACTAATAGAAACTTGGTCTTCTTTGTTTACAATATTGGCCTTTTTTTCCTTCGTGCCACTTAAACTTACAATCACATACTTACTTATATGATCAATATCTGTGTAGACTATGTGTTTCTGAGAGTAGGGACTAGTGTTCCGAGATGGAGCTAATAAAAATGTAGTTATGCAGTTATGTAGGATATGCAGTTAAATTTGTATATCAGATAAACAATGAATAATATTCTAGTATAAATGTGCCACCCAATTCACCAACACCCACTTGGGTCGAAGACCATGGAGTTGAAGACCATATTTTGTACGTGTTCTGTGTCCTCCAAAGTGCTTAACATAAAGTAGCTGTTTAGTAAATATTTATTAGCTACTTTTAACCTAAAAAATAGCAAATATGAATCTCTGGTGAAGTATACAGCCTTAACTTCTGTGGTCTTTGCTATAGAATAAATTGTTCATATAGCTTTCAAGGCCCTTTACTCTTCCCATTGACCACACCTTAGTGTGGTCTTAGTAGCGAATCTCTTAAGATTCAGCTGAAAAAATGAGAAGGTAAAGTAACTTTCATATCACTTGGCTGTCATATCTAACATTAACATTGACAGGAAATGTCCATTCATTCTTATTTGCTCAAATAATTCAAATGTTGAACTTTCAGCAGCAATTTTCATTACTGACATCAATGCTGATTCAACCATTTAATAACTTTATTAAAAATCTCAAATGAATTTGGAAAACTGCACAGCCTTCAGGCCAAATTCCGTTCACCACCTGTTTTGTAAATAAAGGTTTTTGTTGGGGAAACAGCTGTGCCCATTTGTTTCTTATTGTCTACGGCTTCTTTTATGCTAAAATAACAGAGTTGAGTAGTTGCGACAGAGATAGTACAGATAGTCTTCAAAGCATAAAATATTTACTATCTCTCCCTTTGTGGAAAATGTTGGCTGATAGTTACATCATATTTAAAATCACATTGGAGCCCTGGCTGGTGTGGCTCAGTGGACTGAGTGCCGACCTGCAAAACAAAGGGTTGTGGATTGAATTCCCAGTCAGGGCACCTGCCTGGGTTGAGGGCCAGGTCCCCCAGTAGCGGGTGCGCAATTGGCAACCACACATTGATGTTTCTCTCCCTCTCTTTCTCCCTCCTTTCCTCACTCTAAAAATAAGTAACTAAAATCTTTTTTAAAAAATAAATACAATCATATTAGGACCAAGTTGCAGAACTTAATTATCTGGGTTGATGAGAAACAACATGTGACTGATTGTGCTCAAGAGAGAGCCAAATGCAGCCACACTGAGAGTGCAGAGTAAATGAAATCGCAAGCCCTTTGAGTGGAGACAAGTGGTGGAGGAACAAGCCATTGCCCAGCCCACGGTGGGCCAGGCAGGACCAACTCAAAGAACCTGGGCTTCTGCAGTCAGTGTCTTGCTCTCTCAATAAGCAGTGATTTAATTTCAGCAAAGCAACATATTTTTGTCCACTACATTTTAATGACTGTAAATTTTATTGGTTGTGTGATGTTTGATTTTTCTTTTGTAAATATAGTTGCCTAAGCTCCATAAGTCTAAGGATTAGCTAGAGATGTAAAATTATTTTACACCTAATTTTAAGTTTTATGTGTGTAAATAACAGTATGCTAAAAATGTAAATTGCCAACTCTGAGGTTTCCATGAGCAATGCTGAGTAGAATATACCTGTACAGGCCAAAACATGTACACATACCCCACTTGCCTGGTATTTTAATTTCCTGTACAAATAAAGGCATTGTCATGTTTAGAGGCTCACCTCTTAGGAACAGTGCAAAGGTTGTCCTCACGTCACACAGAAAGGACCACTGAAAACCTCCGTGCTGTTCCTCTTCACCCCCATCGTCCCTCTCATTCACGTCAGCTCCCCCTGTGCTAAGGCCGGGCATTCTAACTTGGCCTTAGCCTCCAAACGCCTCAAGTCAACGACACATTGTAAATGAGCAACATTACTCAGAGGCAGCTTATCCGGAAAGGACATCTGTGATGCGGCGCAAAACTGAACAGCAGTATGTCCAGGTTTGAATTAAGATTACTTCTCTCACCGAAATTTTTAGAAAGAAGTAATGACTACCCAATTCCAAGAAATGCCGTTTTTCTATTAAATAAATCCTATCATAAGAAAAATAAGCTTACCTCTTGACACAAATGTGGAGATTAAGAAGAGATCCAGTTGGTTGCTCACTCGATTAAAAAAAAAAATCATGAGTTGATTTTAATAAATTATTTGCCTGAGAGGGAATTAGTGCTTTAGACTGAAGAAAATGGAGTCCAGTGGTTTCCAAGGTAGTGTAAGCCAAACAGGTGTAACCTGATCATTTGCTTTTGCTCTTAACCTAGATGAGAATTCTTGTGTCTCTGCTGTTTACAATATACATAACAAGAGAACTGAACCTGGAAAACAAATTCAAAGCCACTCACATACAATTCATTGAACATCCATTTTAATAAATCCTCGTCATCATTACAAAGAAGCTAGAACAATGAGAGTGTTTCATCTCTTTAAATGATTTTCCAAGGTTATTTATTAAAGTCTATCTACCAAAAAAAACCCACAAAAAACCAGTAGGCAAAAAACAATTTAATTCAGTGTATGTTTGATGAGCTTATTTTAACTGTACTTCATATATTCTATTACAAATCCAAGAGGTAAAAAGGCATCATAAAAATCACTCTCCCAACCCCAGGAAGCATTGATAACATTTTCTATGTACATAACAGAGAGAGGGAGAGATTGAGAGAAAAAGTTCTTCTACTTTATCTTTTTATGGACCCACTTCTAGGCATGAGTTAACCTAAAATTAAAGATACATAGAAATGAAAATGAAATTATGTCTCGCTAAGAATATCTTAGAAACAGAATTTTGCAGTTGGAAATATATTAGATGTCACAGAATGTAATGCCTTTATCATAAAGATGAGAAAACAGAACTACAGCGAGCAGCCTGCCTCAAACCCCGGCGCCAGCGCAGAAAGCAGAAGAGAAGCGCGGACGGAGGCCCCGCCTCAGCGCTCTTTCCTTCGCACTGTGACAGCCACCTCCGCAGAGCCTGTGAGTTCCAGTGCAGGGTCTCTCACACTTTTAACATCCATGCCCTCTAAAATTATTCCATGGACTCACATATTCAATCCAAAATTCAAAGAAGAATGCAATTTATTTTGAAAAATCATCAATTTACATGAATTTTATTACTGGATGAAACTTCTCCATAGCCGGTAAAGTAAACCTCCTCTTCCCCGCCCCCCCCGCCCCCGACCCCTGTACTTTCCTGGTGTGTTTTTACAGACATCCCAGGGTCCCAGAATAGTGACCCAGTTTCTAAAGGGTTATTATCATGATAAGATCCCAAAGCCTTGTCTCTGCAATTGATCATCTCTTTCCGCTTCCATTCCTTTGTTTACAATTAGCCCTTACCAAACTTTATCCATGGTCTTAAAACATTATCTGTTTGTACTGAGACACTTTCCACCAGGAACAGTTGTACTGAGGTGCTTTGTTGTTAGGGCGACCTTCAAGGTGGCTTTAATGAATCCCAGAGCACTAAGATTTCGAGGGCCAGGCTTTCCAATAATGTTAGCAATAATGCAAACAAAGGTGGTATTCAATGATCCAGTGAGGCAGAGGCATAAGTTTCTAGACAACTGTTCCTGACCTCAAGAGTGTTGCAGCATCTGGCACAGACACTAGAGGAGAGAAAAGTTGCCTGGGGCAGGGTGATCAGGAAGGGCTCTATCGAAGAGGCAGGATATGGGTTGGGTCTTTAAGAAAAGGCAGGTGTGTTCTGGACAAAGTACCTCTGCTGAACCCTACATCTTCTCAATTACATTCACGATTATTTCTATGCTTTTGATAAAAAGGTTTAATTCTTTTCCTTTTTTTGTTGTTGTTTGGACGAAACAAATGTAATTAAGAATGCAAAAAAACCCCAAAACAAAACGGTGCTATGTGGTAGTAAAAATAACACCCTCTTGAAGACAGAAAGCTAAGGATGGGCAGAAATAAGAGAAAACAGAACTGGACAAAGATTGGAGCCAATACTGTGAACCCTGTTCTCCTCTGCTCCTTTAAGATTTGGATCTTGATAGATTTCTTTTCAGTGTGAGAATGTGGCTCTGTAGAATGTCAGCAAGAGGCAGAGCCCAGAGCAGACGAAGGCAGTATAAGCCAGAGCCTTCAAATGTCCAGCGTGTGCCCCTGGATAAACTGCACAAGGGTGGGCGCTGCAGGAGTACCTGTCTTGGTGATCACTCTGTTAAAAAAGATCACAGAGTTGAGTTGAATGCAGATGCCATATGAGAAGGACATGACTAAGGTTCAACAAGTTACCGTCAGAGCTGGCTGCAGCGATGAAGTAGTAGCGCTACCGTGCACTGGGGACCATTGTGCATATGGCACTGTGCTGTGAAGCTAGCCTGTGTTGCTTTTCAGCATAATGCCTCTTCTAACGGAGGTCAGGGGTCTTTTCTGCTCAGCTTAGTTACAGTTGGAGCACTGTGCTTTGTTCTGGGCCTTTGACAAGCTGATATAGGTCTAGAAGACAGTGACCAGGATAGAGGGAGGGTCTCTAAACATCATAAAAAGGATTGGAGCAACTGGAGATGTTTATCCTGGAGAAGAAAGGTTCAGTGGAGTTACTTATCAGAATTTCATGTTAATTTTATTTCTAGATTTTTTTTTCAGTAGTAGAGATCCTATAGACTCTGAATTCAGACAAACCAAGGTTGGAATCCTGGACCTGTTTTTCACTTTACATGTCCTTGCCCAAGATGCTGTGTCCTTTTAGTCTTCATTTCCTTGTCTGCAAAATGGGAGAGGCATTTTCTACCTCAGTATAACTGCTCACTAAGTGGTAGCTGCCATTGCCTTTGTCTATTGAAGTGGCACTGGCCTTGGGTTGTGAGATTTTCTGTCAAAACAAATGGCACCAAAAATGAGGGAGATATTCATAGAATTCAAAAACAATAAAAAAAAATTACCGTTTGTGATGGACACATTTGCTTTTCAGTACAACTTGTGAACACAAGATACCTACATGAAGAAGGAAGAACCCATCTCCTCATAACAGCTGTTTCCAGTTACACCAGGTGCTTGCAGGAGATTTGTGGCATCTAGAACAACTTCAGGAGCACAATAAATATTCTTTTATAATATTGATGTTTGTAACATCAAGTGCTTCTGAGGTTTCACATCCTGGTAAGAATGGGATGACAAACTCTGTGCCTTGAGACATTTTCTCTTATTCTGGTGGCAGAGGTGATTCATCCATCTTCTGACTGAGACAGAAGGGATTAAGCAAAAATGCTCCAGGGGTACATAATATCTGAGGGATGTAGGAGAGGTCACGCTCTGATACAATTTCTATATCTAAAATGAGTTGTCATGACCTGGCTTGTGTGGCTCAGTGGATTGAGCGCTGGCCTGTGATCCAAAAGGTCACCGGTTCAATTCCCAATCAGGGCACATGCCTGGGTTGCGGGCAGGTCCCCAGTAGGGGGCACTCGAGGGGCAACCACACATTGATGTTTCTCTCCTCTGTTTCCCTTCCCTTCTCTTTATAAAGAAATTTTAAAAAACCCAAAACCAAAACAAACAAACAAAAACCCTGGCTGGTATGGCTCAGTGGATTGAGTACTGGCCTGTGAACCAAAGGGTTGCTGGTTCAGTTCCTGGTCAGGGCACATATATGGGTTACGGGCCAGGCACCACCCCCCAACATAGCAGGGGTGCACAAGAGGCAACCACACATTGATGTTTCTCTCCCTCTCTCCTCCTCCCTTCCCCTCTGTCTAAAAATAAACAAAATATTTTTTAAAAAATAAAATGAGTTTTCAACACTAGTAAATAAAAATTTAAGCACTGTCTCATTAATGTTAACCACTTTTTAAAAATTAAGTTCATTGAGGTAACATTGGTTAATGACATATAAATTTCAGGTGTATACCTGTGTACTCTGTTGCATGTTCACCACTCAAGGGCTAGTTTCCTTTTGTTGTCTTATATTTGACCCCCAGTACCCAGTTTGCTCCTAACCATTATTTAAATCAGCCCTTTCTGGACCCAGTGGTGTGACAAAGTGCGTCCTAACCACAGAGGGCTGTCAGCAGAGCAACAACTCCTGGCCCCATCCAGATACCATGTCTCCTTCCAGGTCATTGAAAAGGCTCACATTTTCAATATCTGTGCTCAAAGCATCAACTTTTCCAAGCCTTTTCCATGGCTAAGGAATGTTTGATACCTTGTTTCCCTAAGAAAAAGAAACGTACATATTACCTAGAATCAAAAAAAGGAAGAACTTACATATTCCCTAGAATCAGTTTAGCTTCCACTTTCTCAAACCTTTCAGGGATTGACCAGGCTTGAAGTAGACAGATCCTTGTGCCTCTAGCTCCAATGAATTTTTGCTGTTGGAGTCAACAAATAAAAGGCCATGTTTTCCTCATGAAAATTTTGTGCCCCTTTACTCAAGAAATGAATGCACAGTATCAGAAAACATTTAGATACAATTTGTATGGTCACAGTATATATCGTGTAACAGTCATATTTGTGACAGATAAGCCTAGGGTTTTTTTAATCTCTCTCCCCTTATTTGAATTTGTTTTAAAATAATATGGTTTTGTCTGTGTATGATGTTAATGCAGATTTTGGAGAATAAATAACACATTTAAATCTTCTCCATCAACTTTTGTCTGATAATCAGTTCTTAATTTAGTGACTTGCACGCTCCCCCTGAAAGAGAATAAATTTCAGATGGAGACAAAAGTATAGGCAACAAAATCCCATTTCATATAGAAAATCTGCGTCTGTCAAGGTAACCTGGAGATTAATATTATAAAACATAAATACATACATGAAGCAAGGATCTTGCACTCCAGGGTGGTTGGAAGAAACTTCCTGCAACTGTAGCTTCATTATGTGCTTAGGGATAGCTCTGATTAACTGGCAGTAATGCCAAAGTATTGGGTAACTGTTTCTGCCATATTAAAGGCACTTGATAAATGGTAGTTCAATTTAAGATTGGAAAAGTAATGAATAACATTTGATAAAGCAATTTGAGATTCCCCTTTGTAAAGGGATCCCAACATGTTAAAAGTCGAAGCATTATTTCTTCAGGTCAGTGCTTATTCCAATTGGATAGATGGGCAAAAATGTTCTTACCTACATAGATAATTATAGATGATGAAATAATTAGGTAAAATGCTTCTTCCAGTCCTTGACTGAACTAAAAAACAAACAAATTAACAAAAACATTTAAATAGTACCTCAGGTATCTTTTTTGTGTCCCACATGAGAAGCACACATCTCAGATCCCTCTCAGGGCTTACTGCCTGTGGATTGCACCACCCTGCATCTTGCCCTAACAGCTCAGCAGATGCTGTCCCACAAAGTAAACACGGACATAAAACAGCCAACCATTTTTTGACGTTTTAATAGCCAGGTATGTTTACATTTTGCTCTTTGTGGTATAATAAACACAGTTAACTGCACACAGCTTGCATATATGGCTGCACATTGACTTAAGATTATAGCACTCATAGCCAATCTTCTGGCCATACTCTGAATCTTGAGGCCTGTGCAGCGTTTTAGCCTGCTGCAAAAGCTGAGGCATAAATCCAGCATGTGTAATGGCCTTTCTTTTTAAAAACGATTTCAGTGGGTTTTGGGGGGAATGGGGAGTGGAGGTAGGTAAGGTTTTATTCATTTTGGCGTTTTGTAGGATAATGTATTTCAGAACGCCCTCGCCACTTTTTGTCCCCTGAGAATAGTGAGAGTGAGAACAGGAGAGCTGGGAACAGTACATTTGACTGAATATTTGGAGAGAGAGGAGGAATTTGGTTAACAATTATTGCTCTCTTACCCCTCCCTTCAGAAAGTCCTACCGAAATGGGACTGTTATAGGACACGGTTTGATGTGGTGCTGAATCTTTCCAAGACCGTATCCGTGAATTTATATAAAGGGCAAGGACTGAGCTCTCCTTTCTTGGTCTGATTATCCCAGATGAGCTAACTCTTTGGAGGGTCTTTAACATTTAAACAAAAGGCAGATTTACCCTAAAGTTAATGAAGCTTAAACGTCAAGGCCCGCCACCTGCACAGCCCCTCTCCGAGACCATGGAGGAGGGGGCCCAGCAGTGTGTTCTCACTGTTATTTTTTTCTATAAAGTTTGCAAATATAAGATATTTTAACTGAGAAGATAACCAATTGAGACTGCTGTCTCTCTCTACTGCAATTTCTCCTTCATTGCACTTCGCCTCCTGTTGGATAGAGTTGGAGTGGCCATGGGCATTTTGAGGATCTAGCTAAGGGAAAGTCGTTCCAGGTTTAGTTTTGGTTTAGTGAGATATATTTGTGTGGTTACCTTCATTTTTGTTTAGAGTTAAGTTATTGCAAGGTATTCTGATTCCAAGAATTATCTTATTGCCCTCTGTGCCCACTTGCTCATTGCCTTAATCAAAGATGCAGAGATTTGAGGCTTCATTGCAATCTGTATGTGTCCAAGGAATCCCAACACCAGAGGGATGTGGATTATAGAGGAGAAATGAGGTTTCATGTATCAAGGATATTTGAGTCTGGATAATTCTTCCAAATATGGAGAAATTTAATGGAGGCTTCCCCTGAATTAACAATAATCTCCAATTTATATGCAATAACCAGAAAGTAATCAGAAAAAATTATTCTAAATTATTAATAATAAAGAAAATTTTGAACAGCTATGCTAGAGAAATAATTGGATTATTTTGTTTATTCTCTACAGAAAATTTAACAAAGCTATCATCATTTAAAGAGATAACAGGATTTGCAGACAGCCTTTTTTATTATCTCACATTAGCTAAAAAGAGATTTAGCAATGTGGAAAAGAAGTTAGGAAAAAATATCCAGATTGAAGTGCAGAGAGAAAACAGGATGAAAAATATGGAAAAAAAATTAGACATTTGGAACACAAAAAAGTTTTAATATACAAATATATGAATATGAATATGAACACCCAAAAGAGAGGTGAGAGAAAATTGAAAGAAATAATATTTGGCTAAAGAATCTCCTAAATCATATGAAAGTTATGAAGACAAATCCAAGAAGCTTTATGAATCCCAAGCCGGATTAAATATAAATAAAAATACTTAGATGCATCATAGTCAGACTACTGAAACCCAAAGACAGAGAGAGCACCATAATGAGAGCAACCAGATGAAAAGATGCATTACTTTCAAAGAACAAAATAAGACTGTTGCTGATTAATTAACATTAACAGTAGACTCCAGAAAAAAATAAAATGACATGGAAGTGCTAAAAAAAAAAAAGTGAAAAAGTAAAATTCTATACCCAGTGAAAATAATCTTATAAGAAACACAGCTCCATTTCCTTTTTCTCAAAGAAAAGAAAGACATAATAAGTAACTTCATGGAAAGTGTTCATTTGTCTAGGCTGAACTACATTTCCTAGAATTTCCTTTCCTATATGTTCCTGATTAGGTTGGGCAACAAGGGAGGTACTTGGGAGATTTGGAAGGTAAAAGGGAAGCAGCAGCTACTGTAACAGATTTTGCTGATATGCTGCTGCACTGAGGGGTTGGGAAGTAGCAGCTGGACGTGCAATCGCTCTACCTTCTCCAGCATCCTTCTTCATCTTCCCTGACTCCTGGGTCAGGTGTGTGTTTAACTCTACAACTGAGAGCTTTGGCAGGATACCCCTGTCACCAGGGTTAGAGACAACAAGAACAAAGGTTTCAGCCTCCTCTTCTGGGTTTCCAACCCATGGCTGTGAGTTCCAGCCCACTTCAAGATCTTCCCTTCCTGGCTGCCAGCCTTGGACCGCAAGCTCCAGCACCAGACCAAGAGATGACAGCCTCACAGAGCCTACGTGACCAGCTCTCACAATTACATAGGCCAATGTCCTAGAAGGCCAGAGGCAAACCTACACGTACACAGTCCTTAGTTCTTTACAGTGGTGGTGCTGCAGTACAGTGCGGGGAAGCATGGTCTTTTCAATAGTCAATTGGAAATCCATATGGGGAAAAAAAGAATCTTAATTCCTAATTCACACATTACACAAAATATACCTCTAGAAGGATTACAGACCTAAATAGGAAAGAGAAATAAAGATTCTTGGATTCTAGAAGATGACAGATGAGAATATTTTCATGACCCTGATGCAGAAAAAGATTTCTTAACATGATACAAAGAGAATTAATCATAAGGATTAGGAAAGTGAATTTCAATTTTTTAAGGAATTGGTAATTTAATTTCATTAAAGTTAAGAACTGTTACTCATCAGAAGATATGATTAAGAGAGCGAAAAAGCAATCACAGGTTGGGAGAAGATATCTGCACTACATCTGAAAAGAGACTCATATCCAATATTTTTTTAGAACTCATGCAACTCAGTAAGAACAAGTTAGAAAACCCAAACAAGCAAATGAATAATTATTTTTGCAAAAACAAGTATATGAATGGTCAGCAATTGGACAAAAAAAATTAAGCCTCAAACTTAAATCTCACACTTTATTAAAAAATTGATTCAAATGTATTATACAGCTAAATGTAAAACATATTACTATAACATTTTTAGAAGAGAACATAGGAGAAACGCTTCACAAACTAGGGCCAGGCAAAGACTTTTTAGAATTGGTACCAAAAACACAAGCCAAAGAATAAAGAAAAATGGATAATTTGGACTTCATCAAAGTTCAAAATGTTAACTCTGAAAAATGACCCTGACTTTTGGATAATAGCCATTTTTCATGTCACAAACAGGTTTTTAATTCAAGTTCAATTTATTTTGTCAGAAGATTGCCTAGTAATACCAGATTATTAATGAATTTATAAAAAAATAAAATCTCAAATCAAACATAATTTGGCTCGAGAGAACAACTTTTAAATCCAAGATCCATTTGCCAAAGCTTTACATAAGTCGATACCCAGATCTGGGCACCTGTTTATTCTATTCTGTTTGCTTTAATATAATTTATATCCCAACAAACTTCACTCAGGAAAGTATTTGCAAACCGAGAGCCATATCTATTCTTATGACAACCATAGCTACACACATAGCTTTCATCTTGTCATGTCAAGGCACTACTAGAATGGCAGAGTATTAACTGTACAGTTAAGTGACTGTGCCCCAAAAATGGGGGTAGGAGGAGACCGGATTTAAGCCTTCTTTCCCAAATCACAATGCTTTCACCTTCCATTAATAATGTAATTCTAGATGGTGTCTTCTTTTACTTACACAAACACACACAAAATTGGAACATTATTGAACCTGGGAGGCTGGAAACTAAAGGTAAAAAATTAAGAAACCAAAAAACGGCCCTTGCAAACTCCAGTCGACCAATCCACTGAGGCCAGCACGAGGTTCCCAGAAGGTGGCCGGAGCTCCGTCCCTCCAGCCCCCGCGTCCCTGAGCCTCAGCCTCCGGGCGGTAGGGGCCGCTGTGGCGCAGAGCCCGCGGGCGCGTTAGGACCCTCTTTCCCGCAGGCGGAGAGGAGGTGACCCTTCGGCAGGTGAGTGGTGGGAGTTACGGGGTGGGGAGGTCTGGTCGGTGTGTCTACGGCGAGCTCGTTCTTGACCTTCGGGGCCTTTGCGGGCCTCACTCCAGGGCACATGTGACACGGCAGCACCCCGAATCCTCGCCACTCTGGGGGCGCCCCGAGCCAAGCCTCGGACGTCTCTGACACCCAGGGCCCATTGCCTGCCTCTCACACCAGGAGGCTGGCACTCCGGTCAGTGACCCGTCCTTGGACACCTTCGCTTTATTTAGGAATCCTCTAATTACCTGGACAGTTTCTTGGTGTCCTAGCTCACCAAACAGTTTAAGGAAAGTGATATTGTGATTGTCTTCACTTGTGATTCCTCTCTTTGTAACTTGGAAGTCCTGTGTTTCCCCTGCAAGGCAATGTCAGGATCTCAACCGAATGCAGTTTCTCCTTCTGAGGCTTGGAATGCATCTGTCTTTTGAGTCCTAGCCAGCGGCGTGTAGGTAACCACAGTATGGGAGGGGAGGCGACCCAAATAATGTGTACAGCCCGCAGATCATCCGCAGCAGCCATTGTCATAACCTCCTTACTTCAAGTACAGTAAATTCAAGAGATGGGAAGATACTTCTTACTAGTATTTTTTACATTAAAAACAATACAGAATCCATTTTTAAAGTTTAAGTGATTACAAGTTTATGTTTCTTAAATCTTGAAATAACTTGTAAATGCAGATTTAGGAGTAAGGTGGGGAGAAGTGGTGGAATAGGGTGGGCAGGAGGTTAAGAGACCAGGATTCCCTCACTCTCCCATTGCCAAAGGCACACTCTCTTTGGGTCTAGGTTTCTCTTTGTTTAAAAAAGGGGGTTGGTCCAGATGGTGAGCATAACAAT
Source organism: Pteronotus mesoamericanus (assembly GCF_021234165.1). Taxonomy (NCBI): domain Eukaryota; kingdom Metazoa; phylum Chordata; class Mammalia; order Chiroptera; family Mormoopidae; genus Pteronotus; species Pteronotus mesoamericanus. The sequence goes on from NW_026555085.1 coordinate 45,908,018, forward strand.
AGCTACCATTTATTGAACATATTCTTTTAGAAATGTTTTCTCATTTAATCCACACAGTAATTCTGTGCAATAGATAATATTAGCCCTTTTATTAAGGTGGAAACTGAGGTCCAGAGAGCTTGTCACTTACTCAAACATACAGTTTATAAATAGCCAAGTTGGAATTTAAGGATATGCTAGATTCTGCTCAAGGTATCAAGTCCTCGGATTCTATCCCAAATTTGTTTATTCTAATTTAAATTATTTTTAAGGTTCTCTGCCCCAGGCTTCAAGTTATTTTCTTAAATAATAAGATAGTGTGGTATGTGAAACTAAAATAGCAAGCATATTTATATCTGATTAAAATATTTTGTCCATTTTATAATTCCCTACATCTTTTAAAAGAAAGACTTTGGTTATTACTAAGGTTTCTCCTCACTAACAGTCTATGATTCTGATAATTTTATTTTGATACATCTTCAACTGAGATGCTCATTTCAAAAATGAATATCTAAAGATTAAATTTTTCCCCAAAGTAACTCATATTTTGTGTCATCATCCAGTTTTCATGTACACTATAATGGAGATAGTCATGACAATTTAATGCCAGTGAATTGTTTAATGTCAGTTGTGAAATACATTCCGGATCATCCCTATAAACAAGAATTTTACTGAAGGAGAAAAAAATCATTCAGAAACAATCAGTCCTGACTGTAATGGACCGTCTTGTACAGGCTTGCAAATTGTGTGTTAATTCCAGTGCCGGCGCCGTTCTCTCTCACATTCTGAGGTATGAATGCCCCTCGTGGAGTTATGCAGAGAGGCAGGTCCTTCATCTCTGCTGCCTCCTTTTCCCATCATATATTTCCTTCACAATAGGCTGGAGAAGAGAAAAAAGTACAGAACTTTTTACCAGGGAGGGACAGATGAAGTAAAGGTAGCTTAGTTTAATTCTTTTTTTATAGACAGGTATGAAAAATCCTCTTTGTTGTGAGTACATAAAAAACAGTTTATTCTTATTAATTATTATATTGTTTTCCATACAAACAACTGTAAAGCTACTTTTGCCCCACCCTGTATAGTGTAGTAGGTGATCCCTAAATTTATAAATGTCCTAGACTGGAATTAAGAAAAAATTAGTTTTTTAAAAGAGCATTATCAAAAAAACAATCACGAAGGAAAAAAATCTCTTATTTTATTTTTAGGTAATAAATCATCATTAGTCAAGATGTCTTCAGCACCTGAGCCTCCAGCCTTTAAAAATGAACCACCCAAAGAGAAAGACTATCGAAACCCAGGGCTCAGAGGGGTCCAGACGACAACTTTATTTCGAGCTGTGAATCCAGAGCTCTTCATTAAACCTGTAAGAAATATACACAGGATAAGACTTTACGTTTAATTTAAGTAGGCTATCAGAAAGTTCTTCTTTTCCTATGACATTTAATTTTGTCATGGAAATTTTATGTTGACTATTAAGATCTCTGAATAAATGCAGGTGGAAGGAAAATCTTAAATGCTGTTTCACTAAATACACATGTAAAACAAATTATTTTAAGGGCATTTAAGCTTTAATGGAAAATGGTTGTACTTTCATGGATCAACTTCTCAAATTCCTATTTAAAATTTTTATAGTTGTATTAGTTAGAAGGAAATTTTTAATGTTTGATGAGGTATTATTATGAAACTTTTATTGCAACTCTGCACTCACACTGACCTAAGAAAGGCCCATCAGCTGAGTGTGAACACTCAAAAAGGAGGGTCTGAGTTACAGTCATAAAGATAAACACTTCTATGGAGTTGTGAACATCTTTCCTACATTTAAAAACTTTTTTTTTTTTAATTCAAAGCTAATTGCTTTGCCTTTCAAGGTCTTGGATTTTCCAGCAAGAAAACCAAGGTTATTATAACAGCATCATATCTGTTCCAGGCACTAAATTTCTTGAAGTGATAGAATAGGTTCCCAGAGAAGAGTGTATATATTGCTATTTTTGCTGTACCTTACATGTGACATAAAAGACTTTTTGCCAGTTTTTCATGAACTCAGGGGAGAAAAAGGGCGTGTATACTTTATTCCTCACTTCCTAATAAAATCAGCTAATTTAATGAAGTCAAGCAACTTCTCCACGTTACACAAATAACACTGAAAACCTGAGCACCGGACCACTTTCCACACCGCCTGTCTCCTCTGCCCCTTTGCCAGCTGTCTCCTTCCTGCAGGTGGAGTGTCCAGGCTGCAGAGAGAAGAAAGACTGGAGAGGAGATGCAAGAGTCTTCTAGAATCTCTAAATAATCAGGAGTTAATAAATAAAGAACTAGATAAATTATAGTTGAAAATATCATATGAACGCTCGTGGGGTAATCAAGAATTAGTTTGTCAAGAGGAAAATGCAACAGGTATTTCGGTCTCCTCAAATTATTAGTCTTACTTAATGAGGTTTTGTAATTTTTTTTTTCTTTTGACAGAACAAACCTGTAATGGCTTTCGGATTGATAACCCTTTCGCTATGCGTGGCTTATATTGGTTATCTACATGCAACACAGGAGAATAAAATGGAACTCTATGAAGCTATTGATAGTGAGGGACACAGCTATATGAGGAGGAAAACATCTAAATGGGATTAACAGTGCTGGTTACTATGGATTGAGCTATGTTAAGGGCTCTGGAACCATTAAATGATAGACTTTATGAATACACAGTATCATGTTTCTTGTGCAGTTGCAACCAAACCACTGTAGTAAACTTTGCATTTTCAGAGCTGCAGCCATTATCTCATTCTCTTTCCACAGAAAGTTTCTCAATGTATTTTTTTAAATTAAGGTCTCTTGTACAAGTGCCATGACAGTGAAAGTTATTTTTGTTAATTCTATGTAATAAACGTACCCAATGTTGTTAAATCGCATGGTATTTTTAATATTTTAAGGTGAATTGTGCATTTGCCATTGTTGTGAGGGTTCAGTTGTTTTGATTTGCAAAGGAGAAATATTTATTTTTTACCTGGGCATAGAACCTATATTTGTGAAGAAAAAAAAATTACTGTAAATTATTGTAAAACCTGCCGTCAATGTTAAAGACAAATAGTTTATAGAGTCACATATGGTTCATATATTTTAGTTTTCCATTTTCCATTTCAGCTATTTTTCATCCACAATTTTATTTTAATTGAAAAGATACTCACACTCATCTACTAAGACCAAGATTAAATGAGAGAATAATCCAATGTAATTGGAGTATTTCTTTAAAAAGAAAAAGTACGTTATACTGAGGTATGGTGTTTTTATTTGACTATAGCTGTTAATCTATTTTAGTTTTTGTAAATTAATGCCACAGTGATATAATAAACACAAGACCAAATGTTCTTACAGTTATTTAAAAGGTAGAACTACTCAATAGATAAGAAAGTCTCCTTACTGTCCTGGGTTTACCTTACATAATTTAAGTCTTTCTGACAAGGGTTCTGGACCTGTTTTATTTCTAGATATTTACCCCAATCTCTGAATCATTGTAATTAGGGCTCAGTAATAAATCTCATCTCTGAAATTTTGTTTCATTTATTATTACCACGTAATAATAACTGCACAGAGTTTATCATCATAATGTAAGTTTTTACTTTCTAGAACGTTATTGTAATTTTGCAAAGATACATGAAAATGCAATTATGTCTGATTTGTAAATATTAAGGAGCTTAGCTAATTGAGTTACCTATATACAAGTAAATTAAATCTTTATTACTGAGCCCTAAATATTTCTTGCTTTGTCTCTCTACATAGTACATAGTTGAAAATGCACTTGGGTGATATAAAATGTCTTTTAATTTAAAGTATTATCTTTTGGTTTTGGTTTCCCTGTGGACTTTGGTTAATGAACTTGAATTCTTTTTCAGTTTTAACATTTAGTGTCACATTGTTGTCTTTTATAATTCTTCTAGTATTCAACAAAATGAGTTGATATTTGGTGGGGGAGATATTAGGTGAACTATCAAGAGATTATCACCAAAAAAAAAAAAAAAAAGATTATCACAGCCCTGGCTGGGTGGCTCAGTTAGCCAGAGCATCATTCTGTACATCAAAAGGTTATGGGTTCGATTACCGGTCAGGGCACATACCCAAGTTGCAGGTTCAGTCCCCACTTGGAGCACATACAAGAGGCAACTGATTGACGTTTCTCCCTCACATTGATCTCTCTCTCCCTCCCCCTCAACTCCCTCCTTCTTTCCCCCCTTCTCCCTCCATATCTGCTTCCGCTCTTTCTAAGATCAGTAAACATATCCTCGGGTGAGAATTTAAAAAAAGAGAGATTATTGCAGCACAGGAGGGTAGCAGGAACTGTACAGAGTCCAGCCTTAAGCCATGTGCCGTCTATATGAATAAACCGGGATAACGGTAGATTCGTTGAGGCACATGACTATGAAAGAAAAATAGTACAGGGGAAAAATCACATTGAATTTTAGAAATAAGGACATACCTGTGATCCTTTTTACAGGGTGGTTACAAGTTATAGCACAGCCTGTGTGTAGACTGTCAAAGGCCACCTGGCTCTGTGTTGATGTTTTCATTCATTCTCTAAGGAAAAATGCCACTTTGCCAAAGTCAGCTGTGTCCAAGAAAGGGATGGTCAGGGCAAGATATTGACAGCATTTTGGAGTGTGGGTCCAAGTAGTTAAAAGAAGGTCTTTTAATGTGGGAATCTGGCAGAGGCTGGGCAAAATTCAGTAACAGGTTAGGCTTGAACCAGGTCTTGGTAAGATACCTGTTAATAAGCAGCAAATGACCTTTTTGCCCAGAGAATTAATCTCTTCTGTTAGAGGAGCAATTTCCCAAGAGGAGTACGCCGTTGACAAATGGGTTTTCAAGACTTTCCTGAAGCAAGCATTGAAATTATTTATTGGTTTATAGCCTTATCTTTTATAGGGTGACGAGTCTGTTCCACTCTATCAGGTACCAGGCGGGGTTCTCTGCAAGCAGGGCTTTCCATTGTAAACAAGGACAACAAATTATTTAACTACGTGACTTTAAAACCCAGGCTTAGTAATTTTGAGTGCTGATTTAATAAAAGTAATTTTTTTTCTTTAGAATACTCTGATATTTCCCAGTTTTACTGCGATGGCATCGAAACCACATTGATAGATAACCTTTGCTGCCCTAAAATGATTCAACTCTTAAGTAAACCATTTAAAAGGAAGTCTCGTGGGCGGAATAATGCTCCCATTTTCCTGCAGGGACTCCGCAGATAGGGTTAAGTTAAGAATTTTGAGAGGTGGAGATTATCCTTTATTATATGAGTAGGCCTGCTGTAATCACAGAGCCTCAAGTGGGAGGCAGGAAGAGGAAGAAGCAATGTCAACGTTCAAGCAGGGGGAGAAAAGGCTATAGGACGAGAGGCCTTAAGCCAAGGAATGTGGGTAATCTATAGAAGCTGGAAAAGACAAGGAAATATTCAGCCCTATAGCCCTGCTGACACCCTAATTTTAGGTCCACAAAACTTATTTTGGACTCCTGATCTCCAGAACCACAAGAGAATAAATATGTGTTGTTTTAAACCACTAAATATGTGGTAATTTGTTACAACAGCAATAAGAAACTAATACTGAAAGGCTGTACCATGCTATACTTTTGTCATTTCTAGTTGCTTTTATGAGCAAAGCTTGTCTTACCTAGCAACAGTTGCTAAGTAAGTTAACAATTTAATGTTAGTGTCTAGGAGGGAGCAACTGCTTAAATCTTCCCCCAGTGCCCATAGCTTACATGGCAGAGGCTTTCAGTAACATTCTTTAACATTAGGCACATAACCACTACCTAGTCATGGTGAATCACTTAATCCTTACCAGCCTCTAGCATTGTCCTAAAACTTTGACCTCTCTACCAGCTTTCTTAAACATCTAGCTTTTCCCAAAACTACTTTTTATGCTCCTAAGAGTATTTTAACTGTACATAGTAAAAGACGTCTTAAATTTAATTATGATCAGAAATTCAAGTTACACAAACTTCGTTTGCTGTGCTGTTTGTAATAAAGTTATTCCACCAGCCCCTTTAGGGGAAACCTTCAAACGGATCCATCAGTACAAGCCATTTAAGACACGCTTTTACACTCACAAGGATATACTGGGTAAGTGACTTTACTATTTTCCTTTGTTGTAATGTTTCATAGCATTGTATGTGTTTCTTCCTGTTATAGAGACTTCTATCAGCTTTCCTGATCAAAGCTGCTTGACTGACAGGGGTGTCTGTCGGTCATGAGAATATGGGTTGAAATCCAGCTTCTCCACTTACCCTTTGTGTACTTTGAACAGGACACTTGGCCTCTCCGTCTGTAAACCTGCATGTAAATAGGGATGTTAATAAATATTGCAGGTTTATTATGAGGCTTTAAAGAAATACTGGGTGGAGCAAAAGTAGGTTTACAGTTGTGAGTACATGAAACAGTTTATTCTTGTATTATTATGTATTAATTATTGTACAAACAACTGTAAAACCACTTTTGCCCCACTCTGAATTTGTGCCTCTTGAAAAGCCTGGCCATAATAGTAAGTAAGAGCTCTTTTTGTCCTTGGGCACCTTCCATACTCACAGGAGAGGAAATATACCCCTACGACCTTAGCAAATGGGTAAAAGAAACTATAACCTATATTAGTAGCTAGAGACATAAAAGTAGATACAGATAACATGAGAATATTTATTACATACACACCTGTAACAAGCAAATTAAATTGTAACAGGTTTCCTTTTCTTGTGCTCATTAGAATTTTCAGTCTGACGTTGAGCCTTAGTAATATTTTCCTAAGGACTCTCAAATGCTCCTCTGATCTTCTCTTCCTTTAACTTGGTAAACTAGCGGTGATTTAATTTCACTCCTGAGCTTTGCAAATAAAAAAGCTAGAGAATGGAGGGTGTTTCAAAAGAACTAAAATGAAGGGGGAGATAAAATTGGAATCATCCTCTAAAAATATCAACCACAAAACTGGTTTTAACTACAGTAAATGTCTAATATGACTTATTAACTATAATCCCTAAAATGATTTGACTTTTTACATCCAGGACAGTGGATATCCATTCTTAGATAAGCCTTTATTGATTGATTCCTTATACCTTCCAGGATATCTGAATCCAAACATTAAGTGGACAAATTAACTAGTTAGAAATTAATCTTTTATATTCAATGACCTGTATTTGTCATGGACTATTTTAAGTCAAAAGAGTCAATATTCTCTGTTCTTTATAAGTAAACTCAAAGGCATGTCACAATGTCTATATGAATGCTAATGAGTGCCGCAGAGAGCAGCAGTCCTCAAGCCTGCGGGGTAACGCAGAGCTTTTAAAAAACTTTTTTTACTGCAAATATCCAAATACAGACTCATCGGATTTCATACTAATCCAACATAGACCTGCTAAATTAGAACCTTCAGAATCAAGCCTCAGCATATGTCATTTTTATTTTTTTTAACATATTTTAATAGCTTTTTATTTGGAAATAGTTAAAGACTCAGAAGTTTTAAAAATAGAACAGAGTTCCCATGTACCCTTGTTCAGATTCTCTTATTGATATCTCACAGAACTAGACTAGTCCATTGTCAAAACAAGGAAATTGGTATTAGAAATACAATTAACTCAGGTACAGGCCTTACATTCACTCCCCATCCCCGACCTTGATATATAGTTTTATGAAATTTATCATGTAGCTGTCCTGAAGCGAGAGAGGGCAATTCTTGGGAGAAATGGGTCCTGTTATCTGAGGGAGACAGGAGATGCTGGGCAGACAAACACATGAGTTTGCAGTGTCTTATCTGTGCTTGTTGCCGAGCTAGGCATGATGAGAGAGACACTGCAGTAGTGAGGTATGCTTTGTGATTTTAGGAAGTTGATCATCAAGACCTAATCACATGAAAAGTTAGTAATTCAACAAATTTTAGATCTGAGAAATGAAGGGACTAAAGGATAAACTATAGTAGTTTGGATTGGAAAGAAAAGATCACTGTGTGATTTCAACACTCACAGGACTCATCATCCCCATACAGGTCATAGGTCACCTCTGGCAACCCAACACATTTTGATAGGAGAGGACGAAGAGACCCCTGTGCCAGCTCAGTGAGCTCGGGGCATGGCTCCAGCTCCAACCCTGTCCCTAGCTAGCTGATACGGTGTGGTCCTCTAGCCGCTCTAGGCTTTTATTTCCTTGTTTGGGTAGAGAGGGTGTTATTATGGGAATATTATTATTTGGAAATTAAATTAGGTAATTGACGGAGAAGTGTTAAACTACTTCCCCCAACTCCACAACCAAAGCAGCTAAACCCAAGAAAAACTGCACACTAAGGAAGGCATGCGCCGTAAGAAGGCATTCTGCTGCCGTTTACTGGGTGGAGGTAACACCAACACCCAGAGAGGAGCAGGGAGAGCAGAGCTGGATCATCCTGAATAGTCACTAACTATTCTACTTCAGGAGTCAAAAATGTGCTCCTTTCCACTACTGTCCTCCCCAGTCGCCCGCCGTGTGGCCAGGTGTCACATCACTGACTATCCAGGCCTAAGAGTGCTGTGCATTCCCTCTGAGTCAATTAGGAAGCAACACACTCCTTTCATCAGTACCTTTAAAGAAAAGACTAATGTCTCCTAAAGGATCTATCCATACCTTAGATGACTAATAAATACCTAGATCATAGTAAAAAGGGAAGCCAAGAAACATCTGTGGAAACTTGTCATTATTTCTCTTCAAATACACAGATATCGGGGCAGATATTTTGAATAAAGAAGAACGATTTCAAGAGGCTGTACTCAAAGAACGAATTGCAAAAGCAGAGGCTAATGTGTGGGCTCAGGTAAAAAGTTGCAAATCAACCTAAATGTACCCTTACAGTCTTTGCACTTTTTTTGGATTTGTGTGAAACAATATAGTCAGGCAGAACTGACGCTGAATCCTGGCTACCTTTAGGACCTTGGGCAAGCTCTTCAGCTCTGTAGTCTTGGCTTCTTCAAAAGTAAAAGAAGTGCAATAATGCCCACTCTACAAGGTGGTAGAGAGAGTTAAATAAAACAATGTGCCTGCACATGGTACGTGCTTAGTAAGAAACAGGCATCATCAGGAGCTTCATTCCTTCTAATTGCCCCTATGTGTGGATGACTTGCTCCCTTTATTCTCATTGGATTAAAACTTTAAATAAAGGCATCCTTGTTGATAATTGTGTATTGTTCCTTAATATCTAATTTGTAGACCATCCACCTGCGCAGTGTGTAACATGTACCTGTTTTTTCCAAATGCTTTATTACAGTTACCCTCCTTTTTACCTTCCTCCTCGTTCCCCTTCCTCTAAAGTCCTTGATACCTTGTCCGTGTTACTTCTGAGGGCTGCGGGGGCCATTTGAGTGTGTGGGGCTCACAGTCAGTTCCCAGATCCTTAACTGAAGCAAAATCTCAATCATCTAGCCCCTACTTCTTCCAGTCATAGATAAAATAATATAGATGACTACCTAAAGAGAACCAATGCTCTTTGAGAGCAGGACAAGCTACAGTGCCTAGAGTGTTATTTCTTGTTTTCTTAATAAAATAGTCATCGTAGTAGAGAGTGTTGGAAGTGTCCAGCATTAGTGCCAGCAAAAGCTTGGTATCAAACTGTGAAAGTCCAAAATACTCCTGTACAACGGGTAATATATATAAAAACCTTAGCAGTCATCTATCTTTATTGACAATAAAATTTACATCGATCGTGAATCATTAATTATATACCCTAATACAAGAGAATGCTGTTGTGAGTGATCTACAGTTTGAATATAGGTAATATAGTGTTCTGGGTAGTCTCTCCAAAAAAATCATGAACTCTTTCTGAAGACCTGATACAGGATCTGGGGTGGTAGTACTCAGCCTCCCTTCTCAGTAATTTCTAGCTTTGTGTATCTTTTTACTTCTCTGTATTTTTCAGATTTTCTGTAATGAGCACACATTGCTTTGATAGCCAAATTAAGCAAGAAATACATGGACAAATTAAAAAGGAATCCCTGCTGTCTCCAGTACAGGTCTCTCTAACAACTGCTGAAACAGCGGTGTTGGCCAGGGGTGGGGACGTGATAGGGCGCCTGGCCGAGGCAGCCAGTTTGCTAGGGGAAGTTTGAGATGAGAACAGAGCAAGGAATCAGAGGCCCTGTGGTGGTTTCTAATTTTCAGTAAACATCAAAACCTGATATAGTACTAAATAAATGGATTCTTTCTCTCAAAGGCTGATGAACGTCAAAAACAAGCAGTGGAGAAAGCACTTGAAGAAGCAAATGAATTATATAAATTTAAAATTCAGATTCTGGAAGAGGAACATCAAAAACATTTACAGGTTTTTATAGTGGCTTGTTTGCTGTCTTTTCAAAAGTACCTAAGTTAGTGAAAAGCTCTGCTAAGGGAATAAGTGCAAATCATGTGTAAGATCGAGATGGGCATTTCTGGAGGCTGGTTCAGAGGCCCAAGGCTGTCACAGAAGAGATGCTGGACCCTCAGTGGGCCCGGGAGAATCCCACGGCCTCGGACAAAATGAGCTCAAACCTGGACCAGTTTCCAGGCCCAAAGGAGCCACCCTGTGTCTTTGCCAGTATGTTCTTCCTGCCCTCCATCAGATTTAGCTCGAACATCACTATTCACAGGGGGCCGAACCTGCCCAGCTCTGCACCGCCACCCATCCCCTGCCACTGTCTGGCACCCCGTCCACTTGTCCACTTTCACAGCAGCCACCGCCCATCCCTGTTACCACAAATGACTGTGTGGTCATTTGTCAGGTGTCTCATTCCCACGTGACTGTAGCCTCCAGAAGGACGTGTCTATCTTGTTGCCATCTGGTCCCAGTGTCCAGGACGGTAACTTGACTTAGTGCTGAGACAGGGGTTAAACGAAGGAAGGGGGCTGTTCCTGTTCTTCTCCTGGGCGCTCCGATTGCATCCTTCGACCTATGTTTGCATTTACTGCAGTGCCAAGAGGGTGCTCTGAGCTGTTATCTTGAGTATTTCCTTCAAGACCAGAGGTCATATAAGGAGGGGGTGCTCTTTCTACGGGTTTAAGCATAGGACTGCACAGGTAATGAGCGAATGTTCCAGGCAGAGGCCCAGGGACTCATGATTTAGTCCAGTGCCTCAGCTTTGAAATTTGCTCAAAGGAAAAGGATACAGAACTCTTTTCACATTTTGGCCACAGGAGGGACATGACAGGACACAGTGCAGATGCGTTGATTCATGGGCAGAGGCTGGAGGGAAAGTGGCAGAGGTCTGGTTCCAGGTTCGGCCTAATTTAATAAGAACATAAGTAATAAGCAGTTTGGGACACTGGGCCCATTTGTTCCTTGTTCCAGCAGTGAGCATCTACCCTATGTGAGGTCTGTACTAGGTGAGATAAATGGACTCTCTTGGCTGGGAGGAGAGGGAGCTCTCACCATGGTTCCTGGAGGGTCCTGAGACCCTCCCTGCTCAGTTCCAGTGACGGGGATCCCTGAGGAGTTGGCTGCGATGGTCTACTGCCCCTCCCCTATTTTAGTTCAAAATATGAAGACGTTTATAGTGTGTCTAGGAAGGACTTCTGTTTAGTTGGCATGTGCTAGTGTGGCCATACTGGGTCTTAAAGTACTGAAATACTTTTCTATCAGTTGGTAACCACCCCTCAAGCCCCTTAATACCTTGGGCACCCTGGCAGTTTCTCACTAGGCCCCTGGACCTCCCCCAATCCAGCAATTTAAAGGAAAAACACTTTAAATTGGTAGGGGGCTCAAGGACGCTGCCCCAATGCTGCAGCGAGGGAACACCCATCACGAGTATCACTCCTGGCATTAGGTTGTGAAGATACAAAGATAACTGAAATGCGATGCCTGTTTGAAAGAGCGCATCTTCTAGTCTTTTTTGAAGTAATTTGATTGTACCCCATATAGCCTGTTGGTAGGGTTGATGCACTTAATATTGAAGTAGAAGTCCTAAGAAAATTTAAATGGGAAAGGTTAGAGAGAGGTTTACCTTTCCAAAATATCGGTCTAAGATTTGGGAATTTACATCTGTACTGCTGTCTCAGGGACATTTTTTATATAATGAATGAGTGATTTGTCTGGAGGGATGTGTGGGGTTATTTGAACTGTCATAGACATCAGTACTGCTTCTCAGGGGGCTCCATGAACCCCCTACCTTAGATTCTACTCATCTGGGAGCTTAACATGCAGATCCCTAGGCCCCACCTGACCTACAAAGTCACCAGCAGTGTTTGGAACCAGCAGCCCATGTGATTCTCACATATTAAATTTTGACATTACCAATAAATAGAGCAGAAAACCAAGTTCTTTAGAACGAAATAGCATTAAATACTTACCTGTAGAGACCACCAGGTACTGCTCTAATATTATGTAGGTGATTTGGGATAGGTCTCAAATGTTTGATGTTAAATAAAATCCATTTTATTTCATATTAAATTATTTCATATTCCACATTAAATTATTTCATATTCCATATTAAAATCCATATGATTTCAAGATCATATCCAATGGAGATAGTATTTTCAAAAAGTATATTCTCTTATTCAAATACAGTAATATTAAAAAGTAAATGAGAAAATAAGGGCTAAGAGAAAATAAGAAAAGGAAAACTAGCCCTGGCTGGTGTGGCTCAGTGGATTAACCATCAGCCTGTGAACCGAAAGGTCGAGATTCGATTCCCAGTCCGTGCACAGGCCTGGGTTGCAGGCCAGGTCGCCAGTGTGAGAGGCAATGCAAGAGGCAACCAATCGATGATTCGCTCACATATTGATGTTTCTCTCCCTCTCTTTCTCTTTCCATTCCTCTCTGTCTCTAAAAATAAATAAACATTTAAAAAATTTTTTTAAAGAGAAAAGTTAGTGTAGGAATTACAATGAAATCAGGGGTGAATTTAAAACTTAAAAATGCATGTATGCCATGAGGTCCTGTGCAATTACAACTACCTGGGCCTTGAGCTTTCTGCCATTCAGTGCAAGGGCGAAAATGCCATGAATCACTGCATCCACCAGATAAGAAGAATCAGGTATTCAGACAGGCTCAGAGTCCTACATGTGATACCTAAAAGGAACTTCCCCTCAGGAAGATGCTGTGTTATAAGTGTCTGTCAAACATCTGTACAGTGAATATGATGGGTTTTGTGAGGCCATTTCTTATAATATCTCAAAATTATAATCTCACTGTTAAATGCACTCAAAATGCATTTCAGTACAAGCCATTTTTTTTTAAGATTTTATTTATTTACTTTTAGAGAGAGGGGAAGGGAGGGAGAAAGAGAGGGAGAGAAACATCAATGTATGAGAGATAACATCGATCAGTAGCTCCTTACATGTCCCCAACTGGGGACCCAGCCCACAACCCAGGCATGCGCACTGACTGAGAATTGAACTAGCGACTCTTTGGTTGGCCGGCTGGTGCTCAGTCCACCAAGCCACACCAGCCAGGGCTCTGTAGAAGCAGTTGAATCAGAGGACTTTCCATTGAATAAGAACACTGCCAAACAGTAGGTCATTGAATTATTTTTGTAACTTTAAATATGTATTCCACATGCTATGTGAGGCAGTAAAATGATTTTGGTTTTATTAAATGATTACATAAAAGAGGGACTAGGTTTAAAACTCCAAATCCTAATTCAGAACCCAGCCAAAACAAAGGGCTGGGATGTCATTTTTATTTTTAGTTTTTAAAAAGATTTTACTTATTTATTTTTAAAAAGGGGAAGGGAAGGAGTAAGAGAGGGAGAGAAATAGCAGTGTGAGAGAGAAACATCAATTGTTTGCCTCTCGCACATCCCTAACTGGGGACCTGACCAGCATCCCAGGCATGTGCCCTGACCAGGAATCAAACTGGCAACCTTTTGGTTTGCAAGAGAATGCCCAACCCACTGAGCCACACTAGTCAGGGCTGGGTTGACATTTTTAAATTCTATGATTCCAATAAAAATATAGCATGATAATACCTCATGTATCTAAGGTTCAACCATTCCACAATGTTAATTACTGAAAATATTTCTGGGAAACCCAGGAATAATTTAAAATATCCCCTAAGAATTTAAACAAAGACCTCTGACTACAAGATAGACATTCATGCTTATTACTCATAGCAGAACCTCTCCATTTCCCAATCAAATGGTATTTGTACTTACTTGACAACATGAACTCAACAGGCATGGTTTATTTGCTTTTACAAATCCAAAATAGATTAAATGCTGGAAACTAGAAGTAACAAAAAAGAGCTCACTGAAAAGAGTTAGAACAGGGAGTACTTAGCCCAATGGCATGTAAACGATGAGAAAAATTACAAAAATCAGATATCAAATGTAAAATAGCAAAGCAGTCTGGGGTCATTTATAGCAAAGACAAATAGCCCAATGAACCTGAACAATTGTAAAATTGCAGTATAGAGTATTTAGCCGAGTGCAATCATTCATCATTACCTACTAGCCCTGGACATCAAGAAATGTTAAAGTGTGCTCACTATATCCTTTTAATGAAGTATAACTGTTGAAGACATTTAGCTATATTTTTCTTCAAAATATTTTATTATCAAAAAGTTCTTTAAGAGACAAATCATTTCTAAATAGCCAATGTTTAAAAAAAAAAGATTTTCTAAGTACATGAACTGAGGCTGCTCTGGATAGATTGATTCTTAAAGTTGATTTCTGTTGTCTTTTTCTTTTTTCTTTTTAATTAATTAATTTATTTATTAATTAATTAATTTATTTATTTTGCCATTGGAGTAGCTAAAGTGAGAAGATGAAAATTTTCTTTCTCTTGAAAAAGTTGAAGTCTAACAAATATTTAATTGTTTGGAACATTTTTTTTTTTCCTAAAAAGCTAAAGTGACTTCAGTTTTACTTGAAACTTAATGAGATAGAGAGAGCTCACTGTACTATCTCATAAGACTACAGGATTTCCGGAATGAAAATAATTTGATGAATCTTGTGAAAAACACTAGCAACACAGCCAACAATGAAATGAGAGGCTGGTGTCGAGAGTCCTGGTTTCTCTTCCTAGTTCTTCCACTGACTCACTATATGAAATAATTTAATTTCTTTATGTTCTCTCATTATACCTACAACAAAGATTAAAATTTACCTTTAAATGAAAGATTTGAAACCCCTAGACAGGATTCATTGCTCCTTCTTTTTTGTATGTATTTCTACTAAACCACTCCTTGCACAGCCTGCAGCAGCTGGGCCCAGCAGAGTGCCTGCCGCCCCCAAGAGTGAGCAGTGTTCCCTGCACAGTGGCAGGGGTTTTTGTGAGGGTCTGGTCTCCGGGAGTCCTGTTTGACTTGTGCCTTCTCTCTCTATTTGGCCAATGGCATCCACAGGTTCTTCTATCCCAGAGCAGTGAAAACTTTTTCCTGTTCCTTCAGCGAATGAGAAACCCCTCAACACTAATGACAGTGGGGACAGGCAGGCAGGTTCCTGTGGCCGCAGAAATGTTCAACTGTTGACTGCATGAGACATTCAGGAGACATAGTTATTATTGCTGCCATTTCCCATGGCTTACTTCCTGAAGTAGAATCATAGTATGTATTTCTAATTATGTATAAAGATAAAACAACCCTATAGAATATTTGCACAATCAAGGAAAAGATTACTGTAGTTCAACTATTTTCCCTTTCTGCATATTCCCTTTCAAAATTGTTCATATAAGCACTTATGCTATATAGTTTGCATGTTTCTGGTTTTACCTAGCATCATACAAATGAAAGTTTTCCATATTAGGCCTGCTGTTTTTTTAAACTATCTGTGTTTGCAGGTGCACATTTCATCAGGTTGTTAAACATCAAAGCTGTAACATCTAAACCTAGTTTTACTGTTGCTTAAGGAAATGACAGCTAAATCCAAGACAGAGATGCAGCAAAACATAGAAGAAGAACTAAAGAGAGAAAACTTGGCTGCAGAACAACGTATGGTCCATAGAATCCAAAGAATCATGATGGAGTGCCACAAGGAGAAAATCCAGGCTGTGGAAAAAGCCAGGGCCGAAGAGAGACGTAAGGCCCAGGAAGCAATCGAGGCCCAGAGAAGGTATTCCAGAGAGCACATTTGCAAATTAGTATCTCACTCTGTCAAAATTAACTTGGAGAAATGGATAAGACTGAGTCAATACATGGTTGGATATTTCCCAGTTTTTGTGTTTTTACATTATGGAATATATCAGACACAGAGAACAATGCACAATGTGTTATAGAGTGTGTGCACGTATGTGTGTGGTTTAAAAAATAGCAACATGCATACTCAAGGACCTACCGCCCATCTAAAGGGGTTGAAAACTGGTGACACTTCTGAAGCTCTATGTGTGCTTCCTCAGTCACATTTTCTTCCTCTCCTGCCTCTCTACTACTGTTTTAAATATTTTCATTCTGTATCTCTAGTTTTAAGAGGCAGAAGAGAGGAATTAAGAAATATTATTTTTTCCACAAACACATAAAAGTCAAACTTCATATTTTTTAGCCTATAACATACACTATTGTGGGTGTGTTACTTTTTGGTCTTTTTTTTTTTTTAATTGCACAAGTAATGCATGCTGTAAATGAAATCGACATTATGAAAATACAGAGAGCAAAAGTTGCTGAGTCCCGATGCACTGCTTCCCTGCCCCTCCCTGTTTCTCAGAGACAATCATTGTAAATAATGGGGTCTGTATCTTTCCATGCCCTTTTGATGTATTTGCAACCTTGTATATGTGTACAATCACAAATCATTTTTACACAAATCAGATCATATACAATATGTAAAAAAGTTAAGAATACCAAAGTAGCCCTGGCTGGTGTGGCTCTGTTAGTTGGAGTATTGTCCTGTGCACCAGAAGGTCACAGGTTCAATTCCCAGTCAGGGTACATGCCTAAGTTGTGGGTTCGGTTCCTGGTCCAGGCATGTACTGGAGGCAACCAATGTTTCTCTTTCTTTCTCCCTTCCTCTCTCTCCAAAATCAATAAATGTATCTTTGGGCAAGGATTTTTTAGAAAGTAACCATTTTTATGTAGTAATGAACATTTGATGGAATTAGCTAATTTTAACAACACATTAGTAAGGAGCCATATTGATTATCAGGGCCAAGAGAGAATGACTGTCCACATGTTAAATGACGTGCCTAAGATCCTTTAATTATAGCAGCAGAATAAGAGTGAAACCTCTGTATCTGTCCTCCTGGTCTAGGACTTACCTCTTTTGCTTTATTCCTTGAGTTAACAAATCTGCTTGTATATAATTAACAGGTAAAATCTTCCTTGTTAGGTTTGTTTAGAACAGGGCCAAAAGTAAAATCCTGTAGGATTCTTATTTTGCAGGTAAATAAGAACGAGGGCTGCAGCTGTGGCTGTTTCAGTGGGTACCTCCCTTCTAGCACAGGAGATAAATCCTTGTGGAGGTAGAAGAGGACGGTGAAGAGAGCTTTCCGGGAGCAAGTTAGAGCAGGTGGCACCTACCAGATGAGTGTGGCCTGCTGCAGTGCTAAGTGGTATCCTCCTCTGCCAGCTCCTCCCACCCTCCGTGCGTGGGAGCTGGTCCGACCTGCAGGAACCTCTGGGCCCGCTCTTCACACACCTGCTCCTTCTGCTCCTTCCCTCACTCCATGGCCTCCACCCTTCCCCCTCCATTTTCTTTGTAAGGTTTGAATGAAAGATATTCAATGGCCCCCTTTTATTGAGTTAGTTGACTAAGATTAGGGAACTTCCATGCCTGTTGTTTAAGTGTATCCGACTAGAATGTCAGTTTTGTTCATTGATGTGTTCCAATTGCCTGGAAGAGAGCCCGGCACCATGGTAGCCATTCTTTAAATATTTATTAAACAAATGTTCACATGTGTTCAGTCAGCTGAACCCCCTCTGCAGCACACCAGATCTTATTTCTAGACATTGCTAGATTCCAGTGTTCTTTAGAGCATTTGTAGACACTAATATATACAGAAGGACCACTGTTTAGAATTCTGCCTATAGACCATTTATTTGGCTGTCTACTTAAGGCTTAAGGACTCAGAACGTTTACATATTATGACACATTTGTTAAATGCACAGAAAACTTTTTTGTGGATTGAGGTGATTAGATTCTAAACAAATTATCTAGGAGATAGTGTACTATTTCAGAAGTTAAAAAAAAAAAAAAAGACAGTAACATCTTTGCTTGGAAAAGTTCTAAGTGTTTCCTAGCCCAAGGCAAAGGCATAAATGAAGCGACTGCTCAGAGATTTTTGTGGCGGTGGCTATAATTCCAGTGATAGCTACCTATTCAATTTCCGGCACATGCAAGGCCCTTTGTATGCCTCTTGTTGAACCCTCATATCCCTTCCTGGGGGATTCTATCATCCCTCACATCCTAGGTGAAGATGCTGAGTCTTAGAGAGAGACTGAGTAACCTGCCAAGGGTCATGTGGAGAGGAGGTGGCAGGGCCCAGTGTGAACCCTGGTCTGCATGATGCCAATGACCTTCCATTACACTACCTGGCTCACTTCACCATGGAAGTGCCTTCTGTGGATGAGGGCCTGAGCTCTGGCACAAAGAAAGAAGGGTGTTTTCTCAGTATTATGTGAAGTAACTTAAGCATGGCTGCCCCATATGAGCAGGGCTAGATGGACTGGTACAAAGAACACGTAGGTGCTAGAAGAGCTCGAAGTCCTGGAAACATCAAGCTAATAGAGAGTGAGGGCTGTGTGCTGAGGTAGGTAGGTTACTTGGGGGAAGTCAGTCTTGGGTTGGGCCTTAGAGAGAAGGGAGGAGGCCCCAATTTGTAAAAGACTGAAAAGAGTGAGAACAGCATGAACAAACATGGAGGCAGAAGGTGGGTGTATAATGAGGCGGAGCCAAGGGAAGGCCGAGAATACTTACACCCCTGAGGTAGGAGTGCGCTGCTGGAGGTTGGCCTCTGTAGATGCCCGCCCCCCACCTGCTTTAACCTGTATAATGCCTGCAGCCCCTGCTCGGGGGTATCACTGATCCTCCTGCCAGACCGGGGCACTCGGTTCCCAGGTTGTCAGGCAGAAAATCAGAATGTATTCTCCTTATAAACACAATGGTTATAACTGATTAAATGAGTGCAAACAGTCCTGTAGTTCAGGTGAAAATAGATTAATAGCTTATTGCGGGCTCCTCAGGCAAACGATCTGCTATGTTCACCATTGCTCTAAACACTTAATGTACAAATGAATTTTGGATACAAATCCCTTCATAATTTAAGAATAGTCTGTGGGGAAATGAAGTGTTAGTTCTTACTGTTTTTGGCTCCAAGATTTTAATGGAGGGACACAGAAAGGAGGTTGAAAAGTACACCGTTAGCAACATACATGGGGAAAATGAAGAGTTCACTTATGAGGTAGAAGGGGACGAATGGCCATTAATAGTTTTCTTTAAACCCATGAGCGATGTATCTTGCACCATGTCAAAAGCCTTCCAAAAAGAGTGAGAAAGAGCTAAGAGAGGCCCTAAGGGAGCAAAGGACAAATCAATGGCCAAAGGTGAATGGCCCATGCTTTATATTTTCCCCCCAAGAGCATAGCAAGGTTGGATTATTATATATTAGATTATATTTTTGTTTAATAATGTATTTTTATTCTGAGACCCCATCTTATAAAATGTCAGACTGAATTCTATAGATATATATGTACAGACTATAGTTATTTTGAAAATAGTTCAGTTTACATTCAGCACTACTCTTAGATATTGTGTGTATTTCAAAATTCCTAGGCTATAGCCTCATAAAGTGAGAGATGGCAGGTGGACCTCACCACTTACACAAAGAAGCGTAGACATTCACCTCACTTTGGAAGGGGCATTGCAAGTTGAACCTGCCATCCCTTCTGCTGGATGCCTGCAAAGGGTTGGTGAGCCTTCTAAGTATTTCCATGACAGGAATTTTATGACTGGTTGAGGTGGTTGGTTCAAAAGCTGAATGCCTCTACCTGTCATGTACTTCGTAAAGTGGATCCAAAATGTGAGAATCTCTCCTCTATGCACAGTGATCCTCCAGACATTTGAGGAGATATTGTCCCAAGTTTTTGTATGAAGAAGAAAAAAACAAAAAGTACTAATAAACTACTTGCTTCAGTCTTTCCTCATATATGATTTCTAGGACCACGTTTGGGGAAAAAATGTGGAATTAGTAGAAATCAAAGAATATTTTAGATATACTACAAGAATTGAGTATTTTCTTACGGTGAGTATTTTGTTAATGCGGAGAATCCTTTTAAGCATAAATTCTTTTGGGCTTGTGTAATGCTGTTTTAAAACTTGGTGTTATTTAGCACCAAAAAAAGCATTGGGGGGGAACTACATCTATATTACCCATTTATTCATTCATACATCTATTGGTTGCCTGTTTAATACACACGGGCACCGTGCCAGGCAAGGGAGATACAAAGACCCGTGGGCACTCCCGCCGTCTGCTCCCACGCTCCCCACGCCCTCCACCCCTGCACCACCTCTCAGCTGGCTTCAATTCCACAACTTCAAAGAAATCATCAGAATAAAGGTCAAAGACTTCCAGATGTTAAACTGAAAGGAGTGAATCGCAAAAGATCAAAAATTCAGGCTCTTAAGCAGGCTGGAAAAAGTTTTAAAGGGCATTCCAAAACAAAACAAAACAAAACAAAAACAGATTCTCTCAGCCAGAACAGATTTTGATAGTAAGGAGTTTAAAGGGGGCTACATCATGGAGGGTAGGAATTGGAGTCATCTAAAATGTACTTTATTTGAGCAGTTTTACGTGGGTCATCTCTGGTGGAGCCTTCTCGTCAGCCCCGTAGATGACCACCTGCTCGGTATGAACCAGGAGAAAGCCGGGCCAACCTGGCACGAAGTCCGGCCTGCTCATCCCAGAGCTGTGGTTCTGGAGAACAGTAGCTAGGCCTGTCTTGGGGATTTAGGGCTGGCTCAGGGAAGCTTCCTTCCAGTTCCTTATGTCTGAGCCCCAGAGGCCCTGGTTATCACCTTCACAGCCCCACCCCATACTGAAGATTTCATAAAACATCAGACTAAATCCGGAGGATGTATGTAGATGACACTTCCAACTCTATTCGTGCTATCACTTATTCTTTTTTTTTATTTTTTACTACATACTATGCTTTTATTAATCATTTAATCAATTCAATATCTTCCAATGAATGGCCTGATCCCTCTTGCAGATAAGAAACTTGTCTGTCAAAACACTGTATTAAATACACCAAATTCTTATACATGACCTCTTAATACATAGCAGCAGATTTTCTAAGATATCCAAGTTAGAAATCTGAGCAGATAAATTATTAACTGCAAGAAAACTTTCCAAAGGATTTTCATGACCTTTTATAGCTTGCTTACAATGAAATTCACTTTTGTCCTGGAAGCACGTCCTAGCTCTTTTGTGTTAACTACGTCTCCCAACACCCTGGGGCGAGGACCGCACTTACTCAATAAACGCCACATGTGACAAGTGATGGAGGGACTGCTAGTTTTTCAATGGCATCACTTTTCTTAATGGCACGTCCATTCTCCTGTGACCCAGGCTGAGAATCGGGAAGTAGGTTTGGATTCCTCTTCTTTCTGCCTCCACGGTCTCCTGGCAGTCATAAATTCTGGCACTTGGGACTTTGTAATATTTCTTGGATTTATCCCTTTCTCTCTTCCTATTTCTTTCTCTTTCATGATGAGTTCAGACCCTAATCTTTGCACACCCAGAATATTACAAAAAGTCCCTCTATTTTACCCTACTAAGATTGAATTTACCCAACATTGCCAGAGTAACAATTCTAAAACAGCATTTTTACTGTATTACCCCCGATAAAAAATTTATAGTGACCTCGGACAAGATTGAAGCAGGTAATGGTGAAGGGCAGGAACTGTCCCACTCTCTCAACTGTGTGACATTGAACAATAATTAGATCTCTCTAAGCCTTAATTTCCTTGCCTGTTTTTACATGGGAATAATA
This sequence comes from Pteronotus mesoamericanus, assembly GCF_021234165.1. Lineage (NCBI taxonomy): Eukaryota > Metazoa > Chordata > Mammalia > Chiroptera > Mormoopidae > Pteronotus > Pteronotus mesoamericanus. Next base: position 45,929,875 of record NW_026555085.1, read on the forward strand.
AGAGGTAATAAATAAAAATCATGCCAGCTTCAGTGGGTTAGCGTTAAAATTGAACGAGATGTAATGCATGTAGAATGCCTAGCATAGTCCCTGGGACACAGTAAATACTCAATAAATGCTAACCTTTGTTATTAATAGTGGATATAGCCTAGTTGGTGGGAAAAGGAGAGAAATAATATAGCAGCTAGAGAGGCTAAGAACAAATTATGTGTATTTCAAGACTGGGGAAATCTGTCAGGTTTGAAAGTCAAGTTGAAAGGATCAGTGACAATGAGAGAATTGCATCTTGGAGGGTAGAATTTAGAAGAAAAACAAGGTGGTAAGTCTTGAAAAGACTGTATTAGACAAGGAGGCAGAGGGGGAGGATTTTTCTTAACAATCCTAAATGTTTGAATCCAACATTTGTAGGTCTTTTTGAAGTTCTCAAATCCTTAGAGTTTCTACTGAACTAAGTTAACCAGAGACATCCATCAGAAGAGCATCACAGTGGCTAAGAGCTGCTGTACTCAGACCGCCTGCATTTCGGTACTTATTTTGCCATTTTCACTAATTAAGCGATATTGGGCGAGTTACTTGCTCTCTGTGAGTGTGTTACCTGATCAGTAAAGTAGGCATAATAGTGGGCCCACCTATGGAGTTGTTTTAAGGAATCATTGAGTTAATCTATGCTTGGAATGCTCATTCACCTGCCTGGCACATGGCAATGCAGTTGGTTGCTATAAATGATACATAATTACATATGTTTAACCACAGGTCTGTGAACTCATTCAGCAGTGATTCTCAAAGTGTCCCTGAGACCCCTTTGCGGGGCTCCATTTTCATAAAAGTCATGTTAAAATGGAATGGATTTATTGGTAGCTTATGTCAGCCTGTGAGTTTTTCCCCTCTGGCTAAAGGTAAGTAGCTGGAATGATATACAGAAACACTCTCTCGAGGGGTTTGGAACTCCGACCCTGTTTCTTCATTTTTAAGCACACTGTGTTCATATTTTTCTGGCCACGGGTGGAGTCAGGTTCCTAAAGTTACTGTCAGACACTAGACAGGTGGCCTCTCCTTAGCCCACAGCAGGGAAGTTGATGGGCAACCTCCGTGCTCTGAAAAATGTTTTTTGATTGTTAACAGCTGTTGCAATACAAAAGCTCATCTCTACCAGCCTGCCTCAGCCTGGTGTCTCACCTAAACAATGCAATAAATTCTCATCTATCCATGGTGAAAGACAAAAATCTCTTTGTTTTTAGTGGCTAATCCATCTAACTTATAAACCTCTATTGTCTCTTGCAGCAAGGCCGTGGAAGAACTTTTGAATAGTGGTGTGACAGTTATTAAGGATCAGAAGAAGAGTGTGAGCCGGTTGGTAAAGGAAAAAGAACGTGAAATGAACATCTACTACTGCATGGCTCAGAGGCAGAAGCAAGAAGAAGTCCAAGAAGTGCTTCAAGAAGCAGAGAAAACACATCAGGTCACACTTGGAAATGTGGTGGATAAACTGGTTAACACTCAGGCGGAGCTGCTGTCGGTAGCAGAACAACTGGGAATTATGACAAATTGGAAAGATTTCCTGGAGGAAGAATTACAAGAAACGAGAGAGGCATTTCAAAAATACATCAATTATACATTTCCTAACCTTTCACCAGGACATGCAGATTTTATTCTGCCAGAAAGAAAGAAAACACCTTCTAATTTTATTATTCAGGAGAATGAAACAACTCTTAAGTAGAGGTTTTCAACGGAAATTTCGCTACAAAAGACATTGTTCCAAAGACTAAATAAATTCACTCAGAAAACATTTTTTGATCCTTAGTTATGTGCAGGGTACTCTTGGGCGGTGAGCATTTTGATGGAAAACGAAAATATTCAAAAGCACATTCCAGGCTGCAGAGAGTTTCAAGTTTCACTGAGGGGAGATACAAGTGAGAGGGATTAAAACTGATTAGAAAGGAAAAAGCTTTCTTGGAATAAATCTAAACAAACTTCTGTATCTGGCTTAACTCATGTTTTTGTCAGACATATAACTATGTTAGTGTTTGTTGCAGCTGAAAACAAGTAAAGGGGCATGTTTTTTAGGCAGTTGTCATTGTGAAGAGGTATACTAACTGCCAGTACAGATATCATCTGGTGAACTGCAGTAGCACTGGAGGGGGGAAAAAGCAGTCTCCCTCAAATTCAATAGGATAAATTTTAAATTTTGGGAACCCTGTATAACGTAATTCAGAAAGAACTCACTTTCTGAAAGAAAACTCTCTTTAGAGGACAGACTCCCCGTCTCAGCGATGGGGAGTCCTCTTGTGTTCATACCCAAGCCCTTGAGTTCTTTAAACTAATCTCCTTAGGGTCAGAATGCAGAAAACCTTTAAGAACCCAATGCTCAGGACCAATATGTGTCCACATCCATTAAGTTAAAATGGAAGAAACCCCAAGCCATAAAGACTTCTCCCAAAGTCTACCCACTCTAATGTAACATCCTTAAATTATTCATCGCCAACTTATATTGGTGGCTTTAAAATTAGTAACTTGGAAAGCAGTTTCCAGTAAATTAAGAAGTACTACTATTGAGTAAGGCTTAGGTGGATTTATTTCCATTGACCAGCCTGGGACTTTTTAGATGGAAAAAGCAGCAATTTGTTTGCAATTGTTTAATAGATTACACTCTTGTCTCTGTTTAGCTCTCTGATAGTGCAGAACTGTTGCAATCCATACTAACTGATTGCCTAGAAGTTGAAACTGGTAGTGTTTATATAGGGCTTTACACTGTTTTTTCATGTGAATTCTTCTCCCAACAATCTCTGAGATAGTCAGGAGAGCAGTTGTTATTCCACTGTTTATGGCGTTTAAGATAAAATAAAAATTACTATGTCCTAAGGTATTTACATGTGTGAAGCACCTTAAAAAATTCATGCTTAATCCTCACAACTTTTGAAAATATTATTGCCCCCAATTTATAGGAGGAGAGGCGGAGGCCCAGGGGCGTTTAATAGCTAGCCCCCAGGACACACAGCTGGGTAAGACACAAGGCACCGCTGCGGCTGCAGTCACCCACGCCGGGGTGCCCGAGAGAGCCATGGCCTGGCTCCTTACTCTCTGGGTAGTTACACTCAGTGGACGGTGCCCAGGGAGTGTCCCCCAGATAACGGAAGAGTTGTAAGAATAAACCCACTGTTTTATTGCTGAGGAATTTAGGTGAGCTGCTCCGGGAGAATGCCACTCTCAAATTTGGTGATGTCCAAATTGCTCCTCATGTCTCCTCTGCAGTCCTTTTATCTGCCTCCTGTGTGGTCACCATTAGGGGACAAGTATCTTGAAAGGACTTCTTGACAAACAGGCAGTATTTAGTAACTCGGTTTACCCAAAGTGTGTATCTGATTTTATTATATGACCCATCTTGATCTTGCAATATAATAATATGCACAATCTATTATTAAGAAAATGCCTAGAGACATTACTCACTTTTTTGCACTTCATTCTTTAATTTATGGATAATTAATACAAATTATTTCATGTCCATCAGTTACTTCCAAATAAGAGGTAAAAGAAATACAATAGGCGATGACATAATTAACTGAAATTAAAAGATGCCCTTTTGTATTTTTAAAATTTTATTTGTCAATTACAGTTTAAATTCAATATTATTTTGTATTAGTTTCAGTTGTACAGCATAGTGGATAGACAATCACATACTTTTCCCCTGTTCCAAAAGATCCCCTGATATTTCAAGTACACAACTGGCACCACACATAGTTAAGACAATATTATTGATTATATTCTCTGTGCTGTACTTTACGTCCCCATGACTATTTTGTGACTACCAATTTGTACTTCTTAATCTCTTTACATTTTTCACCTTGCCCTTCCAACCCACCTCTCCTCTGGCAACCAATGATCTGATCTCTGTATTTCTGAGTCTGTTTCTATTTTGTTTGTTCATTTATTTTGCTCTTTAGATTCCACATATAAGTGAAATCATATAATACATGTCTTCCTCTGTCTGACTTATTTCACTTAGCATAATGCCCTCTAGGTCCGTCTATGCTGTCGCAAATGGTAAGAGATTTCCTTCTTTTTTAATGGCTCAGTAATATTCCATTACACACACACACACACACACACACACACACACACACACACACACCCTTCTAGGGTTTTTTTCCTATTCATCTATTGTTGGGCACTTGGGTTGCTTCCTTATCTTGGCTATTGTAAATAATGTTGCAATGAACATAGAGATGCATATATTATCTTGCATCAGTGTTTTAGGTTTCTTCCGATACATATCCAGAAGTGGAATCACTGGGTCAAAAGGCAGTTCCAGTTTTAATGTTTTGAGGAACCTCCATACTGTTTTCCAGCAGCTGCACCAGTCTGCACTTCCACCACAGTGCATGAGGGTTCCCTTTTCTCCACATCCTCTTCAGCACCTGTTGTTTGTTGACTTATTGATGACAGCCATTCTGACAGGTGTGAGGTGATATCTCATTATGATATTAATCTGCATTTCTCTGATGAATTAGTGATATTGAGCATAAAAGATGCATGGGCTCCTTGGATCTGTTACCAAAAGACAGTCATTTGCCACCATCATTATGATTTTTACCATATTTAAGGACTCTTTTTGTATTATGTACTTAATATTCTATTTAATAAATTTTGTTTAAATAAACATCATGCATTAAGGGTAAGAAAAGTATTTCCCTGCGTTCTCTGCCGGGCCCACTGCCTGGTGCACAGCTACAGGAGTTGCAGCCAGAGTGCCTCAGAGACGCTGACCAGCCTTGCAAGCCCAGATCTACTTCCCTGATAAAAACAGTAGGTGGTGATATGAGCATTTAGAAGGAATAGCTGAATGTTTTAAATCTCCAGCCAACTGCTTTAATGAGTTTCTCAATTGCTTCAAATCATGGTTCTCACCAAAAGTGCCCCTCAGACTATGATAAAACCTGAATATGTACATAACTGGTTGCTTGTGCCAGGAGCAGGGCCGGAGTGGAGAGGAGTCCCGGAGGGATATGGGTGTTGAAAGGTGACCACTGAAGAGGGGAAGGAGGCCTTTGGGCACGGTTTTATTGAATAAAAAAATCAACCAACTTTTGCTCACAAGCCCTTATTTCTGAAGATTTAATACGGAAGTTATCTCCTTCCAGAGACCAAGAACTCAGCTTGAGGATATTATTGAACACATTACCCTATTTTATCACCGAGGCTAGCATCAGGGGCCCTGTTTTAGGGATTCTTACGTTCACGCATAGGTGTGAGTAGGACTCTCAGGGATGCCTGAGGTTTCTGCAGAGCCACTAGCTGACTGAGGAGCCAGGAAAGGTGACGGCCGTTCTCCCCCATCACGGACCATCCGCACAGGTTTCCCTCCACAGTCCCGGGCAGAGGCCTCGGAGCTTACTGCATTGGTCTTTATTTTTATAATCTCAATTTAGTATTTCTGCCACCATAAACATTTATTTCTATTTAAACATGAAGCGTCCTAGGACAGGAAAAAAAAAAGGATTATCATTTTAGAAAAGGTCATAAAAATGGGTTATAAGTCTTTAAAAAGAAATATAAAAAACTTTGGGTTTGGGGAGAAATTGCTGAATTTGAAAAGGAAAAAAGGTAGTGTTTAAAGGAAATGGCTTTTGAATTCTAACAAAAGTATTCTTTGTTGCTGAGAAATCTGAGCTGCAAATAGACTGATTTTTCCTTCCTGAGTCAGTGATACCATCTCCCGAAGGACCATCTATGATCATTATAATGTTGCCTTGGCAGAAGCTTGAAGACAATAGTGGATCAGATGTCTTTAGCCTTAATAAAGCACCAATTCCATTTTTAAATAAATGATCATATAACCTATTTCTGCTTTCTTTCTAGAGATGGGCACTTTCAAAAAGTATCACTAACCATATCCTCTTTCAATTATAAATGGATTAATGGATTCAAGTGTAATTCATCTCAGGATGTTAATGTCTGATTTTATGACCCATTGCAGAGAAATAAATAATTTGGAGTATTTGAGATTATTGGAATTTGAACTAAAGCCAGCCTGGAGGTCATGTAATAGTTTTGCAAAACCTGAAGCCATGTTAAAGACCGGCATCAGATTCACAGTCAGGTTTGCCTAGTCCTTACATGATTGCGGTGCTTAACTAAATACCTGTGGCAGATGGTTTGCATTTTCCCCAGAATTGGATTTTAGCTAGAGAGACACCTAGCCGTAGCATGTTGATCATGATATTATACATGCTAAGGTAAAAACGTGACTAGATGGGGTAGATTCAGTAGAAGCAAAGACCAAATTAATCTCAAAGGCAAATGCCAGAAAAGAAATTTCCACATAAAGTACCGTTGCCAGATTCAGAAACAGTTGTTTATTTTAAAAGAAAAACATTAAACAGACATTTAGTAAAATTAATGAATAGCCTTTGAGCATCAACCATTACAGGTTGGGTTCTACTTCAGGTGGTTAGGCTTCAGGGGACAAACAGGTTTGGAGGTGGCATCAAGTAGAAGTGATGACAAACATACTTTTCCTCAGTTTTTGTCTCCACATGTTTTCTTCTCAGTGATCTTGCCATCATTAGCACCTGAAAGGATAGTAAATGGAAACAAAACAAAAATGCGTCTCACCACCAACTAGTCGATGCTCATAGGTGCATGTGCACATGCACATGGTGTCCATGGTCTGTGCCCCTGCCTGGAGGTCATTCATCTTGTTGGCTTCTCTAATTTCTTAGGCATCCTGGTGTGAGAATGCCTTTTGTCTCTCTATACCCACAACTAAAAGAGTTCTTTTGTGGCCACTTACTACTGTATGGGTATCTATCTTATATAGCCCTTAGGCTTATTTTGTTATCCTATCGAGCCTTAAGAACAGATCTTATTCCTGGGAGGAGTGGCTGGAGGGCAGGCAACTCTCCGAGAAAGAGCTCATGTCCATGGTCAATTGTCTGTGGAAGAGGCAGGCCCTCCCTCGTCCAAGAAGCAGAATTTGGAATTGTGTCTCACACGACAGGGAAGGCACACCCCCTGGGGAACCAGCCCTCTCTCAGAGCTGGACTCTGAGGAGGGAAGATGCCCAGGTGAGTGGTCTGGTGTGAGGAACGCAAGAATGGAGCCTCTGCAGGAAGGAAGGTCAAGACTTGGAGTACCGACCACATCTTGTAACCACACTGCGGGGCTCTTTGTTACACTCTTTCTTTGTTTTATGACCCTGGACTCTGATAAACTCTGATTTAAGTGTTCCATCTCTGCTTCAGGGCAGTTGTGGGTTTTTTAAAGCCAGGCAGTAAAAGAGGAGACGTTAAAGGGGGAGCAGCACGCCCCTGAGGCCAGCTCAGTGCTGGCAGTAGTGACCCGTGGGGCCCCCGAGGGACTTTCCCTCCTGCACCGCTCTTACAAGATTAGGAGTCGGTGTCTTAGGGGAAAGGCCATCTTCCTCCTTGTACGTTCTCCACGACTCCTAAATCCCTTTGCAGATGAGTATTCTTACGCAGAAAGTGCGAGGTGATAGTATGGGGTTCAGGCTATGAGTCTGTGTGACTTTCAGCAAGTTGCTTCATCCCTCTGTGCTTCAGTTTCCTCGTTGATAATATATGGATAATAGTACCTCCCTGAAATGATTTTGCAAAATGATTAAGTAATACATTAAAATACATAGCACAGTGCCAGGCTCTTAGTACCTTCTCAATACCAGTTTCCCTATTATGACTCTTGTATCTTGCCAGACCTTTTTTTTTCTTTTTTAAATCAGCCCGATTAATGGAACAAAATGGCCCTCTTCTCAGGATATTCTACCTCATAGAAAATTAGTAAACTTTATAAAACCTATAAACATCAGCCCCTAAGATCCTAGCACCAAGCTAGGCACTGTGCGAACTCCAAAACATTTTCCAACACGTCCTCTGGATGTTGACAAACAAGTTGGAAAGACATATGCATGCATAGGCCAAATCATGGCTCCACTGCTTATTAGTCTTGGTGACTATGGGCAAGTTCTTTTTAACCTCTCTAGACCTCAGTTTCCTCTTTTGCAAAATGGAGATTTATAATAGTAACTACCTCAGAGGGCTAATGTGAGAACTAAGTAAGCTATTGAAAGTAAAGTGCTTACAAGAGTGCTGGCATATGGTCAGTCTGGCTCGTGGTCTGTAGCACCGTGGAGCAGTGCATGTCTGATGAAGCACCTGCAGAAGCGGTGCCTCGGGGATGGTGGGGGCCCTGGCAGGGGAGGTCGCTGTGGGCTGGGGCAGTGACAGAGACTTCATGGAGTGGATGAGACTTGAGCTGACATGGCAGGTTGGGTCAGCTCTTGGGACAGGCAAAGACAAGTTCAGGAAAGAATAGAATTACCAAAAACAGGAAGAAGGAAACTGGCAGGAGCATTTGTTATTACAGGCTGTCATCCCAGCATGCCAGAACCCTCTTTGAGAATTGCAATGTGTAATAAACAGATATAAGTGCTTAATGAGTATTTTCTGCCTTGCAAAAGAGACAGGGTATTGTGAGTTACTTCTCCCTAAAAGTTACTTCTCCCTAAAGCTGACTTTATGTCAGCTTCTTGAATTCTACAAAATTCTTGTTCTAGATTATTGGAGCTAAGCTTACACAGGTCTGTAGATGGGGAGCAGGGGGCGGGGGGAAAGGCAGCGGGTGGAAGGTGCCGGGAGAATTTGTAGCTGTAGGATCCTTTTTGGACAGCAGGTGTCTCCCTTACGTATACGTAAGAAAAGTGACACTGGTCATCCTAAGAATCTTTTAAGTCATTTGAGTTGTTACATGTTGTATATCATTGAGGCTGAATTTGGAATCAATTCTTTGCATTGATCTTTGTATGAAATATGACATTAATGCAGGAGGGGGGAATTTCTTCCTTCTTACGAGCTATGTTTGCCTTTAGGATAACAATCACATTGTTCTCTCTGGGAATAAAAGTCAGACAGTTGGCAGTACCTATCCCCACTAGTTCTCCCATGGAGATTGCCATTCAGCTATAACAGCACCTCACTCATATGTGCTAAAGATATCACAAATTTGGACTTCTAACCATTCCAACATTAGAGTACAAATTTCGTGACAGCACTTAGGGCCCATCAGGAACGTCACCTTTCACCATTCCTTGGGAGTTAGACTCCACAGACCTCAGCTTCACCTCACTCAGTATCAGAAGTAACACTACTAGTCTCTCCTTCAACCAAGCTGACCTTTTGAAATCCACGGTTGGTAAACTCAGTTCCTTCCTGGCCATCTTGGCCCATTGCCCCAGGCCATTTCTTTACTTAACTTGAGCTTTACTAGAGTCCTCTATTCTGGGGCACTGCTGGAGAAAGTTCACAAATGGAGCAAATCTGGGCCAGAGAAGATATGTATATGACAAACAGCATTTGCAAAGATGTTTAACATGGTATGTCATTAAAGAATTGCAAAATTAAAGCAAAAGTGAGATACTACTTAAACACCTAGAATGGCCACAATCCAGACATTGACAACACCAAAATGTAGATGAAGATGCGGAGCAAATGGAATTCTTATTAATTGCGGGTGAGAATGCAAGATGGCACAACTGCCTTGGACAGTTTGGCAAGTTTTTTTTGTGTGTGGTTTTTTTTAACAAAACTAAACATACTCTTACAATTTAATTCAGTAATGGCACTCCTTAGTATTTCCCTAAAGTAGGAAACTTATCTACAAAAAATGTATCACACAAATGTTTATAGCAGCTTTATTCATAATTACCAATATTTGAACACAACAAAGATGTCCTTCAGTAAGTGAATGGACAAACTGTGGAATATCCAGGCAATGGAATGCTATTCAGTGCTAAAAAGAAGTCATACTATCAAGCCAAGAAAACACATGAAAACAACTGAAATGCACATTGTTAAGTGAGAAAAGCCAATCAGGAAAGCCTACATACCATATGATAACAGATAAGAAAGGAAAAAATAAAACAGTCCTTATTTATCATTTTATACTTTGAAGATCCAAAAGAATCCACAGATGAATTATTAGTAGAATTAGTAAGAGAGTTTAGCAAGTTTGCTAGATACAAAAATCAACACACAAAAAATCAATCGTATATTTACACACTGACCACAGACAATCAGAAAATAAAAAGAGATGTTCAAGCCTTCTATGAATAAAATTATAGAACTTTATTGAAAGACAATAAGGAAGGCCTAAATGTATGACACATATCATGTTAAGTGATATGAAAATTTAAAGGATAAAAAGACTTAAACATTCCAGCGCTCCCCAAGTTGATCTATAGATTTTAAAACAATTCCAACAACTATCCAGCAATTTGTTTTCTGGGACGTGAAAAAATGATCCTAAAATTCATATGGAAGAGCAAAGTGCCGAGAATGAAAAAGAAGACAAGTGAGTCCAAGGCAGAGTGAAATCAGAGAGGGGTTTACAGGTCTAGGTGATATTCCTCAGCAGCAAGGCAGGAAGTTGCTGGTCAGAGTTCTGAAGGACAGTGTTATAGACTGAATGTTTGTGGGTATCCACCCCAGCCTGCACCTCCAATTCATGTATTGATATTAGGAGGTGGAGTCTTTGGAAGGTGATTAGGTGAGGTCATGAGTGCGGATACCCCATGGTGGAATTAGTACCCTTATCATAAGAGACAGCAGAGAGCTCTCTTCCATGTCCCACCTCCAGGCTACCTACCTCCCCAATCCTCCATCCCCTGCCATGTGAGGACACTGTGAGAAGGTGGCCACCTGCCAGCCAGAAACACAGCTCTCACCAGACCTGACCATGCCGGCACCTTAATCTTGGACTTCCCGGCCTCTAGAACTGTGAAAAATAAATGCCTGTTGTTTAACCCTGCCATCCTGTGGTATTTTGTTAGAGCAGTGCAAGGTGACTAAAATAGGTAGCAATGGTTTGAGGTCTTTTACAGCTGCAAGGTTGTCTTGTATATGGTTGGCAGATGTTGGGTGCAGTTTTCTGGGTTATCCAAAGCAGGCAGACTCTCTAATTGGCTAAAAAATGCTTATTTGGACTATATTTAAGGCAATTGGATGTGTAAGGTTTTGAATTTGGCACTGGCTGGCTTTGAGCTAACAGTCCAACACAGAGGCCAATATACAGGGGCCTTCTTTAATCCATTACACAGCACCAGGATATCCCTAAAGAAGAGTCAGGCAGCGGGCAATGCCTTTTAGACATATAGCCTTATTATAAACACAGTTTAATTAAAACAATGTGGTATTGGTTCCACTTAGTCATCCCTCTCTTTTACCCTCCCCCCAAATAGGCAAATAGAACAGAATAAAGAAACTAAAAATTAGCCCATTTATTTAAGAACAGTTGCTCAATGAGAGATCTGGTATTGCAGAACAGTGGAAAAATAATTTAGGTTGTCACTAAATGATCCAGGACAATTGATTATTCATTCATTAAAAAAAAGATTCAGACATTTCACTTCTGGAAATCTTTTTTTTTTTTTTTTGTATAGTTAGAGGAAGGTATTTGCCCCAGTGTTATTTAAAATGGTGAAAACTTGAAAAGATGCTAAATAATAAGTAGGATACTTCAGTAAATGATAATATTGCCAGCATTTGCATATTATACAGCTACTAAAAATAATGTGTACAGAGTCTATAATTAGATGTGGAACTGTTTGTGTTGTGATGTTAAGTGTAAAAGAGAACATAAAATACGGTAAGAATGTAAAACAAACATACATGAATAAACAGAGTAAAAAATTACACAAACATGTTAACAATATTAATCTTTGTTAATGAAACTATAGGTGATGAGCTTGTCCCTCAAAATTTATGTGAAGAGCGTGTGTTACTTTTATAACAAAAAACATCCCAATAAACTATTTTTAATACTTTTAAACCTAGGTACTTAATAAATATTTGAATACTAGCCAAATTTTCATGCATTTAATGTTGTGTGTGTGTGTAACTAATAGATGCTGAAGCCACAATTGCTTCGTTCTGCCTCGCCTCAGCATACCTATCAAACCACTTCAATTATCCACTCAAACTGTCACACCTTTTGTGGATCAACTTTAAATGGAACTCAAATCTAGTATGAGATTGTGATTTAAGAGAGGCTGTACACTATTTTGATGACCTGACTGAAAATACGTTTCTTCTTTGAGGTTTTGACCTGTCAGTGAAGGATTTAAATCGGGGTACTCTCTGTTTCTGAAGACTGATAGAATCTTGACCTTATGAATATTTATTTGTGATATTTATTCATTCACAAAAATAGTTATTTAGCATAGACTATAAGTTTGGCATTAGTCTAGGAGCTGGGGATACAAAGATGGATAAGACTGGGTCCCTGCTGCCACGTCCGAGCTCACAGTGTAGTGAAGGGAAACTCACATAAACAATGGGTGACACGCAGTGTTGGCGGTGCTAGGGTGGAGGTCTGCAGAGAGGGCAGTGGGGACTCTAACGGGGAAGCGACCAGTTGCCTGAGGGTGTGAGATTGGGTTGGGAAAGAGTTGATTTAATAGGGCGACATTTGGGCTGTATCCTGAAAGGCACAGTTGGGGAGGGCAAGAAATACAATTAAAGAAAGCTGCCTCAGCCTAAGGGTGAGTCATTTGGAAGTTTGAGACCAGGTGCAACAAGGGCGAGATAAATGTCCAACAGAACTTTCTGAAATGATGGAGATGTTCTATATCTTCACTATTCAGTACAATAGCCACTATTCAGTACAATGAGGAACTGAATCTTAAATTTCATGTAATTTTAACTAAATTTAAATAGCTTCATGTGTCTGGTGACTATCATATTGGACAGTGCAGGTCTAGAGGTACAAAACCAGATCAAGGAAGAAATTGCATTTCATGTGAAGGGGACTGATTTTCTTTTTTTCCCTAGAGGTAGTGGGAAGTCTTCAAAGGGCTGTGCATAGGGAACTATATGATCAGTTTTGCCTCTGGTGTAGGACAGACTGGAAGCAGATGAAACAATTAAGAGATTCCGGTAACAGGCCTCAGTTAGAACATAGTAATTGGGGGAGGGGATGCAGAGGAGATGTGCTAGGAAGGTAAAATGGGGAGACTTGGTGACAAGTCTGAGTGTGAAGGGTGAGAAAGGGAGAGAAGCAGGATGACCTGAAGCAGGTTTAGGGCTGATTAAATCATTGGGCCTACTATTTAGTCAATGACAATTCATCACAATAAAGAATGAAGAGGGTGGGATGGGTTTGCAGAGATTAGTGTGAGAGATAATGAGCTTAGAGTGGAGTGAGAAATTCGGGTGCTATATTATCATCTTCCGACCAGCAGTGTGCCAGGAGGAGCTGCCAGCCTGCCCTCCCCGTCTGAGGGACAACTGCGTTGAACTAATCTGATGGAATAGCATTTTGGTCTGTGTTCAGTCATAGGAAAACAGTTAAAACTCTGCTAAAAGTGGAATGTAGGTCTTTTATAATTTCAGCAAAACAAAGAAGATCAAAAAATTCCTTTTCAGAAAACGGAGGCCTTATGGACTACAAAGCAAGGTGTGTTCCTTGATAATTGAGAAAATTTTCTTCCTTCAATAAGGGTTTAGACTGTACCAAATTAAAGTTTGTCCTTAGGAGCTGCCACAGTGCCCCTCATCGTAGGAAGGAATAAAAAAAGACGGACTTTAATCTGGAGTCCAATCCCCAGCCCCGTGCCCACCTCCAACACCGCCTCTCCCAAGAAGCCTTGTAAACCCAGGGGGTTCTTTGCTCAGCATCTTCCTTCTGATGCTCTGGCACCATTGGAAACTGCTTGATTCTTGTTTGAGGCATGGAGGCAAGGGAAGAAGAGAGCCACCTCTCTTCCCTGGGGTGCCTGAAAGGGTACTTGGGAGGAGGTAGTTGATCCTAAGGCAGGAGAGCCAAAGGTATAGTTAGAGGAAGTTCTTCTGAAGACCGGTCATTTAAATGCTCCTTTCCCTCCAAAATTGTAATTTTCTTCCGAAATCACCCTAACCTTTCAAGAAAAAAACATTAAAGACATCTCAAATTTCTCTTATTTATGTATGTATGTATGTATGTATTTTCTGAACCCCTGGCATGTATGCATTGTTTTAAACACTTCTGTGATTCAGAGGTACTGCCCATGATGACAACCACTGTGTCTACATGTTTCAGTCATAATCTCATTCAATCCTCCAGAGTCAGGAGGGATTTTTTTTTTAACTATATATTTTATTGATTATGCTATTACAGTCGTCCCATTTTTTTCTCCCCTTTATTCCCCTCCACTCTGTACTGTCCCTCCCCCCTAACATTCCTCCCCCACCCCCTTCGTTCATGTCCATGGGTCGAACATATAAATTCTTTGGCTTCTCCATTTCCTACACTGTTCTTAACCTCTCCCTGCCTATTTTGTACCTACTATTTATGTTTCTTATTCCCTGTATCTTTTCCCCAATTCTTCCCCCTCCCCTCCCCTCTGATCTCCATTTCTGTAATTCTGTTCCTGTTCTACTTGTTTGCTTAGTTTGTTTTTGTCTTAGGTTCAGTTGTTGATAGTTGTGAGTTTGTTGTGATTTTACTCTTCATAGTTTTAGATCTTATTTTTCTCAGATAAGTCCATTTAACACTTCAAATAATAAGGGCTTAGTGATGATGATCTCCTTTAATTTTACCTTTTCTGGGAAGCACTTTATCTGCCCTTCCATTCTAAGTGATAGCTTTGTCTGGATAGAGTAATCTTGGATGTAGGTCCTTGTCCTTCATGACTTTGAATACTTCTTGCCAGCCCCTCCTTGCCTGCAAGGTTTCTTTTGAGAAATCAGCTGATAATCTTATGGGAACTCCTTTGTAGGTCACTCCCTCCTTTGCTGTTGCTGCTTTTAAGATTCTCTCCTTATCCTTAATCTTGGATAATGTAATTATGATGTGCCTTGGTGTGTGCTTCCTTGGGTCCAACTTCTTCAGGACTCTCTGAGCTTCCTGGATCTCCTGGAAGTCTATTTTCTTGGCCAGGTTGGGGAAAGTTTTTCATTATTTTTTCAAATAAGTTTTCAATTTTTTGCTCTTCCTCTTCTCCTTCTGGCACCCCAGAACATTTAAAGTTGTCCCAGAGGTTCCTAAGCCTCTCCTCATGTTTTTGAATTCTTATGTCTTCATTCTCATCTGGTTGAATGTTTATCTCTTCCTTCTGCTCCAAATCATTGATTTGAGTCTTGATTTCCTTCCCTTTACTGTTGGTTCCCTGTGTGTTTTCTTTATTTCACTTTACATAGCCTTCACTTTTTCCATACTCAACGACCATACTCAACCATTTCTGTGAGCAATTTATATTGGGAGAACTGGGATTACCAGTGTTTTGAACTGTGTGTCTGATAGGTTGGCTATCTGTTTATCGCTTAGTTCTATTTTTGGAGCTATGATCTTTGCTTTCATTTGGGCCATATTTCTTTGTCTCAGCGCACCTGTTACGTTGAAGGGGTGGAGCCTTCGGTATTCACCAGGGCAGGGCAACCCAGGTTGCTGCGTTGTCATGCTCTATGTGGGGGAGGGGTCCAAGAAGGAACAATGCTTCTTGGTTGGCCCTTGGCCAGCTTTCAGTCACTTCCCCAGCTACTCACAAGCAAATTTTGCCCTTCCAGTATTGATTCCCAGGTGGGTGGATTTGTGTACATTCTAGGACCCTGTGGATCTTTCCAACAAACTCCTGTGAGGCTGGGAGTTTCTCCCGCTGCTGCAACCCCCACAGGTTTTTACCTCCAGAGGTTCAGAGGCTTTCTTTTCCCTCAATGGAACCCTGAATTGCATCACCTGTCTCACTCCCCAGGTGTATCTCCCAGTTTATCCCCAGGCAAATGTGGGACCACCAGTCCTCCAGCCTCTGCCTTGCCACACATCCTCTCTGCCCTGGTTGCCCGCTCCTCCCCTCCTACCAGCCTAGATGAGTTTCTTCTTTAACTCCTTGGTTGTTGGACTTCCATACAATTCGATTTTCTGGCAATTCTGGTTTTTTGCTTTGAAATTTGTTGTCCTTTTAGTTGTGCAAAGAGGCAAAGTGTATCTACCTATGCCTCCATCTTGGCTGGAAATCTATTAATTAATTAATTATTATTGATTTTAGAGAGACACACACCAAGAGAAATACTGATTTGTTGTTTCCATGCTCTAACCTACTCGCTACCCGGCCAGGGCCTCCTTTTTTCTTTCCCCCTCATTTCATCCACTTCTATACTTGCCTTCCTAAACCACGTAGTCTGGCATGACTATCACATCACAAGCTCTGTTTATAGGTGATGGGGATTTCACAAAATGCACTACCTGCCAGTGGAAAACAGATTAAAAAAATAGTGTTCCCTATAGTACTGAGAGCTCTGTCAGATGTAAAAGGTGTGGGGAGAGGGAAAAAAGAGTAACTGCTGAATGGGTGTGAAACCTCCTTCTGAGGTGGAAAAAATACTTTAGAATTAGACATGAAGATTTAGGACGCTAAACCCAATATTGACAGGTCAGAGAAAGTTTTATAGGTGATATGGCTTCTGAAAACATGTAGGAATTAAACAGATGAAAAGGGAAAGGGGACATTCAGATACAGAGAGTAACCAATATGCAAAAGCCTGGAGGCCAGCGATCACAAGGAATTCAGCATGGAAAGAGCATACAAGGAAGAGGGACATAGTTGCGAGAGCTGAGTTTGGATGTGGGGCGGGTGAGCTGAGATGGGACCACAAAGGCCTTATATGCCCTTCCAAATAATTTGGGCTGTACCCCAAGGCCACCGAGGAGCCTTTACAAGGTTTTAAGCAGGGGAATTACATGATCAGATTTATAATTTTGAACTACCATATTAGTATAGGCAAAGATTTGGAGGGATACAAGACTGGAGTCAGGAAGCTCAACTAGTTTGCTTTTGCAGTAATCCAGGCAAGAAAATGTAGTTTCTTTAAATAATTTGGGAGAACTGGGAATGGAGAGAATTGAATTGATTCAGGAGACATTAAGGAAGAGTGGTTGTTAGCTAAGGGTTAAGGAGATGGGTGTGGGAGTGGGTGGATAAAAAACAAGGAAAAGTCACCTTTTCAAAAATAAACTACATAGTAATATTTGCCACATATACCAAATAGATTAAATAGGCTTTTTTTTTTTTTTTTAATAAGAGAATGTTTATTTAGAAAGTCTCAGCAGTAGAAGTGATCCTCTGAAAAAATGAGCTCAAGTAACAAGTTTCAGAGGCAAAACAAGGCCACTTGGAGTTTAGGAGGAAGACAGAGGCAAGGGAACTGTGCTTGGGAGGGGGGGTGCGGGGGAAAGGCTGGAGGAGTCATGTGCCCCAAGACACTCCTAATACGCTGCCCCTCACTCTGCAGGGCTGAGAATCATGGCCACAGGTGTTATAAAGCAAAGCTTTTATACCTCATATACTGTTTTTCTGATTAGGACTACGTGTATTAAATTGTACCTGGTTTGAGGGGAAAATAATTTTAAGAAAGAACCACTATTGCCTCCACGTTTTCTAAGAGACTTGAGTACAATTATAATAGAAATTCAATGATTTAATTTTTAAAAATTTCATGCTTTTATCATTTTTATTTCTTTCATAATACATGAAAGTGCAGGACTCTTTGTTTGGGTGTTTGTAGTGGAAGTGCCAATTTTCCTCCCCAATTTATGTTGTGAAAATCTGATTCTAAGATCTTTTGTTTCTCCACCGACGGATTCATGTGATGGAGAAAGACATGGGAAATAAAGAACTAATGCTTTTGTCCATCGGTCATCTTACCTTTAAAGATGGTTGATAATCATAACAAAAAGTAAATTTTTAAGGGTCAGACTAATGAATTCACAAAGCTATCCTATTTTTGCATCAGGAAACTTAACCGTCTGCTTTTCTTCTGCCTCTTCATAACTCAATCCATGTAACCAACACCTAAAAAGGAATCTCTCTAAGGAAGATGACTAAGAAATGATCTCCTGATCTTGGCTGAAAGGATATGGGGAAGTAAACTTAAAATAATTCATGTTTATACTAAGAGAAACTGGAATAAAGGCAGCTTGCATTGTCTTGTTTGTTCTACAGTTTCTCACTTTACCTTGAGAATTCAGCTTTCCGCTCCATTATCAGAGCACTTTTGTGGGGAAGGAAAGTTAAACTGGAAAAGGAATTGTCAACTAATTTCAAGACTCTGTTACTTCCAAAGTTTCAAGGTTGATATACTACATATATTACAAAGAATAACACAATGGCTGATTTTTTTTTAAGGAGCTAACTGTTATGTAGCATATGGAGAACAGGAGAGAGAGAGTTTGAAAAGTACAAGATCTGTATTTTTTTAACTGTTGTGCCTATGAGGTTTTCTTTTTTCCCCACCTTGATCCCTTCACCTTTTTCATCCAGCCCCCCATCTCCCTCTTCTCTGACAGCTGTCAGTCTGTTCTAGATATCTATGCATCTGTTTCTATTTTGTTAATCCACCTTGAAAAAAATGTAATATTCTAATTTATAATATATGTTTATGAAAGACATTTTGCTAGATACCTTAAAGTATGAAGAAGAAAACAGCCATGATCTCATTGCCCAGATGTAACCACTCTTAATATTTTTCTGTATCATTTTCTTCATGGCTTTTTTATCTTGCATATTCACAGTTTCTAAATTAGGCCCAGTCTCTACAAATAGCTAGCCCCCTCTCTCCATTATGTTTTCTCTATTTTGTTTTATAAATCATAATATATACTCACTATAGAAAATCCAGAAATAACAGAAAAGTATAAAAATAACTTAGCCATACTCAGATAAGTAATAACAAAAATAAATAAAATAAATACTGATTTACCCTTACCCTCCAAACACCATTAATGATATTGGAAAGTCCACTTATACACTTTTTATATACTATGTATGTGTATATCTTAATATAGCTGAAGTCATACTGTATATAATATTTGCATTTGACTTTTTAAAAGTATAACACACTTAAGGTTTTTGTTTATATTATTTTTAATGTCTGCCTAATATCTCTCTTTATCCGCATTCCTTAAATATCAGGTGTGTAGAATTCCAACGTTTTATTGTTACATATCTTGCTACTCTGAACATCTTATTTTTGCATAAGCTTCATCCATATTCCAGGAAAATTTTATAGAAAGGGAAAATAAATAAAATCCGTTTATACTATGACTTGTGCATTTTTGTGTTAATTCCTTTTTTAGTAATCTGGGAATGTCCTTTAAAAAGTATATTCTATGCATTTGCAATTTGAGAAAAATTACTGGCCCTAGTCTGTTTAAAAATAAAATTTTGTTGTTTGATTCCCGGCTTGTAATATTAGTTTAATCCGGTTTATACTTTCATGTCAGTAGGTTGGTCTAACAAACATCGTTAAGGTACAAAAACTCAGTATCACAACTCTAGACAGGGATATGTTCTTATCAGGTGTCCCTTGAATGTGCAGTTTTCTGGCATCTTGGATCATCCTCTTATGGACTTTCTTTAACAAGACATGAAATTAAAATGCGATCCTTTTTACTTTTGTTTTTTTAAACTAGACACTTCCATATGAACTCCATTTTTTTAACGACACAACCCCTCGGATTTCCCATCCCCTCATAACTGGCTCCTGCCTCCCCCAGACCACCTCCTCCCCTATTTGTTTTTTTAACGTGTTTAAGTTCTCACGCTACCGAGCTGATTCCTCTGTTTAAGAAATCTAGTGTTCGTTGAGGAACGTGAATGCCCGGTTGGCTGTCCGGAAGTGACGCTACGTCCCCGCTACGGTCGTTGTCTTGTAAATGTGCACGGTAAACCTCTGTCTCCCACAGCAAAATTTTTTTTGAAAATTAAAAAAAAATCTTGTGTTTAATAATCTTAACCTTGAAATGTAGCGACCCTGCCTCTTTCTGCCTGAGATTTGGACCTTTGTGTTTTTTTGTTTGGTTTTTAAAATTCTTCTCACTCATCTTTTGGCTACAGCCTGGCAATGTGGGCCCCGCCCACACCGTGACCCCACCCCCCTGATTGCTAGCGTTCGGTATCCATGGTTACGCGGATGCAACAGAGAGTGTCCAGCTGTCCTGAAGGCTCCCAGGAAGAGTCGGATAAAGACGGCTCTTGCTTTAGATTCTGGCCAAGGTCAGCCCACTCAGGGCTCCGTGGCCTTGAGTCCGAGATGTACTCCGTGAAGAGGCGAGAGTAGGGCGGCCTGCAGAGCCCCGGCAAGTGGAGGATCCCGTCCAGCCTGATTGAGTGGGGTCAGGACTCCATCCGCTGCGCCGCAGTAGAGCGGAAAAAGTGGTCACTTCCGACAGAAGGCGCCCAGGTCCGCAGGTTAGGACTCTGATTCGCCTTCGCGTCTCTGCTCAGCGTCGCTCGCACCTCCAAGGACCAGAACTTGGGAGAGAGAGTGCTTCAGAGGGGTGGGAGAGGGTTCTGAGCGGTGTCAATAGTGACCCCGTGTGCAGACGCAAGCACACACAGGTGGCTAATATTCTTGGAGTTCTTTTTACAAGCTGATATTTTAAGCGCTTCTGCCACGCACTATTTTAACTACTTAATATATAACAGTCAGTTCTAGTCACGATGGATCCCAGGCAAGCTTGTTGTACTCGGCAAAATGCCAAGTGCTACCTTACTTGAACACTAATAATGCTAAGAGTTAGCTTTGTCTACCTGGGATTGCCTTTGTTTTCTACATGCTAAATTCCGTAGTGCTCTGAGTTACTAATACCCAGGAAAATCCGAACACTCCGTAACCATTAAGACGTACCGCTTTTCTTTTCTGTTTTATAGTACATGGAATTAATAACCAGGAGTTCACTTTTTCCCATGATGTGTAACTCATAATATGTTTTCAATTTTAGTTCTTATGGTTTTAAAAGAGAATTTAGATCTGAGCAAGAACGGCTTTTCAGAAGTCTTATAATTATGAAAGGTCATTTGGTGAATGTGGTGGAATAAACATTTCCCCTTTAAATCTGTACTCTGCCATCTACACAGTCTGGGGTGGGGTTTCTCATTAATTCTACTCCCTCCATACTGTTTAGCTTTTTTTTTTAATTTAAAAATATGATATAAATTTATTTTGGTGACCACATCACTTAAATAAAGAGGAAATGTTTCAATCATTTGAAGTCCCAATTTTTCTTGCATCAACAAAGTCATTTATTTTTGTAAGTACAAATCAAATTAACTAATGAAAAACAGGAGAGACCTACATGCTAACAAATACTGATAAGTTAAGTTATATTGTGACTCTTTATAAATGAAATATAAAGATAATTTAAAGATGAAAAATAATATATATACATATTTTTTAAAAACCAATTTTTGTTTTATTTAGCCAGAATGCCTCCCACTCAGGCAGAAAGTGTTATAAAGAATATCATTCGAGAAATAGAACAAGAATGTGCATCCCATGGAGAGGTGCCTTCTGAAACTCTGGTTGCTTTTATGGTAAGAATGAATATTTTTGTGAATTACTGCTTTATTAAAAAATTTTTTTTTAGTGGTTTGGAAACATCAATAATGTACTGTGTTGGAGTTTTTATAACAATGTTTTTGTTCACTTGTAAAAATTACTCATTGCCTTTGTCTCTCAATTTTTCTTTTGGTTTAACAATATACAATAAAAACACAGTAGAATATTCAAATATTTTCCCAATCTAAAATCTAGCCATTGCTTTCAACCTGTTTCTCAATATAATATTTCTAACACCATATTCAAATTTGATGAAGGTGCTAATAAGTTGGGTAATAAGAAAGTCAGCTGAATAATCAACACCTGACTAATCAGAGGCAGTTGCTTAAAATTGGAAACGTATTAATTTCATAATAATATGAAATAAAATTATTTAATGGACTCTTTCCTACTATCAGGTGAAAGCTGTTGTCCTGGATCCAAGTAATGGCTTTAACATGGATAAAACCCTCATAAAAAGTGATGTGCAGAAACTCATTGAGGTGACTATTCAACAATTCTCAAATTTTGAAATATTTATTTGCAATTCTAAATACAGTATATGTGTTAGTCATTATTGACTTAAGCTCCATTAAACAAAAATGGTGCACACAAACAAGGGATATTTTTTTCCCCCCCATAAAACAAAGTCTGGAGGTACATAGGCTATTTTTCCTGGATTCCTGGGTCGCCATCATGCATATGGATTTCATTCCAGGGTCACAAGATAGCTATTCCATCTTGAGACAGGTAAAAGGGGAGAGGACAAAGAGCAAAATATGTGTGCCAACTGGGTCTCCACTTTCCATTAGGAAAATAATGGCTGTCCCAGGATCCCTCCCATCTGCTTATGTTGATTGACCATAATATTTCAAGTCAGCCTGGGATGTTGGGTTTTTTCTTTCTTTTCTTCTTTAGCTGAAGAAATCTTTGCCCCAACCCAAATCGGGGCTTTGTTAGTAAGGAAAAAGGAGTATAGATAGTGGCTGGTAGCAGTGTCTGTTGCAGTATTTTAGAGACATCTTGTTATTAATCTAATGTTACATTCAGAACATTACCAGCTGACTTATCATATACTGTAAAATTACATAGCACTAAATTAAAATTCATATAATTATTGACTCAGTGTAATTTTTTTAATTCTGAAGGAAAAAGTAACTAATAGAAATAAAATAGATGTATCTGAAAACCAGTTTTAAGAACTAAAGGACATCATTAATTTTTTCGTATGTTTTAAGTTTGACTCACCGGATTTAGGTGCTTAAATATTTATTTTCTAAATATTCCTAAATGTATTTTCTAAAAATTCAACTTTTTTTTAATCCTCACTGGAGGACATGCTTATTGATTTTTGGAGAGAGGGAAAGGAAGGTAGAGAGGGGAAGAGAGACATCGCTGTGAGAAACACCAGAGCTGTTGCCTCTTGTACGCACCCCCACTGGGAAATAAACCCACAACCCAAGCATATGCCCTGACTAGGAATGGGAACTGCAACCTTTTTTTGGTTTACAGGATGACTCTCCAACCAAGCGAGCCATACTGACCAGGGCAAAAATTCAACATTTAAAAAATTTCTCCTGGGCTTAATGATTTTAATTCCCTCTTTATGTAGAAGACTTGATGCAGGCTTTCTCAAAATTGAATATGAATATTTTCTGGGCTCAAACAAATGGCAGAGAAAATTTTCATCATCCTTATCTTCTCTCACAGCCAGCAGTTCACACAGCAGAGCGCAGGTCTATTTGCAGGGTCAGAAAGAGCTTTGAGAGCCTGAGCTGGGGAAAATGTTGTTAGGTTGACTGTGCATTAAGTACAGACTCCACGATTCTTTAAGGCAGCCTAGAGCTGGGGGTCTCTGTGGTGATTTTAAATGTGGTATCAGACCTATTCTTAGCAAAGAGGCGATGACTGGTGGTCAGTTATAAGTTTTATTGAAGCCTTGGCTGGTGTAGCTCAGTGGATTGAGTGCTGGCCTGCAAACCAAAGGGTTGCCGGTTTAACTCCCTGTCAGGACACGTGCCTGGGTTGCAGGCCGGGTCTCCAGTGGCAGGCGGCCCAAGAGGCAACCACATTGATATTTCTTTCCCTCTCTCTTTCCCTCCCTTTCCTTCTCTCCTAAAAATAATAAATTAATAAAATATTTTTAAAAAGAAAAATTTTATTGAAAAGCCACGAAGTAGAATCAAGAAGAGGCAGAAAATATTTTTCTGCTTTTCATGGCTCAAGAGTTGTTTGCTCTGGCTGGGTGGCTCAGTCGATTGGAGCGTCGTCCTGTGCACCAAAGGGTTGCAGGTTCATTCCTGCTCAGGGCACATACCTGGGTTGCTGGTTTGGTCCCCGGGTGGGGCGTGTATGGAGGAGGGAGGAGCGGCCGTTGGATGTTTCTCTTTGGCATTGATGTTTCTCTCTCTCTCCCCCTTCCTCTCTAAAAAAATTGGTGAACGTATCCTTGGGTGAGGATTTGCAAAAAAAAAAAGTTTTAATTTTTTCCTCTAATTCAACTAAGTTGAAGAGAATCAAGCTCAATATACTTTAATATGACAGGTATATTAACAATGTGTATTGTAATTCAAATGATAAAGTTTGTTGTATTTTTTTCTCAAAATTCATGTGGGTAATATTGAATGTAAAGTATACTTTTTTAAAAGTTTAATTAATTATTTTTTTATCCTCACCTGAGGACATTTTTTTTTTTCATTGCTTTTAAAGAGAGAGGAAGGGAAGGAGAGACACATCAATGGTTGCCTCCTTTATGCACCCTGATGGGGGATTGAACTGGGGATAGAACCAGCAACCTAGATTTGTGCCCTGACGAGGGATCAAACCCCCAGCCTTTCAGTTTATGGGACAATGCTCCAATGAAGTAAGCCACACTGGCCAGGGCAAAACAAGTTTTAATTAAAAAATATATTGCAAGTAAATGAAAATCACCAGGATGAGGCAGTCTTTGTAAATTCTATGTTTAGAAGAGTGCTTCTTCACTTGGAGAATCCAGGTGCACAGGTTTCATAAAGACGAAGTGTCCTGCCCTGACTCTTGCATTCTCCCCTCCCTTTGCCCAGGACGGCAAGGTTGGTGCTAGGGAGGTGGAGTGAGGGTGAGGCTTTTGATGTGCCTGCCAACTGCAGATATAAAGGCTAAAAAAAAGAAAAATTCAGGTTGATCATCCACTATACAGGGACAAAGCAGAGAAGGGGAAAAAATAGGAGAAAACAGACTGGAGGAGGAAATTTTGAAATAGAAGACAGAGCCAGAGAAATTTTGTGAGCAGGAGGTGCTTAAATATTTATTTTCTAATAAATAAAGGGTAGCTGCAGCAGCTTTTTAAAAAATGCATATGACCTCCAGCATCAGCAAAGGAGTCTTGTTTAAGGCTCAACTAAGTAGGAGTGAGGAAGTCTATAAAAGGTTTGAACAGGAGCCATAAGCTTCATGGAACATTTACCCGCATTCAGACTGTACAGACTAACCAAAATGCCAAATTTCTTGTCTTAAACTAGACTATTAACCCACCCGGGTATGGCGATACTGGTTCAGTCTGGGGAAATAACTTATTACTTAATAACTATTGTTGGTTGGGTGAATTATAAAGTATGAAATCCTCAAAAATAAAAAAAATAGTAAGAGAGGTTATTGGTAGAAAAGTATTAGACACTATTACTTTGATGTTTCCCTTATTTTAAAAATAGCTTTAGAAAATACTTCATATCATTATAGAAACTACAACTAGAAGTGTTCATGGGATATTCTTTTCTAGCTTTGCGTGAGTCGGCTATTGGACAGTAAAAATCCATCCCTGGATACCATTAAGATGCAAGTCTACTTTGATATGAATTACACAAATCGAGGTAACATATATCTACCAATCTTGATATGCTTTTGAAAAAGATTCATATTGTATTTAAGGTAATAAGGGCTTCATTTGATTGACAATTTTGTTTTAATTTTTTGGTCTACCTTTTGAAATTTTTTCCAAATTTGAAAAATATGATAATGTTGGAAATATTAAAGGAGAAAAACACCAGTGGCCTTTCTGAGCATTAAAAGTAATTCTAAGTATTATGCCCATAAGAATTATGTTTCCAAGTCTATTGTGTTTTAATGGTTGTACCTCTAATACATAATAATTTGAAATTGAAATAACCAGTCCATTGAAGTTAAAGTTTTTAATTTGCTGATTTTTTTTTTTTTTTTTGCTTCTGGTTTGTATTATAATCTCATATGCTTACCTAAAGTATATAACTGCACTGGCTGGTGTGGCTCAGTGGATTGAATGCCAGCCTGCGAACCAAAGGGTGGCTAGTTCGATTCCCAGTCTGAGCACATGCCTGGGTTGCAGGCCAGGTCCCCAGTAGGGGGTGCACGAGGGGAACCACACATTGATGTTTCTCTCCCTCTCTTTATCTTCTCTTCCCCTTTCTCTAAGAGTAAATAAAAAAATCTTCAAAAAAATGTTTAAATTATATAACTAACACAAAAGTGAATGATAGTAAATTTAAGTTTAGAACATATCTTCTTATGGAAATAGTTTAATGCTACATCACAAACTGGAAACAAGAGAAAAAGGAAAATAAATTCCTCTATAGACTACACTCCCTTTGTCCCACCGTAAGGCAACTATTGTTAGCCATTTGTTCATTTGCATTGTCTTTTTTTCCTTCTATGTATTGAACTTTCATTTACACTACATACATAAAATCATGTATCTTGCTTTTTTGCTTAATAATAATGAAAATTTTAAGTAATAAATAACCATGGAGTTGATATTATCATTTAGATTTTTTAATTGCCAAAAATTCTGTTTTGTAAAACGATTATAGGTATGAACTGTGCATCATTAATATATTAAATATTATTATAGTAAAATGAAGTGTTTTGTTGAGTTAGTGTCAAGGACTGTGCTGCTGGTGAATTGTGGCTGCCACAATTAACTATAGACCTCATCATATCGAAAAGAAGGGAGAGGGAGGCTGTTCTTGATGCAACATCTTATTATCAGTAATGCTATTCAAAGAAAATTTATCTAGAAGTACAATAGAAATACATATAAACAGAAATATTTACACTATGTCTATACTATATATGCTTATGTAAAGCATACATATATAGTACATACATTTATACTATATACCTTTACATTATATATGTATAGTATTGGGTTGGCCAAAAAGTCCATTTGGTTTTTTCTGTAAGATGGCTCTAGTAGTTTTTAGTTGTCTTTAACTTCATTAGAAACAAACAATTTTGTTAGATTGCATTGTGACATCTGTCATATCAGTGTGCATTTAAAAAAACATTGTCAAAATTGGTGAATTTTTGTGTAGCCATTTTAACGTTAAAGATGGAAGAAAATACACATTTTCAGCAATCATGCTTTATTATTTCAAGAAACGTAAAAATGCAATTGAAATGAAAAAAAAAAGAGTTGTGCAGTGTATGGATAAGGTGCTGCAACTGATAGAACGTGTCAAAAAGTGGTTTACGAAGTTTGGTGCAGGAGATTTATCGCTGGACAATGCTCATGGTCGAGTAGACCAGTTGAAGTTGATAGTGATTAAATCGAGACATGGAGAGCAATCAGCGTTCTACTATGTGGGAGATAGCCCACATGGCAAAATATCCAAATCAAAGTTGTTGGTGAAAATGAAAAATGTGTCTTTTATTTTACAGAACAAAAACACGAACTTTTTGGCCAACCCAAAATAAATTGCCTTGTATACTTTCTGCTTACTTGGGAGGCTTTAGCCCTCTGATATTACTGTTTGGATTGTCTGTTTAAAGTCTTAGGTGTTTTGACAAGTATGCTATTTAAATCGTAATAAATATTTCCCACTAGGTTTTTTTCTTGAAGTTAAGTGCTGGACACTGTTTATTATGACATCTTATGAAAATAGTTGTTTTCATGTAGTAGTAGAATTGCTGCACCCAAGCCATTTTTTTTTTTCTGGTCCTACTTTCTTTATGTGAGAAGAATTCTAAATATCAAATATATAGAACCTTGTCCTTTGCCAATTTTAGAGGAGTTTCTTGAAGAACACAACCGGGTCATGGAATCTAAATTAGGCTTTGTTACCAGAGAAATTACAGATAGCAGGGCATGTGCTCGAGAAGAATTGGAAAGCCTCTACCGGAAGATTGTCAGCTATGTGTTACTGCGCTCTGGGGTTGGATCCCCTACAGACATCAAGATTGTCAGAGAGGCAACAGGTAAAAAAGAAATTTCCATTCCATAAGTGAAAATATATGAACACTGTATCTTATAAAACATGTTATTAGATTACAAGTGTTGAAGATTCCTTTTTATCTGAAAAACAAAATTAGTCCAAATAAGAGGCTAAAACTTACCAAGACTCCTTTTACACTGTGTAACAACTTTAGAACTCAAGTAGCACCTCTGGAAATTGAACACTGTTAATATCTTAGAGCTGTGCCTACCGGGGGGCCAACTACTCTTCATTAGAGAGACAGTGGCAGTGTGATCAAGGATACCAGGCTAACTGGGCAGTGGGGACCACTGGAAAGGGAGGTTTTATAATAAGTGAAAGAGTTGAGTCTGTCACCTAAAGTGGATGATGGAAAAGGACATTGTTTTATCCTCAGGGAATACTTGTCCACTTTCATACTTTAAGACAAAGACTAGGTAAGATCTTTAACCTTCCACTGGCTTTCTTTCATAATTATTTTAAAGCATCAATTTTTCTACTCAGAGCTCTAATTAGAAAGCTCATTGCCAAAAATTACTGATGGATGTTTAATTATTAAAAACAGACATAAGGCAATGGCAGCATTTCAGCAGCCCAGTTTTAATACATGATAAATTTTGCTATGTATTCTGCAATCAGATGTTAGAAATTTAAAGAATCATATAAGTAATTCTAAAAAGACAGGCCTTTTAACTTTCTGCTGAAAGAAACTTGTGATTTAAGTTCTTATGTTTTTATTTTATAATCTTGTCCTTTCTGTGGTTTGTTTTAGCTGCCCTACAGAGCGTTTTCCCTCAGGCTGAACTTGGGACATTTTTATCTCTTTCTAAGAAGAACAAAGAAAGCCAGCTGAAAGAACTTTCCATGATCGTTACTGGAATTCGTTTATTCAACCGAGACACTGGAAAGGGAGGAGAAGGCATTGAGTACTGTAGGTATATCATTAGGTTAATTCTACAGGTTATGCAGGTTTAACTTGCATAGAGGGGAAGATAATACCCACTACACTACTACTGTTCTTAGGTTTCAGGTTTGATTGTACCTTAGTTACAACTATTTTTCATAATGTGTAGTAATTTTTAGCTAGTATAGGAGAGGGAATCAGTGAAAGAAATGAGGAGGCAAGCCCGGAAACCACCCTCCCTCATTCATTGGGCTTTGTGTATTTTACTCCAAGACGAGTAATGAAAAAGGAGTAAAACTCAAAGATTTTTGCACACTCAAAAATAAAAATCACGCTGAAAATAAAACAGTTGCTGATGCAGTTAATGGAATGAAAAGGTCCAAAATGAGATATCTTCAAATCTTTAAATTCAGGAGCATTTACTATGCTATAATATGCATTTATAATCTATAAGTCTGAAAGTACTCATGAAATATATGATCAAGGACCTACCATTAGAAATAACTTCCTTAGGAGTTTGGTGAACATATAGACCTACTGATAAGGGGTTAGTATCTTTCAGCAGATCACTAAGCAGGTACAATGGGGTAAATTTTTGCATTTTAAAAACTATAAAAGCCAACTCCCATTCCTCATAAAGTTCTCTTTTGCTAGACTATTCTGCTACTTTTCAGTATCCCAATGAGTTTCTTAAGTTGCATACTTTTTTTTCCTTCTTTTTTACAAACAAAAAAGAAGATATACAGAAGGAAAGATACAGTGACTTCCTTGGAGGCACATGGTCAATAGCACATAACGTCAAAGCCTGTGAATTCTTCAGGCTCTTCTGTATGTTAGTGGGAATTGCTGATCTGCTCTACCTTTTAGTTATTATTCTGATAATACATTTCATTTTGACAGGTTTTTTTGGGAGGGGATTCTTTTTTCTATGATGTAAGAACCATGAAATACATGCCTCATCATTATTAATTTGGTTGGCATAAGAACTCAACTTAATACTCAAAATATGACCATTTTTTAGGCTTTTTCTTCTTTATTCTTTCTAGACTTCTTCATGTCTTTCTTAATATACCTTTAAAAACAGTGCCAGCTATTCTACAAGAAGCAATCCCAGCCACCACTCAGCATATTGACTCCCAACTTCAGATTGCCCAAGAACAGGTATACCGCTACACGGCCATCCTTGAGAAAGTAACAAAGAACCCGCTCCTGACTATGGAACTGCAGCCATATATGTTAAAAGAAGCGCTCTATAATGTGCGACAGTACGAGATCTTCCTTCAGATCATTTTGGTAAGTTAATGTCATAAGATCTGGCCTTTTCCATAGCACACAACCTCTTTAGATATTATGGGACTGAAACAAAATGTAGAACCAAGTCATTGATAAAGGAGGTAACCTTAATATCTGCTCAGTTTATAGTGCATCTGAAGGACCAGGAACTAAAATAGAAATGGGTAAGTTGGATTTTGCTTTTAATGAAAATATATTGGTAGGAGTTGATTTTATAGTTGTGATCCTGGTTAGTACTCAGTAGTATGATTGCTCATATGATATAGTTAAGTGGGGTGTGTGTGTATGTATATGATAATACTGCAGTGTTTGCACTCAGACCAAGTATCTAATGTACTATTTGGCAGATAGTTGACACTCATATGATTTTGATGTAGTTATTTGTTCTTATTGTAAAAACTAATAGAAAGATTTTTATTTCTGATGTTTTTAGATCTAATAAACAAGCCACACAGTATCCCCAAAGAGCTGGAAAATATGGTAAAGTGTTTTTTTTTTTTTAACTTTTTAAAAGTAGCAGAGCCCTTTCAGACAGAAACCTGTTCAGGATCATAAAAATGTAAAATAGGTATTTAGATGAAAGAACTGGAGAATTTTTCACCATGGAACATCTTCATGGCACCCGAGGGTTCTGGGAAGCACAGTTTATTAACAATGTCATGACAGCAAGCTATGTTTCCACCAAGCACTGTTCTTATTTTTTTGTTTTAGCTTTATTGAGGTTTAATTGACAAATAAAGTTGTTAAGATACTTAAAATGTACAATGTGATGATATTGGGTTGGCTGAAAAGTTTGTTTAGTTTTTTCCATACAACAGCTCTAACAGTGCTTAGTTGTCTTTAACTTCCTTCGAAACAATTTTGTTAGATGTATTGTGACAACTGTCATATCAGCATGCATTTAAAAAAATTAAAATTGGTGAATTTTTGTGCAGCCACTTTAATATTGAAGGTGGAAGAAGATATGCAACATTTTTGACTTTTTATGCTTTATGATTTCAAGAAAGATAAAAACACAGCAGAAACACACACACACAAAGATTTGTGCAGTGCATGGAGAAGGTGCTGTGACTAACTGAACATGTCAAAAGTGGTTTGTGAAGTTTCTTGGTAATATTGACATTTTGGCCAAATAATTCTTTGCTGTGGGGCTGTCTTATGCATTGGAAGATGTTTAGCAGCACCCCGGCATTTACCCAGTAGAAACAGATAGTGGGAGACAGCCGACATACTCAAACTATCTAAATCAATGAAGTTATTAGTGAAAATGAAAAATGTGTCTTGTATTTTATGGAAAAAACTAAACAGACTTTTTGGCCAAATATATATATCTCCATTATATTCCCTGAATTGAGTTAACTTACTGAATATGTTTATCGATCCCACTGGTCCCTGTTTACATTTACAAAGCTTCTATTTTCCAATAACCGTGAGACTCAGGGTTGGTGGAACTGTGTTTGTTTAAGTGAGTACTAATGTGTTGAAGGATAGAACATGATGTGTTCTGGTCCTTTCTTCTTTTTAACTGTCATGTTAGTAACTTGATTCTTCTTTTGGAGGCACTTGACCTTTCTTTTTTCTTTACCACCACTGTAGAGAACAGAAAGATAAACATCCAGATGACATGATTTCATTGCAACAACTGAGGAATGGTCCTTAAAACTGATCTGCTATCTAATTGCCTTCAGAATGGAGGATTCTAAATCAACTATTCAAAACCAAATCATTCTTTAGGGTAGATGTACCCCTAACATTGACTTGTGGCTATCAGCCTTATGTAACTTGTCAGATAGAGGATTTTACAGTCAATTCATCTTAAAGTGCATAGAGGTCCACAGGAGTAGATGTCGCATTTCCTTTTGTCTTATGCATTTGGAAGAGATATCATAAGGATGAAACTTGGGAAACTGTCTCACACACTGTAAAAATGTTATAAAGAATGTTGTTCATCATATTAGTATCTTCTCACAGCTTTCAGTCATGAATTATGTTCAACCAACTAACATACAGTCTTAAATTCACATTGGATTTCTCACTCTCAGAGCTAGAGGGACAGTTGAGTAGAGTGTGTAAGTGATGAGTGTAGGCTCTGCAACCAGACGGCATGGGTTCTAATCCTGACTTTTCCACTTACTAAATCTGTGTCCTTGAGGAAGCTGTTTAACTTCTCTGTGCCTTAGTTTTCACATCTGTAAAATGGGGTTATTGAGAGTCTCCACTGTGCCAATAAGTATAACATTACCTGGCACATAGTAAGAGTTCAATAAGTTCATGATGATGGTCGCACTGCCCCTGATGATGTTTATTATTACTGTCATCACTGTCATTAGGGTTTTAGCAGAACAGCTCTGATTTCATTTTGGTAGGAGCACAAGGTGAAGAACTCTTATTTTTCTAGACAGCATGTCATTTCCAAGATCTTTGCCCCTCATGCTTTTTATTCACTTGTCTATTGATGAGTACTTGTGGCTATTGTAAATAATGCTGCAATGAACATAAGGGTGCGTGTATTCTTTTGAATTAGTGTTCTGCGTTTCTTCAGATATGAACCCAGAAATGGAATCACTGGGTCATACGATAGTTCCCTTTTTAATTTTTTGAGGAAACTCCATACTATTTTCCATAGTGGCTGCACCGATTTACATCCCCACCAACAGTGCACATTTTCTCCACATTCTTGCCATCACTGATCTCTTGTCACTTTGGTAATTAATAGTCATTCTAACAGGTGTGAGATGATAGCTCTTTGTGGTTTTGATTTGCATTTCCCTGATTTGTGGCGTGGAGTGCTTTTCATGTATCTGTTGCTTATCTGCATGACTTCTTTTGAAAAATGTCTATTCAGATCCTTTGCCAATTTTTTAAATTAGATTGTTTGGATGGTTTTTTGTTTTTGTTTTTGTTTTTGTTTTTGGCTATTGAAATGTATGACTTTGTTTTGTATTTTGGATATTAACCCCTTATGATATACGTGATTTGCAAATTTCTCCCTTTGGTAGGTTTCCTTTTCATTTTGTTGATGGTTTCCTTTGCTGAGCAGAACCTTTTTAGTTTGATGTAGTCCCACTTACTTATTTTTACTTTTGTTGCCTTTGCTTTAATATCAAAGCCAAATATTATCATCAAGACATGTTTAGGAGCTTACCACTTATGTTTTCTTCTAGAAATTTTATGGTTTCAGTTCTTATATTCAAATATTTAATCCATTCTGAGTTGATTTTTATGAATAGCATAAGATAGTGACCCATTTTCATTCTTTTGCTTGTATCTGTTCAGTTCTCCCAAGACCATCCATTGAGGACACTATCCTTTCCCTATTGCATTTTTTTGCCCCTTTTGTTGTAAATTAATTGACCATATATGCATGTTGTCAACTAATTTATTTTGGGGCTTCTTATTCTGATCCATTGATCTATATGCCTGTTTTTATGCCAATGCCATACTGTGTTGATTACTATAGCTATGTAATATAGTTTGAAATCTGGAAGCATAATACTTCCACCTCTGTTCTTTTTCAAGTTTGTTTTGTCCGTTTGGGGTCTTTTGTGGTTCCATACAAGTTTTAGGATTGTTTCTTCTACATTTATGGAAAATGTCATTGGAATTTTGATAGAGATTGCATTAAATCCATATGTGGCTTTGGAAAGTATGGGCATTTTAACAATATTAATTCTTCTAATCCATACGTACAGAATACTTCTCCATTTATTTGTGAGGAATAACTTTACAACTAAAACCTCATCATGGTTGTGAACAAATTCTTTTTTGGTAAAATGTAAACAGAGTGATTATTCTAAGGGACTAACAGGAAAATGTAAACAGAGTGATTATTCTAAGGGACTAACAGGAAAATTAAGAAGCTCTGTGTATCTACTCTGTGAATGAACCCTAAAAACATACTTGGGTAAGCAGACCTAGAATATCTTTAATATTAGGTTTTAAGAAGTGTTATGTTTCCTGGCCAGTGTGGCTTGGTTGCAGCGTTGTCCTTAACACCAAAAGTTTGTGGGATCATTCCCCTGTTAGAGGCAACCAACTGATGTTTCTCTTTCACATCAATGTTTTTTTCTCTCTTTCCCTTCCTCTCACTCTAAAATCAATAAACACATTTAATAAAATTTTTTTTAAAAAGAAGTGTTATGGGTTTAATGTAAGTTTTACTTTGGAGGACACACATAGATTTATTTCTGTTTCTTATTGTACAAATCTAAAGATTTTAAGGACTGCATTTTCATATTTGATCCCTAAAACAGAACTGACAGACGAGGGAGATAAATCTCTGTGAGGTAGACAAAAGACCCATTAGATAGGATAAATAATGTCATGTGGGAGAATGAACAAGAGGAGGGAAGGTACTTAAAGAGTAGTATGGGTAAAATTAAAACAGGGTGCGTGGTATAATTGTGAATAAAAATTTTTATTAGTTGAAGTACAGTAATAACATTTCATATTTCTTATGAAGTGATTTTTTTGTTATTTAAAAAGAGTCTACTAAAGAATATAGTTAGGCTATAGATAATTGAAAACTCAAATGTGCTTTTTTCACTTCAAGTAGATGTCACTCTTTTACATTGTACTGAAAAACCCATACCACCACCATTTCTGATCACGTCTTAGGCAGGATGGTATAATGGGTAAGAGCTGGGCTCTGGGCTCTGATGGTCTGGGGTGGAAACATGATTCTACCTCTAATTAGCTGTGTATCCTTGGGCAATTTACTTACCTTTCTGTATCTTGGTTTTCTTACTTGTGCTTACCCCTTTTTGTACTTACTAATACAGTGCTTAGCACATAGTAAGAATAAATGTTAGCAGTTATTTCAGACTCAGCGCTCAGCATCTTATTTTCATATTACTATTGTATCAGAAGTATATAATTTTTCTTTTAATATTGAGAGTTTTAAGATTTTCTGCATTCTTGAATGTACTTTTTAAAAATTTTCAAAAAATTTTTTCAATAGTATTAAAGTAGTTTTCAAAGGAACACCTCATTAATTTTATCATCGAGGAATGGAAAAATAACAGCTATGCAAAGCTGTGTCATAGGATCTACTTCTCAGGAATTCAGTATAATTGCATTTATACTGAATATCAAAGAATACCTGTATACATTTGAGAAAAGGTATAGCCATTGTGTTTTTAAAAATTTATCCTCCCACCATTATTTTTGGAGCACTGTCCATGTGCTGGTACAGTTCTCGGTGCCGAGGATACCACGGAGAACAGAATCTCTGCTCTCACTGGGCTTACCTTCAAGGGAGCAGGTAGGGCTTAAAACACATATGATTTGTGTAGTGAAATTATTAAAATATTAATACAAATTATTCTGTCTTCACAGTCAGAAATAATTACTTGTGCTCAAGAAGTGAAAATGATCACAAAGCAGTTAGGAGCCCAACTAGAACAATTAAAAACGATTGTGAACTCAAAGGTGGCTGTCCCAACATCACAGGTCTTTGTAAGTATCTGCCATCAACTCTGACCTTATTTAAGGGTGGATATACTTTGGAGTTCTATAAAAATGAATCGGAAGTAATTAAAATTATATGGGGGGGCAAAAGTAGGCATACAGTTGTTCGTATGGAAAACATACATTAGTTAACAAATAATAATACAAGAATAAACTGTTTCACATACAACTGTAAGCCTACTTTTGCCCAACTCTGTATTTAATAACTAAAAATGTAATACTGGTTTTATACAAGTTGGCTCTGTTCTTCATGGTTATGTTGTAATAATAGTGTAGGTTGGATGACAGGATTCCCCTGGTATGCATTTGCTACTAAAGAAAATGCAGATATATGTAATAATAACCATAATATCAGGATTAGCAGTGGCAAAAAAAATAATCCATAATACAATGTTGAAAATGTGTTCACAGTAGCTGGTTTCTAACTGCCTTCAGCAAAGAGGTGATGCAACTTGTGATTTTTCTGGACAGACAGATAATAATCACTTTGATTACCAGACCTGTATTTATGCTGACTTCAGATTATCTACACCACTTTATGAACAAACCTAGTAGCCCCAAGGAGGTATAAGATGCTCATGCAGTATTTTATAGAGCATGTGAGGCTTTGATAATTTTCCATAATCATTCCCAATATTTGATTTAAAAAACTAAGAAACCAAAGGCTTTGTTTCACTTATACGATGAGGTCTGTCTGGAAAGAGTCAAGCCATTGTTGATGTAGTGAGAATGGTTTGCACCACATTAATGTAACATGGCAGCCAAGGAGAGTGGACTGGAATGTGCGTGTGTAAACAATGATGACTTCACTACTAGTTAGTGGGGGCGGTAGATGCTGTTGAGTGAGCATGTGTACTGTGTAGCTGTCCCATTCAAAATGACTGAGTAAGTAGAGCAACAAATCTTCATCAGATTTTGTGTTACTCTTGAACTCTCCTCTGCGGAAACTATTCAGGTGATTCAGAAGGCCAGAGCTATGGGAAACTGATGATTGGCAGCTTTATCGCCACAATGCACCTGCTCATGCATCGAACCTCACGCAGAGTTTTTTGGTTAAGTATCAAATCACCCAGGTGACTCAGCCCCACTACCACCCAGATTTGGCACACTGTGACTTCTGGCTTTTCCCCAAACTAAAATCACCTTTGAAAAGGAAGAGATTTTAGACCATTGATGAGATTCAGGAAAATATGACAGGGCAGGTGATGGCCAGTGGAAGAACTGTGTGAGGTCCCAACGTGCGTACTTTGAAGGGGACTGAGATGTCATTGTCCTATGTACGATGTGTCTCGTATCTTGTATCTTCCTCAATCAATGTCTCTTTTTCATATTATGTGGCTGGGTACCTTCTAGACAGACCTCATATGTTAAGCCTGATTAGTTTTTCTGTTTGCTTTGTAAGTCAGTGACCTTTAATATAAGTAAAAAAATTTTATCTCATTGACCTAAAATCTTTAACTTATAGCTCACAGAACATGTCCCAAGATATATTGCTAGACCTTCCAAGTTCTTTTGAATTGTATTGAGCCAGGTTAAGTCTAATAATGAGTCAAATTTAGCCTTTTTATATAAAAAAGTTATTTTCCCTTTGGGCTTTTGAGGTAAAACACCCATAAATCTTTCAGCTTTCAGGCATGTCAGGCAAAAAGAGGAAAGCTTTATTTTCTCCAAAGTACACTTTTACTTCTAGTTATAGCCACACGGTCATTTGTGGTGCCTGCTGTTTGGAAATAGAGCCAGGCGATCAAATGTATTTGCTTTTTTTGAGTCAATTAACTGTATGATAATCATATTGAAATAAAATGCTTTGAAATAAAATATAAGTTTATTTTCTCACAATTTATGGATCCAATTTCTATCTAGATTCTTTTGTTTAACTTCATGGGCCTTTTACTTGTCTTAAAAATTAATTTCTTTATTTTCAATACTACAGTGACTATAATTTTATCAAACCATTACGTTGTGAACATTTTTCTTTTCTCTTCTTCAGCCCATCTTCATTGAACTTTCCAACCTGTGGACTAGCCTTCAGGATGAAACTGTTTTGATTGGTATCCTTACTAATTTAAGTACTAACCTTGAGCGATTTCTGGGCACTCATGAACTGCTCTTTCCTGAAAAAGTCATACAAGATCTTCTTGGTGAAGTGACTGTGAAAACTGATATGTGTCGATTGAAAGAACACATGGGTAATAGAAATCATCCATTATTTCCTCTTCCTCTTAAAATTACCTCTAGAATAATGCCACTCTTTTGTTTTAAAAGTTTCCTATTATATTTTCTGATCAAGTATTAAGCATCTTTCTTGATTGTAAGATAATTTTCATGACTGGAAATGTGGAAAACGAAAAAACGTAAACTGGATATCTAACTCTCTAGCAGTGACCCTTCCTAGTGTTTTGGTTTGTGTTTTGGTTAACTGATTTTCTGTGCTTATGTGTTTCTGTTGTAATATTAGTGATTTTTATTATCGATTTGTAGTAGGAAAGGATATTAACCCTTGCTACAATAGTTGCAAATAATGTTTCATTTTTTAGAATGCTATTTACCATATGTCTACCTCAGATTCAAGTTGAAATTTATAAATTTTATTTCTGCTAAATTAATTGAGCTTATTTTAGACCCTTTAAGAGATACATTGATTCTTGAAAGCCTGTCTTTATCAATAAACTTCTTTCTATTTTTGTGTTTCCTCCTGTTTTAAAGACAGTTTAAAATTCACAAGAAATGCAGAAATAGAGCCTGACACTTGGGTTGTTGCCTAAAAAGAAAGTTTGTCCAGAAGATGAAATTAGATAATTTGCTCTCCAAATTTATTTTCAAATTCTATTTTTGTAAAAGTGGGAAATAAAAATAAAGCAGCAGTTTCCATTCTTAAACTGTTAAAACACATAAAATATGAAAACAAAATAAAAAAGACTCAAAGGCATACTTCCAGTTATTTTTCTTACTGATTGTATTTTTATTAAAATAGCATATCTATGCAATTACTAAATTAAATTAAAAAGTTAGAGTCACCTCAGCAGTAGATATTAAACTTAACCATTTCAGCAAGGCAGTTTACTTGCAACGTAGATTTCATGTCGCTTCCCACCATACCTCAAAACTTTGAATTCACTAGACCACTATCAAGATACTGCTCCAGGGAATTAGGAGACCCAACGTTTTTCTGAAAGAATTTAATTTACTTTTGCCACATGTCACAACTGTTTGAGGCTTTCAGTCATACTAGGAAATAAAGAGGGAAGGTTTATTTTCTCCAAAGTATGCATTTACTTCTAGTTGTAGCACACAGTCATTTGTGGTGTCTGCTGTTTGGATATAGGGCCAGGCGCAGAAGTGCAGTAGGGTTGTGACGGCTAAGAATCTTGGGTCTCAGTATT
Organism: Pteronotus mesoamericanus; assembly: GCF_021234165.1. Taxonomy (NCBI): domain Eukaryota; kingdom Metazoa; phylum Chordata; class Mammalia; order Chiroptera; family Mormoopidae; genus Pteronotus; species Pteronotus mesoamericanus. The sequence goes on from NW_026555085.1 coordinate 45,968,483, forward strand.
TTATAAATTCATACACTTTTTTATTTGTGTAAAAAATTTAGTCAATTTGCTTATCAAATGTAAATAGGTTAGCCCACCAACACCGGGGAGAATGTTTAAAAGTATAAAGAACAAAAATTGTACACTTTTTCCTGAAAATTAAGATACAAAGAAATGTTTCCTTGATTCTTTCTGTTCAGAATATTCTCAACTGTTTCAAGAAGAAATAGTCCTAGTATATAAGCATCATAATCAAGTATTTTGCCCCCTGGTGTAAAATGCTGCACCATCTTGAATGAAGTTGATCTATCTCTGTTTTAGTTACATAGCAGCCAGTTTCTTTTGCTCACTTCCTTGGGTTGTTTACTCTTCCCACTGAATAAAGTTTTTCTTGTCCTCCTCCTTCATTTTAGAAGAAAGAGTACGTCTGGTGGATTTCAGAAAACAAGAATGGCTTTTCCCAGAAACAACAGCAAATTTTGATAAACTGTTGATTCAGTATCGGGGATTTTGTGGTTATACATTTGCTACAACAGATGGCCTTCTCCTTCCAGGTATGTCATTTGAAATAATACTGCTCCCACTTCCTTATTTTTTTTCCTTTAAATGAAGTACTGTCAATGTCACTGACTTATTCACTTTTTAAAACTTTATGGGATCTGATGGTGAACTAAGAAAGGAGCTACAAAGATGATCCAGGCAAAGTGTTCGTCTTTGACATACTCACAGTATAATCTGGTAGATGGACATAAACCAGAAATTATAATTCAAGTGATAAGTGATGGAATGTGTATTTAATAAAATATGGATGCTGCAGTATCATAAATGGGGGCTTACTCATATGTATAGTGATGGATTGGAGAAATGCTACATGACATTACTAAAATACATCTTCCTCTGAAGGAATTACTTGAAAGAGCACCACGAATTTGACTGATATGTTTATTTAAAAATATTCTCTGTCACTTTATGGTTACATTGCACTAACATAGATCGGGATTTCTGTATAAGACAGATGCCACTAAGGAAATGGCCAATTTCTTATCAAATAAATTCTCTTGCTATTACTAGAGCTTCTCTAAGACAAACAGTAAACCAGAAATTGAGATGAAATAAGTTATTATCCAAAAGGTCCTGTGTGAATTTGGGATAACAAGAAGTTGGCTAGGGCTAGAATGAAAACAGTTTGACAAGATTGTGTCTTATTTTCCTTATACTATTAAGCTCCTCCTTCCTTTTCTTCTTTCTTATTTCTTTTGTTATATTTCACAGTTGGATATTATTTTTTTTATTACAAATAATTATTGGGATTGTGTGTGTACAGGCTAGAGAACACATAAATTGACTCATTTTTATGGTATTGGATTTTCCACAATGGAATTAACAAAAAATTTACAATGGGAAACTGATAAAATAGTTTTCTGAGACCCCTGTGAGGGTCATTGATACTGCGGAGAAAACAGTCAAGATCCATGAAGAAATAAAGCAATGGAATGTAGATAGATGTTTTCTTTCTTCTCTTTTGCTTCCCTTTCCCCCTCCCTCCCTTTTTCCCTCCCTTTGAGTCATGAGAGACATGAACCCAGAGAAACATGAGTGTGTGTGTGACGGCAGAGGTAGCATGATGTGGTCAAACAAGCTATGGGCTGGAATTCAGAAGGGTCTCATTTCTAGTCCCAGCTGTACCATTAGTGAACTGAGTAACCTTTGACAAATCTCATGCTTTCTGTGGTCCTCAGTTTCCAACTCAGGAAAAGAAGAAGGAACAACTAGATGGTCTGTTTGGTCCCTTCCATTTTCCACAAACTATGATCCTAAGAAAGAGGGAAAAGAGAAAAGTAGAGGGCTTGTGGGGCTTGGGTTTTAGAATCCTCTCTGAGTAAGCTAGTCCTGACTATTTTATTTCTATTTACTACATTATTTCTTACTATATTATTTTCTGGGCAGCAGCAGCCTGCACTGCCTTAGAGGGATTCTGTAGCACGTCCCTCCTTCTGTTGGAGACTGCAGACCACAGCAGTTAAATCCTAAGGCGGTACTGTGGCTTCCAGTTGCCGTCCTTTTCAGAGGACCTCACTGGCTTCATTTCCTATCACTCTTTCCTTTGCTCACTACTCGGGCCTCGCTGCCCTTCTTGTTATTCTTGAACATGCTAAGCTCATTCTCACTTTACGGCCTTTGCACGTGCTATCCTCTCCTTGAAAGCTCCACCCCCCAGATAGCTGTATATATTGCCCCTCATTTTATTCAGCCTTCCCTGATCGCCCAGTTTAAAATATCAACCTCAGCCAATTTCCTTGTGCTGTGTGTTTAACCTACTTTATTTAGGTTTTTGTTTTTGTTTTTGTTTTCCTGTAGCACTGATCTCTCTCTGGCCTATGGTATATTTGTTGATTTGGTGAGTGTGGGGAATTTGTTTTCCTCTGTATCCTAGGTGCCAAGAACAAGGTCAATAAATATTTGTTGAGTAAATGAAAGAACAAAAAAAGTAAGACAGTATTACTGTTTTCAATATAACTCATAAAGTATGTTGATATTTCATAATCCATATTTTATGTGGTAACTTTTCACAGTGGGAAATACTTTCTAACATGCAAACTTACATTTTGGAAAAGATGTCCCATTTTTGTAGTTCTTACAGAATTATTTTTAAAACAATGCTTATATGGAAGTTTAGTTTAAGGAGATATGAGAAAACTGCTGGATGATTGGCCTCTCATAAAATACCTATATCTGTATAGTGAAATATTTTTATATAAAATCATGGTTTAAAATAAAAACATATAAAATTAATTTAATATGAATTACAAAAAACTATAATTTAACAAAATGTACACTCTATAATGGCTTTTTGTAACATTTTAGTAAAATAAAAACTTAAGTAATATTTTAAAAATTGAGTATAAAGGAAATGGTTCCATGGGTGTATCTAGAAACACAGAGTCACTTAATATTTCATAGCTCATTCAATTCCTTTTCTTAATTTTCAGGAAATCCAGCAATTGGAATTTTGAAACATAAAGAAAAGTATTACACTTTCAATACCAGAGATGCTGCGCATTCATTTGCAGAAAACCCTGAAAATTACATTGATTTAATTACAGAAAAGGCCAAAAAAAATGCAGAATTAATTCAACTACTGGGACTTCATCAACAGTTTGAAACCATCATTCCATGTTCTGGGGTAAGCGGGGTTGATGTTTTAAGAATTTATGACATTTAAAAATACAGCTTATTTAAAAGTTATATTTTTCTTGTTCCCCAATCCAAGCAGAGGGAGGGTCAGATGAGGAGGACCTTTATAGGCTGTTTGAGAGGGTTCACATCTGAAGATGGAAACTAAGAAAATCCACAAAGGATATTCTTCTCATTTTCTTCCTCTTGGTCTCTCATTTTTATTGTTCACCTTTTCATCATTCTGTCTCTTCTCTCATTCAGTTTCTCTCTTTTAAACTCACTAAAAACCTGAAATACATTGTTTAAATTTTTTTTTTAATTTTCACCAACATTTTGACTATGAAGCAGGTAGGTTTGTGTACAACTGACCAGGTCGGCAGGGCCCCAAGCAGTGCCTGGTAAGAGAAGGGTTGGGCTGGTGACAGTGAGGCACAGAGGGTAGTGTGAACACTTGGGCAGGGAGACTGGAAACAAGCTAAGGATAAAGTGGTCGAGGAGGGTATGGGGGGCCGCTGTGGTGGTCAAACCCTGGACAGTTCAGTTGGCGCTCTCATTCTGACAGAGTGCTACTCGTCTATTAATGGGACACTCCTTTTGGATGAGGCAATTCTCCAGAGCATTATAGGTTCCTCCTGATGTGGAAAGAGATTGGTGTATGTAGTATCCTCTGTATGAGGGCCAAATGGTAGGCCTGCCATTTTTGGCTCAGCTGAGAGAGGTTGCTGTCAAAATGACCAATTTAACTTCAGTCCATGAAGCTTGTCACTTAACTATTATCTTGCTAGCACTTCTACTACTGGGGTTTATAATTTTTTGCCAATGTGATAAATTTAAAATGGTATGTCATTATTGTCTTATTGTATATTTTTCTGACAGTGAAATTCAGCGTATCTTCTTAGATCTAATACTCAGATTTCCCTTTCTAGATATTGATTATTCATAACTTGTGCCAGTTTTTTTTTCTGTGAAATTACTATGACTTTTGCCCAATTTTCTATTGGATTTGTAGGAGGTTTTTTTAAAAAAACATATTTTTGATACTAATCCTTTATTAGATACATGTTTTGCAGATATATGTTCTTCCAGTGGTGGCATATTGGGGAACAGATTCTTTGGGGAAAGAGAATGAAAAGATATTCTCTTTTTTATCATGTTTTCTTAAATCATAAAAATATTATCTGAAATTGTTGTTTTAAATATAAATTTGCCTTTCACACTAGAATCTTTAATCACCTGGATTTGATATTTGTGTCTGTTTGGAGGTGAAGATGTAATTTTAATTTTTTTCCACTTAAATAATGAATTGTCCCAGCTTGTATGTTCAATACTCTCTCCTTTCCTCACTGTGCCTTATATACACAGGCTTATTGTTTTAGGCTCTCTATTCTGTTCAAATATTCAGTTTTTAAAAAATTCTTGTGCTTATATCTTACTATAACTTTATAAGTCTTAGTATCTGGCAATGTTCTCCCATCCTCTTTTCTCTAAAGAATCTTGACTATACTTGACTCTTTAGTTTTTACATAAATTTGAGAATTACATTGTCAGGTTCTGTAGAAAACCTTGAAAGAATTACGAATTTGCATGTGTATAGACAAGAATTATTTCGTCTTGCTATCATTTATTTATAACTTACAGAGTTGTAAGATAGCTTAAAGACAATGAAAGGGTTACAATGGGATAAACTCACAGGTATGCTGTATGTAAACAATGAACAGTTTTACATAAAGCGACAATTTCCCCCTATATATCTGGTCTTGTTTTTTTCTATTTACCATATGTTGCCATGTATAATGTATACCCACATTTTTGGCCCAGATTTTCAGGGAAAAAACTTTTGTTTTAATTTTTTAATTCAATTTTTTTATTTATTTATGTTTAGAAACAAAACTGATGATCATATTCCAGGGTATTATTTTGCATATGAATATCATGATTGCTTTCTAGAGTTACACTTTTAACACATAAGCATAAATAAAAGAATTAAAAACATTTATATAGATAGAGAATTAGTACTACCCATGTATAATGCGCATCCTTATTTTTCCCTCAAAAATTTGGGCCAAAAAAGTGTACATTATACACAGCAAGACGGTAATTCCCAGCTGTTCTTCAGTGACCTTCAGCACCTCCCTCCAATGCTGTAGTCCTTGTTATTCACTTGCCATTTACTTGTACTGTATAATACCATTAATTATCTTTTCAGCATGTTTTTTATCTGCCTCATTATATCATAAGTTTATTTTTAAGGTAAAAATTATATCTTATGTTAAATGATAGGCACTCGTATTTGTTGCTTGACTTGGGAAAAAAGTTCATCTTTTCTCTCTCCTTTGTGCTATGACTGAGTTCCTGGAACCTCTGTCACTCCTCCAGCAACTTCATAGCCAGCATAACTGTGTCATTTTTAGCATGGAATTACTGAATAGTACTTAATATTTAAATAGTATCAATGAACTTCTGGGTATCTCAGCGGAAAACATATTCAACTAAAATAAAAAAAAAAACACCTCTTGGATAATAATCTGGCTATGTATGGGGGAGACCCAAAAAAATCCCCCAACTATCTTCTGACGGGTGGGCCCTTTGTAGTACAGGCTTCCCTGCTAGGTGAGTGTTTCCGAAACCCATCTGTATCAGTGCACCAGCTGGTGGTGGTGTGAGAGGCTGTGTTCAGCATCAGTCAATTTTTTTTGAAGATTCTTTCAAGGCATTCGCCCATTTCATGATGAGTGATGACTCGTGCACCTGCCCATACTGCGCTGTGTTTAGTAGTTTTTGACCAAAAAAGGGCATGACCCCCGTGCCCTGCCCTTCCTATTCACCTGATCTTGCCCCAAGCAACTATTTTTTGTTACCCAGATGAAAAAAGTCCTCGAAGGGAAACATTTTGCCAATGAGGAAGAGGTAAAACAAAAAAACAGCAGAAGCACTAAGAGGCATCAAAATCCACGAGTTCAAAAACTGGTTTTTGTAGTGGAAAAAATGTCTTGATTGGTGTATTGCCTCAAATGGAGAGTACTTTGAAGGTGACTGAAGTTTAAATGTGTAAGAACAAATACACAATTTTTTATAAATAAAATCTTGGCTTAATTTGATTCCCTCTCATATGCCTAGTTTGTTATGTTCCCATACTTTAAGGAAATGTGATTTATGCCTAATATTTTTTTCTTTGATTTACACCTAACTTTTAATGTCTATTTTAAACTTCTGTCCATTTCCAACAAGATATAACTTATACTACCAATTGTGAAGGTCAGAGAGGGGGCATTTGACTTGGCAATGAGTGCTGTTAGGTTTTCCCCTTCCGAAATCCACCTTCTACATAAAATTCACAAAACCAGGCACAAAGCCACAGTGCCCAGGAAAATAAATGACATACAGCTCACTAATCATGAGCTTATATTCTCTGCTGGTATTTACAAGTATATCCCATGTTCAAAATTGCTTCTTTTTTTTTCTACTCTTTTGTCAGTTTTAGCTGAATACTTTATTAGTTACCTATAAATAATGTTTATTTTTTAATAATAATTAATAACAAAACTCCATTTATTTAGATGAAAGATGTTGAGAAACATCAAATAAAACCAATTACAAAGAGTGAAACTAGCACACAGACGGATACACACATATTGCCACCAACAATTGTGAGATCATATGAGTGGAATGAATGGGAATTAAGAAGAAAAGCTATAAAATTGGTTTGTAACAATATTTTCTAAAATTACTTATAGGTTGGGAAATTTTACTATGTTGTTACTCATAGAGTTGATAAGTTATTTTTATAAAACAATGAGTTGTACAGAGTTCTTTGCTCACACAATAATAGTCAGTGTTAATTTATTATTGGCCAGCTTTATATTGTAAGATTTCTTCTAATTTTAAGCATATGTAGAAATACAGAAGCATGAAGCTACTCTCAAATTATACCAGCCAATAACTAGAACAATAATAATGTCTCTCTCTCTCTCTCTCTATTGATTTATATAATAGTTTTAATTTATTGTGTTATTCTAGGAGGTGCTAGTATTAAAAGCACTCTTAATTTCCTGTAATCATTTCAAGTGTACCCTTCTCTTCTTTGGACTTTTTTAAGGAGCAGAATGTTACACCTCTGTTATAGCATAAATATCATCCCCTCTTACTGTGAACATGTCCTTTCCAGAGACTGGGCTCTCTAGTCCTGATTGGCAGTCATCTCAGTCACAGTGGGTGTCTACCATTAAAGCCCATCTTTGAAACTCTCCTCCCCACCTGACTCAGTGGCATTCCCCCCACTCACCCTATTTATAGTGTCTTGTCTTTTTAAACAAAAATGAATTGTAGTATGAGGACAGCAAACACTTTTTATATCTAGGTTTTTCTTACTATATTTTATCCATCTCTTGAACTGAAAAGAGGTGTGGAGATAAACGAAGATGACCTGAATGAGAACAGGAGCCATTTGGAGCTGCTGTAGTAAGGGAGCCAGCCACCATCACTTGTCTCTGGCAGAGGCTCAAGAGTAGGGAGAAGAACAGGAAAGCTTTATAGTGAAAAAAGAGAGGGGCTTCGTTATTCTCTGATTGGAGGTTGATGACATGCGGAAACTGGAATCGGGCATCTTACGTGATTGATTTGATGAGCATATTTGGCTTTCTCTGGTTGGTAGTGGGGCTAAACTTTACACAGATGAACCTTCTCTTCTCATTTCTCAGCCTCCACTTCATTCTTATTCTCACCTTACACTTAATTATGCCCTGGAATTGCATCATGTTGAATGCCAGCTCCCCCTGTATTGCCAACACCACCTGTTGATAAGACAACGTGGGTGGTGTCTTGGCATAAAGTCGTGAAGGAAATCATCACCTCAGCAGGCCTTTGGCAGTATCTCAGAGGAGAAATGGCAAGAATTCATTGAGAATTGGAAGTTTGGTTGAAGGCAGGTCTTTCAGTGCCTGGGTAGGTTAGGGGATGAGATAGGGGCCCAAGTTGGGTTGGATAAAGATCATGAAAAAGCAGCCCAGCACTGATGGGAATAGCAAGGTGACTTTTGAGGCAAGGGATGCAGAGAATCCTAGGGCTTAATCTATGTGCTAATACTTACTACTGAAGAATTGATGTGTTTTTCAGGATACTCTGTAATGAACAGTCTAGTTATTTGCTTTGGCACGAGCCTCTTGGACTAGTAAAATTATGCTAATGAAGATAATGGAATAGTAAAGTCATATTAATATAGACAATAAGCTGTGTGTAAGGAAAGTAATTTTGGTTCTCAATCACCTGCAGTATCTCAAACTCTGAAACGTTTCCTCTCATACCCGTCTCTCCTTAACACACATGCTCTAATGCCTTCTGAGTTTTTTTCTTGGACTTTGCCATGACTTCAGTAACTCATATTCTCCTTTTTATAGGCTTCTCCTTGTTTCTCAGTCTGAATAATCTATTTAACTTTACGTTTACAAGTAATTCACGAAAGGAATAAGCAAAATGTAGAATAATGTAAAATATAACCTGAAAACACCAGGGCTTTTTATATTATAAGTCTTGGGTAAAGCCCATTTAAACAAGACAATGGAAATCTTTAATTGTTGTCTTTTGAAAAAATAAACCAAGCATAGTAGAAAAATCCGAGTTGTATGAAACTCAAAGTATAGTAATGAAGGATTAGAAGATTATATTAACGAATAACTGAACTCACTATATGTTTGAACCTGCATGTTTTTTTGTTTGGGTCCATTTTCATTACTTAATATATTTTCTTACTTTGTGACAAAGTTTGCTTTCTATTACATTCTAGATTTTCTAACATTCTAATGTTTTGTAAAAAAAAATGGTATATTGTAAAACTAATTTCTTTGTGGATTGAGAAAAATAGGCAGATAATAACTGGTAACTGATAATGTTTTATTATGTTATTTGTTCTTTAGAGAAATGTTAATTCCTGTGTATTCTCTTTCTACTTAGGCCAATTTGCATAAGAAAGTTACCCACTCGGTACAAACTGATGTTAGCCACATGAGAAGAGAAAATTGTTCGCAGGTGTATCCTTCAAAGCATGCGAGCACGCAGTCTAAGAGGGAAGGCAGCACCTGCGTGCCCAGGCCTCAGATTTATATAGCTGGTCTCCGCGGTGGTCAGACTAAAACCACCTATGGGGTCAAGGTGAACTTAACTAGAGCTGTTGATGAAACCTAGTTAGAGGCCACCAAGTTATGATAATGGTAAATATTTAAAAGTATTTTTGCACCTGTGAAATTTAGCTAATGTTTGGTGCTGGCACATTCATTGGTTGTGTGAATTTTTTTGAACAAATTAAAAATGGTTTTCTGTGATACATATTTCACTCTATTAAAACTGAAAAGTGAACTTGGTCCGTTCATCTTTTATTTGTTAGAAGTTTGGCAACATTAAGACAAATTTTGATGCCATTTAGATATTAAAATAAGATTATTATGCTTGGGGTAGAAGTTTATTTCTAAAATCACATTTAGTGTTAAACATTAAAAATTTATTTTGTAGTCAATATTTTTAGCTTCATTAGCTATCCACTGTTCACATAGATTAAATTGATATACAGTTGCCCCACTGTATTCACTGCTTCATTTTCTACTGTTTCAGTGACCTCCTGTCAACCATGATCCAAAAATATGAATTGGAAAATTCCCCAGAAATAAAAAATTATTGTTTTAAATTTCACACCATTCAGAGTAGTGTGATGAAAGCTTATACCGTCCTGTTCTATTCCACCCAGATGTGGGTCATCCATTTGTGCCACTTAGCTTTACTGCACATCCAGTTCAATAAGACATGGTAATAGACCACATTCACATGACTCTTATTATTATATATTGTAATTATTTTATTACTTATTATTGTTGTTAATCTTTTACTATGCCTAATTTATGTTAAACTTTACTGTAGGTATGTATGTACAGAAAAAAAAGTATATATAGAGTTGGATACTGTCCTTGGTTTCAGGCATCCATTACGGGTGTTGGACCCTATTCCCCGAGGATAAGGGGCAGGAAATACAGTGTGATAAAACTCCACTAATTGGGAACAATTAGAGCAAAGGTCCACATGATGTTTTTTAGATTCTGGAAATTTTACATAAAGTCTGGATTTCTGGTCCCTTGAAGAAAAGAGAATTATCTGGCAACACTTGGCTAGCATTCCTGTAAAGCAGTGGCTCTGCCCTTTAACAGGACAGGCACTCCTAGTTCTAATCCTTGCTGTCTTGCAGGTCTCCCACTTCATTTCTTTGCCTTATTTGCTTGACCCCTTACGTAGCTGTGTTCAGGGCTCCAGTGAATTACTGACTGAGAAATTTTAGAGCTGTAATTTTTATTGTCTTACATACTTCCAATATCAACTCATAGATAATAAAGGCTTCCAGGCGGAGGGACTGTTAAACCCGCTTTAATAGTTAGTGGTTATTTATATTTAGCATATATACTTTTTCAGCCTAAGTGACTTTTGCTACGGTGTTTGTGTAATTTGTTTTCTATATAGATTGAATGTTATTTGTAACATGAATATGCTTCAAAATCCATTTTCCACAGATTTTATAAAAGTGAACCTCAAACAGACCTACTTCTAAGTTTTCATGATTTTTATGCCTGTAGTTTAAAAGCAAAGTTAAAGATAGGCTGGCTGACTATTAAGGCAAGACCTGGGGTCAGGGGGTAGGGGGAGGGATCTGTCCCAGAAGGAAGTGGGATGGTTATAGCTAATACTAAACTTCGCAAATACAGGAATTTGATTTATCTGTTCTATCAACCCCCATTTGCTTCTGCAAAAGCCCTAAACACAGAAAAGAATGATTGATAAGCCACAATTCAAGGTTATAACATTAAGGCTAAAAGTAAAATTACCAAGTCAATAAAAATACAATTTGAAAAGCTAATCTTAACATTAGAAAGTTTCCTGGTAAGTACAACAGAATCAGAATAAAGAGCGCTAGATCAAACGGTAAATGTATCCTGTCCCAGGTCCTCCACCACCGACCCAAGATTTCCAACCACCTGCCGATGATCCACTGTCAGATGGTCACCTCCGCTTCAGCAGGTCACAGGCTGAATTCCTTTTCTCTGCCAGACTTGTTTCTCTCACTATGTATTTCCTTCTATGGTCAAAGGCATCACCATCAATTTCAGTAGCATGAATTACAAATGTCCTGAGTGTCTTTCTTACACGGCCCCTACACTTAATGAGTCATGAAGCTCTGTTGATTTGGCTTGAATTGTCTTTGGGACTCATGTCTTCCTATTCTCACTGTGACTGCTGTAGTGTAGGATTTAGTCTTACTGCCTGATTCACTAGCGTAATTTTTCTACCACCGAAATCTGACCATGCCACCTGACCTCCTTCCCCAACCTCCACTTTCTTGCTTAAAAACCTACCATGGCTCTTTCCCATTACCTGGGGGATAAAGTAAAAACCCCTTCACCTATTTTGTAAGATTTTTCAAAATATATCCATTTATCTTCAGCTTGCTTTTTCTATACCTCTCATGCTGTCTCCACACACCATACGTATTAGGCAGATTGAACTCTTCAGACATGTCATGGTCCATAATACCACTGCTCTCTACTCTTGTTTTTCACTCTGAAACCTGGAATGTACTCTACTGACATCCCATGAAATTGTTTGTCCTCAAACAGCCTGATTAGAATATACCTTTTCAGTGAAGGTTGTGGCTATTACCTTTGCTTCTTCCTTTGGTTTTTCAGTGGAGTTTGTTTGTTTGTTTATTTGTTTATTTCCCTTCACCCTCTTCCCCTTTGGCAACCATAAGCTTGTTCTCTGCATCTATGCGTCTGTTTCTTTTTTCTTTTGTCCGTTCATTTATTTTTCTTTTAGGTTCCACATATGGCATCTTGTCTTTCTCTGACACCACTTAGCATAATACCCTCTAGGTCTATCCATGTTGTTGCAAATGTCAGGATTTCTTTTTTTTTTTTTGTAATGTTGAACAATATTCAATTATATATATGCATATATATTATATATGTAACTCACATTTTATTTACATATTTATTTTAAGTATTCATTTACTTAAGTTGCTTCCATATTTCCATAGCTTGGCTATTTATTCGTTGTAATGCTGCAATGAACATAGGGGTGCGTATATCTTTTGGAATTAGTATTTTTGTTTTCTCTGGATAAATACCCAGAAGCGACATTGATGGATCATATAGCAGCTCTGTTTTAAATTTTTGAGGAATCACTGAACTGTTTTCTATAGTGGCTGAACTAATTTACAATCCCACCAACAGTGCACGGGGGCTCCCTTTTCTTCACATCCTTACCAGCACTTGTTATTTGTTGATTTATTGCTGATAGCCATTCTGGTAGGTGTGAGGTGGTATCTCACTGTGGTTTTAATTTGCATTCCCCTGATGATAAGTGAAGTTGAGCATCTTTGTATATGTTGGCCAAGTGTATGTCCTCTTGAGAGAAGTGTCTAGTTAGGTCAGATGTGTCATTTATGAATATTTCTCTCCAATTTAGTTAGCTGTCTTTTCATTTTGTTGATAGTTTCCTTTACTGTGCAAAAAGTTTTTAGTTTAATATAGTCCCATTTGTTTATTTTTCTCTTTTGTTTCCTTTGCTCAAGGAGATATATCCAATATATATACTCTTATAGCACTTAAAGTAAATAGTATATATATATTCATATGTATTCTGTTTGATTGAATTTCTTGAGATTCAGACTGTGTTTTAGTGATTTTTATATCCCTGGCATCTGTATAATATCTTATTGGATGACTGAATGAAAAAAAGGAATGAGTGAAAGGACAAACTTGAAGCAGGGCATTTATTGGTTGAGTGATGATTTTAACAGTCAAGATGGGAACTGATAAGGAGTTCAGAAGCAAGGTGCTTATTGGAAAGAAAGAGAGAAGAAACAGATAGAAAACAGATTATTTTTAAGGAAGTGGTAGGAAATAAAGTTAGATAAGTAGGGTTGGCATAGCTTTTGCGGGATTTTGAAAGCCAGGCAGAGGAATATGTTGTCTTCCTGTAATAGGACATTAGAAAAACACTGCAGAATCTTGAACAGAAGATCAATTTTGGGAGAGTGGTTCTGGAGTCGGTTTTGGAATAGCTAGGAAGCTGTTCCAAGGACCAGGGCATGTGGTAATGGGTGATGTGAAGGACCAAATGTGAGCTTTAATGAATGTAATAACATGTCAGGAAAGGGAGGGGGAAAAAAATCAAAGTATAACCTCAGGGTTTCTGCCCTAGATCAAGGGTAATAGGGAAAAGGAACTGGTTGATCAAAAAAAGATGAAGGGTTTAGGCTAGAATATTTGAGTTTAAGGGCTAACAAAAAGAGTAAGGCAGAGAGGTGACTGGAATTTGAGCTGGAAAAAGGTGATTTGGGAGGTCAACCGCCAGGGAATGGGGATGGAATGAAGAGGAAGAGGCAAGACAGAGAAGCAGTCAGAAGAGTGGGAAAAGACATAAAAGAATCTCTATGGTTATGGAAGGAAAGCTTAGGTCTATTACTTACTAACTGTGCTACTTAAAATCTTTTTGTTGCAGTTTCTTTGTCATAAAAACTGGGACAATTGTAATTCTCCAGTTCTTAAGGGGATTAAATGAAATAACAAATATAAAGCCATTAGATGGTAAGGGCTTTGTCAGTGTTAACTAAGGGAGGAGAAACTCCATTGCCTTATTCTACTGCACTCCCATCCTCATTTTTCTCACTTTCTGTTTTCTAGCTCTCAGTGCCTAGAATAATGCTTGGCATGTGTGGCTTTCAGTAAATGCCTGATGACTAAACAAAAGAGGATGAGGAATGAAAAAAGGTCAATGGAGTAGGCAACTGCTGAGCTCTGTTTTAGTAGAATTGGCTTGAATGGAAATAGGATTGCAGCAAGTTTAGCAGAAAATGGTAGAAATAACTACAGACTACATGTCAATGACTGTTGGCAAGAAAAAGAAAATGAGATGTGGTAACTAAAAGAGGAGGCAAAGACAAGAAAGAGTTATGCTAAAAAAAGGAATGTTTAGATTTTGATGCTTATTACACATGTTTAACAGTCCTGGCCCAAACACTAAAATTTACATTGTCTCCTTGTGTTTTTTATTTTCTCAATTATAAAATGCAACAATTCTTCCAGATTGTCTTTAGTAATATTACACCATTGGAGAGAATTGTTCTAAAATAACAATAACCAAGCAAATTGGTTTTGTATTATTTTCTTAATAGCAGAATAAGTAATATATTTAAAATGTCATGGAAACAAGCACATTGAGCTATCTGCATTTGTTTACATGTTCTTTATGGTTAATGGTTTACTATACTTTAAACCTTAGCACTTCTAATAATCTATTATATAGCTACCATATTTGAATTTAACTATAACCCCCTAAGACTTCTGGTCTTTGCTTACTGCACAGCCCTTTTTTAGTTCACACTTTTATTTTATTACCAATGGATATGTACTGGGTTTCCTTTTAAAGAATTCTTTGAGACTATGGTAACTCTCATGCCTGAACAGAGATAGAAGTGAGCAGAGTATCAAAGCAAATACTGCAGCTTCATGGTGACGATCGGGAATATCATTACCAGACCTCCTGTCAAGATAATGGCATAGGTAAACACACCTTGCCTCCGTGCACAACCACATCAAAATTACAACTAAACTATAGAATAATCATCATTCAGGACTGTCAGAAATTGAGCTAAATGGAAGTCCTACAACTAAGGAATTAAAGAACAAATTATTGGGTTGGCCAAAAAGTTCATTTAGTCTTTTCCATTCGATGACTCTAGTAGTGCTTAGTTGTCTTTGACTTCATTTGAAACAATATTGTTAGATTGTATTGTGGCAGCTATCATATCAGCATGTATTTAAAAAAAAATCAAAATTGGTGAATTTTTGTGTAGCCATTTTAACATTGAAGATGGAAGAACATATGCAACATTTTCAGCATATTATACTTTGTTATTTCAAGAAAGGTAAAAACACAACTGAAACAAAAAAGGATTTGTGCCATGTATAGAGAAGGTGCCGTGACTGATCAAATGTGTCAAAAGTGGTTTGTGAAGTTTCTATTGACATTTTTGCCAAATAATTCTTTGCTGTGGTGGGGCTGTCTTAGGCATTGGAAGATATTTGGCACCACCCTTGGCCTCTACCCACTAGAAGCCAATAGTGGGAGATAGCCAACATACTCAAAACATCCAAATCAATAAAATGTTGGTGAAAATGAAAAATGTGTCTTTTATTTTACAGAAAAAACTAAATGGGCTTTTTGGCCAACCCAGTACATCGTAACTGGTAGTAGGGGCAGAGACGTGGAATGTGCTGGTCCCACACCCACCTGTGGCAGATAGAAATCGACAGGGAATTCTCAGGAGTGAAGGGTCCCA
The DNA here is from genome assembly GCF_021234165.1 of Pteronotus mesoamericanus. Taxonomy (NCBI): domain Eukaryota; kingdom Metazoa; phylum Chordata; class Mammalia; order Chiroptera; family Mormoopidae; genus Pteronotus; species Pteronotus mesoamericanus. Next base: position 45,984,012 of record NW_026555085.1, read on the forward strand.
GCCCCACAACAGGATACCAGCCTAGTGTTCCAGTGCCAGCAATATAAGTATTAATAACCTCTGGCTGTACAACCAGCAGGGACTGAGGCTTTGGAGGACAGAGACTGCTAGAACCCCTGGCAGTTCCACCTAAAGGGTCCACACACAGGCTCACTTGCTCTGAGCTCTAGCATTGGGGCAGCACATTGAAAGGCACCAGAGACATACGAGGAGGAACTTAATTGCTTGGCATCAGGGCGAAAGCTGGGGGACAGCTTTCTCCCAGAGGGAAGTGCTGACAGAGGCTACTGTTCCTTTTCTGAGCCCTTCCCCTACAGAGCCGGCAGGCAGGATCCATATTGGAGACTCCACCTACCTGGCTCACACTGTTTGTCCCACCCTGGTCATTCCCTGAGGCTCTTCCCCTCCCAATTTGTGGGCCAATTAAAGCTGTTTCCAGTGGTTTTTCCATATGAATGGCTGGTCTTGGCTCATGCTTCACATCTTCCTAAATTCTCTCAAACAAGCAACAGCTGGCCTCAGCAAGCCCCCAAACCCCATACCTCTTGCTAAGTGGCCCCAGGCCTAGCACAAGCAGCAGCCAGTGTAGGTTCACAGTTTGGCTTCATCTGGGAACCTACAAGCCCAGCACAGGAAGCAACCATCTGCAGATCACTTTGTAGCTTATGCTGTGTGAGCCCAGACAGAACACAGGTGGTGGCTAACCTTGAACGTGCAAAGAGCAATCAGGGCTCAACTACAATAGGAGAGTGTAGACAGCCCACACAGTGGGTACAGCTCAAGTGCCCAACTTGGGTAATAGGCTGTGCCACTGAGCCCTACAGGACACCTGCTATATTAGGCCACTCTACCAAGCTTGGGAGACATAGCAGCTCCGCTTAATACATATAAATAAACAGGGAGGCTGCCAAAATGAGGAGACAAAGAAATATGGCCCAAATGAAAGAACACAACAAAACTCCAGTAGAGAACTAAACAAAATGGAGACAAGGAATCTACTAGATGCAGAGTTCAAATCCTGGTTATGAGGATGCTCAATGAACTTAGGGGAAGAGCAGAATAACTCAGAGAGAACTTCAATATGATAAAAAAGGGACATGGAAACATAAAAAAGAACCAGTTAGAAATGAAGGATACACTAACTGAAATGAACAATTTACAGGGAATCCACAGTAGAGTGGATGGAGCTGAGAATCAAGTCAGCAATTTGGAATATAAAGAAGCAAAAAACAACCAGTCAGAAGAGCAAGAAGAAAAAAGAGTCCCCCCAAAAAATGAGGATAGTGTAAGGTGCCTCTGGGACAATTTCAAGTGTACCAACAATTGCGTCATGGGGGTACTGGAAGGAGAAGAGAAGCTAGAAATTGGAAATCTCTTTGAAAAAATTATGAGAGAAAACTTCTCTATGGTGAAGGAAACAGACATGCAAGTCCAGGAGGCAAAGAGTCCCAAAAAAGATGAACTCAAAGAAGCCCACTCCAAGAAACATCATAATTAAAATGCCAAAAGTGAAAGATAAAGAGAGAATCTCAAAAGTAGCAGAAGAAAAGTAGTTAGTTACTTATAAGGGAGCCCCCATAAGACTGTTAGCTAATTTCTCAAAAGAAACTTTGCAGGCAAGAAGGAACTGGCAAGAAATATTCAAAGTGATGATAAGCAAGGACCTAAAATCAAGATTACTCTACCCAACAAAACTATCATTTAGAGTTACAGGACAGACAAAGAGCTTACCAGACAATAAAAAACTAAAGGGGTTCATCACACCAAATCAGTATTATATGAAATCTTAAAGGGTCTTCTTTAAGAAGAAGAAGGTCAAAAATATGAACAAGAAAATGGCAACAGATATGTACCTATTAACAATTGAATCTAAAAAACAAAATAATCGAACAAGCAAAACAGAAACAGAATCATAGTTACAGAGAACATTTTCATGGTTTTCAGATGCTAGAGGGTGGTGGGGTTGGGCAAAAAAGGTGAAGAGATTAAGAGGTACAAATTGGTAGTTACAGAAAAGTCATAGGGATGTAAAGTACAGCATAGTGAATAGAGTAGCCAAAGAACATATATGCATGACCTATGGATATGGACAATGAGGTGGGATTGTCTGAGGGTATGGTAAGGGTGGATGCGTGGTGGAGGGCAAAGGGGGAAAAATTGGGACAACTGTAATAGTATAATCGATAGAATGTAATTTTTAAAAGGATTATCATTAGGCTCTCAAATGACAATAAAAATAGCTGCATAGCTTATTATTGTACCAATTACCTTGTGGATCGCATGTTTAAGATTGATGCTTCTTGCAATAACCAGTGTTGTATAGAAAGCTAGGCATATATTTAAAAAACCCATTAAGCCAATATTTTCTTTCCAAGACTTAGGATAATTCAGAATGGGAAAGGAAAAATTAGTTCAAACTGAGAATGTAAATATCTGCTTGGCTATCCATTGGTCCAGGATAACAAACAGAAAAGCCAGATGTAAAGTTAACAGGAAATAATATTTCTCCCAAGGACATGCTGTAAAGTATTACTAGCAATCCCACTTTTGGCTTTTTACAATCATACATTATTAGGAAACGTAGTATTGAAATTATATCATTAAGAATGAAACATCCTATTTTCGCTTAGAGGATTAAATCACTCTGACACAAAGCAGCAGCCTCAATTTCCAACCTACGTGAAAAGACTTCATTAAAGGGGCTCCTGAATATGACAGTCCACATCTACAATAACTATAGTTTCCAAGAAACAGCATCCCAAGATCATTCTGCAATGCAGATATGATGTTGATCTCATCAAACACCGGCCTGTTTTAAACCTATCAAAACATAATTTCCTTTAAATTTTATTTAACTCTATTCTTCCTCCAAATTCTGTAACTCTATTCCTTTGTTTCTTGAAACACCCCATGCAGTTCCTCTGGTGTGCAGTTTCCTTCACTGAAATGGGTAGAAAATCCTCACTTTGAGTTTAGGTTTTGTCCCTGGTGACCTTGAGCTGATCAGATTAGGACGAGAGGCATCAAAATCTGTCAGGGTTCATGTCAGTGTTGTAGGAAGTCTTTGTGGGTAGTGAAAATTTATAAGAAAAGTAGGATTCAGTAGCAAAATATGTTAATTGAATTAGAAATGCCACAAAAATGGCCTGGCAACATTTTACCCAGCACTTTATGGGGGTGTGTGTGTGTGTGTGTGTGTGTGTGTCTGTTCTCCATCACTCCACCAGAAGGAACTTATAATTTCTTGAAGCATAGGGGATTCTAGGACATAGGACACAGAAAAATCAAGATTGGCCCTGGAACCATTTGTTGCTAGAAATAATTTTTAAAAAAGTTTCAAAAATCTTGTGCAGGTTTAAAGAAAGTAGCAGGCTTACAAGGGCCATGTAGATGTCCTTGGAGCAGCAAAAGGAGAATAATTATAGTTAATTAAACTAAATTGAGACTATAATGACTCTAAAACAGAAATAGATAAACTGTAAACAGCATTAGTTGTAAAAGAATGAACTTATGATGGAATATTTTAATTTTTAAAATTAATTTCAAGTACACATATGTGTTTTTTGTCTAAGTGTATGTATAAGAACATACACAGCATGGAATTGAATAATTTCACAAGTGCAAACTGTATCAATTACAGGAAGAGGTGATGAATCTAGTGAGCACACATATAAACAGGTAGAGGGAGGTTCCAATACTGTTCCAAAATGAGATTAATCAAATATCTGACTCTACAAAGTCAACTGTGGTCTCTTATGAGCCTCTCCTAGTATTTATGTGATGATAATATGTCATGCAAAATTTTCCAATAATGTTAAGAGACTACATACGAGGTATGTCCAGAAGGTATCCAGCCACATAATATGAAAATTAGAGGCATTTATTGAAAAAGATACAAGAAAAATTATACATAGGACAATGCTTCCTCAGTCTCCTTCAAAGTAGGTACCTTAGGACCTCACACAGTTCTCCCAATCGCCATCAGCTGCCCTGTCATATTTTCCTGGATCTCATTGACAGTCTGAAATATCTTCCCTTTCAAAAGTGATTTTAGTTTTGAGAAAAGCCAGAAGTTGCAGGGCACAAACTCTGGGTTTATGGGGACTGACTCACCTGGGTGATTTCACCAAGAAACTCTGCACCAGGCATGATGCATGAGTGGATGCATTGTCCTGATGAAGCTGCCAATCATTAGTTGCCCATAGCTGTGGCCTTCTGAATCGTCCGAATAGTTTTCCTGGAGGAATGTTCAAGCTTAACGAATGCAGATTCGTTGCTCTACTCCTTCAGTCATTTTAAATGCGATGGCCACACAGTACACATGCTCACTCAATGGTGTCTACCACCCCCTCTGACTTGTACAGTGAAGTGGCCATTGTTTACACATGAGCGTTGCAGTCCATTCTCCTTGACAGCCGGGTTATATCCATGTCATGCAAATCATTCTCCTTATATTAACAATTTTCCAGACAGACTTCATATATCTGTATGTATATCTAATGATAAGACAATAGTATATAACATACATAACATTAACCACTCAAACCTCTTAAAGTCATTTTTGGGAAACATCATTCTACAGATGTTGTAGCCTGCTGGGCATCTCAGAATCTTGTACCCCTGTTTCTTTGATGGATGAGGTACCTATATAGTATTTTTAACCAGTTCACATATGTTGAAAGCCATTCATTTTGCCAATAAATTTCTAAAATTGCTAATGTGCATTAGTATCCCCTGTTGAAAGTAGAGCTTATAGAAGTTGAAGTAAGTGCCTGTTGACACGTCTAACGTTTTTGAAGCCCTTTTTTTTGTGTGGCCATCATGTAGTTAGAATATTCGAGTAGGTAAATATAATCGATGATAATGCTGATGATAAGGCCAAAGGCATGATACTTCTGAACCATATGTGATATAAGTTATGTTAGGTTTAAAAAAGAGGTAACAATGGAAGGAAATAAGTGAGCTGGAAGTTAGAACGTTGCCGAAAGTAGTTTCTGTTATTTTATGAGTCGTGGAAGTTTCTGCAATAGCTTTGACAGGCATGAATCACAGAGTCTAACTCCAAATCCTTATTTGCTGTCAAATCACCTTGGGCATGACTACAATTCCCAGAAGGCAACGCTCTGTTCTCTTAACCCCGCTTGGTTAGCCGGCCGGGATTTGTAGTTTACAGAACGACGCCCTAGAGCCGAGTTTTACACACTTGTCAGCAAGGCCTCGGCCCTAAAGTCCTCCTCTCCATCCATGTTGTCTCAGTTTTGGGAGTAGTTCGTATTTTTCAGCCCAATCTTTGTGCCTGGCTGGCCCGGAAGCCGGAGGACAGTCGGCGGACAGGGCGCTCTAGGCCTAGCGATTTTCGTCTCTATGACATAAGAGGCGGTCCCGGGTGTTCTAAACAGCGGACGCCGAGGGGGTGAGAGTCAGTTCCGCGAGGGACTGTCAGGGAAACATGGCAGCCGTACGAGGTGAGGCGGCGGAGGTGGGGAGGAGACTGAGGGGACGGGAAGGGGGAGGCCTTTCTCGCTGGGAAGCCCGTGGGGTTGGGGGGCGGTGGCAGAAGAGAGTCGGCAATCCTTGGCACCTGTCGGCGGCCCAGCACTCTGGGCGTCCGTGGGGCTCTGGGGCTAGTCTGAGGTACCGGGCACCAGGAGTTTGTATTGAAGCGCTCCCGACTGAGTCCGCTTTGCAGCTTGTCAGGGCAGCGCTTGGCGGCCAGCCTTCCACCGCGGCATTTCGCGGCTGCGGACTGTGCGCGGGACAGTTCCGCGGCTCCAGACCACGTCGGCCTCAAGGAGCTGGCCGTGGGTGGGAATCAGATTCAGACAGGCCCGGGCTGCGGCGGACCTGGAGAGGGGTCGGGGCACAGGTTCTGGTTGGACCCGCATCACCCAGCGGGAGGCAGGATCGCTCGCCACCTCTGTCCGGGTCCTCGCGCCTGCGGTGTCAGATGCCCCCTTGGGCCCCTATGATGCTCGGAGGCTTGCAGGCGTGCTTCTGATGCAGAGCCTAAGCAGCGGCTGTGAAACCGTAATGGGATGCGGAAAACGGCCTTTACAGAGTTCCTCCCAAGGACAATGTTTTCTGTGGTTAGAAGGAACACTGATATTTGGGTGGAAGGTGAGATCCACCCCCCACTCTCTGCAGGAATGGCAAATTGGAGTAACACTATTTGATGACTAATTGTCATTTCCTGAAGGTGAGTCTCCTGAACTCCGCAGCCCTTTGTTTTCCCGAGTAGGGGAAGTTAGGACCGGAGCTGAATTTCTTGATGGTAGAGCAGTAACTAGAAGAGTCTGGGTGACACCCAGTTCTTTCTTCACCCTTCCCCCATAAAGCAGTTGGCTTCACCTCTAAATAAATGTTGAACAAATATTTGAAGAGTACCTTCTGCATGGGTGCCAAATTAGTTTCCTGGTTGGGGTGTCCGCATTGATCATTTACGCCCTGCCCTGGGGCATTGTCTTAGTTTCATTTGCTTCTCTCATGCATTCTCTCATTTCAAGTTAAATCCAACCTTAAACGCCTTTTTATTTTTGTAGCAACACAGGAAGTACAGGGGGAAAAAAATTCTAGAATTGTTTGGATAACAGATAAAAGTAACAGAATGGGAACAGCAAGATTAATGATGAGTGAAACTTTAAAGGAGTCCAAGTCATTATCTGAAATAGTTGTAACAATTTATCGGTTTAGGCTATTGCCAATACTTATGTTGTGCCTTGGTCATGTTAGAAATCTTATATGCCCTCTAGACATGTATAATCATAACAAAATGCAGTTGCCATAGCTTTCTGATATTCACAAAGGATTAATCTGGAACTTCCTGAATTTCCAAGTTGTCAGGTGTTACAGATAATGTCCCATCTAAAATATAATAAAATATAACAACAAGAACAACAAAAATAACTTCAGACCCTAAATTTCTTTTCGGGAACATTTGCTACACAGAAACAAATAATGTGTGGGAGCTAATGGGAACTTTATGAGAAACAGAAACAATGCAGATGAGTTGTGGGCTAGGTTTGTAGTTACTGGCCTTGGGCACAATGTGAAAACAAAATTTACAGTGAGTACATGAGATGAACTTTTTATTTTACCTGGGAAAAACTGAAATTGCTAATAATTGAAATTTCATACAGGAGAATTTGTGAATGGATTGAAGAAGTATATTGATCCAAATGTTAAACTGAAATTAGAGAAAACAATGCTAAAAGCATTAAGTATTTTTTAAACGTTTGTTTTGTAAATGGATTCCATTCCAAAGCCCTATATGTTTTACAAGTGTCTAAACTTATCTGTTTGCTGATTCATTTAAATCAGTAGTTATTTTCAAGAATATAATGTATATTCCTATGCAAATAGCTATACTTTCACCATTGATGACAATGATAATAACTTTAAGTCAGAATAGACTTGCAGGCTATACATAGTTCATTTAGTGTTTAAACACTCACAGTGTTGTTTTGGGGATAGTTTTCAGTTTGGCAGTCCTAACCTCTCTTACTATGAAAGTGTTGACAATCTAGGACATGGGTTGGCAATATTTTTTCTGTAAAGGACTGGATGTCATTACTAGTCAACTCTGCCATTGCAGGGCTAAAAGTAGCCATAAACAATTTGGAAACAAATGAGCATGGCTGTGTTCCAGTAATGCTTTATTTATGGATACTGAAATTTGAATTATGTTTCACAAAAGGTTATTTTAAAAGTTTTTTTATTCTGCCTTGGCTGGTGTGCCTCAGTTGGCTGGAGGTTGGGGGTTCAGATCCTGGTCAGGGCACATACCCTAGGTTGCCAGTTTGATCCCCAGTTGGGGTGCGTATGAGAGACAACCAGTCGATGTTTCTCACATTGATGTTTCTCTGTCCCCCTTACTCGCTCTCTTAAATCAATAAACAGATTAAAATTTTTGAAAGTATTTTCCCCAACTATTTAAAAATATAAAACTATCCTGAACTTTCAGGCTATATAGAAATGAGAGATGAAATGTAGTTTGCCCACGCCTGATCTAGATGGGAAGTACTTTCTCCTTTACTTAGTAATTAAAGGTTATTGCTGTTTATTTTTGAAGTTATATACCTTTCCCTTGTGTGGGAAAGTTTAGAACAAAGGAAGTAGTGTAGTGATCTTCACTTCCTTTCACATAAAAATTGCTTTTTAGCTCCTTAGATCTTTTGGAAAGAAAGTTTAGGCAGATACAAGCTCTATTTTTTCTGTTCTATCATGTTACTTTTTACAATTGTTAATACTGGATATAACTTAAAAAATTGTCTACAATTTACAAATAATTCTTTAATTACCTCCAGGGAAATATTTATATTGAAGAACCTGTAACCTTATAAGTTCTTGCCTTACATAATCTAAAGGTAATTTGTTTGAAACTCCCATTTTATTTCCCTATGAAAGTCATCTTTGATTTTGTTTCATCTCATGAATTAGTCTCCCAAAGCAGTGAACAAAAGCATATCTAATGCTTTTGTAGTGCTATTGTACTTACAGTAGCAGCCCAGAGTCACCCTGTGTCCTTCTGATTCTTAAACTGGGTTGTCAGAGTATGACCCAATGACCAAATCCAGACTGTCATTTGGTTTTATATGGCCCATGAGCTAAGAATGGTTTTTACAGATGAGCATTTGCAGTCGAATTGATGGAGCACTACTCTGAAGACTGATAAAGCAAAATGTTATCCCTCAAAATAATTTAATTGTTCTCAATAGTAGACCTATATTATAAAGCATTGTACTCAATTTTATATTTTGAATTTATCAGAAAATTTGTTTTCTCTCATTACTTAAGTACCTATATGACATTTTTGATTTTGCCTTGTAGGCTGAAAAGCTTAAAATATTTACTATTTGTGCTTTACAGAAAAATTTTGCTGATCCTTCTGTAGATTTGAAAGGTTAAGGATGAGAGGAGGGGGGTTTGTAGAGAAAGTAGAAATAGATTGAGTCTTGGCTGATGACAGTATTGGAGCGGGGCTGGGAGTAAGGAAGTATGAGGGAGACCTGATACTCTAGTGCCTGGGGTTTTATTGAAGGCGTCTGACCCACCCTGGTGCCTGAATGAACACACTTGCAAGCAGTTCTTAAATTGAGTTTATTTAAAGTCGTGCATATCCTGCATTTCAAGTTTTATAAGGCTTTGCCCTTAATACTCTTTTTTTGAGTTTTGAAGTATTTTTCTCTATAATGCTATGAGAGGCTACATGATTTGTTTTTTTATTATGATAAAGTTTTTTATTATGTTTCTCTTTTAACACAATTATTCCTTTTGTTCTCTTTCTGCAGTCTTTAAATTTAGAATATACATTGCTGTAATTTGTTTTCATCTTTTCATTCTTTGCTTTCACAAGTTTGAGTTATAAAGATATATAAATTACATAATTTATAACATACCAAACTAGAGTTAGTCTTGCAGTTGAGGCATTTCCAAGGAACAAAATCAATCCTAACCAGTTGATATTCAAAGCCAGCTGTTTCCTGTATGTGTGGTTTTTTTTTTACATTCATGTAATTGGAACGTATTGTTTTGAAATAAGTTCTTAAACATCATGGGTTTAAAAAGTTATTTTGTGCTTGAAATTGGAAAGCATTTTGAGGTATAATGTTGATTAACTTTTATATACATTAATATTGTCTACTAAATAACATCTTTGTTGCACATATTTTCCAGAAAATGTCAGTTTATTATTCAAGTTATACTGCTTGACAGTGATGACCCTGGTGGCTGCAACTTACACCATAGCTTTAAGATACACAAGGACATCAGACAAAGAACTCTACTTTTCAACCACAGCCGTGTGTCTCACAGAAGTTATAAAGTTATTGCTAAGTGTGGGAATTTTAGCTAAGTGAGTATAATTACTTTTTAGTATGTTAAATTATTTTCCCACTTAAAGTATTTTCATTATGAGAAAAATCAAGCTACCTTTTTTTATTTTTGATTGCTGTAGAGCAATGTTTATCACTTGGGGTGATTGTGATCCCCAGGAGATTTTTTTGGTTATCCCAACTTAGGGAATGCTACTATTATCTGGTGGGTAGAGACCAAGGATGCTTCTAAACATATTATAACACACAGGACAGCCCTCCATAACAAAGAATTACCCAGCCTCAAATATGAGTAGTGCCAAGAAATTGAAGAGCCCTGCTCTAAAGCAGGAGTTGGCAAACTGTGTCATGTGGGTCAAATCAAGCTTGCTGCCCATTTTTTGTTGCAGCAGAGACTGTAACTCACAAAGCCTAAACTATTTGCCATTTAACCCTTAAAGAAAAAATTTGCTGACCTGTTTTAGAGGAATATGATAATGATAGTTAACATCTCTTGAGCGTTTTCTGTGTTAAGTGCTAGTGACTGTGCTATGTGCTTTTCATTCATCATCTCATTTAATCTTTATATTTTTAGGTATGTACTACAGTTACCTCTGGTTATACCTGTATAGCATCTGAAGTCCTCAATATTGCACTGTTAATATGTAGCAGAACCGGGCTTTGAATCAGTAACATCATGAGAATCATTTTAGCTAAGAATGCAGTGTAAAAGGGTTAAGAATAGGGTCTTTGAAGTGAGATACACCTAATTTTCATCATAGCCTCACTGGGATTATGATTTACACACATTTCTTATCTCTCTAAGCTTTAGTTTCTTCATTTTTTTAACCAGAGAAAATAGGGCTGTGAGAATTAAATAAAGTTCTGTAGGAAATTACGAAGGGATTTATGATGTGGGGACCCATCTGGGTCATGTGGACAGGTGAGACTTTATATAGATATCAGTATGTGAGTTGGTGAGAGGAGGGAACCAATGAGGAGTAGCCTGTGTTGGAGTTTAGTTAGAAACAAATTACATTGAAATTTTATTTAACAAATATTTATTAAGTAATTTCTATGTGACAGTTTTATGATAGGTGCTGAATATACATGTATGAATGAAATAGATATGTTTCCTGCTAGATTATACCTTTAGTGAACAAGACAGAAAATCAGTAAACATACACGCTTACAAATGATCATGTGGGATAAAAATACTGTAAACATGACTTGAGGAGGGAGATAAGAACAGAAAAATACCTGGAGGCCAAATGGTGGAAAGCTTTACTATAATTGAGTTTAAAATTTATCTTATAGGCAGAAATACTGTGGCAACCTAAGTTGTTCGGTTGCAAGTAAGGTAAAATCTCAGATCTTTCAGTTTCTTAGTTAACAAAATTTATTTTTATTGATATTTGGTTTTCATTAAGGGATTCTTCATTTTGGATTCTGTCAGCTAAATGAAAGACCTTACTGTACCTTTAAAAGGAAGTGTTCCAAAGGCAAAAGTCTGTATGTTTAAAATTTCACAACTGTCTCCACATAACAACCTAAGAGTTAATAAATTGATAAAATCTTAAGGTCTAGTTTCTTTTAAGATAGATACAGGGTTGTTGAACGAAGAGGGATAAGGAAACACATTTCTGTTCTGTATTTCCTAACTGCCATAAGAAGCTGTTTTGTAGCTGTTGACAATTTTTTAAAAAACAATGTGCAAAAAGAGCAATGAGATTGTTCGTGTAACTCAGCAGTTGGTTAGTCTTCTGCCAACCCACCTGCATGGATTTTTTTGTCCTGTTTTGGTGTTTTTCCAGCTTTGTATTGCCTTTGGGTACAGAATTTCTTATTCTTCAGCTATTCAGTGTTATGAATATGGTCAGTTATAATTTGTTTTGTGGAAATTTTTTGAAATTATATTAAAATACAAGTACAAAAATTTCTATAATTCCTCAGACAAGTAATGGTGTTGAAATAACAAGTTTAGAAAACCAGTAGTGTACTACATTAGCATCATCATCAATAACTAGTTGCTGATTCTGTCACCAGCATAATGTAGAGGCTCTTTTGTGATCATTTACCTGCAAAGTCCACAAAGACCAGGGACAATAGGAAAAATTAAAGAAGTATGTTTACAGAGTTTTGGTGGTTGGCATTTTACATTATGTGGCTAACAAGAATTTGATTGTAAAGAAGAATCATTTAAAACACAAGGAATTTCTAACTGGAAAAAGCACTGGAAAAAAATGATAAAACATGAAAAAAGTGCAATGTATTTGAAATTACTGGATTTTAAAGTGAATATGAATTTTATGGAGATGTTAACAAATTTTCATGTATTCAAAACACATTGGTAGAAACTGAATACCTGTTGTTCATAATAAACAAATATTTTATTTCTTGGAACAAAGAGTTTACTTTTAAGAGGGCATCTGTGAAAATGTTAATTTCTTGGAATGATAAAAGTGAAAGATACAGGAGAATTATTTCAATTTATGAGGTCACAGATTGGTGGCTACAAAATGAAATGGAAGAGCATTGTGATTGCTTCTTCAGCTTCTTCAGCAACATGTGATAAGACAGTTGATGTAATGACACTGAAGCATGGCCACCAGTTTGGAAGAGATATGTACCCAAGGAAAATGTTCAAAGTTGGTTCTAGATCTTGAGAGGACAGTTGGCTTATAATGATTATCCTGAAGCAGTGTGGAATAGGGAAAAGATGAATAAATACGTGGCCAGGCTGTGATTGGGCCACTGAGAGTGAATTGAACTGTGTTGCAGCAAATTAAAGAGCCTAGAACTTTCCATGTGTCTTTTCTGTTTCATTGTGTAAGTTTGCAACACAGTGAAAGATTTTCCAGATATTTGCCATGTAGTCACTTTTTTGTACACATATTAAAATTGGTAATTAAAAAAGTAAATGGGTCAAAGGCAAGTAGGATATTATATAGTTTGTCAAGAAACACATGTTGGATGTCAGTGCTTTATTTCTTGTGATGGACAAATTACTAAATATCAAAAAAAATATTTACTTGAAAAAATTTTTAGTTGATTTGTTATACACAAAGTTAACAAAAATTGATTTCATATTTTTGAATTTATATTTGTTTGAAAATTCTTTACCACACGATGTTAAACTAATTCTTTGTTTTCATAGTAGAAGCAATACTTCTATTATGAGAGAAAGGATGATTGTGACAGATACTTTTATTATGAGAGAAAGGACAATTTCAGGATATTGTGGGAGAACATGAAAGAATTATATTAGCAGTAACAAGGTTTAGAACTTGAAAAACCTCTTCAGAGGAAAAAAAATAGTTTTTGATGATTAAAAATGTGTTTTCCCCATAATCCCAGGAGAATAAAGTTAATGTAAAAATTAGAAAATCTATTACTAAATTTTGATTCCAGGTTTTTAGAGAATGCCAGAAAAAGGGAAATAAACTGGAACTGCTATTTAAATGGGAAAAAATTATTAAAGGAAGTAAACGCTTCTTCTCTTTACCCTATGATAAAGTATAACTTTCTAGAGTTGATGCAAATATTATTGCAGAACTTTGATTTTATCTGAACTATTCCAAGCTTAACTTTATTATAGACCAGCCTATTTGTCTGCTTATTTAGTATGGTCTCTGTAGTAATGCTCTCTGCTCAGTAATACGTTTAGTTTTGGCTAATTGTTAAAGTACATATCATTTTATACCATGTAGAGAAGAGGGTAGAGACATAGGAATTTTCTTGAAATTCTTAATATCTTGCTTATAATTAAAGTTCACATACAGAGAAACATATATCACCACCATATCCAAATAATAATACGTTTCATTCCCTCCAAGCATTTTAAGCATATAGTCATGCTATGTCTGTTTCAATATATTGTTAAAAAGATCTAATGGGGTAGTCCATTTTCATTCATTTAATCATTTATAAAGCTCCAGTTATGTGTTCAACACCATTCCAGATGTAACAAACATTCAATATAATTGAAAACTAAAAAGGCATAGTTCTGTCTTCATGGAACTTACAATTTAGTGGAGAACCAGGTATTTAAGCAAATATTAAATAAATAATAAATTTGTGGTGTTAAGGGTACCTAACTAGAGGATGCTGTAGATAAGTATAATAGAGGGCCTCTCTTTGCATTGGAGGGCTTTCTCTCTGAGGATGTTACATTTAAAGCTAGACCTGAAGACCGAATACAAGACAGGCAAAAAAAAAAAAAGAGCAGAGAGATGACAAAGACAACAGTGTGTTTGAAGTCCCTGAGTTTTAAGGAAAAAGTGTATCTGGAGTGTTGTGAAAGGGGGAGTAGTGAAGAAGGAGAGGTCAGCAGGATATCAAGAGCAACCCTACGGCCTTCTGAAGGATTTTGGATTTTTATTTTGCGTGAATTAGGAAATTGGTTTAAGTCAGGGACCAACTAACATGGCGGCCCATTTCACTCTAAGAGTCACTTTAACCCCTTTGCACAGAATCGGATCAGAAGGGTGTGGGAGCTGGAAGTAAGGGAGCTTATTAGAGTCCACAATTAATGATGAAGAGAAGCTAATTTTACATTCTGGAAGTGGAATCCATAGGACCTGGGTGGTGGGTTTGGTACAGTTGATTGTTTTGGTTTTGGTTTAAATTTTATTTTATTGACTATGCAATTACATTTGTCCCAATTTTTCCCCCTTTGCCCCCCTCCATTCAGCAGTACCCACTCCCTCAGGCAGTCCCCACACCTTTGTTCATGTCCATGGGTCATGTGTATAAGTTCTTCGGCTACTCCATTTCCTGCACTTTACATCACCATGGCTATTCTATAACTACCAATTTGTATTTTGTAATCCCCTCACCTCTTCACCCATTCCCCTACATTCATCTCCCATCTGACAGTTGATTTTTATTATTCGCAGTAGTCATATTTAATTAAAGTTGTAATTAAAGTCACCTTGGGCACTGAATTAGTAGATACTGAACTATTGTTCCTAGGGGAAATACAGGGTTAGGTTCCAGGGAGCCTCTGGTCACAACATTTCACCAACTGATCTATATAACTTTGTTTTATGTGTGTTTCTGTTTAAAGACACCTTATTTAATATATATTATTAATTCATTAGCATTGAACTCAACAGCCAGCTGTTACTGGACAGGGGCCTTGCCCTGAGTGTGTCTGGTTACGGCCAGCTGTAGTGTGTGGGTTCTTGACATCATGTAGGAAGGATTTCACAATGTGAGTGCAGATGACTGTGAGGGTCTGTTTATTAAAGCTGGGGACAGTGAAACACGGAAGGGCTTTGCATAGAGCAAACAACAGGAAAGCCTAGGTGGGATGCCTTAGCCTACTGGAAAGTTAGAGAAAAAGACATTGGGAACAGGTTTAAGGGATTAGCCTGGGACAAGCTGAGGGGGGTTTTTTTGTTTGTTTTTTTTTGGAGACAGAAAGAAAAGCTGATTTGAGGAAAGGGGATATGCTAGTGGGCATGGAGAATAGGCAGTTGAATTAATGGGTCTGGAACACAGAAGAGGTCTGGGCCAGAGAAATAAATATGGGAGCCTTATCCCATGAAAGTATTTAATTTTAGGATTAGAAGAGACTGTTAAAAGAGAGCGATCTCATCAAAGTATTCTTATTTTCAATATTCTTTGACTCCATACACATTAAAGATTATTGTTTTCTGGGTAGTATAACCAGAAACCACAGAACTAATATAAAATGGACACACAGTAATAGTTATGTATTTAGACAAATGAAGTCAGCTTGTTTAAGAAGTAACAGTCTGATCTGAATCAGAGTCTAAGAATTTTCTAAGAATTAAATTAAGCAGGCTAGGGTAAGAATAACTTCATTCAGGTGCCCAAGTTAGGCAAATTAGAATCTTCAGGTCCCAAGAATTTAAGCAGAAGCAGTTGGAAGCTCCAGGGATCATGGTGTGCCTTTGGAGAACTAGTCTAGTTACTCATCTCTTGTGTGAGAACTTTGAGCCTGGAAAGGGACTAATTAATGTAATCTTTGGCTAATGAATTTGACCTATCCAAATGTAAAAGCAAGGTTTTAGACCCATGTTTTAAGTGATAGGCCAGCCTCTGTCAGGATTTGAGGGGTGCGGAGTTTCTATGCCTAGGTAGTGCTATTGGGACTGAACTCACAGTGGCAATCTAGGTCAAATGGCTGAGATCAAGTCTCTTTCCTTTTTCCTTCCTTAGGGTAGGATTAGTAGGATTGCATCTCTGAAGCATGAATATCCTCCTGTTCACTTTATCAGACTGTAAGACCTTGGCTAAAACACTGCAAGATGGTAGTTTTATTTTAATCCCAAATCTTTTCTTTGCCCTACTTATTTATAATATTTTAAAAAGAACTAGTTAAAAAATTATAAACAGAATTGACTTGAAAATTTTCTCCCTGATGTGTTTAGGATTTTTAGCTTTTTAGAGATAGAGACCTGCTTCAGTGAGGAGTGCCTCATATATAATGGGGCAACAAAGATTGTGGACTTCGTTTATATTTCTTCAGAAAAAAATAAAAACATCTTTTTCACATTATGGTGAAAAAAGAGAAAGCAGAGAAATGCACGCCTTGGTGAAGTCTCCAAGAAAACTGGGCAATAAATTATGAGGAAAATGCTTAAAATATATCATTGCTATGATATATAATGTTATGTTAAAATTGTCTTAGTAAAAACAGAGAATGATGTGTTTTGTGTTTTTTTTTTACTATTGTGAAAAATGAGGTTTTGAAAACCTAATGAGCAGATATCTAACTTCTTTTTTTTTAGAAAGCAAGTAACTACACTCTAGGATACCAACTGTTAATCACTGTCAAAATGTGTTATGTAAAGTGCCAACCATCCTCTTTTAAGATTGCAGCAACTATATTTGCTGCCTTCAGACGTTCAGGACTGTTGCTATTGAGAATGGCAAGCTGCCAGAGTGATGGTGTTAAGGAGATGTTCTTTCCCGTCTCCCCTTAAAAACAGGTGAGGGAAACATACAGGTAAATATAGCTAATTTTCATTTCATTCATGTACTTCTACTTTAGCTGCAGCTATTATTTCATCTTCTGTGCTAAGAAACCTTAGGCAGAGGGAAGTTGCAATTTGCCAAAGGTACCTAGAAAGTGACTGCAGTGATAGGATTAGAAGTCAAGTTCCTGAGCTCTAATTTTCAAATTACGGATCTTTCAGAACAAATGATTAAGCAATTTTTTGATTAGTTAAGACAAAGATAAACACTTAATAGCACTGTTAGAGATCTCATTAATTTTCAGCAATTTTATTTTTTCCCCTATTTTAAGTTTTTATTCCCCAATGTTAGTATTTTTACCATGTATTATATTCTTTCTGTGTATGTATTTGTATATGTGGGTATATAATTTTCTTCTGAACTGCTTGAGAGTAAGTTTTACACAAGATGTCCAGTTGTTCCTAAATTCTTTAGGGCATATTTCCTAAAAACAGGACATTCCCTTACATAAGCACGAAATGTCAACATTAAGACTTCAGTATTGATACAATATTATCTAATTCACAGACCTTAGATAACTTTGCCAACTGCCAACTAATGCCCTTTAATAGTAAAATAATCACACTTTACATCTGGTTGTCAGAGCTGTAGCTTCCTTTAATCTAGAATAGTTTTTCCATATTTTTTTCATGTCTTCGGCATAGTTCATTTATTTTGTAGACTATTTCTCAGTTTATATTTATTGAATGCTTTCTTATGATTAAGTTTAGGGTTGCTCTTTTCTTGATCAGGAATATCACAGAAATAATGTGTCCTCTCAGAACAGGGTAGCATGAAACACATAATATCCATTTGCCCCATTATTGGTGATTTAACTTTGATTTCTTGATTAAAGTTGTGCCTGCTAGGTTTCTCCATATAAAGTGACCAATTTTCTCTTTGTAGTAAGTATCTTGTGGAGAGATACCTTGAGACTAGGTAAATATCCTGTTTCTCACTACTTTCACTTACTAGTTTTGTTGCCCATTGATATTGCCAAATGCTAATTTCCTAATTCCATCATTCTACTGTAAGAAGCTTCCCTCTGTATTCCTTGTACCCCAGCACAGATTCATGCATTATTTTATTGTATGGGCTGGAATCCATTATTATCATTATTTTGATGCACAAATTGTTGCAGATTTGGACAGTGGGATCTTCAAGTTTCTTCCTGTTTCTTTCTCTCTCCTCCCTCCCATTTTCATTAATCTTTGAGCAATTTCTTTTTAGTACAACAACATGTCCAAGACTTATCTTGTGGTTTCCCTACCCTAACTCTGAAATAATACATTTCTCCAAGAAGCCTTCAAATCTTACTTTTTTTTTTCTGGGCTGATACTTATGAAACCAGAATCTAGACACTTGGTGTGCACATTGCTATTGAGGTATTGCTTCTAGGCCCTTTCAGCAGACAGAGCTAGGGAAATATATATGTGCATGTATAACACACCTATCTATTTATGTATGCATATGTACATCTGTGTGTATAACAATGAGTTATATATTGTTTGATATCTATAATCCTGATCCAACATCAGAGTTGATTTTAACCTTCCTATTTTTCATATTTTTTTTCCTTCAGTGGTGATGTGTCTGGCTCCCATTATCCTCAAGATATTTACTTATTTTCTCAATCCCAGAATACATAAGTAGATTTAGAATTTCTAACATACAGCTGTGAAAAAAAAACAAACGAAGTTCAGTATTGTATATATAGTTATTTTTGCCTTTAGTTTTAGAGCATATATTAAAAAGACTTTCAGAATACCTGGGTTATTCTTTTCCTGCTTCAGTGTCATTTTGTAATTTAAAAAACTGACTTTCTGGGGTAGTTCTGTTAGTAATTATTTTTGGGTTTTCCCATACTTGTTGATTTTACTTATCATTTCCAATTTTTGGAATGCAGAATTATACTTACTTAAATGAGAAGTTAAGTTAGAACTGCAAGAAAATAATAAGGAGTGTGGGGAAGAATGAATGGATAGCTATTTTGATAAATAAGGTTTAAGGTTTACGTGGTCTAATCAGTTTTAGTTACATGCACTGTATGTATATACACAATATACACTATGCTCCACTTTATTTTTTCACATATATTTTATCTTAGAGATTGTTCCTTGTCAGTACTAGAAATCTTTCTGATTCTTTATAAGAGCTGCATGGCATTCCGTTTCATGGATGTATCATATATACCAGTCTCTGTTGATGGGCATTGGGTCTTTTTTCAGTCTTCTGCTACTAAGAAGTTGAAGTGATTATCTTTTTACATATACTGTTGTGCACATATGTGATTAGATAAGATTACTTTTAAATTGAAAAGGGAACTACTAAATCCTGTTTTGGGGAGGGGGGGCAGATTAGTAGTTCGGTGTTAAAAGCTCTTATGTAAATAGCTAATTTTTTAAATCTTTGAATTATAAATTACCAATTTCAGAATTATAATCTGATTGAAACAGTACATTTAAATATTTTAATTTTTCATAAAACTAATTACTACTATAATTCACAGGAAAATTACTGGTTACCCATCTGCTTTACTTAAAACCCTGTCATAACTATTACGACTGACAGTTTTGACTTAGTCATTTGTGGTATGAAGAAAAGGAAATGAAAACACATTCACACCTTAGAACAAAGTCAACTTTTTTGGTTGGCTATTCACCACAGTTTATAAAGACTAAATAAACCTAGCAAGATGTACGTGTACTTTGGGTGTGTTTAGTAATTAACTAAGTGTATCTTAAATCTTTGAGCTACTATCCACGTAAGGCTGGAGATAATTATTTTACCATTTCAAGTATTAGCTAGAATAATTAACATAGTATCATATATTTAGGTTGTAGATTATTGAGTCCTATTCTATTTCTCCTGATGAGTTTGCATTTTGATTGCCTCTTTTGTACCCATGCTATAATGGGTGTAGGGACATGAAGAGGAAGTAAAAGTTATGACCTCATATGATGGGTATTTTTGCCCTCAGATGACATTATTGGTTTTTATACCTAGCTCCTAAAGTCTTTTATGTGAATTAATTGTACTTTGCTGATGATACAAAATTTGTAAACAAAATTTAAATTTCTTAAGCTCATGAGTAACTTCTGCTGTGTTCCATTTTGCACAGTGCCCGGTAGCCTAGCCAAGGATTTTATGCCTCCTAGTAGTTCTCGTCAGATCAGGAGCTGGAAGAATGAGGCCTACTTTTGACCAAACATAGCTCAGAAAGAATTGGTATTAGCCATTTGATAGGAAATTTTTGGGGGGGAGGCAGCTTTGGAATCTCTCTGCAATCAACATGGAGCTTCAGATTTTTTCAGGTAACAAAAGACTGCACATGGATTCTATTTTAGTGATAAAAATCAAATTGTTTAAGTAGGAAATTTAATGGGAAATACTACATCCATAAAAATTAGCATATGTTTTTTGATTATACATGCTCTTTCTCTTATCTACTATTATTTATAGAATTAAATTTAATAAATTTGTTTTTAACAGAAGGTATTCATTAAAATACTTGGGATTTGATTTCCAAGAAAATATCAGGGAACAAAAAAAAAGAAGAAAAAAAATAGCCTTAAAAAAATTACTAATTTCAGAGAGAAAGAGGAACACTGATTTGTTGTTCCACTTATTTATGCATTCATTGGTTGCTTCTTGTACATGCCTAGACCAGAATTGTTGCACAACCTTGGTGTATCAGGATGATGCTCTAACCAACTGAGCTACCCAGCAACAGCCTGACCTTTGGTTTTTATGTGTTACTTTTTATAGCATATTCAAGGCTGTAGTATATTTAGAATTGACCATTTATTTTTGCCTACTAAATGGTAAAAGAAAAGTATTGGTGATTACCAAATTTTTCTGGAAGATATTGCTGTTACTTTCTTTAACACTGTAGTGAATAAAGCTAAATACAAGCTTTCAGAGCTGTATCATTAATACATGTTAAATTAAGCAGGACTTAATCTAATGTTGAAATCATTTATCTTCTTTAAAGCTTTCTGTCTACTGATTCCCATGTATTCTTTCTTATACCTTCCAAATTTCTTTATTCTACTTTCTGATGTTTTTCTATTATTATTGAGCTTTTGTTTTACAAGTTCTTTCAGTGTCCTCTGATATTTTTCTAACTTATTTTAAAATAACTTATTTATAATTATATAATATTGCTGTAATTCTAAGGTTCCACAGTGAGCTTTCCAGTAGTTAGCATTCTGGTATAGCTTGGCTTCTCTGATATCCACATTAGCAAAAGAACCAGGAAAACATACTAAGGCTTTCCTGGCAGTAAAGTAGTAGTTCCTAAGCATTGAACAAAATAGCGATATAGTCAGAAGAGCCGAAGACCTGAAGGTTTATCCAACACTACTTTACTGGTTTGTCACACTGAAGGAAAGGAGTACTCAGATTGGCTGGTGATGTCTCATAGACCTTTCTTTTTGTGTGAAAGCTGGAAAGTGGGAGAAGAGATAAGAAAGGAGAAAACCAACAGGGAGAAAAGGGACTACAGCAATCTTTGGTATCAGTGCAGGTATGGTTATTAGATATAGCAACAAGATCCTTAAGTAGCCCATATCAGTGATAAAGAGATCGACTGTTTTCTCATTAGCCAAAAATTAATTTGATACCATGGAAGGTATCATCTCTAATGGGTGAAGGTAAAATGACATTGCCCATAGTAGAGGATTAGGGAAAGGACACATAGCCACTATGGTCAAGTTTGGGGAATCTTATGTGAAAGATCAATGGATATAGAAGGAAGTAGAATGTGGGAGATAGGTACAAATGGGTCCCTCTCAGTACCTCCTTGGGGAACCACTGAAGATATATCGGTGTATGTCAGTGTTTTAGGGCTTTAAAGGTACAGTACAGTGAAAGCAGTGTCCTGTACTTCACAAAATCTGTAAGATTTATTATCTGCTATTATATGATTGCTTACTAGTGAGGACTATAACATTAAAGAAAAATGTTCAGTTATGTTTTCTAACACATTACCTTGTTAGTATGGTTGGACCTCTCTGATTATTTTAATCTTTCTCTTTTTCTTTAGTTTTATAATTGAAGGAAAACATTCTTTGAAAAATTCTTTATTCTCTGTTAAAGATGTTGAGAAAGTATATGGGACATGTTAGACTTGCATTAAAAGTAATTTTTTTTTTACAGATTTTATATTTAGAGAAGGAAAAGGAGGGAGAAAGGGAGAGACATCAATGTGTAGTTTCCTCTTGCATGCCCCAACCAGGGGACCTGACTCGCAACCCAGGCATGTGCCCTGACTGGGAATCTAACCAGCGACCCTTTGGTTCATAGGCCAGCACTCAATCCACTGAGCCACACCAGCTAGGGCCATTAAAAAAGTAATTTAAAAAAAGAATGTCAGATGTTGAAAGGGCTCATCCTCAGATAGCTGGAAAACCTTACTTTGCAAAATTTCTCAGTAGAGTGATCTTTTTGTATTCTTTCCTCTCTTGGGTAGAGTTCATTGTCTTCCACTGAGCTGTGTGTTACTTTTCAGCACATAGATTTGCCATGTGGTGTGGAGTGGGTTGAATTTGGCACCAGAGGAAGATCTGTATCTAAGAAGGATATCTTTTGTTTTGGCCCAGGTCAAATTTCCTGTCTCTCTTAAGCATTTCTTGGGTGCTGAAGTGTTGTATATTGATGGGATAGGCATAGGTAGTCAGTTTAACATTATGGACTTTTTAACTCCCCCTTAGAAAATTAGTGATTATTTTTGTAGGAAAAAGTATGTTAACCCAAAATAGAGGCTTATTGTGACTATATAAACTTTGAGTTGAAACAGGTCAACAAAGTATTATGGTCCTCTTAAGGATATTGTGACTTGCAATTGGGACCCTTTTGATCAAGTACTTTTTTTAGAGTTAATGCTTATTATAAAACATTGCTTTACTTTTATTTTCATGAAATAAGTGAACTGATTTTACAATGGGGGGAACAGTGAGATTATCTGTTCCTCTTGAGGAGAAATGAGAATAGTTAAGAGCATGCATAATCAATATGCAGTCAAATAGAGAACTTTATACACATTATATAGTTTATTTTTGTTGGTATTAAATTAGTCTGATTTCCTGCAAAATTATAGATATGTACTTGAGTTTTATGAGAATTTGCATAAAGATTTATTGTCTGCTCTACTTCATACGCACTAAGATTTATTGTCTACTATACTTCATATGCACTGAGCACCGGTGATATAGACCTGAATCCATCAATTCCTATCCCAAGTAACTTCCATAGCTACCAAAGCATTTTTGTTTGCAATTTAAATCTACTGTAATAAAAAAAACTTTAAAAATGGATATGCAATCTGATTAAACAAAATAATTAATCACGGTAAACTTGATGTAATAACAGTTAAAGTGTCAGGGATTAAATTAAATTTGTATAGGTAACATTAGCACTTCTGGTTTCCCGTTTCATTATTTAATATACTCAAAAACTCTGGAACTTTGACCAGAGGTTGATGATGGTTTTCAACCTAATTGTCTTCATATTTTCTCAAAGAGAACTTATAATTGCTTTTTTAATGTAATTATTGTTCTATTTCTCTTACTGAATTAAAACTAGTTGGGAATTATAAAAAATAAGTTTGTTAAATTACATTAATGGACTTATAGCTATCCTATGTGTGAAGAATTCTTATCAAATGGATGCTCTTTAATTTTATTCAACTCCTTCTCATTTCCCCCTTTTGTTTTCAAAGAGAAACTGGTAGTCTGGGTAGATTGAAGACATCTTTAAGAGAAAATGTCTTGGGGAGCCCCAAAGAACTTATGAAGTTAAGTGTGCCCTCATTAGTGTATGCTATTCAGAACAACATGGCTTTCCTCGCTCTTAGCAATCTGGATGCAGCAGTGTACCAGGTGAGTGAAATAAATGATAATGAAAAGACCAAAATCTTAAAAAATGTTTTTTTATGGTGAAATTATTTTTATTAACCCTTTATCACATCAAATGTTTTGCTCGATAATCCTATTAATGGTATCAGAAATAGTTGTGTCAGAGACTAATGTTAACGAATTTCATTAATTTATTATTTTGTTTCTAGGTGACGTACCAGCTGAAGATTCCCTGTACTGCTTTATGTACTGTTTTAATGTTAAACCGGACACTCAGTAAATTACAGTGGATTTCAGTTTTTATGCTGTGTGGTGGAGTTACACTTGTACAGTGGAAACCAGCCCAAGCTACGAAAGTCATGGTAAGAAACAAAATGCTTACCGTAACTAAAATAGGAAACTCCCTATGTCTTAAACACTTTGGTCACATTGATGAATGTAGCACAAGTATGTGTCTTTGATTGAAAATAAATTTTGCCCTATAGATAGGTTTTTAAAATCACCTTAGGATATAATATTAAAGGTAATGTAACTTGTTGGCTTCCTTTCTTTTTAGAGGGGATTATGCATAAAAAATATTAGATGAGAGGTATGTTAATGCTATCCATCCCCTTCAATTTATGGATTATGAAATTGAAGTCCAGAGAGGTGAAGTAACTTGTCCAAAGTTACAGTTAATAGCTAACCTGTGACTAAAATTGTGACTTCTATGCAATGTGTGTATGTTCAGAACTTCCAGGCATCTTTTAGACATTTTCTCAGAAACACTGGGCAAGGTTATGTCCATCTAGTTTTTACCCCTCCCCTCAACTCATGAAGTTTTTTAATCCTTTTGCATACATTCCCACTGTCAGTGACAGGGATTACAGGGGAGTAGTATTTTTACTGATAATTGATAATTGAAATAGGGCAAAAAGTATACTTATAACTTTTAGTTTGATAAGAATTAAATGTTAAGGTACATACCTGACTTTAAAAAAACATTATATGCTTTAATCAGTTATTTTCCTAAAGAGCAGTAGGAAGTGGAACTCTAGTGGATGACTTTCTGAAAGTTACTAGTTTCCTTCTACAACTGAAGACTGTTTTCAACTTTTAGTAAATGAAAGTTCTTACAGGAGTATAAAGTGTCTGGGGATGTAAGGAGAGGTTGTGAAAATAGGAAGTCATGTTCCTTTTTATTACAGGTAGTTTACTTTCTAGCCTAGTGGAGATTTTTCCCCCAGAAAAAGGAATTTTCGATGAATATTTATTATCTTCATCTGTTTAAACATGCTTATACTCCTGGTGACATTTCAAAAAAACTGATCAAATATGCATTACACATTTAACTCAGTTTTAGGCTTACAGAAAAATAATTTGTTGGGAAGTAAGGCCACTATGTAATTAAAAGTTAAATGTGAACTTTAAGTGACATCAGGTTGTATAAGAATTTTTTTTTTTCCTGTAAGATGACTCTAGTAGTGCTTTGTTGTCTTTTAACTTCATGTGAAACAATTTTGTTAGACTGTATTATGACAGGTGTCATATCAATGTGCATTTAAAAAAACAATCAAAATTGGTGAATTTTTGTGTAGCCATTTTAATATTGAAGATGGAAGAAAATATGCAACATTTTTGGCATGTTATGTTTTGTTATTTCAAGAAAGGTAAAAATGCAACTGAGACATGCAAAAAAGATTTGCACAGTGTATGGAGAACGTGTTGTGACTGATTGAATGTGTTAAAACTCCACGGTGGGGTAGGCCAGTTGAAGCTGATAGCAATCATTGATTTTCAACTGGTGTGCTGTGGCAGGTACACTGGTGTGCCACAAGAATTTTTAAAACATGCAAAACCTAACTATTTAGTTGGGGCACCTTAGACTGTCAAATAAAAAAATGACAACAGCCGACACAAGAATAGCTGTCCAGTGTTAATGAATCAAAATTATGTTTTTTGTCAGACGGGCAAAAAATGTATTTTTGGTGAGTTGCAGAATTTTGGTAATTATTTTGTGTGTGCCGTGATATAAAAAAGGTTGAAAATCATTGCTCTAGAAAGTTCTTTCATACTTTAAACAGAGTTTGGTTTCCTGTAACTGACTTTTGTCCTTTGTTCTTGTCAGAATGACTCAGATTCCTATAAATTCCCATATATCCTCTGAATGTTTGAGGACAGTGTCACATCTCTACTTTCCAAGTCCTTTTATCCTCTTTGAGACAACCTGGTAGTTTCATCTATATGGTTTCCAGAGACTTTCCGATCTCTGCCCCTTACCCCAGTACTTTGCTGTATTTCTCTTCTAGATGTATTCCACATTATCTATAGATGTTGACTGAGCAGTATAAGGGATAGCTAGCTAATAACCTCGTTTGTCCTAAATACAAGAGACTTGTTAAATCAGCATAAGATTATATTTGTTTTTTGGAGGGAGGGGAAGATATCGATTTTTATAATTTATTATACACAACCACATACAGCTGTTTCACACAAACACCGTTTACTTCAAATGTGTCCTGTGCAGTGGGCTTCTTCTAAACTAAAATGCAGGATGTGTTTGTATTTATTAAGCTTATTTTAGCTTTGGGTCATTGTTCAGGCCTTTTGAGATCTTTCTAGTCCTTATCCATTATTAACTTTTTCTCTGAGTATTATACTTTCTACAGATTTGACAAATATGTCTTTTGGGTTGTCACTGAAAATTTTAGGACTGGGCCAGAGTTTTGTGGCTATACCATTAGACTCTGATTAGCTTGACATTTTCTTGTTGTTGTTGTTTAAGAAACATTTATTCTGTTTTATGGGTCAGGTATTTGAGGGTGCCTTAACTAGGTACTTTTCTGGCTTGAGCTCTCTTAAAGGGAGCTGTGAAGGTGTTGTGTAGGGCTGCAGTCAACTGAAGGCCTGACTGAGCCTACAAGGATATTTCTAAGGTGGCTCAGTTCATATGGTTTTGGTTCTTCGTTTAGCTTGATTTTCCCATGTGAGCATTCACTCAGCTATGAATAGAATTGTACTGTTATCCTCACTAAATTTCTGTCTCATATACAAAAATATTATGCAAATCCATCAAATTTCTTGCTAAACATTATGAAATTCCTCTCATCACTTATACTAGAAACCCTTTCAATAAGGAAATTTGGTATGTCTCACTCTTAGGGAAGCCATATTGTTCTCTAGTGATGACCATTTAACTTTGTAAGTTCTTTAAGTCATCTGTTCAACCATTTTGCTAGCAATCAATAACAACAGTAATGGCTGTAATCAATTATACAGCAGTAAATACCAGTAATGTTCTAAGTGTTTTACATTTAACTCAGTTATGCCTACAAGCATGGGAAGTTGGTTATTGTTTTTTTTTAAATTTTTGTTTATTGATTTTAGAGAAAGAGAAACATTGATTTGTTGTTCCACTTATTTATGCATTTATTGGTTGATTCTTGTATGTGCCCTGACTGGGGATGGAACCTGCAACCTTGGCGTATCGCGGTGACACTCTAACCAACTGAGCACCCGGCCAGGGCTGAAGCTAGTATTTTTATTTCCATTTCAGATGAGGAAACTGATAGACAAAGTTGATTAGTCATGTGTCCGCAGTCACGTTGCTTGAATCCAGGCAGTGTGACTCCAGAGCCTGTGCTCTTGGTAACTGTCCTGGGCTCTTTACCAATTGCAAGCAGCATCTATATTTTATTTAGCTTTTATTCCCCTCTCCCTTTTGGAAAGAGTACAGTATTTGCCCAATTCAGGTTTTCTGGCATGCTCCCATTCTCCATTATTCCTCAAAGACATAGTTATCAGTATGATTTGCTACTGTTTGTGGTCAGGATACTTTTGAATTTGTTTTAGTTAGCTAGGTATTTTCATAACAGCAAACCAAATGTATTGGACTTCAGTTTCCTTTTAGATATGTTTATTATTATTTAAAATTATTATTCACAGAGAAACGGAAAATAGATTTGGGTACCTGTTTTCTTGCCATCTAATAGTATAGTATCTACCCTAAGAAATATAGTCTTTTCTTCCTGAACTAAACATACTTTTAAAAGCCTTTTAATATTTCAATTTATTTTCGTAAATCTCTGCTTATTCTGAGTTTTCAGTTTCTTGATACTAAAATTCTGTTAACATTCCTCTTGGTTATGTGCACTGCAACTCTTGTATGCTCTTGTAAAATCAGAATTCACTGAAGATGCTCTTAATTAGTAACAATGATTTCTTTATTATTATAATTTTTTTTTACTCATCAGAATCTCATTCTTCAGAACCTCTTATCCCTCTTAAACCATCTTCCCATTAGCTATGGAATGCTAACTTGAAATTTTACTTTTTTGAATTTTGATTTAAGACTAGCACTTATGTCTCTTAACTGTGCTTTGTTTGGCTGTTACTCATGCTAAAATGACATGGTGGCTGTTCTCCAAAATTTCCATTATTTCTACTTCATCACCTGGAAGTTTCTTATTAGTTAGAATTAAATTCTGGGGAAGCCATGTCTATAACTGTTTTTCCTAACTGTAGAGAGATTGAACTGGCAGAAAAGCAAGCCAAGAATTTGTCACATACTATTTTTAGTAATGTGATCTTCCTAGCAGTTTTTGGGAAAGGTGAAATCCCACACCATTATTTTTCTCCTTCCTATGCCAGCCCTGTACTTTGTATTAGGAAAGCATTCATGTTTATTAGTTGTAGTCTATAGCAATGGTTCTCAGACTTTAGAGTCACCATCAGAATCAACTGGAAGGTTAAATGGATTTTTGGGCCCCAACCCCGTAGTTTGATTAAGTAGGTCTGGGGGTGGGATATGTCAGTGCTCATTTCTAACAAGTTCACAGGTAATGATGTTGCTGTTGATCCAGGGACCAACAGTCCATAATATCTTCTACTTCTCCTTTTATCTTCATGCATACATTTTAGACCAACCTTTCTTTTTCAGGTACTTAACGTGAACTAATACTTTCTTTTTATCAGGCTTATTTATTTTGAACAAGGTGTGTGCTTGTCATACACATTATAGTCATGCATCTCAACTCTTTAGTTTCATTGTTAGTACAGAGAGTGTATTTATCTCTGAGGAAAGACTGATGAAAGCTTCTGAGGATTACTTTAGTGAAGAAAAAGGAAATCAAATAAAGCTGAAATAATAGGTTGGAGCCCATATGTATGTATCTGTTAGCACAGCATTATGATTACATATACCTGAACCTCTTCTGTCCATGAACTGTTTAGGAACCACAGCTGTGCTTCATCTTTACCTTTATTCATTAAGTATATAACATAGTATATCTGGTACATAGCAAGTATGCTATTAATATTTGATAATTTAATGAAGTAGGAAATCTTAAAACAAGTTAAAACTGTTAATGTTTCTATGACTGATGCTATAACAGCTTGAACTGTGGTGGTGGCAGAAGTTAACATTAAGAGGCAAGCTGACTATACAAAAGTGGCCAGGGTGCCCATGATTATTAGGGAATAGGCCTGTGTTATTTTAAGCATTTACTATGGCTGCGATTTGAGGGTCACACTTTTAAGTGCTCTCGTTAATCTCTGAATGGCCTTATGTTTGGCCCTGTGTTATTCTATAGAATAGCCGCAAATACTTTCAGTAGAAATGTAACACAAACTTTTGTATTCATTTATTTGGTCTCTCGGATGAGTTCTATTCATTCACTGAAAATAACCTGAAACATTACTATTGCAGGTGGAACAGAATCCATTGTTAGGGTTTGGCGCTATCGCTATTGCTGTATTGTGCTCAGGATTTGCAGGTAAATCATAAAAGTATTTTATTCTACTGTCTAATTTTAAAAATATCAAACTTTAGGCATCTAGTTTATCTTGTTTTATTGTAACTAATCATTTTATTTTCAGTAAAGCTCACCATCTTACTTATAGTTATTTACTTCTGTGTTAGCTCTTTTTCCAGTAAACACATGGTAGTATTTAACTCAGTTCAGACCTCAGTCCTTTTTCATACTTACAGCTATCTAAGAATATACTTGTCCTTGACCATCCTTAGTCCTGCCAAGAACCCAAAAGTAAATGAAAAGACCTTTGAAAATTGAGGAAGCTAGCCATCAGAAAACTTCAGTACCTCTTTTCATTTTCCTGGAACTGCCACTTCCTCAGGCCAGATTCTGCTTCTCTAGGACATTAGTCACTAGCTCAGGATCTGTTTTTCCCAGGTAGCTTCAAGTTCTTCCTTTGCTTCAACAGATTAGGATGTATGGAGTAGGGAGAAAAAACAGGCAGGGTAGAGAGTATCTCAGAAAACTCAATACATAACAGTAACAGCCAAAAACAGAGGAACAAGAACCAAAATCACTAGTATCAAATAAACAAGGAAGTCTGGAATCCTGTAGGGACAGGCAATCCTCCACTCAATCAAGAGACAGTATGTGAATGTGTAACATAAGAAACGGAATATGCTTTAGAAATAGTTCAAACAGAGAAGAAACTGAGTTTTTAGTGGAATATATTCATTATAGCTATTGTCTTGATTATTTATCTTTATTTGTGTTATTTCAAGAGTTAGGACTTTTCTTTTTGACTAGGCGAGTAGGTTGGATATGAAAGTGAAATATAGCTGGTAAAAAAGACGTTTGAAAAGAGGGGAAAATATAAATTTGGGAATATACTTAATGATAGCGTCATGCTGAACTTTTATTCTTAGTAAGTAGCAAATTAAAACAAAACTGAGTCACCCCCAAAATAATATACTATTTGATTTTTAGCATTTTGAACAATTAAATGTTTGTGTCCAACAATTCTACGTAGTTCAACTTCTCAATACACAATTGAGGAAATTATGGGAGGTTTAATACTCTCTATGCTGGAATAACTGATCACTCAGTAAGTGGTTTTCCCAGATAGGAAATTCAAAGGCAGAACTAGGAATAGCCAACATATGTTTGTTCCAATTAGCTGGCTCCTCCCAACATACATTCATTAGAAACAATCTTGTTTTTCATTAGAATTTTTTTAATGGGTTAGTACTTCAGTGGCAATTTCTGAGTCTCTAATTAACATGGTATTTATAATTAAAATCTTTAATGTCTTTGTTAAACATGTGTCCATTTTAAGTATAAAACTTACAGCGGTGACATATGAGTTTGGGGGGGGGGGAGTGGTGTCATGTGCTCTTTTGGAGTATCTGAAAAAAGCTGTGGACTTCCCAACCCCAGAAAAATGTGTTACCTACTTAGGGAGTTCTTGGTTCTTCTGACCCTGTGTATGAACTTGTCTTGGAGATCCTTGCTTTAAAGGAAATGGCTCAACTCAGCAAGTTCTATTTAAGTTTTATTTTGATTGTGTTACTGACTCTGAGAAAATCCCAAGTGGTAATTATGTGAGTTAATTTGCAAAGTTGGGAGTATTCATTACTAGGCAGATATTACAGGGGTATGATTAAGATAATTGACTCTTAATAGTATAGTCTTCCAGCTGACCGAAGTCTTTTATTGTGCTCTATCTTATTGTATAATAATGGCAGAAACTGTTCTTAATACAAATTGGTAATGTTCAGTATGCCATATCACACCAACATAATAAATGTGCATTTAATATAAAATGTTTGTTCCCCAAATCATATACTTTATATTATCGTATCTCCAGGTTACTGTTCTAAGTGAAAGACATTTTAAGTTACTTTCTAATATATTTATTTCATATTTGCATGTCTAATTTTCTTTCAGGAGTGTACTTTGAAAAAGTTGTAAAGAGTTCAGACATTTCCCTTTGGGTGAGAAACATTCAAATGTATCTATCAGGGATTGTTGTGACATTAGTTGGCGTCTACTTGTCAGATGGAGCTGAAATTAAAGAAAAAGGATTTTTCTATGGTTACACAAGTTATGTCTGGTTTGTCATCTGTAAGTATCCAGGAATTAAAGGTTCTGGGTAGAACTTTAAAAAAAAAAAAAGTTAGATGTCCATTTTAAGCCATTATAGCATTTTGAAATTGTTCCATTATACTGTGAACAACAGTCTGAAAATGTAATTTTGGTTTTACTGACTTACTTTCATGGCATAGCTGTCCCAAAGCAATTTCGCCTACTCAAGCAAAGGTAATGTGTTAGCAGTAAATGCATACAATTTAGTGGTAGAGCACACAGCCCTTTGGGTACATGGTTTTGTAGGAACTACTACTGAATTTTAGTATAAACTCAGATGGCTGCTTCTAAGAAAAACAGTATTTTCCTGGTAAATTACTATGGCATCTCTGGGGATGAAAACTGCCTTACCATCATTTTTTTGAGTGTTAAGATTTTATTTCTTTCTGTACACAAGTTCTTGCAAGTGTTGGAGGCCTCTATACTTCTGTTGTGGTCAAGTATACGGACAACATCATGAAAGGCTTTTCTGCAGCAGCAGCCATTATCCTTTCTACCATTGCTTCTGTGATGCTTTTTGGAT
The DNA here is from genome assembly GCF_021234165.1 of Pteronotus mesoamericanus. Taxonomy (NCBI): domain Eukaryota; kingdom Metazoa; phylum Chordata; class Mammalia; order Chiroptera; family Mormoopidae; genus Pteronotus; species Pteronotus mesoamericanus. The sequence goes on from NW_026555085.1 coordinate 46,016,065, forward strand.
TACAGATAAGTATGTCTTAGTTTGTATTTTTAAGTTAACATGGAAAAGCTTCTCACGTCCTTGATTTATCTTAAATGTGGCACTGGTCACCATGTTTACAGAAATTCCTAGTTGTGTTATAATTTATTCTATAAATGCAGCAGTTCACAGTTGTGTGGAACGTGGGCCAGCAATACTTAGGTTTTTTGAGAACAGTCCTAGGGCTTAAACTGAGGAGTGCTGGTTCCATGTGGGAGTGAGTGGGCTGCTTGGTTACTAGAAAAGGCTTTTTTCCAGTCATAGCCTCCCTATTACCCAAGTAATAGATGTAAGACAACCTAAGTGCTTCAGCATGAATATACTGTGATGAGGTATACAAGGAAGTAAGTACAAGGACTTTAGGAAATGATTACTTTCAGCAGTGGAATTAGAATAAAGAAGGCTTTTTATTTTGAGGGAAGAATAGAAAAATTCATTCTTTCTTCATTTAGTTTGCACCTTCCTTGCTGTTTTGGACTTAGGTGCAAACTGGTTTTGAAATTACAATTAAAATCTAAATTTTCTTTGCTCTTTATAAAGATATCTTTATTTCATTTAATATGGAATTCATACAAAGTTCATTACTATAGGCATTCTGGCACCACCACTATGCTAGTTCTTCTAATATGATTTTTCCCTAGCCCACATCCAGCATTAAGTTGGATTATATTAAAGCAGTGGTGTTGACTTAACCTTTCAGGGTGCTTTTATGCTGTAATAATTTATTTACTAATGCGTGAAGAAAATCTGTCAGATATCGACATTGAGTAAAAAGAAACAGACCTGCCTATGTTTATATTTCATTCTAAAATTGACTCGTAAATGCAAACAGAGGAATACCAACCTTATAGAAATCTTAGAAAACCATTTTATAGTATGGTTCAAATTTTGCCTATGCCATTTATTAGCTGTGAAACCTTGGGGAAGTTACTAACCTATGTCTCAAGTATGTCCATCTATAAAATAGGAATGAGAGTGTCACGTACTGCCTAGGGTTGTTTCAGGTAAAGTGCTTAGGATAGTGCCTTACACATAGCAAGTATTCTGTATAAGGCCAACCATTTAACATTTAAGTATCGGGTACTTACAGACCCTCCTTTAGATATTTTTCTTACCTGATTTGGGTGAACTTCTAATTCATCGTTATGCTCAGCAAATCCTTATGACTTTGCCCCCAAGGAATATTTGGAAACAGTACAAGATGCTTTTGGTCAATGTTCTGTCTTAAACATGGTCAAGGAAATTAATTAGACTGTCTCAGCAATCTTCCAGTTTCTTATTTAGACTTAATTTACCCCTTCCTCTTTTTTGAAGGTAAAGCTAGTCATTTCTGGTTAGGGTTGAACTAAAGTCATAGCTTGATGGCATTTCTTTACATGCAATTTTTAAAGCTATTAAGACTGTACCATTGTACTCCATATATATTGTGGTTCAGTTTTGAATGGAATATACAGTTTCAACATAAGCATCTATTTATAAAGTGACAACTGGTCAAGTTTGGACAAGTCGTAATTCAGTGGTGTCCTGATTTCCAGGATTATGATGATTAAAAAAAGATGGGCCTGCAGAAAATGGAACTTTACTTAGTAAATCACTACCTCTTCTCCATTTTTGAAATCTTCAATGGTTTCAATCATTGGTCACCTAACTCTTTGAATTTTGGTCAACTCCCTTTTGCTCTAAATTTTCATAGGTTTCTAGTATCATGGAGAAGCCACACTCCACTGCTCTTTTCTTTTAATCAGCGTATAGGGAAGTTAGTATGTTCTTTGTCAGTGGTGCAGGATAGGCATACTTGTGTTCTTGAAAAGTATACAAACAGCATGGATGGAACTGGAGAGCATTATGCTAAGTGAAATGAGACAGGCAGTGAAAGACAAATACCATATGATCTCACCTATAAGTGGAACCTAATCAACAAAACAAACAAGCAAGCAAAACATAACCAGAGACATTGAAATAAAGAAAAAACTGAACAGTAACCAGATTGAAGGGGAGAGGGGGATAATGGGGAAAAACTGGGGAAGGGTCATCAAGGAACATGTATAAAGGACCCATTGGACAAAGCCAAAGAGGGTAGGTTTGAGGATGGGAGGCAGGGATGGGTGGGGCCGGGGGGGGAGCATTTGGGGGAAAATAGAGACAACTGGACTTGAACAATAATAAAAACAAACAAACAAAAAAGTGTATAGTCAGTGATTGTCACCCCTTATTTTTCTAAAACTTACCATCATAGAATAGAACAGTTAGATGTACTTATTTTCCATATTTACCTTTCATTTCAAAATTGACTCTTGTCATAAATGCAAATAAAAGAACAATGTAAACTGATACTTGAAAGTTTTCAAGATTTTAAATTAATCATTGTTATATTAGTTTTACAGACATACATACAAATAAAATTTATTTTGTTTTCTTTTCAGCTCTTACCTTTGCACTGGGTACTCTTCTCGTTTGTGTTTCTATATATTTCTATGGATTACCCAGGCAAGACACCACATCCATCCAACAAGGAGAAACAGCTTCAAAAGAGAGAATCAGTGGTGTGTGATCTCAGCCGCAAAAGAGATTCCTACTAAGATTAAACCATTTGCATTAAACTAGAGCCTTAAATAAATCCCAAAAGGTAGCTTAAACAAAACAAGTATAACAAATTAACTGTGTGTCGGGTAAGAATTAAGAAGAAAGCTATCTGAGTGAATTGCTACAAAAGAGTAAATGTGACCTGACTGGGGTCAACCCATTTTGTTTTAGAATGAAGGAATTTTTAAATTATATATATAATGTATATAAAAAGTATGGCGATGATACGGTGTTAAAAAATCATGTGAGGCTATAATATTCAAATAACAAGGTTTGGGACAATGTTAAAGTTTAAAGTGCCAAAGCCATTTCTGTACTAACTGTTCTCTTGTTCAGGTACCAGAGAAGAAGGACAGCCCCTCCTTGTTCTCCAATTTATGTACAGTATTTTGTCCTAACAGAAGTAAAGACCTAGTTCTTTTCTTGCAAGAGAGACAAAAACAAGACAGTCTAGTCAGAACAAATTGAATGTGCACCTCCTCAAACTGAATATTTCATAACTCAGACAGTGGTGACTGTCTGGGTGGTGACCGAGTACTCCGTTAAGTGCTGTATTTGTGCCATTCATTGTCTAGAGTCATATTTCTTGGTTGTTAGATGATATACTTTTCTTCAAAAAATATTTCTAATGTCACTTTTGTACTTTTTTTATAAAGTATGTTTAGCTGTGGGGCTTTCAATAATTTGTGAAATTTCTGTGTTTTTAAAAAAATTCTATAATGTTAATGGGGAAATTCAGCAATAAACTTTATATAAAATCTGTATGGTCACTTTTTGTATTATAGATATGACAATTGAGGTAATATAAAAACATAAACTTTTAACCTCAAACATTACATTTAAAATTTCTCTATGTTGGAATTGTATTAGTTAGGGTTCTTTGGTTGCAAATAATAGCTATAAACCAACTCTGACTTGCCTTAAGCAAAAAAAGAAAAAAAAAAAAGGAGTTTATAAGGACTGTAGTCAGTGCTCTAGGGCTCCAGGTATTGTGGGGATTAGTGAACAGTCTTCTCAGGGATCTGCTTTTGGAAAGTCTTGGTTCTAACCAACACTGTCTCTGTGTCAGTTCACTAAAGAGTCAACTAGGTAGGAGGCTACTACCACAGATCTGGGAAGGAGAACTCTTCTTCAAAGAAATCGAAAGGGATATTGGACATGAACATCATGTCCCAACTGTACACTTTTATTGCATGGCTGGTTTGTGCTAAGTAAATCTTAATGATTCTTTTAGCAGAAAATTAGCATCTGGAAGCTAACACACTTAAAATTGAAACTGCATGGGTGAGTCTTTTAGGACTAAGAAGGTATACCATACTCGCTAGCATAAAACTATGTTCATTCAATTCGGGAAGCTTGGTTCATGCAAATTTTCTTCTCTATTTGTAAAAGTAGGTTGTCATTTATATTTATAAGACTTCTAGTAGCAACACTGAAAGTAAATTATAGCAGACCTGGGTGGAAATGCTGGCAGATGAGGAGAGCCATACTGATGAAACAGATCACACCCTATTTATGTTAACCTAAACAAGCCACACAAAATATACTTTACCAATATACATATAGACACATGAAGAAGAATTGGTTTGGGAAATTCCATTTCAAATTATGGTTTAACTAATTTTTACAAAAAGATCGTAATATAATACTGTACAAAAGTAATTTCTTGTTATTCAAATGTATTTACTTCCCAAGCTCACATAGCAAGAGTTACCTGTATATATATGAAAGAGAAGACAAGCACAAGGTCTGTTCTCTGGGAGTTATTAGCTGTATTGGCAAAAAAACCCTTAATATTGATCTCCCTAAATTTTTTCAGAACCAGTCACACTTAGAAGAAATTCGAGATATTTTTCAACATTACATAATCTCAGTTAGTTACAAGAATAATTTCTGGAAGAATGACACTGTAAGAAACCTCAAAGTAGAGTTTAAATTCTGATCCTTTATTCCCATTAGACCACAATGAGCTTAAAAGATTTAACTGAATTTTATAAAAGTCTATTAAGTACTTATTGACCATGAGGGGACTCAGATGATTTCTTTTTTTTTTAAAGAACCAAGATTTAATAAGTTGATAAATCACTTATAGACTTAATAATATATAGATTCTGATACAGAACAGCTTAAAATTCTACTCAGCAAGGCATATAAGAATAGATAACTAGAATTAATTTAGTATTTAAAAAGCTATTTTAATTAGAAATTACATCCTACATACAGGTGTTATTCCAAGAAGTTTCATTCCATTGGCTAGGACAGAACGGACAGCTCTGAAAAGATGAAGTCTGGCCTGCAAAATAAATCAAAGACTGATTAAATGTTCAATTCAATAATTGGCTAACTATAAAGTAAATAAATAAGAATGTTTTTAAGAGTAAATCTAACTTTTTTCTAATTTAAAGTAGAAATAATATCTCAAAGTGCCCTAGGGCTTGCTGTATGTAAGGGAATACAAATTCATATAATCCCTTGCCATAATACTGGTAGCCAAGGGTTGAGGAGTGAGTGACAGTATCGTCATACAGTACCAGCTTTGGATAAGGGGAAGCTCATTGCTGTAGTACCAGATGTAGGAAAATGTGCTTCATAGTTTAGTGTGTTGGAAAGTACATAAACATTGATTGTTACAACCCAATTCTAATTATTACCTTAGACTATTAAGTACATTGCTGTAGTTGAATAGGATGCTATTTTAGAAACATTTGCAAGACTGACTCAGTAATATCAATTTGAGGATGTTATTACAGACAACACAGTCAATGTAACTTACCCCAGCGACTTCAGGAGGACTCCCTTTTATGTGTAGTGTTTTGTGTGCTGCCGCTGCAAGATGACTGAAATGAGAAGAGGGAAATTGCGATTAGGACCAGCAGTCATTTCCTGTTATAACATACAAGCCTGATAGCTAATCTTACACTCTCAATTTAAAGATTAAAAAAAAAAAAAAATAGATAGAGCCATTAAAATGTACCAGAAGTTGGAAAGTTGAAACCAGAATTCATATTAACTCAAGTTTTAGACTTTCGTCCTGGTTCTACTAATACGAGATGGCAAGTTCTAAAGATTATGAGATCATTGTGAGTTTTACAAGAATATGAGACTTTTCTAATTATGAGTTTTTCCCTCATTTAGGCTTCCTTTATGATGGCCTGGCTTTCCCCCTCTGTATGGTGAGGAGATGAGGTAGAGACTAGTTATCAGTGTACTCTGCACACCTACTGGCCGCTCATTTTTTTATTTTTATTTTTTATTTATTGATTTTTTTTGGGGGGGTGACATCGATTTGTTGTTCCACATATTTATGCATTCATTGGTTGATTCTTGAATGTGCCCTGACCAGGGATCAGGAAGATGCTCTAACCAGCTGAGTTACCCAGCCACTCATTTTTGTTTTTATTTTTCCCATTGATTATTATTATTTTTTTAAAATCCCAGCCATTCATCTTTAAAGCATCTTTTCTAGTTAGGTATGGCAGCAAGTACATTTCTCTGACAATGTGCCAATGCTTATGACATCTGTTTCAATGATTAAGTGACATTTAATAACACTTTCTGGCTTTTTCATCTCTATATGTCTAAGTGGAATTTAAGGGAAAAAACTACTTAAATCTGGGGAAGACAAGGTAAAAAGCATAATCAAGAGAACAGTCCCAATAAATCTGATTTCAGTAAATCCTGAGTAAAAGCAAATATTTCTTAAATAGCTGTCACTACAGAAGACAGAATCAACTTCTATTCAAAATTTCTAAAATAACCACCATGAAATTCCTATCAAAGTGTCATTGACTCACTTCCCAATTCTCTACCTTCTAGCTGACTGATTTTTCTCTGCCTCTGCTTAAAACCTTTTTGTGGACCCTGCTGTCCTGCAAATAAGAGGAAATGCCTTAGTGCATGGCAAAAATGCATGTAAATGCTGCATTTCTGACTGCTCCCAAGGCTATGCTTATAGTTCTTTTCATGTATCAAGTTCTTGCTTAACTTTGGACTTTTTCCTCCTCTGCCACCTTACTTCTCATGATTAATATCTTTACCTTTCCTCCAAAAAGCCCTCTCTGATCCCTCAAGAGTGGGCTGAGTGCCCTAACCTTTTTTCTTAGACCCACTCTATGCTAACACATACGAACTGCTCTGTAACCACCTATAAGGCTGCTATTTCCTGTTCACTTGACTGTAGTGACTGTACTTTATATCACTGAGCAAATAAATGAATGAACATTAATTGCTAGTTTGCAAAAATGAGCAAGAATTCCTATAACTTAAAGCACATAATTGTTTCAGGCCTAAGGATTTGTTTATAGGAAAAGCTCAGATGAAAGAAAGGTCCTTTGTCAGATCAGGTCTTAGACGTCTCTGTAACAGCTGAAAATAGCAAGATTATAAACGTACCTTAGTGTTAGAAGGTAACTGACAATGTGTCTGGGTTGAAGGTCCTGAGATGATCTATAAAGCACTTCGTCAAACCTAAAAAAAGGTGACAGAAGCAGCTGTCAGTGGAAGATGTGCACATGTTACACTGAGCTAAGCTGTTAAGACAAAGATCTAGGATGTAAGGTTGACTTGACATCACTAAAGTTACAAGATATATGAAAAATGATCCGGTGTACAGTTGACAGTATAGGCACATTTCTCTTTCCTACAAGTTGCTTGATGGCAGGTACTTTCTACATCACCTTTTTATCCCTTAGGCTTAAGTTCATAGCAAGAACTCAAATTATGACTATTGAACTGACTGTAAAAAGCTGCTTAGTGATGCTTAGGAACATAATCTAGAAACTAGTAGTCTACTCTCCATGCCAAGAAAACTAAGCTGGCTTATTTTCCCTCATGAAATTAGCCAAAAGTGAGTAGACTAAATCCTTCTCATCCCAGGAAAGAACAACTGACCGTTATGTGGCAATCAGAGAAAACTGCCTTGTTAACCAGCTGCATCCCTTCCAGAGACTGATCTCTCATCACAAGTCTGGTTTCCCCAGCAATGTGTGAGGGAGCTCAAAGGAGAGGTCTCCTGCCCAGTATGAGGACATCAGACAAATTCATATTTGAACTGAAACCAAGAGGCAAATGAAAGACTTATGGTCTCAGGAAAGCTATGCAAAGGCAGGGGTTTTCTTTCCCTTATGACAGAGGGTGAGAGGATGATCTTTTAAAAAACTACAGTTATGCTTTTACCAGGGTTCACATTCTCATACCATGACCTGAGGATGGTAGGCACCTGGGCTAATTCAGTGGTAGTAGTTTTAAGACCTAACAATAGATCATGAGCATGCCCTCTGTGTGTGTTCAAAGGGCAATCACTTTTTGGTATCCTTTAGGAAAATGCTGGCCAGAGGTAGGAGACTGGCAGGAACTGCTACTGACCTGTTCATTCCAGTGGTCAGCAAACCACCAACAGTCATTTTGTAACTGTACCCCACAAGCCAGGCCCTCTGCTCAGCTCTCCAAGTTACATCCTCTGTTTTTCCCCCTAACAAAGCTTTATTAACCTATCCATTTCCTTTGTAGCCCTAGCTTGCTTACTGTTTAAATTGTGGGGAATAGCAAGAATGTGACAGTTCCTGGATTAATAACTTGTGCCATTTTGGTAAAACAATAGTTTCAGGAAAACTGTATTCAATAGATAACATCCAAGTTCAATGTTTCTGCTTCTTCAGAAAAAAGAATGGCCACAGGACAATAGTTAACAACCTTACTTTTCAGCAAATGATGGAAACTCAATACCACCCCTGACACATGTGGCCTTAATAGCATCTTACAATCTATGGTACTCCGTGAGACCTTATCAAGGGACCAAAGGCGACAAGAATTTACCCTAACTCCCCTTCCCTAGCTTAAAATCCCTTAACCTAGTCCAGTAGTAAATTGGTTTGAAGGCACTCTTAGGTCTCCCACCCTCTTGGTTGGCTCCTCAATCAATGAACTCCAAACACTGTTTTGTGTTTTGGCCTTTTGAAACATCGGGCACAGGAACCTGGGTTTGGTAACAATTTCACAAAGCAGAAGCTGACTCACTAGTACTAGAAAACTGTACCTGAGAAGATGCTGGAGAATTGAAACAGACTGTGGCTCTTGTAAACAAGCAGTGTTGAAGTCATTTAGATAACCACATCCAAAAGTCTCTTCCAAACTGTTATAAAAACAACAAAGAATTAAACAAGTCATCTAAGTACACATAACTGCAAGCGATGAACACCATCTCATAACACAGTCCTGCTCTCCTTAATACAGCCATGCCACGTAATGCTGGTCTGCTCCACAGATTATAATGGAGCTGAAAAACCCCTATCTCCTAGTGATGCCATAATGTTGTAGTACAACGCATTACACAAATATCATTGTGTTACAAGTGCTTACAGCATTGAGTACAGTAACATGCTGTACAAGTTTGTAGTCTGGGAGCTGTAGGAAAACAGAATCTGTTGCCCGAAAATATGTCTATTTGGCATAAGGATTATTTAGGCTGGTTAATTTTAAGAGACAGTAGACATGGGAGAAGTTCTGAAAATCAAGTAGAAGTTACCACTTGTAAAGACATTTGTAAAAGGGATCTCCATTTGTAAGGGTGTTTCCCTGCTGTACCAGGAAGATGGGGCTGACCTCATTTCTAGAAACTCTTATCACTGCAGAAGACCAGGACTTAAATCTGCAAGGGCAACCTCACCCTTCTTTGCTCTGCTTTTCCTGGTATCCTCCCATAACTGATTCCTCCCGTCCCGACATCTTTTGTCTTCAGCTGTAGATGGTATTTAAGGTGGCGGCATCAGGCATTTTCGCAAATAACTCAGTTTTTCTGGGTCTCTTCCATGTACACAGGAAGTGTTCTTAGACTTTCGTTCTTCTCCTGCCAACCTCTCTTTTAGTATAGGAATATCTCAGTCACAAACGCAGAAAGAAGGGTACAGGGAAAGTTATATTTGTTCCCCTACAGAGCAATAGGCTATGTACCATATAGCCTAGGTTTGTAGTAGGCTATACCATTTAGGTTGTGTAAGTGCATGCTGTGATGTTTACACAACCACAAAATCACCTAAGAACACATTTCTCAGACTGTATCCCTGTCACTAAGTGCAGGATGACTAGTCCTAGTCTTTGAAGCTAACATTGTTCAGCCTGATGCCTCAATTTTTCCTAAATCTATTCCTTTATCTGAAAATGGAGTATATTCTTTGGTAGCATTATTGTAAGTAGTAAATAAAGTAATATGCATAAAAACATTTCCTGTATAGGTTCTCAATAAGTAAATATTTTGAAAACTCCACAAAAAACCAACAAAACAGGTAGTCAGTCCACTGTACTTTTCTAGTTCTGAATATGAGATATATCAGAGAAGCCCAGAAAACAGGGCCCTTGGTCTTAGGATCACAGCAGCCCAACCCCACCCTGGGAAGGGCAGAGCGGTCCAGTGTTTCCCTGCAGCCTCTTCTCACCTGTGGAGGCGGGCGTGTGTGTACTGCAGGAAGACACCTGTGTCCCCACGACTCTGGAAAACACGATCCCAGCTGAACTGATAGTCAGATAAGAGTAAACCTCTGAAGTCCTAAAATGACAGAGTAAATCTTCAGTGCTGGGATTTGTTCTACTACCAAACAAAAGGGTCTCACAGGAAGCAGCCTTAACACACCTGAATAATGAGCGCTGCAAGCCCAACCTTCTCTGCAGTCTCCTGTGGGTTCTTGAGCTCTTTGGTAGCTGAAACAGACAAAGGTGGCTGTCTTTAACCTGCATGAAACTGTCCAGAGTCAGGGATTGAAGTGGAGATAAAATCTGCCAAACATGGATGCTGGCAATCTCAAGAACAGACAGGTTCACAGTGGGCTAATTTACCTTTGAAAATGACAATTCCCCTGCCTTCATTACAAGGAAAAAAATACACAAATTTATTTTTCTAATAAATATCCCTTATAAGACATTAGACTATTTTTCCAAGGGTGAAGGTTAAACAAAGCCACAGGACTTGTGACTTGTTTCTAATTACATAACCCAGGAACTTCACAGAACTACTCCCAACAATGGAGTGATAATCTGAAGCTGTCCATGAAAACAGGCCAAGGGTAATATCAACTCAGATTAGTGAACTGAACAGTACTCGAGCAGCCGGTCTGAAAATTCTGGCACCTCTAATTAGTGCAAGCTATTTTTGACAAGTTTAGTGAATGTTCAACGGGAAAATGGTCATAATAAATCAATCACACTGCACAAAAGCCTAGCAAAATATAAAGTGGTACATAAATTATGACTATAACAACAAAAAAGTGAATTCACTCTTAACAGAAGCCATGTTCTGTAGCATCCTTAATCGAATCTCATTTAAGACATCTTCCAGAAAAGTAACATCTCCTCTTCGAGTCTTCATTCCCTGTACTATGCCAAAGGGCACATGTTGGCACCTGGAATAGAGTGGGTATTTAGTTAACTGAAAACTGAAAAAGTGCTAGTGATCAAAATATAGGATAATACCATTTTAGAGAGTAGTCTGAACTTAAACACTCACAGTGAGGTTTTAAAAAATTAAGATTGAAACATGATGTGATTTGTTGTATACCACAAAAGATGTAAAACACACAGCATCATTTTAGAGATAATCACTAGCATGTGATTATATTTCTGGTTTCCCTTATGAAAAAAAGGAGATGGGGGTTAAGAATTTTGAAAATCAAGCCACTGACAGCATACATCTAATAAAAACATTTATTAATATAAGCTATGAATTAATAAAGCCAGGGCATAAATTAGCAAAAAAAAAAAAAAAAGGAAATCTGCTTTTTTACACTAACATCTTGAAACAGAGACGTTTCAGTAAAAGTCTTTTAACAACTTGGTGCATTTTTGGATTTTGCTGACCTACCAATGATCCTCAGGCAGGTAACTAAGCACCACAGACATTACCTTTTTGCCCAGTCATATCCCATGATCTGCAGCATTTGGAACACTTGCTGAAAGTGCCTTTTTTGTCCTTTATCTGTCTTTGGGGAACAAAAGCATTTAAAATAAAAGAACAGTGATAAGTTAATCTACAGAAACAGGCTGGACATGAATAAAATTAAAATATTTGCGTTCTGAGAGACTACAGTCATTGTCAATTGCTATGTTTTAAATAACACATTCAGAGGATGCCACTAGAAGTTCTAAGCTGACTGCACTAGAAGGAAGGGAGAGCTGCTGTACCCCACTAAGTAAGGAGGGCATTCAAACTTTTATATTCTGAGTATTCTATTTTAATTCCCTCTCTTAGCTGTTATGACCTTTATCTCAAAAAAGAACAAAGCTAAGCTCTAAAAAGATATTTAATGGCATTTTTTTTTTCCTTAGGAAAAAGGGAGGTTGCACATGGAAGAGAAGGAAAGGGAAGAAGAGACTAAAATACTACTCAGCAAACATATGGAACAAACTATTGATACATAGCACAGACTGGGTCGATCTCAAGGGCATTCATGATGCTGAGTAAAAAAAAGCCAGTCTCAAAAGGTCACATACTGTAAGTCCATTTGTATAATACTCCACAATGACTAAACTGTAGTGCTGGCGAACAGAGCAGTGGTTCCCAACAGTTAGTTTGGGGGAGAGGTGTGATTATTAAGCGGTTGTCATGAGGGAGTTTGTTTTGTGATAGCACAGTTCTATACCCTGAATGTGGTGATGATTGTACACATGTGATAAAATTTCACAAACACACACACACATTCGGGCCCATACACTAGTGCATATAACAACTGGCAATATTTAACTAAGGTCTTTTCCAATATCAACTTCCTGGTATGGACAAACTATTACAGTTATATATTACCTTTGGGGAAGGCTAGGTGAAGGGTATATGAAAACTCTGCCCTATTTGGAAACATCTTGTGAGTCTTAAAATATTTAAAATAGTAAGTTTTTAAAGTGCATTATAGTGACCTGTACATATTCATTTCATATAACTATTTTCCTGATTTGAATAATTTCGTTTTTACTATCAAGGAATGTGAACTCTTTCATTCTTATGTGTTTTTTTGTCACCTTAAACACACTTAGTATTGAATTCTTTCTATAGTTTGACAAAATTATTATTCCATAATTTTTCAACATGGCATCCAATTTCTAGCTTTGCAGTTTTCATGAGGAAGAGATCATAATCTTCCATTCTTCATTGTGATTACCTACCACATAAATCATTGTATCAAAATTATACTTGTTCATTCGATCTATAGCTGCTGCAAGATCTCTGAAAAAAAGGCCATAAATTAAGAGTTACTAAGCAGCTCTGGGTAATAATTTGTTTTACCTATTTAAAAGTAGTGAGGTTTCTATAATTAAGAACAACTATTATTCCACAGCCTGGGGTATATACTACCCATTCTTGTATAATCCCAATATCATACAGAAATTGCTTTGGGAAAGCAGTAATATTAATAATAAAAGTTCTGTGAAAAGATAAAAACATAAATAAGAGCTCTGGGACAAGTAGGAATAATTAAAATAGCTCTAGGCAAAGTGTCGGCACAATGTAGGATTTGTTATTAATAAAAATAAAAAGTCTACTGGAAAGAAACACCTAATTGCCACTTATTTGCAATATATTCTCTTAAAGAACATATTTAAAACATAGGTGATGCAGTAGCTAAATAGATATCTTCTAGCTCCCCTTCTGTTAGTACCATCAAGGAGTTTCGAAGTTTTGGATCGGTCATAATTAACACCTTCTAAAGAATTTTAAAAGATCATAAAGTACTTTAATAAAAATTCCATTTATCTCTTTTATCCCTGATTATGTACAAAAGACTCAGGAACTATAACTGGCAACAAAGAGAAACCCAATAAATATATTTTGAATGATGAGAACAAGATTTAGAAACTAGCATTTGGTAACAGATTTGAAGATAAAATAATTGTCTTAGCATTAATTCTAGAACAAATAACATGAAGTCACGTATACATTGTAATGGTGACTTTCACATATGATACAAACCTGGTTGCATAGAGAGAAGTTCCATCACTTCGCATTACAGTACAAATTGCAGAGGGGTCGCCATTCCCAGAAAGATCCACTACAGCTGTTCCTTTTCTAGATACGCAAAAAAGGGTAACTCTGAAGCAATATAATAAAGTAAGACCATTAAAAGTAAATATCTATAACATTATTTCTGGCAAACCAGAAGCTACTTTTATTACTTAAGTAGCAATAAGTGGTACAACCAAAAATGAAGATAGAATCTGATCATGACTTGAATAAGAGCAGGTAGATTAATTAATATTTGGTTAACTTTTCTTTTTAAAAAGTCTATCTTTAATATACCTAATTGAAAAAATGAAACATCATATTCACTTTTCAGTTCAGCAGTTCAACTATGGAACATATTTTCCTGCAAATTGCCGTTATTATGGTATTAAATATTGGGTTAGTTTTAACATGTCATAAAGTAATAAAACCATGGAATTTTGTTACTGTCTTTTGCCTGATCAAAAATTAGAATCTGTATATGGCAATCTAAAATTTTTCTTTGAGAACATTGCTGAAGATGCCATGAAATACATTCTCCATGTCTTCCTTAGGAAAATGACAAGAGAAACTGCTCTTCGGTACTATGAAAAGCAGCACTTATAAGCAATGAGTTTGCTTCTACATTGTAGATGCCTGAGCTCCTATGACTGGTGCTATTTTTCTGTTTGGTTGATGGGAAGCTCAAACCTAAATCAGAAATCTGCCTTAAGCAAGGAAACAGAATCCCTGTGTGTGCTATATGATGTTCTAATACCCCCCTGACTTCGTATTATTTTCTGTCCTCACTTCTTGATTTCCTCATTTTCCTCTTTCAAAGGTTTGTTGTATTATACCTATTTTTATGAGAAGATGTGAGTTCTATTTCCTTTTTCCAGTTATACCATTATCAGCCTGTGTGACAGGCAGGTCACGTGTACTTTCTGTTCTTCAGTTTGCTCCTGTGTAAAGAGCAGATAACATCCTTTCTCCCAACATTTCCAGAATTTTGTTATAGTAGCAAAAGACAGCTTGTGAGAAAGTACTTTGAACAGCAAAAAGCACTATTTAAAAAATGCCAGAAGGCAGCGCAGTACATTCTGTTGTTCTCACTGACACACTATATCAATACCAGTTTCAAAAAAGAACAAGTAACTTTACTAAGGAATAGTAACCTGATCATACATTGTTTTCTGCAGGAGTCCTTTACTGTCCAGCAACTTTAAGACTTCTTGAGATTTTTCACGATAAAATGATTCTCCTGAGTATTCATCAAAGTGTACTCCTAGACGCTAAAAGGGTTGAGAAACAATAGGAACAAAAAAGTTACTTAAATGTGCTATTTTCTTACCTGAGGACAAAATAGGATGCTCTACAATCTGTCACACAGATGGAGAAGGTAAGAATTAGATCAAGTCACTCCTCTGCTCTAATCTTCTAAAGGCTTCTCCCATATAAATCACGTCCCTGCAATAGTACTATGCTGTCTAACACAGTAGTACTACGCACATGTAGCTATCCAAATTCAAATAAAATAAAATAAAAACTTTAGTTTCTCAATCCCATTACTCACACTTCAAGTGCTCTGTAGCCACACAAGTCTAGTGGCTATCATATTGGACAGCACAGATACAGACCATTTCTGTCACTGCACGAAGCCAGATTGGAGAGCCCTGGAAAACATCCTACATCAGATCCCACCCTACAGCCTCTTCAACCTCCTCTCCTACTGTTCCTCATCTTGCTTACCTACTCCAGCCACATGGGCTTCCTGCCTGAAACTCTCATTACACCCACAAATAGCACACCTATTCTTTTCTTCCCCGCTTAACTTTTCTCTATAACATCATCACCATCTAACAAACTGTATGTTCTTGTTTAATTTGCACCGTCTTTGCTTAGTTCACTCTGTCTCCTTGCTATAATGAAAGTCTATGAGAAAGCTAATCTTTCTTATTTACTGTTATATTTTTCCCATGCCCTAAAATTTTTATTAAATGAATAAATTTATGCCCATATATATGGGCCTAAGGTAGCAACAGGGAAAATGACTAAGAAAAAGCAAAGGAAAGGTAGGAGAGAGAAAAGAAAAGCCAGACTGAAATGAAGTATCAGAATGTCACCAAATATTTAGTCTGTTCAGTTCACGGCCTTCAGGATTATTTCATAGCTCTAACTTTCAGCCCAAAGAACAGTATTTGAGTCCTGATTTCCAACTCAATGTCAAATCTATTCTTAAAACATGAGCTTAAGAAGCAACTCTGCTACCTAGTGGTACCAGTCAAGAGCTGCACCACATCACAGAAAAGTAGGACAGTGGACAGGTACCTTGTAAATCCGAATGTACTCTTCTATGCTCAAATCCCGAAATTTTTGCCATAGTGCAAGCGCTTGTACGTCACCCAGTTCCAATCGCTGGAAGAACTCATGTGCTGATTTTGCTACACTCTTATCATCTGCTGCTTCTTTATTAACTTGTACATAAATCTAAAAGCACAATAGTACATTAAATGAAGTATATTACCAATCACAGTTATCTTCAATAAAGGAAACAAAAAACAATCCTGAAAATTCTCATTTAAAGGTTATCCAACTGCTCTCATCACAAAATGTAACTTTTTTTTTGTCATGAGTCTTTAATGAACCCTATGGACACCTCCTCAAAATGCTTCTAAATGCATAAAGTAAAATACATATATTTACAAAATAAGTAATTACATTGAAATAGTTATCCAAAAACTTTAAAAAATTTTTGTGATATAGCAATGAAGGAAAATGCTAATTTTCTAACAGAGGTTAGTGAAAATAACATTTAATTTTTTTCTTCCCTTACATTACGAAAGCCTGGCTTAGACTGGACTAGCATGTCCTCTTCTTCTTCCTTTTTTTTAAAAATCAAATTATTATAGCTGCAACTTGTCTTAGAAAAGACTGAAGAAAGTGGATGGTTCAGTCTGACAAACAAAAGGCCAAAGGATGATTTAGCAGTTGATCCACAAAAGACCAGTAAAATGGGTGATCTAGGAAAACTTTTTGGTTAGTTAGCTTAGTTATATTCCAACTTGGGCTCATGAGAACTGTGTATAGCTCTCACTGCTGGAGTATTTTTGCACCATCTGCTTTGGCTGGTTTCGCTCTGCACCCACCCAATGACAGGAGTGAAGTTGGATAGCTTATTAAGGACTCTTCTAGTTCTAGGATTCTGTGTTTACAACACAGTTGTTAATCATTTTCCAGTCTCCAAAATCCAAGGTTAAATATCAACATTATAGCTCAAGTAGTTGTGAAGTTATGCATATGGACTGTAATGATTTTATTTATAAGTTGTAACTCCCAGACAGAAACATAAGTTTACTATCCTTGTATTTTTTCCAGAAAACTACTAGAGTAGTATGAAAGTAATAAAAATTGGCAAGTAAATTACCAAAAAAAAAGTGAGGCCTCTAAACTCTTATTAATACAATCAAAATATCATGGCAGGAGTATTTAGGTAGCAAACGCTTTGATGGAGAATACATTGGGACAACCAGAAAGTGGCTTATACCTATGAGATACTAAGAAAAAAAGGGAGAGGGCATTAAACATCTGTCTCAAGGTTAAAACGTCTCTCCTTTCCTAGATGGCTTGTGTTAATGACTGTAATGGCAGAAACGAATGAATACATATCTAAGTAAAAGTAAAAACTTCTTTAATATTTTTTTCCCTCTTTAAAGCATATTGTTCAGGAATGACTTAATATAGCAAGCCCGAGACTGGCATCCTCAAAATATTCTGTTTTGCAAGGTTAGCCCTTGACTGGCATCTGGGAACTTGGACTCTGGGAATGTTTCCACCAACCTAACTGATAAGAGTGGCTCACTGTGCCTAAACTGTTTGTGCAAACAATATGGTTTATGCTAAACATCTGCTTTCCTTCTGGGAGTTTGGAATTTTAGTACATGCTACATAGAAGGTACCTACGTGATTCTCCAGTAGAAATGTTGGGCACAGAGCACCTAATGAGCTTCCCTGGTAGACAACATTTCATGTGCACTGTCACAATTTGCTGTGGGAGGAATTAAGTGCATCCTGTGTGACTCTACTAGTTCACACTAGTTCTACTAGTAGGAAAGGACTCTTGGAAGCTTGGGCCTGGTTTCCTCCGGACTTCCCCCCATGTGCCTTTTCCCTTTGCTGATTTTGCTTTGCATCCTTTGCCGTAAAAAATAACAGCTATGAGTACAATTACACACTGAGTCCTCCTAGTGAGCCGCCGAACCTGGGAGTGGTCTTGGGAGACCTGACACACATATCATTAAAATTAATTTCCATGTGGTCCTATGAATAAGTCTAAAACAAGTCAGTTATAAGACAGAAAAAGATGATTTTGGTAAGGTGTAGGAAACTAAGAGAAACAGTAAAATTGCAAACTTCCTGACTTCTGAATGACCTATCCATTGACAACTGCTTAACACAGGCATGCCTCAAGATATTGTGGGTTCTGTTCTAGACTACTGCAAAAAGAGAGTTGCAATCTTTTTGATGGGGGAAGGTCTTATCTTCAATTTGTAAAAAAAAACAAAAACAACAAAATTACCTACAACTGTGAAGTGCAATAAAGTGAAGTGCAATTCAATGAGAGGTATGCCTCTAATCCAGCCTACAGAAGTAAGGATATAAACACGGTTTGTGATTCAAAATTAAACTAACTCTCTCTCTCTCTCTCATACACACAATTTATAAGCAAACATACACAAAATATCCTTATTTCAGAAGAGGAAAGATTTTAGTTTTTTTAAAATCTAGAACTCTAAACTGAAATATGGGAAACATTTAAAAATCTAATAAAGCATTCAAACTACTAACAGGAATATGGAAAAAACTTAAAGTCGTTTCCCTTTCTTGAAGTTCAAAATAGAAGTAATTAAAACAAAACAAAACAAAACATAAAAACCCTTTCTAATACTTTAAGAATTTTGGCATTACAGCAACTTGTAGTTATAAACCAAACAGTATTGAAAATCAACTGACACTATCAAACAGAACGACAAAAGAGCCTTAATTAGCACTTAATCTGCCTGTAAAGGCAAAATGTAAAACTATATTTATTAGCATTCATCACTGTTTTAGAAAAGAAATGCTTTTTCCTTCACAAATAAATTTAATACTATGTACTTCTGAAATTATAGACAGTTTTCATTTTACAACTACCACAAGCCTTTTACCCTTAGAAAGTATGAATTTTTGAAGATAGCTTCCTTTTGAGGCTAGATCTAGACACAAAGGGAATAAAAAGGAAATTTTAAATTTCGATTTGATAATAAGAGAGTGTGGATTAAGCAAAGTGTTTATGAAGATAGAAACACAATTTTCTTTTGGTTACTAGAATGTAAAAGCCAGTTGTTTTTCTATTAGGGAATAAACTAAATGTCTGAAACCTCCTTAAAGAAATATTAACCTTTTCTTTTCATTATTTCTAGATGTCAGAGCTGCCAAAAAACATTACATTTATTTCTAATTTACTTAATTATAGCCTGCTCTTCAGATGACCTGCTAAAGATAAAGAAATAAGAGTGAAAAATGAAAGTAGTACATAAAGCCCTCTCACTCCTTCTTCAAAGAAAATTGTTGTTAGAAACAGAGAAAGGGAGAGAGGTAGAGAGAGAAACATCAATGTGAGAGAGTAACATCGATTGGTTGTCTCCATATGTGCCCCAACCAGGAATACATGCCTGAACTGGGGACTGAACCCAAAACCTTGGTATGTCCTCTGACCAGGAATCAACCTGCAACTTTCCAGTTATGGGACAACACTCCAACCAACTGAGCCACAAAGGCCAGGGTCCTCTTATTCCTTCTTAATCCCTTAAGTTTGATTGTAAAATATCAGTAGCCACATAGGCACAGTGTATTTCCTTGGGGCAGGACTGTAGCCCCATTCCTGGTTATTTTTCCCATAAAATTCAGAGTAACTGCTAACAATGATCAGCATAACTTGGACACTAAAGACCCCTTTATCAAGTATATTTACTTGTCCTCTATCTTAAAATGCATTTAATTTTGTACTCATTTTTTAAGAAAAGAATGTGTAACTACTTCACAATTATAATTCAAACAAGCTCACTGTTAGTTTAATTGTGATGAGAAATTTCTTAGAGCTGCCAGTTGAGACAGCTTCCTTATATTGAATGAAATATTAAAGAAATTCAAACAAATTAATATTTTAATATATTAATACATCAACTAAAGTTGAAGCTTGATAGGTTAAAAAAATAACAATAATTCATTATCAAATTTCTCATTAGTATTGTACATTATAGCAGCACAGAAACAGCATTTTACCATTCACTTCTTTTAATATTTGGACTTCTATTTTTGTGATAATTACTAACTCCTTGTAGATCATCACACATTAGTACCTAATAAATACATTTCTTATGCTCAAGAAGGTGTTCTTGCACATTTCAGTGGGGTGGGATAATTACTGAGCTATTAACATGTACTCTGGCCTTGCTTGGTATTTGATCCTTGTTCTAAAAACACTCAAGAGGACGAGACCCTATAGTGCTGTCCCAGAAGAGCATGGGTTAGGGAGAAAGTTAAGTGACTTTGGGGAGGACTGTCAAGGAAGCTGCCTGGAGAGAGGGAAGAACTGTCTAGATCGAGGAGAGAATATGGGAACACTCCCAGGAACAGTACAAACTGAGCAGCCCCTGGGGCGACAGTAGGCCCTCGGAGAAAAACGGTTCACGGTGTCCCTAACAAGGAGGCTGGTCTCTAGGCCTGTGGAAATGGGCCACAGCAAGGACCTCCCAGGGGAAGCTTGTCACATAAGCAGAGCTGTGTGCCTGCAAGGTATTATGTAGACTCAGATACGTGCCTATCAGTCAAGACCAGTGTGGACTGAGGCCAAGAGGAGGCCTCCATTTCCTTCCTAGGATGCACACAGGAGCCTAGGGAACTCTGCATGATTTGGGGGGGGGGGGGGCAGGGAGGAATCCCTAGCAATGACTTACTTGACTCTCACCACTCTCAAAAATGATGGTGGGTTTCAGATTTAATTAGACTTATAAGAGCTATTTTTTGCATATAAATATTATAACAAGTAAAATTCACATCAACCATAACAATCTCCCTGAAAAAATAATGTGACCTGACCAATAAAAAAACTTTTGAATTCATTTCTTTATACAAATTTCTAACTGCATAAATAATCCTATATGTATCTAGAATTGATTCAGTCTTGAATTATTTTCTTAAGTTTGAGAAACAGTTCTGAGACTAACACCATGAAAAAATATGGTTTCTAGGGAAACAGATACCTCCTCCACATTATTAAAAACAAGAGCAAATAAGCATTACCACTCATCAAATTGGTGCTTTGATCTTGCCCTATATTTTTCACTTACTACTCTTTTTTTTTCCCCTTTGCTACTGATGTAGAAAAACTCAGGGTCCAATCTCTTATAGACTATTACCTAATAATACATTATCCGCTGACTTTCTGTGTCTTTTTTAAGGGCCCATCACTGTAATTACCTCAAATTCTTTCAGAATGGAGCAGGGTAAAAATAATGAAATACTATGGGGGCCATTTTGAACTTAACAAAAAATTTATAGTACCTATGTTAATATATTATGTTACCTTTACAAATGCCAGAGCTAGGGTACAGGGCCCATGCATACTTTATTGGCATGATATTTATCTCGTGAGAGGCTGCTGTATTTCAAATGAATTTCTATAGTTATCAAACTCCATATTAATAAGCAGTTTGCAGTGAGTCAAAATCGAAAATCTTCTGTAGAAGAAGAAAAAGAAAGAAAGAAAAGAAAAATGTGGGTGTTATCAAGGTCCATTCAAGTGGTTTAAATATAGGAGGAATCCTGAAAAATTTCTTCTAAAAATTATTATTACAACAAAAGTAAATAATAATAATTTAACACCTGCTAACTTTTTACCATGAGAAATTACTTTCCAATGTTAAGTGGAAAGACTTTTTGTAAGTGTTCCAAAACTTTTAGCAAATGTTTTCCTTCAGTGTCAATTCCAAATAGCAAATATATTAGTTGTTTAAGTCATCAGCGAATTCCTGGGGGATGAATTATAATATTATGAAACTACTTCCCTCTTTTGTGGCAACAAATTAGAACAATTAAAGAAAAAGTATCAAATGCTGGCCTATAAAAAGCCTAAGGTTATGTACAACACAGTCAGATGTCATTGCCAAAGAATAACTACAGGTACAGAGAAAAGCTAGTGATGAAGAAAAGTACAAAAATGGAAATTCAGTAGAGAAATGACTGTAGATGTTAAATCAGAGAAAAGAAATACTAAAACTATCATACAATATCATTTCTAACCTTGCTGAGACAGCGAAATGGGGATACTGATCATGGTGCAATTTAAAGAGAAGCAGTAGGCCACAAAATCTGTTATCGGATGACTTAAGCCAAATTCAAAACAAATATGCCAGAAGTATGAAACTGCCAAAACTCAATTACTCATGGCATCCCTGGTATAGCGATTTGAGGAGGAAAGAAAGGAAAATGCTATGTAAGTAATTACAACCAATAGAAATAAATGGCTCAAAAAGGCACTCTGTAGTGCCGGTAGGGTACAATATATAAGGCTCTTGGGAGTCAAATTGCCTGTGTTGGAATCCAGGGTCTGGTACTTGGGTTCATTAGTAAATTGCATAATAAAGTAAGTTAGAACATGACAAATGGTAACTGGTAATGTCCTACCATAGTTAGATCTTCCCTGGAGTTGTACAATAGGTTTTATATTTGCATAACTTAAATAAAAGAGAAAGGGGCAAGACCAAATTCATTCAAAGATTTCCTGCCAACCACAATGTTTGGGGCTGGGATAAAAGATCAGGAGTACAAGATGCTTCCTCTCAAAGAACTCACAACTACAATTTGACAAGCAAAAACCAAGGGTTTGACTGACCACTGGTCAGGGTTTTTTTTGTTTTTGTTTTTTGTTTTAACTGGATAAAATCATTTATTAATATTTGCTTAAAGCTTTACTTAAAAAAAGTCTCATTTATGCTATAAGTTGTTGAAAGTAATCTATAGTGACAACTATAATTTTAAAATAAAAACTAGGTCTGCAAGAATTAGCAAAAGATAAAATAAACCTAGATGTTGTCACTTTAGGCTCTGCATTTTCTCTCTCCTGCAAAGGAAGGAGAAAGAGAGCAGGTGTTCTAATGGATTTCTATCTTCTATTCAAATGGCAAGGTGGGTATATTTGACTTGCACTCCTTTGTCCATGGAAGCTGCTCCCCTATGCAGCTATTAGAAAAAAGAACACAATGAAAACAAAGCCACTGTCCCTTGAATTTTTATTCTTAGGAGTACTCCCTGTCCCTATTTCTTCCTTAAGTGTATCCATGAATTAGTCACCTCTAACATAGATACATGCTTTTATGAGTCTTAAAAGACAGGAAGTTGTGTTAAACTATATAGAAAGAAAAATACGTTTAGGTTTCTAACAAGTTTGAGAATAGATTTTACTAAAATATTTAAGACGTCATGGGCAACAAAGCCTTACTGTTTTCAGGAGTCAATAAAAAAACTTTTGTGTGGGGTGGGAAAAAGGTGAGAACAGTAATTCTCATATATGAAGTTATGTTTTAAATTCTTTTTTTCCTATATTTTATTGATTATGTTATTACACTTGTCCTGACTTTCCTCCCTTTGCCCACCTCCACCCAGCACTACCCACACACTCAGGCAATCTCAGCACCATTGTTCATGTCCATGGTCCATGTGTGTAAGTTCTTTGGCTACTCCATTTCCTATACTT
Source organism: Pteronotus mesoamericanus (assembly GCF_021234165.1). NCBI lineage: Eukaryota > Metazoa > Chordata > Mammalia > Chiroptera > Mormoopidae > Pteronotus > Pteronotus mesoamericanus. The sequence continues at coordinate 46,039,416 of NW_026555085.1, forward strand.
TACATCCCCATGGCTATTCTGTAACTACCTATTTGTACTTACCCCCTCACCTCTTCACCCATTCTCCGACACCCAACTCCCATCTGGCAACCATCAACACTCTCTGTAGCCATGATTCTGTCTCTGTTCTTCTTGTTTCCTTAGTTTGTTTCTTAGACTCAATTAGATATATATTTTTGCCATTTTGTTGTTTATAGTTCTGATTTTACTTTTTCTTAAATAATTCCCTTTATCATTTCATGCAATAATGGCCTAGTGATGAACTCCTTTATTTTTTTCTTGTATGGGAAACTCTTTGTCCTTTGATTCTAGATGATATATCTTTGCTGGGTAGAGTAATCTTGGCTGTAGGTGCCTGATTTTTGTGACTTTAAGTATTTCTTGTCAATCCCTCAGCTTGCAGTTTCTTGTGGAGAAATCAGCTGACAGTCTTATGAGAATTTCTCTGTAGGTAAATAACTGATTTCCTCTGGCTGCTTTTAAGATTCTCTCTTTATCTTTAACCTTTGGCATTTTAATTATGATGTGTCTTGGAGTGGGTCTCTTTGCATCCATCTTGTTTGGGACTGTCTGTGCTTCCTGGACTTGCATGCCTATTTCCTTCACCAAATTAGGGAAGTTTTATTATTTTTTTTCAAATAGGTTTCCAATTTCTTGTTCTTTCTCTTCTCCTTCTAGCACCCCTACAATGTGAATATATAAAACTTGAAGCTGTCCCAGAGGCTGCTTATACTATCCTCATTTTTTTTGGATTTTTTTCTTGTTGTTCTGATTGGTTGTTTTTGCTTCCTTATGCTCCAAATCATTGATTTGATTCTCAGCTTTATTCACTCTAGCATTGTTTACCTGTAAATTGTTCTTTATTTCATTTAGTGTATCCTTCATTTCTGACTGGATATTTTTTATGCTGTCAAGGTCCTCACTAAGCTCCTTAAGCATCCTTATAACCAGTGTTTTGAACTGTAGCTGATAGATTATCTCCCTTTTGTTTGGTTCTTTTTCTGGACTTTTGATCTGTTCTTCATTTTTTTTTTGAAATAATGCCATATTTCTTTGTCTTGTTTTGGCAGCCTCCCTGTGTTTGCTTCTATGTATTAGGTAGAGCTGCTATGACTCCATGTCTTGGTAGTGTGGCCTAATATAGTAGGTGTCCTGTAGGGTCCAGTGGCACAGCCTCCCCTATCACCCAAGCTGGGTACTCAAGATGCACCCTTTGTGTGAGCTGAGTACACCCTCCTCTTGTAGTTGAGCCTTGGCTGCTGCTGGCAAATCAATGGGAGGGATTTACCCAGGCCAGTCAGCGGCAAGGACTGGCTGTGACTACTGACCACCAACCTCCACCCTCTGTGGAGGATCAACTGTGCAGGGGCAGGGTGGTGGAGGTCTGAGGTGGTCTGTAGCTGTCCACTGGGTGTGCTGGCCCTTGGGTTTCCTGGGTGGTGCAAGCCAAGGTCAGCTCCCACCTGTGTTTTGCCCGGGACAACCCTACTTGAGCTATAAAGCAATCTGAGATGGCTGCTCCTTTTGCTGGGCTTGGAGATCCCCAGGCAAAGCCTAGTTGTGAATGTAGGCTGGCTGCTGCTAGTGCCGGGGGTGGGGCTCATTGAGGCCAGCTGTGGCTTGTTGGATAGGATTTAGGAAATTGTGAAGCAAGAGCCAACACCAATCATTCATATGGAAATGAAGCTTGGGTGGGCCCCCAAGTTGAGTGAGATGGAGTCTCTGGTGATCTCCAAGGCAGGTCAAACAATGTTAGCAAGGTTGATGGAGTCTCAGATACAGCACTCGCCTGCTGGCTCTGTGGCTCTGCAGCAGGAAGGTTTAGAAAAGGTACATGGCCTTTGCTCACCTTGATGCCAGACACTTCAGTTCCTCCGTTTATGCCACTGGTGCCTTTCAAGCTGTTAACCCTTGTGCTGGAGCTCCGAGGGAGGAAGTCTGTATAGGTTAGTCTGTATGTGGGTTCTTTAAGAGGAACTGTTTAGGGCTCCAGAAATTTCCACAGACACAATCCCGGCTGGTTTTTACAGCCAGAAGTTGTAGAGACTTATCTTCCTGGTACTGGAACCCTGGGCTCGGGATCCTGGAATGGGGCTGGGACTCCTTGGTCCCAAGATATTCCTCCTAAATTTTTATCCTCCACATATGGGTGAGGGACCAGCCTGTTCCGCATGTGCGCCCCTCCTACCAGTTTGGATGGATGTGGTTTCTTTAATTCCATAGTTATCGGGCTTCCATTCAACTCAATTTGTGATGGTTGTGAGCGACAGCTGTTCCATATTGTAGCTGTAATTTTGATGTGGTTGTGCGAAGAGGCAAGCCATGTCTATCTATGCCACCATCTTGACCAGAAGTCCCTAGACTTTAAATTCTTAAAAATGTTCTCTCAAGGACAGAAGGTCTCCAAGCAGGTTTGTATACTGTGCACCATGGATTGTCTCTGTGCGCCTGGATCTGATGAAAAAGTTCACTATGCTTGTGGTAAAGAATACTTGCCATTATTCAAAGTTTAACAAAAGAATACAGCAGCAATTCCAAGTACTAAGGTGGCATGCTTTACTTACAGAAAACCATAAAGAATTATTAATTTTTAAACTCTTGCCTATCCATAAACTCTTAATTGGAGAGAAAAATATGTCTTGTTAATATTATAAATCAAAATGTAGGCATTTAAATTGCATTGTAGGCATAGATTCAGGCAGAAATGACAAACTTTTAAAGATAGGAATTAGAATTTATTTTTGTTAAATTTAATGACAAAGCCAGCTGCAGGAGGAAAACCATTTAATAAAAAGAAAAACAATGAAGTACTCTCTGTGGCTTTGGCTAGAGGAGAAAAGCATTATTTCGGCACACACAGTTGTTCATACACAGGTCATAACATCTTTAATTTGATTCCCTGGTCTGTCACCAACATGGCTGAAGGTGTATTTGCACTTTTGTGAGGCTCAGAATTAGCAGAGATGAACAACTGAGGCAATGAAAAGGAAACACATCCCCGGAGATTAATTGGACAGGAAGAGTTTTATTAATGAACTCCAGGAAGGACTGATGACAGAGACATGACAGAACTAAATGAATTAGAATAGAAAGGAGTTCACATTGGACATGAGCCAGGAAAAAGAGGCCAAAAGCTAGAAATAAAAAAATATGTACAGATTCAGAGAGAAACACACCCTCCTTCCTTCACATTGGAACAAGAGCAAAACACTATATTCCCATGTTTTTCAAGTCCAAATGAATTGTAGTTACTACCATGAAGAAAGCTGCAGCATATAGCAAATGACACAAATTTGAGAAATTTCTGTGTTAAATTCTTATCCTATGTGTTTATTTTTAGATGATTCTATACCTGGAGAACTACTGTCTCAAATCAACTAAAATAGTAATAAAAGAACATTTGGATTTTAAAATTAAAAGAACTCCCTAGTAAAATAAAAGCAACATTTTCAATTTTTTTGTTTCTTGTTTTAAGGAACTTTTGTTAAAACCTCTGGGACTAAAAATGTGTTACCAAGCTGCATAGAACTCTGGAAAAAAGAAAGCTGGAGTATTTTCTAATGTTGTTTCTTGACAACTTACTTCAAAGAGATGCTGTAAAGGATTGGACTGGAGTTTTTCTTCATAGCCAAATAGTTGGAATCCAGTTCCCAGAAGACCTACCACAATAGTTCGTAAATGAAAACATAAAATGGAACAGTAGAGAACAATCATAGCAGAGAACAGGTATAGTTCTATAAAAAGATCAATCTCCCACAATTATGTATCTTGAGAACATTGCAAACACATACTATATCACCTTCTGCTACCCCATAAATTGACACAAGTCAAATTCAATATATTGAATCATAAAGTCAATAGGTTGAAATGGATCAATTACTAAAATTAATTTCACAGAAACCAATATGAACTCATGAAAGGCAGGCCCTAAAACTAGTTTCTCTTTGTACTAACAATGTTCAACAGCTCCCTAGCAGACATAAGAAAAGAATCATTTGTTGGGCAGCTACCCTGGGGAAAACATGATGCTTGGCACTGGGCATCATGTTGGTTTGTTTTTTTTTTTTAAACTTGTAGATATTAAAATAAAACAAAGGTAAGAATTATCTTGGTCTTATAATATTACTTCTTAAACAAACAATTGAATTTAAGCAATAAAAAAATAAAACTTGAAACATCCATGATTACTTCTCTCATTCAGAAGTGACCAAGCAACAAAATTCTTTTATCTGGCCAACTTTTGTGAATGACTTTTTTTTTTAGTCTTTGATGATAAGTTCATCATTCAGAGACAGTGTTAATTTGAACCTTTAAAAAAAAGTAATTGAAGTTTACAAACCAGCAATGAAAACACCTAGTATGGACTGTGAGTATTTAAGATACTGTGCTAAAGGATGATCACAATTTCAGTTTGAAAGGGTATCTGCAGTGTGGGGCCAACAGCAATAGAAGGTATTATAGTTTATTTAAAAAAGCATCTTTCTATAACTATATCAATTACCAAGCTTCAGCTCTAAAGGAGCTACTAACACTGGGCCTTGCAGATTGATGTACTTTTTTCTATACTGGCTCAGCAGAAAGTGGGATGCTACTGAACACATGCATATAAGAGTATACTACTTTGGAGCTTAGAAAGGACTAGAAGGATGACTAAAATATGTACCAGTTCTATTCAATTTCAAGTAAAAGCATATATGATTGTGATTCAGAGTCTTGGGAGCAAGCAGGGTTTGGAAAGATGCTGAGGTTTCTAAAAAAACAGAAATAGGAAAAGTAAGGGCCAATGCCATTTAACATTTCACCTAACATATTTTCAAAAACTAATTCTGTGCCTTGGAACGTCTGCCAACTTTCAATAGGGGATAGCTGAAACAACCAAAATTAAAACTCTTCAACAATGACGGTTATAATGGAAATGTTGACAGATCATTAAGCACTGCAGTTCTTTAGAGAAAAAACAGCTATAATAAAATCCTGCAGTTCAAATTTTATGACTACCATAATCACATATTTGCTAATGCCTGTGAAATGCCTTAAATTGGTCAAACTAATGCAAAGCGGACACCATCTATTAAATCTGATGGTTGAGCCTAGAGCCTAAACCCCTGACTACCAGCTGCTGTGAACTGCAGGTAGGTTTTTAAAATGCAGGGCATTCTCTAATTCCTCCACATAAAAGCACAGTGGATATAAGAACAGATTTAAATTCAAACCTTTTTAAGGTCTAAAAAAGATTTTTATTAACTGGAAGAATAATATAAGAGTAGGTCACGATAGGCCTGTCTTTTGAAAGCTTTGATTTCATTTCACTAGATATGGAACATAATATTACCAGTGAACTTTAGAACTGGCAGTGCACATTGTACTTTATAGAAGCTTTAAAATATTACCTAGCCGTTCCTTTGGATTAGTATTATAAAATACATCCCAGGACAGAGTCGTTCATCATTCTAAGGGCCTCTTATGTGCCATGGATACAAAAATAATTAAGATACACTCCATGCCCTCAAAAAACACATTATCTAGCAGGGAGAGAAGCACACAAATAAAACAGTGAGGCGGAAGTCTATTTGACTAGCACTGGGTACTAGGAATGTAGTGATGTGAGAAGGTGGGCAAGGAAGGATGTGTCTTGTGTCAATGCTTTACAGAGGTGATACTGTAAGGGCTGGGTCTTAAAGACATACATAGTAGTTGCCAGAGATTTTTTAAAACTGCATTTTACATGTTACCTGTCCTTCCCCACCTTAGCAACTACATTTGTCTTGCCCTTCTATACCCTGATTACTGGTGTATATGAGCTAAGAATGATTCTGACTAAATTCTTGATATTGGGGATAATTTGTCACATTCATCTGTCTGGGTCCTACTCCTCTTTTCCTCTTTGTTTTTCCTCTAGATCATGGGCCGAGGATATAAAAACATGTGGGATGGCCCACGGAGGCTGGACTTCCCTGTTTTAAAAATGGTGGCTCATACCCTGGACAGTGTGGCTCAGTTGGCTGGGTGTTGTCCTGCAAAGTGAAAGGTTACCAGTTCAATTTCTTGTCAGGGCACATGCCTGGGTTGTGTAAGTTTAGTCCCTGGTTGGGACACATAGGAGAAGCAACCTATCAATGTTTCTCTCCCTCTCTCTCTAAAAATAAATAAATAATACAATCTTAAAAAAAAAAAAAAATTGGTGGACCACTCTGACCTCTGTGGCTCAGTTGTTTGGGCATCATCCTGCAAAGAGAAAGGTCGCTGGTTTGATTCCCAGTCAGGGAACATACTTGAGTTGTGGGCTAGGTCCCCAGCTGGGGCACATGTGAGAGGCAATGGGTCAATGTTTCTCTCCTTATCTTTCTCCCTCTCTTCCCCTCTCTCTAAGAATGAATAAATAAAATTTTTTAAAATAAAGAGGTGGGTCTGTGGCTGAGAAGGGTGAATATAGCTATACTCAACTTCTTCCCTGTGTATTCATTTCTACACTTAACTCACAAATATAAGCTATTTTTCTTTAATGAAACCACAAAAGTCTATATTTATTGGGTGTTTTTCTAAATGTGTGAAGTTTCCTCCCTCAAAACTTACTTGAGTAGTTTGAATTACTCTGATAAATAGAATACAAGATTTATGCAAAAGAGCCATTAGGAAGAAAAAAAATAGGTAGGAAGCACTACTTTATCTAATTGAGATTCTGCCTATATTCTGTCCAGATGATCAGGTGACCTGATATTAAAACATATTAAATTTAAGAGTGAAATGAAAAATAAAATCTCAAACTTACCAAACTGCATGCCCCAATCTCCAAGGTAATTTATTCTGGTTACTTGATGTCCTAAAGCTTCTTTGAAATTTGCTATGAAATTTCCTAGTAATGAACACAACATATAGTTTCTCATTCTTGTTATCCATTTTGGCATAAGAACCACGTGGTTCTCTATTATTAAAGTATAATACAGAAATATCTTTTGGCAAAATTCATCAACTCAGTTTTTTTTAATTAAAACATTAATTATTGTGTTCTCATCTATGTTATCGAAAGTAAGGAATTATTGGGGGGGCAGTTATTACAAAGAATCTCCTAATGTTCATAAGAACAGAGATTTTATTAACATTAATGGGAATAGGGGACATCTCCAAATCAATGCCAAGGACAGAAAATAACACCATCTTAGTAATTAATACAAATCAATGCCAAGGACAGAAAATAACACCATCTTAGTAATTAATAAGAAGTAATTTGGCTATGCCCTAAAGAACCTGAGCAATATTGCTTTTATTTCTAAATAGCTCACTTTACCAAGTAAATTCTCAATAAATATTCTCTTTTCCTGATCCTAAAAGTTCCCTTAACAACTATTAAACAACTTTATCATGATCTATCCATCTTTCCTTTTCATCAGTCCTTTACTTTTGACTTACTCATGTAGCTTTCCTTACACTGTGTATTTGTTATACTTTTTTTTAATCAAGTCCTATCATTTCTTCTCTTAAAATTCAGCTTGAGAACTTTTTAACAGAGAAAGCTGACTCCAGTTTAATAATAATGTATGTCACAACTGATTTCTCCAGTTCCTAGAATTATTCAAGTATGGGTTAAATGACTTTCTCTTACGCGTGTAATAGACAGACTTCTATACTGGAAGGCAGACTAGATGAGATAAACTTCAAAGTCAGTTCCAATCGTAATTGCAGTTTTTAAATTGTACTGCTGCATTATATTGTTTAAAATATATAAAAATCATAAACCTATACATTAAAGTAGTGATTTTCAACTGGTGTGCTTCAAGAGGCACACTGCTGTGCTGCCAGAGTTTTTAAAACATGCAATACCTGACTACATACTCAATCAGGGGCAGTGACCTCTTTTCTCCTAGACTGTCAAATAAAAAAATGACAACAGCCAACACAACACATTCTCGTGTGAATGAATCAAAATTACACCCATTTTGTTTCTGGTCAGATTGGCAAAAAAATAGAATATATTTTTTGGTGTGCAGCAGAATTTTATTAATTAGCTTATCTGTGCCATGAGATAAAAAAAGGCTGAAATCACTGCACTAAAACATTATAGCTCTGAAGTACAATAGTAATCTCTATTAGAACAGACTTGTTTCATTTTCCAGCATTGAACACTGCAGTTAGTAAACCCATCACTAAGATTTTCTTTTTCTTTTTTTAAATTGAGATATAATTGACATAGAACATTGTTTCTTTTTTTAAAACAAAACACATGAACAAAAAATTGGGAAAGATTATTACCATCTCTACATAATTATTTTCCTTTTTTACATTTTTTTGGATTTTCTCACATACATACACTTTTTTTACTTTTAAAAAGTTAAAATCATAACAAATATACCAGTTAAAACTGGTTTCTGAGTTAATCTTTTGGTTTAGAACAAATTTCTTTTTTCCACTTTTAAACAAATTTTCCCCATTTCACATAATATTTAATTAGCATCAAGCTCATATAAATTCGAATTTTTTTCTATTGTTATTTAAGCATCAAACCATTAGACTGAATTATTGAATACTGCTCCAAAGACACATTTAGTATTTTCTGTGAAATGACACTTACCTATGATGGTAGAACGCAAATGTCCAACATGAAATTTTTTGGCAATGTTAGGTGAACTGCAAATAATTGCAAAAGTTATATTTCTGTTGTAAGAACAAGAGTTCTAAAATGAACTAGATCATGCCTCCACAATTTAACACATTTGGGGCCTCAGGCCTTTGGTAATTTGGGGAAAAGATAAGTTAGAACTCAAAGAATCATCCTTAGTGAAACTGACCCTGTGATTAATGAGGCTGTATCATACAAAGAAGTGGCACACTTTAGAAGAAGCAGGTACATATAAGGATTGATTTAAAAAAAGAACGAAGAAATTCAGAAATACTGTTTTGACACAAACCCTGTTGATAATAGGGAATTAAATTTAGTGCACCAGTTCACAAATCCTTTATCCTATTAACAATTATTGAGGACCTCAAAGAAATTTTGTTTGTATGGGTAGTATCTACCAATATTTACTGCATCAGAAATCAAGAGAAAAATGTAAAAAATATTTATGAATTAATCTTCCCACAATAATCAGAAATCTGATTCACCACTCCAAATTCACAATCAACACCTTCATCACTCCCATGTGCTTAAGAAGTTTTAATCAATAATTTAACAGTACAAATGCTTCTAAGGCACTCACTATTAACAGGCAGTTTTATGCACTTTACACGCATTAACTCAATACTCATAAGAAGTGTGAAGTAATGTACTCTTAATCTCTTATTTTATAGATGAGGGAACTAAGACAACAAGGAAAAGAAGTAAAGAAATGTGGCAATATCCTGATGACTTGAATCTGGGTGATGAGTATATAGGATTTAATTTTACTTCTCTGTTTTGTGTATATTTGAAATTTTCATACTTTTTTTATATTAAAAAGATGAATTACCCAGTAAGTCGGAAAAATAGATAAAACATTAGTTTTATAAAACTAGATAGTTAAAGTCTATGGTTCCTGAAAGAACGAGAACAAACAAGGTAATCCCAGGACTGCCTTAATAGCAAATTTGGGAGCAAAGAAGAAAAATTTCCAGTACGAAATGTTTGTATGGGAAAAGAGAAAACGTTTCAAATCAATAATCTAAGATTTTCCTTTAAAAAACTAGAAAAGGAGGACCAAAGTAAGCAGGATAAAAGAGAATAACAGAGAAAAACAAAAATCAATAAAATAGGAAAAAAAGGATAGAAATGTTCTATTACTATATATAATTGTAGTGGTGGTTACAGGACCTGTACACCTTTGCTAAAACTCATCAAATTATATGCTGAAATATGGTAAACTGTACTGTATTGTATGTAATTATACCTCAATAAAGCTGATTTTTTAAAAAGAAATTTCTTTAGTTTTAGACAGAGGGGAAAGGAGGGAGAAAGAGGGAAAGAAACATCAATGTGTGGTTGCCTCTTGCACGCCCCCAACTGGAGACCTGGTCTGCAACCCAGAGGCTTATGCCCTGCCTGGGAATCGAACCAGTGACCCTTTGGTTTGCAGGTTGGTGCTCAACCCACTGAGCCACACCAGCCAGGGCCCTGTACTGAGTTTTGAAGTAATGCAAGAGGAGGTAACTGAAATGACAGGCAAATTGTTTTGGAATGTTGCCTCAGGGTGACCACATGAAGTCCTCCTCTCTGTGATACAAAAAATGTTTAAACTTAACTTTTAAGTATCATGATTGAGGTGCACTGCTAGTATAAGATTTATTCATATTCTCTGACTGCTCCATAGGAACATTAGTTTACTTGGCAATCAGTACTTATCATAAACAGATGAGTTTACTGAGTCTTTTAGGATGTCTTTTCTTCCCCCCCCTCCAGTACTTTTTACTTATTTATTTTTTGTTGTTGTTCAAGTACAGTTGTCTCCATTTTCCCTCCACCACTTTCCTCTGGTGCACCCAGCAAGTCTTTTCTAAGAACACAAATGGCAGAGGCAGTGCAAATGTGGAATCCGTAAAGCCCACTTGCTTCTGTTATTATGTAGGTGTTAATAATCTCTAAATTGAATTCAGTTATCCTCAAAAATTATGAGTTAGAAAACCCAAAATCTTATTTCCCATATAAATTTTTAAAAATCCTCCACAGAAATATATACTAAAGGAAACAAAAGGCTCTAGCAAGTTCTGCCTCCCTGTATCAGAAAAAAAATTCATTAAGACTCTTCAGGTTTTAGGAAGGCAAATTCAGTATCTCTGATAATTTTCACAAGCGGTCAACCTCTCAATTATACTCTGAAAGTGTTTCCTTTCCTTTTTTGGTTACTTAAAAACTGTTGAAATATTAGACAGTTGCACACATAGCGTATCAGAAAGTTATTAAGAAGACTATTTAGAGATACATTAAGACTTCAAGCTACTTTTCTGATAATTTTTAAAATTACATATTCCAAATAGTACAAGGCTTATTCCTTGGTAATCAAATTACTTTAAAATTCTTAATATGGTAGTAACCATTACCTCTATTTTAAAAGTTTACTAAAATGAAGAACTAGTTCTGCCCAAAAAAGTAGCTGTTAAATACTTAATTCAAAAAAAGAAAAGAGTCCATAAAAATCACTAGACTTTCTTTTTATTGGAGTACAACAATTTTTATTCAATTCACTGTGATTTTAAGAAAATAATATAATCTCACTGGTTTTCAGTTTTTCCACCTGTAATTTCATGAGACCTCAGATGGTAACAGTAAAATACCCACCTTCTCAGCCAACTGATTAACCAACACATAAGAAGAGTAGGCACTCACCTGAATTCCACCACAATCTTTTTCTGGGGAAGACCAGAGAAAAGCTCACTTTTCAATCCATATTTACAGCCATCTTCAATGACTTGATTTAGCACTGTCTGAAAAGTAAAGGCTGGGATTTAATGATAGAAAAAACTGCAATTTTTAAAACTACTTTGTTACTAGAAACTAAATTGGCTGATTTGTTTATTCTAATTTATGGAACTGAGAATTTTATAGCTCTGTCAGCAGCACCAACTTCTTGAGTTCATATCTATGGGGACTGTGCTCTTTTATACATCCTGTCTATTCCTCCTCACAGTGATTAATGATGTAGGTATTTTACAGGTGAAGAAACTGACATTTAGGTAGGTTATGTAAATGCCAGAAGCCCCACAGCAAATAGTATTGATTACAACAAAACCAGGAGCAGCATCTAATATTTTATTGACTGCATACTATGTGTCAGGCACTGTTCTGGGCATTTTCTATGTATATACTCATTTAACCCTCACAACAACCTTAAGAGATATGCATGATTTTTACAAATGAGGAAATAGGAGCACAGAGAAGTAAAGTAACTTACTCAAGGTCATACGGCTATTAAGTCATGTAGCAAAAATTGTTTTAACTCTATAGCTTATATGCTAACTATTGCATGCTGCTGCTACTTTTGTGATATGAATGATCACAAGCAATGGTAGAAAACAAATAAAAAATTAGAATTCAAATGCCTATTGGCTATGTTAGTAAAAACCAGGAAATATTATAGAAACAGCCAAAACAGTCCAGGTTAATTTTTAGTTATTAACACAGGACTATTGTATAGTTCATAAAATTGGTATTTTATTTTTTTGCTAATGGTGGTAATTTATTTATTTTAGGGTTTTGAATTTACTGCGATAGACTTTTACTTACTTATATTGGTTTTGCTTTTCAAACTGGATTCTGAGTCCTAAATATGCAGTTTATGATGTGAAGAATGTCACTAACATAAATGAGAGTTAGTTAAGATGGTCACTTAATGGAAAAGGCAGAAAGCAGGAAGCAGCAAAGTAGTCCTTTTAAGATGCATCTACAGAGTGGTAGGTTCAAGTCTAGATGTTTTTATGTTATCTCTAAGCCTCACAATCAGAGGTGAGCAACATTTCCCACCAAACAGCTGCAAAAACTAAGATTCAGGAACAGTATGCATTTGCCCAAGGACACAGAGAAAACATTCTCTTCACTCACACTGTACAGTGGGACACAGAAATAAAGGGTTAATAAGCATATAGACATTAAAGAAAATAGAGCCTGCCATATACTAGGTGCCTACTAATGTTAATTACTTCAAGAATATGTGGTACAAGAAGACTGCAAGTAGGGAGGTAAACTGAGAAGTAATTCATATGCAGATTATTCTAAAGTTAAAGTCTACCCATCTTTTTCACTTTCCATCCCTTTTTATAAAATGGATGTTAGACTCCACAAATGGTAATAGCAATAAATTAGAATTCTTTTTAACAAATGGTTCTGAGTTCATTGATTTCTCTGGCACAAACAAAAGAAGTAACTTTAATAAAGAACTATCTTATATGCTTCACTTCCAAACATTCCAACAATCTGACCCACCTGTCACCTAGAGCTTTTTTCTCTATTTCACTGAAAGCGCTCTTCAAGCAAAATTCTAAATGTCAAACCTAAATGAATGCTTAAATTTTAATATGTTACTTTTATGAATACATTCTTCTTGTAAAATAAAAAAATAAACAATTAAGGTAAGGCTCAAGTCTAGAGTCCCTTTTGATTCCTTGGTCCCTTCTGGCCTTCCCCAGGGATAACCACTTTTCACACACTATCTTAGCTGATGACTACTGTCTTCTTGCAACGACCCTGTGTCCTTAGTTGTAATGACCACTCTCTACTGACTTTTGCCTCTTGGTTTTCTTTGCAGGCTCTTCTTCCAATGCCTGTCCCTCCAATTCCCATCCTGCACTCCTTCCTTGCTTCTTGCTATTTACATTACACATCCCCTAGGTATAAATTGCTAAGACTTCAACTATTACTTACCTAGCAAGTTATCTCCTGTGCCACAGAGTGATATATCCAGCACAGGGTTGGACAGCTCTCTCAAGTACTTGAAACAGAATATATTGGGTTGGCCAAAAGTTCATTTTTTCCATAAAATAAAAGACGCATATTTCATTTTCACCAATAACTTTACTGATTTGGATATTTTGAGTACGTCAGCTATCTCCCGCATTGATTATTTTCAATTAATGTCTTGATTTGATCACTGTCAACTTCAATGAGCCTACCTGGATGTGGAGCATCTTCCAGCGAGAAATCTCTAGCACAGTACTTTGCAAACCACTTTTGACATGTTTGGTAAATCACAGCACCTTGTCCAAATACTCCACAAATCTTGTGTGTGTTTCAGTTGTGTTTTTACCTTTCTTGAAATAATAAAGCGTAATATGCTGAAAATGTTGTGTATTTTCTTCCATCTTCAACATTAAAATGGCTACACAAAAATTTGATTTTGATACTTTTTAAAAAAATGCATGCTGATAGGACAGCTGTTACAATACAGTCTAACACAATCGTTTCAAATGAAATTAAAGACAACTAAGTGCTATTAGAGCCATCTTAGGGAAAAAACCAAACAAACTTTTTGGCCAACCCAACACTTCACTTCCTTCTGTGTTCTCCATTTCCATGATCTTTACCCCCAGCTAGCCAAGTCTAAAACCTAGGAGTTCCTAAGATTACGCTTTTCCCTCCCTAATATCCACAACAAATCAGGTATTAATCACCAAACCAAGCTCATGCTATCTAATGATAACTAAACATCATTGTAGTTATATCCTCTGTCCCCATCATACGTCAGTTATATCACTACAAAACAACAAAGCAATAACACCTATCCTCTTATATAATGTACATATAAATGCAGTTAGCCATTGAAGAACACGGGGGTTAGGAGCACTGACCCCCAGTGCAGTCGAAAATCCATGTATAATTTTTGACTCCCCCCAAACTACTAATAGCCTACTGCTGACAGGAAGCCTTACTGATAAACAGTTTATTAACACATTTTTGTATGTTATATGTATTCTGTACTGTATTCTTACAATAAAGCTAGAGAAAAAATGTTAAGAAAATCATAAGGAAAATGCATTTACAGTATTTATTGAAAAAAATCCATGTATAAGTGGACCCATGTAGTTCAAACTGGTGTTGTACAAGAGTCAATCATATAACTATTAAATGAAATTTTATTAGTGTTATACCAAAAATCATATGTACCACCTGTGGTACACACAGAAAAACACTAAAACTCTTTATGCAGAGCATATAAGGCCCTTCACAGTATATAATTTCATATCCTCCACTACATCATCCTATGTGCAAAACATACTCAATCACCTGCTGATTTCCAGACAATGCCATGTTCTTGACTGTATTCTGGCCCAAGCTGTCCTCTCTGCCTGGAATGCCTGCCTTTGTATCTCCCAGGTAAATTCTTCTTTATCTTTATCTCAATTCAAGGTTATTCCTCTTCCCTCAAGGCAGACTTGAATGTACCTTTCTTTACACTGGACTGCAATTTTAAACATGCCTCCATTTTATTAGTCAACACATTATTATACCCAAAACACATCACACTATTTTTTATTTCTTTTTGAGCATAAGCTCCTTGAGAGTAGGAGCTATGACATTTTATCTTTAGATTTCAGTAATATAATCCCTGGTAAATAATAAGCACAGGTTTATTAAATTAGTGGGCACACAGAAGAAAGCTACTAACTCTTGAATGGCAGTGAGCTAGTAAATTCCCTCAATTCCAATAGATGAACAAGCTACAGGCCCATCTATTCATCAATATGTCTAAATGTAAGATTTACTCAGCAATGTAAATATAGGTGCATAATAAGTTTCCAATCAGAAATTAAATCTTTCAAAGTTTTCACTTTTTGGAGTGCTTTAAGAAATTAACAAATACTCTAATTGGCTGGCACTTTTTGTCTATCACCATCATTTTTCTGTGGATGACTTCTGTCATTTAACCTAACTCTTTGCTGGTTGCTATCTCTCCACAGCTCTCAACAGGACTTATAAGCAAGCTACCACTATCTATTTGTCTAGTCAATTCTTTGGTCAATAGTGGAAAGTGCTTAATTATTTACTATTTCTGTATGTTCAACCAACTGACACTACATATGAATTGAATGCATCCTGGCTGCCTACTGACATAACTTAATCAGTGAAATAATGAGCAGAATTAGAACCATTTGAGTCAGTATCTTGTTTTTCTTAAGTCTTAGTAGAGCATGCAATACTGAATTTGGCAAATAAAAAATGCATGCATATATGTGAAATTAAAATGATGTTATCCACTGTGTATTTCTAAGGCACACCTAAAAAATAGGATTTTGGTAGCCCCTTTCCTAGCTAAATTCTTTTCTTTTTTCCTTCCCCAATCCGAATTAACTATTACTTGAAGTTACAGTTTCTCTTTAAAGTTATCCATAAGCTACTAATAGGCTGAAGTCTGGTACCAAAGTCATAGTTCTTCACCATGTATGAATTGACTAGTATCTTCCAGCTTTGAAAATTTATGGTCTAGCCAGAGACCTGGCAGTTTCTATTGCACTTCATTTCACATTTTAGCCTCCTACTTTTGAGAATGATTTATATGAAGAGATTGTAAGCCACTATTCGTGATTCAAATTTAAGCTAACATTTAATCATCCCTGGTGCTGGCAGTGCTAATAACTCAACCGCAACTCATGAATAGATAATGTTTTGTGCTCATGTAAGTTGGTACATGTGTTAGCAATGACAAATTCATAATTCTCTGCTTGAGGAATAAGTTTTGGACATAAATCACTGGTTACATGTCAATCTTAATAGATCTAAAACGTAAAAAAAAAATTTCTAATGGTTCTAAAAGAGTTGAATATTTTTCTTGATATGATCTGAAAAATTCATTAGTCATGCAAATGATCACTGTTTAAGGACAGAAATAGTGGAGCCAGATGTAGGAGAAGTTAGACTTTGAGCAAAAAAGAATTGTAATTTATGACTTCTGGTCAAGATGGAGGCATAGGTAGACATACTTCACCTCCTGACGCAATCACAGAAAAAATTACAACTAGTTTTCAAAACAAATAACCAGAACTGTCAGAAAATAGAGCTGTATGGAAGTCTGACAACCAAGGATTTAAAGAAGCCACATTCATCCAGACGGGTGGGGGCGTGGAGTAGAGCAGGTGGGCGGAAAGGTGGTGTGGTGCAGAGAGGTGGTGGCAGCAGTGGCTTGGGCAGTCCCACATTCATGTGTGGTAGACAAAAATCAGGAGGGACACCTTGGGAGCAAGCGATCCCAGCCCCAGGCCAGACCACACAGCCCAGGGTTCCAGTGCCAGGAAGATAAATCCCCCTAACTGCTGGCTATAAAAACCAGTGGAGGTTGGGGCAGCAGAAGAAACTGCCAAATTTTCAGGAGAGTTCATTTAAAGGGCTCACATGGTCCTAGACTATACACAAATCCACCCATTCTGGGATTCACCAACAGGGCAACAGCTGGTATGGTGTCAGCTGCATACAGGAAGCGGGTGAAGTGACTGAAAATGGAGCGACTGCTGGGAAAACCTCCAGAAGCCAGGCAACAGGCATTGTGCCTTCTCTGAGCCCTCCCCCCACACAGGCAGTGAAGCAGGTTACTCTGCCCTCGGATTACCTAAGATTCTGCTCCACACAATTTACAGGTGCCTTTTAAATGGAGTCAAGGCAGCTCTACCTAATACACAGAAACAAACACAGGGAGGCTGCTGAATTGAGGACAGAAAGAAATATGGCGCAAATGAAAGAACAGAACAAAACCCCAGAAAAAGAACTAAATGAAATCAGATAACCAAATCATCAGATGCAGAGTTCAAAACACTGGTAATGGCCTATAGACCAAAAGGTCACCAGTTCGATTCCCAGTCAGGGCACATGCCTGGGTTGCGGGCAGGGCCCCCAGCAGGGGTGTGAGAGAAGCAACCGATGGATGTATCTCTCACACATCTATGTTTTCCTTCCTCTTTCTCCCTTCCTTTACCTCTCTCTAAAAATAAATAATAAAATTAAAAAAAAACTTAAAAAAAATAAACTGCTAGTGATCAGGGTGCTCAAAGAACTCATTGAGTACAGCAAAAATGTAAGGGAGGAAATGAAGGTTACATTAAGTGAAATAAAGAAAAATCTACAGGTAGCCAACTGTGGAGAGTGTTGGGAACCATCTTGCTTGGTTTCAGGGACTTCAGCGTCGCCGACAGGCAAGAGGGCCGCAAGGCTGGAAATAATGAAGGAGGCCTTGAGAAAACAGGCCACTGAGGAGACGAAACCTGTCCCCCTGGCAGGGGTGCAGCCTCTGCCTCCCTCACATCACCCTGCTTGGCCCTATCATGGTTGGTAGTCAATGATGGGTAAGATTCCTCAAGAGGAGGGATGACTTCAGACAGACATAGCTGGTATGGGCAGCAGACAAGGACTTGGGGGACACGGAGCAAGGGCAAAACGGCCCACACCCCTCGGCTCGGCTTGAACTTGGCCAGAGTCCTCAGTCTATCTGAAAGAAATCTTATCTCTTGGCGGCTCTGCCCTGCCTGCCTGGCTCAGGCTTGAAAAAATACTAAAGGCAGGTACAGCCCTAAACTGGATCAGGCGATTCACAGGGGGAAACCAGGCCTAGAGGTAAGTTCCCTGAAGCATGCTTTGTTCTTCCCTCAAAAGCTATGATAACCAGCTTATACTGGGAAGGAGATTTACATTATTCATAGACTCTGATCTGAGGCAGATCTCTTGTGTTCCTTCAATTGTTACCTATGATCTCTATCTGTTTTCTGTAAACACAGCCTTTTGACATTGATTGATGATCTTTGCACCCACACCCCTGTGCATATAGTTCTCAATAAAAGCCTTTGGACTCTGGGGCTCAGGACCTTCTCCACTAGAGGGAGTAAGAAGCATAAATGGTAGGCACAAAACAGACAGGGGAAGTTAAGAATAGTGTAGGAAATGGAGAAGCCAAAGAACTTATATGTATGACCCATGGACATGAACTAAGGGGGAGGTGGGATGCTGGTGGGAGGGTCCATGAACTAAGAGGGAGAAAAATGCTGGTTGGGGGGGGGGTGCAGTCGGCGGGGGGGAAGAAAGGAGAAAAAAAAATGGGACAACTGTAATAGCATAATCAATAAAATATACTAAAAAAAAAAAGAATAATATAGGAATTGGAGATGCCAAAGAACTTACATGCATGACCAATGGACATAAACTAAGGAGGGGATTGCTGGAGGGGGGCAAAGGGGTAAATATTGGGACAACTGTAATAGCATAATCAATAAAATATATTTTAAAAACATTATAATTTATAACATAGGCACTTTCAATACACCTTTTTCAGGCTATGGGTGTTCACTACTTAGCTACTGTGAGCAATGGGCTTGTTCCTTTATCAAAAGTCACACTCAGATCCGGATCCTTAAGGCCACAATGCAGGGAGAATTCCTATGTGAGAAAGAATAGCTGGACCTCAGAGGCCTAACTCTTATTCTCTCCATTGTTAATGGAAAAGGATTTGGAAATATTTTTAATAAGCTAGTGGACATTCTTAAACCAGAGAAAAATCTCAGTTTGTTAATTGTAATAAAACATGAAAATTCATGGCCATTAAATGTTTAAATTATTAAGTAAATACCGTATTTTGCTGTGTATAATGTGTATCCACGTTTTTGGTCCAAACTTTCAAGAAAAAATTCTTTTGTTTTAATTTTTTAATTCGACTTTTAATTTATTTATATTTAGATAAGTTGCTTTTATATTATAAAGGAACTTTAGCATTTATTTTGAACATATTATGGTACAAGAAATTTTATGTAAGAAATAATTGCAAAACAGAAGAAACAGATACAAGGTATTTCCGGTACTACCCTTGTATAATACATATCCTTATTTTTCCTTCAAAAAATTGGGCAAAACTGTGCGCATTATACACAGCTAAATACGGCTTATACATTGACTTAAAATAAAAACCACATCTTGCCCTGGCTGGTGTGGCTCAGTGGATTGAGTGCCAGCCTGCGAACCAAAAGGTCACTGGTTCAATTCTCAGTCAGGGCACATACCGGGGTGGCAGGCCAGGTCCCCAGTTGGGGGTGTGCGAGAGGCAACTTCTCTCTCATATACTGATGTTTCTCTCCCTTTCTTCCTCCCTCCCCTCCTTCTAAAAATAAATAAATAAAATCTTTAAAAAAAAACAAAACCCCACATCTCTTTCAGGTAAGATGGCTATAAAGGCACACTTCATCTACTATAGCACAGTCTCCCATCTTAGGAGAAACAAAAACAGTACAATATTGCTGCCTATCAAATGGCCTAAAGCTTAGTGGGCACTTTGGTGAGTTGGATTTCTACTTCAATAAAATTAAGACAACAACTGGAACAGTTGCTTATTTAAAAAAGGTAAATTAGACTTGTTGGCATGCTAAATTTTTTTCTAATATGTTATTTATTTTTCAGAGAGAGAGGAAGGGAGAGAGAAACAGAGGTAGAGATACATTGATCTGTCACTTCTCATACGCCCCCAACTGGGTACCTGGCCCACAACCCACAATTCCTGACTGAGAATTCAAACAGTGACTTTTTGGTTTGCAGGCCAGCTCTCAAACCACTGAGCCACGCCAGCCTGGGCTGGTTTGCTAAATTGACATGAAGTGTTATCAAGAGGCCAGCAGGTTGTAGATACTTTTTAAAAAGCTCAAAAAATTTTTCTTCTTGTCCTTGTCATGGATTTTGGTTAATTTACTTTGAAGTAAGAATGAAAAAAAAAAAAGGCTAATGACCTACAGACAAGTATGAAATAGTATCTCTGCTTCAGTGCAAAAATATATTATTAGAAATTATGGTTTTATAATTGTTTTCAACAGGCAGCATTTACTAAGTCTGACCAACTTGATACTGGTGTGTGTTTTATTTTTTTAAATAATACACCAAAGCATGCATTATGATAAATTTTAAAGTTTAACCAAGATGAAACTCTTAACAAAAGGTCTCATATTGTTGCCTATCCAGGAGTACATGTCCTCCATCGTCTTACTCATGTGAGACCCAATTCTTCTATGTGATTTCCTCCAATCCTCCAGGACATCCTGATTTCTCTACCTTTGATTTTTCTTATGCTTATTGTACCAATCATCTTTGATATGGTTTTATTAAAAGAAGCTGTATTATAAATTTATAAGATCCCTGTCTTATAAATCTTATGCTTCCAACAAATTATAGGCTACCAGAGAGCAGAAACCAACAGTACCTTTCTTACATTCAATATAGAGTCCATTAATTCATTCAACATTTATCTCACACCTACCACTTGCCAGGCATTGTGCTAGGAACTGAGGATCCAATAGTGAGTTAGAAATTCTAACAGAAACTATAAGCCCTAATGGAAATTAGAGTTTAAAGGACAACAGGCATTAATCAAATAAAAAGAATGTAAAATAGAAACTATGGTAGGTGTTGCAAGGAGAGATACAAAGTGCTATGAGAGTGTATACATGAAGGGGTCAGAAAGCCACTGCCCAGGAAATATCAAGATCTAAAGGAGAAGCAGCAGTTAATGTGAGGTGGCACTCCAGGCAGATTCATTAGAATGTGCAAAAGCTTTGAGACAAGAGGAGGCACAATAAGTTTAAGAACTGGACAGAAACCACAATAGCTAAAACAGACAGTGAGTGAAGATGCAAGAGCTGTAATAACTCATTCTTACCTTTGTTAATAGTTCTCTATTTATTTTGAAATTTATAGTCCCTTGACCAGTGCTGATTTCACTCACCACCGTATCACACTTGAGCTGAAAAGATAACAAATCAAGTAAAATAGGTATGTTATAAAATAAGCCTGAATTGTAGTTCTAAAACTATCAGATTTTCAACTGTCCAAAGGCAGCAGGTGGATCATCTCTCAGTCATTATTTCTGAACCTGGGCCTTAACCAGTCCTTTAAGTCAATCATTCTACCTGGGTAAACAAGTTTTCTTCTTTTCCTGACTAGAACAGTATTTTGTATTTAGAGTCTCTCCTTCTTTCTCATTCCCTCACTGCAAATTCTCCATCTGACATGGAAGAAAGAGAACATCACTTTACCTCCACCTTATGTATCTGGACATGCAATGAAATTTTTTATCTCACCCTCCTTTTGTGAGGGCCACAGAACAGGACATTCTGTCACGGCGTATGCTAAATAAAATGTAAATAATTTAAATACTTTGTCTTCAGTGAGCATGCCTTAAAATTTTAACCAACTATTCAAAGCACCTAATAAACCCATGGAACTTGAAGAAATACCTGTTGCCACTGAAGAGCCAATAGTTTTTATTTTAAGACTAAATATTGTAGTTAGGATGGTTCTATTCCTGGTATAATTCCTGATAAACATCTGGGGTGGTTTTTGATCAAATAAATATTTACTCAACTATCAAACCTCCTTTATCATACTCATTCTTTAAACATCTTTTTCTGTGATAGTGACTTTCATTGTTCCAATTCTACAGGGTGCCCAGATACCTCTTTTGTGTCACAGTATAATAACCTTATAAAACAAACAAACAAAAACTTGTGCAACACCTGCCTTTTCTGATGATATTATCCTAACAATTTGGTTATTCTCTACAATTCTTTCAATTCCTCTTTAACATACAAAACTTATCAGAGAAATTAGAAATTACAGAGGTTTATTAAATGGCTTTCTCTCTGCAACCATGATTCTATTTGCATTTAATCATTTCTTCTCATATTTTAATGTTTGTCTTCTCAGAAACTCATTTTAAAAAGTGCAACCCACTGCTTTAATTTATCAAGCTTGTTCTCCTAAATCCAGAAGTCTATCCAGCTTCAATCTGTAATTTTAATAACCACTTCAGTACTCCTGTAAGTAGTTGAATAAAAAATTGAACACTGCCAGTTTAAAAGGAATGCTCTATAACTAATCTGAAATATCACCCTAATCTTATAGTACATGGCTAAAATGAATTTAAATATTTTCCAAGGAGCCTGCAACGAAGAAACATTATTAAATTCATTATCATTGGTGAGACAGCCTGCTGAGTATTTTTTCCTTTAAAATAGTAAGTGTATTACAAAGTCAAAAGAAGGTAATAGTGCTAAAGTACCTTCTCTGCCAATCTTGTGGCTTGAACTTGAATACCTGGTCTTGAATGGTCATTGTTCTCCAACAGAGAATCCACAGAAAGCTGAAAATCAGCTACTTCTCTAAAGACAGACATTGAAATAGGAAAAAGTTATTACTCTTAAAAACATTACTATTATGAGAAAAAAAAAAGACTAATCAATATAGGTTCTCCACATTGACACAATTTTATAAGAATAAGGTATACTTTCAATGTATAAAGCAAAGACATAAGAAATACTATAACCCTGTATATTTACTTAGAACTTTTGTTAGCATCTTATAAAATTCTTCCTCCTCTATTATTTAATTGTATTGTACGATAGTATCATATCTCTTGTGAGATAAGTAGAGCTGCCACTTTGAAAAAAGTTAAGGCCTGACATGTTAGAAAGTAAGCACGTGAGTGTTCATTATATTATCTTCTATAAATTTTTCTGTAGCTTTGCAGTAGTTCAAAGTATAATTTTTAATTGATATAGAAACACCTACATAATACCCATATTGAACATCTGATATTTAATAAGGAACCAGAGAAGGAGACTCTATGAGCAAAATAAGTGGGTTAAACTAGTGTCTGTCAGGCCCACTCAACAATGACACAAAAGGACACATTTTATAAACTAATGAGCAAAATAGAACCAGAGGCACAGAATCATGGACTAGACTGACAGTGGTAAGAGGGGAGAAGGAAAGGGGACTGTTTGAAAGAAGGTGAAGGGATTAGTCAAGGAACATATGTGACAGACCCATGGACATGGACAAGGGTGGGGACTGGCTATGAAAGTGGGAGGTAGGCTGGGCAGAGGGGGCCAAAGAGGGAAATAATTGCAATAGCTGTGAAATATAAAAATTTTTTAGAAAGAAAAAAAAAGGACACATTTTAGAGGGGCATAAGTGACTCCATTGTTATCACTCTTAAAATTTAGAAACATTCCTAAAAAATTGTGTCTCTTCTGTTTAATAGCACATGAAAGAACCCAGTCAGCAATGACCATTAAGAAGTTTCCTGAGCCGTGGCTGGTGTAGCTCAGTGGATGGAGCACTGGCCTGCCAACCAAAGGGATGCTGGTTGGATTCCCAGTCAGGCCAGGGCCGCCAGTGGGTGGGGGCGCTCAAGAGGCAACCACACATTGATTTTTCTCTTCTTCTCTTTCTTCCTCCCTTCCCTTCTCTCAAAATAAATAAATAAAATCTTAAAAAAAAAAGGAAAAAGAATTTCCATAAGCCTTATTCCATTATCTGGAAGCTTAGTGTGAATTATACTTCCCTACCCAAACCTGTCAACTGATAAGCTATAACTACAGATACATGTTCATCTATCAATCAGTATCTGTGTGATCTTGGGCATGTTGCTTAAACCTCCCACATAACCTCAGTAAAATGGTAATAATAGTACCTACTTCACAGTGTTGCTGAGAAATTATGTTCTGATTAAATAATATTAATCCTAATTCTAATGCTAAATAAAAAATGTTTAGTAGTACCAGTTCTTCATAGCCTGGCTTGGTTGGCAAACTGTACTCTGCTTTTTTTTCTTAAGATTATTCTCTAACAATTAAATGACCATCTGATTTTCTAAAGATTAATTTTAACTGTGGAAATGCATATAAAGCCTGAATGTATTTGTTTTATTTATTATTTCCAAAGAACTCTGATAGCTTAGTCAAGTATTTGTGCCAATAATAAGGGAAACTGAAGAAATTAGTTTACCAAAATGGGAATAACAAAATGACAAAGATTTTTTAAAAGAAAAAAATCTAAATTAAAAGTAATAAGATCCCTACCAATGTTACTTGAAATTATACAGATTTGACTACCCCAAGACTAAACTATGATTTTTAATGTATAGCTAGGATACTTTATAAAAGGTTAAATATGACCATAAACCTATAGAATGACTCAAAATATCTAGAAAACACAAAGAGGTCATGTGATTTTCTATAGATAGTTTTTAAAAATTATGATTAGTAGGAGGCATCTACAATTTTATTCTAGACGTAAGTAATAAACTAGTTCAATTTAAAATTTTATTATCTCAATCAAATTACAAATATCTCCAATTAGTTCACTGACAGAACACATTTTTAAAAATCTATTAAAAATGATTAACAATAATTTATTAAACCAAAAGTATTTTAATTAATTTATTTTTTACTGATTTTGAGAGAAAGAGAAACATTGACTTATTGTTCCACTCATTTAGCATTCATTGGTTGCCTCTTGCATGTGCCCTGACTGGGAGGTCCAACCTGTAACCTTGGTGCATCAGGATGATGCTCTAACCAACTGAACTACTTGGCCATGGCCTAAACTAGAAGTATTTAAAATATGAATTATGAAATGATGTGAAGGGTTATCTGGCAGTAAAAAAAGACCAAAAAGAGAAGGAAATGCTTTAAGGAGGTAGGTGGGGATCAACCAGACTCGACTTACTTCCCAGTTTTCCATTTTGGGAGCTTTCAATTACATACCTACAAGGAACTTTTTGCTCTGTCTATTTAAAGATGTAATTCTTGAATGTGAATTATGTAAAAAGTCGGAACTGAAAACATTCTAAATGTCCATCAGCAGGGGATCATTAGAGTATTATTTAGCCATTGTTAAAGTGATACTTATTAAAAAAGAAGAAGAATATCAAGGGAAAGGATTAAAGAATCATACATAAATTAGTTTTATAACTATGTTTTCTTAAAGGCCACAAGATATGTTCAAAGAGTAAAAGTGAAAATATACCAACTTGCTAGCATCAGATATCAACATAGTAAGCCTAATGGGAATTTTTTTCTCTTCTTATTCTTCTGTATTTTCCTAAATTTCCTTAAAATTATCTGTTTTGCTTTTCTAATAGAAAAATGAATTTTAAAAAAACCTTTAAAAAGACATGACATCTAGACTACGAAAAGCAGTAGCTGTCGAAATAAACCATTGTGAAGGAGAGTGGGTAGGGGGTGTAGATGAAACAAAACGGGCCACATGCCAATGACAGTGACTGACGGGTATGTGTCATTACTCTGTTTCCTATACTTTAATACTGTTTAAACTTTAAAAAATAGTTTAAAAAGCAATAGCTACTTTCCCACTACTTCTGAGGAGCTGTTGTGCTAGAGTGAAATTCCTAGACTTGCTTACTACTGGCTTGTAACAATTATTAATCCTTTCTACTATGATCAGTACTAACTGTAAGTTCCACCATAGTTGAGAATATAATTGAACTAAGAGACCTAAGCAAATTGATTCATGTGACATTACATAAGCCACATTAACGAAAATAGTATTTCTTAATCTCCTGGCACTTAATAGCATTTTAGAATAAAGTTAGAAACACAGAACGATTAGGCTTTGTTTTAGTATTATAAAGGATACTTGGATTTATGATGAAACACATTTGTTTTAAATAAATTTAATATGTAGAATTCTAGACTTGTAGCCTAGAATAATTGAGGTTATCTTCAATATTTATTTTCTATAAACCAGTCTTCATATTTCAGACTAAGTGCAACTAAAAGGATCCTCAGGCAGGTAAAGGAAACTTTATTCAAAAGAAGGACCAAGACAGTTGAGCTTATTATAGGCCTTTGAAACATAAAATAAAAATGCAGACAACCCCATAATTATGCAGAATGTCATTTACAGAATTTATTAAATAGGTAACTAGTTTAGAATAGTACATAAATTTATATATAATCATAAGTTCTCCTTGGTCAGTGGTTGTCTCTGTTCTTAGAACTCAGTATAAAGGAAATTGCCGCAGGCCATTTTTAAGATGCTCTCTTTTACAGTGCAGCTTTTTTGCCTTTTCCACTTATCTCTTTGTTCTATTCTGGGGACAAGAATATTTATCCTATTTTAAATAGATAAATATTAAGTATTTATCTATTTAAAATCCTGACAAAGGGGACAAAACATAAGGACATAACGATACTGATGATTATATCTTTATGTCTTTCTAAAGTTTAGGGCTTAAATGCTTATTATGCAGTGAATTTCTTGTCTTAGTTAATTGACTGAGAGGGTATTTTATCCAAATATTAACGTTTTCTAGCCAAAAAATAAACAAGTATCACTTAGAATTACCAAAATCACAGAGATATTTCCCTGCATCCAACAAGGTAACTATTGGTTGCATGTAGTCCTAACCAATAGCTGTCTGTATCACTGAGAGTCCTCAAATGGAGATAAGAAAAAAAACAAAACAACACAAAACAAATATCCCCCCCCCCCCCAAAATACCTAGCACGTAAATATTGTACAATGGCATTCAAATATCAGATAGGTGTATAATCTCTAAGAGTCCTTCAACCACAATCTTAGCTCTTTTATTTGGTGTTACAGAATTAAATTTGAACCTCATTCTTCTTAAAGACTTTGCCATAATTACAGTTAATAGCATAAATATCAAAACAACACAAGCATACTAATCTGGTTAAATCAAGGACCACTCTGTAAATTGAAGAGTAACTTTTTTTATGTATAGTCAGCAACATTTTAAGTTGTTACAAATATACTTAACTCTTTTCTGGAAATTGGAACAGCAGATATTGACTTGATTAAGTTTTCTGGGGGAAGATCCAATATTCTGGAAAGCTAAAAATAAAGAAAAACAAAACAGAGCAAGACTGTTAATATATTGGTTCCAGATTCAATGGACTATTACTCAGAAATAAAAAGAGAGACACTTAACTAAATGAGCCTGAAATGCACTATGCTAAGTGACAAAAGCCAGACTCAAAAGGCTATATAGTTGAAGATTCAATTTATTTAAAATTCTGGAAAACTCCAAACTGTAAGGATGAAGAACAGATCAGTAGCTGCCAGAGACTGACAATGGGAAGAAGGTGTGGTAATAAGAAACAAACATAACTGTTCTCTCCACCCCAAAATGAATTTTATTTATGTATATTTAAAAATAAATTATCTTTTTTACAAAAAGAAAGGAGATGAACCATTGAGGAACCAAATGTAATTCATTTTATTCATTCTTAAAGTATTTATTGAGTACCTATTTTGTCCTAGACACTGTTCTAGGAACTGGGGATACAGCAACGAACAGAAAAGACAAAAATCCCATGGCACTTAAAAATAAACAAACAAGCAAACAAATAATGAGGAAAATCTGATCCACAAGCCCTATCAAAGGTTTAGCAGAATAGCAAGGGCAGGGATATTTGTATTTTTTAAAAAACTCCTCAAATGACTGTAATGTATGGATAGCCGTAGTTGTAAACTGCCCTAATCAATCCCTTTTACTGAATTATTCTTAAATAACAGGCACATCGTACAGGCCTTAATTTTTCCTTGAAATAATCCCATGACTTTCACACTATTATAGACAATATTTCATGAATGATGAAACTGAAATGTGAGAATTTATATAATTGGCTTAAGTGGAAAGCTCAGATGTAAACACAAGCTATCTAAAACAAGAACCTACACTAAACCTATATCCTTTCCATGAGAAATGCTTAAAAACAGTGAAATAACAGTATAGCCATAATGAATTTAGAACTGTTTTCATCTTTCTTCCTTGCCTCCACAATTTTTATGAGCCTTTGCAATGGACAAACCATGGTCGTTGAGGGAGAAGACAAGGGACAAATGGGGTAAATAGGAAAAGTAAAGAATGTAAAAAGAAATCTTTAGTGTTGTTTTTAACTATTTCAGATAGGAATAAAACTAAAATCACTGTCTCCTGACTAGTAAGTTACTCTGAAATTGTCAAAAACACTGTTAAAGTTCACAACCTTTAAAAAAAAAAGTCAAAACTTGCAGACTTGGAGTTGTCATATATTTTTAAGATGCTCTGTACATTTCTGCTTTGATCTAGTATATGTTGATTTTAAGTATATAAGATGTCTCGTTCTCCATCAGCAAATACACTGGATAGGCAGAGTCCAAAGATAGAAACTCAAAAAGTGAAAGCCAAGGAAAGATACAGCAGATTCTGAAGAGGAATGGATGCAGCCTGTCTGGCTAGGCTCCTAACTTGAATTAACAATTCTCATTAATACCCCAAATCCAGTGAGGAAAAAAATGGAACTCATTCCATTATGAATAGGAGATGCTACAGAGCTGCAGGAGAGAATGAGTAAAACACAGAAGTGAATTCCAGCACTTTCTAGCAGAAGTAGTTTCTAGGACAGCACACTGAGGGTCTCCCCAATGGAAACACATACTTGTACATTCCCCATTTACAGGAAGTAAATTGTGATTTGGTGTTGCATGGGCAGTAAGAATCAGAGAAGGAACTTTTATGTGAAAATGGAAAAATATCAGGGTTAGGTAGCAAAAACCGAAAATGCCAAGTCAGAGTTCAGGAATGTATGTACAGGTCACCACAACCTACTGGAGAGACAGAAGAGGAATGCAGAGCTGCAGAGTTTGTATTTTTGTAACCATAAAAGTGAGGTTAGCCAAGAACAAATCTAAAATGGAGAGTGAGGAAGTCACCTACAAAATGCAGGAAAAAAATATAAAGTTTGGGCAGAGCTGTCAAGCCTGAGCAAGGTGAAATAGAAGCAGCACCACAAATAGGCAAAGACAGAGACAAAGAGAAGGGTTGGGGGAAAGCTCATGCTTGGAAAGGGAAAGAAAAAGAAGAGAAGGAATGTGGCAAACAGGAGACCAAAGAACTCTTATCTATAAGAAAAATATAACCCAATGAAGACAAAGGCATTCTTGTAAGTGCTTCAAGACTTGTAAATACAACAAACAAGAAGTAGAAGACAAACAGAATGAGATAAAAAGGAGTCTAATAATTAAAAAACAAATTGATAAACATTTTTAATACAGAATGATTAAGAAACACAAAGGAACAGTTATAATTAAAAATAAAAATATGACATAGAAGTTCTAAGATAATTAGAGAAAGATAAAAAATATTGCATAATGATAATCCAACCTTAGGACACTTGATGTCCCTAAAATACAAAATGAGCAGAAAAGCAGCAAGAGGACAGCAAGATAGGTACATTGGTTCTCCAGTAGCAAATACATAAGGATAGAGACAAAGTCCTTCAAAAAGTGATAGCCAAAGAAAGATACAAAAGATTCTGAAGCAGAGTAGAGCAGCTTTATTTCTAGCAGGGCATCCTAACTTGGTCTCATTTATCAGAAGCCACAGAGATAAATCAGCCAAAGCCCCCAAGAGAGTATATATCTTGGCTCCTTCAAAAGCAGGGCCTGAGAAAAGGATTACAGGCAGGTAGTTTATTTGGAAGGTGACTCCTGAGGGTTGAAGTGATTGGGGAAGAATAAAAGGAAAGGAGAAAGAGTTCATATAAGATTATGCTATCAAGGTCATTGCTATAGGCATTGGGGGCTTAATTTTCCTTACTATCTCCTAAGAAGTATACACAATGTGTATCAAAATTGTCTATCCAAAACTAGGAGCTTCCATTCTCCACTGACTGGGGCTGTCCTTGATATTAACTCTGCCACACCTGAGCTGAGTATGGGCTGGGACTAGCAGGCTTTCAGACTGAATGGGATGCTGTTAGCAATAAGTGAATGGAAGTACATGTGAAACTGTTCACACAAGTGGTAGCTGGAATCACAGGTGTGACCAAGTGATGGGAGATAGATAACAGGGCATAATGTTCAATAAAAGGAAACACCCTGAAGTGAAGAACCAAATCTAAATTGTAGTGTATTATGACAGTGGCCCACCATTCAGCAGTAAAATGAAGGAACTGAACCTTCATGCATCATTATAGATCTTTTGTAAAAATTGAGGCAAAGAAACAAACACAACTCCAAGTAGCAGAAGGATAATTACAGTTTGATTACCACGTATATAAAATTTAAGGATTGAAAAATACATTATTGCAAATATTAAAATCTCCTGGCTAACGACCCCTGCAAATTCTCTTTCCTCATATACGAGGTTTGGTGTTTGCCATATCTGTGGATGTCACTTACAAGCTATGAGTGCATCCCAATTAGTAATAGCTACATGAATACTATCTATAGAATATTATACTATTCTTCTTCATGATTCAATATTTCTTTAAAAGAGAAACAAACTGAATCTACAGATCAAAGTAAACTGTCAGGAAAATACAGTAACAGAAAGTTAACGCTGAGCTACATCTGCCGAAGTTACTAAATTTAAAAAATAAAGCACCCAATCAAAAACCCAGAGATTCAAAAAAATGCACTTTGTAGCCTGTTACCTAATCACAAAGAGCATGAACTGGTTAAAGCAAATAATTTAGCAATGATATTATATAGTACTAGATTCATCCAGTAGAGAAGTTGCAGACTGCTATGTTTGTTTCGCCTGCTCAGTTGTTTTTATTTCTAAAAGATTTTTGATTATTTTCTAAATGTCATTTGGAAAATAAATGTCATTTAGAAATGATATCATTTCTAAACATGCTAATTTTCTAATGATTAAGCCTCCTTTTGATATATCCAGGGTTATTTTATCTGAGAATTCATAAATTTCTTTTCAAATAAAGTTACAAAAAATAAAGCAGAATGAGTCCTTCTTAAAAAAATCTACTTATAAAGAAATCCAGCCAATCAAGTCATGTACTAGGAAAAGCATTGGTAGTAAGCATCTATCCAATTTAATTTAAAATGAACAGGAGAAAAGTTGTGTAGATACATTAATAAACAGACTATGAGCATTACAAACTTTGAGTGAGAAAGTTACCCAAATTCTAAAGTCTTCCTCTCTGCGAGGGGTTGATACTGTCTATATTAGAAACATCAAGATTTTAAAGAAACACTCCAAGGTGTAACATTACGCATAATCTCTTTTCTTAACTGTAGATTCATTTAGGAAACACATCAATAATTCTTTGCATTGCACTTTGGTTTCTTTTTCTTTCATTAAATTCAAGCAAAACTATGTTTAATACTTTTTATTTAAAACAGCATTTAAGTTATGGATACACTGGAAATCCTAACACTAATACACTTTTAGTAGTTGGACATTTTTCATCATAAAATTAAAAAATAAAAGCAAACAAATCTAAAAATAAAAACTCATTACAATAAAGCGCAATGTTTATAAAAAGCATATCTATCCAGTCTTCCTTCCTTCTTTTTTCCTGTCTGTATATCTGCAGACAAATATATCTAAAATGAAGGTCACCCTGTTAATGATGATTATTTACAGGGAAGTTTAAATTCTTTTGTATTACTTAATTCTTAACAGTGAACAAGCATTATTTTTGCAAAAATGAAAAAGACTTTTCTCTTTAAAAAAGCACTACTTTATAAAAGTACTACTAAGGAAGTCCCATTGAAAATTAAGTAAGGTTCAGATATGTATTGTAGCTTTCTGGTGATCTAGCTTCATGTGGGACTAACAGCATTCACTGAGGGTAAATGTATAACTAGGTCCCCCACATCAGAAAGCCTTTGGGGTGGTAGTGGTGCAGAAAGGGGGTTTAAAATACCATCCTCAGCATTCTTATTTAGTGTAATAATGAACAATATTTATTGAGTATATACAATGCACCAAACACAATCCTAAGTACCATATACATATTAATTAATTAAATCCTAATGACAAGCCTATAAAGTAGCTAAGTTATTTTCCAGATTTTACAAATGAGGGACAGAGAACTTACCTCTCAGAGAAGCTGGATTTAACCCATGTGTCCCCATGATCAGTGTTCTTAATCACTACACCAGTGGTTCTCATACTTTCTTATACATTGGAATGACCCAGAAATCCTGAGAAAACTTTGATGCTGACCATGCAAATATTCTGATTTTATTAACACAGGTGTTACCTGAGCAACAGGATGTTAAAAAGTTTTTGGGTTGACTGTAATGTGCAGTGAAGTGTGGGAACAACTGCACCATACCTTTCTGCCTCCTGGTTGTCCTTAGTGGTTAAGCCTGGATGAACATCAGAAACACCAGATGATTTTGAGAGCTTCAAGACCTACTCCAGGCCAATGGACCTAGATTTAGGTATTTTTTAATGCTTCTCAGATGATTCCTGTCTGCAGCCAAGCCTTGAGAACCACTGCTTAGGAAGATACCAACTGTCCTTCATGTGAACAATCAGTGCCCAGGCTAGTGAGTGCTTTTAATTACAAGAATCTTTTAAATAGGTGGGACACACACACACACAAGATAAAAGAACCACTGTTAAGTGGTGAAATGTCAGAGAACATGATTTTTAATTCTCCTACATTCTCACAGGTTCATAATTATTCTGGAAATAATAAGATTGTATTTAGTGCTTTTTCTGAAGGGAATGTGGTGGATAATGGGTTTCCTTAGCTACAGGATTTCTTTTCTTTTTTCACCTTCACATAATGGTGCTACTCCTGGCACTGGGCTTTATCTAGGGCTACCACTGGTGTAACGAGGGCCTATTGGTAGCTATCTACATAAGGCCTCAATACTGATGACAGAAAAAAACTCTTAGAGAATGAAATATACTGGATGAAAATAAAATAATAAGACTGTAACAATAAAGTTCAAAATTTAACAGAGAAATAAAACCCACAAAATATTAAGCACAGTCCTTGAGAAATAAACTAAATAACACAATTGAATGAGGAAGAAGTCTGAGGCTGAAGGCAGGGAGTTCTTCAAGGAGTATCAAAAGTGAAAAATCCATGCATTCCAGACCTGGTTTGGGAACCTAAGACCAGAGATTCCAATGTGTAATATAATATTGGCTAGTATGTGTTGATTGTTTACAATGTACCAGGTACAATTCTAAGCCTTAGAAATTTGGCAATATAAAGTCAGAGATTCTAAGACAATGGAATCTTTGGCTCCCAGTATGAGAAAACTCATTCATCAATCAGCTTTTGGGCAATTCTCAACCATTCCTTTCTCAGGCACAAATAATTCCTATACCTCATAGCCAGGTACTGAATACAAAGCCAAAAAAAATATTCTATCACTTTGGCTCTAGACAAAATTTTAAATTCAGCTAGGAGCCAAGTTCAAGATCAAAATTTCTGGTAATCACATAAAAATCCTAATTTTTCTAGTGCAAAAGAGATCCTTATGTTTTAGTAACCAGGTATCTAGGTGGCAGAAATGACATCTTATGAAAATGAGCTCTGTGTTTTTATCCATATAACAGTCTGCAAGGCTATGAGTCTTAAAATTCTTAAAAGGGTACCAATTACTCTTCCAGGTCTTAAATTACTTAACCTGTTGGTACCAATTACTACTCTTCCAGATCCTAAATTAAACTGTTAATAACTTCTGGTTCCTCACTTCTGACTTCCTAAAATAACCAGGTCAGGTACGTACATTTGCCACCAAGAGCCAATGAACAAGCAATCCACATTTTCAGAGACTTTCTTCAGTTACAGGTCTGGATTTGCTCAGACTCAAACAGGCAGCAAATAAGCTAACAACTAAAACTTCAGGGTTCAGAAGAGACCTTCCTAAAGGATTTGGAGGGCAAGGTTTTTGCAATATTCTATTCTCTTCTTCATTAAAGAAGTGTTAGATGATGACTCTAAATCAAGGAAAACAGGGCCTCATGTTATCTTTGAAGTTATTAAAGCTAATGCTAGGGCAAGCAGCCAAAGTCACTGCAACAGAAATGACCACTTTTCAAGTTAGATTCTTTAGAATAAAAATTCAGATTCATCACCAACTCCACTAAATTTAAAGAACACAGAAGAATAAAGGAATATTGGCTTGGCCAAAAAGTTCCTGAGAATTAGTTCTGCATTCTTACTCTCTGAATTGGTCCTAGATAGTAATCCTCTTAGTGGTCCCCAACCTTTTTGGTACTAGGCACGGGTTTCGTGGAAGAACAGTTTTTCCACTGGCTATGTGGGGAGAGACGGTTGGTGGCCATGGTTTCAGGATGATTCCAGTGAATTACGTTCAAGCTCACCTCCTGTCCCGTGGCCTGGCTCCTAACCAGCCCAGATTGGTACCTATCCAAGGCCCAGAGGTTGAGGACCCCTGATCTAGATAATCAGAGGGCTGGACAAATGAAAGCCATTCTTTTCCTTAAGAGAGCAATTAGAGGATTACCTGGAGGTTTGGTGTTTATCCAGACACTAATGTAGCACTGGGAAATTAGAAATTTTAAGTTCCCAGGTAAAGCAATAATTGAATCATTTCCTCATACATCAACCTACTTGATTTTAGTAATTTAGCAGCTTGACTATGGTGACTCCATTATATTGTGTAGGCCAAAAAGTACATTATGTTTTTTTCAGTAAAATGAAAGACACATTTTTCATTTTCACCAATAACTTCACTATTTGGATATTTTGAGTATGTTGCTACCTCCCACTATTAGCTTCTAGTGAGTAAAGGCCAGGGGTACTGTTAACATCTTCCATGGCATAAGATAGCCCCACAGCAAAATAATTATTTGGCCAAAATAGCAGTAGTACCAATAAACTTCGCAAACCACTTTCGACATGTTAGATTAGTCATAGAACCTTCTCCATACACAGCACAAATCTTTTTTGCGTTTCAGTTGCATTTTTACTTTTCTTGAAATAAAACATAATATGCCAGAAATGTTGCATTATCTTTTATCTTCAATATTAAAATGGCTGCACAAAAATTCACCAATTTTTATAAGTTTTTTTTAAAATGAAAGATGGCTGATATGACAGGTGTCACAATACAATCTAACAAAATTGTTTCGAGTGGAGTTAAGGACAACTAAATACTACTAAAGCCACTGTATGGAAAAAAACACCGGACGTTTTGGCCAACCCAATACTATAAGAACTCTCCGTTTTTCTTCAGAACACTCTGGGTATTACATACCTTAAGACCCCCCGGTAAATCTTTAAAATTCATTCCTAGCCAAACCCTTTCTGATTCACTAGGTCAATATTAATTTCTATGGGGTCTAATCATGGCACAAAGACTTTCCACCCAGATAAAGGATACAATGCTGTATGCAGGGTGGGAAGGACTGGGGGAAAAGCAACACGTGCCTTTCAAAGTTTACTTTTCACTGTGAAAACTGATCTGAGCCTCATACCCTCATCAGCTGAAACATCTCTAAATAAGGGGGAGGAGCCGGTAGGAATAGTTTTCTCAAAACCTGCCATCCCGCTGTTGAGGACTGGCCCACAGCGGTAAAATGGCTTCAGGGTGTGGGACTCCGCGCGGGGCTCCTTCGGCTAGTTCCGGTCCGTACCTGACAGGCGATAGACCTGCGGAAGGCACACGCCATGTTGGCCTCGAAGAAACGCGTCCTACCAGTCTTGTCTGGAGCCAACTCCGCCCTCTGCTGCCCCTCCTCCGCGCGCCGGAAGCCCGCCCAGGAGGGTGATACCAGCCAATCAAGAAGCCTACTAGCCCCCTACTAACCTCTGCCCTGCTGCCGCGAGGGAGCGCGGGAAATCCCGAGTT
This sequence comes from Pteronotus mesoamericanus, assembly GCF_021234165.1. Lineage (NCBI taxonomy): Eukaryota > Metazoa > Chordata > Mammalia > Chiroptera > Mormoopidae > Pteronotus > Pteronotus mesoamericanus. The sequence continues at coordinate 46,075,234 of NW_026555085.1, forward strand.
TCTGGATTCCCGGGAGCCGCTAGGACCATGGCCACCTCCTCGGTGTCCAAGGTACGTGGGGGCGGGCGACCATTGAGACTCCGCTGCAGCCTCATTCCCTTTTGAGGAAGCCGTGAAGCAGACGTTACGTAGGTCTAGGTGTACCGACTTAAGGGCAAGGTGCGGCGGACAGAGGCTGGGGCATCCTTGTTCCAGATCCAGTTGAGGCTAACTTTGGGGAGCAAAGACTCCCACATGCCTTAGTGTTTTGGCTAGGAGGAGTTTTAAATTGTGGTTGTGGAGGTCGAATGCCTCGAGGATGCTCCCCAGTCTCCCGACTTTTTCCTTCTCATAAATATTTATTGTGCGCCCAGCACTCCATTAGGTACCAGGACACGTAGTAGACTCAGTTTTTGCACTCAAACACATTAAATAGGTAAGATGACCACAAATTATGATAAATGTTAGCAAGAAAGTTCTAAGGGAGAGAGCAGAAGAACGTGAAGAACCTAACCTAGATTGCGGAGGGTCAGCAAAGGCCTTTGGAGAAAGTCATTTTAGCCAAGGCCTGAAAAATGAGTGGAAATTAGGTCAAGCATTGGGGAGAGGGGGGTGCGGATTTAGCAGAGAGACTGACATGTTCTTTGGCCCAGAAGAGAGAAATAAAATGGCATATTATTGGTCCTTATAATGAGAGAGCAGAGATAGAGAAGGGAGTCTTATGGAAAAGTGTAGGGTGTATGTGTGGGAGGATATTATAGACTTCATATTGGCTGCTTAGATGACCAGGGATTGCAAGACCTAGTACAGGTGGTACGAAGATAAACAGCTTTGTTCAGTGCGGTAGCCACTAGCCACATGTGGGTATTTAAATTCAAGTAAAATTTTAAAAAATTAAAATTCAGTTCCTCAGTCTCATTAGCCACATTTCTAATGCTCATAACCACATGATGCTGTGACTACATATTAGTGCAGATTATTTTACTTCCTTACTGAAAGTCCTGTTGGATAGCACTGCTATAGACGATGGCCTTTGGTAATACTGTGAGCGCATCGCCCGTTAAGCTCTCTGATAAAACTGAGAGTGCAGTTGAAAAAGCTGCAAAGACATTTCTCTCTGTTAAACCACATTAATGAAGAAGGCTACACCATGGGTCTAACTTTTAATTTTGATTAAAATTAAAGTTATGAGGAGTGTCTTTCAAGACTTCATATCAAGGAGGAACTACAAGCTTAGGGTTTAAGTTTTCAAAGGATTGACTAACTGATGCTAGATGCAAATGCCAGAAGAGATTTAATGGACTTTAAAAAAAAATTATTTATTTTTAGAGATGGGAAGGGAGGAAGAAAGAGAGAAACATCAATGTATGGTTTCCTCTCGCGCGCCCCCTACCGGGGACCAGGCCTGCATCCCCAGGCAGGTGCCCTGTACTGGGAATTCAACCGGCAACCCTTTGGTTCGCAGGCCGGCTCTCAATCCACTGAGCCACCCAGCCAGGGTTTTTTTTTGTTTTCTGTTTTGTTTTTGTTTTGTTTTGTTTTAAATTAGGATTGGTACTGTTTTTGTTTTGACCTGATAGTAAATAAAGTTCCATAGGTTTTGAGTAGCTTGTCCCCTAATCCTTTTTATTGCATAAAACACTGATTTATGATACCTTGCAAAACTGTGAGTTCTTTTTATTTTATTTTTTTAAGGAAAGCACTTAGGGCATTATAACAGAAATGGTTGTATTGAGATGATTATGAAGGGGATCTTACATGAATAAGAATCTAGAAAGACTTGCTAGAGTTCATGGAACTGCCAGGTTGTTTGTTTGTTTTTTCCCTAACCTATCTAAACTTCTCTTTCCTTGTCATATTTTCTTGCTGTCAGCTTTCCTCCTAGACTTATTCCTCCATCTCAGATAACATCCCTTGATCAGTATTACTGCTATTGCCATATGTTAGGATTCATTCTTGGTACTCTTTGTATCTCATTCCTTCAAAGCTCCTTTTCTTTTTCTGAGTTGCCGAGGGACATAGAAAGGAGGCATTGACCAGCTTGTCATGGTACCACATGATTTTTCTAAGTATGTATGTGTATTTTAAATAGTTCCACTAGTAGCAGATACAAAAGTATAAGGCATAGTTCTCACTTTGGATCCTATAATCCAAATGGCCACTTTATATTTGCACTGCTGTCTTCAGCACTATCCTGAGATAACTTTTGAGATATATAGATATTTATTTATTTATTTATTTTCCTTTTCCATAGAAATGGCAATCTTTTTTTTTTTTTAAATGGCCTCACATTTTTTAATGAACGAACCTACTACTGCAGGAAAAAAATCAAGAGAAAAATCATTTTTCCAACAATTTCCCAATTAAAATGCCAGGCTGTCCAGTAGTGGTCTTTTCTGTGGTTTCAAGAGGCAGACAACACGAATAGAGAGCATAAATATGTGAGCCATCTCTGATGTGCCCTTCCATATATAACCAGTTTTGGTTCTTCTCCAATGTCCTGCGTGATTCGTTATAGACCCAGTTTGGTTCTTCTCCAGTGTCTCCTCTTGGAGTTGTACCTGATTTTATTACCAGTTTTCATCCGAATCCATTGGGGAATGGGCCGATACTGCTTTTGTTTCTTGGCTAGGAACCTCTTGATCCTGAAAGTCTTGTGAGAAGACATGGTGAAGAAGAATGAACCTCACATACCTCGATGGTGGAGAAAAAGCAGAAATGGCAATCTTAAGTAGCTGTCCATGATGTGTAGCTTTAGGATTGGTAGACCAAGCATAAGACCAGTAGCTTGGGAGCTATCTATCCCTAGTCGAATAATAACAAGAATCTATGTGTAGCCAGGAAATTACCAGGAATATCACTTGGCAAGCATTCATTCTGTATACTAACAAGGCCAAATGTATATATTAACACGATCCTAAACATTGGGGAAATGATTATGAACTGAATGCAGTCTGCTCTGAAGGTGTTCACAAACTACTTTAGGAGACCCTAAATAACTATGATACAGAGTGAAAGTGATTTAAAATAAAGATATTCAAGTATTGTGAGATCTTAAGAGAAGGAATAATTTTAACTAGAGAATTGGAGGTTTCCCAGAGTGGGTGAGTTTGAGTTGATCAATAATGGATAAAAGAATGAGTTTATCAGATGAAAAAAGATGAAACAAAATAGCCCAGAGTATGTGTTTCCCATCAAGGTTCTAAATAGTTGGAGTTTAATTAAGTAATACATACTTTTTATGAGATGGGAGAGCATAACTATTTTATATGTTTTTTTTTTTTAAGGCTTTATTTATTTATTTTTAGAGAGAGGGAAGGGAGGGGAAAGAGAGGAACATCGGTTGGTTGCTTCATACACACCTCAACTGGGGATCGAACCTGCAACCCAAGCATGTGCCCTGACTGGGAATTGAACCGGCAACCTTTCACTTTGAGGAATGATGCCCAACCAACTGAGATACATCAGTCAGGGCTATTTTATATAGTCTTGATTTTCATTTTAATATATACTGCTAATGTTTTTCTCTAAGTTTTATAAAAATGGAAACTGAGTTAAATTTCATCAGCATTTGTTTTCTTTGTCCACATCTTAGATAAGGTCCCAAAGAGCAAAGTCAAACATATATCCCATGGAAAGAAGGAGAAAGAAATGGATAGTTCTTATATTGCTTTAGAACGTTCCTTCTATAACCTGGATAGAAAAGGGATGATTTCTTAGCACTTTAAAGAAACACATTTTTTAAAAAAAAACTGCTTATCCATAAAATGCTGGTTATTAGATTTATTTGCTCCTTGGCTACTTTGACTTTATGATTCCCCTCCCCCCCCTTTTTTATAGGGCTGCTTTGTGTTTAAGCCAGACTTCAAGAAAAGAAGGATCTCTGTGCCAGTAGGTAAGATGTTTTAATATCAGGCTTGTAAGTTTTCCTCCCCTAACTGAATTTAGTAATTCTCTAAGCTTGGCTTACCTGTCATGTTTACATAGCAGTTATCTTCCAAGGCATAGGTCAAAGCAGTAAGGGTACCACCCCAGACTTCTAATCTAAAAGGAAATACTAATATATCTTCAAAAGGTAAATTGAAAAGTAAGTGTCCTTCTAAGGATATGTCACCATTCTTTAAAAGAGATTGTCTTAAAAATCTTAGTGATTTCCTAGGGTAAAGTAGGAGGAATTGACTGCAAAATGCAAGAGGAACTTTTTGGAGTGAGGGACATGTTCCCTAGATTTAAGAAGGCTGATCATGTGAGTGCATATTTTTGTTAGAACATATCAAATGAAGGTACTTAGATATAAAGAACTTTCTCAGTGATGTTGCTAGTGGCAGAGCTGAGATTTGAACCTAAGCTGTCTGATTCTTGAATGTGTTCTAACCATTACTTAGTACTGCCTCTCAAACTATGAGGTGAATTTTTGCTTAGAACTTTTTGTATTAAATTTCAGCTATAATTTATTAAGATTTGTTTAAAGTTTTTAGTAGTATTAGTAAACCTAATGTTTATAATTGTTTAAAATGAACTTTGAAGTGCATTAGGTTTATTCCATTGTCCAGATGTAAGACCAACAGATACTGTTACAATATGAAAATCTTAGAGGAATTGACCCTAACTTTAAAACAGATGGAGCAGAAATGAGGAAAACCATATCCAGATATTAGCACTTGCCTTCAATGGTTTCAGTTCTTAAAACAAAATTGTCTGCACAAGTAGAAAGATGCTTTACATTGCACCCACCATCTACCCCCTGACTTGAAGGCATTTGGGCATGTACCTAAAAAAAGACTGATAACTCTCACTTTCCTCAGTATTCTGTAGAGAGAGAGAGAGAGAGAGAGAGAGAGAGAATGAACTGTGATTGGAAGCAGGAGCTAAACTGTCAGCAGTGAGAGCTGACATTCATTCTTTAGTTCCTCTCAGTGCTTAATTATTTTTTACCTACTTGCTGGATAAATGACTGAGAGAAGTTATGGTAACAGGTTAAAGTGTTCTACTGTTCTTGTTTCCAATTTCTGACAGTTAAGTATTTTGATGCAGCATTATTCAGCACAAAAGTATTCATGTCTTGATTTGCTGTTTTAAGTTTTTATATGATTTTACTTATTTTTCAAAGATGACTAGTTTTGCTTTATCGAAGGCTACCTTGTTATTCTGCTTAGTCTCTTAGTAATAGTATGTATCTCCCTGCTTTTTTTGTTTACGTTTTCATATTATAAACTTGTCTATCATTTTATCATATGATGACTTCAAAATATTCTAAGACTTTTGATAAAATTAAAAAATCAGTATTGCCAAAAACAAAGTCAACCATGATTAGAAGGAAAGTTCCTTAACATGAAAGAGAATTTCTATTCCAAACTCTTAGTTAATATTAAAATTTGATATTGGGATACTAGCAGCATTTTAGTGAGGTCAGGAACAAAATGTATATTTTCACAATTATGTAATACCATGAACGTTCTTGCTATTACAGTAAAATACCCAGAAGTAAACAGGAAATATGAAGGAAAGTAGAAAACTGTAAGGAATGTAAAATACTGATTAAAGGAATAGTCTTGGAGTGTTTTTGGATGTGAATTTTTACCATATTAAAAATATCATTTCTCCCCAAATCAGACTACAAATTGCCTTGTATCCAGTCAAAATACCATTGCAATTAGTTTTCAGAAATGACAAAATTAGTTTGAAAGAATGGCTTTAAATTTTTTGAAAAAGAATGATGGTGTTTTGTGGTGATAGGAAGAAGACCTGGATCTATTCAGTATTAGAATGAACTACAAACCTACAATAATTAAAACAGGGCAGGACTGGTATGGTTGGATTCAGTAGAATGAAAGAAAAAGTTCAAAAATAGTTCCAAGTGTACATATAAGTATTTAGATGATAAGGGCATCCCAAATCAGTAGAAAAAAAGGAATATTTTTTTAAACTGAAGATTTTTATATATAACTCAATTGTGAGTCATAATATCAATTTAGTGTGTCATGAGAATTTTAAAAAACAATAGAAAACATTTGGTATCCCATGATAAGGATAAGTATTGTTTTGTGAGACTTTTGTCTTTGTTGCATGTATGTGTGTTGGCTTATGATGTAAGATGTATTCCTTAATGTGGATCATAGTTTTAAAAGTTTGAAAACTACTGCAGCAAATAGTATTTTGATAAATGGCTAACCATTTGGAGGAAAACATTAGAAAAGTAGATAAAATAATAATAAGACAGAATAAATAAAAGTCTGGGCTAAAACTATGTTAGTTGAACAAATGAATAAAATAGTAGTAGTAAGATTTATTTAATAAAGGAGAGCTCAAAGCCAATATATGAAGCAAAGCATACAAGGCCTTGTAAGGGGAAATAATAAAAATAATATTAAATATATATACCTCAAATCAAAAACCATTAAATAAAAACAAATTGAGAAGTAAATGATAGAAATACATTCTAAAAGTTAAAGATATTTAATCTTATAGATAAAATAATTATAGTAAGATATAAGATATATAAATGAAATTAAATATAAAGGATATTGAATGTTACCTGTCCCTATATATATATATATATTTTTTTTTTGAGGCATGTAAAAAAATTTCAACCCCATCACTTATTGTGTGACTTTGTACAGATATTTTATAACTTTTATTATATAAAAAAGACATTGACTTAATTTTTTCTGTTTTCAGAGGAATATTTTAATAAAGGAAAAAATGAGTCTGAGGACAGTAATCTTCGATTTGAAACTTATCAGTTGATATGGCAGCAGATGAAATCTGAAACTGAGGTGAATACTTTTTTTAATAGCAACATTTCTCTAATACCATAAATCTCATTTGTTGCTTTTCATCTTTTCTACCAGTTTACAAGAGAATTGATGAAATATTGGAATATTGTTTAAGAACAATCTGTATATCCTTAAAAAAAAACCCCTCATATTCCAGGTATTAAACATAGTTTCAGGTACTGGAGTATATGTTTGTAATGATAGTTGCTAAGGCAGGGGGCCTTAACATATCCTCACAGCTTTGAAATGCAGGCACTCTTCAAATTTTCCATTCAGTTACACAAGTAAGAATTCAAGCTATTTCTATAGTGCTTCACTCTCTCATCCTCATATCCAGGTACCATGCTCTTTATATTCTAGCTCTGAAAAATTTCTCCACTATAGCAGATACGTTGTTCTAGGGCCAGCATCTTGAGTGGACTTGTTTTGTTTGACCAACACAGTGTTGTACTGTGTTGGCGAAAAAGTCCATTGTGTGTTTCCTGTACAACAGTTCTAGAAGTGCTTAGTTGTCTAACTGCATTTGGAACAATTTTGTTAGATTTTGTTGTGACAGCTGTCATATCAGCCAGTATGGATTTTTAAAAAACTTACCAAAATTGGTCAATTTTTGTGCAGCCATTTTAATATTGAAGATGGAAGAAGATAATGCAACATTTTTGGCATATTATGCTTTATTATTTCAAGAAAAGTAAAAATGCAACTGAAATGCAAAAAAAGATTTGTGCCATGTATGGAGAGGGTTCTGTGATTAATTGAACATGTCAAAAGTGGTTTGCAAAGTTACCTGGTACTGTTGATATGTTGGCCAAATAATTCTTTGCTGTGGATCTGTCTTATGCATTGGAAGATGTTTAGCAGCACCCTTAACATCTACCCACTAGAAGTTAATAGCAGGAGATAGCCTACATACTCAGAATATTCAGATCAGTAAAGTTATTGGTGAGAATAAAAAATATGTCTTTTATTTTACTGAAGAAAACATAAAGGACTTTTTGGCCAACACACACACACACACACACACACACACACACAGTTTGTTTTTTAATGCCAATGCCTTTGGGATGGTTATACACTTTTCAGTTTATTATTGCTTCCCACCACACTCTGTTGTTTTACACCTACTGGCTTTGCTCATTCACGTATTCCATGTGACCCTTGAAGGTTTCCAATTTGTCATCTTCATTTCTTTTCATTTTTTCTTTAAATCCTCAACGGAGGATATGTTTATTGATTTTAGAGAAAGAGAAAGGGGGTGGGGAAAGAGAAACATCTGTGTGACAGGGAAACATCCATTGGTTGTTTCCCATACCCGGCGCCAATCAAGGATCAAACCTGCAACCTTTTGGTCTACAGGATGATACTCCAACCAGCTGAACTACCTGGCCAGAGCCATCCCCTTCATTTCTTAACCTGATTGTCAAAATATTCTAATATCCCTGCTTCTGATATAAAACTCTTCATATTTGCCGCTAAGCCCTGTGGCACCGTTGGGCAATTAGGAAAGTCCTTTGTTCATGCACATACAAGTCTTCAGCCAGGCAATGGGGTTTCCAGCTCTGCTGCCAGTATAGCTTCTATGATCCCTTCTAATTTGGCCTTCACAGTGCTGCCAGATTAACCCTTCCTAACCCTGATTTAGTCATGTCTCTACTTCAAATCCCTTCAGTGGTTCTCCCTATAGGATGAAATCCAGATTCTTTAACATCAAATATATATTTCCTTGGTCCATCCCCTTGCTTATTTGTCCAGTCTTATTCCCTACTACTTCTCAAGTTCTTTATGCCTACCTATATCTGTGGTTCCCTAGGTGTTTGGTGCTTGCTTCCTTCCTTGCCTCTTTTACCCGCTCCCCTCCCGCCCAATTCCTTCTTTCTTTGATCTACCATTACTTACTCCATCACCTGCTCCAATGCTTTGGCTCAGATATATCGCCTCCTCAGCTTAAGTTGTGTAGTCTTACTCTTTATTCCTATATTATTGTAGTACTCTAAACAACATATTTTCAATGTAAGTGTTCTTGCTCAATTTCTTTTTTAGGGTAGACACTGTCTTTCATTTGTAAGGTGGTTAGTCAAAGTTTGTTGAGTGAGTAAATGAGATTCTTTAATGAAGGAATCCAAAGCTCTAATCACTGGAGATTTAAGAGAAAAACTTTTCTTTATTTCATTATCATTATAATTCTATATGTAATCTTTGGAATTGAATTCATGACAGTTTTCTTTCCCAAATTTAGAAAGACACATCAGATTATTGCTAATAATAATCCATAAAGTTTTGTGTGTTCTCTGTTTAGCAACTGCAAGAGGAATTAAATAAAAACCTATTTGACAGCCTAATCAAATTTCTGCAAAAGTCTCATTCTGAATTCCAGAAGAATTCAAAAGACTGGGGCTGTCAAATAAAACTCAGAGAAATTCCAACAGCTGCTCTTATTCTAGGTATGTACATGTTTGTTTTCTTACATTGGTGGTTTTGTTGTTGAAAATAGTAGGGAATAACCTGTTCTGATAAACCTGTTTTATCTCTCTCATTTACAGAATTAAACCAATTATAGTTTATTGAGCATAGTTTCAAAACCAGTAAAATTTCCTTATGCTGGACATGCATTTGTTAATTAAAAGAAATTGACTTGATTACCTAGTATCCTCCTCCATTTTTTTGTCTAAAAAATGATGGGGAAATATATTTGTGTTACTCTTTTCTTCTTAGTTATTTTATGAAAATGTGGGAGATTTGAATTTGGTAATAAAGAAACCAGCAGTATATTAATAGATTTTATTTTTATATCTTTTTATCATCTCTTCAGTGCGGTTACTCTATGACCTTAATTTTATTTACCTGTTCATAGTTTTTCAATCTTGGATTGTAATACTGTATTACTAGTAACTGTTTAAAAGGCAGTTTGGATGAATTAAATGTAAATTGCTTTCAGACTGCAGGTTTAAATTTCTTAGTTACTTAAGTTTCTATCATTAACATTCCATTTTAACCAAACATCTGGATTGCAGGTAATGGAAAAATTTTCTTTGGAATATTAGCAAATTTTCCTCACTCCTTTTGAAAAGAAAGTTGAATTTATTTGGATTTCTAATATAATCTTAATTGCTCTTTGAATATGCTATTTATTCTGGGATTGTTATACTAGTAGGGTCTGAGATAAATTCTTTTGTCTAATGACTGCCTAATACTATTCATGATCTACTTGATATTCAAGACAGTACTTCTCACATTTTATTGTATCTACAAGTAATGTCTAAGGGATTTTAGTAAATGAAAGTTTTCGCTAGTAAGTCTGGGGCTGGGCCGGAAACTGCATTTCTGACAGGCCTCCAGCTAATGTCCATGCTACTGATCCTGGGACTGCTCTGAATAAACTTTGTGGAATGATTTATAATGCTGTGAACCAGCTTTTCTGTGCAGTCTGCTACTTAATTTCAAAACCCCTTCTATTATGGATGAGAAACTGATGGCTAGCTTGTACCGTTGGGCACTTTATTTCTGTACTGCCATGTTACAGTAATTGGAAGTGGAATGGGGAAAACACAATCAAGAGGCATGGCTGATAGATTGCTGTGAGAACACTGTTTAAATCCCTTCTTCGCCTACTGCCAAAAGTAGAAAGGAAGCTAATGTAAATCATGTGTTTCAAAGTCAGTGCTTTTAGGAGAACATTTTTCCAGTTAAAGATGCTGATTATCTTGTTTCTAATAGACAGTTCCTTTGTCTTAAGGAACATAGTGTTAAAGAACTTATAAATTCAGTGAAGACAAGATAAAGTCAGTGTTTTGTAAATTCCTAAATGTGTTCAGAGATGTGGTATCACAATCATAAACCATAATGCATGCTAGGAATATCATATTGATACTTAAAAGCTCAAATATACTTAAGTATAATTACAAATTTTCTGTTTTCTAAAATGTATGTGGTCTGTTTGTTTGTTTATTTATTTTAGTGTATGTCCATTTAAAAATGGCCTGCCAACATTTTTATGTATCGGCTCTCCGAGGAAAAAAAATGTTGATTATTGGTGGTGGCCAGGATGATTCTGAACCTTTTCTGACAAGCAGTTGAAGCTTTATAGTAGCAAGTATAAAGTAGTTTCAAGATGTCTGCTGCTGGCACCTGCCTAAGGGTCAAAGCACTTTCTAGAAATCACAGATTGTGAAGTTAGGGAAGTCATCAGTTAATAGAATTTTTTCCAAAGTATGTGGGGAAATTTTCACTTAATTCTGATACCTGCATGCAGAGCACTAAAATTCTGATTTGTGGAAATGAGAGGATTTAGTAAATACCTAAAGGACCTAAAATTATAATTTGTTTTTAGGCTCTTTCCTCGGAAATCAGTTCAGTGTATACTTCATCTACTGTATTTACTGCTGTGATCATAAATAATAATACTGATTGGATTCTCCTCAGTTGTAAGTCAGGGTCACAGTAAGCCTGGAATCTATAATCCTTATTTTTGAATAATTGTTTTAAAGTGTTCTTTGTCAATGTAACAAAGGAATGAAATTATTCATAAGATGTTCTCAAGGGTAAACTACACATCCCTGGTAATTTTTTTAAAAGAAATTGTGCTAAATACCTTTCCTATCAAATAAGTATAGTGTGTGCATCCACATATCTATTATCACTGGAGATCTCTTAATTTATGCAGTGTATTTTTTTGGTTTCTGTTATTAATCATATAGTAAACTATTTTTACTTAGCAATTTGCTTGACAAGTTAAATAGCTTTTGTTGTTAAATTATTAATAATAAAAATGATGGTATAATACTGATATATAATCCCATAGGTGTGAATGTAACAGATCATGATTTAACGTTCAGAAGTCTAACAGAAGCCCTTCAGAATAATGTCACTCCATATGTAGTCTCATTGCAAGCTAGAGACTGTCCAGGTAAAGTATACATGCTTTAATAACCTTGGTGAGATGTTACAAATCTCTTTGGTCCTCTCTCCGTTTTTCCCTCTCAAGCTTTCTTTATCCCTTTTTGTCTGTGGGAAGAGTATGGCAGTACATTATGACAGGGTGAATGTAATGCCCGAATAGTCTTGACTATTACAGGACTCTGACACTTTATTCCAACCCTACCCCTGCCGTATCTGCTTCACTGCCAGTAATCATCCAGTCTTTTTATTTAGCCCAACAGAGAATAAACTACATAGGCTAATATTTACAGCCTCGAGTCATCTAACTGTCCCACTTTGAAAGGCCACCAGTAGTAAAAATAGTCCATTGCCAGAGCTTACCTTGGGTATCTGAAGACATTCAGTCATAAAGGATGTGGAAACTAGTAGAGTAAAATGTGCTTAAATTTGAACTGGTGTGTTTATGTGCTTTCTTTACTTTCATATTCATAAACTGATTGGAGTTAAGTAAAAGCCCTTAGGACATCTTTAAAATGAATTTAAGGAAAATTTGTAATCAGTAAAATAACTTGTGTAAATAACACTTTTAATCTTTTTTAGGGGCCTTAAAAATATTTTGCTGTCCAGAAATAATTTAAATATGTATTATTCTTTATATAATTAGTAGTTTTTATATTTATACATTTGTTTAGGTAACATTTTTATTATAGACAGTACACACAAAGTTTGGCCTAGTGTTAGTATCAATTAATGATATTTAAATATTAAGAAGATACTAATGAACATTAATAATAGTCAATATGTTAAATGATATGTTAGTTAATGTTAAGTGTACAAAAACACATTATAGCCCCAGCTGGTGTGGCTCAGTGGATCGAGTGCCAGGGCTATAAACCAAAGAGTTGCTGATTCGATTCCCAGTCAGGGCACATGCCTGGGTTGCAGGCCAGGTCAGTAGGGGCTATGAGAAAGACAACCACACATTGGTGTTTCTCTCCCTCTCTTTCTCCCTCCCTTCTCTCTCTAAAAATAAATCTTAAAAAAGTTTTTTCTTAATTAAAAAAAAGAAAAACACATTTTACTCAAATAATGTAATCTACTGATCAAGAAGTTTCAGTTGTTTTATAATAGAGTGTTTTAAGAGGAAATAAACTTTCTTACCTTTTACATTCTGCAGATATGAAACATTTTTTGCAAAAGCTGTTCTCACAGTTGATGTACTGCCATGTAGATGTGGAATCCAAAGAGGAGGAAAAAGATATCCAGAAAAAGACACATTGTTCAATGGATTCTCTTTCCAGTTGGTATATGAATGCCACACAGGTAAATGTAAACTGACAGTTTTCTCCCAGGAAATTGGCATATGATTGAATAGGACTGGACTTATATTAAGCATAGTATTGTTTTGTTTTGTTCTAATAAGGATATGCTTATGCAGCACTAGCTGTTAATTTAATGGTAGCTGCTTGTTTTTCCTAAGGCTACTAGAATTTAAAATTGTTATTTTATCAGTATGCAGCCTGCTTCCTGGTAAAAGTTTAGATTTCTACAAGATCATTTTATTTGTGGGAGAATGTCATCTAGTGACAAAAACAGCATCTGAAATTGGTTCTGCTGCAGATTTTATCTTTGTAACAATGACTATAATGTTAATATAATCATGTTGTATCTACTGTCATCTTAGTCTGATGAGAAATAGCCATATATATAGATATTTTTGAGAATCTGATTTGTTCCATGTTTAGAATTTTGGGGGAGTAAATGCTCTTTAAGTGAAGTTTATTCAACAAACAGATAAATAAAAAGAAGTTCCATTCTACCACATTAATCTGGTGAAAATGATTAACTTAGTGATTCATGGGTTACTACACTGTAAAACCACAACTTTAGTTTATGATGCTATGTAGCCAGATAGTATGGCACAAAATACTGATATTTTTTGATGAATATATTTGCTGAAGTCAACATAAGTAAAGTTACCTTTTGCAATGTGTAGTTATTAAACTGGGTCTAATGCTTACTGTAGTATCTCAATTTGATCCAGAATTTTAGCTCTTATAGAAATCAAATGCTACATGCAATTTAAAAGATTTGGGATTGGACTAGGTGATATTTAAGACGCTTTTCAACTTGTAATTTTACCGTAGTGAAGCAGTTTTATTCATTGTGCTTTTTAATTAAAAATGCTAGTTCTTACTTTAAAGCAAATTATGACATTCTACCAACAGAAAATTCAATTTTATAGAGATTGTTCTCTTATCCCATGCTTTCTTTGTCATTTTTTCCACATAGCAGAAAATATAAATATTTCATGTGAGTTACAGATTTTACTGAACCTTCTTGGTTATTATTCCCATGTTAGGCCGAAAGATTGTGCTAATAATTGTTAGAATGAGTTTCTATTTATTATGTGGGAGAAATAAAAAACCAGTTAGTGTGAAATGTAAAGGGAGCTAGATCTACATGTACAGCGTTATTTGGTTGGTAAGGCTTACTTCTAACTCCTTTTTTCCACAATGGCTTAAAAGAAGACAGACCCAGGAAAGCCAGGGAAAAAGAGGACTACTTGTAGCCAGTGGCAGTCTCCTCCTGTTGTGCTTATCTTAAAGGATATGGAAAGCTTCACCACAAAAGTACTACAAGACTTCATAATTATCAGCAGGTAGATGATGTATCACCTGTTTTTTGTGCAAAATTTCTTTGATTGAGAAAACATACAGTGTTTAACCTAAAAAAACCCTTTTTTCAGAGAAAACAAATGGCAATTTAATCCTTATTTTAATACCAAATATATTGAAACCAAGATGATTTCACATTCCTTATAATTAAATGTTCAAAGACCTCCTATCAGATTTTCATTTGCTTTTTGACCAAAGAATGAGAATCGAAGGACAAAAATTAGCCAATTTTAAATTAGCATGATAAGGCAGTATAGAATATAGTTTTTTTCACCAAGGTTGTCTTTCTCTTACTTGCCCATTAAATATATAAACTACTGAAGGTTGAGATATTTTTGTGGGATCTTATTTTCTGTTAACTAGCCACCCTTAGAAGTTTTGTGTTAGCTCTACTGAGAAAGAGTATTTTCTAAAAAAATTATATAATGAGGATCTGCTTCCATGATCTCATTGGATCTTTAAGGCAATCCTGTGAGACTCAGAATTGAAGTAACTAACTCTTATTTTTAAATCCAGTAACAGGCATTACCCATGGTACATTTTAATTTTTTTTAAAGATTTTATTTATTTTTATACTTTAGGGAGAGAGGAATGGAGGGAGAGAGGGAGAGAAACATCAGTGTGTGGTAGCCACTTGCACACCCACAACTGGGACCTGGCCCGCACCCCAGGCATGTGCCCTGACTGGGAATCGAACAGGTGACCTTTTAAGTTCACAGGCCTGCACTCAATCCACTGAGCCACACCAGTCAGGGCTTTAGATATAACTATGAAGCAAGTTAACAGACAGAAGAAAACAAATTATATCTTTAAAATGCATCCATGGGATACCCTGGTTGGTGTGGCTCAGTGGATTGGGTACAGGCCTGTGAACTTAAAGGGTGCCGGTTTGATTCCCAGTCAGGGCACATGCCTGGGGTGCGGGCCAGGCCACCAGTTGCGGGTGTGCAAAAGACTACCACACATTGATGTTTCTCTCCCTCTCTTTCTCCCTCCTTTCCCCTCTCTCTAAAAAATAAAGTCTTTTAAAAAAGTTATGGCTACATTTGCCTTAAAGCTATATTGTTATAATTTACTAATATACTTACTATTCCTAGTTCGATAGTGTCTTTTTTCCCCCATTTTTAAACTAAGATTTCTAGATCCTCAGACTTTTCTTAATGCTGATACTGAACTGCTTAGCATGCTGGAAAAATGCACATAGTACAGAATAGTGACAGGAAAGCTCGTCTTTTATAGAGCTCAGACTTGTGACTACATTTACCATCAGAAGTTAGGAAAAGAAACTTAAAATAGTAACAAAGTTCAGGCACTTTATTCCTATGAAGGTAGATCTGTGTACAGCTAGGATATGAAAAGCAGTAGCTAACGGGAAGGAGCTAGCAAAATCATCAGCCAGGGTACACAGGACGGACCTGCATAGCCCTCAAAGGGAGTATTGTTTCACTCTGTGGAAGTAATTTGTGTTCCTACTGTTAATGCTAAGAATCAATCGTTTTCAACCCTGCCTACGTGGCTCAGTTAGTTGACTGTTGTCCCATGCACCAACTATTTCTATGTTACTTTAACAGGAAAATGAGTGACCTAGCAACTTTTGGTATTCTAGAATGATACTCCTTACCAATGTCTTTTAAAGCAGGCATAAAAAAAAGGTCTTATTGTGAAATATGATGCATTGAAATATGTTAAAGAAATCCCATTTTTGTGTGTTTTTTTAAACTAGTCAACATCTACATGAATTTCCACTAATACTCATTTTTGGAATTGCCACATCTCCTATTATCATCCATCGGTTGCTTCCTCATGCAGTATCATCTCTATTGTGTATAGAAATATTCCAATCTTTGTCTTGCAAGGAGCACCTGACTACAGTACTTGATAAGGTAAAAAGAAAAGAATTTAACAGTGAAATAGTATGAAAATAAAACTGCCAAAAATAGATTATAAATATAAATGTTAATGATAAATTTCTACATCTTTTCAAAGTATGATATTGAACCAGATATTCCTTCACATGTTCTAATATTTTATATAATGGTTTTTACGGTGGTATAGTATTGCCTAAAGTGTAAATATTTATGAAAATATAAGATAAAATACAAGAGTTTTAAAAAATGATATCAATCTATAGCTATCAATGAATCCATTTATTACTAAATGGAAGTTTTTTTTTTGTTTTTTGTCTTTAAGAGAGAGGGGAAAGGAAGGTGAAAGAGAGGAATAAAAACATTGATTGGTTGCTTCTCGTACACACTCTGACTAGTGACCAAACCTGCAACCCAGGCCCTGACTGGGAATTGAACCGGCAATGTTTTGCTTTGCAGGACAACGCCCAACCAACTGAGACACACCAGTCAGGGTGTTGGTTTTTAAGAAAAATTTTTACAGAATGTAAAATTTAATGACCTCCTGGTAACAATAACAATGTTTTGGCTCTTGCATTTAATATTAAATGATTTGAAGTTTTTAGTGAACTCTTTCTTGTCGTGTGATGACATTTTCCCAGATCATAGATTCTGTTTCTACCTAAATAGAGTACAATCTTTAGTATTTAGGTCAATACTAAAGATTTACAGATTGTTGCTAGACTCTGTTTCTTTAAGATATGCTTTATGTTGCTCGTGTCAGATAAACTAATGACAACCTTCTCTTTATTTATTAACCACTTCTACATTTTTTTTCCCCATAAAGGTGGTATCCATTGGTTTGCTGACACTTTAGGGAAAAATTTTCCAGCTATAGTATTTAAAATTTAAAATTGCTTGGTTTAAGCCAAGTTCAGTTGGTATTCTATAACCATGCTTCTGTTTAAAAAGCCTAGCATGACTTCATTTTCTGTTGTAATATCTTCACTGTTGACCATTGAAAATTAGCTAAATAGTACAGATGCAGCTATTTTATATTTTTTAAATAGACATTTGCTAATTTGGGGGTTTTCACATAATAGTATATAATGTGTACTGTTCATTATTGTGTGTCAGTAGGGATCAAAGAAATCAGATAACAAGACTTGCAAAAGCCTGAAGCTTCTCTAGTGGCTTCTGATGGGAGAATGGGGGTTGTATAGTTGATAGCTGGGCAGTATTTTTTAATATTAGGAATTGGATAGAGGATGATGAATATCTTTGATTCCAAACATGTAGTTTGAATATGAATAGCTTCCTTGTTATTTTTACTGTTGTGTAAATTAACTTAAAAGTTTAGTTGATGTTTGATCAGAAAAACCTAGCTCTTATAGCTTTCATAGTTAGTGTCATAGTCTCATTCTTTGCCTCATTATTTATACTTCATATTTATGAAGAATAAAGACTAACAAGGAGTGTGTCCTGCCCCCTGTTTCTCTTTCAGCTACTTCTTACAACTCAGTTTCCCTTTAAGCTGAGTGAAAAAGTGTTACAGATTCTGATCAGCATTTTTTTGTATTACGATTTTTCAATTCAGAACTTTATAAAAGGACTTCAGGTAAGAAGGCAGTAATGGGTTTGAAAATTCACAGGTTTCTGATTCCATACATGTTATTTCAAACTGACTAGTGTGATAGTTACGGCATTTTAAATGGCAAACTCTAGAATAAGTAAATTCAAGTTATATTATTCTAGGTTTTACCATTGCTTTGTTACCTTGCAACAAAAATAAAGAGAATACATTAATTGGATATTAAAATGGAAAAAAGGCCTCCCTCCATTCCAGTGATTTTTAACCATGTTAGGGGAAGTGGGAAGGAAAAGGAAATTTTTTTAAAGAATCTGATGAAAGCTGACAGACTTATTACCTATGAAATGTTATATATAAGAGGTCAACAAACTATTTTTGTAAAGGACTAGATACTAAATATTTTTTACTTTACAGGCTACGTGTGGTCTGTTGCATATTCTTAATATTCCCCCCTTTTTTTAAAATAACCCTTTAAAGATTTAAAAAACATTCCTGGGCCATATAAAAATAGGCTGTGAGTTATAACTAGCTGTCTTCTGTACATATGTACGTGTGTGTTCATTTATACTTATTCTTATACATTGAGAACATAGTTTTACTAAGGTTTCATGAATTGACAGAAAAAATTCATGAACCTACCTTCATAACCAACATTCGTTCTAAACTAAAAACGGACCCCATTATTCTGTTGTTTAAAACAATATACCTTAGTAAAGTGTAGTCATTGTGAGCACAAGTCAGTTGTTAAATTGATTAAAACCTATATATTAGTATAAAAGTGAAATATAATACGTTATATTTATGTAGTTCCTAGATGATTATAAATTACTTTCTATAGGTACTCCTCTTTCACGTAAAACACTGTAGTGGTCTGTTATGGCTAACATATGTCTTTTTTTTTTTCAATTTAGATTTTTAAAAAAATTCTCACCCAGGAATATGTTTATTGATTTTAGAGGGAGAAACATCAATGTGAGAAAGAAACATCAATTGATGTATGGGAAGACGCTCCAACCAACTGAGCCAGCCAGCCAGGGCTCAATTTAGATTTTTTTAAAAAGTATTTTAAAGCAGGAAAATATTTACCTTAGCAATATGTGAGATTCAGTGATATTGAGTTGTAACAACTTCTAATTTACTTCTTATTTTTTATTTACTCATAAGTATTTATCAAGAGCATACTGAAAACCAAACACTTATGTTGAGCCCTGGAGATATAGAGGACAAAGAAATGTCTGCCTTCATATTACTCATTGCTTAATGAAGGAGGCAGAAGAGTAAACATACATTTATATTTCTGAGTCAGTGCTATGAAAGAAACGTCCCTGGAGATTCTATAGAACAGAAGTGTATCCTAAGGCAGAAGAGCTGGCCAGGTCAGAATTGGAAGAGCATTCCAAGCAAAGGCAGCAATAGAGGGAGATAGAGCTATCAAAGGGCTATCGCAGTAATCTAGACAAGATATCACAAGGGCTAAACTAAGGTAGTGATAGTGGGACTAGAGAGGAGGAAACAAATTTGAGGATGAGATAGAATCAGCAGAACTTGGTGACTAAGTGGATGATAAAATGTGTAAGAGAGGAGCTCAAGTGATAAATACAAACGTAGTTGGGCAGATGGATTGGAGGTTGATAGCATTTATTAAATATACATGTTAATGTATAAATCAAAGTCAGTTTGTTAGAAAAGGGTGAGTTTCTTTTAGAATAGGCTAATTTAGGGTATGTTGGATATAAAGATTTGGCACTGAGGAGAAAAATCTGGACTAGAAATACTTAGGATTTATCATTAAAAGATAGTTGAAATCATGTAATGTAGATGAGACATCAAAGCAGAGGAAGGAGGTCAGCAGTAAGGGTAGAACCCTCAGGCAAACTGACATACAAGAATGAGCAATAGAAAAGGAGACTAAAAACAAAAAGGAAAGCCAGTAGAAAGCGGAATATCACAAGTGAAGGGAAGAAAGAGTTTTAGGAAATATAAACTGTAGTCTCAAATACCTTAGAAAAAATGAGTTAAAAAAAAGGACGTTAACCCAGTACTTAATCTCTAGGTCCCATTTTTCTCATCTGTAAAATAAGGGGAATAAGATTGGATGATTTTATAGGTGTCTGATAATTTACTAAGCACCTCCTTTGTGCTAGGCACTTTACTAAGTATTTTCTTTGTTTCATTAATATGTATTATTACCCTCAGTTTTACACATGAAAAAGTAGGCTTAGGTTAAGTAACTTGGCCAAGTGCACATAACTATGAAGTGGCAGAACATTTAGATCCCATTTGTCCAGTTTTCCAAATTGGTGTGAAATGTAAGTCCTGATTTTTGTAGCAGCTACAATAGGGTATATGATCATTCTGCATATGTTTAAGTCCTTCCCACATTAGGTGGATATGTTACCAACTTATTAATTGACCCAGATACTGAGAACACACTTGGACAAAATAGTTAAGTGACACTGGATTCTTAATGCATTTATAGCTTTACTATAGCTCATGTGATTTGCTCCCATTCTCCTCCCCAGAAATTCCCTTAACATGTTTGATTTTTACTTTTCTCATGTTTAAAAAGTGGTATTAACCTTAGAATAAGTATTATCACATTAATGTAATTGAAAAATATAAGAAATAAGATTATATTAATATATGTAAAGATAATTTAGCACTGGCATGAATAATAGCTTTCTGATTTGTGCTTGTTTCTAAGTTAAGCTGGCCCTTTGCCTTACAGCCTTACAGTTCCTCAAGAAGGGACTATTTTGGAGGATTCCCTCTAGCCTTGGGTTTCTGATCCTTAGCTTTGTAGGCTCAGAAATTATCATTTTGCACAGGAAGGATCAAGCTCAAATACCTTAAGGATGATACATAAATTAGAATGTTAATTCATTAAATTGTGCTGCAGAGTGATATTTTCCAGGGATCAGAATGTGTTTTGTCTGCTATGTAGGGAACTGTCTCTCCAGTATCAAGCAGGGTATCTGGAAAAACCAAACTAGTCATGTGAAGGTTACTTAGAGTCAAAGTTTTTAACATTTGGAGAGGTAGAAGAAAGATCTTACCAGTTATGATAGAATCTAGAAAATCATTCTCACTTATACTGTGGAGGCTACCGCATTCTAGTTACTAGAATACTCGTATCTAGCAGATATTATATTATGTGTTCTCCCATGAAGTAAAATTGAGTTTAAAAAGATACATTTCCTTTAGCCATCCTCATTTTTCACTGTTCTTTTTATGAGTAGGCAAAGCTTCTACCATTGTAACACTTTTATTTTTTTAGCAGACCAGTTTTCATATGGACTTTAGACTGGTATTTTCTTCTGAGTTTTTGGACATTAATTAGAACCTTAGGTCATACCCCAGTCCAGTCACTACCATATTTACTGTTCTGTAAGTAAGATACTTTTGGAAATAGCTAATTTATCCATTTATATTAGTTTCTTTTAGTTTATACTTCAGAGATTATAATATTCTGACATCCATGGGGCCTTAGGTATATAGCCATTTATGTATCATTTGCAGTTATTACAACGTTATAAAGTATATTAGTGTCATAAATACTTTTGTTGTTTAAAAAAAATCCTTAAAATTGAGCAGAAGATTACTGCTAAAATATAACAAATATATTTACTCTTTACATTTTTTTCAGCTCTCTCTATTAGAGCATTTCTATTCCCAACCCCTCAGTGTTCTGTGCTGTAATCTCCCAGAAGCCAAAAGAAGAATAAATTTTTTATCAGATAATCAATGTGAAAACATCCGACGTCTTCCATCATTTAGGAGGTAAAAAAAAGTACATATTTAATATATCTTATACCAGAGTTTGGGGCAAAATAAAGTACATCAGTTACAGTTATTTTTTAAGAGGAGAAAGGAAAAATAACCTTTTAATTTTTTAGATATTAAAATTCTTAAAAAAAAAGATTTTATTTATTTATTTTAGAGAGGGGAAGGGAGGAAGAAAGAGGTAGAGAGAAACACCAATGCGTGGTTGCCTCTTGCACACCCCCTGCTGGGGACCTGACCTGCAACCCAGGCATGTGCCCTCACTGGGAATCTTAACTGGTGACCTTTTGGTTCATAGGCTGGTGCTCAGTCTACTGAGCCACACCAGCCAGAGCAAAATTCTTCTGTTTTTAATTGTGAAATTTCTTTGTTGGATTTGAAAATTTGGCATAAAGAAAAATATTTGTACAAGAGAACATAATTTACAGCTTCTCCAGAGTTGCTTTATATAAGTAACATTTTCTATTTCTGGAGTGTCTGTTCTTTGTTTATGATTAGACCCCCTAGACTGTGAACTGTGGCTGACTTAAGGAGTTAAAAATTACCATAAACCATAACTGTCACCTTGAATTTACTGTTGAAAAGAAATGAATGTGAGCCTCCAATCCAGATATTTCTTTTTCACCATATGCTAGTCAAATATTTAGAACATTATTAACTATCTTTGTGTATGGTATGATAAATATTTTAGGTACGTGGAAAAGCAAGCTGCAGAAAAACAAGTTGCACTGTTGACCAATGAGAAATTTTTGAAGGTAGGAGTGTGGATGTGTTTGTTCTGTTTTATTCTCTTTGTTTTCTTCATAAGAAAGAATCTGCACGTAATATTTATTGAGTTAATTTTATAAAAAATCTGTACATCCTGTTACACTTTGCAGAAGGAAATAGTAGGTCTTGGTAATCATAGGAATGTGACTATTAAAGATGACACAAAACCTCATCTAAGAGATAAGACTTTTTATTGAGGAAAATATTAACTAGGACATTAGGTTTCTCGTATGGTCTCTTTTGAAAACACTTTTAGATCTCAGCTTTCTTTCCACATGACAGCTTTGGAATCTGCAAGCAATTTTATTTTAATGTCCTTTTAAATGTTGTCATAAATAAAAATACATAGAAGCCATGTAGCTTAGGGACCCACTACTAAGTGAGTATTGATTTGATAAAATGTTACATATTGATAATATAATGCCAGAAAAGAAGCAATGAGCTTAAAACATGAGTTGGCTATACAATATAGGGATAATCCAAGTAAGGAGTTTTTTTTTTCTTTCTTGAAAAAAATAATACTTGGACATGGTACCTAATTCAAAAGGCAAAGGTAATACCTGCCCTCTTTCCCTCCCTGGATGCAGCCAATGTAACTAGTTTCTTACATGTCATTCTAGAGATATTCTTTATGTATACAAGTAATTATATATATTATAGGAGTTTCTCCCCAGTCTTACAGAAATAAGTATATTATATACACTGTTCTGCGCCATGTTTTGTTTTGCACCTGATCTTGGAAATCATTACATAGCAGTACTAAAAATTGGCATAATATTTTATTGAGTGAATACACATTTATTTTATTTAACGAGTCTCTTACTGATGGACAATTAGAAATTCAAAATGTTGCACCTATTTTTATACTCTTCATGCTCTTTTTAGGAAAAAGGTAGAAAATTATAAAATTAAGATGACATCGAAGTTAAGCCCTTTTGCTATGTGTGAGTTTTGCTGATACGTATTATTTTCAAATTTGAATAAAAGAATGTTAGTTCCTAGAGGACATGTGTTCCTGTATAGTTCTAAATACTGATTTATCTCCTTTTTGTAAATTCTCAAAAAATATTAAGAATGACTTTATTTTGAGGTAATTGACATACATTACAATGGTGAATGGCTTTTATTAAACATTATTTCTAATGCAGAATCCACACTTGGCCTTAATATAAAGTGACCTCTAGATTGAATTTTAGTAATCGTTTTGATAATCTTTGTAATGTTTTCAGAGCAGTGTAGGAAGTCCTCAAACCCTAATGCAGGTTATTTTGGTAGAGAGAACATTGGAGAACCACTAGAAAAGGATGTGTGCGTGTTTACTGAAATCTCTTAAGATTAGATAGATTAGCTCTCTGCTGAGTGAGCTAGTTGCCAAGTGCATTTCCTGCTAGAACGTTCAAGAGTATATTTTGATAAGGCAGGAATAGATTTTTTAAAAGGGTACTTTTAACCATTGAGATGACAAAGGGATAGAATATCTAGGCTGGTCTGTTGTAGAAATAGCCTGACACAAATCTCTGCTTCTCAGTAAATTTTTGTGTATTTTCTAAGCATTTATTTCTACTGTGCTTGTTCTTGTTGCATTGATCAGCCTGTTTGTTATCTTTGTCATATTCATTTTAAGATTTGATGTGCTGTAGCTTAAAGACATGCTTTCTTGATACTTACATAGTGAGAAATATGGAGGAGTACAAAGATTAGTATCCTTACCCAGAACAAGTCATCTGCAGGGTACCTGCTGAATTCAAAGGACAGAAGATGTCAGTGAAAAAAAATTAATCAGTATGTCTCTTGATTTTTCTAGTGTAGAATGGAAGTATCTTTGAATATTTTATTATTATGCTTTTTAATAATTTTCTTTTAAAATACATGATAATCAATTTTATGTGTATTTTACCACAATTTTAAAATTGGAAAAAAACTTCATATTAAAAGACAGTGCTGCATGATACAGGGAAAAATCCTTATCTTGAATTAAGAAATTTGTATTTGAATTCCAGCTACTCAGGAGCCATGTGTACTTAAGAAAATCACCCTATTTAAGCCTCTATTTCCTTATCTATAAAGTCGGATATTAATTCCTGGTACAATTTTCTCCTAGATTTAATGATAAAGTCTACTCAGCAAGTGAGAGTGAGTTAAATATAAATAAAACTTTTATAAATGTAAATTATATTGTTACTATTTATTTTTCACTAGAATAAAAATTAAGATATCAATATAGTGTTATATATTACATGTTCTATTTTATATACTTTTTATTATATACACAAAATATTCTGTTACATAGTCATATAGATTATATAGTTAAATAGACATGCCTACTATTAGAATTTATTATTTTGTACCTAATTTCTACACTCAGATTTCTAAGACATAGAACTCAAAGTTTATTCCAGAGAAATGTATAGTCTTTATGTCTGGACTGTTTCTGCCCTTAAGATCTACTTTCCTCTCTACTTTGATGAACTAAACCAGTGGTTCACAAATCAGAATCACTTGGAGGGCTTGTTGAAACAGATATCTGGGCTCCATCCCCAGGGTTCTGATTTCATAGCTCTTTATTTCTAGCAGGGTTCCAGGTAATGCTGATACTATTGGTCTAGAGACCATTCTTTGAGAACCACTGAACTAGATTGACTCCCTAGAAGGAAATGTTTATCTTTCCCTTACCTTATTTTCTTAAGTGTACAACTAATCTATGAGATTCCAGCCTAAACAGATGATTCATCTTAATTTTTCTCTGACTGGACTCAAGGTGTTTAAAAAACCTTCAACTCCCTTAAAATTATGGACCTTTAGTTTACTGAATACTGCCTTAAACCTATAGGCCAACTTTGTGTTTTATAACTTAAGGACTGGGCTTTTTGAGAGTGTACTTTTAAATTAAAAAATTCAGCTGACTGCCATGACCTGTATGGCTCAGTTGGTTGGGCCTGGTACTGCAAAGCGAAAGGTCACTGGTTC
The DNA here is from genome assembly GCF_021234165.1 of Pteronotus mesoamericanus. NCBI lineage: Eukaryota > Metazoa > Chordata > Mammalia > Chiroptera > Mormoopidae > Pteronotus > Pteronotus mesoamericanus. Next base: position 46,100,495 of record NW_026555085.1, read on the forward strand.
GATTTCCAGTCAGGGTATTTGGCTGGGTTGTGGGTTTGGTCCCTGACTAGGGTATATATGAGAGGCAATTCATCAATGTTTCTCTTGCTCTCTTCCTCCCTTTCCCTCTCTCTAAAAATAAATAAATAAAATCCTAAAAAATAATTTTAAGCTGACTAAACCGTATACATTTACAGAAAATTCACTAGGAAGTTTAAACTTAGGTGGGATGTTAGAAGGCCATTTACAGCTAATGAAAATGAAAGATTCTGTGCATTTTCTCATTTCTGAATAGTTGGTCCCTTGAACAACTGTACAGTGCAACTGGGTACAGTGGCAATCGTTAATTGTTGATTGACAACAATCAAGTCTACGAGGTTTAAGCAGAATAAACTTATACAGCTCCCATTAATTTGAAACCTCTGACTCAGTAGCTTCCAAACCCTTAAAAGAAGTTTAATCAAATAATCTTAAGAATTTCTTTTGGTTCTAGAATGCTATGATTTTATGTACTTGTTCATTAAACAGGTTGGTAATAATTTTTTTCTGACTGGTTAAATTGTTTAGAATCCTCATTAAATTTATTTTAATGCATAGGTTTAATTGAAGATAAATAAATTATTATGTTAGACAACTATAGGTTTTAGATGAAACAGCAGGAACAGTGACTAGATATATTTTTACCATGTTTTTGCACCATAGTGTTGCTTTAGTAATCAAGCTATTTTTTTTTAACTTAAACCTTTAATTTAGGAAACTCTATTTCATGAGAAATTGAGCAGTCAAAAGAGCCTGAAATAACTTTCAAATTCACTATAATTACAAAGATACAATTTTTGTTATTGCTTATGCCTGAAATTGTGGTGTAAGAAGATTGTGGTTTCATTTTAATCATAATGATGTATAATTGTCATCATTATCTGAAAACAAAACAAAACACTAGGTCTTGAAATACTGGAAAGGTTTTTTTAAACAATGAAAAATTATTTTCCTTTCCATGAGCAAATGTTTTGAGGAAATGGGGGGATATTAACAGCTTTTCACAATTAGTTGTTTTTATGCATTGCCTCATTGTGAATCACAGCCATGACATAAGACAGATGTTTTTATATCCCTTAGTATTGATAGGGGAGTCACAAAGTGATTAAGTAACTAGCCTATCTAAAGTGTCACAATTAGCAAATGGAAGATCTGGTATTAATTATCTACATGTGATGTCAAAGCCCACACACTTCCTGTGACACTTCATTGAAGAATTAGTATAAGCTGAGGAGAAGGTGCCTATGATTCTTTTTAAGTGTTTGAGAAATCTGAAATGGGATTTTCAAATACTGTGGCAAGTTAATAGTGAAGATAATTTGTAGGATGCTTAGAAAACCACTTGGAATGAGGCAGCTTCAGCCTTGTATTCAGGTAGCTGGGTATGCAGCACTACATGCTCCTGCTCCAGTTGAAAGAAAAGTTAACAACCACCTGCATCTCCCCACCAAATAAACAAGGTCTGTCCAGAAAAAGTCCAGTCATTGTTAATATAATGAGAACGGTTTGCCTGGCTTCGATGTGACCTGACAGCTAAGGGGCGTGGACTAGAATGTGCATTGTGAACAATGACAACTTCCCTGTACTAGTCAGTGGGGTCTGTAGATGCCATTGAGGAAGCATGTGTACTGTGTGGCCATAGCATTCAAAATGACTGAGCAAGTAAAGCAGTGAATCTGCATCAGAATTTGTGTTAAGCTTGAACATTTCTCCATAGAAGCTATTTGGATGATTCAGAAGGGCGCAGCTACAGGCAGCTGGTGATTGGCAGCTTCATCACGACAATGTGCCCACTCATGTGTCACATCCTCTGCAGAGTTTTTTGGTAAAACATCAAATCACCCAGGTGACTGAGATCCCAACAGCCCAGATTTGATACCCTGCAATTTCTGGCTTTTTTCAAAACTAAAATCACCTTTGAGAGAAAAGAGATTACAGACCTTCAGTGAGATTCAGGAAAATATCATGGGGCAGCTGATGGCAATTGGGAGAACTGGGTGAGGTCCCAATGTACCTACTTTGAAGGGGACAGGGACTGAGGCATCATTGTCCAGTGTACAGTGTTTCTTCTATCTTCTTAAATAAATCCCTTTTTTTTCATAGTATGTGGCTGGATAACTTCTGGACAGATTTCATATATAGTTATGTCATTACATAGTTTATATATATATGCAATGTCATTTATGTAGAGACACATACACACTTTATTTAAAAATATTTTTTTAAAACGAGTCCCAACACCATAATTTAGGTTAGGTCCATTTTAATCATAGGCACTCTGCACCAACCACATAATCTATATTACCAGTAATTGATTTATTACTCATGTTGATCTGGTCGTGTCAGTAAGAAGTTACATTATTTTCAGTATATTTAATGAATTACTAATTCCATATACTTCAGTTAAGAAAATCAAGGTATATGTTTTTTATTTAAATATTTTTAAAAGCTATTTGGCATGATTTCAACTGTTTAAAGGCTTAAACTTCATGCTGTGTAGAAAACTTAGATTCCCTCCCTTGCAGGTGACAGTTGAATCTTTATTACTCTAATTTTTTAATGTTTTGTTTCTGTGCCTATGTGCTCAACTAGATTTAAAATCCATCGAGAGTGGGAAGTAAATCTTGAACTTCTTAGAATTTAATATAGCATTACTATTAGAAAGATAACCTGATTGAGCAAGCTCATTTTACAAATGAAATACTGCAGCCAAGAGAAAGGAAGTGAAATATGTGAAGTCACAGAGCAAGGACTCTTTTTCACCATTTAGTATGCTGCTTATGGTGCTTCATCAAAAAAGGCACAAAAGTAGTTCAGTGGTTTGATGGAGACCTGCTTTTCACCTCTGCCCTCAACTCTTCTTTTCTGGTGGGTTTTTTATTTTTTATTTTTTATTTTTGACAAATCTCAAGGACAAGAGGAGGGGGAAAATCTATTAGAAAAAATAATAAGAGAAAAAGAGAAAAAAGAAAACAAGTGCAAAACAAACTAACAAGTGTGATCAAACAAGTGAGGCATTAGCCTAGTAGTGTGTTAGAAATTGGCAGTTTAACTCCAAAACTTTCGAGTTCTTCTGAGCTTAACTGGTGGAGCAGGAATATGGATAACAAAAGGCTGAGACAGATTTCAGGCTAGCACTCATGCCACACAAGACCTGGGAGAAAGCTGTGTTTGGCACACAATTAGGTAGTTTTAATATGATAAGTCAAGTGTGGGAAACATTGTCAGACTTTTCTCAAATGAGAAAAAAAAATACTTAGTTCATCAAGATGATAAATGAAAGAGTATTCTGTGTTCTTGGACAGCTATCTCTTAATCCTACAATTCAGTATAACTTCTACCAACTTTTATTCAGTAAATTGATTGAAAGGAACAAATTACAAAAATTTACAGTCATTTTTATATACTTTCTTTAAATCTTTTTGAGGTCACACTTTACCCTATACTTATAATGTAGACACAAAGGTGATAAGTACTATGGAAATTAGTAGAGAAATAAACGCAAAAACTAAGCGTCATGACAAATATAATTCTACCTGATCCTCTTTTCTTTACCTGTATTTAAGTTTTATGTAGCCATTGGCTACTCCTCCAAAGGAATTAACTAGCTCAGGCAAGATACAGTCCTTTTCATATAAGTAAACATAAGTGAATGATTTTTGAATGAATGACAGGATTGCTGTGATTGGAGACAGCTGATTTTAAAGGGAATACACATTGGCAACCCACAGACCAAGATAAATGCAGTTTTTAGTTCCATTTTTGTGTGTGTTTTTTTTTTTGAAAATCTGAGTCAACATTTACGAATTGAGAAAATTTACATTACAAATTCAAACTTTTGTTTTCTTCTGAAAAGTTAGTAAATTTGGCCCACATCCAGCAAAACAATAAGCAGTTGCTCTTATTTGGAAGAGTGACTGAGTGTTGACCTTCATTATTAATGCGCTTCCTTATTCAATAAGTATTTTTTGAGTGCCTACTTTGTGTGCAAGGCATTAATCTTGGTGTTGAGAATACAGAGGTGAACAAAATAGACAAAAACCCTTGCCTTCATGGAGCTTATATGCTATCACATTAAATAGGTAAAATATCAGTGATAATTGCTAAGGAGAAAGCAGTGGAGGAGAAAAAGGGAATATGAAGTTTGGTGTATATCAGAGTGGGGTTGAAATTTTAAATAAGGTAAATTTTGAGTAAAGACCTAAAGTTGTAGAGCTTGACATGCAGAAACCTGGAGGAAAAGAATTCCAAGCAGAGTGATAGCAAGTGAAAAGTCCTGAGGTCGGAGCATGTCTGGCATCTTTAAAGAGTAAAGGGGCTTCTATGTATTTGCTCTGTTTTTCTTAAAGTAGAGAAGTATTTCTGTTCCCATGTCTACATCAAAGATTAGTAAAGACCAAAAGACGTTTGTGTTTCAATAACAGAAGAAAGCATCTCTCTCTGGGAAATCAATAGTATTCCTAGGCAAAGTGTATCTCTGTTGAAAAGAATCATCCTAAATACAATTATGAAATAAAACAGTGGCAGCTATGACTAGTATACAGAAAAGATACTGAAGGAAAAATTTAAGTATAGGAAAACAGAATTATTACATTGACAGACTTTGTTTTTGCATGTTCTTAGTGTGATGCTGCTATAGTGTAGTAAATGGGAAATTTTCTCCTACAGGCTTGAGTTTATAAAAGGGTGTTCATAAAGTGCATTAGGAATTGTTAGCCTGGATAAGTAAAGGCATTTTCAGATATGTATTTTTATAAGACAAAGAACTTAAAAAAAAAAAACAACTTAGTAGATTACATGAAAAAAGTGAGGTTAGTCATTTATGATATTTTCTGCTGCACCTGAAAACTCAGATATAAATAACAGTGGAATCTTATGTGGTGATTAGGTTCTAAAGTCAACACATAAAGCAAAGATCTGGAATGGTCAAAATTACTTTCATAATTCCCTTAGGAATGTGTAACAGAAATCCTCTTATTAAGTCCCATCAGAGCCAGTTTTACTTGCAGTGTTTGAACCAGAAACCATTTCCCTAGTTGAGTATCAGATGAAATAGTTGGCCATGTTATATGAACAAAACAAAACATTGTTTTCCACTCAAAAAATGCTAGAATTCCTTCCACTCAACACAGGGATGTAAATCACACAGTGAGAAGTACAAAGAGACTAAAGCCATATTGGAGAAAAACAGGTTCATCTCTCTCCTTATACTCCAAGGCACAGTTCCTTGAGTGTGCAGCATTGCCTGTACTGTGTGAAGTATTTATTTTCTCTCCTCATCCAAGAATATTCAGTGAAGGTGTTATTCAGTTCTACTGTATCACTCAATTATTTGTACATATAGTTACTGCACAGAGTAAAAGTAATAATTAGTGCAAGTAGCATAAAGTATGATTATCATTCAGTGATAGATTCCTTGTTCTCTAGAATATTCCCCCTGTTTAAGACCTATTTTAGCACTTATCAAGGAAAGCAATTACTGGCTTTATGCAGTCTCTATGTTATAGCTTATAGCACTGATTTTTCAATCTTGTTCATCTCATGGCACACATAAACTAATTAATAAAATTCTGCAGCACATCAAAAATATACTTGTCCATCTGAGAAAAAAATAGGTATAATTTTGATTCATTCACACTGGACGGCTATTGTGTTGTCATTTTTTTATTTGTCAGTCTAAGGGAGAAGAGATGAGTGCCCATAACTAAACAGTCAGGTAGTGCGTATTTTAAAAATTCTTGTGGCATACCAGTTGAAAATCACTGGCTTGCAGTCAGCATATAATTAGAGTCTGCTCTCCCAGTCGTGGTTCAAGTACGGTGTGTACTGACGATAGGAGACCTAGAGTTTTGAAATTACCAACTAGCTAAAATACTGGGAGGAAAAACATTTTGATATTAAAGCTTTCCTTTGATTTGCCCCAGCCTTTCAGGTCATGACCTGTAGATTGCTGAACAAGGAATTGATTTTCTCAGTGATTTAGAGTTTAGGAAAATATCTCAGATTTGTTGCTTAATATGGATCAGACTTGCTTGAATTTATTTCAATACTTGAAGTGTTATTTTCTGCATGGTTGACTGCTAAAATTAATGGGTATCTGCAAGATACTACTGAAAAAAAAAGAAAAAAAGACAGCCCAGTAGTTAAAGTCTTTTGACTTCTTAGAAGAAAAAAAACTTAAGACCATACTACAGATCATAATCCTCTTAAGAAAACATTATAGAAGTAAGCAGTTATGAAAATACTTGAGGCCTGAAAAGTGTTTTAAAATTATTTCTAAACTATTCCAGAAGGCTCTAGAAAACAATGCTTCTTCCCCTCAACTTCCCTTCCCCCCAAAAAGCCTTTTGAAATTGATTTGTAAGGTTTGTCATTTTATAGATTTCTTAAGACACTATCTCTTGTATCATACTTGCTGGATTCTAAATTATAAAGCTTGTTGGTTTTAGATTTTTTTTTCCACTATTTATTCTTATTGCTAAAGTAAATAAAACCTGAACACATTGGAGATCTTCAACAAAAGGCAGAAGAATCACTTGTGGTGTTGCATCTACAGTGATTTCTTCCCGTTCAAACACAACACCAGCAGTACTTTAAGAAAGCATACATCACAAATGGAACCTCAGCAGCTGTTACTTACATTGGTATTGGTTGTTTCCTCACTCTTCTGATGCCAGTGAGGTAGAGGGTGATGGGCCTACTTTGCTGTGTTACACATGACAGGCATAGGCAGGCATCCAACATGGTGCTGTTTTGCACACTTGTATTTTAGGGGGCCAAGTTACTGTGGTAATACTGTAGATAGGAGGAAATTAAATTATAGTATTAATGTTAGTGTGTGTAAAATATCAGCAGACTTGATACTAAACCAAAAATATCCTTTATTCTGGATTTTGTGTATATTATAAATTCTCAGAATTAAGGAGGATAATTTGTAATTCTGAATCATTTCTTGTCAGTTTTTCAGAAATTATATATCACCATGAAATGGATTTATTATTTTCAAAAATTAGTGGCTCACTTATGTCTTCTGTGATTTTTAGGAGGAGACACAATCATTACTAGAAAACCTGCATGTTTACCATATGAATTACTTTCTGGTTTTGAGATGTCTTCATCAGTTCACTTATTCTCTTCCCAAGTACCCATTGGGTCGACAGGTAACCCAAATTTCCTAATTTGGAATACATGAAGTAGAATATTGGTAGTTTCTTGTTTTGATTTTGGTAGCATTTAGGCATCAGAATTTGAAATAAATTTAAATTTTGCAGTGAGTGCTAATCTAAATCCAGTCAGCTGTACACAGTACTAGTAATTGAAACAGTATTTTTTGTTCTGATAGCCACAGCTAGGAACAACCACATGAATCCCAGTAGTGTTGCTTCTACTACAGTGTACTTGTGCTAAGGATTTTACCTTTCTCTCTTTAATACTTTTCATCACTTAAAATAAGAGCTGATTTTGCACCTTAATTAAATGAAAAAATCCTGTTTGAGAACGCTTTATGGTTAACCTTGCATTGTACCAAGAACTAAAAGAGAAGCAGTACTTCTGCTCCTTGCAAGATTACACTCTGCTGGCCTTTGTGTCATACATACCATAAACCATCTGTACAGTGGATGTTAATGGAAGGATTTTGTATCCCTAAACCTTTGCATCCTTATCTCAAAAGTTTGGATAATAAATATGTAAAAATGTTTTGTTCATAAGATAATTTGCCATTAAGCCTTTTTAATAACTCCATTATCATTTTTATGATTTCCATATTGCAAAGTGACTAGTGATAATAGCCAATCCCAATCCCAATGTGATTTTGTTTTGCTTATACGTAAATGATGTTTTTATAAAGCCTGATCCATGTGATTTATGCCAGTTCTTTTGTCATCTAAAGAAAACGATTATTTTTTCAAAAATTAAAAACATTAATTTTTGTCTTGACCATTTATGTGGATTTTGTTAAACTAGTGGTGTACAAACTTTAGTACATCACTTTTGGTTCCTCATAAGTTGCTGTTCATTTGCAGATCAGAGAGCTGTACTGCACATGTTTAGAAAAGAACATATGGGATTCAGAGGAGTATGCATCAGCCTTGCAGCTGCTGAGGTAGGTTTTTTTTGTTTGTTTGTTTTATTTTTTTCTTTTTAGTCTACTTTAAGCTTGCCAATAACTAACACCTTCCTCCAGACCTCTGCCTGCTAAGGAGTTTTATAAGTAGCCATGTTATGTCTAGTACTTATATGCACCTTGAATTTATGTTTGTAGCATATAGTGTTTTTAATGTGGCAACCATCCGTTTCTTTGCTGGTTTTAGCTTGTTTTTGCACTTGTGATTTTTAAAGTAAAACAAGTGTTTGTTTAGTCAGATATTAACACTACACCAGGATAAATGAGGTATGAATAATTTTAATCTGTCAGGCCTGACATCATGGCCAGGAAAGTAGTCATGGAAAGAGAGCTCACCATGCCCCCTACCTACTGAGTGGAGCAGCAGCATTGCTCGGTGAAATGCATCCTGTGAAGAAGGTCACTGCTGACTTTGATGAGCAATCACAAGTAGGCAGGGGCCTTGATTCTTTCACCTACCTGAACTGGCCCTGTCCACAACACTGGATAATTCATAAATTATGTATCTAGTATTATATGAATAAATGAGATATTTTAGAATTACCAGTTTAGAGTTATCAGTTGCCCTCCCTGACAGATGTACCTTTTAGAGTTATAATTGTTTGTTTCTCTTGGCTTCTTGTATGTATGGTGACTTCCATAAAAATAAGTGACCACTTGGACAGTGAGAAAAGGAAAATCAAGTGTGAGTTAAGTTTCTGCAGTATTACAGTTTTCGTAAATGGATATAAATGCTGAAATGAAAATATAAAGAAATTTGAGAACTGAGCATTTATTAAGTTTTAGCTTCCTCTGGGCCCACAAGAAAAGAACAGATGGGCACAGTAGGAGGAAAATTCACATTGAAAGCACTTTAAGTCCAGACTTAATAATACAAATGTTCAGTGATCTAGCAGGTGCAACTTGAGATAGGAAACTAATTTTAATACTATCTGGAAAAATAGCTCCACATGGAAAGTAGGTTGCCACTGAAAAGCTATGTTTTATTTAATTTTTCAAAGTGCCATTAAGGGATTTCTGTGCATTTACTTATTTCAATTGGAGGATCTCTGAGCCATTTTGCTTTTTATTCAAGTTAACATACCTATCTCAAACAACCATTTGATTCTTGTTAGGTTTCCTCTTTGGACTTTGAGATTGGTGATTGTCTTCCTTCTCTAGTTCCGTATTCGCAAATTCATAGATTCCTTTGTTGGGCAGGGACTTTCTCTTTTCCTTCTGTATCTCCCTTGGCCTGATGATATTAGGGTACAAGTCAAGGAACAAAAATGCCATTTCCAAAGAGTATAAGGAAACGTGAGCAGTAAAAATAATATGACAGTGGTAACCACTGTGTATGAAGGCTTGTAGTGTGCCAGGCACTGCATTATGCACTTTGAGTACATTTCTAGTCTAATATTCAAGCATCAGATACTATTAGCCACACTTTACAGCTGAGAAGACATAAGCACAGAGAGTGTTTCAGTGATTTGCCTGATTCCCTTAACTGTTGATGGAACCAGGATTCTAATGCAGGCCTGACTTCAAAACTGTTGTACCTATGGATTTGGAGAGCTCATAAAGCAGAAACGATAGAAAACAAAGTGTTAGTCATTTTTCTAAACTCTGAAATGTAGGAATATGAAAACATGAAGGATCAAGTATGGCAGCTATAGCAAGGACAGGCAAGAGTGGGCATTACAAAAGAGAAGGAATCTGGGAATCTCTGCACTGGATTTATTTTTCCCTTTGTACAGATTAGTTGTAAACAGGTGGTCAGGGATATTTGTCATTTTGGCACTCTAAATAAGAATCTGAATTTAGGAGACCAGGCATTTTCATTACCTGTTTTTAAACAATTCAAGTCATGAGAGAAATTGAGAATAAAACGATCATTGAATGTTATTTTGGAAAGAAAAACAAAAGTACTGTTAGAACCATAGTCTAGTAACATTTCTGAGTTGAATTTTTTTTTAAGTACGTTAAAGGCAATATTAACCTTGAAAAGTCCCTTTTTTTCTGGACAGTAACATGCTTAAGTAATGATAGATTTATGTTATGGAATGTTTTCTGACCATTAAAAAGCACTTGATTCCCAGCATTTGTATGGAACCACAAAAGACCCCAAATAGTAGGCAAAACAATCTTAAGAAAGAATAATATAGGCGGAGGCATCACGCGTCTTGATTTCAAACTATATTACAAAGCCATAGTAATCAAAACAGTATGGTATTGGCCCAAACAGACACGTAGATCAGTGGAACAGAATAGAGAGCTCAGGAATAAACCCACACATATTTGGGCAATTAATGAAGAAAGAGCCAAGAATATACAGTGAGGAAAGGAGAGTCTTTTCAATAAATGGTGTTGGAAAATGGGACAGATGCATGCAAAAGAATGAGACCGGATCACTGTCCTCACTCATTCACAAAATAAGCTCAAAATGGATTAAAGACTTGAACCTAAGACCTGAAATAATAAAACAAGAAGAAAATATTAGTGGTAAACTCCTTAACATTGGTCTTGGCAATGATTTTTTTTGTCTTGGACACCAAAAGCAAAGGCAAGAAAAGCAAAAATAAATTAAGTGGGACTACCTCAAACTAAAAAGCTTCTGCACAGAAAAGGAAACCATCAACAAAATGAGAAGGAAACTTATAGAATGGGAGAAAATATATGTAAATTTTATGTCTAATGAGGGGTTAATATCCAAAATATATAAAGAACTCATACAACACAATTGAAAAACCCTGAACAATTCAATTATAAATGGGCAGATGATCTGAATAGACATTTTTTTCAAAGAACACGTATATGAAAAGGTGCTGAACATCACTAATCAACAGGGAAATGCAAACTAAAACCACAATGAGATATCACCTCACACTGTTCATATGGTTCTTATCAAAAAGACAAGAAACTTCTGGTCAAGATGGCAGCATAGTAAAACAGGGGTTGCCTCCTCATGCAACCACATCAAAGTTACATCTAAAATATAGAACAGCCATTACTCAGAATCGTCAGAAATTGAGTTGAATAGAAGCCAGGGGTTCCAATGCTAGCAAGGTAAGTCCTCATAACTTCTGTCTGCAAAAAACAGTGGGGTTTGAGTCAGTGGAAGAAGTTTCTGGAGTCCCAAGCAGTTACCCGTCAAAGGACCCCCACATGAAATTACTCAGACTAACTTCCTCTGAGCTCCAGCAACAGGGTAGCAGCTTGAAAGGCAACAGTAGAATACAGGTAGAACTGAAGTGCCTGGCATCAAGGCAGGACCTAGGGGACAGCTTTCTCCTAGACAGAAAAGTGGACAGAGGCCATTGTCCCTTTTTAGAGCCCTCCCCCAAAAAAGCCACAGAGAAAATGCCATACCTGAGACTCCATCAACCTGGCTAAAACTCTTTGCCCTGGCCTGAAGATCCCTTGAGGCTCCATTCCAACCAATTTATGGATCCCCCCAAACAGTTAACCATGACTTTTCCACATGAGTGGCTGGTCTTGGCTCCTGTTTCACAACTTCCTAAATTCTATCAAACAAGCAACAGCCAAGCCTCAGTGAGCCTCTAGCCCCCATCCTCTTGCTAAGTGGCGCCAGGCCTGGCACTAGCAGCAGTCAGCCTAGATTCACAGCCTGGCTATGTCTGGGAATCTTCAAGCCCAGCACAAGTAGCAGCCATCTCAGATTGCTTTATTGCTCATGCAGGGTGGCCCCAGGCAGAACACGGGGCGGGGGAGACATTGGCCTGCACCACCTGGGAATCCCCACAGCCTGAGCACCCAGGGGACAACTACAGACCATGTTGGAGCACCACCATACTGCCTCAGCAGAGCAGATCCTCCATGGAGAGTGGAGGATGGTGGTCAATGGTTACAGCCAGTCCTTGCAGCTGACTGGGTAAATTCCTTCCATTGACCTGCCAACAGCAATCAAGGCTTAACTATAGGAGGAGAGGGCACTCAGCCCAAACATAAGACACACCTCAAGTACCCAGCCTGGGTGATAGGGGAGGCTGTGTCATTGGACCCTACAGGACGCTTAGTACATTAGGCCACGCTAGCAAGACAGGGAGTCATAGAAGCTCTCCCTCATACATAGAAACAAACACAGGGATTCTACCAAAAAGAAGAGACAAACGTGGCCCAAGTAAAAGAACAGATCAAAACTCCAGAAAAAGAACTAAACAGAAGGGAGATAAACAATCTGTCAGGTGCAGAATTGAAAAACACTGGTTATGAGGATGCTCAAGGAACTTAGTGAGGACCTCAGCAGCATAAGAATGATCCAGTCAGAAACCAAGGAGACACTGACTGAAATAAAGAGCAGTTTACAGGGAAACACGACAGTGAATAAAGTTGAGAATCAAATTGATGATGTGGAACATGAGGAAGCAAAAAAAACAACCAGTCAGAAAAGCAAGTAGAAAAAAGAATCCAAAAAAAGGAGGATAGAGTAAGCAGCCTCTGTGACAACTTCAAGTGTTCCAACATTTGCATCATAGAGGTGCCAGAAGGAGATGAGAAAGAGCAAGAAATTTGAAATCTTTTTGAAAAAAATACTGACAGAAAATGTCCCTGATTTGGTGAAGGAAATAGAGATGCAAGTCCAGGGAGCACAGACAGTCCCAAACAAGATGGATGCAAAGAGGCCCACTCCAAGACACATCATAATTAAAATGCCAAAGGTTAAAAATAAAGAGAGAATCTTAAAAGCAGACAGAGGAAAGCAGTTATTTACCTACAGGGGAGTTCCCATAAGACTTGTTAGCTGATTTCTCAAAAGAAACCACAGGCAAAAAGGGACTGGCAGGAAGTATTCAAAGTGTTGAAAAGCAAGGACCTACAACCTAGATTACTCTGTCCAGCTAGGCTGTCATTTAGAATTCAAAGGCAGATAAAGAACTTCCTCGACAAGAAAAAACTAAAGGAGTTCATCATCACCAAGCCATTATTGTATGAAATGTTAAAGGGACTTACTTAAGAAAAAGATAAAAACTATTGAACAATAAAATGTTAGTAGATACATATCTTATCAATAATTGAATCAAAAAAACAAACTAAGTGAACAAGCAGAACAAAGACAGAATCATGGATATGGAGAGCTTTTTGATGGTTGCCAGAATGGGAGGGGGGTGGTGGTGTTGGGCGAAAAAGTTGAAGAGATTAAGAAGTGTAAATAGGTAGTTACAGAATAGCCATGGAGATATAAAGTATAGGAAATGGAGTAGCCAAAGAACTTACATGTATGGTCCTTGGACATGAACAATGGTGTGAGGATTGGCTGAGGGAGTGGGTGGTGCTGGGTGGAGGGGGGGGGCAAAGAGGGAACTGTTGTGACAATTGTAATAGCATTATCAATAAAATATAATTTAAAAAGTAGATGAGGAATAACAAATATTGGTAAGGATATAGAGAAAAGGAAACCATTGTCCTCAGTTGGTGCAAATGTAAATTGGTGTGGCCATTATGGAAAACAGTATGGAGGTTCTTCAAAAAATTAAAAATAAAACTACCATATGACCCAGCAGCTCCATTTCTGGGTATTTTTCTAAAGGAAATGAAAACACTAACTCAAAAACATCTGAACTCCCATGTTCATTGCTGCATTATTTACAATTGTCAATTAATGTTGATTAATTTTTCACTAAACCACATATCATTATATAAAGACATACTTGTGTTAAAATGCCATTTGGGCCCTGGTTGGTGTGGCTCAGTGGATTGAGTGCTGGCCTGCAAACAAAAGGTCGCAAGTTAAATTTCCAGTCAGGGCACATGCCAGTTGGGGGCGGTGAGAGGCAACCACACATTGCTGTTTCTTTCCTTTTTCTCCTTCCCTTCCCCTCTCTCTAAAAATAAATAAATAAATAATAAATTTTTTTTTAATGCCATTTGGGAACAGGAAGTGGTAAAAATGCTATCATCCTAGCAGTGAGCTAGGTGAGTACACTGGCTTCTTCTGGTCAGCCATGAAAGACCATAAGATGAAAAATTTACCTTTTTATTGGAGAGACTCTCTAAACAGCTATCTAAAATTCAAACACTAGATCAAGAATTTTTCAGAGTTTTGAAATTCTAAAAACCTTGCTTCAATATTAAGGTTTTAAGGATTGATATAAGTCACAGTCCTCAACTTGCAGGAAGGTGATGGATCAGCTGGACCTGGAGAGTACTATACCCTCACATCAGGGGCAATGAATTCCTTTGGCTATGATTCTTAAATTGGGGATAATGAAAAGTATGCCCCTCTTAGGTGAATATATTCTTCTGCCTACCCCATCAATTGAGAGTTACTCATCTATACTTACCCCATTTTCTTCCAAATAAGGAAACCAAAGCCAGAAACATTGAGTGACTTTTCTGCAGTTGGCAGAGCTGGATTTAAATCTGAATTTTCAAAGTACAGTCTGTTTTTCAGTCCTATTCTAATTACTTAAAAGGTGGTGTAAGAGGAAATTTATATGGGTTTGTGGCCAATAGTCCATGTTCGGAACATACCCAATTTTTAAAAATGAGCCAGCAGAGCAAGTTTCTGTGGACTCAGCGCCCCCGTAACCCCCAGCATCTTGACACTAGTCATCTTGGCACAGGCTACCAATGTAAATGAAAGGAGCCACAGTGTCTGTTATATTATTGCCAAGTGTAACGTTATGAGCTTGCTACGAAACAGATTTGTAAATTGAAATTGATTGATAGCTGAGGGAGTTTATCCTGAAAGAAATGATCTAATTTTTGAGGAAAACTTTTGAGTTAAACATAATATATTAGCAGGTTAGGTCAACCTTCATTGAGTTGAAAAAACATGACCCAAGTAATAATATTAACATTTGATCACTTTAGCTTACTTCAAAGAGACTAGAGATTTGGAATCTAAATAATGCTTTCTTGCCTGACTTTACGGATCATCTTTAGATGATATTTAAAGATCTAGTTATGACAAATGACACAGCCCCACAGTGTGAGGTGCTTCCTAAATAGCAATAATGTAATCACTTTTGATTATCTAGATTTATCTATGCAGAAGATAAGAGATTTCACTATTAAAATATAATTTCTTTTAGAACAAAGATTGCCAGTCCTGACTTCACATCACATCAGGTGCTCCACAATTACCTGTATCCATGGTAAAAATCAGACAAACAGCTGAATTGTTAGAGCTTATTTTTAAAGCAAAAGATGTTGAAAGTAATGTTTCTAGAGTAATGGTTTCCAGGTTTCAGTATGCATAAGAATCAGCTGAAGTGTTTAAACCTGTAAATTTCTGCCTTTTCCCTCAAAATTCTAAATCTGATATTTGGGAACTTTGGTGTGGTGGTCAGCAGCAATTGCTATTTAACAAGCACTCCATAGCACTTGGACATATTGTCCAGAAACCACACTTTGAACCACACTTTATTTATTCTAGAAAATAAGGGAATAAGAAAGAGGTACAAAAAAATAGAGAAAGAAATGGAGCTTTTAAAAGAAAAGTCTTAATTGTGGAGAAATTGGGTGACATTGGGCCATTGATCTCAAATTGATCTTTGTCCAAAACTATGATTTTTCAAAAATATAAATAAACAAGGGAAAATCCAAACTTGTATTTTAAGTTTTTTTCTTAAATAAAAAGTGTCCACTACTACGTTTCTGCTAGTAAAATGAACAGGTAGCTAAGAAATACTAATTTTAAAAACTGAGAGTGGAATCAAGATGGCAGAGGAGTGAATGGAGGTCATACTGACCTCTCCCAGAACTTCTACAAATGACCCATGGCGACTGCATGAGTGGCAGGTACTAGCTGGAGGGAGACAATAGGGGAGAAATTGGGACAACTGTACAAGCATTACCAAAAAATATACATATACATTTATTTTTACATACACACACACACAAATAAAAAGAGGCAACAAACTGATGTTTCTCTTGCACTAGGATGGTTCCCTCCTATCCCCTCTAAAATATATATTTATTATTTAAATAAATAAATAAAAACTTTACTAAAAGTTTGAAAACTGGGAGAATCAAGACGGTAGAGAGGTGGAAGTCACAGTGACTTCCTTCCAGGACCAACCTCGAATTACAGCTAAATTGTGGAGAAATCGCCTGGAACAAACAACTGAACAGTAGCAAGTGAGGAGCCTTATAACCTCGGACAGACAGAAGAATCAGCTTTAGCACAACCTAACTGGTAAGCAGTGCAGTAGAGGCTCAAGAATGCGGGCAGGGTGCCCACAGGTGGCAGCACTACAAGGATACTGAAACGGCCAGTTGGATCCCCCTGAGAAGAGGGATCTAAACCAAAATTGGGGATCTCCAGCCTACAGCAACAGAGCCCAGAAAGTATAGAGAGAACAGCCAGCTGCAAAAAATGGCAGGGTTGCTCTCTGCCAGAGATGGGCGGCGGGAGACGCAAAGAACTATTTAAAGATCCAACACATAAGTTTTTATTTGCAGCCGCTTACCCTGGTCTCTGGCAAAGACAGGGACAGAGTGGGGTAGAAACTGCTGAGGAGAGACAGGGGAAGAAGGCTTTGGGGAGAGAACTGAGGGAGTAGCCAGTGGGAAATCGGTGTTGACTCATCCCGCATGCAGCAGCATCCATCTTGGTCAGGCAGAGACCAGTCGCCCTGAGTGGCAGCAGCATGAGAGGGCACAATAGCCCCTCCCCCAGGAGGGACTCTGCCCAGCCCTGTGCTATCTAAGCCTGACTGCTGAGTGCAGCGTGATTAGGTTAACAACGGAAGGAGACAGCCACAGGCAGTAGATTCCCGGAAGTCTCGAACAGACTGCCTAACGTCTGACAGGAACAACATCTCACAACATCAGAGGCAGATCCAGAAAGTAAAGACAGCGGTCTCTTACCATAGAAGCTCACACCACAAACTCAGGAAATCAAGACAGATCAATTTAAGAAGCAGAAGCAAAAAAGAAGAGTCTCCCAAATAATGAGAAGAGAAAAAAATACCCCCCCACTCGAAGGGAAAGGAGGAATCCCCACAAAGAGAACTAAATGAAAGAGAGGCAAGTAAACTATCAGATATTGAGTTCCAAACAATGGTTCTACGGAAACTCAATGAGCTCAGTGAGCTCAGAGAGGATTACAGAAAACTACAGGGGAACTACGAGAAACCTACTGCAAACTGTATCAGCATGAAAAAGGACATAGAAACTATCAATAAGTGACAAGAGGAAATGAACAGTTTCTGAATTGAAGGTCACAGAGGGAATCAAAAGCAGGCTAGATGAAGCAGAGGATTGAATCAGTGAGGTGGAGGACAAGGTAGAAAAATGCTCCCAGAAAGAGCAAGAAAATGAAAAAACGCTCAAAAAGCATGAAGAGGCATTTAGGGAAATGCAGGACAACCTGCATTTAATATAATAGAGATACCAGAAGGAGAAGAGGATGAGGAAGGGATAAGAAATCTGTTTGAAAAATGATGGGAAACTTCCCTAATTTGAGGAGAGAAAAAGTCACACAAGTCCAGTGAGCACGGAGGGTCCCATTCAAGAGGAACCCAGTGAGGCCCGCTCCAAGACACATCATAATTTAAATGGCAAATATTGAAGATAGAGAATCCTAAAGGCAGCAAGGGAGAAGGAGGCAGTAACATATACGGGAGGCCTGATAGGGCTAGCAGCTGACTACTCAACAGAAACACTGCAAGCCAAAAGGGAGTGGCAAGAAATATTCCAAGTCATGAAAAGCAAAGGCCTGCAACCGAGACTGCTCTACCCAGCAAGGCTCTCCATGAAAATGGAAGGCAAAATAAGGAGTTTCCCAGACAAAAGGAGGCTAAAAGAATACACCTCCACCAAACCAGCACTGCAAAATATACTAAAGGGACTGCTTTAAGAAGATGAAGAAAAAGACTATGAATACCTTGTTCCTTTCACAGTCACCAATACTTGGTATTAACAATATTTTTAATATGTATAAATCTGACTGTGACAATGATGTTATTTTAATTGTTCCTTTATTGTTTGTTGAAACTAAACCTGTTCTTGTATATTTCTTGCCTATTTCTATTATTTTTAAAAAGCTTTAAGTGACTTTTTGGTGTTGTTTATCCATTGTTTTGATTAAATGTTTGGAATTTTTTCCCTAAAAAAACAAACAATGCTTTTTTAAATGTGTGACAAATACCTTCCCATTCTATTACTTGTCCTTTAATTTTTTTATGTGTATATTATGATATAGTCTTAAATGTTTATTGTAGTCATATTGTCAATATTCTACTTTATAACTTTTGGGTTTGAATATTTTACTTCAGGGTAAGAAAAATATTAGTTTGTATTTTCTCCTGAAACTCCTTAGATTTTACATATTGATTTTTAACTCGCCTGAATATTTCTTGTATAACGTGTGAAATCGGGCTCTATATTTGTTTTATTTCAAGTAATAGTGGTCCATGCACCTTATTTGTTGAATAAACCTTATTTTCCCCATGGACTGGAAATACCAGTTTAATCATTTATTACATTGTTAAACATATATATGTTTGTTTCTAGAATGCACATTTTTTTTCATTGATCTACTTCATTATTTCTGTGCTGGTGTCATGTTGTTCTAAGTGCTGAGACTTTATAATGGGTTTGAATTCTTTAATATTTTATCATGGATTTTGACATTTAAAAAAATAAAACCAACCTGCATTTTAAAAAAAGTAAGAAGGAAGGAACTCCTACTTTTTGCAACAACATGATGGAACTGGCAAATATTAAGTGAAATAAGCCAGTCGGTGAAAGACAAATACCGTATGATCTCACCTATAAGTGGAATCTGTTCAGCAAAATAAACTCACGAACAAAATAAACCACAGGCATGGAAACATGGAGCAGACTGAAAGCGATCAGAGGGGATGGGGAAAGAGGACAATGGTGGAAAGACGGGGAAGGAACTAATCAAAGAACATGTATGAATGACCCATGGACATGGACAACAGAGTGGGAATTCACTGTGGGAGCAGGGGGTGGGGAGGATGGGTGGAGGAGGGCAAAGGGGGAAAATTGAGACAACTGTAATAGAATAAACATGACTTAGAAATAAAAAAACTGAGATATAGCTGGTCAGTTTGACATTTTTCTCTTGTGAACTTGGGTTATACTTTCATAGTGCATTATTAAAATAGGTATATATTTGTCTTGCTAAAGCTGTTTCTAACCTTATGATAGAATTAAACTTACTCATTTTGACATAGGAAAGATCATGGTGTTCCACAGGGAGCACCATGACTTCCAGACGTTCCCCAGCATGAACCATTTTGAGAATCGACAAACTGTTCCTCATTAAGCCCTGCAGTCATGATATTCTTTATCGATGCATAACCTTTGCCTTGTTCAGGCAAAGATGACTGTGGTTTTGAACCACACTGAACATTGGCCAAGTGAGAGATTAAGGAAGGCAGGCCATTAAATACAGAGTAGTAAATGCTGCAGTGGGTGAGGTTTCGTGTGCAATTAACCTTCCTTTGGGAGGTTGAGCAGTTTATTGGAGGAGGTAACATCAAAGATGAAATAGTGAGGCTTAGAAGAAATTATGCATGTTTTTGGTTATCATATATGATTGCCTTTTTTGTGTTCTTTTTGAATAAGATAATCTGTGAATTTTTTTTGTAAGCATTTTTTTCCATCTAGTCTTCATTGATATATTTGCAGCTTTATGTTTTTGAATATTTTTCAAAGATGTTTCATAATGGTCTGTGAGAACTTGAGAACTCACTATTCAGATCTTAGCATTAGGCATGGACTGACCAGTTTCTCCTTACAGCCTGTTCTCAACCAGATATTTAAATAATGAGTACTTAACCAGAAATCACTGGATTTTTTGTTTGTTTGTTTTTTAATTTGGCACCTAATATGCTGCTGTGGACACTGTGTCTTGAGATGCGGTGCAGCATGGTCAGTAAGAGCATGAATATTAAGCCATACTGGATTCAAATCCCATTTTTGCCAATTACCACACACTTTGGGCAAGTTACTTAGTTTTCTCTCCCTCTGTTTTCTAATCTCTTAACATAGGAATAATAATTGTAGCTACCTCATAGATTTACAGAAATTAAATAATGCCCAGACATATGTGTGCATGTAAATATTAGCTGTTATCATTAGTATTAACTTGTTTATCACCACTATATAATCCCCATGCTTTGAAAGTGTAGCATTTTATTTAATCAGTTCCTTATTTGCTATATATTTAGGTTGTTTCTAATTCTTTACTGTTACAATCAGTAGTAGTCTAGGGTTTAGTGTTTGTACATTTGTATAATTGTTTCACAAAATAAGTACATATATACAGGGTTTCTGAATCTAAAATACAAACCTGTACCAAGGTCACTTGGACCAACTGTATCAGTAATTGTTTCCCCACACTCTTGCTAATGCTGGATATTATCAGGCCTAAGTATCTTTCTTTTCTTTTAGTACTTTATGGTTGATGGAGTAGTTCTTTCCCATGTCCTTACCCTATACTCACATTTTTATTCTATCTGCAATATATTGAGGTAGTGATCTATTTTTTTCAAATGAGTTATTTCCATTATGTCCCATCTCTTCCCAATGATTTGAAATGCTACTTTTGTTATGTACCAAAATCCTCATATATACTTTGATCTCTTTCTAGACTTTTAATCTCTTCTTATGGCCCGCCTATTCCTATTAAAAGTGCCATCTGATTTTAATCACGGTATCTTGTACTTTTTGATATGCTAATAAGCCCACTACACACTCAAGTATACACACATTTTTCCTCTTTATTAGGAACAATTATTTTTTTGTATAAATTACAGAATAGTTTTACTGGGTTTTAAAAGTAATACCCATTGGGCTGTTTCAAAATTAAAAGTATAGATTACTTTGGAATGAGTTTGTGTCTTTAAAATAATGAGGGTTAGATCTTAAAATGTCTGTTTATTTAGGGCTTTCATTTTTTAATATCTTACACATTTTTTAAAAAGTACATTGCTGTATATTCTGTAGGGTGGGGTTTTTTTTGTTTTGTTTTTTGCCATTTGAATGTGCTCTTTTTTTCCATTACCAGGTTTA
Organism: Pteronotus mesoamericanus; assembly: GCF_021234165.1. Taxonomy (NCBI): domain Eukaryota; kingdom Metazoa; phylum Chordata; class Mammalia; order Chiroptera; family Mormoopidae; genus Pteronotus; species Pteronotus mesoamericanus. The sequence goes on from NW_026555085.1 coordinate 46,121,631, forward strand.
ATAATATGTAAGGTATTAATACATACTTATGTGTGTACACACACATACACACACTCTTTTATACTCTTTAATACTTCTGAAGTTCTCTTAAATTTTTTAACCTTATAGTCACATCATATGCAAATAAAAAATTTCATGTTTCTAATGTTTCTGCCATTTTCTTAATTTATAGTGACTGGACTCTAGAATGATATTGAATGACTGATGATCGCAGGCATCTTTGTTGATTCTATGTATATATGATTCAATTAAAAATGCCTTTTTTTTCTTTATCACATTATTAGCTCTAAATAGCCTTTACGCAAGGTTTGTTTTATATTAAGCTAGAGAGTGCTTGGGAAAGTGTAAGATCTTTTCCTTCTCTGGAAACAATAAGAGCATAATCTTTGGCTAAGAATAAAAAAGAGTAATAACTATAATTATCTCAGTCCCTGGAAATTTACATCTAAGGCGGAAGCTCTACTTTCTCTCCCCAAACCCAATGCCACATTAAAAGTTATGACTAATAAAGTTGGTTGCAAATGATATGACATATGCCATTTTTTTGCACCCTGAAAATGAGTAATAGGCTGGGCTTCACCTTCCTAGATACTCAGTTTCATCAGCTGCAAGTAGGTGTAGCTGCCTGTATCTTGGGAAGCTAGACGCAGAGTGCTTGCTGATGTGGGTTGGACCTCTGCCAGCATTCCCTCAGCCTCTTCACCCCCTGAGCAGGCCAGTGTCCGTGCCCAGAAATGGCTGATTTTCTCTATTTGAGTAGTGCTGAAGGTCAGGTATAATAGCTTGTTAAAGTATATCTGACTTCAAATTAACTCTGTTTTCTTAACAGTTTAACTCTATCTGGGCAATAGAAAGCCAGAAATTTTAAATAATCTCTAATGTAATCAAGAATTAAACATGTTGGCTTAGTTTTTTTTGACCTGTTAGCTGCTCTTCATTCATGGATAAAGATTACACTATGGATAATTATTTTATTGCTGTGAAAGAGGGATTTTATACGTATTCTTAATACTAGGGAAAAGTTTGCCTTTTGTCCACCCTTACCAGTTTCTCTATTTATTGGTCATATGACATTTTTTAATTTTTTAGTTTACATTTGAATTTTAGTTGAAGTAACCAGGTTAATTTTTTCAGTAGTCATAATGTAGTTAGATTTGTCTTTTTTCCTAACTTAGTAATATTAATATTTTTCCTAATATTTTTTATTATGAAAAATGTCAAACATACAAGATCTGTCTTGTAGAATGGTACACATTCTGGACTTGTCTGATTGTTCTTCATGGTTCACGTAAAAACTTTTAATTATCATAGTCTTCATGATTTAGGTCTGTTTGCTGAGAATTATTTGTATTCTTAGCCATGGCACTTAACATTAATAGTGACCTTATTCCATTTCATTCTGTTGCTGAATGTGATCTTAGTAGAGAGATCGTATAAATAATGGCTCTAAGAACAGGATCCTAATTTGAGAATATCTGTGTTCTCTCTCCAGTCCTAACAAAGATTTTCTCTATGGTCTTAAGTTACACAACTCTTCTGCTTGTGTTATAAAACAAGCAGAATTTCCTACCTTATTCTGATTGATGGTTGTAAAACCCATAAAAGGTGTAAGCATAGCTAAAATGGTATTAGAGAAATGATTGTGATACTTTTTTGGTTCTTCCAAGCAAGCTTCCATTTAGCATAAGTGCTAATTCTCAGCAGACATACTGTCTCATATTTATATTTATGTCTGAAAGGAAGGGAAACCTTAAATGCCTTCTATGTGGTAAGCACTGTTAGATTCTTCATACTGTCTTCTAATTTAGTTTTTAAGCCTCCATTCTTTTTTTTTTTTAAGATTTTATTTTTATTTATGTTTAGAGAGGACAAGAGAGGGAGCAAAACAGAGAGAGAAACATCAATGTGTGGTTGCCTCTCACGTGTCCCCTACTGGGGACCTGACCTGCAACCCAGGCATGTCCCCTGACTGGGAATCAAACCAGCGACCCTTTGCTAGCCAGGGCAAAGCCTCCTTTATAACTTGTGAAATAGTTGAGTTGCTATTTCCATTTTATAGACCAGGAGACTAAGGATCAGAGGTGTTTAGTAATTTGTTCTATATTACAAACATAGTAAGCCAGAGCCAGACTATGAACTCAGATATTAGTAAATTTTCTAAGCTACGCTTTTTCTTGAGAACTCTTCTGAATACTTCTGAATGTCACATATATTGAGAGAAATCTCTCCAACAAAAGTTGGTAGTTACTAATGAAGAACTTACACCAGTTTTTGACCAAAATCATTTAATATGTAGACAATGTTTTTAACTTTATTAATTTTCCAGTTATATTACATCTTCTGTCGCTGATTCTGTTCTAGAATGTTGGCGAAGGATGAACTGATGACCATACTTCAGAAGTGTTGCAGCATTTTAAAGTCCTCTTCTGAAAAGCAGCTTGGCAGCTCAGCAAAGAGAATAGAGGAGCTCCTGGCCCAGTTTGACAGCCTTGATGGTGAGAAGATCGTATCTTGTCAATTTTACTAGCTCTGCCAATTATATAGCTGAAATGACATGGAAAACCCCACATCTGATGTACTGAGAGATGAAGGGATAAAGTAGTTCATGTACAGTCCGTATCCCAAGCCTCAGAATATCACACTTTGACAGTCACAAAGAGGCCAAATGGTTCTTTTCCCTCTTTGGTTTAAACAATAAAAAGCATCAAATGGGCATTTAAAAACCCCAAACAAGCACATTCTTTCTCCAGGTGACAATTTAAAAAGCAGGGTTGGAAAAAGATAAATAAAAATTAAAAAGGGGGTGAGGAGAACAAAAAAATATATCAAGATTGATGAGAGTAGCAGAGCATCATAATTAAGGACTTCTTTTAGATTTTTTTCTTAAACATTTTATCAAAGTCTTTATAGACACTGCATAAATCATCTGTAATCCTGAAAAACAATAGCTCTGAACTGCTTTCACAGTCCTGAGGCTCATTGGTATGCTGATTACTAAAATATGCATGAGGTTTGCTTTAATCGGATTTACAAGAGCCTGAATCTTTCAGTGTAAATGAACTGAGGCAGCCTGGCATTTCTCTGTATTGAAGGGTTACCAGTTCCCTTTATTTTCATGACCCCACGTTTTTAGCACCAAAGTATGGTATTCTTTTGGTAAAACAAACAAACAAACAAACAAAATAAGTGTGCATCTTTCACTTTCTTCTGTTCAGGAAAAATTTTACTGGAGTTTGGGGAAAAGAGGCAGCTTAGTGTACAATGTTTACGTACATAGACATATGCCTATTGGACATGGCATAGTGAAAATATTTTACTTGGAGTGCTCATATCAGACCTTCTTATGTTTGGCAAGAGTTCCTTTGCTTTGAAAAGCCGTTGGATTTAGGAAGCCACTTTTTGCTGAAATCCCTCCCTTCTCTCCTTAGCTGTGGTGTTTGGGTACCTGATGAGTGCTCCGTTAATAGAAGGTGAAATACAAAGTTTGAAGTGGCATGAACAGGCAGAATGAAGAAGCACTCCAAGGAATAAGAGGGTTGGTCCCCTCCAAGTTGTGTGTAGGCATTTCTCTTTTGTACTACTGCATTAGCCTAACCATTTTTCAAAAGGGCTGTAACTGGGTAATCATAGAGATCATTGTCCAGTGACATACATAATCTAAAGCCCAGGAAGAGAAAGTCACTTGCCCAAGACCCCACAGCTAGCTAGCACTCAGACCAGGTCCACCCGCCTCTTAATCACCACCAGCTCATTGTTTTTTTTCTCACAGGTTCACAATTTAAATTCCCCCTAATTGTGGTCACTGGGACATTGAGGGTCCAACTTTAAGGATATAAATAGGGTAAAAGATTTAGGAGAATTTAAGATAAATTAGGTAAATTTCAATCTTATATAAAATTGGATCCAGATTTTTGTAAAATGAAACTGTAGATACTATAATTTTAATTAGAGTTCTTGTAACATAAGCTGGTGAACAAATTTTGTGGTGTGCTAATACTAAATGAAAGACTGTAGCCTAATTGGAAGGCTGGAGATTAAGATGACGGATAGTGTAAAGAATAAAGGATTTTACAAGTAGAAGCAAAACCACTGTCTTGAAGAAATGTTTGTCTTTCTCCATTTCCAAAAGTAACACATTGTTATAATAAAGTGAAATGAAAACCGCCTACATTGGACAAGTAGAAATATTTGACTATATGCTATCTCTGGTTCCTTAATACTTATTACAGTCTGGTTTTAAAATTACATTTGGAGGGTTAAGTAGGTCAGATTTATTTTTAAGGTTCTGTTACATGTTAATGAAATGGGACAGGATTTATTAGATATTTTAACCTTAAATGATATCTTTCTTGAACCAAGAATTATCCAGAGTTAAAAAGAAATTTATTCTTTGAGAGCACTGTAGATTCTCCAGCTGCATCCTACTTAGATTTAGGCCAGATAAGCCACATGAGTGGGCGTGAAGTTCCCAGAACCTTCCCTGCACGAGGAGAGGTCATTAGAGAACCTCATGCTCTTCAGAAGTACTACACCTTTTACTGGATATGGTTTACTGTTCCCTTTACTGAAGAACAGAGATGCACTTTGTGTTTTAGATTTCAAAACCTTTATGTTCCTTCTTTAATAACATTTTGTCAAAAATAGTATATTGGGACATCAGTGCCAAACTTGCCAGGGTGTAGGTATATGTTGTTTATTACCTTAGCATAATCAAAGGAACACAATTTAAATTTGTTTTTTAGGAGCTATTTGTAACAGCACAAAGATTTGGTGCTTTTTGCTGTTGGTTTTGGGGAGGAGGGTGTTTGTATTTTTTCACTGTGGTCAAATTTTTAAAATCCAGTAGCTGGTTTTTTCAAGACCCTTTTGTAGCTTAACTTATGTAGTACTTGCTGACCTTCAGCTTCTTAAGAAATCATTTATCTGATGGGCCCTTGATCCCCTGCCACATAAAAAAAAAAAATAGCCAAAACTTTGTTTCTCTTGGGTTAGAAATGTTGGTGTTAGGGTGGTCCCTGGGAGGAGTGTGAAAGAATTCACAAAGAGAAAAAAGCACAGAGAGTAAAGGTTTTTATTTTCACTCTCCCAAGGGAGGGAAAGGGTTAGGTCTGGAGGTGGGCACCAGCCCAGCCCGGAGGGGTTAGGGGTTGGGAGTTTTTATAGGGGAAGGGGGTGGTTGTAGAGTGGGATGTTTCAGTTAGGCTGCAGTTTGTTTTGATGTTATCTCTGGATGCAGGTTCGGGTCCTGTGGTCTTTGTGGTCTGGTATGTCCTGTTTCGTGGGTTCCTGGAGTCTCTGCACCTTCAGGGCGCTTCCAGTAATTTTCTAGTCCTGAGGATAAAGACTCATAAAAAAATTAGGGTCCACTGTGCTTTATGGGGTCCAGCCAGCCCTGGGAAAGAGGGCCTGAGAAAGTGGCTTTTGTCCTCTTAGTTGGTTCTCTTGACTTGATTGGGTTTGCCCTAGTTGCTGTGTATTGGTTTTGTATTTAAAGCAGAAGCTAAAGAGGAAGAAGATACTTCCGGGTCACAGTCAAAGGGGCTTCAGAAGACGGACCTCTATCATCTTCAGAAGGTCAGGTCACGCTTTCTTTTCCTTCCAACTACATCCTGTGGTACTCTCTTTTTTTTTTTGGTGTATACTCTAGATTAACTCTGCCTGGATGTTTTTATTTTCCTTTTAAAACCACAACCAGGAACAAAGCAGACTTTGTAACTCACTTAGAAATTAAACATCCTGTTGACCCCACTGCCACCCTCATCTCCATGTACACAGGCAGGCCTCAGTTTGCAAGCGAACACAGGTGGGAACTGTTCTGCAGCCTCAGAGAAAGAAAATTAACTAGCAGTAGGAAAAATGGGAAATAGTTGCACAAAAGAATCAGATTATTTATCTGATGTATTTATTTTTATGTTGAGTCTACCTCATTAGTTTTAGATACTGCCTTGGTTTTTTAATACATATTCAGCAAAGAGGAGAAATTGAGCCACAGTATATCCAATACAGTCTTTTTCAGACAGCTCTGACTGCAGAATCATAGTTGTCGAAGTATAGACCCTTCTTTGTATAGCACAATACCAAGTTAGGATAAATGTAAATTTTGAATCTAAGAAAAACAAAACGCCTGGACCTTATTCTGTTAGCATGGCAAAAGGGCAAGGTTTTCCTTCTTTCTTCTCCTTCTTGTAAGTCCTTCACTTAAATGAAGTAATGAGTTGTAGAGAGTGAGCACTCTGCCATATAACTTAGTAATGAAGCTAACTAACTGCCCTTTTCCTCTTTCCCTGAAAATTCACTTGGTATTTGAAACAAAACACCTAAGAAGAGAGATTCTTCCCAGACTTTAAAAATGAAAAACAACTTGTTTTGATCTGGTTTTTTCTTTCACATTCTGTCTTATGGAAAGGGCATCACCTGCCTCTGCCTGAGCCAGAGTTCCCCTCTGAGAGATTTCCTTTCTCAGAATCATGAGAAAAGGTGTTCTTCCCATTCACAGTCCTTATTGGAAATGAAGGAGTTAAGAAGAACAGGTAAGAAGCAGACCAAGTTTGAACTACTGAGAGAAAAAGTCGTGAACTTCATCGACAGTCTGGTGAGGTGAGTCTGTTGGTCTTAAGAGCTAGAAATCAGGCTATTTTCCCAAATAACACTGGTATGATAGCTGTCGACAGCCATTCCAGGACACTTCCCCCAGGTTAGGCTTTATGCTTTTCAGCTTCCTCCTTCCATCTAAGAATTGTAATTTTGATTGTCTTTCCGTCCTTATGAAGATGTGTAATCAAGATGATTTAGTGCATCCTTTTACTACCAGTTAAAGATACAGGTTTAAATTTGATCCAGCTCATTAGGTCTGGGCAGAGAGGGGCGGTGGTGGAAACAAAGTGTCTCTCCCCTTTCCAGTAACAAACTGTTTGCATTGCACTTCATCCGTTATCTTCGCTAGGAGTATGCTGGACCTGGGCCAAGCCCAAAAAATAGCCATAGTATCCTCTTTAATCCTGAGTAAAGGACTTACCACTCTAAAGAATAACAGTGCAACTCATTATCAGCACTAAATTCATGTTCAGAAATGTACTCATTGTAACTTTAGAAGTCCACCAGTCCTGCCTATATTTTAAGGTGATTCTTTTGAAACTCATATCATTGCTGTAGAAAAACATGAGAAATGTGAAAAAGAAAATGACTTAGTAGTTAACAGTAGGAAAAACCATAATTTATCATTGTTTATTTTTTAAGGGGAGTTCAAACTCAGCAGCAGGCTAGGCACTGAATAGAATCAAGTACTAAAAAAAATAGAAGCTCGGTTACAAGACAAAGAGTGGTTTTTTGATAAATTACTTGACCTTCTTAGAAGTGAAAAGTTCCATTTTCCAGGACAATGTAAGGGCAGAGTCATTGTTCCTAGTCTTGGGGAGAAATTACTAATGTCATGAAAGAGGTCCAAATGATCAACCAAGTATGAAAAAGGAGGGAGAAATGGTGTCATATAGAAGTGATGCAATGCAATATTGAACTGACCTACTAGCCAGAAATGATCTTAAAAAATTCGTAGAGTTAATCTTGTCCTACTGGCTTTCCTATTCTTATAGTTTCTAGTCCCAAGTTCCTGACGCTTCCCTTTTACCAGGTTATGACCACTGTAGTTGCTAAAAATAATTTTGCAGCGTAATGTAGCATAATTTCTAGGCTAAATGGCAGGTTTCTTTTCAAGTTCTTACCAATCCCAAATGGTAGGCACTGGAACCAACCATTTCCCTTTTGTGATCTTTGACCTAATATGTCTTGAGTTTTCACCTTTCTGAGTAGTTACTGAAGTAAAGGTGAGCATGATTGAAATATTTTGTTAAATCACAAAATTTTCCATACTAAGATTGACTTTCTTTACCAGGATTGACTGTCACAGGGGGGAAGAGATTAGGATTTGTAGCAAATTAGAGTAAAAGGGACCCGAGGAGTCATGTGGCAGCTAAAGCCCAGAGAGAAGCTGTGACTAGTGGAAAGTGACAGCCCCAGTATGCTGACATCCCTCCAGAGGCCCTCTGCATTTCTCCATACTGTCCCCAAGGAGCAGATGTTTGAACAGAGCTCGGAGTTCTCGAGAAATGTGGAGGAAGATGATCCAGAGCTGTTCAAACAAGCAGTGTACAAGCAGACCATGAAAAGTCTTTGCTGAGCTGGAGATTAAAAGGACTGGGACAAGCCAAAGAGATGCGTGAAAGGAAGTGACAAAAGGAAGAGACTGATGCTCAGATAGCCAAATGGGAGAGGGAGTGGCAGGAAAACATTGAGGGAAAAAAGTTGAGAGGGCTGTGTGGACAGCTGGCAAAACTTCTAAACAAATACAACGGGGAAGAAAGAGAAGAAAATTGGACCTTCCTGAAACCACCAAAAGTAAAAATAGAGCAGTGTTGAGTGACCCCCTGGGGTCACAGCAACAGACCCTTCCCCTGTCTCCTCTCCTACTTTAAAGGGCTCATTCTTTCTTCCCATTTCCACCCCAGCATAGGGTGTATTATTTGCCATTTAGTCCATTTTTGTTTCAATGCAATTCAGTATCAATAAATGAGAGGCTGTGTTTAAAAAGAAAACTCCCGCCCCCGCTCCCAGGCAAGCCAACATTAGAAGGTGCCACTGGTGGTACTGCCCTCTCTTTCCACAGCCTATAATGTAATGTTTTGTACTTCACTAACTGTGCTAGTTAGAAATGTTGTGTAGTTTGTGGCAATCATCCAATTAAACATATTGCTTAAAAATAAAGAGAGAAACTACTGAAAGCAGAGACTTAAGTTGCTACTTTCTCAGTTACTGTTTCACAAGCTTCAGTTTTGTAGCCCTTGTTAATACTAAGTGGTTCTACCACTTCCCTTAAAACTACCTCTCTGATCTGAATCCAGAATGAGCATCATCTGGATTCTGGTGCTCTAGTCAGACTTCAGACTTCACTGCTTATTTCTTCTCACAGCAAGTAAGCGGCAGAAGTAAATTTCTGTGCCATCCTCTAGGTTTGTATTTGGACAAAACATTAATGTATGATACTTTGTACCTCTTGTTCATCTATTTTGGCCCAGTGGAAACAAAATACAAGCAAATACATTGCCTCTGATATCCTTTGAGGATATCCAGAAAGACCTACCTATTGCCTTGGGAATTACCTGAATTTCTAAAGATTAAATATGAAGATGTTAAAAAGGGAGGAGTACAAATATGAGACAGTACTTTTTCTAAAATTGACTCTCTGGTTGCCTTGTTAGACTTTCAGTCCTTATTACATAGCAGGGACTTCAATAGGGTCTTTAGTGATTGGGGAGAAACAGCCTGAGGTTGGTATAGGAAGAATTTATGGTCAGAAATTATAACACCCTCTTCACTTTCTCTTCCTCCACTGACCACAGGGGTGGAGCAGGTTTAGTGGGATTTTCTAGGCAGTAGTATCCTCTCCTCCAGGAAGGAGAACGCCAGGAGAAGAGGGTCATCTCCCTGGTGATTGGACTGAGGTAAATGCTTCAGTGTGCTTGCACTAGTGGAAAAAGGACCTGACACAAACCTGTGATGTGGCCAAAAGTATTTTAAGGCTAGGAATGGTCTAAGCCCCAGGAATCTGTCGGAAGGCCTGTAAGCTAACGGAGCGACTCACTCCTCACTGCCTTCGGGTGTGTCTGTCTGCTGCTCCCCCAGGCCGTCAGGGAGCAGTGTCGCTGTCATGGCGGAGACCAGCTGACGGGCTCATGATACTAAGTGACATTTTTAATGCTTTATTTTCAGAATTTAGATTTCATGACAGTTGGTTTGTCATCGAGCTCATAATTAAGAATCCTAAATTAACTTTGTTTCAGTAACTAGAATTTTAATGATAAAAAATTTGCGTGTTTTTCAATATTCTGAGACAGAAATTTAGCCTTTCTGCCTTCTGCAGTAAAAAGTAATTCTAACAAATAAAAAACTTTTCCAGGTATTAATTAAATAAATTAAAACATTTTCTGTGATCCAAAAAGAATTTCCTAAACTCTCTAATTCCAGGCCTGAGGCCACAAGTTAAATGTTTGCTCTGGTAAGGATTGTAACATCTGTTTTCTAAACAATTTAAGAATGCCATTAATACTTAAAAGTTCTACCTTAAAAATTTTGAGCAGGTAGGTATGTACATTTTTTTTCTAAAGGTTTAAATCAGAATATAGTTTATTCTAGAGTTCTGGAAGTTTCTAAAAATGCATGGGAGAGGTACAATTCTGAGTGAACCTGCCCTGGGTTTGATATTTGGGTGTTTCATTTTTAAGTAAATTGCTGTCTTCCACCAGAGGTTGACAAAAATGTTATGTTGAAATTAAACCTGTGCTTACCTAAAAGCTGATACTTAACTTCGGCTGTTTCAGACAGTACCTTTTGCCTCCTGAGACGCAGCCTTTGCACGAGGTGGTGTACTTCACTGCCGCCCACACCCTTCAGGAGCACTTGAATGCTGCTCCGCGAATCGCCCTCCACACTGCGCTCAACAATCCTTATTATTATCTTAAGGTAAGAAGCAGATCCATTTCTCTGACAGTTTAGTTTCAGACCCCAGGCATTATTTATTACAAAAATATTGTAAATTTACGATTCTAGTTACTGGGGAGAAAGTTGGCAGCTCCAGGTTGCACCTCTTTCAAGATACTTTATCCTTTTGACTTTAGAAGGCATTTTCTAAGCCAGTGAAAATAACAACCAATAGTCTCAGCTAATGCTGCCAACTTTGGATCATGTGTAAATGCCTTCCCTTTCATGTGATAATGGGTTTAAAATAACTTGAAAAGCGCTGATGCTTTTTGTAGGGGTTAGGATCTGCAGTGTTGACAAGTCTTTTTTTGAGATTACAGCCTTGAGAGCTGTGTGTGGGAATTAACACAATACAGTAATTCTGAGAATTCAAGTTAATAGGAAGTGTTGGCAGTGGCAATTTATTGAGAATCTGCAAAGAAACTATAAACTTTTTATGAAAACCATAAATTCATTAGGGTCTCAAAAATTAGCAATGTTATTATTAAAATGAAAAAAGGAAATTTGGGAATAAGTGAAAAAAGACACTTGTCTTCTGATCCTGGGAGTATTCAAATGATTAGGCGCTAGATATTATGACCAAGACCTAATCCTAAATAAGCAGCTAAGTGCTGGAGAGTAAATGCAACTCACTATGTAAAAGAAACTAGACTCTATTTTATTACCAGCTTACTAATTTTAGGTGTGGAGACTTATTAATGTCTGTTTTTTGTTCCTAGTCATCTCTAAAAGGTAGTCATCTTAGTTTACTGTTATTTTTAGAATGAAGCACTGAAAAGTGAAGAAGGCTGCATTCCAAACGTCGCCCCAGACATCTGTATAGCATACAAACTGCACCTAGAGTGCAGCAGGCTCATCAACCTTGTGGACTGGTCAGAGGTAGGTGGGGGTAAAAGAGCAAGCAGTATATTTGTATACCATGCTTGACAACTTTCCTGGGAGTCTTAATACTTTTGGTATTTTGGAACTCATGTTTTTTTTTAAATGTCTCATTTGGAAAGTATAAATCACCTCATACTTCAAAAATTCCTCCAGAATAGCAGCTAACTGCTCAACAGTCCCACTCTCAGTCCCCTGCTCTGTGATCCCACACACCTCAGCCAAGCCAATGGTGCATTCATGCCAGGTCAGAGTATGGGATCAAACCTCACAGTTAACAGTTAAGCAAAAGCTGAGCAAGTTAGATCAGTTTTGTTACTCTGCAAAATTAAATGGTATGAACCAACATTTCCCTTATTGCATAAAAGAAAAACAAAACCCATTTGAATAACCACATTAGCAATCAAGAAGTACAAGGAATACTTGGACACACTGTCATTCTTAAATTAACTATTCTTTCCCTTCTCAAAATACACGTATTGTGAAGTTAATTCTGTTGAAGGCTCTATTTTACAGCTGTCTTGTCACCATTTAAAAATACTCATAGTTAGCTTCTTCCAAGAAAAACAGGCATTTTGGGGGTTAATGGAGGTTGGGGTACAGGATACAGGCTATCCTTTGGTTTTCAACTTGAACTAGTTTTTCTCTGCACATTATTCAGGAACCACTCTATTGCCTTCTAATGTGTACTTCATATAAAGTCATCAGTATAGTTTTGAGAATCTGAAGTTTGTTGTAATTTTTAAAAATGTGCCAGTTAGCAGCAGCAGCGCTTGATTTGGGTTCATACAGAGCCATCAAGTGCAATTAAAGATGTTTGGCAACAGTAGAGATATTATTTTCTTCTGACTTGTCTCAAAGGCTTTTGCAACAGTTGTGACAGCTGCTGAAAAACCGGATGCCAATTCTGTAACCTCAGAAGAAAGGAATGAAATTATCCAGTATCCTTTTAAAACCATTTCTACAGTGTCCATGTATACAATGTTTATAGTTTTCCCAGATTTACAGTAGAGATTTATAAACACATCGTGTGACCAGCCTTGTTTTAATATTAACCATCCCATCCCATAATGACTCGTTTCAAAATATTTAATCCAAATTTAAAATGAGACCAAATCTAAAATATGCAGTATTTGGTTTAAAACTTATATCAAGGTCATATTCCAAAATTCCCCAAAAATATCCAAAACTGACATTATTGAATTCTGTTTTTATAAGGTTATTAACATACTTTTAGAAGTGAGGGTGGAGCACAACTTTCATACTGTGGGAAAATTTAGAATTAGGTTTTAAGCATTAAGCACTTTTCCATTCATGTCTTACTGATGGGATTCCAATTACATTTATTTTCCTGTAAGGGTTATAGTTTGTTTTAGTAGTATACAGTTGATCTACATTTCAGTTTACCAAGTAATGTTTTATCACAGATTTTAACCTCTTTTTGTCAAAATACAACATGGCCAATTTCCTTTACTATACCCTCAGTGCTCGGTTTATTAGAGCTGTTTCTGAACTAGAACTACTGGGATTTGTAAAACCTACCAAACGGAAGACTGACCATGTTGCAAGGCTAACATGGGGAGGCTGCTAGAAAGCAAATGAATGGAGCTAAAAGCATCACATTTAGCCTAAGAGAAAAGGGAGACCAGTCATACTTATTTATACAACTAGATGAAGACAGACGTGCAACCCCCTATGTAATGTTTAACCAGAAAGTAGACTGCTAATCCAAAACAGGAATATAGCAAAACACCTTTGGAGTGCTTCAGAATCCAACAACGTGCTTACATTGTAACTAAACCTCGCACATTATTACTGTAACTTTCACATTATTAATAGTTCTTGAACATGGTATATAAATGTAATAAATACCTTTATCCAGGAGTATAAATCAGTTGCAGTTGATTTAATAGGACTCATACCTGCTCCAAGACATTTTGGGGACAAATGGAAAAATCTGAATATGGACTGGGTATTAAAGTAGCGAAGTTGATAAAGATATCATAAAAGAACTACGTTATCCTTAGGAACTGCAGCATGTACTTTGAAAGTTACTGCAAATATGGTACAATAACTGCTCACATTAACTGTATTAACTAGACTATTCTTTCAGACTTTCTATGGAAAAAAAGTTTGAGTTTTGCTTTAAAGGTTATTATAGAGCAGAAAAATAGGGTACTAGAACTAGGGGGGATTACAGGATCAAAATATTTTTAATAGTATGCTTATATGCTTATGGGGGTGTTCTAGGGAACAAAATGAATGCAGGAGAGGGGGTGCTCAGAACTGTCTTTGAGATGGGAATTTGGATCTAATTTTTATCTAAGGCAAACATAGGAACAGAATTGCTGGAACCACATCTGAGTAAACAGGGACAAATAATTAAGTGCTTAACACCAATTACTGTATAATTTTGAATGGAGTAGATAATTCAAGTAAGATAATCCTTTCCAACCACAACAGCCTGATATCAACCTAGGGAGCATATTAAATTCCAACAGTCCTCCCCTCCCCACCTTCTAAAGCAGTCTTGAGGTAGAACATAATAGGATCTTTCCTCGAAGTTTTCCAGTTAATATTGTTAATTCAATGAATGTCTTATTTAGAAACCATTTTCTTCAGCGATTATAAGTTCTTACCATAAGCCAAAGATAGCTTTGATATTTCAAACCTCCAGTACATTTTTTCTGATTGCCTATGCTTTGCTTTTCCTCAAAAATACAAATTATTATATCTGGCAGTGTGCCCTTGTACACTGGAGATTTACTGAACACATTACAGTAACCTGCGTACAGCACCATACCAGCATTACCCTTTACTGAAATAAGAGACTGTTAGCACACTAAAATTCTGTAGGTATTTACCTATTAAAAGCAATTCCAAGGGTCTTTGGGAATTCAGAATCCCTAGGTAGCTTATAATGTATAATCTGTTGATATAAAGTGTGGTTGGTATTTGGACTAATATACTATTGGGTCCATCTAATTGTAACTAAATTCAAGAAGCTGCCAACATTATTTTTTCTGGAAAACCTCACATACTACTTAAAGTCAATAAGTAGCCCATAAACTAGGGCTTTTTAGTATAGTGATAAAGCAGAAATTTGGCTGTGGAGGAAAATTTATTCCTGATCAAACTTGAATCAAAAATTAAAACCATATTACAGGCACATCTGGTTTTATTGCACTTCACACATAATGTTTTCATCAATCATCAATATTTTGCTGGCGGTGGGCAATACCACCACCATCAAAATGAGTACAACTCACTGAAGGTTCAAGATGATGGTTAATTAGCATTTTTAGCAACAAACTTTTTTTATTAAATATTTTTTTAAAGACACAATGCTACCATATACTGAATAGATTACAGCATAGTATAAATATAACTTATTTTTAACTTAAATTTTTATTTTTTAACCTCATTAAATATGGTTGTGGGTTTTTTAAAGATTTTATTTACTTCTCAAAGAGAAAGGGGAAGGGAGAAAAAGAGGGAGAGAAACATCAATGTGGAAGAGATACATCGATTGGCTGCTTCTCGCACCCCCCCAGCTGGGGACCTGGGCTGCAACCCAGACATGTGCCCTGACTGGGAATTGAACCACTGACCTTTTGGTTTGCAGGCCTGCACTCAGTCCACTGAGCCACACCGGCCAGGGCTAGTGTCAATAAAATTTACATGTACTGGGAAATCAAAATTACGTAACTCACTGTGATGTCTGCTTTATTACAGTGGTCTGGACCACCACCGCAGCATCTCCAAGGGATGCCTATACTTGTGGCTCCATTCAGATTTATTTCCCTTTTAGTCTATCTTACCCTACAAGTGTAAACCTAGTTCTTTTCGTAAATTTAAGTGAAAATTTGCACAAACTTAATTAAATGAATGTTCACCGTTTTGCCGTTACGAGATAAGGGGTAAAATGTATTTCACACTCTACTCTCACTGTTTCAGATTTTAATTTACTACTTGCTTTCTCCTAAAAATGCTGTCCTACTGTATCGGTGGTTCTCAGTTGGGGACTGTTTTCTCCCCCTACCCCAACATTTGGCAGGACCTGGAAGTACATTTTAACTGTCATAGCTGGGGCGAGTATGCTACTGGCATCTAGTTGTAGAGGCCAGAGATACTGCTAAACATCCTGCAATGCACAGGAGAACACCCACAAGAATGATTTGGCTCAGCCCTGACTAGTGTGGCTCAGTTGCTTGGGCGTCATCCCACAAAGTGAAAGGTCACTGGTTAGATTCCAGGTCCAGAGCACATGCCTGGGTTGCATACTGGAGTCAACTGATCAATGTTTCTCTCCTTCCCTTCCCCTAGAATCTTATTTAAAAAAAAAAAAAAAAAAAAGACTCAAATTATCAATAGAGTTGAGGTTGAGGATCTGCATCAGTCCATTAAAAGCAGGTAAGAATTACACACTTTATTGATGGCCATTCGGTTGTACCAATGTTTCTCAAACATTTAATGGGCATATGAAATTATCTCAAGGTCTTATGAAAGCCCTATACCTCTTTTTGGTCTGTTTTAAAGAATTTGGTAAAGTAAAATCACCAAAAATCTTTAAAAAGGAAAACAACCCTTTTCCTTCCACAAATTACGTCAATTAGACGTGTGTCCTGGAGCATTTATGACTGGAATATGCTAATAGAATTTACAGAAGAATTCACTGAAGCATTTCTGTTCCCGTCATGAGGAAAGCTTTGTTTGAAAAGCATGTATTGAAAGTGAGTTAAATATGCTTTCATATATAATCCTTTAAAAAAAAAAAAAAAAGCAACCAAAAACCCCAAGACACTTGGATCCTACTGGTATCTTTGAAGTTAAAATTCCACAGCTGTTAAAACTGATAATTTATGTAACATTATATCATGCAGTTATAAGCAATTTGGAATCAGACTCAGTTTTTGAAAATAGCACTGAAATCTTAGATTTGGTAATGAAAAGATTGATTTTAAAATCTTACTAGAAAATTAAATTCATTGATTCCTAGAAAATGCTTACATTTAAAACATTGGCTTTATTCAAATACTACCCCACCACCTGTACATTAAAAAACAAGTAGATTAGAAGTAAATGTTTTATTCTTCCAACTAAATTCCAGTACTACAAGGGCAATAAAACAATGATACACTGGGGCGGGGAGGGGGGATGCAGCAATAAACATTTGTTAAAAAGACTGATAGAATAAATAAAAACTACCAAAAAAAAAAAAAGAGAGAGAGAGAGAGAAATCATATAAACCCATTCTGAAACCCCAACCCCAAGAAGTCCTGAAATACAGAAATGCCCTCCTCCTTCACTATTTCACAGGAAGCACTGTAGGCTATTTGCTTAATAATGTCCTGGGATTACATTCTAAAGTATTAACAACTGGTTACAACTTGGTTGTAGTGCACAATTAAAATCACACTAACTTCATCCGAGTGTCATTCTACAGTTTTATTTACACAACCAGTGAAGGGCATGTTCTTAGAATACCAGCTTTAATCCTTTTCAAACATATTAATATAAGAAGCCAAATTGTAATGATACAGCAAATGAGGCCTGGTATTAATACAGGTAGCAAAAGTCCACATCCAGGTGTTAACTGACATCAGGGAAATTTCCAAAACCAGTTGCTGCCTAAGAGTGGTTGCCACAGACGAAAGCCTGAAATAACCTGTATTCACAGGGGGGTATCGGCATTGCTGCATGTCATAATTGGGACCTCTTGCAACAATTCAACAAGGAACAAGGCAGCCCACATATGCAGAAAATGTGATTCATGAAACATCTAAAGGGGGAGAAAAGGAAAATTAATGCAAAGTCCAATTCAAAATTCAAACACCAGATTTTTATCCCCAACCCTAGGGGTTTTCAACCTTTTTGATCTCATGGCACACATCAACTACTTACTAAAATTCTGCAACACACCAAAAAATATTTTTTGCCACTCTGACAAAAAGCAGGCATAATTTTGATTCATTCACACTAGATGGCTACTGGCTGTTGTTGTTGTTGTTTTTTTTTTTAATGACAATCGAAGGGAAAAGAGGTTAGTGCCCCTGACTAGTCAAAATACTACATGTTTTATAAGTTCTTACGATATACCAGTGTGCCTCTTGTGGTACACAAGCTGAAAAATCACTGCCCCAGGTATTTAATAACTAAATGTTAATAAGCCTTAGTAAAATTGCCTATTTCCTTCAAGTTTTTAAGATAATTATAATAAATGTGTTCTCCTTAAGACTGTTGTTTTCAGTTCATATATGCAATACTCACAACTAGCAGGCTGTTCTCCATATCGTCGCATTATTTGATCATGCGTAAACTTCACAAATGCATCATATTGTTCTATAAATAAAGGTACATGTGAATTACATGACTTGCAAAATGCCCTCTCTAATAAATTAGAGCCAGGTGAACTCTGAAAAATCCAATGTGTATAGTGAAACAATTATAAGTTGGCATTTAATCAGACATATAATCTCAGTAATAATGATAGTCGCAAATGGAAACCTTTTAAGTCCAAATCACATAACTCATGTATAGAATAGGTAAGGCATATTGCTTTCTTTCCTTTTTTAAAAAGATTTTATTTATTTTAGTGAGGGGAAGGGAGGGAGAAAGGGAGAGAGACATCAATGTGTGGTTGCCTCTAGAGTGCCCCCTACTGGGGACCTGGCCTGCAACCCAGACATGTGCCCACAACTGGGACTCCAACTGGCAACCCTTTGGTTTGCAGGCCAGTGCTCAATCCACTAAGCCACACCAGCCAGGGCTATATTTCTTAACCTATTAAAAAAATAAAAGGCTTGAATACACTGTCCAGGTAGCTCAGTTGGCTAGAGTATTGTCCTGATATCCAAGGTTGCAGGTTCCATCTCTAATCAGGGCACGTACAATGGTCAACCAATGAATGGATAGATAAGTGGAATAATAGATCAATGTTTCTCTCCCCCCACCCCCTCTCACACACAATTTTTTAAAACTTTTTAGATGTCTTTGTACTCTGAAAGTGTCTTATAGACACTTTGTAAGTGGTCTATAAGTGGCAAATTTACTGCAGTGAAAGGAAATCTATGATGAAAGCTTTAAAAAATAGGATATATTAAAAAAAATCCACCTGTAACCTAGTCAGATGTCACAGAAAGATGTTATATAATTAAGCAAACTCTTTTGCCTATATTAGCACCTTAATTTACCTCCTTAAGAATCACACAGCTTTTAATATTGATCTGCAGTAAAATCTGTGGCATTAAAAATCAGGGTGGGGAATTCTAATTAAGTCACCACATGTAGCAAATTTTATTCACTGCACCTATGTTATCAAATTTTACTAAATATTTTTTTTTATAATTAAGACTGTAGCAGCTTGATACTTTAAAACAATGAACACAGTGCCAGTTAGATTATTTCAAGTTTCTAGACAAAGTTATCATGAAAGATGTAAAGTCCAAAAACCCAATTAAATTTATATCAAAATAAAAATCTAGTTCACTAATACTGCTGCTGGTCTACATGTCCAACAAATACTGTTTCTTGAGGTCACTAAGAAAGGCTATGA
Source organism: Pteronotus mesoamericanus (assembly GCF_021234165.1). Lineage (NCBI taxonomy): Eukaryota > Metazoa > Chordata > Mammalia > Chiroptera > Mormoopidae > Pteronotus > Pteronotus mesoamericanus. Next base: position 46,140,595 of record NW_026555085.1, read on the forward strand.
CATACAGAAAAATTCCTTAGAAAACATTGTACCACTGTACAGAAGAGTAAATTAACTGACATGAAGTGTATGTGGGAAATAATGCATTTCTTACAGCGAGTTTCTGGGAGACTAAATAAACTCATACCTGCAAGTTTTGTGTTCAGTATTTCTTCATACTCTTCTCGAACTTTCTCTTCACGTTCTTTCAACAAACGTTCACAGATCATCCCAACCTGCCGTAGAGTGAATAAGGGCTGTTCTTTCTTTAATGGTGAGGATGTTGCAGATGAAGTCCCTATGTAACATGAACAACAACAACAAAACACCTGTTAAAACCATCACAGAAAGGGTCCTCTAACTGAAGAAGTGTCATTTGAATCTTCTGCTGTGACTGGAAACACACAGGAAGATGCATGCAATCAAATCTCAGAGGAAAAAGCCTGAAGATGAGTGAAGAAAACTATAAAATACAAACGAAATTTTAATGAAGTTCTTGTTTTTTAATTAGTGATATTAGCTAGATGACTTCGTAAAAATAAATGAGAATATGTTCTAATATCCAATATTAAATTTAATGGTTCAGAGTCCTTAAAGGTTATTAATCTAAAAGCCACTTGTGGCATAATCAGATAATGATACTTGATATAAAAGATTCCTTAGGAATGCATTTTTCTAAAAGTACTACTTAAGGCGATTTGATTTTTCAGAAACATCATTCCTCCTTTCTTGAAAAGAGCATCTGAAATTAATCTTTTGAGAACTCAGGATTGATAGTTGTCCATTATAACACTGCTGCAAGTATTTTATGCACATAAAAATACATGAATTTGCTATCAGTAATTTGTCTTTTCTTTTTCTGTGTATCTATCCCTGGTGTAGCCTCCAATTCCTTATAATCTGCATGGTCGGGACCAGTTCATTTCTTAGAGCTATGTCTACAGTAAGAATGAAGTATCCCAGAGTTTTAATCATACCACCTAAAGTAGTCCATAACTATGCTAAGGCTATCTTTATTTACTTTGAAATTCCCGGCTTTGTTGGCTCAATCTGCCAGTTAATTGATCTTCAAAATAAACTCTGACTGCTGAGTGATGATGCTCTTCATTCCCTGAGGATGAGTTTAGTCTCTACCCTCACCTCCCCTTACCACAGTTCTCCCACTTATACCTGGCCTTCCAAATTGGCAGTGTTGTAGAATTTAGTTTTCAACAAATTCATGTTTCCTTATTTTATTTCACTGTTTTATAGCATTTTAATACTTGTTTTCTTACTCTACCACGTTCTCCTGTCCCTGCTGGGAGGAGGGAAAGGAAAGAAGGCAGGCAACTACTGTCAGAAGAAAAACTATTTTGCTGAGAACTTTACTAAAGGTAGGAGCCACTTTTGGTGGCTTTTCCAGTAAGAAACTTTACTTCCCCTTCACTTCAAATAGTTCTCATTTTTCCCTTTTAAAAAGTGTTACTTGTAAACCACTCCCTCTAACAAAAGGTAGGTAAAAAAGACTGGATCAAAATAATCCACTTTCAGGAATGTATCTTAAACAGGACCATTACATGAGAGTACATGTACAGAAACAATTTTGTAATATTGTAATAGCAGAAATTCAGAGTCCATTAATGGTTAAATAATTACAGGAAATCCACAAAATGGCATAATATTCAGTTACGGGGGTGTGTGTGTGGGGGGGGGTGTGTGTGTGTGTGTACGTACACACACGTGTACACACACACCTAACAGAGAAGCACACATGGTATATGGAGGCTGCAAATCATAGCATTTAAGGGGAAGTCCACTTGGGGGCATTACATAAAACTGGTTGTCTCTGGGTAGTGGGAATCCAAGTGGCAATCACTTATTTTGTACCGTATTTTTTAACAGATCATGCATTACTTGTATAAATGTTCTTTAAAAAACCAAAGGGAGAAATAGGAGCTTAAGTGATTGAAAGATTACTTTTTCCCCATACTAAATAACATTTCTTTTCACTTAGTTTATTATTACCTGGTGAAGCTGGTCCACTGAGGAGAAATGCATGTGGCTGTGCATCAGAAGTACAACACGGGTCTGTCTGTTGGAAACTAGTTTCTAAATGTCTTCTCTTCTGCATGCGTTTATACTCTTGTTTTATGTTGTAAAGAATTTGCTCTAAAAGAAAAAAATTAAAATATAGCAGGATAAACATTCAAGTTTAAAAAAAAAGGTTGTTTATAGAAATGAGGCCATGGTAAAACGGGTTTTATTATATGACATTTCACTTAATGTCACAGAACCTGTCGATGATGTGAAGTGAGGACTTACCATGCATTTCAAGGAATTCATTCCAATCCAGAGCAAAATTACACAAAAATTAAAAGTGAGAAGTGACAGTAAGTCAGCAAAATGACAACACATGGGAACTAAAAAGTTACCGTACATTAAATGGTCACAGCCATTAATATTAAGCTCAACAGAAACTATGAGTATTCAACCACTAATAGCAAAGTTTTGTTCTGAACCTTGAGGGTAAAAACCCATGTAAAGTGCTTAAGTACATGACAGGCACTCAGTAAGAACCACTATACTACAGTGCCATTATCTTCAACCACAACGATGGAGACGGGTAAAATTGTATCAAGCATACCTTTTAGGCCAGTATGACTCATTTTAGAATGATTTCTAATTCAAAACAGTTACCATTTAGCCTCTCTAGAAAATCCCTCTCCGAGGTTTCCATGTACCTCCAAAGAGACTTTCTCACAACCATCACAGCTTCTAAATTAACAGGCTATCCATTTGAAACTACAACAGGTCCTTGAATAACATCATTTCATTTGATGTCTGTTTCTTTTTATAACATTGATGAGATGCCATAGGAACTTAAGTCCTGTTTATGTCAATTAGTCTATGGTAAAACTGGTTTCATTACATGTCAATGATGTGAAGTGAGGACTTACAGTACATCCCAAGCCAAGAAGTTAATAATGCCAATCCAAAATAAAATTAAATATTAAAAGGTATGGGGGTAATATAACAGGCAATAAGACTCATAAACATAATGGACTATAACAATTCTACAATAATGTATTGATTTAAACATGAACTAAAAATTCAATTTAAGACTCAAGATTTATGAAAAAGAACAATCCTTTTTAAAAATATTTCATACTGGTGGCTTTCTTAGGCATATACTTAATTCCTTTTCTCACTTTATATCGTTTCCCTGGTAGAACTTTTAGGGCTTTCAAGAGAGAAACTGAGGGTTCATCAAACATTGTACGTTAAGCCATTCCATTATTTAACTGGAAAAAAAGGGGGAAGAAAATAAACTGCCAAAGATACACTAAGTGAACATTCCATGTATGTAAAAAAATTTTTAACCCTCACCTGAGACCATACTTATTGATTTGAGAGAGAGATGAAGGAAGAGAGGAAAGAAACGTACATCAGTTGTCTGTATGTGCCCTGACCAGGGAAGAAACCTGAAACCTACATGTGTGCCCTGACCTGGAACCAAACCCATGACCTTTCAGTTTACAGGACAATGCTCCAATGGAGCCACACTCACTAGCGTCATTTATGTAAATTTTTTGTGTAAACAAACCTGTTTACATATACATATGTATGCAGTATATATACCAATCAGGACAAGTTCACGTATCCTTATTTTTTAATAACTCAATAGCAATGTTCTAAAAAGTTTCAAAGTTATGATGGTTTGGTCTCATTATCAGATCCTGCTGAAAGCTACCATCATCCTGATCAAAAGTGCCATTCGACAATCTCAAAAAAGATCAAACCTAGGATTAAGATATGATCAAACTTTTTAATATTTTACTTTATAAACTTCCATACCATCTTAAGAAGCATCAAACAAGCTAAAGAATTTTAAGGTGTAATTTACAAATGAATTCGCCAATTTAAATGTATAATTCAGCAAGTTCTGACAAGTGCATCCAGCCTTGGAACCACCACAATCGTAAGAACTTTATATCACCCCCAAAAGTTCTCATGCTCCTATTCACCACCTTCATCAACTACTCATCTACTGCCACTATATAGTTTTGCCTTTTCTAAAATGCATATAAATGGAGTCGTAAGGTTTTTGTGTCAGACTTTTCATTCAGCAAACACTTTTGAGATTCATACATGATACTGTATTAATGTGTACTATTCCTGTGTGTGTGTATGTACCATAACTTATCCATTCTCCTTTTAATGGGCATTTGGATTGCTTCCAATTTGGGGCTGTTATCAACAAGGCTACCATGAATATTCAGGTACAAGTCTATGGGTGGGCAAAACTTAAGAGTGAGACTGGATGGCCTAAATTACATGGTAAATACATGACTTTATTTTATAAGAAACTGCCGAACCATTTTCCAGAGTATTTTTACCAGCCTGAATTCCCACTGGCAATGAAAGTTCCAGCTGCTCCACATCTTTGTCAACACTTGATACGGTCAGTTAAAGAGCTGAAGAATTCTGAATACCATTGCTGTACTTACTTTTTACATCTAACACGGTGCAACTATGCCATCTAAGCCTTACTGTGCCCTCAAATGTTCTAATACTGGTAACATGTGATTAACACTGTTATGCAGTGAATGGTCCAATTCAACCTGACCAGGATCTCAGTAACTCAAGTAGTAAAGTAGCCAACAGCTTACTGCAAGTCTCAAATTCAATTTATCTCAGTTCAAAAGTATAAGCAGTTTTGAAGCTGATTAACTCAAGAAATTTCCCCATTCAATTCACACTGTATACTCAACTAGATATTTGCCCGAGTTAAGGCCCTTCCATACATCAATAAAGTACCTGTGTCCACTTAGTCATAACTTAAATCTAGCCATCTCTTATCAAACCAGGAAGTGACATTTTCTTCCAAGTACATGTAACATCTGACACTATGCTGCCAACACAATTTGCAGTCCATTAATAAAGAAAAAGTAAAAGTTTCATTTACAGAGTCAGTTGCACATTTTAATTTTAATAAGCAGCTCTCATATGTGACCAGGAAGCACAGATTGAATTTGTAGCAAATCACTTAGAGCAAAATATGTAGTTACCTTCAAGACGATCTACACAACTGGTTGTACATCCCCTTTTCAAGATCTTAAAAACCACATCACTCTTTTATAATAGCATACTGCTAAGACTTTCTTCCACTGTACTAGATTAAGTCAAAAATCAGTATTAGCAAATTCTGACTTGTAATAGCAATTTCATTCCCAAATCTAGTAAATGCCATTGAAAATGTGAATACAATTCTTCTCCTTTAACAGGTAGTAGGAGATTATCAATGAGCCAGACTCACACCTTTGGAATAAAAAAACAAAGACAACAACAAACCCCAGACAACCAAAAACCTAGGTACATTGGGGGAAGAAAAAAAAAATAGCCTGGCTTCAAAGAATATAACCTACTTTCAAACAGTTTTACTCTTCTTAGTTGCCACTGATTACTTGAGAAAGCCTGCATACAATGAATAAGGTCAAAAATATAAACAGGAGAAAGCAGCTGATAGGGTAAAAAAAATACCTGAATTGATAAGGTTAAGAGAAACAGCAATAAGATGGGACTGAGAGCAAAAGGAGAAATACGGAATTAGAATAACTAAAAACATTTCTTTTTTTATTTTTAGAGGAGGGAGGGAGAAGGAAAGCAACTTCAATGTGTGGTTGCCTCTTTCGTGTCCCCTACCGGGGACCTGGCCCACAACCCAGGCGTGTGCCCTGACTGGGAATTGAACCAGCGACCCTCTGGTTCACAGGCCAACACTAAAGCTGCTGAGCAACACCAGCCAGGGCTAAAAAATATGTTTAAAGGAGAACAAAATTTGGGGTGTGGAGGAATAAAGCATCTTTCCAAGAGTCCTTAAGATGCCTAAAAATGTGACACTAAACTTTCGGTCTGGACTTGTATAAGGCACTGTTTTCCTTCTGATGTCATTAACAGAGCAAACGTTAAATTGCATGAACAGTTTTAAGTTTAGGTGTAGTATAAAACCCTTGTATTTCACTTTATATGCTAATTTTCTATGATATATCTTTGGAAAAAAACAAAATGAAAGTTCATTTAGACAACTCAAATAGTGTGAGTAACATAAATAAATCTTGAAAGTCTATCAGCACTAAGCAGGAACACAAATGTAATAATGGAAAACTTGTACACAAGTACAGAAAACCTTCAGTAGCCATTGAGGCCTGAAACTAAGAAAATGTTCCAAATAAAATAACAGACTAAATCTAAAACTCTGAACTATATACTAGACATTGTCATGTCTACTTTCTACATTAAAACACTCAATTAAGAGTTGCTATGGTAACCCGGCTTTGTAAATCAACTATTTTCCCCATGATCATCTGTTCAGAAACAGTTCTTATGTTCACCTCAAAGAATCTTAAGGACAATGTTCTTAACCAGCCAAGAGCTATCTATTAGAAAAAGTGTGCTAATGACATTTTTAATTCACTTTAAAATTATTATGTCAAAGGGACCTGGAACCAAGTTTTAACACAAAATTGTGAAGTTATATCTACAGTTTTAACTTCTATTTGGATTAGCATGAATCCTAACAAGCATAATATAGTTGTACACAATTTACATAAACATTAGGGTATTATTACCTACAGTACTTTAAAATTTATATTATATAATATTTTACTGTAAGAAGCATCTCCTTCAAGAGGAAGAAAAACTTTAATCACTACAGGTCAAATTCTATTATTTCACTGGTACTATAATAGCCAATGATTTATTTATTTTTAAATGACTTGACCTGTTAAAACACTGCAGGCCTAGTATAATTTTACAAATTGCACATTGGGAGTCATGAATACCAAGAGCCTAACAACGCTCAATCAGCACATGTCTTCTCCCCGATACCCGTTTCACACCTCTATTTTATATTACACTAGGTTCTAAAGGGATCTGTTACTCCTGTTGTTTCTGCTGTTTAGCTCTTTAATATCTGCAAGTATGTCTTCAAATAGTTTATAAGCTAGGAAAATAAACAGTAATAAGAACAACAACAAAAGCAGTAAATGGGGAAAAGAGGAAATTGAACCGTCCAAATCCAAAGCATGCATATTACAAATCACATTTAGTGCCGAGTTAGGAAGTCCAGCTTCAATTCCAATTAACCACGACCAATAAGGTAAGCCTTGGAAAGACGGAGAGCAGACTCCCTGAGGAGGACCCCAGGACAGCACATCAAGCTGGAGGACAAACCAGCCTTCCACACACAACTAATGAAGGCATCCAAAACACACACACACACACACACACACACACGCACACACCCCCCCCCCCGCCCCCGCGTGAAAGCACATCTGGAAGGCTGCAAACTGATGATTCACAGGCTAAAGACATGTCTGACTTGAATATTTTTTAACAAGTGTGAATTTGTGGCCAACATTTAAAAATTGGGTATTTTACATTAAAAGTCAGGTTTTTAGCTACTGTTGGGAGTGGGGAAGGAATTGGATGTGGTAAATTTGGCTAAAGAGTGGCTGCTACCTTTTGGTCTTAAGTTCTCGAGTGCTTTTAACCTTCAAGTGCACACATAAATCACCTGGGGATTTTTTTTTTTTTTTTTAGTGGCCAGTGAGGAATGGAGTCTCAGACTAATTTTTTTTAAAGATTTTATTTACTTATTTTTTGAGAGGAAGAGGAAGGGAAGGAGAAAGGGAGAGAATCATCAATGTGTGGTTGCCTCTCATGCACCCCCTACTTAAGACCTGGCCCACAACCAGGCATGTGCCCTGACTGGGAAGTGAACCAGCGACTCTTTGGTTCACAGGCCAGCACTCAATCCACTGAGCCACACCAGCCAAGGCTGACTCTATTTTTAATGAGTTTCCAGGTGATGCTGCTGGTCAGTAGCAAGGCTGAATTCAACAGTTCCCAACTACTTTACTCCAGTTATTTGTATGATTTGCCTGGAACTATGGTCATTTACGTTTTCTATCCACTGCTTAAAATAATAATCCCCCTACTGTGGCAATCAGAAAGAAAAGTAGTTGCTTTATTAATTATTGGTCCTATGAGGAAATGGAGGGGAAAAGAAAAGCAGTGACCCCAGAGATTAGTACAAATATTCAATATAAATATATTTAAGCTGAATGAAATCACTGCCACCCTCACTTGCATGGCTATTCTAGTTCTATGGTAGACATACCCTTCTCTAGCAGGAAAATATTGTGTAAATCAATTTGAACTTGATTGGAGACTCAGTACATGACATTAACATACACATAGTGATTAATTTTTCCTAACGCACCTTCCTTAAAACCCATGTTCATTACATAACTGATAGTGTACAAATGCATCTGCTTTTTATATTGTATGCTTTTTTAAAAATTTTAAGCCCCACCTGAAAATATGCTTTTTATTGGTTTTTAGAGAAAAAGGGGGAGAGAGAAAAACATCAATCTATTGTGTTCCCCACATGCCCCAACCAGGGCTCAAACCTGCAACCTAGATATGTGGCCTAACTGGGAATTGAACTCACCACCTTTTGCTGTATGAAACAGCGTTACAACCAACCAAGCCACTGGGCCACAACAGTATTACGTCTCCTTTTAAAAAGCAATTAAGACTACCTCTCACTAACTGAAGAATCTCATAGAATAAAATTTATAATTAGTTTTTAATTGAAAATGAAAGAAAAGTTACCTAAAAATGTTTAATTATACCTTCTATTTGTCTATTCTTTTCCAATGAACACTTTGACACACCGACAACAGAAATAAAAATAATCATGTATTTTAAAAAGAAAAAAAAAGACTACTTCACACTAGAAGGCACAGATTGGATGCCCACAGACATCTTTTGTTTATCCCATACATTTTGTAAATTAGACATGAATATTTAAAGATCAACAGATTTCACAAAAATTCTGACTTCTGGAAGAGGGAAAGGCTACTGAAAAGGTCCAAATTCTCAATGGCCGGATCTGAGAGGAATGGTTTGAACTAAATATATTAGAGTTATTTGTGAGGGGAAACTGAAGCCAGAAGTATGAGTGTGATTGCTTAGGGACTACTAAACTAGACAGAAGTAGAGCTGAACACAAACTAAGGAATCCTTAAATTTAACTTCATGTTACATTCACAGATACTTACTTAAGGGATGCTGCAAGAGTTTCTAAATTGCCTCCTTTCAGGATAGGCATCGGTATCTAACAAGGTGTTTTGAAAGTGAGGAAGTATTCTAAATCGGCAGATCAGTATTGCCATGCAGTGCTGATTACAATGCCAGCCTCTGAAAACGCACTTATTTTCACCTTGGCCTGTGATGGGTTGTTAGAGTGAGCATCTGCTGTTATAGCAACCTAAAACTGCCTATACTTTAAAACAATTATACACTTAGAAAAGTTTTTGTTTCCAAAAATAATTCAGCATTAGGAACAAAGTAATCCTCTATAAAAGGCAAACTTCAGGAACAGTAATGTTTAAAAAATTGGCTTTCTGCAATCTTTCAAATTCTACTCTATACTCTGTTATTCAATTGCTAGATCACAGTGCAACAAAACTTTAAAAAGAAAGAAAAGGACAAAAAAAATCAACTCTCCTAGGTCCCTCCCTTCAACGTTCAATTTTAGTTTCATTTTTGGAGGCGTTTTCTAAGAATTAACATTAATGAAAATGAATGCTAAACCAAAGCAGACTACACATCATAGACTCAATTTCCAAAACAACCAATAAACAAGGTTCAACACTCATTTAGAATAACTTTTTAAGGTTTTAAAAGTGGCAAGTAAACATGTGATTTAACCCAGTAAACCCAATTTCAATACTTAGGATGCCAAAGGTGAAAATAATGCTAATGTGTATAAATGTTCACGTAGAATTAAAATACATATATTGACAAAGAATAAAAACTGTAGTATTTTCACTCAAGTTGAGCTAGCTAATCAAGTATTAGCAGTGGTAGCTCTACCAGTAACCCTTCCAAAGACTTTGTCTTTTCTTGGCCTAAACAGCACAGTATCTGAAACTCAAATGAAGTTCATAAAAGCTAGAGCAAGTGACTTCCAGAGTAAGTATTTAGAATTTTTATGTATTAAGAAAAACCAGGTACTTATACAGATTATGATTTCAATAATATCAAACTGTTATAAAGCACTAGTACACACCAGGATTATCTGGCCATATTGCAATTGTAACAGACAAAAACTTATGACTTATAATTTTCAAAGGAAGGAAGGAATTAAATTATACTCCAAGACAAACTACAAGTATATTTATTATGAGCTGTTTTTCTAGTACTAGAATGTTAAAAGTAATTACCACCATCTCCCCCCTCCGCCCCACCCCACAAAACTTATCACAAGGAAGACTACACAATCTGGTATACTGCAAAACTCTATCAAAAGGCCCAAAATAAATATCCAACCTGGCAGCCTGTCATACACTAGAATTTTAATTTACATTCAAGAATAAAGTCCCTGCTCAATATATTATAGTTACAATATCTTATGTGAGAAATTTGCTGTAACTTAATTCTTGTAGGAATAAAGATCAGAACTTCGTAATACAAAGTATTTCTTCCTAAAAAAGATGTAAAAGATGTAAAAATCTTTAAAAATGTGTTTCTTCAAATGAACCATCTCTGAAAATGATAATCTTTGTAAATGGGGCTATTTAAAATATTATAATACACATAATCCATGTATACCATCATTGCCCAGAAATATGAGGGAATACTAAGTATATTTCAAGTGCCTAAGAAAAAGTATTGTTCAAAATCTTAATTTAATTTCTGTATTTATTATCACCACACATTTTTCTGCATCACAATTTAAAAATATATTATCACATATTATAGCTATCTTGCCACAAAAGTCTTTAAAAATTGGCAAAGAAGAGACAGAACTGAAATTACTTTTTTAAAAAAACTTCAGCATCTCTAAGGACCTTGGGAAATGCCAAGGCTTGATAAACTCACAATTTTAAACTTTGTGGTAAGATACTAACTAAGAGGGACAGTTTGGCAGAGAAGAATAACTTTGGAGTTATTTTCAAATTATGTAAGATCCATGCAACCCACCTCAAAATTCAGGGGGCATTCCTGTTAACAAGTCTTGCTACAAGACTGCTGCTCATGGATATTTCTCAAGCGTGTTTAGAAGCTGAAAGTGTTGGAAAGCAGAGTTCTAGAATCCCTACACTCTTGTAAAATTAAAGATAAATCTCTTGAATGAAATTCATTTGTGAAGACCTCTTTACCATCTGCAGATGACAGACTGGTTCATACAGGCTTCAACAAGTATTCCACCGTTCATACTTTTTTGAAAGTAGGTAGTCTTCTCAAAAGCAAGAAACTCACCACGGTTTCACGTATTCAGAGAACATATTGTGAGTCGAGAGTAGTAGCAGTGTTAACACCAAGACTGTAGGGATCACAAGTTGCTAGCTAGTTCAGTTGAAGGTACTTGAAAAGACCCACCCCCAAAACCATTCTCTAGTTTCATGAACCAACTATTCAAGAGGTCCAAACTTAACACCATGCTATTATTTTGAAGGAAAATCAAGAGTTTCTTTTCAAATAGGAAAAATACACAAAACTGGGCACTTTCACCAAATCTCTTATTCTCAACCTTTCAAACGAAAGTACTTGCTATCGTGTCTTGGAAAGACCTCTCTAATACACAGTATACTATTTTTCCAATAAAGCCATTCAATGACTGAAGAAACTATTCTCCTTTACACCTCAGATTATAGCTCTGTGGCAACCACGGTAACTAGTAGCATCTATACTTTAAGGGCTAACTTCTCTGATCTAGCCATGTTTACCCAATGTGTTTCTGTGCTTAAGTTAGGCTTTACTTTTCTACTTTCAAAACAAAATAGCTCAATAATAAATACAATCACACTCTGCTTTTAATGGTCATAAACTTACAGAATTCTTAAATGTGTAATTCACAAAACTATGAAATAATCTACATACAAAGTCCTAAATAAAACATCAGGTTTAAAAATCTCAAGTACAAAGACCTTAAAAACATTTTATTTGCCAAATCCACCAAGAAGTAGAAGTAACTTAACAGCTGTCTAAATAACCACAAAATATTAAAAACACTTCTGGTTGAATATAAATGACATCTGAAGTGAAATGCTGCCTCCTCCAACAGAATCTCATTTGTTTGCCTAGAACCATTTATACTTCATTTAAGCCAGCTGGTGTCTCTGCAGGCATGCATCAATGCAAACCCTTCCCCATTCACAAGCTGCAATTTCCATTTTTAATGGCAAGTTTCCAGCAAATACAATGAGTTCTTACAGTGGAATTTAACTCTTCATTCAACTCAATTCCTAAAGCATTACTAGCGCAGTGGTAACAAGACAATGTATAAAAGTGCCCAGCCAACTCACAAATAGGTTCACATTCACAGAAGGAACTCTTCACCAGACCATTCATTCATTCACTGTATTATTTATGAAAAACAATGTGTTGGATTTGACTGACAGTCTCTTGTAATGTTGCATAATATTTTGGCTTTATTAAAATAATTTTGTTCTTGGGAATGTCATGACTAAATATTAATATTCTGAGATGTTTCAAAAACAATGTGAGAATAGAAACCGTTGAATTTGTTTTCAACTAACTTACCAGGATGAATGCTGACACAGCTACTAGAGGCATTCATTTCCCCCATTACAGTCACCCCCACCCCCGCCAATTCTTCATTCAATCTTTCTTTTTCACACCCAAGATATTGTAAACCGCCGACACTCTAGACCAGGGAAACACAAACTTTCTGTAAAGGATCAGACAGTAAATATTTGAGTTTTGGGGAAAAAACAGTCTCTGTCACAATTACTCAACTCTATTATAGCATGCAATAAACAATGCTAAAAAGGCAGAGGGGTGGTGCAGGGAATGGGCTGTGTTCCAATAAAACTTTATTTGCCAGTCCCTTTCCTTTTTCCTGGTATGAGGTTGCAACAGTCTGAAAAATATTGATTTAAATAATAATCAAGTCAAATTTTAGAATCACCTTCTGGGATGACTAAATAAACTGGGGTTTAAAACAGACATCCACTTTCCTGAAACTACTAGTAAAGCCACAACATGACTTCAGCTACATACCAGAAGACTTTAACAATAAATTGTATACATGCTCTGGGGGGGAACTTCAGTACTCTAGCTCTAAATTGTTTGAATTCACAGAAATGAAAGAAAAAGTTTCCACAGAGTCCCAACCTCGATTTGTTAAGTTACTTTCCATATCCAATCCTAGCTACTTATTTCAGCTAAGGATATATGGGTATTCAGTTTCATAAAGTTTAAGAATTACTACTGTTTAAAATAGAAATCTAAAATTTAGGTGCTTGGAAAAATTATTTCCAAGTTTGGTGAAAAGTGGATACCTGCACAACACTGCAGCTCCCATTATGACAACATTATTACAAAAACCACACCGGAGCATGCCCTAAACTGGCCATGAAAACACATGTAAAGCCAAACTACATGTAAAATGTCACTTAAAATTAGTTTGAAAAAGCAAGTTTTAGCAATTCGAAACTAGCAATTTTAGCTGCTTTTCTCCAGTTAACTTTTTATGTTAAAATTCAAATTAGTTTTAACAGCTAAATAACTATTAGCAAACTCAATAAAATTCAATTACAGTGATTTTACAGGTCAGGATATAATCAACCTTCAGGAGTAGGTGTCAAAAACATTAAAGAACAGAAGACATTATTTTGGAAAATGTGAATTTGAAATCAGCAGGCTTGACAATTCCAATCATTTTTATTATCCACTTAATTGAAATTTGAGATAATGCGAAGCCACCAAACGCATTAGCTACTGCTACAAATATATCAATGAAATGACGAATTTGCCAAGGATCACAATTCTTTCTGGATAAGTTCCTTTTAAAGTAAGGACAAGTGTTGTAACCCCTGGCAGGTTTACCATATATGTGCTCAAGACTATTTTAGCATTGAGATATATTTTAACTCCCAAACCTAACACTGTATTAATTCACCCTGTGGACTGAAATTTATTGCTGGCTAGCTAGAGCTATTTTTAAGTGGCCTAATTAGTTAAGTACAGATTCCATGGTATCATTTCAATTTTCAATGATTTTACTAAAAAGACAAACTGTAAAAATAATGTTCATTAGTAGGAGCTCATTCTTAATTCTTTTTTATAGTAAAGGATAAAAATAGATCAATAAATACCTTTATATAGAACACAGCTTAGGTATGGTCACTAAATAAAAGTGGAAATTCCTCTGAAAACTCACTGTAACCCTACAATAGTATATACTTAAGTTAGATAAAATATTTAATGGGGAAAAAAAGGAAGTCTCGTATTATTTGGGGAAGGATATTTTAAAATCTGACCTGAAATAAGACAAAACTAAACTTAAGTCAATTCCAAATGGAAGTTACTAAACATGCCCACAGATTTTTTTTTTAAGCTACAGATAACGAAACATCTAAATCAAGCAACTGAAAGGCTTTGTCTACAGGTCATATTATTACCAATGGCTCAAACACAAAGGGAACAGATTTATACTACCAGTCCACAAAAGCCTATCCTAGGACTGTGCCAGCAGCACACAAGGGTTTTCAAAGTACATAAAAAAGGCATACACATGCAGTACAAAGCAGCCAAAAGGCCTTTCCCTATAGTCACTTCCAGGAAATGTTTCAAGATGAAAAAGCAGAAACAGTCTGAAGTCCCTTGGAATATTAGGTTAATTTCTTTATTATTCTCAAGGCCTAGGCTTTCTCCCAACATACTTCGTTGGGCAGAAATAAAGGAGTTCCAACAAAAAGCAACTACTCAGCTCCAATTTTCAATACAATTTGCTTTTCGATAAAAGTTCAAGTTTCTCAATTCGCAAGGTCTAGAATGTAGTGTGATCATATTACAGGACTAGGGAAGAGCATTTTCTTTGTTGTTGACCCTGCTAGGAAAACAGGTCTTGACTCAGCCAAAGTGGCGTTCTTGTGGGTGATTAATGACAGGCCTAGATCTCGCCCCAATGACATCCATCCCCACCCCCCACCACCTCTGTACTAAAATCAGCCATGTCTGAACTGGAGGAGGGGCTGCCGCCTTATCCTGAATCACCCAGCCCCAGGGTTAAAAGCTGAAACCAATCGATTCGGGGAGATAGCGAGATTCGCGTGAAATGTGACCCTTCTCTCACCTAAATTTATTAATATTGCCTTCTGTGATCATTTCCGCTGGGGCTCTCCCGACTACGGAAACACTCAATTCCAGTTATTCGACCCAAAGAAAAGGATCTTCCTCCTCCCCACAATACCCGGCAAGGCACTGCCTCTACCCACCCCACTTCCCGACCCCCCTCTCAGGCCCCTTCACACCAGGCCATTTCTATTGTGTCTCGGAAGCTGGAGGAGTTAAAGAAATGTGGTCGCCCGACTACTTTTAACAACCAGGGCCAGTCCTACACCCCCACCACTGTGGCCCCAGCCCACGCCCTGGAACCCCACATGCCCACCCCAGAGGCTGTGTCCCACCTGTGGTGAGGCGGGACGAAACGTCTCCGAAGGGGGATGGCTCCATTCGGAGATACTTCTGGGGCGAGGCGGCTGCGGCAGAGAAGGAGGTGGCGGTGGCCGCGGCCGCGGACGACGGGGAGGCTGTGGCCGAGGTGGGCGCCGACAATGGCGCACATCGCCTCCTCTTCGGGGACGCCGGGCTCAGCAGCGGGTCGAAATCCAGAGTCCTTTTCAGAGTGGCTCCACACGCCATGGCCGGAGCAGCTGAGGTGCCGGGCTCGGGTGAGGTTGAGAAGGGGTGACGGGAGTGGAGGGTAAGGGAAGGTGGGGGAAGAGCAAGGACTCGAGGAGAGGCTAACCAACTGGCTCAAGAGCAGAAAGGTGGGTGTCGAAGTGCCTGTGAGATAAGGGGGAGCCGCCGCTGCCTCCGCAGCAGGGGCAGTGGCCCGGGCCGGCACGGGCAAGAGCGGGAGGGGCGGTGTCAGCAGCTCACGCCAGCAGCGTCAGGGGGGCTCTTGCGCCTCCTCAAGAGCGGATCCCTCGGGAGAAGGTCCGGGCGCCCCCGCCGTCCGTTCGAGCTTTGCGCCGCGCCGGAGGCGCTCCCGCGCTGAAACCCGCTCCCTTCAGCAGTCGATACCAGCCCCGTGAGATGTAAGGCTGGAATGCAGCTCCTAAAATGCCCGAGTAGAGTCAGAAGCTTGAGACCCGTGGTCGATGAGGAGAGATTGCAAGGCAGCGGTGGCGTCAGGAGCTCAAACAAACACGTCTAGCCACTTCCCCCTCCACTGTAAGACTCTTCCACCCGCCGCCGGCCCCAATATGGCGTCAATAACAACGCCGCCGATTCAAATCCTGCGGCGTCAGGGCGTGTGCGTACGTCCAGGAGTGGACACCCCAAGGGTGCATTCTGGGAGTTGTAGGTTTTCACTGCTGCGAGGAATCCGCGTGCAAAGCGGTTGGAAAGGCCTCTCGGAAACTACGACTCCCGTCATTCAAGGCGCGTGATTCCGAGTTCCGGGTTGGAATTTAAATCCCCCTACACAGTTTGAGTGTAAAAAGAACTAAGAGGAAAAAGAAAAGCCTCTGAGAAACAGGGAGAGAGGAAAGCTAACCAGAATGGAAAGCAGGCTTGGAAGACCTTTAAAATTTAGGACATAGTTGGCCTGATACCGCTTCCACAGTGATTTAAAAACCAGGAAATAGGAAACAAACCAAGAAAGATTAGTTTTGGTAGAACGAATGCCAAAAACAAAACCTGCCACATCGAGGAGGCAGGAAATAAGATTATGGAACCTATTTAGAACTGCAAGAGAGAACAACAGTAACAGTATCAGATTACAGGATCCTTGATTGAACTCGATACTTTGCCCTTCCCAGGTAGCTGTTTGCATCCATTTAGTAATTCTGCAAAGCCAATTTCAACCTGTAACTGAATAGGATTTGAACATCATACAGAACCAAATTGTTTTGCTTTGGATAAAAAGCGAATGGTATAAAAAATCTATTACCTTTGTAATATTGGTGTATACCTTGTGAACGGAAAAAATAAAGACATAATGTAGGGAATAGATGTTGGGCCCATTTCGTAAGCAGAGAAAACAATTTTTCCCTAAAAGTTGTGCTTTTAATCAAGTACCTAGAATAAGAATCAAATACAGCATTAAAAAATAAATGATTTAAAAAGTGAAAAAAATAAATAAATAAGTGATTTATGTAAAAAACTGTCACCAGTCCTCTGCCCGTGTAAGCTATCAAAAGTCCAATATGAAACTAATTATCCATGTGAACACCGTATTATCAAATGATCATAGATATCAAATACTGGCTTCCAATGTTTATTTGTTCCTGTCATTTATTCAGTAACTAAAAGATATTTGTAACATTTTGTCTTATTTTTTACACTATTTTGAGACAATAGGTCAATATATTAATTTTTATTTTATAGAATTGTTCCGCATCTCAAAGATCATCAGTCCTGATCACAATGTTTGTGCTAACAACTGTGTGAATTTTAAGATATTACACTATTTGGGAAATACTTTTTGAAAAAGATTAGCATTTAATGAAACAGTAGCTTATCAAAAATTTACCTTTACTAAATTCTAAACACTTCATGAAATCTATGATAAGGTGAAATTAACAAAACATACATATTTTATGTAAATGAGTAGGAAGTATAGGTTAACCCATGGAAAACAAGTAAGAAAACATTTGTGTTCCTGGTAAATATTTTTTGAAATTAAGATTCGACCTTAAGTTATAGAACTTACATTGGAAAGGGAGTGTTTATGAGTTGGACTATCTCCTCAAAAATCCAAATGCTGAAGTCCTAACCCCAGGTATCTCAGAATGTGGCCATATTGGAAATAGGGTCACTTAAGATGTTATTAGTTAAGATGCAACATTACTGGAAATCCAACATAACTAGTATTCTTATAAAAAGGGGAAATTTGGACACAGGCAGAACACCATGTGAATATGAAGACAGGCAGAAATCTAGGTGATGTGTCCACAACCCAAGGAAAGCCAAAGACTGCCAGCAAACCATCAGAAGCTAGGGGAGAGACATGAAACAGATTGTCCCTCACAGTCGACAGAAGGAACCAACCATGCTGTTACCTTGCTCTCAGAGTTCTAATCTCCTCTCAGAGTTCTAGTCTCCAAAACTAAAAGACAATAAATTTCTGTTGTTTAAGCCACCTAGTTTACGGTACTTAACCTGGCAGCCCTAGGAAACTAATGCAGGAGTTATGGTTATTTGAGCTACACTAAACTGCCTAGAAAATTAGGAAGGAGTTGTATTGGCTTGGCTAAAAAGTCTGTTTAATTTTTTCTGTAAAATAAAACATTTTTCTTTTTTAACCAATAACTTTATTGATTTGGACGTTTGGGGTATATTGGCTATCTGCTGCTATTAGCTTCTAGTGGGTAGAGGCCAGGGTGCTGCTGTACATCTTCCAATGCATAAAACAGCCCCACAGCAAAGAATTATTTGGCCAAAATGTCAACAGTACCAAGAAACTTTGCAAAACACTTTTGACACATTTGATCAGTCACAGCACCTTCTCCATATACCACACAAATCTTTTTTTGCATTTTTGCATTTGCAAGTTGCTTTTTTACCTTTCTTGAAATAATAAAGCATAATACATCAAAAATGTTGTGTTTCATCTTCAGTATTAAAATGGCTAACAAAAATTCACCAATTTTGGTAAGTTTTTTTTTAAATGCACTCTGGTATGACAGCTGTCACAATACAATCTAACAAAATTGTTTCCAATGAAGTTAAAGACAACTAAGCACTGCTAGTGCCACGTATGGAAAAAACGAAAACTTTTTGGCCAAACCCAATATATAAAGGTTGTAGGAGATATCTGGTCAACTTGACATTTTAGTCATAATAGCTGCCCATGAGATCACCACTGTACAGCCGTATCTGCCTTATGCATATGATTATGAAGCCTCTCTTTTATGATTAAACAGTGACATGCCTGGGGTGGCCTTCCCTTTTATAGTGAGTAAGAAGCTGAGAGGAACAAGAGGTACCTTTTTTAATTCACCTTTGTGTTTTTGCTCAACTTTGTGTCTTTGCTCAGGCTCTCTGCTCCAACTTTTTGCCTGACTACTTTAAGATTCAACCAGACTAACTTCTATAGGAAGCCTTCCCCCAATACTTCAAGAATGAATTTGTCTTCTAGATTCATGGAGAAAGATATGTATATCCACACATCTTCCTCATTACCCTCACCACATCATAATGTAACTCTCTGGTCATGAATCTCCCTCTCCCACTGTTGTATTTAACTCCTTGCCAATAGTACAGTACCTTACACATTTCACCAAACACGCACTGAATGTTTCTTAAACATTTTTTAATCATCTTATCTTCCCAGTAGCTTACATTATCCTTGTCCCTTAAGATAGCTATCTACTAAAATATTATAGCAACCCTTTTAGGGTATAAGAAAGCTGTTGAAGAAAAAAAAAAACCTAAGAAAATATTTCTTACACCAAAATTAAAAAATTAAAAATCAAAATAATACTTGAAAGCCCATAAGTCTTAACATTGTTTAGAAGTGAATTTTTATTTTCTTGATCAAGAGGAAAATAAAGCTATATTTAATACATTAATAGTTGATTCAGGTCACATCAATCTAAATATATAGTGCAGCTAATGGCTTCAGAGTCCTACACAGACCAGAATTGCTCTTGTTTGACTAAAAGGCCTATAACAAGTTTTAAAGGCTTGAAAATATTTATAGTAGTTTTGTGATGATCGAGCAAGTATTTTCTGATTTGTACATTCTCAGAAGCCTCTGAAAAGAATCAAACTATTACATCAAGATGCTGGTCTTTGCTTGGCCCTAACCTTTTCTAACACCTCCCAAAATATTCCCTAGGACCTAATTTAGATGAGTCATTCTTTGACTAAAGCCTGTAAACGTAGACATAGCTCGATGACAAAAAATTTCATCATCCTGAACCTGAAATTTTTCTTCGTATCATAAGTTATTTTCAAACAATTGTTCTGACATCAAATAAAGGTAAATGCAAATATGTAAAGTGTAAAGAGGTGTTTGATGACTGCATGCTGAGTTTGAGTAATGGTAGGCTCAACATTAGGAACAGCAGTTCTAATTCAGGAGTCATTTCAAATCTATATTCAGAACAAGCATTGCCTAGAGGCAAAAAAAAAAATTTGCTTAATCACTGTGTAAATGAGTTCAGTAAGGAGGACTAGACATTGTAATTCCTTCCACATAAGATTTTGCCGGAACACCTTCTAAGCACCATATTTGGAATACATACTATTTTCCATTGTAAACATGATGTTGGCTAATTTTACTTTGATTTCATTATTTTGGATGTGGTCATTATTCTGAATTGATTGGATAGATCGTAAAGTAATCAAATCTATATATCTGTGGATGATTTCAAGAGGTCGCCAGGTCTAATTCCTATGATTACTCAAGCCAAATTAATATATATCTGACTCTTCCTAAAGATTTTCAGGAACAACATCCAAAATCCTGTTGTGAAAAGGCAACTGCAAATTCACTTATATCTAGCTTTAACCTCTTCTCCATTAGAGGCTGATTTCTGTCCGTACAGTCATACCTTGGAGACGTTGCGGGTTTGTTCAAACAGTGTAATAAAGCGAGTTGCAATCTTTTTTATGGTGGAGGGTCTTACTTTCCATTTGTAAAAAACACAACACCTGTGAAGCACAATAAAGCAAAGTGCAATAAAACTATATGCCTGGATAGTGCGCTGTAAAGAACAATGCACTCCAGGAAATAAGCCATGATTCACCTATTCTGAGGAACTTTGAAAGGCACTACAAGGTGATCTTTGGGCAATCGAAATAAGTTTTCATGAAGTTCTTATTTTAAAATCTGCATACTTCTCTCAAATATATATTCTCAAGTACCTGTACCCTTACTCAAAAACTATTTACTATTACTTTACAGAAAAGTCCACTGTGTTTTAGTTCTTATTTCCCAGCCGAAACCAATTAGAACAATCAAGTAGAAGGAGAGGGAAAAGGAAATTGAAGATGTAATACACTGATTACAATAATCAATACAATCATTGGATACCAAAGAAAGGGACTGTTAAAAAATAACTACAAAATTCAAAAAGCACAAGAGCCTTGAGCCACCAAAGTATCAGGACTATTAGCCTAATTTCACCTGAGGCATTACTGCATTATTACAGCATCATATAATAATTGTAGGGTTGCCAGATTTAACAAAAGTGTAAGACACCCAATTAAATTTGAATTTCAGGTAAACAAGCAATAATTTGTTAATATAGTATGTCCCAAATATTGCCTGTGTTTATCTGAAATCCAAATTTTACTAGATGTCCTGTATTTTATCTGGCAATTCTAAATAAGATGGTGGCCCTAAGTTATTAATAAAGACAAGCTATGTTTACTGTGCAATTCAAAACTGTGCAACAAATACAATATTAGAAAATGTTCTGTTGATAGTATTTAAGAAAATCAAAACTTTCAATTGTCTGAAAAGTTAATTTATGTAAAGTACTTTGAGCTATGTATGTTCTACTCATTTCAGGGTGCCAGGCATAAAATAGACACTTAATAAACAGTGGGTGAATAGTGAAAAGCTTAACACACCATTCCCCATTGGTGGGACACCTCAAGCCCCTGAGATTGTCTCTGGTCCCTCCTGGTCTTAGTAGCTTCACACCTTCTACTACAGGCATCAGTCCTGTTGTCCTGCTTGAGTCCATGCCTGACTCAGAGTTGGTATCACTGTCTGTGTCAGGCTGCCGTTCTCGCTTGCGCCTCTTGTCCTGGGTTTCCATGATGCCACAGCCAAACCTTCTCTGAGCCTTTCTGAGAGAATGAGATGGTGCCTACACTTCCCCAGTATTTAGGGCTTTCTCTGCAAACCCATTGTTATAAGGGTCAGTCAGGTGTGCGGTGTGAAGGAAATGAAGAAACAGGCCTAGCTCCTCCTTCAGAAGCAGCTTTTTCAATCCCGCCCACTGATAACAAGCCTCAACCTAAACCAATTAATTTTGGGTCACTTACAGTCCTGGGGGCTTGTATTAAGGCTAGGGCTTCACTAGCTGCCCAATAAACTGCTAGATTTCATCTGGAACTTGTGTCTCACAGCTTTTCTTTGTGATTCTATAGTCCTTTCTTAAAGGAGACAGTCTGCACTCTTAATAGGGTTTGCCTCTGAGCAGTGGGGCATAGAGTGTGGCTGTGCGAACAAGATGAACAGGACAAAGTTCCCACCCTCAAAGAAGCTTACTTCCTAACTTACATGATTGATTGAAGACTATTTTACAAAAATCCAATTTATCATAATTATTTCTAAAATAAACTGTAATTTTCTGGGGAAAAAAAACAAGTCATCTCAATTACCATCAGTCCAAAAACTAAGTCAGTACATCTCACCCTGACCAGTGTGGCTTAGTTGGTTAGGTGTTGTATTGCAAGGTCAAAAGTCGTAGGTTCAAGAGGCAACCGATAGATGTTTCTCTCATATTGTTGTTTCTCTCCCTCTCTTTCTCCATTCCTTCTCCTCTCTCTAAAAATTTAAATAAATAAATAAATAAATAAATAAATAAAAAGCCAGTACATCTCGGAAAAAGTGCTTAGCATGTAGTTAAACCATTAATAAGTGATGGCTATTTTTATAATGGTAAAACAAACTCCAAAATCTCACCAAGCTGAAGCAGTGACTTCTTCCTAGATTGCCCAGAGGCCAATCACAGCTGCTGAGCGCCAGTTTCTTAGCCACCCTCCATCCCCTGCTGCTAGGAGGGAACTCAGACAAGATCTAGGTTCCAAATCAGTATCGTTGGGTTACAGGACATGCCTCACTCTAATACCACTTAGGTAGGTGAGTTAGAGCCTAAATTGGGATTATTTGGAAGGAACAGAAGTATTATTTATAGGGATCCTACCATGGCCCAGGTGCTTTCTCAGTTTATCTTAATAAAACACCAAAGTAAGAGTGTTAATCTTTTTTTCTTTAAAGATTTTATTTATTTATTTTTAGAGAGAGAGGGGAAGGGAAGGAGAAAGAGAGGGAGAGAAACAGCATTGTGCGATTGCCTCTCAAACGCTCCCTACTGGGGACCTGGCCTGCAACCCAGGCATGTGCCCTGACTGGGAATCGAACCAGTGACCGTTTGTTTTGTAGGCCAGCACCCAGTCCACTGAGCCACATGAACCAGTGCGAGAGTGTTAATCTTATTTTACTGTAGAACCTGGGGTTCATGCCTACAGCCACACAGTCTTAGATGTGTCAGAATTGGGCCTATTACCCAAGTTTGTAAGATCCCAAAGTTGCGTTTTGCATTCCGAAATGTTCAGTTGGGCAGCAAAGAAACTTGGAAAGAGATGGATTAATTTAAATTTTACAAAGCATCATAATGGTAATAAGTAGTAACCAATCAATAAACAAATTTTAAAGACAACGTCAGGATGTAATCCAGAAGACACAAAAGAATGTATCCTATGACTCCCTCATTGTGTTTTGTTTCCCCATGGAACCTGATACTTGAGTACCAAGCTTTAAAAGATGACTGATTGTTGTGGCATCATGTTTCTGTTCTGAGGCAATTGTGAGTTCCCAGGGAATATTGTGGAATCACATGTGGCCCACATGACTTACTTGCCTTTCCTTTTAAAAGCTCATGGTATCTCCAAAACAGCCAGCTATAGATCACTAAAAATCATTCCTAAATCGCACATTTTTTTACTTCATTTGCTAAAAAGCAGCTAAATAGAAGTTCAGGTTCCTTTTATTCCTCTTGGTTACTTATTACTCAAAATGTGGCCCATGGACCAGAAACATCTGCATCGCCTGCAAGCAACACCTGGGAGCACACCTGGAGCAACTGAATCAAAATCTGTATTTTAACAAGATCCCCCATGTGATTCCCATGCACATTAAATTTGAGAAGCTGTGCTCTAGTTCCCTTAGCCTCTGCCTGGCGAATGTGCTGATACCACTGTACCTCAGTCCTCATGTGTGTACCAGGCCCTCATGGGGCCACAGTCATGCTAGGGTAACTAAAACATGGCCTCTGTAATCGAGAGAAAGTAGAATGTAAAAAACAGGGACCTAGGCAATCTAAAAATGCTTGCCTAGTTCAATGAGAATTCCTGTATCTGAATGACTTTCTGCTCTGCAAAAGAGTGGAGTTCAGAATGGCTTTCAATGAAGACAACATACCTGAACTTGTGTTTGGTTTGCAAGAGACGGTAACTTAGGAATGTAGTAAGAAGAAAAGGAAAGATGCAGTTCCTATACTGCTAAGGAACTACTTTTTTCCCCCAGTAACTGTAACTCCACAGCATTCCAACAATGATACAAGACAGCTGATCTTGTTAGAATCCACTCACTTAACAAATTTTTGAGTGATTGCTGTAGTGCTAATAAAACTATTAGTACACTGTGCTAAAGTGCTCCAGTTACAGGTAAAAAAGAAATACATGGTCCCTGGTCTCAAGAAGTTCATAGGTGTATGAACAATTACTAGCTAAGTGCATAAACAGAAGGCTATGGCTTGTAGTTTGAGAGGAAAGGACAAATTCTGCCCCAGTTTTCTTTCCTCTGTCAAATTTGTAGCATTACTTTGATAACCTTCGTGTTCCTCTCAAGAATTTCTTTAGCACCTGAGATGCAAGTGTGTGAATAGGAGATGATTTTTTTCTTTAAAAATTGAAATAGTCTTGATAAAGAACTAAAGCATCATCTGCCATCCAGCAATATTTCTCCTAAAATTTTGCAACTCATCATTTTAGCATTGCGCTCCATATCACTGCTACTCAAAGTGTGGTCTGTGTGTTTGTTGCCAGCCACAACGAGCTACATGTAAAAATCAGCAATGATGGTTTAGAAACTTCTATAGTAATTTAACATTATCACAACATGTAAGGGCATCACCAAAGGACCAATCTCCTTGAACAGGATGTTATAAAATTCAATGTTTGTGCCCCACCTTCCAAATTCATATGATGAAAATTAAATCCTCAGTAGGGTGGGTTTTGGAGGTGGGGCTTTTGGCAGGTGGTTAGGTGATGAGGATGAATACATCAAGAATGGAATTATTGCATTTATAAAAGCGGCTGCAGAGAGTTCCCTTGGCCCTTCCACCACGTGAGGACTCAGAGAGAAGGTGCTGTCTATGAACAAGAAGCAAGCCCTCTACCTTGACCTTGGATTTCCCAGCCTCCGGAAACATGAGAAATAAATATTTATTGTTTGTAAGCCACCCAGCCTGTGGTATTTTGTTATAATACTTGAACAAACTAAAACTGAGAATATAGTTCAGGTATTGAACTGGAATGGGTGAGTCACATGTGGCACAAGCTTCACACTAGCTGTCCCCAATAGAACCACATGTGATATTTTAAGGTTATTTGTCAACTGTAGCCCAAACTGTATAAAATCCAGAATTCATCTTGCTCATTTGTGTATCAGAGATAATTTAACTTTAACTATAACTTTAAATGATCAGTTTTGGAACTGACTACTGATGTGTGAAAATGATTATTGAATATACAACATGAAGTGCTTTATTTTCGATCAAAGTGAAAAGTGAATTTCCAAGGCTTACAGAAATTGCTTTAAATTCTCTCTTCTCTTTTTCATCAACCTACCTCTGTGAGACTGGTTTCTCTACTGTGAATGTTTTTAAAGCAACCCTAGAAACTGTTTAGATATACGTGATCCCCTCTTCATAGTGCTGTCATCTATCCAAACTTAATAAGATAAAGTAACAAACAAAAAGCAAGCTCGCCACATGAAACTAAAAATAATATTGAATGTAAACTGTAACAGAAACATAAAATTAAAAAAGCAAGCTCACCTACCATGTGAAAACTTTAAATATTAATATGCAAAGTGTTTCTAGTATGCCTATCAGCATTTTATAGGGAGAATTGTTATTTCCTTCATAACTTTTTGTTTTGTCACAGACACTGAAGGACAAAAAAGGATTGAATTGCCTGTGCTCAGGCTTTCAATGAACAATGTACACATTTTTGTAATTTTTTTCCGGTTTTTTCCCTCTGATTATCTTCATTGAAAGATATGTCTATCGACTCTAATTTAAAAAGTGGGCTTGTATTTTATATTTTCTCTTTTTTTGTTCATTTTTCTAGGAATTCACTTTTGTTCTGTTTATAAAAGTATTGGTCCACTTGCATTGGGGGAAAAAAACTGGTCTTTCACCTCAGATAGTTTGAAAAAAACTGTAAGTCTCTATAATAGTCTCTATAATAACCTGCCTGTCAATGACTACACTTGTTAAATCCAGCTGGTGAAAAAGAAAGAACACTATTAGCTAATTTGTATATGGTGTTAAATACCTGCCAAGCACGTTCTGTGTGTTTTAACATGTATTAACTCACTTGTTTTTACCTTATGAATTAGGTGCTGTTGTATACTGATGAGAAAATGGAGGCACAGAGAAATTGAGTCCCTTGCTCAAGGTCACACAGCTCTAAAGTGGCAGAGCCCAGTTCCAGAGTCCATGCTCTTATCTGCAGGGGGACAGCAGACAGGCGTTGTAGTCATGGCCTTCCACCAAATAACTTTGGGCTTGCATGTGTCATCTAACCTGTGTGGGAAAAGAAAAGGAAGAATTAGAAAAGATAACAAAAAACTGCAACGCAGAGTCCCTCCTTTGTGCCAGGAATTGAGTTAAGTGCTTCACATGTATGATCTTAGTGTATCCTAAGTGTGGGGTAATACAGGAAATGGTTTCAGGTAATAAGGGAGATGATTAAGTGGTGCATGGGCCAGGCAGAAGTCAAATTGCATCACATAATGAGAAAGCTATTTCTTCTTTGAGTCTCAGACTCCTTCTGATCACATCTGGTAGAGTCCCTTTGGTGCAGGCCTTGAATGGCTTCCTAATACTGACTTATTTCCTTTTATGACAAAAGGAGAACTGGACTTAGACTAACATTTGTCTAAAAACAGATCTTTTAAAATTTTTATTGCACCTTCAATTTAGGGCAAGTTGTTTTCCGTTTATAATAAGAATGTAAAATTTCTTTAAAAATGTATTTAAATTTAAAAAGCGGGCCATATAAAAATATAAAGAGGATAACAGTACATGGACTTTACATGGACTTGACAAAATGAAGTTCAGAAAATACTTCATTATCTTCCAACAACCCAGGGAGGTATATACACTGTTGTTTTCTATTTATAGGTAGGAGAGCTGAGGCTTGGAAAAATTCAGAAACTTTCCCAAGGTCACTCACTGTACAGAAAGGTGAGGAGCTAGGATTCAAGCTTAGAAATGTCTGCCTCCAAAATTAGTGTCTTTACCCATTACATATACTGCCTCTCTTCGATGACAACCATGTCTGTTCCCTCCCTGGGTTAGCACTCTTTGTACTTCATGATCTGAAACAGCAGTTCTCAAAGTGTGGTCCTTTCTGGTGGTCTTCCAGAAAAGCCCTCCCCTAGGTATTTTCATCGTAACACTAAGATGTTGTTTGTCTCTTTCACTCTTGTTCACTTGTAAGTGTTCAGGGAAATTTTCCAGAGGCCACCTGACATGTGACATCACAACATATTGAATGCAGAAGCAGATATGAGAATCCAGCTGCCTTCTATTAAGCCACTTAAAAGATTTGCAAAAATTTAAGCACTGCTATTCTCATTAAATCATTTTTGTTTGCTTGTTTAGAAAATTGTTTTAAATAAGAAAGTATGTGATTTATGTTAACATGTTTATTGCTATTTTTAAATGAATAAATATTCTATGCATTTATTCATCTTAATTGCTAATACATTAAACATTAATACATACAACCTGCAGAAATAAATTCTTTGAGGTTGCCATGAGTATAAAGGCAGTCTCAAATGAAAACTATGTGGTGAGATAATGTTTTTATATTAATGAAAAATTTTTTCTCCCAGTGTTTCTACTCCTCCTGTTCCCTCAACTTTCCTCCATTTAAGCAAGTAACCCCTTTGACTCACTGCTTCAGTGAAGGAACATTACCGAAGCAGAAATAGTGTCAGGCTTTTGTTTTTCCAAAAAGCCTAAACCCATTAAAGAAGTTATGCTAGGTGCTTTGAAGCAGTAATAGCAAAATACAGCAAGTGCCACTGAGGAAAAAAAAATTGCACTGTTGAAAGGGGGCTGCTTTCCCAGGACTAGAAGACTATTTCTCACCTTTTGAGGGTGTAGGGAAGAACAAAGACGGAAGAGAGATTAGGAGAACAGAAAGGACTGAGCTGAAATGGCCAGGGAGAGAGAAAGCAGGCACTGCTCAGCCGCAGTGGGGAATCCTTCATTGCCCAGGAGCCTTGTGGAGGCTGTGAAGTGACATTGCCTAAAGCCAGTGTCTGTGAGAGCCCACTCTTCCTCTCCATCCCCATGAGCATCTGCAGTTGTGACACTGTCTAATTCATCCAGCCTGGACAATTGCACCCTCAAAACATCTTTGGCCCATCAGAAGCCCAAGGAAGGGTGGCTGGGGAGCCCGGTGTGAAATGGGGTTGTTAATAATATCTGATTCTAAGGGCTGATTTGAGCAGTAAATGAGCTAATATATGCAAAGCTCTTTGAATGAAAAACTCTTTTGTAAGTGTTGACTCTCATTATTAGAAAGGAGGCAGCATGTGGGGGACGGGGTTGGGAGGCCCATGGAAAGCCTGAGTCAGAGGGGCTGGCCTAGGGTAGAGAGGCGAGGGCACCCTTGGTGACTGTGACCCATCTTCAGGATGGAGCCTGCACAGCCCGCAGAGCTCAGTTGTTCAGCAAAAGATTCCAGCACATTGGAAATGAATAGCAAGGCTTCTTCTCCACACGTGGCCAAAAAGGCTGCCAGCAGCTGGGCTATGTATGCCTCTTGTTCTGAGAAAGACAAGCATTTGAAGGTGGCAATTCTGAGGGAGCCTGGAGCCATGATCTTGGAGACCACAATTCTGCTCTAGAGACCAATGCCACCTTAGTGCTGGGCCTTAGGCACCCAGGTGGGCCAGCCCAAGAAACAGAAGGTAGAGTGGAATCAGCAGAAACTGGAATCTGTCTCCACCACTTTCTGGCTGAGTGTCTTTAACCAGCTTACTAAATCTCTCTGAGTCATAGTTTTCTCTTTTATAAAATTGAGTAATAATATACCTATTTCACCAGTTAAATAAGATAATACAGCATATAAAACACTTAGCGAGTACATAGTAAGTGCTCAATAAATGGAACCATTGCAACGCTAAGATGTGTAGTCCTGATATAGGGCACACAAGTTGCTGAGGGGCAGCAGGGGTGTGGGTGTGTTTAATGGAATGGGAATGCTGGAAGAATAAATACAAAAATGATAGTGAAGACACATGTGGCCCATTGTGCAATTTTTGCTTCAGCTTCTCTTCAAGCTTGGGAATTAGATTTCCTAGGGATTCTTTGGGCTTCTAGGAACCATGAAAGGCAAAAATTAAGGTCAAACTATTCTTTCAAATCATCTTCCCCCTCCTAATATTTTCATGGTGAAGAATCTGTGATACTACTTATCTTAACAGAAATCCATTCAAACTAGCTTAAGGAGACAGCGCTTTCTCAAGGGCAGGAGGACAGGAAGTACTCAAGGCCATAGGTCCTGATCTCTGCTTCCAAGGTACGCCTACTTCTGCTTTTTCTCTCTGCAAATCTACTTTTTCTTCTTTATGATACAAGTGACCAAAAATGGCTGACCCAGCCCAGCTTCGTATCATTTTCTGGTTTAAATACAGCAACCTAGCGGTCCCCTGCACAGCCCTCAGAGCTCACTTGTTCAGCAAAAGATTCCAGCACATTGGAAATGAACAGCAAGGCTTCTTCTCCGCACATGGCCCAAAAGGCTGGCAGCAGTGGGGATATGTGTACCTCAAATCCAAATTCCCAGGAGAGAAAATTTATTGGCCCGCTGGCTCCTGTCACATATCTGGCCCTGCTACTATCAAACAAAAGTGTGTATATATGGGGTGGGAGGAAATAGAAGTGAGTAATGCAGACACACAGTTTCAAACAATTCATAGAAGAAAACCAAATGGCAAAGGAACACCTGAGATGGCACTCATCTTCACTGACATGCAAAGAAATGCAGATTAGCCCAAGCACGTGAGGTGCTCATTTTTTCTTTTTGGGCCATCATATTGGCAATAATGAAACAGAAAGGTAATTGAAGGAAACTTGTTAAGAGTATGAGGTGCTATTACTTGTGCTATTGGCCATTTCGTTGTCCTACTTTAAACATGCATAATCTTTACCAGTAATTTTAGTTGTAGAAATTATCCTAAGGAAATAATTAGAACATGTACAGGCACATGCATATGCATATAAGTATATGGATGTTTATTATAGCATTTTTGAGAAAAACTTAGACCATCATAAATACCTATCAGTGAAGGATAGAGATTTTGTACAAGGAATACTGAGAGGCCATTATAAAGGCAGAGAAAGATTCCTATGTAAGATGTACAGAAGCTGTTTAAAGTAAACCACAGAAAAGAGTGAATAATATGACCCCATTTTTGTTAAACATATATAGTATATAACATATACTCTACATATTATATTTGGCATATGTATCCATATTCATCCATATGTGTGTATACATAATATATAATAATTTCTATATGTACATATATATCTGTAAGATATTAGATATAAAGCTAATAATTGTGGGCATCTATGGGAATAAATAGAATTATGAAAAGTTTTTACTTCTTGCTTTATCCATTTCCATATTATTAAATTTTTTAAAAACAAGCATGAATTATCTTTATATCTTTACAATGGAACCACCAGTAAGTTGTTCCATTTTGAGGGGACAAGAAAATACATATATTATATGTAAAAGAGAAACATTTGATATTTTAAAACTTAAGGACAACAAGAATTCATTTTCCCGGTGGCAAACAAACACAGTGAGCAGCAAGAAAGGCTGCCTTGCCCAGGTCCTAGGATTATTGAGCAAGAGCTTTGTAGGGTGGAAAGGCAAAAAGTCAGCTTCTCCAGGTACCTGCATTTGGGCTTACTGAGTAATTTGGTTTACCCACAATACAAAGGGGCTCCCCCTGCTACTATAGATAGATAGTGAACTTAATTAAGTAGAGCTGAACCCTTCAGCTTAAAGCTAGAGATAATATACTTGTATATCAATATCTATAAAGAGGAGGCAGGTAATGATGAGAGTTAAGGTAATGATGTGCAGCCAAATGAGGGGTTGGATATAGGAAGAACTAGAGGTCAAACTGAGAAAATTGGAGATGCTTTGGGGTTTTTTCTCCCCAAGACACATTTACCTGCTATTCATAATGGGTCTATGTGGATGTTCAGGGCTCTTATAGAGGAACTTAAATAAGTTGGAAAATTGGAATTCTTGCTGGGATTATTATTGTTATTTTTAAAATGTTTCCCTCTGGATTTTTCCTTTCTTGATAGAAATATGCTAAATATTAAAACATCCAATTGTAATTTCTTTCAATACCATAGTGGATTTCAATGGTGGAAAAATTAATTTTGCTGTATAGGCATCTTTATAAGAATGCCTTCACTTTACATACTGTTGGATACCTTAATTTGGCATAGATAGAAAGCAATTTCAATCAACAGTCTTTTGTCTTTATTTGCAGGAGAGAGTTCACCAATAATGCATTTTAAAACACTGTTCACTAACAGCATTAGAATTGACTGACATTTACCAAATTACTTTTTTTTTTAAAGCCTGTAACACCTTGACAGGCAACTTTTTTAGAACAAGGTCTGTTTCTCCTCTTCTTTTAGAATTCCGCTCTAAGCAAGAAACATTTGCTGAATGCCTACCTAGGGACTTCAACATTGCTAGCTTATATAATGCCCTTCCAAAAATGCTTACAGTAATGGTAATGTTGGAGATAATATACCACTAAACTTCTTACAAAGACCTTTTTGAATGATTGTTCATGTAAAACCTGCCAAATCATTGATATTAGAGATGGTCATTCCTTACACGATGAGATTCTGAAGATGAAAATAATAATCAGAGACATCAAGAGCTGGAAGGTCATCTTGTTCAGTTCTCTCAGGTTACATATAAGGAAATGAATCTCTGAGAGATTAGGAGTGTTGTCTAGTTTCACATCCAGGAAGTAGCAGAGATTTCTTTTTCACTCCAAAACTGATGCTCTTTTTATTACAACTCAGCATGCCTCTGTCAGACAAGTCTGCCTCAGAAATACCAAACATTCCCTTCTCCCTACCCACATTCCACCTTGGAGACTCTGTCCCACTCATAACCCTGGGAGGGACAGCACAGCATAACATGTGACTGTGCCCCACCAATCTCCAGTGACTGACCCAGGGATAGATATCTGACCTAAGCTGGGCCATTGGATACTCTCCCAAGAATTTGGAATAGGGACAAAGAGGCTGAGCCATTGAGCTATGCAGAGTCAAGTTGCAAGGTCATGCCCAGCTGGCCTGTCACAGCAGGCCAAAGCTTCATGCTAGCTAGTGAGAGAAAGCTGAGAAACCATGAGTCAGCAGAATAAACTGATTTACAAACAGAGGAGCGGAAAGAAGGAGCAGATGCCCAGAGACAAATGGAGAGACCATTTACCTCAAAAAGCAGAGGAGAAACAGAGAAAGAAAACTATGCCTAACTGCCTTCTTGGTCTCATAATGCCAACTTTGTCTCCTGCACTGGTTTATCATGACCCCATAATAAACTCCGCTTTCACTAAACCCATTCTTTATTTGAGCTAAGTGAAGTACTGTTTTTTGCATCTAAATTCTTCCTATTTAATCTAAGATACTCTACAATTCATAGTGAATATATTTTAGGTGGAAAGGCTGCTCTGATTTTTATGAAGATTATGGAAATTGAAGTTTTATCTCAAAACTCACAAGAGGACACGTGGTTTTCTGCATTCTCCTCACTAACTATTCAGACTCTAGAGACCAAGCTTTCCAGGTGACTGGTTTCCAGAACTTCGAATGGGAGCTAGCCTCGTTTTGGATCTTCCCCGAAGTATGCTAGAGATATTCTGTCCAGAAATAGAGACCTTATTGGGGTATGTAGCTGCCATACCCCGGGAATATATGTCAACACTTCCTAGAGTCTTTCCATTTAAAATTTCCGAGGGTTAAGCCTGTTTTCCCACAAAGCCTCTGTTCCTATAGATGTACTTGCAGAATCTCCAAATGCCCCACATTGACCCAGCTGGGAGGTGGCTCTATCCATGAAAAGTTCAGGTACTATTCCTGTAATCTCTTTTGAATAATGAAAAGGGTTTTTTGAAGAAGTCCACTTACCGTTTTAAAATCTGAAGAACTAAGTGAGTATAAATAATGGAGAAATTATTGGGTAAATTAGGACTCATCAGATGGAATACTATACAGATATTTTAAAATAGCTACCAAGATTAAATGACATGGAAAAGTACTTATTATTCAATGAATAAGAAAAAAGCAAAATATAAAGTTATAAGTATAACCATGTGAAAACAAGTTCACATAAGGACATTTTTCTTGATAGTCCTCAGCAAGGTGATTGAGGTACCCACAATCAATCCATAGATCTTGATTTATAGGATAAAACCTATTGGGCATTTCTGCTTTAGATGATTTTGGCTAGGGAAAAGTTGCTGACTCAGTTCAGGTCCTGAACTTTTTCTTACACAGGGCTGATCCGTGCCCTGTGCTGATCTACCACGAGTCATGTTCTTAGCGTGCCCAGCTGCTGTGACCTACTGATAATGGAGAGATTCTCAGTTTCTCTGTCTGCAATTACTTAAGTCTTATTCAGAGATCTGTTGCTTTGCACCTTGCAGATTTCAACAAATGTATTTAGATTGTTTTCATTAGTGTTTTCTTATTTACTATTTCTCAGACCTGTGACTTCCCACCAGTGTGCTAATAACTTCTGCAAAGTTTCTGGGAACACCCTCTAAAGCTGAGGTGAAAAGGGGAGACATTGTATATCTTCTTGCATTTGGTAGAAAAAAAACCAATTTATGGACTGAATACCATCTGAAAATCTTTTTTTCATTTATAGAAGAATTCTTTCATGGCTGTTTTCTGAACCAGTCAAGACAAGTGTCCTTGAGAATGCAGAAGTTAAACACTGGCTTCTTGCTGCTTAACAAGGGTTTAGTTGCATAATGATCTCATGTAGACTTTTGTTATGTTTGTGACCACACAGAATCTCTCAAAAGCCTTTCCTATACTGAGGAAACTTACACATTATGAATCTTGCCTTCTCAAGATAATAGAACTCACCATTCCAGCCTACTCTGCAACCAGGGTATAAGCATGTGACCTTGCTTCTGCAATCAGATGTATCTGTGCAAGACTGCAATGTAGAAGAGGAAGCCGTGAGAAAGCAGGTGTCAGGTAGAATCAGTTTTCTGGTGAGGGCTGTGGAGCTTGGCAGAGGCGCCAAGGCCGAACCGGTAGGAGCCCTAGGGTCGGCTTCCCCTGTGGGGGTTGACAGCGCAGCTCGGAGCCTGTGCCTGTGGCAGTCCCACTGCACTGTCCAGCAGTGTAATTGGGATATGACATCTGGCGAAGTAGCCTTAGGGCATGATTCTCTGGCCCTTCCAGAAGTCTATGTGCTATAATAACCATTTAAGTCATTTTTTAAAAAAATTTTAAACTGGCAAGAGTAGATTCTGTTGTCTGCAACTAAAAATCTTGAATATGTTCATGATTTAATATTAGGTTGAAGGACTTAGAAATGATGTGTTTTTCTTATTAATCATGCCCTATTATCTGGGAGATACAAATAAGTTTACATCAATGACAAACCCTAAGTTTTACTAGGATTCCCTTCCAATCGCATAATGTAGATTTTCTAGCCTCACCCAAAGTGTTCTCCAGAATCCCCGAGCTTGGGGCCTATATGCTCATAGTTCTCTCATGTTCTTCTTGCAGGCGGTCTCCTGTGTTTTTGGCTGAAGCCTACGAAGCCATTTACTGATGCTGGCTCAATACCTATGTCAGTATCAGGCATGATGAGACTGATACCCATGTCAAATGTGTACTACTTCTAATGCTTTCACTCTGTGTCATCCCTGGACCAAAAGCCTCACAGCCTATGTCTACTTATTTTACAAGCGTCCTTCAAAAATACTTCTATTAATGACTGCATACAGCCCTTCTCTCTAAGGCTCAGGTGTAAGTACCTGGGACTGAGTGAAGGAGTCAATAGGGTGCCATTTATCTTTTCCATTTCCTTATTCTTTCTCCAACCCACAGGCTCTCCTCCCTTTTCCCCCATGCAAATGAACTCATGCAAATAGACATCTGCAAATAGATATCACTGGCGGTAACATTACAGCTCATCATTCAAGCGTTGTTTGATCTGTGTCCTCAAAGTGGGAACAAATTAGTACCAGGCTGGTGGACTTCTGTGGCATTATTTTTATTTTTCAACATTTCACAGTTGTCGTAATGCTATTTTCAACAAGTAGAAAAGTATGACCTGAAACAGTCAATTTGTCCTATGAAATTTATGCTGACACAGCCTGCCTTTGCAGGGTAGTTTCTTACAGATGTCTTCTTCCCTTACACCCTTGGGTATTTGTCTGTTAACAAAATACAGGCAACTTCTTTGGCAAGTATATTTAGAATGTCAGCACAAGTGATGAGTCTTAGGAAAATGAAACAATTAGGGGATTTCTCAGCAATTCCACTGCCAATTTTCTCTGGGCACTTGTATCAGTGCTTATTTTAATGACTTCAATCAGGATATTTTATTCACCCTAACTCAGAGGCTCCAGATTTTAGAGATCAACAGAGGATTCAATATATTATATTTTCACTCTGCAGAAATTATTGGGTGGAGTTTTTGTGAGTAAATGGAGCAGTAAAAATCCCTTCTTACCACTACTTTCCACCCCAGCTTTGCCATTTGGCATCTGTCCACTCGTAGTTATTTTAACAATTCCAGCTTATGGTTCATAAAAAATCATAAAACAATATTATGCCCACAGACAAGTCCTGCAAATAGCATTCAAAAATCTTTCCTTTAGAAAATATTACAAAAAATCCCTCAGAATTCTACAGATCCAAGATTTCCATCTGTGTTATGATTCTTATGGGAAACACAGTTTGCTCCTGTATAGTGAACTCCTATAATCTTCTCCAAATTCATCAAAGGGCAAAGAAAGAAAAAGCTGGTGAACGTAAGGAGTGTTTTCCCGCTATATTCTGAGGGAGAAATTTTATGAACTGCCAAAGTGGCCCAAAAGGATTTAAAGGGAAGCAACATTCCAAGGAAGGTGCAAGCCTTCAAGTTGATTTCAAGCCAAAGTGGCACTCTGGGGAACTCTCACTGCTGAAAAAGTATCTCAAGATCTCAGTTTACTCCTCCCATCTCTAGCTGAATCCTAGAGGAGAAAGGAAACATACTTTTAAGATGTGGTAGGAAGAAAGGCAATCTACATGAGAAAGAATCGCAGGAGATACAGAAAAGAAATGTTGACTCCAGACATATGTGGGGATAGTTTGAGAAGTGAATTCTTTTTAAATGCCTGTTTCTACCACCACAATGCAGTAGCCTCTCTTACATTTCCTGATAACAGATTTTTCAAAATATCCACAAAGATATATGTGTGTGTATACACTAATTTAAAGTAGCTAACCATGCATAAACTGAGCATCACATTTTTATGTATATAAAATAGTCAGATTATTTTAGCAGTGTTTCTATTGAAAGTATGGAGTAAAAACAAAAAGATAATGACAGAAGAAGATACTAATGTATCCAATTATTTTCATAGGGTATAAAAGTCCTGTGGTACATGTAAGGTCAACTTGAAATCTTAAAATTCATTAATTATGAAGCTCAAGTAGTTCTGAGATAAGACATGATTTTGGTTTATGACCATAAAATAAAATTTGAATATGGGGCAAATGAAGAATTTTCTTAGATATTGTGCTTTCTTTTTCATTTTTCGCAGAAAAGTGTAAGGATAAAGTACAAAATGTATGGAAAAACCATAACCTCTTGCCGTCTTTCTGATGACAAAAGGTGGATGAGTCATCGGCTCAAACACCAGCCCAGAAATTGCATCTCATGCGTTGTTGAATAAGAAGCCTCAGCCCGGCACCCCTCCAGTTGGTAAGAGGATCTCAGAGTCGTATGATGAAAAGGGGAGGCTGAATCTGCGGCCCTCCCTTTCTGCTCTCTCTGCTTCCTCACAGCCTTTGTGCACACAGATCATCCTCTACTGTGATTCTGTGTGTAAGTTTCCAGTGCTATTCCGTCTAGGCCATACCATTTGGATCAGAAGCCTGAGCCTCTGTGGAGATATAAAGTCAGGCAGGTCTGGCTCAGCTTCACTTTGTTAACACAAAGGAATGTGACCTTTGGGTTCCCTGGGAATAGTTTGTGCAGTTGGCTGGCCCCCCAAGATCAAGGTCATCTGTGTGATTCCTGGAAAGAGATGCAAAATGGGCATCCCTAGTCTGCGCCAGGTGCTTCCAATCATAATATGTTAGAATAGGTTCTTGAGAAGGACCAGGCAAGTGAGGAAGGTTGCAGTGATGCATGCAAACACTTCCACTAGTGAGACATGTGAAATTGCAGATGGATCACCTAGCCCAGCTGAGTCACCTGCATGAAAGAACTCAGCAGCAGGAGTTTTAGAAATCAGATAAGCCTCAGCTATGTGACAGCCCAGGTGCCTCACCACGAGTGGGAGTCTCAGTCACTTTCTCTTGCAGATGGGGCAGGGAAATACTTTCTACTTTGAATTTCCGTCGAGATGGTCACACAATTAGAAAGAAACTAAGATGAAGGAACTCTGTGGCTTTCTGGGTGAAGTAAACCAGTTTTGGCCAGAAAGAGGTGAGTAGCCAATGTCAGAGTAGGAACAATACTTCCTGTATCCCCTCCTCAAGAGTCATACAAGAGGCTTCTGACATGTATAAAGCCTTGAAGAAATATAGCAGAGAAGAAAGTGAATGAGCCAACTGCGTTGGCACCATGCCCCAGGAACACCCTGCTTTGAGAGTAAAATTGCACCTCTCGTGCCAAAAGTTCAGACAAGGGAACCACACAAATAATGCTTGGAATGCAATGGAAGAACACGCCATAGAGCTCTTGAAGGCATTTTTTGGTAAATAGCCTCTAAGATTGTTCTGTATCTTGGCTTGTTTGCTTGTTTGCTTTAGCACAGGTGATAATATGAGGGAATAAATAACTCACCTTCTTGTGCTGGATAGCATGTTTAGATGACACAGAAGGACATCATCCAGGTAAAAAAGGGTGTGGAACCCTACCACCTCATACCTCCCTCCTGCGTAAGTGAAAAGCCAAGGGATACTATAAAAAGTAATTTGTGTTCAGCTCTTCAGGGAGGGAAGTATTTTCACACTGAGAATGTCACACTCCAAATTTTAACCTGCTGCTGTTTCCTGCTCTTACTCATAATGTGATTCACATGACTTTTAGTAGCTTTAGCTTCTTTGGGATGGAGGAACCAGCAAGCCAGTGGCTGCCCGATGGAGTTACACAACGCGGCTTATTTTGGAGGAACGGGAAGTCAGGGTGAGGATCATTTATTTCATCAGCCTCATGATCACAAAACTTACACAGGCTAAAAAATGGTCTTTAGTCATTCAGCCATTTATACAACACCCTCTCCCCGCCCCCCGCTCAGCTTCCAAATTCTCATGCTTAAATTACCTTTTGGTGGAAGCTATTTTTAACTTAAAAATTCTTCCTCCATACTTCTTCTCTGTTACTTTTCTCCTTGTTTAATCCTGTCCATTATCCAATAATAGAAATAGCATAGATAAGGACTCGAGGTTTCCTAGATCAACCCAAAGTCAGGGAGTAAGAAGAAAAACGGAAGACACTTATACTCTAGTTTCTTCATTGTTGTCAGGAAACCAACATGTGGCCAAATCAAACCAGATTAAACAAAGAAAGCTGTAGATAAATCATGTGCATTACAACCAGACTGAGGTAATTAAGGACACTAATATGGTGGTTTGATAAAAGGAGACCCAAAAATCAAGAATTTCAGGATCTGACAGTAAACATCAGGAAAATACCTGATCTGGCCACAGAGCTAACAAACACTTTGGAGATTACTGTGCGTGTTGGGAACTGTTCTAATCACTTTGCACATATTAACTCATTTAATCCTCACAACAAAGCTACCAGGTATTTATCGTTGTTATCCCCATTTGGCAGATGAAGGAAACAGAGGGACAAAGTGATGCCTGTGGTAGACATGGAGACTCACTGTTCTTCAAAGGACTTTCTGCCCAGCTGCCTTTACCTGTCGGTGCCTTTACCTGTCGGTGCCTTCGGGGTTAGCCGCAGCTATTTGCCTTGGGGTCAGGGCCTTCCCAGGGCAGCCTGCATTGGGTGACAAAGAGAAAAGATATAAAGTTCTAGCCATCTTGGCCCAACATGGAACAGTTTTGATAGGTAACAGTCACAACAAAGCTCTCTGCCTGAGTGGAAGAACCTTGGTGAGCCTGCATAACATTGCAACTTCTGCCTCTGCTAGGGTGACCAACTATCCCAGTTTTTCTAGGATTGTCCTGGTTGTAGCAGGGAAAGTTCTATGTCTCAAGAATCCCTCATCCCAGGCAAACCAGAGTGGTTTGTTGCTTCAGTCCAATCCTGCTTCCTTCCCCTTCCTTCCACATGTATTGATCCCTAATCATCATCTTGCACAGCAAACCCCATCTTAGTATTTGCTTCTGAGAACCCCACATGTGACAGAGCCCTGATTACATCACAGACAATGGGCCTTTTGGCATCGGACTATGTGTTCTTAATCTCCAGGTTTCACTGTTTTGGTCACTAGAAAGGGTACTCAGCAGAAGTGCAGACAGATTCTCCAGGCTTTATACAGTCTAGATGAAATATTCCTCAGTAACAATGAAAGTAGTTCATGTTTATTGAATGTGCCAGGTGATAAGCTAAGTGCTTTGGCTATGATGGAGGTTCCATCAATATCCTTATTTTACAAATAAGAAAACTGAGGCTTAGAGACTTTACTTGCCTTAGGATTTTAACCTGGGCATTCTGTCCCTAAATTAGAAGTCTATATAGATCTGAGTAACTTAGCATTATAAATTGGAAACATTTCTTGGAAGGTAGGGGGAATAGAGTTGCAGAGTGGGTTCAGGATAAGTCGTGAAGATGTTGTATTAAAAAAAGCCCATAAAAATTACAGAAGGCTACAGTCCAAGTTGTCAAAGAAGCTAAAAGAGTTTAAGAACAGAGATGTTGAATATTCAGTTGTAAGTTGTTTTTATTACAGTGAAGTAAACCTCTATCACTCTCCATCTTCTCAAACCTTTGTGAGCCTTCACTAAAGTTTGGCCCAGAAGGGCCTCACATTTAGTGTGTGTAATCCACCAAAGGGCTGTCTGAACACAGAACAGGAATTGGTAGAGGCAAGAAATCAGAGCTGGAGGGACCATGGGACAAATTTCTCTAAACTCCCTTACCCTGCTCCCCACTAGGCCTAGAGGAATTTGCAGGAATATTCGGGAGGTTATTGGACTTGCACAGGCCTGGAAAAAGATTTGAACCTAATTTGCTTATATCTTTGGGGACAGGGAGATGCCAGATGACAGCTGAGATGCACATGTATGAACTAAATTTGTTAAGATAAATCAAAATGATAGAGCTACCTAGATGAGGGAAGTGGGAAATTGGGTATTTTATATATATATTTATATATATATATATAATTTTATAATTAAGTGTGTATATATATATAAAATTATGTGTGTGTATATATATAATTTTGTGCTTTTACTGTCTTTTCCCAGATTTCTATAACAAATATGTGTTATTTCTATAATCTTAGAAAAGAAGAATAAATGATGAGTGTCTATTTCTCCTGTATTCTTGATTATATAGACTCTTCTGTCTCATGGGTGTGCCTACTCATTAAAAAGAAACAGGCAAAACAAATACACATGTAAATCATGCCACTGACTCATATGTAGGTATTTCATATACAACTGACTCTTGAATGATATGGGTTTGACTGCTCAGGTCCACTTCCATGTGGGCTTTTAAAAAAGTTATGCAATTGGACCTCTATATCTCTGAGGCTCTGCATCCTCAGATTCAACTAACTGCAGATCAAAACTTTGGTGGGGAATCTTCAGATGCTGAGGACTGAATGTAAACAGTCTTGTATATCATTTTATAAAAGGGACTTGAGCATCTGCTGATTTCTCCAGGGGTCCTGGAACTTATGCCCCGCAGATACCAGGGGATGACTGTACTTACGTTCCTGGGGAATCAAAAGCTATATGTGCATTTTTGACTATGCAGGAATCAGTGCCTTAAAACCTAGCATTTGTTGTCCAAGGGTCGACTGTAATTATAGAAAGGCAGTATATATAGAAAGGTGGTCTAACATTAACATAGGAAGTCCTCAATATATAGAACTTATTTCAAAATGTTTTACGTAGCACCATTGATCTAGGAAGAGCAAAGGATCCTTAAGATTTTAAGTCAGTCCTTGAGACTTGAATCAAACCAAGTTGATACTGATTAGGCCAAGGTTTAGTCCTTGAGTTTGTGGGTGATTTTCTCTCCTTAACTTTCTTACTCTCAAAATGACCAATATTATTTGCAAACAGATAATACAAAAAAATGTTCAAGTCTTTGGATTAAAGATTATATATAAAAGGAAGGTTATGGTTCTGAAATATTTCAATGTTACTGATCAAGCAAGTGATCAACATTCAGGCCAAAACACAGAAACTAGAAATTATAAACAAGTTTCCTTGCTTCTTTTAAAGAACTTGGGTCCTAGTACTTAATATAAAGGCTAATTTAAAATGTAAATGTTTTCCCTTATTTTCGGAAGTGTTTAATAGAAAAATAAAGGCACAGTTTATTATTTGAAATAGTTTAAATGCTCTAGGGTGCAGAGGGATGAAAGATCCGGATTTCATGTCTTGGATATATCATCTTTGACTTTGTAATTTTCCCATTTTTGTCAGAGAGTGGTTGAAAAATGAATACTCTTTGTTCTTTTAGAAAATGAACAGATCCTCATAGAATGCATGGAAAGTTTAAAGTGTCATTTTAAAGAGAAAGGAAGGGGAGAAAGAAGAGCCAGGTAGATTCTGTGAGCCTTCAGATTCATATCCTCTGATGGTCAAGCCAAAATGTATTGTTTCTCTCATCTCTGAAGTGTTAGTCTGAACCTGGCCATTGGGCTTTGCTTTCTTCTGCTGAGATGGTACTTTCTGCCAAGACGCTGCTTTCTGCCTCTGAGTCACCAGGCAAAATGTATTTCTGGGGCCCAACTTAAAAATGAACATATTTAAATCTCATGGTGATTTTAAGATTTCTTTATTGCTAGTAAGGATTTGAGGCTCACGAGGACATAAATGTTATCAGTGACAGTAGGTTTTATAATGGGAGAAATTGCAAATATCCAAACAAAATGTGTGTGATGTTCATTTAGTGCAATGATAGTAATAAAACATTTCTTTCTAAATTAGTGGGTAAAGTATGAAGTTAAAAGGAAAAGTCTGTATCTAAAAGATATACCATTACACATTTTTTGGTGTGTGATCATTTTAAAATTGTTTCTTTGGTTTAGATCCTGGTTTGGAAGCTAGATATAAAAGACACTTTAGGAAATGACTGGGGGAAAATTTTGAAGATGGACTGGACTGCAAATCAGGTGATACTCAGGAGTTAAATTTAAGTTTGTTCAGTGAATATTCTTATTTTAGCTATGAAGGAAAATGTTCTTACTTTTTAATGATATGTGCTGAAGTATTCATAGGTTGTGTGTCACTATGTCTCTAATTTGCCTTACTAACTTCAACATAAAAAGTAGAGCAAGTTAAAAAATTAAAATTTGTTTCATTCTGTCATGTCCCCTGTTCATATTTTCATTCATGATTTTTCTTCTCAAAATATCTTACTTCCCTGCATTCTTATTTATTTATACATTTATTATGAAGGTGACATAGAAATATTACAAAAAAGTTGAAAAATTCATGATTCCACTTCACAACCCCAAATATTATTAAGACATGTATTTTCTTTCAGTTTATATATATATTTGGCTGCGAATAATGCACACTCATGTTTTTGTGCACATTATACATGGGATTATTATCCCATTATCATACCCATGGTATGTAAACATTATACCCATGTATAATGTGCATCCTTATTTTCCCCTCAAAAATTTGGACAAAAAAGTGTGTATTATACCTGGCAAAATACGGTACATCCTTTTAGTGCTAAAGTGCAGGCTATTTTTAACTTGCCTACTGTCTGTTTCATGGCCAGTCAAGCCTAATGACCATTTGCTGAGCACACATGGGTTGCCTCCTGGCCAGTGTGGCACAGCTGGAATGGACAAAGAAGTGAGTCATAGCACACTGAAGCTTGGGTTCTTCCGTCCCACCC
This sequence comes from Pteronotus mesoamericanus, assembly GCF_021234165.1. Classification (NCBI taxonomy): domain Eukaryota; kingdom Metazoa; phylum Chordata; class Mammalia; order Chiroptera; family Mormoopidae; genus Pteronotus; species Pteronotus mesoamericanus. The sequence continues at coordinate 46,183,948 of NW_026555085.1, forward strand.
TGCACAGAACATAAATACAACCTTTAGGACTTCTGCCAATGGGAAAAAAGTCCATTGTGCCCATTGTGTATTCGCATAATGCCAAAGGATTATTCCACATATTCCACATTATTGCCAGTTGTAAGGGGGGAAAACTTTACAAGCGAAATCTGGAGGTCACCATTTAAACCCAGTGATCAATTTCGGCATCCTCAATAATGAGACACTAGATATGTGTGCCTGTTGATATGATGTAATATGAGGTATAGGTCTAAAGACTTCTATGAAGTATTAGGGCCAAAATGTTTAATCCACATCTAATCAAGCCTTCTGTATCTACATTTCCACTTACAGGAAATATAGGGGATTAAGGAACATGTTAAGTAGTACCATCAGGAAACAATCACGTAAATCTAAAAGTTGGAGCATTCTACAGACCAATTGACCCACATTTCTCAACAAGACAAAACTGTGTAAAGAAAGGAAAGAGGGAGGAAAGGGCTATTTTAGATGAAAAGAGACTTGACATCCATAACAGCAAAATGCAATGTGTGTTCCTTGTCTGGACAGACTAGATATAAAAGAAATTTTGGGAAAAACTGGATATTAGATGGTAATAGAAATTATTAAAATTTTGTTAGGTTTGTTACATAAGAGAATGTTTTTATTCATTGAAAATGAATATTCATTGAACTATTCATTCTCCTTTTCAATATATTTTAAACATTTCATCATTAAAAAGTTCTTTTGTGAATTGAGTGTAGGCAGAGAGGGGATGCTTTCAGTAGGAGCAGAATGGGATGTTTCTATTGTTTTCTGTTATCATAATAAAGGAATTACTGTTCAAGACATGAGAGATGAGATAATCAAATAATAGAAATATAGAATTACACAAGGTTAAACACACTTTATTTTACAGTTTGTTTTAGAATTTAATTTCATTTGTCTGTCTCTGAGATGAGGATAACACAGGCAAACAGTCATAAAATGGAAATACCTAATACAAAAATTTTACTACACAGAAGAAAAAGAAGATAACCACAATATATATTAATCAAGCACCTACTGCATGTCAGGCACCATGCCAAGTACTGGAGATAGTACAACAAAGTCCAGTGTGGTCCTGCAATAATGAAAGTATTCTCTGCAGAGGAAGACAGACAAAAACATGCAGACAGACATATAACACACTTGGAGCAGTTCCTCTTCTAGGAGAAACAAACAAGGGCTATGAAAGAGAATAAGTGTGGCAGTAAGGAAAGGAGTCTTCTTGGAGACACACTCAGGCTGAGCGCTGTAAGAGAAAGAGGAGTCAGCCACAGGAAAGGTGAAAACCATTCTAGGCAGAGGAAACTGTGCAAAAGTTTTAATGGGGTGAGACTGAGTGAGATGGCAGCACAAGTAAGCGCAGGTTGCCTCCTTGAACAACCACATCAAACTTATAAGTAAATTATAGAATAACCGCCACTCAGAACTGGGAAATCAAGTTGAATGGAAGTCTCACAACTACAGAATTAGAGAAACCGGATCCATCCGGACTGGTAGGAGAGGCAGAGCTGTGGAATGGGCTGGTCCCACATCCACCCAAAGTGGATAAAAATTTGGGAGGGGTGTCTTGGGTATGAGGAATTCCAGTCCCACGCCAGACCCCCTCAGCTCAATGTTCCAGTGCCAGGGAGAGAAGTTCACATAACTCTGGCTGCAAAACCCAGTGGGGATTGAGTCAGTGAAAGAAACTACTGGAGTCCCAAGCAGTTCTTAAAGAACCCACACATGGACTCCCCTATGCAGACTTATTCCCTCTGAGCTCCAGCACAGGGGTAACAGCTTGAAAGGCACCAGTGTAATACAGGGAGGAACTTAAGTGTCTGGCATCAAGGAGAGAGCTGGGGCACAGCTTTCTTCCAGGCAGAAAGGCAGGCAGAGGCCATTGTCTCTTTTCTGAACCCTCCACCACAGAGCCCCACAGCCAGCAGGTGGATGCCATATCTGAGGCTCCATCAAAATGGCTAACAGTGTTTGACCCACCCTGGAGATCTCCTGCGACTCCATCCCACCGAACTTAGGGGCCCACCCCAGTGACCTTCCCATAGGTATGGCTGGTCTTGGCTCATGTTTCACAACTTCCTAAATCCTCTCAAACAAGCAACAGTCAGCCTCAGGGAGCCCCCAGCCCCTGTATCTCTTGCTAAGTGGCCGCAGGCCCAGCACTAGCAGCAGCCAGCCTAGATTCACAGCTTGGCTTTGCCTGGGAATCCCCAAGCCCAGCACAAGTGGCAGCCATCTCAGATTGCTTTATAGCTCATGCTGGGTGGCCCAGGGCAGAGCGTAGTGGGGGCTGACCTTGGCCCATACTACCCCGGAAACCCTAGGGCTTGTACACCCGGTGGACAGCTGTAGGCCACGATGAAGCACCACTACCCTGCATCCGCACAGCTGATCCTCCTCAGAGGGCAGAGGTTGGTGGTCAGTGGCCATAGCCAGTCCTTGCATCTGACTAGCCTGGGTAAATCCCTCCCATTGACCTGCCAAGAGCAATCAAGGCTCAACTACAAGAGATGGGCCAAGATTGCTCTACCAAGCAAAGCTATCATTTAGAATAGAAAGTCAGATAAAGAGCTTCCCAGACAAGAAAAAACTAAAGGAATTCATCATCACCAAGCCATTATTGTATGAAATGTTAAAGGGACTTATTTAAGAAGATGAAGAAAGTGAAATGTATGAGTAATAAAATGGCGATAATACGTATCTATCAACAATAGAATCTAAGAAACAAACTAAGTGAACAAGACCAGAAACAGAGTCATGGATACGGGGAGTGGTTTGTTTTTTTTTTGTGGTTGCCAGATGGGAGGGGGTGTAAGGGAATGGGTGAAGAGGTGAGGAGGTTAAGAAGTACAAATAGGTAGTTACAGAATAGCCATGAAGATGTAAAGTACAGTATAGGAAGTGGAGCAGCCAAAGAACTTCTTTGCATTGCCCATGGACATGAACAATCATGTGGGGATTGCCTGAGGTAGCAGGAGGTGCTAGGAGGAGTAGGGCGAAGGGGGAAAAATCAGAACAACTGTTGTAGCATAATCAATAAAATATAATTTAAAAAAAGAAAAAATAAACTTGGTAGAAAAAAAGTTTTAATGGGAGAAAAGCAATGGAAGAAAATCAGTGTGACAGGTATGAGCCAGTGGCACTGTGGCATAAGTTGAGCCAGAGAAATAGCTTTTAGGCCATGGCAAGGAATTTACGTTTTTTTCTGAAGTGCAATGGGAAGCCGTATTGAATAGCATTCATTTATTTTAAAGCAGTCAATTTTTAAAGAAGACTTAGGTAAATTTCTAAGATGCTAAAATCTTAGGCACTACAACCACATGTCCTATAACCTGGCCACAGTCAACCACTCAGTATAACTTTCCAGTTCTAACTGGGTGCTTCCCTGCTGCCAGTATGGCCAGCTGATTCTCATTGGGTGTATTAGGACTCTACTGCGGAATGACAAATTGTCACAAAATGTAGTGACTTAAATCAATATGGAACACTTATTATGTCACAGTCTCTGGGGGGCAGAAATTACCACAAACTGTAGGGACTTAAACTAGTAAGGAACAGTTATTACCTCACAGTTTCTGGGGATCAGGACTTTAGGAGTGGCACAGCTGTGTGGTTTGGTTTGGGGTCTCTCATACTGTTGCAGTCCAAATGCTGGCTAAGGCTTCAGTCCTCAGAAGGCTTGGCCGGAACTGGAGAAGCCGCTTCCAAGATGGCTCTCTCACACGACTAATGGCAGGTCTTATTTTCTCGCCATGGGCTCTTCACCATAGACCTTCACAGACCTCATGATATGACCGTTGACCTCCATGTGAATGATCCAAGTAAGAGAGTCAGGAGAAAACCACAGCACTGTTGATAAGGTGGTCTTGGAAATAACACACTGTCACTTCTGCCATACTTTCTTAACGTCACAAAGAGATGAGTCACTAAGTCCAAACCCTACTAAAAGGAAGATTTAAATCCCATCTCTTGAAAAGAGGAGTTCCAAAAATTTGTGGACATATTTTAAAACCACAACATTTAGTGACCCAACTCAAATCTCATCTTCTATGTGAAGCTTTCCTTGATTTTCCTGAGCAGAACTAGTCATTCTAGTCTCTCGATTTTTACATTTTAATCCTATCTCTTACAGTTCTTGCCTTGTTTACTGTAAACTATTTACATGCCTATCATTCTCACAAGACTGGAAATTCCTTCAGGCCAAGGGAACATACCTTATTAATCATTTACCTCCCAATCTGCTCACTAATAAAATTCTCAGGTCACAGGACACGGCCATCTACTAGTCCTGAGACAGGATTTTTAAAAGACTCTTTCATACTTAGTGCTTTTCTTGCCTCTCTTCTTTTCTTGATTTACTCTTTGTATTGCATATAGGCATGTTGTCTCAACTAGATGATAAACTGCAAAAATAAGGCTATTTTAATCATCCGTCTTTTTTAATTCCTCATAGCACAAAAGGCATTGCTCTGCATTACAATAATAAATATCTTTAAAAAATTAAACAAGAGGATCCTGCAGAATTCAAAAATCTTTCCATCTTCTCTGATATTCAAAATACCTGTTGGCAACCCCACCTCTATCTAAACTCTAATAAAGAAAAATGGCCTCAGTTCATAATGCATGAAACATCAGCATTGCGAAAGAGGTCTAAAGCACAAGGGGCCTTCTATTCTGTTCTGTTTGCTTCCTTTTTTCCCTCCATTTTTGATGTTTATTGTTTACGCTGTCACAGATGTCTTCCTTCTTGTTTGGGAGAATCAAGATCTAACACTGTGATGCTTCCTTTAGAATTCAGTGGAAAGAATTTGGGGAGATCTTGCTTTTACTCTCTGTCTAAAAGTGAGAAGCCTATTCCCTCCTATCGTTACAAAGTATCATCCTGTGCTCAGTCTTAGTTTACAGAATGTTATCAAGTCAGGTAGTTTTATCTAGATTAAGTTGGAGGCCTGGATGGTCTTGGTTGCCCTGATTAGAAATCTTCGGACGCTCCAAGGAATCTTCCCAGGTAGAATTCTTTGTGTTTGAGAGAAGTAGACTGACCAGCTTGTGACAGGCCTACGGTGGGCGCAGGGAGAGAAGAGATGAGCAGAGGATGGAGCATGGCCTGCACCGCTGCCCTACTTCACCTTAACACAGATGCTCCTTCTCATGGCTCCTCATGAAAGACTCAAGATTACTGCACATTAAAATGAAAGAAAAATAATGGAAGAGCCTCCGGCAAAAAAGCCAATGCAGCATACTAAGGGGTCACTTTCTTCTCAAAAGGAAGAAGTAAATGTATATCAACTCCTTTCCTTCCTGTCTTTGACCTATGAAGAGAGAAAGGCCTTGACAGAACAAAAAACAAAAATGCCTGCTTTTACTTGATTTTCCTATTTCTAAGAAGGTAATCCATTCATGCTAAATCAGATAACATGGTAATCCCGGAGTGTGGTATCCTGCACACAAAAGGCTCTCAAACAGTGGCAGTTGCTCTGATGGTTATAGTGCTAATGGTGCCTGGGTTCTTTGGTACTGAGAGCTAAACTGTAATAAAACCCTGGATGACTTCTCCAGCCAGAGAGCAAATAGGTCCTGAAGCAAAAGTCAGAGAATCTGGGTTTCACTAGGTGGTATTTATTTGGCCTGGACACATTCACATTTTACATGTCTCAATTAAATAGCACAATAAACTTGAAAGGGAGAACTAGGCTTTTAAAGATGTTTGAGGAAGGTGCATCTTGGGAAAAGTATTCTCCCAGGAGAGTGGGGCAGGAAGAGAGAGACACCTCCCCCGTTCTAAGCAGAGATAGAAGACAGAAGGTGCTTGTTTCACATCAGAGTTGACGGCACAAATTACTGTTTTCTTTGTTAAACAGCTTCCTGAAACATGTTAGTACCTTGTCTGACTGTTGCCTGAAAGGGTGGAGGGCACAGAATAAAACTGCAAATTGCTGGTTAGTTATCCAATATTCGAGTTTTGACAAATCTGGAATTTGTAATGATGTCATATTTAATTTCAAATGTAATGTTAAATCTGGAAAATCTGAAATCTTGTTGACAACCGATTAAATGATGAGTTTAAAAATAAACACAGAAGATCAAGAGTTTAAAGAAGAAAATTATTTCGGTTAATACACTCTCTCCTCAAGTTCTCTTTCCTAAGTCAACTGAAAAATGCTTAATCACATTCCTTTAATTAAAGGTCTTCACCCACAGAAAAGCACAAAGGGGAGTTTGTCTCACTTAGACAAGAGTGTCCAGTGGTTTAGTTGATAGAAAATTGATATTTAACAACATATATTTCTAATAGAAACTCCCATTTTGTTTCAAATTATGAGAAACTAAACCTTGCTAAGGAGGAAACAGAGTTGAACATATCTTCTGTTTTTCTTTTTGGTTTTTTTTTCATTTTCATCTCATTCACAGTGATTATTACATGTGTATTTACTTAGCCTGCACATATTAAACATACTGAGTTGGCCAAAAAGTCCGTTTAGTTTTTTCTATAAAGTAAAAGACACAGTTTTTATTTTCACCAATAACTTTATTGGTTTGGATATTTTTTAGTATGTCGGCTATCTCCCATGTGATATAATATTGATTGTTCTCAGTTAATGTCTCAATTTTATTGCTATCAATTTCAACTGGTTTATCCTACCATGGAGCATAGTCCAGCAAGAAATCTCCAGCACGAAACTTCGCAAATTACTTTTGACACATTTGATCAGTTACAGCACTTTCTCCATACACTGCACAAATCTTTTATGTGTTTCAGTTATGCTTTTACCTTTCTTGAAATAATAAAGTATAATATGCTGAATATATTGCTGATTTTCTTCCATTTTCAATATTAAAATGGACATGCAAAAATTCACCAATTTTGACAATTTTTAAAAATGCATGTTGATATGACAGCTGTCGCAAACAATCTAACAAAATTATTTCAAATGAAGCTAAAGACAACTACACGCTACGAGAGTCATCTTATGGGAAAAAAAAAACCAAAACAGCAAATGAACTTTTTGGCCAACCCAGTAATTGCTGGGGTAGGACAAGTACCCTGAAATTCATTTCCTAAGAAATACTGACTGATTTCACCAACTACTCCTAAACCAACCAGGAGAATTCATATGATAAGCACTTGCCTTAGCAGATACTGCACTATGAGAAGATGCGAGGAGAGGCGCTGTGCCATGGATGAAGGCACATTGCGCTGGGCCCTTGGTTCTAGCCCAGCTCTGCTGGGAATAATTTGTATAAGTCAGGATCAGCCATTCACACCTATGGTCTCTATTTCCTCCTTTAGACCTTGACTAGATGGCTTATAGGGTGGGGCTAATTAATGAGTCTTGCACATCTGTACACAGCAAGGTACCATGATGTCCAATGTAGTAAAGAGCATAGGCTCAGGAGCAAGACTGTCCTGGCTCAGAGTGACTCTTAGGTGAGTGAGCTCAATGCCCCATTCCTCACCTATAAAATGAGTGTAGTAATGGTCCCTGTGTTATATGGCTGTTGTGAGGCCTAGCTATGATAATACACCTACATCCCTTAGAATACAGTCTCATGTAAATGTTAGCTGACATTTGATTTTTTTTTTTTTTTAATTTCCCTTTCCAGATGGAATTTCTTGAGTTCAGTGCTTTTGCCTAGTCACCACCCCCAATTGTCTGAAGTGTCCGTATGTCCCCTGTGACTATTTTGTGACTTTTATTATCTCATGGAAGGGTTTAATGGATGTTCTGCATAGCTTTTAGAGCTCTAATTTTCAAGCTGTGGGAAAAAAAAAGTGAAACTTGTTAAGGAGAAATGCCTTAAGCTTTCAATACCTCTAATGTTCTTTGGTTTTAATCTCATGTGCAGTGGCTGCTGTTTAATGCCTCTGTGTGGCATTAAGTATCAGGATCTGAAGATTAAGTACCAGGATCTGAAGAGCGGTATTAGAAATGCCGATGGCTCCCAGGCTTTCACAAATCCTTAGACCTTGCCTAGGCCCCAACTCAAAGGCATTTATTCACGCACTCATTCATTCTTTCACTCACAAACTTTTATTGTGCACTCACTATATGTCGGTCACTCTTCAAGGTCAATAATACATGGTTCCTCCTTTTGAAGAGCTCAGAGAGTATGGGAAAGACAGATGAACAAATTTATAAATTACCAAAGTTGTAAGTGTAAAGACAGGAACAAAATGCTGTGGGAGCCCAGAGAACAGAGCAGCTCATTGTGCCTGGAGGATCCAGGAAGTGACAACAACCTCGGCCTTGAAGGGCGAGTGAGAGCTTTCTGTGTGACTGTGCAAGCGTTTGTTCATCTGGGCACTGCGGGGAGGGGGGAGCAAAGGCGCTGTGAAGCGGGCGGAGGCCTGAGGGGAGGCACGATCTCCGTCCCTGGAAGTGCCAAGTTTTTTTCAAGTGGAAGAGAGGTAGGGAACAAATTCCTTTAAGATCCTATTTTCTTCCAGGGGTGAGAGAATTTAAATCAGATATCCGAGGAAAAAGGTACTGTTTCTATAGGATATTTAAATGTTAAATCTTGAACTTAAAAACAGGTGCATGCTTTTGAATTCTCCAGAGGAAACTGGTATAGCCACAAAGCTGCCAAATTCATCCTAAAATGTATGCAGTGTGGAATGCCATCCACAATCCCCAAAAAGTTTCTTGAGGTGGGCTTGTGAGTAAGGTAAAGAGAATGGGTGTTAGAATATGGAAAATAAACTTAAATGAATGCTTTTAGAAGTCCACAAAATCAGTACAATGCACACTCATATACCTACTACCTATATTCAACAATAGTTAACATTTTTCCATTTCACCATATTTGACTCACATATGGATATGTACATATATCCATATGTATATGAACTATTTTAATGAAAATTACCAACATCATAATATTTCATAGCAAAGTAACACATGACCCCAAATTGAGATCATTTTCCTATGTAACCAAACCAGTATCACACTGAACAGAATAAATAAGAATTCCCTAATTTCTAGAAATGAATCCATATTTATTTCTCCCAGTTTGTCCCAAATTATCTTTCATACCTCTTTTTTAAATAAGGCAAATGTATATTTTTAATGGGTGGCATAAGCTTTTTGGACTTCTTGGACATGGAAAATCTAATTTCTACTTTAAACTGTATTTTGCACCTCGTCAGATTTCTCTGAAGCTTGAAATATCACTAAGGCTTGTATAAGAACACATAAATACTCAAGAGAAATGGGATTAATCTGCTAAGGAAAGCTGAAGAAAAGAAGAGCTGGGGTTTAGAACACCATGACCTTCTAAGAATGTTCTCATCCCTTCAGACCAAGGCTCTCAGTAAGGCTAGTCTGCTTTTTTTCTAACTGAGAGCTCTGGAGAGAATATATTGATGACAAAAAAGCTAACAGGTGATACTCAACTTTTCTTCTTGACACTCCCCAGTGAAGTTGGGTATTTTAATCAGATGTTAGGAAATAAAATAAAAAAGTGAAGCAAGAACATTCTGCTTGCTTTCAAAATCGTTTTCTCACACCTCTCCACACTATTTCATGCCACGCAGGATTGAATTGGCGCTGGTACCCCACCTGCCAGACCCCGTGGCCCAGCCCCCCGGCATTCTCCAGTGAGGTGTGTGCCCGAAGATGCCCTACTCCTGAGGAAATGGGAACTATTATTTCTGTCAGGAGAACTGAAGCAATGGTTGGAGGGAAAAGGTTTAATTTCAGTACAGTATTAGAAGTGGATCTGGGAACAAATGATATATCCTAAAATTTCTTGAGCAATCACCAATTTACAGGAAGGTTATAAATACAGTAACAAGAATTTTGTTCCAGGATCATATGATAATAACTTGCCAAACTGATGTCCCATAATTTCTAATTCTTTACTCTTCTACATAACCACAATGTAACTTTCAAATTTATGAAATTAACACTGATACTTTAGTACTATCACCTAACACTCAGATCCCATTCAAGTTTCACCAAATACCTTTATAGCCAAAAATTCAGATTGAAATCATATGTTGCCTTAATTCTCAGATCTCTAATCTTCTCCAATCTGGAGGAATTCCTTTGTCTTTACTTAACTTTTGTGATCTAAAAAATTTGTGGCATCTGAACCAGTTGTTTTGTAGAATGCCCCACAGTTTGGTTTTGTCAGATGTTTCCTCATGATTAAATTCAGATTGTGAATCTTTGGCAGGAATAACACAGAACTGATGCTTTGTTCCTCTCATCACATCCTATCAGATGGTATTTTAACTTGTACCATTACTGATAATATTCACTCTGATCATTTAATTAAGTTCTTATTTGCCAAGCTGCTTTGATATACAGCTACTCTCTTTTTTTTTTTTGTAATTAATAGCATTTTGTGGGAAGGTATTTTGAAATGATGTAAATGTGCCATTTCTAATCAAACCTTTAATCAATCAATCTATTAATTAATTTTAATCCTCACTGAGGATATTTTTTATTATTGACTTTTTTTTTTTTTTAAGAGAGAGGAAGAAAGAGAAAGAGGGAAACATCTATGTGAGAGAAAAACATCAATTGGTTGCTTTCTGTCTGTGCCCCGACCTAGGATCGATCCTGCAACTTAAGTATGTGTCCTGACCAGAGATTGAAGCAGCAACACTTTGGTGCATGGGACGATGCTCCAACCAACTGAGCCTCCACACCAGGGCTATTCATTTATTAATTTATTTCATTATAGGCTCATATTTCTATTTTATTCAGTGGTTTATAACCTGTCACTATTATTCTTTATTTTGATGATCAGATTGTCCCAGATTTGTCTCACAGCAGTCCCCTTCGAGCTGACTACTGTATCCTTTTGACAAGGCCCCACCGTTCTTTGAGCACTTCCTTGCTTTCTGATACAAAATACATTCCAGGTTTATCTTGTATGTCCCAAGCCCCAACCTTGAGTCAGCCATTTCTCCAAGGAGCCTTTGTTACTTTCAGCGCAGGATGGTATTTATTTGCTAGGGGTGTTCCTTGCTCTGGCTTCTCCCAGGAGCTCTTGCTGGACAGAACTAACCAATACACGTGTATTACTTTCCAATTGCTGCTATAACAAATGTTGTAGTTTAAAATAACACAAATTTATTATCTTACCATTCTGGAGGTCAAAAGTCCTAAAATCAAGACATCAGCAGGGCTATGTTCCTTCTGGAGGCTACAGGAGAGTATTCATCTCCTTGCCTTTTCCATCTTCTAGAAGATGCCCGCTTTTCTTAGCTTGTGAACCCTTCAACCATTTTCAGAGCTTACAACATAACACCTTCAAATCTCTTTCCCTCTCTCTCACCTCTGTTTCTGTTGTCACATCTCCACCTCTGACTCTGACCCTCCTGCGTTCCAGGATAATCACAGGGGCCCACCCAGATAATCCATGGTAGCCCTCCCATCCTAAAATACTTAACTATCACAGCTGCAAAGTCCCTTTGCCATGTAGGTAACATCCACAGATTTGCTGCCTTAGGACGCAAACATTTTGGCGGTGGGGAGTCTATTACTCTTCATTCAACAATATGTGTATACCTACATACCTATTTATTTCTAGATCTATATAAATATATTGAAAAACATGAGTTCACCTGGATACCTCCAGTTCCAATCCAACAACTACCGTGTTCACTCCAGGTTTCTCTGTTTCAATATTTGCAATTCCCTTCACCAACAGTGAAAAACCTAGCTCCTATTATCCTTAGCAAGTTACTTATTTGATTTATCACCTCTGCGTAAGCAGCCTCCTCTTCCACCTCCGGCCTCTTCCCCAGGGGAGAACATTCTCCCACTTTGCCTCGACTCTCATACTTGACATTCGGCCGCTTTTCCACAGGGATGCCCTCCTACCAACACGGGCTCTACCACCCACACCAGCTGCCCCCCGCAGGAACGCCGTCTTCACCCTGCTCAGGGTTGGTCCACTCATCGTGGGCAGCACTACTAACTAGTTAACGCCCTTCTAAACTTGCTGGTGTCCCAACAACCAGTTCAGGCCATCAGGGCTTCCCCTTGTCAGCATTCTGTCCCACCTAATGGTTTTAGGAGCAAATTGTTAAGAGATGAAAGAGAAGAGAAAGAAAAGCCCAAATGACATATTTTTAGGAAGGAGAAAGAGTACTGAAACCCTGATCCAAACGCACAGGAAGGATGGGAGGGACATGTGGAATGCTGCAGGGGGGGGGGGGGGGGACCAGGTAGAAGTACACAGCAGGGGACTTGAGGCTTGAAGAAGTACTGGTTACTGGAATTGGTCCCTGTTCTTGGACCTGTTTGCATACTTGAGGAGTTGACTCATTTTTCTGGGCTGAGAAGGCTGCCATCAGCCTGGAGCTTCGTCAAACCACTTTTTATTAAAACAAAACAAAACAAAACAAAACAACAAACACCCTTTGGCTCCTGATGTTTCTTATGCTGATTAAGAACACTGACTTGGCTAAAGGAACAAGAGGGCTAATTGTTGCTCTCTCTCTCTCTTGAAGCAGAAGAAGCTTTTGATCAAGTTAAGTGGGAGTTTATATTTGAGGTACTTTAAAAAAAGGAAATTTGGAGATAAGCTGATGAACTGAATTTGAACTTCATTCCAAACTCATTGAACAGAAATGTTTCAGATCCTTTTAATCTGGGAAAAGCCCATCACAATGGTTCTTTTAGTCCCTTATTTTTCTTGAAGACAAAATTTCTTCTCAAATCACTTATCATTTATCTACCATCTGAGAAGAGCACAGCAAAAATAAACTCTGAAGTTTAAAAATGTTTGAATTTCTTATTTTCTGAGACGATGGACACCTTGGCTTGAGTGTCTTCTCCTTTCACCTTGGCATCCAGACCGACAACGTTGTCCGGGGGTGACAAGGGAGGACCAGCTTCTCAGGGGCAATCTGGGATCCCACTCAGCTTCTTGGTGGGGGCTGTGGGTTTGTTGTACAGAAAGCAGAAGCTTGTGGGTTCTAATCTCAGTTTCTCCACAAGCTTCGGAGTGAATTGAGGCGAGTCATTTAATTTCCATTTGTTTGGTCTGCCTCATTCACCATGTGGAGCTAATGATACCCCTCATCCACTTATCTCAGAGGGGTGTCGTAAGGGCTGATTAGTGTACAGGGCGGTCAAACATTGCATATGTGCGATGAGCTAAGCAAAGCGAGGCTGTGAGCCCAGAGACTTCTTCAAATTAGAGGTGATCTTTCCCTTCAGGAATGAGCCCTGCTTATGGGGCTGGTATTTTTTGGCCATTTTTCTGTTTGTCTTATTAATTCAACTCATGCTATTATTTATTATATACATGATAATAGGCTTGGTTCAACAGAGATGAAGTCATACACTTCAATGATTTTGTGTGTGTACTTCCTATGTGCCTGGTCCTCTCCACGTTAGAATTACAAGCCTAAGCAAAAACCAAATCATGAAACGGTCAGAAAATGTGAAGTATTTATGAGCAAATTCATGTTTATGTTTCTGCTGTTAACTCTGATGATTTATTTGTTTGAAAGAGGCTTCTTTTACCGTAAAACTTATCTGAAGGAAGTTGAGCTTCAGTTTCCTGAGTATTTGTGAAAGACACGGCTTAGTTCTGAAAAGGTAGGGCCCCCTATTAGCCAATTTCTCACCAGTATATCCTCAACAGAGGGAAGTTAGGTGAGACTAAATGAACCGACAACTAAACCAAAAATAATCAATTCATACTTCTGAAAAATCCTCATTTATGCACATGTGCAAGGAGTTTCTTTTCACAGCACATCCCCTGCCCCATATGGATGATCACTGCCTTCAATGACTTTATCTCTGAACTTGCAGCAGAAGGAAAGCTTTGGACTTTTATAGCAACCAGAGCTGACATCAAAGTTCAAAATGGCAAGGGAAAAAACGCCCCGCGGAATAATACAACACTGAGTGGGGAGTATTAAGGGTTTGGCAACTTTGTTCCCAGTTGTTGGCTTTGGCTGCAAGTAGGGCTTCTGGTTGGCTGTTGTAGGAAAACTTTTGGACTATTTTCGACAGAACAGGCCACATGAAATTTCTAGTGTTACTTCAAGCTCACTTGGCTCTGGAGCACTGAACTGGCTGCCCTCTGTCCCTCGTCCTGCAGTGTGTCATTACTGAGTGTGACTCTGATACGCAGGGACCTGCCTCCAGAGCCTGTTTCGGGAGCGTTCCCCCTTAGGGCTGAGGCCGCCCCTAGAAAGGTCTTAATTCTGTGGCTGCTGCTGATGTTTCTGGAGGAGAATCAAAACCAGCCAGATTTTTTTCCCCTAAAACTATGTCATTACTATGTGTCAAAATGCAAGGCACCACTAAGCCCTTAAACTAGAAACTAGATAACATTGTATAGGATTGCAACATTTAAAATTCCTGAGTGTTTCTAACCTGTATTCCAGTGGAAAACCAGGGAGAATGTTGCCAGTTCTGGCAACTGCCACAGTAGGAAGTTTGGTTTTGCTCTCCAAACTATTTTCTCCTCCTCAGGTAAGGAAGAAGGATGTAGCAATTTAAAGGACCCCCTTGGGATTGAAACAGAACCTTTGAAACTTCAAGTTTTTAATATACTAATTCTTATATTTTTATATGTTGTAACCTTAGGCATTGAAAACTCCAGTGAGTCTTATTCATTGGTGTCCACATTCCTTGGCTTCTTAAGCAAGAAGACAGACTTTGGATCATGTGATGTTCACTCTGTGGTGTGCCAGAAGACTGGGGGTGACTGATTCCTAATTTTTTATTAGGAGCCCTGAGCTTTAGGAAAATGGAATTTTAGCCAGGGAATAGCTTTGCTTTTTTTTTTTTTTTTTTTTTTAAGTATTTTTAACCTTAAGCTTTGCTTTTGAAATGGATTTTTATTTCTTCATGCTCAAGTCCCATTGCCTCGGGAACCATTAAAAATGAAAGAATGATGACAAGAGAGGAAATGTCTTTATGCAGAGTGGTTAATAGAAAAATTAGGCCAAGAAAGAACCAGGATGGTAGAGTGTTCTGACGTTGCCACTGATTCACTTGTTCAGTGACCAGAGGCAATTCTCTTCATTATTTCACAACTCAGCTTCTCTTTGTAAAATCAGGATGCTGACATTCGTCACTCAGGCAGTATTTCAAGAGGGTTGAGAGTGTGGTCTCTGGAGACAGATTGCCTTATTTGAATTCTAACTCCACCACTTCTGAGTGGCTTCGGGCAAGTTATTTGACATGCCTCTGTGTCTCGGTTTCCTCATCTATAAAATGAGGATAATAATAGTACCTATTATTAGGATTGCTGTGATAAATATGTGTTATGATATAGGTAAAATGCCTGGCACATATTATTCAATCAGGATTAATGTTAGTGATATTTAACTTATCTGGAGGTATATTGGTATTATTATTATACCCCAACCAAAGATACTGAGATCCAAAGAAGTAGAGAAATAAGCACAAGTAGTTTTCCTTAAGTCTACTTAAAAATAAAACAAAAACAAAAACAATGACCACCCTCTCCCCTCAGCTATTTTGTATATCAGCCAAGATTTCAAGAACTTTTGCAAATCTAGATTCACTGGAAACATTTCACAACTATGTCCATGTGATGTTAGTAAACCGTTTAAGAGATGCAAGGTCGAGGAGCACAGTGGGAGGTGCCTGTCTCTGTTGCCACATTGGGGTGATGCCAAGGCATTTGCAGGATCTCCAGCAACATCCCTACAACAATTATGTTAGGTGACATTTAGTAGTTGCTTGGGTGAGGTGTACACTATGTCACTTCCTGGGTTGGGTTAATTGCATTGCAAATAAACAAATGCTTAGAAATGACACATCCCAAAGTGTTCACTTACAGAGAAAGGCAATCCCAAAGCAATAACCTGGGGCTCAGTCTGGTCTTGTCTTTCTTGAGCTGGCCCTTTGCCTCCTGTTCAGTCTCACTTTCTGCTTTTCTTCAGCAGGCCCCTCTCGCTCCCTTCAGCTTTGCCTTCCGAGTCGCAGGACTAGGAGGCGCTCAGGTTTTTACTTACGTTTGCTGTTTCGGAGGGCTTTCCTTTCTCATTCTCTTATCTCTATTTTACTTATCTTTTAAGCACAGGTTTTCTCTCCGTACATCTCTCCTTTATTATGCTGCTGTTATGATGTCTCTCAGCATCTAGAAGACTTACCATATATAGCCAAAATAAGGCTTTCATTTCTTTGCTGTAGACATAGCACCATGTGCCTGCAATTAATATATTCTTTAAGTCCCTTGTTGCACATTTATTGAATACCTACAATGTGGCACATCTATGCTAGCAGCCAAATGTTGTAAGTGGATATTATTTTCATTTCATAGATTAAAAAAGAAATGAGACTAAGTTATTGTTGTTTGTTCAAGGTCCCACAGCTGGTAGGTGACAAGGATGGAGGTTAAATCTGGGTCTGTCCTTTTTAGAGAATCTTCTGTGCTGAACGTGAATAAGTGAGTAGATAAGAGGGGTGGAAAGGGCTTCTTAGAAGATCTGGAGGTGAGCTCGACCGCAGAATTAGAATTGGTTACCAGATTTAGTGGGTGGGGGTGGGAGTGGGGCTGGGGTAAGCAGAATGTTCAGGACCGAGGACACAAAGAGAGAGCAAATGGAATGTTCATGGAACACCAGAAGGAAATGGAGCCTCAGAGGGGGGTGAAGGCCGCATCTTGCTGACCTTCTGTCCTGTGGAGAGGCTTGTCTAAGCTTGGCCTGAGTGCTGGCCAGGGGCCTGGGGCCAGGGTGAGAATTTTCCTTTATAGCAGACACAGAGATCTAAAGGTTGGCTACAAGCTCTGAGCCTAGGACAAGAGAAGGCCAAAGCAGGTGGGTTGTTCTTCGATCACCGAACCCAAGCGCTAAGAGTGGGGCCAGACTGAGAGACAAAGCAGAGGTTCAGAAGCTATGTGGACACAGAATGGAGAGGGGAGTCAAGAGGAAGTGGGAGGAGGGACAGAACTTGAGTCCAAGGCATATTTGGTGACTGGAGCTGGAGGCTTGAGGTCTGTATGAAATAACTTCATGGGATAAATGTAAACCTGTGAGGCTTATAAGCATAGAATCTGGAAAGAGAAGATAATTAAGAACCTTAGATGGGTATACAATCATGCTCTGCATAACAACTTTCTGGCCCATGACAGATCACATGTATGGAGGTGGTACCGTAAGATTATAATGGAGCTGAAAAGTTGCTATCACCTAGTGGCATTGTAGCCGTCTTGATGTTATAGTGCAATGCATTATTCATGTGTTTGTAGTAATGCCGGTGGAAACAAACCTACTGTGCTGCCAGGTGTATAAACGTATAGCATATACAATTATGTACAGTACATAATACTTGTTAATGACAATAAATGACTATGTTACAGTTTATATATTTATTATACAGTATTAAAGGGTAGAGTTTTTAAAATCTCTCATCCCTCTGAGCTCACAGTAAGTTGTTAGAGGCTGTTGGTAGAAAAATCAGTGAAGAGCCTCTGCAGAGTTGATTCCATTGGGAGTTTCTATAGTTGAGTCATTGAGAGCTGCAGAGATGTGGGTGGAATACTCTATGCCAAAAAAGGTCCCAGTGACTATGGAGTGAAATATGTCAAGGAGGAGCTCCGTTGAGTTCTGTAGAAGTCTCATGTTGCATGTGGGAGGGCTTCTGCCTGGATGCTGAGAGATGTTTTGGCGGTTTGTGATTCCCTTCCTTTCACAAATATTCATCTGTTCATTCATTTACTAATTATCTGTTGAACACATAACACTGTGCTAGCTCCTGCTCTGGGCGTGAGAGCAGAGGGGCTCAAAGCACCGAGGCCCCTGTACGCATGGAGATTTATCCCAGGGGAGGAGACAGGCTTGCAACAAATTAACACAAAAGTTAAGTTATAAATTTGGGAAGGGAGTGCTGTGAGAGAGATGATAGAAGGGTCTGATTAGATTGGGATAAATAGGGAGGCCTCTCTGAGGAACTGATATTTAAGCTGAGATCTGATGGATGAGCAGGAGTTAATAAGGCAAATCACGGGGAAGAATATTCCAGGTCAAGAGAAGAGTGTGTGCTAACTCTTTAAGGTAGTAAAGAATGCGTAGTTTCCAGAGAAATCAAGAAGGACAATATGTTGTTGGAATTCGGTGAGCAAAGAAGATGGGCCTGGAGAGGAGGCCGGCGCCAGGGCTTCAGAGCCCGCGCTGGGGGTTCCAATTTATCTTCTATTCACAGGGAAACCTTGAGAGAGAGTTAAACAGGGGAATGACATAGAGAATGGGGGTTTTAACTCTGACTGCTGTGTGGAGAACAGATGGGACAGGTGAAAGCGGGAAGGCCAACTCAGAGGCTATTGCAGAGTCCAGGCAAGACGTAACTGCGTTCAGAAGGAGAAGCGGCAATGACGGTGAGGAGACGGCCGGAGACGGGCGGTGCACAGTCGTTTTTCCTTATTCAGGGGGAATATGTTTCAAGACCCCCAATGGATGCCTGAAACCGTGGATAGCGCCAAACCCAATGCACCCACTGTTTTTTTCCTGTGCATACATACCCATGATAAAGTGTAATTAATAAATTAGGCACAGTGAGACATCAACAACGATAACTATACTAAGATAGAACAATGATAACAACACACTGGTGTAATTAACAGTTCTGTGAATCTGGTCTCTCTGATAACTGAACTGATCTGATGACTGAGCCGGCTACTAAGTGACTAACCCATGTGACTTAACCCACGGGTTGTGTCATGTCATGGGTGGGGCCGGGGGTTCTGCATCCGCTTTCATCACGCCACGCGGAACGACACAAAACTTAAAATGTGTAAATTGTTTTTTTCCTGGAGTTTTTCATTTAACATTTTCGGACTGCAGTTGGCGGTGGGTAACTGGAACCACGGAATGTAAGGCTGCGAATAAGGGTGTGGGAGCCCACAGGACCTCAGGGGGCGCTCTAACCTCTGAATGAAACTCTTCAAAATTACATGGGATGTGGAACGCCTATAGTTACAGATTTGCTCTCGTGCCGACGTTTCACCGAAGATGCTAAAGAGGCTCATATCCTTTCCAACATCTACTACTAAGAAAGAAAGCACATGATGTGTCTTTGCTTGATCCTAGCAAATGGGCACCTTAGGTGATGAGCAGTCAAATCTGAAAGAGTGATATGCTTTACTAATGTCCTCTTAGTGGCGGTCATTACTCTTTTGCCTACTCCAGTTATGTTTATCTGTATAAGACTGAAGGCTGGATGAATTTGACTGGATGAGTTTCCTTGGTGAAGGGTCACAAAAGGGGCAGTGGGGATGTTACGTGAGCTGATATTACCTGGCTCGGAGAAGACAGAGGCTGTGCCCCTGCAGGGATTGCCTGACGTTGCGTGAATCTCCTTATGTTTTAAGAGGAGCATCCTTTTAAAAAGGTCTTTTTTTCCCCCTGTCTAACTGGTATTTATTTAAATTTTAAACTAGTAATATTATGACACTACCAATGTATAGATGTCTAAGATTTTTAAAGGTTGTGAAAGGTGAGGACATAAAAGAGAGGTCTCTGAAGAATATCACGTTATTATCAGACAGAAGGGGTGGAGAGGGCCTACCGTATGGGGACGGAAGACGGTTTGACTGCGCGGTGGGCGTGCACTGCCATGTACAGATCTTGTAGCGTAGAAACGAACACTTGAAACTTATATGAGCCCATTAACCAATGTCACCCTAATACATTTAATACAAAATTAAAAAAATAAAGACAGTCTAAAAAGTAAAAGAATTTCAACTTGTTACATATGGACAGAGAGGTCTCATGGTGAAATCTTGTTATAAATGTGTTTTACTGAGGCTGTACTTAAAAAATTTTTTTTTTATTGAGGTAAAACTGATATATAACATTGTATCAGTTTCAGGTGTGCAACATAATAATTCAATACTTGTATACATAGCAAAATAATCACCACAATAAGTCTAGGTACCATCCATCACTATACAGAGTCACAGAATTTTTTTTGAGGCTATATTTTTTGAGAACATGAAAAAAGTAAAAAGTAGTAAACATACTTTTTTTTCTTTTGCTTTCTAGTCACCTCTCCCTCACCCATTTGCTATCCAGGAAAACATTTCAAGAGGCAGAGTCAGCGGTGAACCCTACCTTCTTTTTCTCCTCCTGATGTCTTCTTCCCTTTTACTGTCTCAAAGAATCAGTGTCCTCAAAAGAAAGACAGCCGGAGGAGCAGCTCTGTGGGAGTGTCTCTGGAGAGGCGATGCACAATGACATTTCACCCCTTCCTAATTCAGAGTGTTGGGCTGGCAGCAGAAGGAAAGCGAGAGGAATTCTAAAGAACTAAGAAAGATAAGTATGTTTGTCTTGTCCCTTGGAAACGGGAAGCAAGTATCTGAAATTAGGAAACAAAAATGTACATATCAGAATGTTTACCAGGGCCCTGGGAGTCTTTAATGTCTCTATAAGACAGACGGGTTCTGGATTTTGAGGTGTCTCTAAGAAGGCTCTGAAAAGAAAAGGAGATAAAAGAGACTGAAAGAGAAGGATGAGAAGTGGAGTCATGGAGAAACAAGCAACGTCTACTCACAGTTTCGATCTATGTATATTTCTCAGTCTTTGTGGGTCTGAATGGTTCTAACTACCGGACGAAAAGAGTGCACTAACCTTTCATTAGATATCTTTTTCTGTAGCTAGAGATTGAGGTACCTATTATAATTACCAGCAAATAATGGAGAGTTTAGTTGAACCTACTATGGATGAAAAGGGACCACATACTAAACCTGAGAAGCTCAGGGGAGGCCTGCATGAGAGCCTTACAAATGCAAAGACCTAAAGTAATCATGTAGGATGGTCTGCAATTAAAGTTTTCTAACTTAAAGCAGTTCATGGAGGGTAGCCCTGGCCTAGGCCAGTATTTTTCTTTAACAAGGGTCAACCTCCTTAACTGAGCCTGTTTGTTGTCTTTTTCATCTAAGGTAACATAACTTTGGAATATCAAAGTAATTCCCCACCCCCTTTTATTTGTCTCCTCAGAGTACAACCACTGCTGCAGAGCAGAGACCCCAAATCCCCTCATTGATATTATCACGTTAATTGTTGTCTATCAACTACCCTATATCCACAAATGTAAAAGAACTATGTATCTGTTCAGTTTACTTTTTTCCTTTTATTATTTTGAGAGAGAGAGAGGGGAAGGGAAGAAGAAAGAGAGGGAGAAAAACATCATGAGAGAGAGAAACATCAATCTATTGCCTCTGGCATGTGCTCTGACTAGAGATCGAACCTGCAACCCAGGCATGTTCCCTGACTGAGAAGCAGACCCAGGCCAGTGCTTGTTTTACCTTTTATTCAGTCCCAGAGATTTCCCCACTTTTCCTCCTCCCGCTTGTCTAACCTATCACCAATGGATTTCATGTAACCCCCTACTTCTTTGATTGTAATGTATCAAATAAGGTGCACAGCTGCCATTCTCTGGAGAATTTTCTCAATCCATGGAGATTTTGCTACCTGGCAATTGTCTTCAGTTTGGCTCAGATAAACTCATAAAAATTCTTACAGCTTTGGGAGTTTCTTAAATTACACTACATCAACATACAATTTATTGTTAGTAAACAATAGGACCTCAAGGACCTTCTAGATAATTTTTAAGGAAAAAAAAAATAGCACTTTCTTCATTAGTGTGGTGCAACAGAAGCAGAGTCTAGTCTTTCTAGTAAAAA
The DNA here is from genome assembly GCF_021234165.1 of Pteronotus mesoamericanus. Lineage (NCBI taxonomy): Eukaryota > Metazoa > Chordata > Mammalia > Chiroptera > Mormoopidae > Pteronotus > Pteronotus mesoamericanus. Next base: position 46,205,608 of record NW_026555085.1, read on the forward strand.
AAATCTTTGTTTAGGTTTATCAGTTCTGTGAACTCGAACAAGTTCCTGCTAGAACATGAATTTCACTAGCTTGAGTTCACTGATAAAACAGCACGTAGGTGGCAATCAGTAAGTACTTGCCAACTGAGGTCATTTATATTTTAGAACCTTGGTTTGCTTCTGTTAAAGAGAAAAGTAATGCCTTTCAAAAGGTTATCATGAAGATAATGAACAACATGTAAAACACCTGAGCAGAGAAGACAGTCTGTTTAGGGAGAACCTTGGATGACTTCAAGCTGTATTTCTTGCCACCAGGCGAGGTTTGGTCTACTCTCTCTTCCAAGTTTTATATTTTGGCTTGTTTTTACCAAATTGTTCATGAATCTTTTGTCTTATATCTTAGCACTGTTTTCAGATAGGTTTTTAGCTCTACTAGAGAATGTAGGCAATTCTTCATTAAAAGCCATCAACCGGAAAGCAGAATCCTGCCACATGTGTTTCCATCAGGCAACCTCTTAATGATGTGCTAAAAGAATATTTACATATAAATATAGTGCGTTGTTCTTGGGGACTTTCAGCCCATCTAAACAAGTGCTTTGAAGATACAAAAATCCTTCAGCCTTCAGTTAATCCTTCAGTTATCTCCATGACTTCCTCTACCCACAGTTTCTATTTTCTGGCCACCCTTAGTTGCTCTCAGTTCTTGAATAAACCATTCTTTTAGGACCTCTAGCCTTCACATGTTTATTTCCTCTGCCTAGACTTCCCATCACGCCACCCAGTCCTTTAGGTTTCATTTTAAGTGTCACACTTCAAGGCTGCTCTTTTCTAATTTTGCGGAGTAGCTCAGGTCTCTCATCATAATCCTGTAATATCTGTGCTTCCTCTTTCCTTATACTAATCACACCTGTTACTACATCCTCTTTCCCACTACACCATGATCCTCATGATGGCAGAATCTTCTTTGCTCACTATCACATTTTTAGTCTGGTGCAAAGTAAACACTTAAAAATTTTGGTTAGAGGTCCTGGCTGGTAGCTCAGTTGGTTAGAGCATTGTCCTCATATGCCAAGGTTGTGGGTTTGATCTCCAGTCAGGGCGCATAAAAGAATCAACCAAGGAACACATGAAAAAGTGGAACAACAGATTGATGTCTCTCTCTCTCCCTCCCTTCCTCTCTCTCTCTCTAAAGGGAGAGAGGAACTTTAGAGAGAGAATACCATGAAAATGCCATGGCTGATGTGGCTCAGTGGATTGAGCACTGGTCTGAGAACTTAAAGGTTGCTGGTTCAATTTGCAGTCAGGGCACATGCCTGGGTTGCAGGTCAGGTCCCCAGCTGGGGATGTGTGAGAGGCAACCGATCAATGTTTCTCTTGCGCATTGATGGTTTCTCTCCCTTTCTTTCTCCCTCCCTTCCTCTCTCTAAAAATATATAAATGAAATCTAAAAAAATTTTTCTGGTTGACTTGAGAGTGAACAAACTAAAAGAAAGCCTAAACATTTCAGCACTAGAACAGATCTTAAAAGTATAGTGATTATATTTTCTTAAAGAATAGGCAAAAAGTTATCTGATAAGGATTTTGGTTTTGATTTTTTAAATTACTTGTATGAAAATTCTAATAAAACTGAAAATTAAATAATCTTTAGTTGTGCACTTAATAATTTGCCTTTTTCAAAAATTTTAAAATTACCTGTAATTATAATTATCAAGAAGTATCTTACACCTAAAGTAATCCACAGTTCAATAAAATAAAAGCCTATATAGTGGGTTAATGTTTTTGAAATACCAACTGAGGTTTTTTTTTTTGTTCTCGTAATTCCCAGTTGTTCCATGTTACCTCACGGCTCTGATTCTAGAGTCAGACAGCCTGGGCTCAGGTCCAGTTTCCACTACTTAGTTCTTATTGATTGTAAGTGTGTCACTTAAACTCTCCGTGCCACATTTTCTTTGTCTGTTAACCGGGATAATAATAGTACCTGTAAACAGAACTGTATTTGATAGGGGAACTCAAGAGTTAAAAGATTTTAACTTCAGTCATAGTTGATAAGCTTAAATGATCAATGCATGTGGAAAGCTGTTATTTCCAGGAACTGGAATGCATGACCTATGTGACAATCAACCTTTGTGCCCCTGGGGGTCTGCAAACAATGTAGACAGTACCTGAGCCATTATGTTCTAGGAAGGGAATGTCCATGAAGCAGATAAAGAATTGATAAACAGATAAAAAGTACAGGAATATTGATGCTGGAGTGCAGCTCCTATCTGATTAACCTTTCTTTCCCTTATTCATTCTTTCTTGTTCTTATAAAAAGGTCAGCTTACAATGAGATGTTAAAATGGTTTCTGAGGTTACATAACCCACTGTCTTTTCATGTCACTGGCATCTGAAATACAGTGCCCATAAAGACTCAATTCTTGTCTCTACTTATTGGTTCTGGTAGTGACAGGAAGCGTGAACACTGACTTTTCTGGTGTCATTTTGAAGATTAGCTGGGATAATACACGCACAATTATTAGAATGGTACTTGGCACATGCTCCTCAATAAATATTATATTGTTATCATCATGATCATGATCATCATCCAGAGAGAAAAAGCAGGCACAGCTGAAAATAGTCATTGCTTAGTTTGCATTTTAAAATGTTTTTAAAAGTTTGTCATAGAGTGACATCAGCAAAAATGGCAGAGCAGAGACATTCAAAAATTCCATGAAAGCAGCAAAAAAACTGGCAAAAGAATCAACTTTTTTTAGGAATGCTGGAAATTAATCAAAGGCTTTAGCACTCCAGGGAGCATTTATTCAAGAAAACAGCTGAATCTCAGTAACAGTGAACTATGCGGCATTTTAACTTGCTCTGTTCCCATGCCCCACTCCAACTCTCTGGTAGCCTGGAAAGCAATGGGCCACAATAAAATAAAAACCAGCAGTGTGGTGGCCACTGGAGAGGTAAGAATGGGATTGTAGTTCCCTCAAAGCTTCATTCCAAAAGAATTGTCATTATCTGACCTGTGTGACAGTTCTCTAGAAGAGAGTCATTTTAAGAGGGTCCCTGCCAAGGCTCTCCTGTGGCTTCCAGTATCCCAAGCCCTTCCTGTTTCACTGTTCCCAGCTTGAATAAATGTTCTCTGAAAATCACCTGCACTCATGCTGTTAAGTGTTTTTTACACGAAGTCAAGAACCTATGTGCTACCAGCCAGGCCTAGGCAAACCCGCTCAGGGCCAGGTCCCCTTTCCGGTAACAATGGGAGAAAAGTCCAACAGGGGTTGGGATGAGAGATGTAGTTAAGTGGCAGAGGATCTGCAGTAAAATGAGAGCTGATGTGGGGGAGCCCACCGTGCCCCCAGGCTTTTCTTTGAGCACCAAATTGGCAAAGAAGATTTATTATTCCGGCTGACTTTGGCCACAGTCACAGTGGAAACAGGCTACTGCCCAAGAGTGGGTGAGACAAACCACACCTCAGGGAGGCCAGTGAGGACAGAAATGACACATGGACCAATGACCTTCCCTTGATGCTAGGATAACATGTAATCCTCCAAGGAACTTCAGTTATTCTGGGAAAAAGAGGAAGAAAAAGGGAAAGGAAGAGAATCTTCAGAGACTACCTTTTAAGATAGAAGGGACTTAAGTACCTAGAATTGGCACAACTAAGTGTTCTGTTAGCTAAAGAGATGGGATCTTGAGAGCTAAATTTAATTTCAGCTGTAGACAAGAAAAGTGTATCCTTGCACAGCTGGACCCTTGTACTGTGAAAATGTATCCCCATTGTACCTATTTAGATTGGTACAGCTTCTCATTTAATTCCAAATTACATGTATTTTGCATTATGTATGCATTTAAGTGTATAAATTAAATACTCTGAAAAAGAAAAAGAGAAACAGTCTTTGACTAGTATGGGAGAATCCACCTATCATTCCACTTAGTGAGTGTATGTTCCTGGGTGAATATGAGCTGAGGTGTGAATAAGCCATCCCCTAGCTCTGCTCAGTACCTACGGGCTTCTCAGAGAGTGAACATCTCACCAAATTGAGCATGATTCTATTGCAAAAGATGTTTAACTTTTACAACCCTAAATGCATCTTAGTTATTTCATCCGGTGCTTAGCTCAAGCAACAACAATCTGTTCCAGCAGTGGAACAAAAACTGTCTCTGTGGGGTTTACTGAGTGAGCATAATGGTGTCTAACATAGAGGCTTCCTAAAGGATTGTCAGGGGGATTTGCTGACATGTGCATTTCTCTGTTTGTGAACCTAACCAAGGCAAGGTAAGACTTCATTTTAGATTTAAGTTTTGGCTGAATATCCAGAGGACAGCTCTGGACACATTGCCTTTAAAGAGCTTACAGTGGCTTTATATTTGTAGGTTACTTTTCCTTTAATAACTTCCCAGATCAAGTTAAATTACTGTTTACTTTTTTCAAAATGTTGAGATGATCACCCTAAATTAAGTCCAAATGTGGTAGTTTAATATCTTCTCTTAACAAAGTACTAATGTTTGAAGGAAAAAATTGCCTTATGGATTTAGTTTCATATATACTGGGGTCTCTCAAAGATGAACAAACATTTGGAGCCAACTGGAATTCAACGCTGAGTTAAAGCATTCAGCCAGCTAAGCACAGCTGCCAAGGCCTTGGGCAATGATCCTGAAATGGGGCCATTGCAATGGGGCCCTGTTTCTAAGTTTCAACGGGCTGTAGAGTATATTTGGGCATTTTTCCCTCTTCCATTGGTCAAAAAATCAAAAGGAGAATTCAGCATTGACTTTTTATTTTTTTGGCTGTTTAGGTAGTCTTTGTTGAAATGGAAATTTTATTGTTTTAAAAGTAAATACAGCTCTGGCTGGTGTGGCTCAGTGGATTGAGTGTCGGCCTGTGAACCGAAAGTTCGCCAGTTTGATTCCCAGTCAGAGCACATGCCTGGGTTGCAGGCCAGGTCCCTAGTGGGGGGCGTATTGAAGTTTCTTTTTCACATTGACATTTTTCTCCCTCTCTTTCTCCCTCTGTTCTTTCTAAAAATAAGTAACTAAAATCTTTAGAAAAAACAAAAGTAAATACACGTACATTGTTTTAAAAGTACAATAATATTACTGGGATCCATCTCTCTACATGTCCTTATTCTTTTTTCTGAGAGGTAAAAACTTTCAAACACCTTCAAAAATAGCTGTAAGAAACTAGCAATTTTCTGGTACTTATTTCTGTATTTCTAAATAATATACTGCTATTTTATTTTTCATTTTTAGATTGTATCTATAAATTTCCCACTATGGAAGATACGGATTCAGTTTTCTTAACACGCACCATACCCCAATATATACGCATAGGACCTTTAGAGAACCACAGTTATGGAGAGATCACTAGGCAGGAGCTGTGGCCAAAGGTTAAGGAACAGGCCTGTTGCCAGAATTCTATGGACCGGGGGGTGGGGGGGGTGGGGGTGGGCAGGAGTGAGGGGGAAGGGCGAATCAATATCTCAACCTCTCCTGCCCTTTGAGCTCTCGTTGTAAGACCTTAATAGCAGAGGGGCGACCTCTCACTGGCTGAACCAGTCTAGAAACCAGAAATAAAGGGCCTTGGGTCAGGCGTTCTACTGGAAGTCAGCTGCTTGAAGCCAAGACCGGTGGAGAGCAGAGATAAACTAGCACGAACAATTTTTTGTTTTCCTTTAAGTAACCATTGTCTCATTTTTGTTGTTGTTGTTTGTTTGCTTGCTAAGTTTTTTACTTCACTGTAGAAACAAAAGCTCATATATTGCCCTGATTCCAGTCCAATTTGACTAAGCACTTTTCACCCTGAGACAATCCAAAAATGATAAGGTCCAACTGGTTTTGGTCCCCCAGATAATAAAAACTTGAATATTTCTTTTAGATCTGAAACCCCTAATAAAAATAATATTACCCATGATTGTTACTATGCTGATGTCTAAAATAAGTTATGTCTTTGTGAATGAAATAATCATGTGAAAAAAATGTTTTCCCATCATGAACAGAGTAATGTAAACTTGGTAGTTTGGTGATTTTTTTTTCCTTAAAAACTTGTGTTTTTACCAGCCCAGAGTCAGGTGATCAGCTCTTACGATGTGTTCTAGGGACAAAGATGACTGAGGACACTAGAAAGGTTTACAGTTTAACTAGGGAAAATTTAAACCAGGGTTTCTCAAGATTTAATGTGCACCTAAATGCCTGGTATCTTGTTAAAATTTAGATCCAGGTAGCTCAGTTTGTTAGAGCATCATCTCCTTATGCCAAGGCTGTGGGTTTGATCCTCTGTCAGAGCACATACAAGAATCAACCAGTGAATGCATAAATAAGTGGAACAACAAATAGATGTTTCTCTCTCTCTCTCTCTCCTCAATAAATTTTTAAAACATTAGATATTGATTCTGTAGTTCTAGGGTAGAGTTTAGATTCTGCATTAATAACAAGGTTCCAAGTAATGCTGATGCTGATGATCCAAGGACCAGATTGAGTTGAAGAGATTTGAACTGAAATACAATAATAAAAGTGCTGTATCTGAGGTAAAACAAAATACTGTGGGAGAAGAGAGGTGATAACTAACTGCTGGTGAGAATGCTTCACAGTGACATATCAGGCCTGAGGCTAATTTTCCTTGGCACTAAGAGGAATGCAGGGTATTCCATGCAGAGGGGAGAGCCTAAACAAAGTTGGCTCTTGCCAGCCATTGTGCTTGTTGCTTTACACAAAATTCAAAGGGTATAAAGCGTATTCATTGAAAAGCCTTTTCCCAGTTATTCATTTCTCTTTCCTGGAGGGAACCAATGTTTAATGTGTCTGGCATATCTTCCCAGAAATATTCTTTGCCTGTGTAAGTGCTGTGGTGGGTAACTTCTCAGACAGTCCACAATAATCTTCAAATCTCCAATGATCTCGCATCTGTGTACATCTCTTCCTCTTCCGTGTGAGCTGGACTGAGAGATTTGCTTCTATGGATTAAAATATTGCAGAAGTTGTGGGATGTCACTCTGAAACTTGGTTATGCAAGAGACTGCAACTTCCATCTTCGGTGCTATTGCTCACTCTCTTGGATCATTCACCCTGGGGGAAGTCAGTGGTGATGCTGCGGGTAGCCCTGTGAAGAGCTCATGAGAGACACATGCCTGCCAGCAACCTCCGAGTAAACTTGGAAGCAGCTCCGCTCTCTCCCAGCTGAGACTTCAGGTGGAACCACAGCCCCAGCTAACAGCTTGACTGCAGTCTTGTGAGGACCTATGCCAAAGGCAGCCTGCTAGGCTGTGCCTGGATTCCTGACCCATGGAAACAGATAATAAATGTTTTAAGTCATTCAGTTTTGGGTAATTTCTTCCATAGCAATTGATAACTAATATAACAAGCAAATATGGTTTGTGCATTCTTCATAATTTTATATAAATAGTAAAATACCATATACCCAGTTTTGTACCTTGTTTTTTTTACTTACTATACCTTGGAGATCATTCTGTGTGAATATGTAAAGAACTTTAATTTTTTCTAAAAAAACCCCAAAACTTGGGTTTTTAATTTTGTGACCAGTCTTTATGGGTTTGACTTCCCTGTAGTCTTTGCAAGTAACATTTTTCTTTCCTTTTCTAAATGCTTCAGCTTCCAAGTCTTTCAACATTACCTATCAGTAACTCATTCAGAAACTTGCTGACAGGAATGAAAGTTTTCCCTCAATGTTTAGCACATTAGGTATTCAATCGATTTCTAACCTTGGAATCTGTCTGGTTCAACCTCTTCAGAAAGTAAACAACCGTCTTTTGCCTGACTAGGGAAAGAATGATTTTTGGCTGCACAGGGAGGAGGGAATTGATGGGGGAGAGGGGATCAGGCATTCCAAATATTCCTCATACGGACTTATGCAACGATGGAGCTGTCTGCACTACCTGTCTGCTCACCTCCAGCACCTCCAGTTTTTAAGGCTACGAGATGTTTATTATCAACTGCCTTTCTGCACTCTTGAAAGTTTAGAAAGTCAGTTGTTTTCCACTTTGCTAAATTAGTTACTACTTATCCCACTATTCAAGCTTCTAGCATTTGTGTTGGTCTCTTTTGTTTGCTTTTATATTCTCTGTTTCTGGGGCATTTCCTATTCTTTTGCTTTCATTTGGTGAGAGTTTCTCAGGGAGAGGAATAAAATACATGTGTTTAATGAACTATATTTAAGTAGATATCAGAGCTTCTTTGGGGCACAAAAATGCCAAATTCCAAGATTCAACATTCTTCTCGACAGAAGTATTTCTGATCTGAGTCAAACATAAGAGCTTTGAGAACTTTTTTTGTGCACAATTTGCATCCTTTTGGCCCCACCTCTTACTCTGGCCACTGCTGTGGTAACTAGTTCCCTGCAGGCTTACACTAGCTGCATGTAGTTTTATTCTGATAGTGCCTTATCTAGCCTCTGGTTCCTGCCCTAGAGCTTCCAGATGCTGGGGATGGGGGGAAAGAGGGAACACCACAGAATCTCTGAAGACTAATGCAAGGGAAAACAGAAAGTCCAGGGGAGTCGATATTCATGGAGTCATCTTTGACCAGTGGGGGATGGGAGTCGATATTCATGGAGTCATCTTTGACCAGTGGGGGATGGGAATCAATGAATAAATGCTTCCTTCTTTTGTACTTGGCAAACAGTTTTGAGATGACTTTCAGGAGGAGATTTCGCTCCTCCTGTTCCGCAATCCTGCTCGTTGGGATCACTTCCCAAATAACTCTTTGTACAAGGACTTTGTTTTGTGTTTAACTCTCAGGGGAATCTGGGAGAAGATACTTGGTATCAGAAATGACACTAGAAAGCAGGCCCTCACGGGACTTTAGAGCTGGGTCACTTACCAGTCAGATGGCAATAAGAACCCCATTGCTAATTCTAGCCACTCAAAAAAATACTATGGTACCTTATCCACTTTCCAAATTTAAGTCAATTCACAGATTCAGATCCCTTTGTTTGAAACCAGGTACTTTTCAGAAAGTATGTTATAAGTGTATAGTTAAATATTTTCTATTCTCTTTCCCTGGAGGGACCTGCAGATATTTGGCATGGGGAGTCTATACTGGGGAAGAAAATGAAATATTCAGATTCAAAGAATTTCTCCTGCGATATGGTATCCAAGTTAACACTGATATCAGGGAACCCAAAAACTCTGCCATGGACCTCCAGACATAGTGGGTGCTTTTGGGGGCCCTGTGTTAAATGGAATTCTTTACCAAGTCTGTCTCATAATGGGTCCAGCGGGTCTGTGAACTCATCTTCTGATCTCCCAGTCCCCAAGGGCCTAATACGTAAAACTTGTACTGAAAGAATCCTCACATTGGTGTTCTAATCAGTATGGCGAAGGCCTTTAGAGTAGGAAAGGCCAAGTGGAAGCTCCTAAAACTGCTTCTCCCCGCTGTCCTGCCTCTTCACCAGGTTAATACATTAGAAGCAAACAACATGCCAGGAGGGATTTTAGAGATGGACTCCATCAATGGAAGATTTAAAAGATGTAGACATTGTGGTTATCATCACTTCCCCTTTCATTTTGCCTGTATACTTCCTGCAAAATTTGGATAGCTCATAGTAGACTGTGTACTCTCAGAGACTTAACTAGGTATTAACTTCAACTGTATCCCATTATCCTGGATATGGTATCTTTCCTGGTTCAGGTCAGCCCAGCCTCTCATACTTGGAAAGCTGCTACTAATCAGACAAATGCATACTCCTCAGTCCCCATTAAAAGGGAGGATCAAAAGTAGTTCACCTTCACACGGGCAAGACAACGGTGCACATTCATGCTCCTACTTCATGACTTTCATCAGATTCTCACATGGCATCTTGCTAAATGATGAGCAGAAAGTAGCAAGAACCATATATGCCCTAGTAGAATCATGTTTCCTCAAAAAACGGGGATAAATCCCAAGAAGATTTAGATTTGCCCCATTGGTGGAGTGTTTAGGGACCCAGTGGTGTGGAGAATGCCAGGACATCCTTTCTAAGATAAAAAATGAAAGACTGCACCTCACACCTTATACCATTAAGAATGATGCACAGAGCTTGCTTTCCTAGCAACTCTGCACTTTGAGGACAGGAGATGAGAATATTTTTTAAAGTTACTTCATGGGCTTTTTTGATTTCAAAGCAGGCTTTGAATTGGCAGTTGGTTAACCTGAATCTATTTTCTTTTTTCAAGGCTTCCAATTCTGCTAATAGCATTCAGGCTGATCCACAATTTTTGTGGTCATAATTGTTCCCATAATTGCTTATTTTTCAAACAACACAGCATTTGCACAACACATTGCCTCACCCTCCACCAAATATTAAATTCAAATGAAAGCCTTAGTACTTGAGATGCCTTTGCATGCCAGGAATTTTCACCCCACTTACTACAAATAATTTGAACCCCATTGCTTTCAGATTAGTGAGGAATTGAGTACCAAAATTTCATCCTGAGGGTTTGCTTTCTAGGTTCACTCTTCTTACCAACTGTCTGTGTGATAGGCAGAATTCTAAGATGATCCCCAGTGACCTTTGTCTTTGTATAATATATATCCCTTTGAGGGTGGGTAAAATCTGTGAATATATTACATTACATGGCCAGAGGGATTTTTTTAAAAACAATGTAATGTGAACTCCCTCTTTTTCTTTTTTTAATCTTTACCTGAGGACGTTGTTTTCACTGCTTGGAGAGAGAGAGAGAGAGAGAGAGGAACATTGATTGGCTGCCTCCTGTATGTGCCCCAACCAGGGATCGAACCTGCAACCTAGGTATGTGCTCTGATCAGGGAACACATTGGCAACATTTTGGCTTATGGGATGACTTTCCAATCAACTGAGCCACATTGACCATATACTTAAGTTCCAAAATCAGTTGACCTTGAGATAAGGAGATTATCTGGGCAGGCCTGACCCAATCACATGAGCCATTCAAATCTGGATCTAGAGATAAGAAATATAGCAGTCAATGAGATTTGAAACACAGGAACGATGTGATGTGCTATTGCTGGCTTTGAAAATGAAGGGAGCCACATGGAAAGGAAAAAAGGTGGTCTCTGGTTGCTGAGAACACCCAAACTACAGGAAGCAAAGAAATGGGAACTTCAGTCCTAGAACTCTGAGGAATTGAATTCTGCCACAACCAGGTAAGCCTGGATGAAGACTCCAAGCTCAAGAGGAGACCTCAACTTGGTTTACACCTTGATTTGTTAGAACCTTAGCAATAAATCCAGCCTCACCATGGCGGACTTCTGACCTACAGAGTTGTGACCTGGTAAATAGGTGTTGTTTTAAGCCACTAAGTTTGTGGTAATTTGTTACACAGCAGCAGGAAAAAAAAAATACAGTCTGGATGTTTATTGCCTAGACAGCAGAGCCTGAGGTCATGGCTTATGTGCTCTTACTTTATAAGGGAGCACAATCCCAAATAGGAAGCAGGAATAAGGGAAAAGTATAGGGAGACAGGGAAGGAGGAAAGTGCAATGCAGTAGTGTTTATTAAGAGTCACAGATTCCTTAATTTTGGGGGATGATTTATTGAGAGACATATAACTGGTTGATTCTAAGGACAGTATTCCCAGGGGAGAAAAGGGGAAGAATTATTTGTTGGCTTCCATCTCCCTCTGGTCAAAGATTCTCCCCACTGAGTGTTCATTCTCCTGAACTTCCTGAGTGTGTGTGTGGAGGTACTGAGTGTGTTCTGTGGGGTCTTGCACTGCAGTATCAACAGGAAAGCCACAGGACACAAGGTGAAAGATATGCATGAAGCGAGTTGTTATTGATCTGTCTAAGTGGAGTTGGTTGAATTTACATAGAATTGGCTGCCACAGTGTTGGCTGAGCTGGAACAAAAGGTCAAAAACCACAGAGAAAAATAAGACCATGAGGATCTGAAGTGGCATGTAAGATGTGACTGATACAGTAGGAATGTTGTCTTGGTGTCCTCTTTTATGTGAAGAAAGCTGAAGAAGTAGTTAAATTTTTATTATGTTTGGATTTATTACTTTCTTTGACAGAGATCACTAACTGCAGTTTCAAAATCTCTCATAACATTTGTTGTAAATAAGATATCTAATCCTGCTGGAGCATCTCCATAAAAATTACTCTAGGTCTCTCAGGGGCACTTTGATGTCCCAGAGAAAACTAATCATTGTCAACTCTTTTCTGAGAGAACATGATAGCTTTCTCTTAGAATTTTAACTTTTTCTGAACATGGTTTCTTGTTTAGTACAGAGCTTGAATTGGAGAGTGTCTGAAGAGATCAATACAACCCTTTGATCTACATGGCATTCTCCAAGAGTAAACATAGATTTGGAATATCAACCCTTCTGAAATTAAAATTACATTGACTTTTGCCTTCCCCTACCTAGAAGACTCCAGTTTTCTCCTTAGTCTCTGGGCCCAGGGAAGGGATAAGCTTTCTTTGGATGGTTTTAATTATTATTACAGAGAAAACATATCCCAGAAGTCTCTCAGAAAATTGCCCCGAGAGTGGTTTTTTTTTTGGCTAGAATAGTATTACTTTTTCACCCCTAGCTGCAAGAGAGGCTGGGAAAGGTAGGCTCTGGCATTTTCATAGGCAGTTATGGGAGGTAGGTTCTGACACTGATGAAAAAGGGGAGAGAAATGGCTGTTGGAAAGGCAACCCCGAAATTATGTTTTCTGTTTTCTCAATGTCTATTGGTCCTGTCTTTTTGAGATTTATTCTAGAAAACTTGACTAAAACTGAAGGTAGTGAATCTTTTCAGCCGTATATTTACAGACCAATTTTAGGATTGGTAATTTCCATTAATGGCTCATCTCATCCGTTATGTGTTGATTCTTACAAGGTTCACTCTCAGAGGGTGATCTTAGTTTTAAGGTCAAGGGGCACCTTTCTCTCCCCTAAATATTAATGAAAATAGAGGTCACAATTTTCAAACAGTTTTGAGTTTGAATCTCTATTGTTTTTGGGTTTGAATGCCTTCATCTACTTTATATATTTGTGACTTCTTTGATCCTTGAAGCATGTGAGCTTGCAACTGCTTGGAAAGAAATACATTGCATAAGGCATTTATTCATCTTCAGTGGGTAAATCGCATGTAAGAAAACACAGGTTAATTTTCCAGACTAGAGACATTTCTTAAAGTACCAGTCATTTTTAATCTTGATTCTTTTGAATGGAAATTTTTCTAATATATATCCTAGAGCCCATTGAACATAATTTAAACAAGTACCTGGAATATGGCGCAGGAGCATAACTACCTTTTTTCTCACATCTATTATGGGAGGTTTTTAGGAATTCTAAAGCAAGGCAGAGCTCCTGCCGCCTGGCATTTCTGCCTGCTGTGCCTGCATCTATGATCTTTTCCAGTTAGCTTCTTCATATCTGCATGGGCTTTAGAAAAAGATCACTGAACTCAAGAGAATTGTCTAAAATATAAGTAAGTGGTGTTTGACCTGTGGATTCTTTTAAGTTTCCCATTGGTTTCTGCCTCATGCAGCTGCCAAGTGACCTATGCCTGCATTTTATGTCACTGCCATGGAGGAGAGGATCTCCTCGGGAAGACCCAAGGAGGAGGGAAACCTGTGAGAACTTCAGTCAGCATCCTAGAGTTCTAATACTATTCCCTCATTTGATGGAGAAATTTCATCATACAGTCAGTTAGTGGAAGAGCCCATACAGGAATGCAGAACTTGGGTGTTTCACTCCCTGTGTGCAGAGATGGACCTCTTTGGGTAGCGTGCCCTGATTCTCCCACATCCAGTGGACATCCCATGGGAGAGAGCTGGGAGTTTTGTCTTGCTCAAAAGCATATTCACAGCACCCTGGAGTTTCACACTGGGTGATCAATGGTAGTGGGATGATTGAATACTCTATTTTTTCTGTTTCTGGGCTTTTTGGTAAATTCTTACTCTCACTAGAGTTCAGACTCAGAGAATGTACTGTGGAGAAGAAGCAAAAAAGGAGAACTCTAACGTGGAGAACTCTTAGAGGAAGAGGGGAGAACTCTTAGAGGAAGAGGGAACTGTTAGAAGAAGGGGGGGAGTTGAAGTATTTTGTAGAACGACTGCAGTAAGAAAACTCTTCCTTGTTGCGGATAGGGTACAGTGAGGCCATTCTCCCTGCTCTGTGTGTCTGTGTGAAAGAGCTTCAGGTAGTTATCTTATGGCCTCTCCTTACCCTGAGATGAAAAACTGAGCAGCTCTGTATAGTTTCTTCCTTTCTTTTGGAAAGACCCTCCTGCCTATTCTGCTCTGCCATATTTTAAGGACCTGCCCTTGAGCAGGAGGCCTGTGGGGGTCCAATTGTGCCTGTCAAGTCAGAGGTAAAGCCGTACAAGCCTCCTGTGGCCACGCGACAAAGCCATGTCCTGCTATCCACGGTTTTTATCAGTAATCAAACTGATGTTCTAATCTTCTTCTGTCTGAGCTCTGTGTCTGCCTCTCAGTTAAGCCATCGTAGGTTGACCCTCAAAATCTCTCAGTAGCATGGCTGCTGGCATTGATTTTGTTGAGAAGCTGGAATTTCTTGCTTGAAAACTAAATTACAGTAATTATTACCATTGATGTACATGTCAGGTACCAAGCTAAACAGCTTACATGTATCATGTTGCCGAATACTCCCTGCAATCTGGAGAGCTAGGTACCATTATCATTTGATTTCATAGGTGAAGAAGCAGTTTTAGAGAGTTAAAAAATTTCTCATGTCCAATGTGGCTAATAAGCAGTGAAACCAGCTTTTGAACTTACTTTTATCCTGTTCTTAGTTTTGCTCTTATCTGCAAGTTATGTCTCCCCCAGTTATTCAAGTAAAATACTGTAAGGAGGAGAACAAGAAGGTTTTGGAAGAAGTAAAGGAATTCCTGGGAAAAGTCAGTATGGGCTAATCTTGGGTATTCCCAAGCAAGAAGTTGTCCTCTAGAAAATGCTGGCTTGGTTTGGTCCATTTGGATGAATACATTATCTGCAATTATTTTAAGTAAGTATATTTCATGAAAAAAATCTGCTTTTATACTCACATTCAGAGAGCAGTTTGGATTTCAGAAAGATTTTTTTCCTCCCTTGTTACTCCATGTCTCTCTCTCTCTCTTTTTTTTTTTTGCCTTGCTCTCCTTTGTCTAGAATTGGCCCTCAAACAAGCAACACCTGCTAATTCACGCTGGTTCTCAGTGTTTTGGGACAATTTTTTAAAGCCTTAGTGTGCCTAAGTGTCTCCATTTGACAGTATCAAGGAATTGTTAACACTGACTTCTCTATCTGTGTGTTGAGTTAAGATTAATTATATAAAGTTTGTAGCACATTTTGAAGGTATGTGAATCTATGCTAAGCTTTTGTGTCTATACAGGTTTCAGTATTTTTATACCATATACATATTTAATTTATTTATTTTTTGACCATATCTAGTCTTACTATTTGTTTAAATTTTACTTTTCAATTATCGTTTATGTTCAATTTTATTTTGCATATGTTTCAGGTGTACAGCCTACTGGTTAGATAATCGTCTACTTTACAGAGTGGTCCCCCGGCACTGTGCATAGTCATTACAATACTCTTGACTATATTTCCTGTGTTGTGCTCTATGTTATAGCCATGTATTATATGAACATTTACATTTAAGCAGCATTCTCCATTTTTCCTTGGAGAATGGTTTCTACACGTGGAATCTTCTAAGGTAATCCCAACTCAAATTTTCCTTTCCCACGTTTATAACACTTGAAGCATTTGTAATGATCTTTGCTGAGTCAGTCTCCTTGGGGGAGGAATGAGTGTCATCATCTCAAAATATGCGAGCAAAATCCAGCCCATTCACAGGTGGTAACTTGCAAAGTAGGGTTGTTCCCAGGCAGCTGGGAGAGCAGCACAGGCAGAGGCAGGAGGGGCGGGAGGGCGTTGGGAAATGCTCCCTGGAGGCTGACAAGATGGGAACACCTCACAGCAAGCAGTTCATGTATCTTGAGCAAAAATCCAGCAGGCACAAGGAAAGAGTAAAAAAGGGGGAAACCTGTCCAGGTATAGGGTGAAGGATGAATAAAAACAGGGCTGTGAGAATTGGTTTTTAAAGATTGGTACTCCTGCCTGGATTCTTGTTTTCCTACATAGTAAAGCTTTACTCACTAATGTATTTCAATAGCGAAACCAGGCCCCCAGGATTACTCAGGAGAGCACAAATCATTGGGAGGGGAGGCTGAGGTGGAAAGTCACACCTCACTGCTGAGTTTGATGGGCTACCTGCAGGCTTGTTGAACAAGCCTCTGATTAGTGTAGAGCTGTCCAATGGAAAGTAAATGAATCACTCTGGGAGCTGTGGCAAAGGTCATCTATGTGACAGTGGGGAACCTGAGAAATGCAGTATAATTGTCCTCTAGAAAATGACAGCAAGTGTCGCCATTCCTCACCCCAAACCTGTCTCCTGTACTGTTCTGTATTCCAGCTAATGTCACCAAAACGATTACCTTGTCCTTTGTTAACCTTTATCCTAACCTTCAAGGCTGCTTGGGTTCTGCTGAAGTACAGGTTTATGCACAGCCTAGAGGCAAAGACACAAAATTCCTGTCGACTGCACAAATATCCTTTAGCTTTCAAAAATATCAAAGTGTGACTGAGGAGTCATGCAGCAGTTTTCTGCTGAGAAATTCCAACAGCAACTCTCTACCTCCCCCCTCACCACCCAGCAGTTTATTGGTCTGGGTCAGGATTTATTTAGATTTGTTTTCCCAAAGTAATAGTGTTTAACTAGTAATTTATTCCAGCTTTTTGAGCATTTGCTAATATGTGATGGGAAGCTTCAAATTTAACGGACTTGTGTTAGTGAGTGTTAAATAGAAACTAACCTGCCATTAGTACATTATTTATTCTTTCTTCTCTAGGACGGACACCAATTTGTCATGTAGAATACATCCTTTCTTGAGCAAGGAAGGGAAACAGATGAACAGAACAGTTTTGTTTTTTTTTTTCACCTCAGTAAACCAGGAAATGATCTTTCCTCTCTCTCTCCTAATGTTTTATTATCACAACTTGCCCAGACAAAATTTGAATGACTTGCCCTTCAAGATTCCTTTTTATCATTAGAATGTGAAAGGGAATTAAAAAATAAAGACAGAACCAGTTGATACGGTTTAGATTAAAAATGAGGAGGCACCGAGAGCAGAGAGGTTGGACTGTTCCCTCTAGGCAAATGCTGCCAACAGAAATACAATGTGAGCCATAAACACAGTTTTAAATTATGCAGTAGCCAGCCCCATTAAAAAAAATAAAAAAAACCCAGGTAAAATTGATTCAAAGAATATATTTTCTTTAACTCAATATATCCAAAATATTACATTTCAACATGTAATAAATATAAAAACTATGTGAGATATTTTGCATGGTTTTGTACTAAATCTTTAAAACTCAATGTGTATCTTCGATGCAGCGTAAATCGAATTAGCCAAATTTCAAGTCTCAACACTCACAGTTGTTAGAGGCCACCATTTCGGACACCCCAACTCTAGGTTGTTACCAGCTCTCCTCTGTGGTGTCTCACTGGCTCTGCTTCGGAACTCAGAGCCCAGATCTTATGGAAAGCCAGGCTTCGCTTGTGTATTTTTAAAAGCATGCTATTGGTTTCCTTTTTAGCTGTAATCTTCATTTCCTGTTGGTTCAGCCCACTTGGAATAATATCCTAAAAATTGTTTCTGGGTAAAAGGAGTTAGAGGAAACTGGATTGTGTCAGGGGAAAGGATCAAAGCCAGGCTTTCTAAATGGATGGCTATTTGTTTAGACCTGACGCTTTTTTCTCATGTGGGACATCCCCCAGCTGGTTTATTGTAGGAAAAAATGTTTATAATGTAACAAAGTCTATACTTTAACTCCTAGTCAGAATGCAGGAATTCATATCAGCTAGTTAATAAATAACATATACTTTCACACTTTATTTTTCAAAAGCACAAAGAAGCATATCACTGGCAACACCGCAGTGTAGAAGGCAGGCTCATCCCCAGGAGTTTATGGAGCGGCCAACAGCATGGAACGGGACAGGTGTCCCACCGGGTCTCTGCTGCACCTAATTGTCTAGAATTCAGGAATGTTATACTTCTGACTCTTTGGTTTCATTCCCTTCTCTTCATTTTAAGGTTTAGGCAGGGAGTTCTAAGTCTTTTTATTTCACCCACCTTCTCACCAGGTACAAGATGCATAGTCCCTAATCCTTAGCCACATTTTGGAGCACGTGTTGCTCTTCACCTGGAGTATAATTACCGTGGCAGGCAGATGAGTTGTAGGTGAATGAGCCTTTCACTTAAAGTCAGAAGATCCAGGTCCTGTCAACTCTTGATTACAAGACTTTGTAAAAGTGGCTTGGTCTTGCTAAGCTATTGTGCCTTCATTTGTAAAGTGGCAGTAATAATGTGTACCTCACAAAGCTGTTGAAAGGATTAAATAAGGTACGTGTAGAAGAGCACTTAAGAATCTGTAAAACTTGGTACATACTTTAGTTGTTAATAGTGGTCTAGTGAGTTCCAAGATATATTCCTTCTGAATTTCCTGGCCATTCCAATTCTTGTTCAAGTTCCTGGGGCTCTTAACCCCACCCTATTCAGAGTCTCAGTTCTGCCAGTTTTGTCTACCTCGTTTCAGACTTTCTGGTCCCACAATCCTTGTGAAGCAGCAATAGGTCACATGATCACATGCCTGGCCACACTGAGCGCTGGGGTAGACACCTGACTCAATTTTTTTCTCCTTGGCATTGGAAATTGGAACCCACAGTTTATTAATTGATGGAATTTGAATAGTTTAGAATATCGGTTCTCAAGTGTGGTTCATGTTCACCTGGGAGTCCCTGAGATTGTCACAGGGAGCCTACAACATCAGAACTATTTTCATAATAATGCTAAGAGGTTACTTGCCTTTTTTTACTGTGCTTTTTTTTGCAGATGATATAAAAATAAAAAGTTAGCATCTTAGCATGCCACTATCTTAGTAGGTAGTGGCACCAAACTATAGTCATCATATTTTTTACCATCACACATTCACAGTAAAAGAAAAAGAAGAGGAAAAGGCTAGTTTCACTTGTGTGTTTTTGATGAAGCGTAAAATTATTAATTTCATTAAGTCTTGACCCTTGAGTACACATCTTTTTAGCATTCTGTGTGATGAAATGGGAAGTTTGCACGTTTTACTTCTACTGAAGAACAAAGTAGGCAGCTTTTTTTGAGGAAAACTACTTATGTGACTGAGTTGGAACTAAACAAGTGGCTTTTTGAAAGGAGCACCGTTCTTACTTGAAAGAACAAACTAGGGTTTTTCAGGCCGGGCAGACATTTTCTTGAAAAATGCATGCTTTCTTCAAGGAAAGTACACAATAGCATTTTTTTTTTGCCAATAATAGTTTGAGTTTCCAAGTGAAAACTAGTATTTTGAAAAACTTACAGCTGCCATCATGAGCTTCACAGATTTTCAATATTTAAAGATTTTTCTGATGGGATTAGTGGTGATGAATAAAAAATATATGAAATGTGTTGACCTTTTGAAGATATGAATACTCAGTGAAACCATATTTTCCAAATAACAAATACATAGGTAAGAGATCTATTCAAAGTGATTTGACTAATGGATTTTAATGTAGCAGTAAGAAAATTCATTGACATGATTTTAGATTCCACATTGTATCTAAACTTTGAGAAATTGCCACTTGTTAATTTTGGTGTATTATCAAAGATGATTCATAATCACTTGAAAAGCTTATTAAAATACTCTATTCATTTTTAGCTACATGTTTCTGTGAGACTGAATTTTCTTCATATACTTCAACCAAAACAAGATGTTACAAATTGAATACAAAAGCAGAAGTAAGAATTCAGCTATCTTCCATTAAGCAAGGATGTGCAAAAATGTCAAACAATATTATTGTTATCATTAAAATTTCTTATTTGTTTGTTTTTGGAAAAGCAAAAAGAAATCATGGGCAGCTATGTTTAGCCCATGTATGTGCAAATTAATAGAGGAAGCTACTATTTAGAGAGCGAAAGACATAGAGGTGCAGAGAGAAGCAAAGATGAGAGAGACCATGAGAACATGGAGGTGGGGGGTTGGTGAGGGGGGAGAGAGAGAGAGAGAGAGAGAGAAGGAGAGGGAAAGATTCCTGATGACTTCTGTACCAAGCTGTAATCTCTCTTAAAGCCTGGTCATGTGGCCCCAATTCTAGATTTCCATGTATTCTACCATAAACCTTCTTTTATTTAAGCTGACTTGAAAAGGATATCTTCCTTATGTGGTTGTTCTAAATCTCAGTCCGCAGACTCAGGTGTGCAAGAGATGTGACCTTTTAAAATTTTCTCTAAATCAACTTAATTTTATCTTTGGGCCTACATCTTGCTGGGTTGCTGAGTCATTCTTGGTTTTTTTCTGCCCATTTTTAGGTTATATCAAAACACTGAGGAGCTTGGTCTGGGAGAGCTGCTCCCTTGAAGCCTCTAAATATAGCCAGACTCATCACCAAGTGACAATCACCCTGGAGTGGCTTCTCCCTGCCAGGAGGAAGAGCAGGCTAGTAGTCCCTTCTCCGTCCTGGTGAAGCTTGTCCTGATCATGTACAGGAAACCAAAGCCATATTCAGATGGAATCTTTCCATGTGGGCTTCTTGGAATATTTACAGAGGGGAATGGAAGTTCTGGGATTCTGATCCCACAGATGCCAGAGTCGGGAGGGAGAGTCCAATTGCTCAGGGACAACATGTTGCATTCTCACTCTCTCTTCCCACTCTCTGCCCCATCTTTCATTTTCAAGGATTAATGCCTTCTGTCTGTGAACATGTGTTTCCCTCTACTCTCCCTTCACTACGCTCCTGGTAGTAATAATGGAAGAATCTTTGTGAGCTTTGATGGCCGGGGACGAATTTTGGGAACACCATCATTCTGGTCCATACCACGTACTTCCTAATAGTAAGATCAGTTCTTCCACATTCGCCCCTTTCTTCCTTTATTTTCTCATGGCAACCATCCCTGCTGTCTCTCATCCTTGCATGGCTGGATACAACTGCGCTCCTTACCTCAGTGAGCCATTCTGCACACAAACGAGAAGAGTCCCCCAGAGCTGCAATGTTCAGCATGTCATGCCATTCATACCAGTGCTTAGCACATTTAGCTTCTTTTGAAAATCGATTTTGTTTTGTGAATGGCTTGTCTTCCTTTGAAAGTGAAGACTATTTTTGTTTGTTTGTTTGTTTCCATGTATCCTCCACGTCCATCACAGCAGAGGGAGTCTGCTGCTGCTTTAACGGCAGCATGAAAGGGGTCTTTGAGTGGTTGTAGTTAATTCATTCAGTAGCTTGTATTTAGCACCTGTTGTTTGCCTTACTCTGCTGAGTGCTGAGGTCTCAGAGATGAATTGGCTATGTCTGTCGTGTGCCCATAACCATGCAGCATGATAAGTGCAAGAACAGCCCAATGGTTGAGCTCCTGCCTTCTCTGTGCATCTGTTCTCAGCCACCTCAGGCTAGTTTAGCATTTCCTCCCTGCTGTCTAGCCCCCTCAGGATGTACCCACTAGTGCATTTAGCATGCAATCTGCTATATATGGAAAAAAAAATATAACATTTTATTATGGAAAATTTCAAACACACATACAAGGAGAGAGAGCAGTGTAAAAGTCTCTCCCTTCAATGATTATGAACGTTTTGCTTTTCTGGCTTCATCTATCCCCTCGATTATTTTTCTTGGGTGAAATTTAAGGCAAATCCTAGATATTATTTCATTCACTAACATTTCAGAATATATCTCTAACAGATAAGGACTTTTTGAAAAATGTAACTGCAAAAAAATGATCATACCTAACAAAATTAACAATAATTCTTTAATGTCATCTAATATCTGGTTCATGTTCATTTTTTTTCTCTCGTTGTCTCAAAAATGTTCTTTTATTTATAGTTTGTTTTCGAAATTAGGTTCCCAGTTGAATTTGGTTAATATGTTTCTTAAGTTTCTTTTAACTTGTAACAGTTCCTATCCCCACTCCCTCTCCCCCAGCCCCATGTATTTGTTGAAGAAATCAGGTCAGTTGTTCTGTTTCATAATCTGGTTTTGGCTGATTCCACCCTTGTGGTGTTTTTACCATGTTCTTCTGTTCCCTGTATTCCTATCAATGTCCAGTTAAATCTAGGGACTTGATTACAGTCAGGTTCTATTTTTCTGATAAGAATATGTCATAGGTGTATATCTATAATTATACCACACCCAGAGGCATGCAATATCCTGCTATGCTGTACTCTCATGGTCTGTTTTCTTGTCTTCCCTGTTTGGCTTGCTGTTCCTTGAGGAGAACGATTCTTGATTATTTTGGATCCCACCATGTATAGCCCTTCCTCAGTCCAGCCGCTGAAGAGCTCTTGAGTAGCTCTGCCACAGGAGCTGGGAAGGGCTTCCTGCGGGACTTGGGTCTTGAAGGATGAACAGGTGTTTGTCAGGCAGATGATGGGGCAGACATCCCAAAGAACAGACCTGGGTGAGTTCTGCTTGATCCTTGCGGGCGTGGTCATATTAGGAACAGAGGAGACAGGAGTAATGCAGTGAGACTTACTTTAATCCTGGTGGTTATATGAGCAGAAAGTGTTGGGGACCACTTTGTGTGATATTGGGAATTGTAACTCTGCATGAGCTATGCTGTGAAAAGGGCCTGTAAGTCTCGACCAGAAAACTGGGAATGCTGGTAGGCAGACATGACCCTATGCTAGCACTGAGGGTTCCCATGGGAAGTCAGGTCTGAAAAATGCATGTAACCTTTGAAGCTTGCTTTGCTTTGTATAGTCCTGTTAATATATACCAAATGTTTAAACTCCAAACAGAAGGGGTGAATTTCTGAATTCAAGAGCCATACCTTCCAGACCTTCTGACAACAACAAGTCTAACAGACCCTGACCTGAGGCAAATCTCTCTGTTCCTTCAAGTGTTATTTATGATCCCTATTTGCTTTCTGTAAATAAAGCCTTTAGGCATTGATTGATAAGCTTTGCATGCAACTGAATACCCCTGCACATACAGATGCCAATAAAAGCCACTTCAGGGAAGGGTTTGGGACATTCTCCACTAGAGGAAATCACCACCCCTTTCTCCTGGCAGACCAAGTGTGTCTGGGACGACTCATTTTTTCATCTGAGACAGCCAGTAGGACGCCACAGGAGGGGTACTCTCACAAGAAAGTATCTCACAAAATATTGATAAGACCATTTCTCCACTGTCTTAGGTTAATTCCAGCCCCACTAGGGACTAGGCAAAGAATTGAGAAAGCCCCATGAACCTTAAGCAATGGTTGGTGGGAGGTGGTGTTACTAGCACTTGAGGGATTGGGATGAGTCATCTCAGGCATCACCAACCTCATTCATCCCCTCATTCATGGAGAGAAAAGAAGCAGATCTGCAGAGGGACAATTCCAGAGTCAAGCCTAGCTCACACTCTAACTGGCTAAGTGACCTTGGGCAAGTCCTCTAACATTTTTGAGCCTTAAATTTTTTTAACTTTAAAGTGGTGATAATAACACCTCAAAAGCTGGTTGTGAGGAACATGTAAGATCACATACCTTAAGCATTTAATATGGTAACTGATACAGCTTAGAGATGAATGCATTGTAATTCTCTTTATTTTATTCTACAGGCATTTAGAGGAACTAGTGACTACAAGGCACTGTGCCAGGCACGGGGGACACAAAGATGAATCCGTTGCAAACAGACTGGGCCCTCTGGGAGCCTGCAGTCCTGTAATAGAGGAGACAAGGTAAGTGGTAAGTGCGCAAATCGTTGTTACACTCTTTAGAGAGCGTGAGGTGCTGTGTGAGAGGTGGAGCTAAAAGCGCAACAGGATAGCCATGGCTTCGCCGTGTGTGTCTGAGGTGAACTGATTTCATTCATGGCAGGGGGTGCCCTCACTAGATTAAAGCAAGTTCTGCTTTTCTTGTTACAACATGTTTAAATCTCTAATTTGGATGTTGAAAAGGGGAAAAAACCCAGAAAGGACTTTTCTGCTTCAGTAAGAAATGGGGCTGTTTACCAAAAGGGCCCAGCATCCTCCCTGACCTAGGGGTGAGGCCACACCTGGCTCCCCCATCTCTGTAAAGTCAAAGCCTCTTGGGGGATGGGTGGTCCAGGTGCGGTAGAGCCCAGCTTTTTGGATCAGCAACCTTAATCTGATTTGTTTCATCTGGGATGCTACAAAGCTCCACTGGTTGATCCAGTAGGAAGTATAAACCACAGCCTGAGCCGGAGGGTAATTGGGAAGAATCCCCTGCTGTCACACAATGAGAAATCAGTGGGGCACATATTACCTGCAGGGGTGGAGGCTCTGAAAGCAATACTTTCTCTGCCGAAGAGAAGGGTAGACTCTGCAAGGATTTGTCTCCAGGCAGCAGTACAGCCTCCTCTTCCGGCACCAGTGAGATTGATGCTCCCGTCAGAATTTCTGGCACCACCAGGTGAGAAGGGGCAGAGCCAAGCATGCCTCCTGGTGAAGGCGAGCCTCTCCCCAGGACCTCTGTGAGAACACAAGCCACGAATGCAGGGCTGGTGCTGAGTCGGTGAAGGGTGGGTGGCCTGAAGGACCGATCGTGTGTGTGAAACCTCAGTGATCCATATCCACTGCCTACACTGCACACACTTTGTGAATCTGACAGCCTGCGGATTTGGGCTGGAGTCGCAGCTTTATTAGGCATTGCAACAGCTGAATGGGCTTTTCTTTCCCTTTTAATTTTGAAACCCGAATTCCCCTAGCTAGTCTGAAAACTCTCAGGCTTTTCTTTCTAAAAACACTTCGGTTAAAACTGTGAAGTGTGGTACACTTATTGAAAAGATCAGAGAAAAAACATATAGCATCATGCAGGGAACACCCAGGTAATGATCACCCAGATCAAGAGGTATGCCTTTTCCAGCTCCCAGAACCACAGGCCTCCTCTACCCGCCCCTTTCCAGCCACACTTGCCCCACCTCCCTGATTTTAGTGCTATTTCCTTTCTCCTCTTTATGTTTTTGCCACTAAACTATTCATCTAGAAACAGTATAATTTAGTCTTGCATGCTTTTAATTTTATATAAATGGGATCATACAGCACACATAATTTCACTGCTGGTTTCTTGCACCTAGTACTGTATCTGTGAGGTGCATCTATGTGGTTCCATAGAGCTTGTTCATTTTCATGGATATATAGTATCCCATTGATAGGACAAACAACATATTCATTCTGTTGTTCCTGGACAACCGAGCTGTTTTTCGTTTTTGGCTCCTATCAATGAGGCTGCTGAGAACGTTCTCGTGTAGCGCTCCTGGCTCAGAATCTCCTCTTGAAAGGAAAGCTGTGATGTGGTTTCATGTGCTGGAGGCAGGGACCTTTGGCAACACTGAGATGCAGGGAGCTAACTGTGTATTCAGGGTGCTGCTGAAGCCCCTCTCCTCCTCTCCACTGGGTGGGTGGATGGGACTGGAGGTCATTCTTATTAGAATTCTCCCTAGAAGTCAAGGAGAAAAGAAGCCAGAACTTTCGGGGGCAGAATAAAGGGAACAACTTGAAAGGGTAGTGAACTGGAGATCAAAGAGCTCTTCATGCTGCTGGCTTTGATGTTAGTGTAACTGCACACACTGTGGTAATTAACTAACTTATCGTCAGAGCTTGCTGCGTTCCCACCTACCGTTGCCTAATCAGCCACCTTCTACTCAAGGCCAACACCATCATCATTAACAAATTCTGGGACTTGGAGTGAGGGTGGCCTTGGCTGCTGCAGGCACTCAGCGCTGTTGAAATAGCTTTGGGGAAGAGCTTTGAAGGCCACTTGGAGAGGCTGTAAAATCAGAGAGAGCTGGAACTGAAACTCCATAGAGATCATCCTAGGCAGGCTCTGTAACTGTTTATAGCCTTGCTGGGGAAAGTGAAGTTTTAATGGAAAAGAAGTGGTGTTTGTTTATGTTCCAGGGCATTGGTAGGCGGAGCAGGTTCAAAGAAGAATCCCCATTTTTCTCTTCTTTTCAGCCCCTTTTGTCTTTTTCAGCCCCATCTCTTCTGTTTTAGAAATTAATTTGCTTACTCTTCCAGTTTTGAGGAATTGATACACATATCCCTCCAACCTGCCTTTGACAATCAATACAGCCTTAAAGGTAACAAGAGCAGAACAGAGAAATGACAGGTTAAAAAGAGAAACATGGAAAAAAACCACAGTTGTTGAAACAGGCAAAACTAAACTGTGATGAGAAAGTGAGAAGAGTGGCATCAAATGGGAGGGGGCATTAGGGAATCTCCCAGGGAACCTGGAATTTTCTGTTTTTAATTTGTTAATCCTTACTCGAGGAAAATTTTTTTCTTTTATTGCCTTTAGAGAGAGAGGAAAGGAGAGAAGGGTGAGAGAGAAACATCCATCAGTTGCCTCCTATATATGTCCTGACTGGGGATTCTTCACGCCAGGACCGGGGATCAAACCTGCCACCTAGGGGTCAAACCCAAAACCTAGGTACATGCTCTGACCAGGAATCAACCTGCAACCTTGCAGTCCCGGCGGTGGGGGGGGGGCGGCGGGGGGTGTGTGTGGCGGGGGTGGCCGCGGGGATGCTCCAACCAACTGAGCCACACAGGCCAGGGCAAAACCTGGAATTTTTCAATCTTGGTCTTAATGTTGGTTACATGGGTGAAGGCATTTGTTAAAATCCGTCCCTCCGGGCACACTGAAAAAAGAAAAGGGCCACCAGGGAGCCTCTGTGTGCACTGGTCACCTGTGCTTTTACCTCCACCTTCCTCCATTACGCTGCAGTTGTCATATGTATCACACGTACGTGTGAAATAAACCATACAATACAATGCTATAGTTTTTACTTTAAAATATGCATTTTAAAGAAAATCAGAAAGAAAGAATATTTTTATATCTACCCACATATTTGTTATTTCTGAAGTTTCTTTTGGGAGATCCAATTCTCTATCTTCTCTCATTTTTTCTCCAGCCTGAAGAACTCCTTTAGGTATTTCTTGGAATGCTGACAGCAAACATTCTTAATTTTCATTTAAGTGAAAAATGTCTTTTTTCTTCAGTATGGAACGATATTTTCACTGGATAAAGAATCCTACTTTTTCCCTTCCTTCTCTCTCCCTTTCTCCCTTTTTCCCTCTCTCCTTCCTTCTTTCCTTTTTGCACTTTAAACACATTATTCCATTCTCTTCTGCCTTCCTTTTTTTTTTCCCCTGATGAGAAGTCAGATATCATTTGTATCATTGTTTTCCTATATATAATGTGTTGCTTTTCTCTGATGCTTTAAAGATTTTTCTTTTATCTTTGGGTTTTAGAATTTTGACTTACACATACACGGTATATATATTTTTATTCTGCTTGGAGTTCACTGAGATTCTTGAATTCATAAATGTACGTCCTTTACCAAATTGGGGGGTTTTTTGGTCATTAGTTTTTCTAAAGCTTTTTCTTCCCTCTCCTATTTTTTCTCCCTCTGGGACTTTAATTATATGTATGTTATACCTATTATTCCTTATTTTCTCGCAAGTCTTCGAAGTTCTTTTTACTTTTTCAACTTTTTCTCTTTGTTTTTAGATGGATAATTCTCTTGATCTATCTTCACATTTACTGACTCTTTTGTCATGTTCAATCTGTTGTTAAGCACAATCAGTAAATTTTTTTATTT
Source organism: Pteronotus mesoamericanus (assembly GCF_021234165.1). Lineage (NCBI taxonomy): Eukaryota > Metazoa > Chordata > Mammalia > Chiroptera > Mormoopidae > Pteronotus > Pteronotus mesoamericanus. Next base: position 46,233,150 of record NW_026555085.1, read on the forward strand.
CAAGTATATCTTTAACTCTAGTATTTCCTTTATAGTCTTTTATAATCTCTTCCTGTTATGGTGTTCTATCTTCTCATTCATGATATTTATTTTGTATATTTAAACAATTATAATCACTGCTTTAAAACCCTTATTTATTAATTTCAACATCTAAGTCATCTTAGGGTTGGTCTCCACTGATTGCTACTTTTCTGGTATGGAGTCATATTTTCTTGTTTCTTCTTATGTCTACTATTTTTAGATTGTATCATGCATATTTTGTGTAATACATTGTAGGAATTCTGGATTTCATTATATAACTTTGAAGAATGTTGTCTTTTTTTGTTTTAACAGGCAATTAATCTGGCTGATCTCAATTTCTAAATTTCCCTGTGAGGTATAGCAAGTGAAATTTCTGTTTAGTTCTCTTAGCCTCAGATGAGTTTCTTGGTATCTGGCCAACATATGTTTAGTTTATGGTTGGCCAGAGATTTGAACAGAGTTTGTACATAGAATTTGGGGCTTTTCTTTTGCAGCTCTTTTCTTTCCATTGTTTCTCCCTTCACTTACTATGCTATTGTCCTTAATTCTGTCTTCTGATTTATCAGCAAGTAAGCTGTCTATTCAAGTTTTAGCTCCTTCTTGATGCATCACTTGTGGACTGCCCTCCGACAAAAGGATGCAAAAAATTGTCAGTTATCTAGTCTGTGCCTGCTTTTGGCTTCTCTCAGACGGCTTAAGATATTATTTCTTGTGTTTTGTCCAGAGTTCATAATTGTCACTTTGGGAGGATTGATCTAATATGAGCTGCTGTGCCATTACTAAAAATAGAAACTGGTAATCGATTCCTGCCTAATGATCTTATGGCTTAATTTCTTATTCAATTTTTAAAAGTAATGTGGTAAAGCCACTGATAAGAATTTTTTTCTTCATCATTAGAAATACTTCCAGTGTAAGAAGATAGTTAATAATAATAAAAGTACAGTAATTTTTAAATTATGACTTAATAAATATGTTCTAGTTATGAAGATACGATGATAATGTTTCTTTGAAGACTGAATAGTTTCCTTAAAGAAGATTTAGAATAACCCAAAAATTTCAAGAGTCATTTATCTAGTGATTTTTTCCCCTTTCTATGGAGACTCTTCTTATTTTGCTCATGTCTAAACTTCATCCTCTAAAATCTTCTTTATATTAATTTGTACAAAGTGTGGGTGCTGAAATAGATTTTAAATTTTGTGGGGAGCTATGGTAAAAGAGTAGAGTTGGGTCTAAAATTAGAGAGTTTTTATTACTTTAAGGCACGATCTTGGAAGGATTCTCCTTGTCTTTATTTTTGGTGTAGACTAGAAATAAATGTTTGTGTGTTTTACAAAAATCCCATTCTGGCTTTCTGCATGTCATATAACACCATCCTGTAAAAATGCTAAAGTTTTCTTTGGTCATTTTATCATTCCATTTAACTCATGATTATGTAGGTCTTCATGGGACAGTAAAATTGGTACTATTGTCAGGACTCAGGGAAAGAAGTTGCTGAAATATATCATGGCTCTGCTTAGCCATGAATCCTGAGGTACTAAGGCTCCCAAACTTTTCCTGTATTTCATAAGATATAAAATGAGTAGAGCCCTGACATTTTAACCATGTGAAACTTTTCTGGGAGACAAAGATTTGTGGGCAACTCTAGATCCCTTGCTATTAGGGATTAAACTTTCTGATTGGTCGCTCCTCCAAGACATACTCTATTAATCTGAAACTTATCTATATTGCATTTTATCAAAGCTTGACTAATAATTCCAAAACCTTTTTGAATAATTAACATCTTAGCAAATAATGAAATAACAAATATTACTATATATGACAAATAAAATTTATTAATAAATAAAATATCATAAAGTAATATTATTGAGGACTCAAATACATGTTATTTAATTTTCTTTACCCAGTAACAGTATTTTCTTACACAATAAAACACTAAAGTATTTTCTTGAAGCACATCTTGGTGGTCAAAAGCAATAATTTTTTTCACAAAAGGTGATACATTCACATAAGTAAGAAGGGAAGAAGATAGACATTGTTTCATGTGAATACTAGCAATTATTATCCAGGGCCTACTTTCACTATATCCTGACAAACAACTGACCCAGGAGAAGTTGGGAAAAGTTGTATACTCCAAATTATGAAAGCATTCAACAAAAATGTGAGTCTTTTAGTTTTATGAAAAGTAAAAAATATATATAAACAAACATTTTATTATTTAATCCAAACATGGAAGTTTGCATTAGTTATCAGCTGTGCTTTGTTACGCTGCCAACTAAAATTTTTTTCCAAATGTTATCTGGTTTATGTAATTCTGGATTGATGTTTTGTTGCATTCCCTCATTAAAATTAAGCCAAGTGTACTGGATTTTAGTTGTTTGTTTTTGGAGATTATAGAGTGATGAGGAATCTAAATGTTTCCTTATGAAGCTTATGGGAAAGAGCTTTAGAGTAAAGATTAACAGAAGAAAAGGATATTCTTTAAATCAAGTAACTAACTTGCCAAATAACTGAGTTATTTCCTGGCTTTTTACCGTGGCATGTTACATGCCAGACCCTGGGTCAAGGTTTGGCAGGAGATAGTGGGATGAAGACCTGGGTAAAACTGATTAGCGGCCACATAAGGTAATGTCTTATCCTCTTCCTTTCTCACTTCTGTCTCTTGTAAAAGATGATTTGTTGTCTTAGGCCACACAGCATATGCTCCAAGGAAATACTTTTCTGTTTCATTTTAGAAGAGTATCCTGGCATTGGATAAAGACAATTAAGTGACTTGTATATTTTGTGTCCTTAACAGAAGTTATGAAATGAAGGTAAAGAAAGCTTAGGATAAGCCAGAGAGCAGTGATTAGCCTCCAACTTAACTACTTATGTGAGCCCCATATAGAACTGGTATAATTATAACTAGGTCCAAATATATTTTTGTTTTGCCAGCCTACTTAGAAGGCATTTCCAGAATGTCTCAGTGAGACCAGTCACTTTGTAAGCCAGCCATGAGGACGGAAGTACTTCATTTCCTCCAGAATCACTGTGTGCCAAATAGCTATCTTAGTGGTAGAGTTACTGGGTATTTTTTTCCTGTGGGATAGCGACACCTAAGATACAAGACATAAGTCATAATTTCTAGGACTCATTCTCCAAGTATAAAGAGAGATTCATCTACAATGGCTGTGAGCATAGATTTGACAAGTAACAAAATGTAATAAAAATAGCTAACATATTGAACACTCATGATACATCATGCATTATGCCAAGCACTTTACTGTCATTCCCTCCTTATGCCCCGTGAGTAAGTATCATTATTATGCCTCTTTAAAAATAGGGGTGCTGAGGCTGATAGGATTTGCTTGATGTCAGACAGCTAATATATAGAGGACCCAGCTTTTAATTTTTGGTCTGCCTTTCTCCAAAGCTCTTTTTTTTTGTTTGTTTGTTTTTGTTTTTTTGTTTTTTTGGTGCTGAAACCCAGGATCCAAAGCTCTTTTTAGTAACTTCATATTCTACTATTTGTCTGTGAAATTTGTCAAATTCAATTGACTCATGGGTTCATCAAATTAATAAAAAAATATTAATGTAGGGAACAGAATTGGATGGGCTAGTTTATACAGAGACAGAGAAAGTCTCTCCTACAAACCAAGTTGTTTGTTTAGATAAATGCCTGCTTACCTGCAGATGGTAGGTTAATCTGTGGTGGGCAGTTCTCATCTGGAGGCCCTTGAGAACTTTTCATGGCCATGTGTGATGAAACCTGTTTTAATAAGATTAAGACATTATTTGTTTTGTTTTCTGTTTTTTTTTCAGTCTCAGAAGTGTACAGTGGCGTTTTCTAGAGGGCATATGATTTGTGATACCGCATGAGATTGAAAGCAGAAAGAGATGTGACTGTATTAGAAATCTATAAAGCTAGACATTAAAGGGGATTTACAAAAAGATAAAACAATGCCTTTTCACTGGGTAATTACTATTTTAGAAAATGTGATTATTTTGCATATATATTTATGTTAACATTTAATGAGTTTATTTTTATTTTAAAATAAATATTTGAAAAATTTCTGTTTTAACATTTAATATGGTAAATGTCTATTATATGCAGATATAATCCACATAAAGAAAAGTTCATTGGGGTTGTTGATAATTTTTCAGAGGGTGAAGGGACCTTGAGACCAAAATGTTGGAGCCCTAGCAAGGTGGCTCTGTTGGTTGGAGCATCATCCCATACACCAAAAATTTGTGTGTTTGATCCCTGGTCAGGGCACATACCTAGGTTATAGGCTTGATCCATGGCTGGGGTGCATACAGGAGGCAACCAATCAATGTTTCTCTCTCACATCAATGTTTCTCTCTGTCTCTGTCTCTGTTTCTGTCTATGTATCTGTCTCCGTCTCTCTCCCCCATCCCTCTCTCTCTAAAAATCAATAAACCTATCCTTGGGTGAGGATTAAAAAAAAATTTTTTTTTTTAAAGTTGGAGAACTGCTCCTATAGAGTAACTTAAGATTTAGATGGAAAGGAATATTGGGTTTAATTGTTAAACACATTATTTTTCCATTTCTATTGCTTTCTTAAGAATATATAAGTTGTAACTTACAGAATCTTAAAAGAAATTTCTCAGTGCGGGGTGGCTGTGGAATCCCTGTACACATTTCCTTATAGCAGATGCCATTCTGCTGACCTCCCCAGCTCACGATGCCTCTCACCTGACATTATTGTTTGAGTTACAGATTCCAATCCCCCTGTGGCTCTTGGTTGGAACAGGGTAAACTGTTTGGTGTTGGAATTTGGTGTTGGAATTTGGTGTTGGAATTTGGTGTTGGAATTCAGAGGAAGCCAGTTACTCTTTCTTTATGACTGGAACGCAGGTGGTGAAAACTCAAAAGGTGGGGAAGCAACTACAGGGAGATGATATGAAGAGAGAGAAAAAAAAGATGTACTGAGAGAAAGAAGGAGGAAAAATGGAGAGGGAATACTGTCTGTGTTTCTAATGGCTTTCTAGGTCTTTATTCTAGACCTTTCTGAAGCTTGGCTACCTTCAAGCCCTTGGGTTTTGTGAATTTCTCCTGTAAATTTAGAATAAAATTTCCCTTTCAAATAAGCTAGCTCAAATTGGTTTGTTATTGTCAACAAAATAGATCTTAATTAAGGCACTCAGTTTCTGTAAAGCTGAAGATCTTATGGAGGCTGGACCCCTTACTCTTGCTTAAAGGTGCAACTGAAAAGATCTCAGGCATTGAAAATAATTTGTTATAAGAAAGAATAAGAACATTAATAAGGAAATGGATCAAGTCATCCTTGTTTGGCATTTTTAGCAATATTTATAGACATTACTGGCTTCAGAAGGGCAAGCAAAATGTAGTAGATGGACAGTCTGCCAGTGAAAACAAGTAGCATCTTTTATTGCCTTATCTAGTTACCTAGAAGTCCCCAGTCACTGCTCTGCTGAATTGGAGTGTGGTGTGTGAGGTGAGTGTATATCACAGACAGATTTTCTGGACTATTCACTTCATTTTAATATTACTATTTTAGGTCCACTTTGCCATGCTTACCATTCTATCCCCAAGGACTTAGAATTGTGCCTAGCACAGTGAGGGTGTACAGTCAATATTTGCTGAACAAATAAGTGATAATTTCAAAAAGTCATAGATAAATTTCACTAGACCAAAATCATGAGTTAACATCTTATTAAAATTTTGATTTTTTTACTTTTAAAGTTCAAATATGAAATGCAGTTTTCACTCAGATAAAAATTTTTCTCTCCTCAGAAACTTTTTCCTAGCAAGTCTCAACTTCTTAGCCTCTCTATCTGTCTCTTTGTCTTTCTGTCTTTCTCTCTCTTTTTCTGATTCACCATCTGGAGTCTTATCGCTCCCTTCCTTTTCTCTGATCAATCCTAGGAGTTTTCTTTCTTTCTTTTTTTAAATTCCTGGGCTCTGTGTAGTTGCTTGGTGATAAGGTGCCATCATGGCTCCTATGATGGGGAGCAGCATAAGATTAAGACAGAATGAGCAACTGAAACCAGATCAAGGAGAGATTTGAGGTCTAGGCTAAGGAGGTTAGGTTTTATCTTGTGAACATTAGGTTATCCGAGGAGAATATCATATGTTCTTCCACTCCCTGACTTCTTACCTAAAGAAATGCATCTTTTAGGAAGGCTAATAAGGCCTCAGTGTACAGAATGGATTGGAAACTGAGAACCAGCGGCCTGGAAGTCAGTTAGGGGCTATCACCATGGTCTGCGTATAGAGAAAGATCTCAGGCATTGAAAATAATGCCTGAGTTTCTTCTATGACTGTGGTAAAAAGTGTTTGGGGATACTTCACGTACAAGGAGAGGCAGTATTATGCTTCTTTTATCTCAAGGCCTTGCGCTCTGAGCATAATGTAGGCAGGACACACAAGTGGGATTTAGAAGTTGATGTAATTACATAGTTTCTGTGTGTGCAAGGGTTTCATGCCTCCATGTCATTGTTAGTATTAGTTCATCTTCTTGCAATGTCATCATTCTCGTTGTTCCCTAATTGAAATCCTTTTGTCCTTTAGGTCTGCGTCCTCTCTGTCTCTTTACCTGATCTACTAATCAGATTTAAGGTTTCCTTCCTCCCACATCCTACAGAAACAAGTTTCTTTAGTAGGCACTTACTCCATCATACCTTGTATAATGTCCAGCTTGCACTAGGGTGTGGACTTCTAGAGGGAAGGGACCATGATGGATGCAACTTTGTGTGCCCTGCAGCGCCCAATTTACAGCCTTGCACTTACATGAGGATGAATTTCGTATAGCATACACTCTGAGGCATGTTTTCAAAATTAAGGGAGAGTTTTGCCTATGTTCTGGGTAGCTGGCGAGCAATTAGATAAGGCATTTATTTATGCATAGTGGTCACAATATTGCAAAAAGGTCAATTATTTCAGTTTAAGTTGTGAAAATCACATACTCTGTGTTCATTCACACCTACTAGTTTCCAACCTACAGGCAATCCCGAATGACTTGCACCGATATTCTTTTTCCTGAATGTTAACTAAACACCAAGATTACAGGGTAAACCTTTAAGTAATTGCCTCAGAGCTAAATCCTACCTATTCAATCTGATTCTTATGGAGATTAAATGACATGTCATTTAACTGTGTGTTGGTCTAGCATGGCTTACAGTAAATGGTGTGCATGATTTGGAAAGGTTCATTAGTCAGATCTAACAACTTGACTACACCCTTCAAACCATGGGTGATTAGGACTCATTCAGGGAAATGAATTGTTACACAGGGGTAGGTTTATGACTCAGATGGCATGAATGCCTTTTACAAATTTTTAGCAGAGAAAAAGGAGCCAGCAGAGGTAATGACTCTGGACTTGGGTTAATATAGCATTTTATGCAAGCACTGTGCCTTAAAGGACTTTGTTCTTCCAACACAATGACCCAGCCTTTAAATACAGCTCCTGCCCATTCTGGGTAGAATGGAAATGAATGCGGACTCTAACAAGAGGTTGGGCATGCAGCGGAGGCCCATTGCTATTCTCATTTACTTCTTGGATTCAGAGATCCTAACTCTTCTATACAAGACTGAAGAAAATTACATTGTGCAACATTATTCAATTATATTCAAACTCATCTCTTAGAGTTTGACAAACACAAAACAGAATAGACTCCTAAATTGCAAGGCTGAGATACGGAACGCCCTGGTGATTGAAGGCAGGGACCAACTTCTCCCTGGAGTTCAAAATTTTCTCCCACCCAAAAGGAAGGGAAGAGAAGGGAAAAAAGTCCTATTTTATGCTCTCTGTAGCCTTCTGTGGGAAATTTGGACTTTTTTCCTTTGTTCTCAAATCTGGGATGTTTTAGGGAGCAGGCAATATATGATCAAATAGAAAAAACTCCATGTGGATGGTTTAAAAGCAGTTAATATCTGGTGATTCTCATGTGGTTCACTCTCATAATCATGACACCATGAATAAGTTGTGGACAGCTGGGTCTTCCATGGAAGCAGTTAGAGGAGGCTGAGGGAATAGGCAAAACACCTTGTTTCTGCAATTTGGCAAAGGCAATGGTGTCCACTACTGAGGAGACCCCCAACATTCTTTTTGTTTTTAAGATCTATTACTATGAGGATTCTTATTTAAAGTATATGCAGCAAATTACTTATTCCAGAGTGGCATAAATTAATTTATTGAAGACACTGGAAAATATGTTCATTATCTTATTTTAAGCATCATTAATTCATCCATGAATGCATGTATTCATTCAAGCAGTATTTATTGAAAGTTTACTGTATGCCAGACACCGTCATAGGGCTTGCGGATACAGCAGAGACCACATAAGAATTTAGCTCATCAGAACCTGGAGATGCACAGATCATAAATCAAAGGCACATGAGTGATAGTCTAGTCTGACTTCCTATTTTACAAATAAGGGATCTGAGACTGCTTGTCCTTTTGGAATTATAGTTATGGATAAGAAACGTCAAGGTGAGCAGTAGATGGGGTGGATTGGGGATCCCAGCCCACAACGAAGTGAAGTCAGTGTGTGAAAAGTCATATCCTTTAGACTGAGTCAAGTGCAGATTAAGAAGGAAACATCTCCTACCTGTGATACTATAAATCCTTTTTCAAAGCAGAAGGGACAAATTGTACGTCCTTGTTAATGCTAATGCTCAAATAGTATTTAAATCATGTTTTGTAAGTGGCTGCTATAAAACCAGCAAAGTGCTTTTTTTAATCTGTAGTATCTTATTTAAATCCTTCAACCATCCAATGAAATAGAGGTTATAATTCTTATTTTAAATATGGGAAACTGCATTTAAAAGACTTTCAGTAATCTGGTAAATAAGTAATAAGGGAGCCAGGCCTTGGAGGTGGGTTCCTCTGATGCCAATATCGCACCATGCCACACAGTATTCCTAACACCTGGGCACTGACTAATTCATTTACTTGACAGTTTTTGAGAGCCTATTACTGGCCTGCTACTGTGCTTGGTATTAGGACAACACAGATAAAAAAAAAATAACCTGGCTTCAAATAACCCAAGAATTATAATACAGTGAGATAAATGCTGTGGCACTGGTGTGCCCAGGGCATAGGGGCTCAGAGAAAACTCAAACTCCTTGCTGTGGTTCTGAGGTGGCTGAAGAGAGCATTCTGAAAGAAGTGACACTTGAATCAGGGCAATGAGCCAACTGGAAAGTAGTCAGGTAAAGAATGAGTGAGTCTAGGATGTCACTGGCAAAGGGCCCAGTGTGGGCAAAGGCACAAGGTTTTGCGCAAGCACAGTGCATTTGGGGAACCGAGCAGGCCAGTGGGAAGCTCCGGGCATGAAGACTGATGCGCAATCTCTTATTTCCTGTGAGGGGACTGTGGAAGACTGCACTTTCAGATTAGCTCACTGGCCAACAATATTTCGTTCTCCAAAGAGACTTTATTTTTAATGGAAACACAGCTGCCTTCAACTTAGAGTTACGGGTCGGACAGATTCTGACTCCTCTGAAGAATGTACCAACAGTCTGAATGAGATATTTTCCTGGAGGATCAGAAAACCTGATGCTAGAATCATCAACAATCGAGTCTCAGATACCTTTTTGGTGCTTTACTGATCTTTTTGAGGAAGGTTTTGCTTTGAAATTGCAGGAAAGACTGAACTCTCTGTGAAATGGCAGCAACCTGGTTTCTAACAGGAAGTTTATGATCAAATGAGTTGTTGCTATGTATATCTTGAAAGCAACATTTGTTTTGTTGCTGTTTTCTATTATTCACCAAAGCCTGTTCCTTTAAGATTCACAATGTCCAAAAGTATTCTAAAATATGCACACTTGAACATTTCAAATATTCTAAAGCAGCAGGGGATGCTAAATCCTTGTATCTACTCAGGTGGATGAGCCAAACTACAAAAACTAGCTTTGCCTGCATCTGAAAAATGCATTTAGTCTTAGTCTGAAATATCAACAGTGGAAACATCTACCCAACTTTGGTTTTCTGATTCCAATTTAGAGTCCCTCAGTTTTTTCCTAGTTATACTTATCCCTAATTTGTAAGGCAAAGTCCTTTCTTCTCCCTTTTCCTTTTCACCAAATATTGGCATTGTGCTTCTAAAACCAAACTTGTATGATGATCCCTGCCTCAGCTAGACATTGGGTAAATGAGTGAAAAGCTCTGTTAGGAAAGATTTGAACCTGGCAGTAGCATTGATCCACACTCTCTGTCTCAGACTCTTTTGGCTGTGTTGAGATCAGGATACATGTTGAATGGAAGTGCTGCCAGAGCTCCTCAGGAAGAAGGTCAGAAGAAGACTAAAATGATGCCAGGGCCATCTTCTTTTTTCATTTTATGACCCATAGAAGGACTTGCTTGACAAGTGTTCACAGAAAATAGCTTATCCAGCATAGGCCAGATGGTAACTCATCTAAAGCAGCCTTAGTCCCGTAGGAGGGAAGGGTTAGCTGTTCCTGTTATGGCCTTTTTCTTGTATTTTTGGTGCTTTTACTTGAGTGACTATTGGGACGATGCAAATAGGCAAATGCACTTTGAGTTTGGTTACCTTTCTGTCACATAGTCCCATAATCCTTGAAGTGATCCTTTAAACTTTCATTGCCTGGATTATCTCAACTGAAAGATGAGGATAATATAATTGAATCACTTCACAGTGTTATTGAAAAAGATTGTAATAAAAGCCATTCCTCAGATAACAGACATTTTTGGGTTGAAACAGCTCTGCTGTTATTCCTGTACACTTTTATTACCAAAGCTCTGTCTTCTTAATTTTTCTTTTGTCCTTGAAATATTTATTGAGTATATCATCTTGAATTAGGTTAGGCTGCATGTAAAATTAAAACCTCAAATAATAGAATGTTAAACAATTGAGGATTTTACTTCTCTGTCATGTAAACAAAATCCGAAAGTAGGCACTAAGCTCTACAGACATCAGAATCACAGACTCCTTTTATTTTTCTGTCCAAATTTTCCTTCTAGTCCATGATTTTTATTCTCAAGCTCACCTCATAATCCAATTTGGTTGCTGAGGCCAAGGCATCATTAGAGGTGCAGGCCAGAAACAAGAGGAAAGACAGAAGACCATGAATGACCTACTCTGCTAAGATGGTTCCTTTAAAGCAGAATTCTTGGAAGTCCCAAATAATTCTTCTACTTATGCCTCATTGGCCAGAATTTAGACATGAAACCATACCCAGCTGCTAGAGGTTTTGGGAAATGTGACTTTTTAGCTGGCAGTCTTGCCATTCCAAATAAAACCAGAGCTCTGTTACTAAGGTAGAAGGCAAGAAATGGATGTAGAGATAGGGAACTAGCACTCTTTGCTTTAGTCTACTTCTTTACTATCCAAACATTCATGCATATCATTTGTTTATATCAAACACAATCACTCTAAACAGATCCCCAAGGAAATGGGAATATAGGATAAGATATATGACTGAATTGGAATTTTAAAACAATAAAAATCCAGTTATAACTAAAGATGAGACATTGGCAGTTCTTCTTACCTATGATGGAAGAATTATTTAAATGGTTACCTATGCAAGTCTTGGGAGAGAGTGATTATTGCAAGACATCATCATGGAGGGCACATGAAAAATATAAGAACCATGGGCTTGGCTTACTTCTTCAAAGCACAATGGAGTAGCTAACGAGAAAAATAATAGGTTCACATTTTAAATTCTCAGCTTAATAAATGATCAAAAGACCAAGAAATTTCTAAGGTTTTTTTGAAGATTTTTTTTTTTTTATTGCAAAGGAATTTACATAGCTGAAAGTTATATCCAGAGTGTAATCCTGTGAGTTGCTGTACTATAATATAGTTTGAATTTGCAGCCTTGTCAGTTCTCTCAAGTAAAGGTTAGGGCATTGATGGGAGAGTAGGGCCCCTAGCATTGGAATGAGGACATTTGGGATGAACTGTGTAACTGAGAACCCTAAACTCACGAACTTTCATTTTGGTACCAGTTACTATATTGTTCAATATTTTTAGCTGTAAACAACAGAATCCACACTGGCTAATAAGGGTGTGACTAGCAGATTGTTCTACTTATGCTCACATTCCATTTGCCACGTCCTGGTGATGTGACTTCTCTTAGCTGCAAAGGAGCCTGGGAAACATAGTCTTTAGCTAAATCACCATGTGCCCAAATAAACCTATCATTATAAAAGGAAAGAGTGAATATTGGGGAGACAATCAATGGCATTTCTAACTAAAACAAAGAATTCAGAAAGAAGAGCTACTTGGGTAAGAAAACTGTAGGAAGGAAGATAATAAGTTTGGTTTGGAAAGTATTGAGTTTAAAAGCTTGTGGAACGTCTAGTATTAGACATTCAATAAGAAGGGTAGGGGAAGAGAACCTTATCCAGGGAGAGTTTTAGATGAGAAAAGATAGCCAATATTTAAAGATGAAGTGGAGAAAAGGGAGTTTCTAGAAGGAACTAGGAAAGAGAAGACAGAGAAGTAAGAGGAGAATTAGGAAAAGATACTGTCTTAGAAGTTGAGGAAAGAGGTTAAAGAAGGAGGTGTTATCAAGAGTGACAAATGCTGCTGAGAAGACAAACAGAAAAGGGGCTGAGAAAAAGTCTTTTGGTTTGTCTCCTGTTGACTCAGCAGAGTGATGGGGACTGAAGACAAATCACAGAGAGCTGAGTTATGGATTGGAGGTGAAAAATTGGAGGCATGAAGGGTAGATAAGCAGAAATGGGCAGCAGGTGGGCTACAAGAAAGTTTTTTGGGGGGATAGGAGCTTTGATCATGTCTATAGGTCAAGGGCACAGATGCAAGGGGAGAGAGAGAAGAGAAGGAGAATACTATTGATAAGATGTTGGCATGGTAGATGGGGTGAGGTAAAGACTCCATTAGATGGATCTGCCCATGAGGGAGTAGGGCTCCCTCTTTCCCTGGGACATAAAGGAAGATGATAACAATTGACAAAGACAATAAAAATACACTGAGAACTTGCAAAGGAATCTGACAAGACTTTTCAAATAATAATTTCTACTAATAGTTGAATTATGGAGCTTGGTGCTGGTACATTTCCAGTGTCTATTGTCACTCAGATATACACAGAGACTTAGGTTTAAGCAGCTCAATTCCCCAGCACGAGCTCTACCTTTGAACTCAAGATGATATCCTTTCTTGACACTCTACAAACAGGAGATATGTAAAAAGAGAAGCTAGGGACCCCACAGAACAAGTTCCAGAATGTAAGACAGGCAGAAACAGCAGCAGTGTTATTTTCGGAAGTCACCTTAGTTTATCAGACTGTAGCAGCTCAGCCCTGTAGGGCTTTGAGTGCCAGGGACTCACTGACCCCGAGGTTTCTCCTGGAAAAAGAAAAGAAAATTGGGACCCTTCCACGAAGAAACTTTTTAAATGGAACTTTTAAAAATTTTTGGTGTGGATGGTAAAATAATTATTGGAGGCCATCAGAGAGCTCCCATGACTCACTGCTTAATGATTTCCAGCAGCATCACAAAGGATTTACGAGTAAGCTTGAAGCTATTGAGAAGAATATGAGAGTGGTATGGGTTTTGGGTTCTATGAAAACTGTATTGTTAATTTAGCAAAAAAGTACAAACTGGATTCCTAATGCTCAGGAAGTCTGTTATTTTTCTAATGTTATTTGTCTTGTCTTGGCAAGACATTTAACATTTAAAAAAAAGAAGGCTAAGCACAGAGGTAGCTGTTAAAATCTTGTTGACCACATCATCTCAGAAGAGTTTGACAGAGCCAAGAAGTAAAGACTTTTAGGGATTTGGGTGGACAGTTGAGTAGAAAGGAGGAATGAAGAGCAGAATAGGTGCAAGAAAAGAAACAGGAATGGTGGCCCTTTGTCTTAAACCGCAGATGTGTTAGGTGTTTTGCAGAGGGCAATAAATATTTCCCTTCCTAAATCCATGACCCTTTGCAATGAACTTTGCAGGCCCTCCCATGAAGAGATGGTGTCTGTTTCCTTGTCCCTCGAATTTGGCTGAACTTGTGACTTGTTTGGCTAATATAATTTGAAGGACATGAATTCTGCCAGTTTTACACTTAGGCCTCAAGAGGCCTTGCACACTTAGGCTCTACCTCTTGGAACCCTGGTGAGCTCCCTAAGAACAAGTCTAGTCTAGTTCACTGGATGATGAAAGTTCAGTTGTCCCCATAGTCTCTGTTGATAGCCAGTCAACCCCAGAAATAAAGTCACTCAGCTAAGAAGCAGCTTGTATGAGCTCAGGTAAGAACAGAAAGATAACTCAGCTGAGCTCAGCTCAAATTGCTGACCAATCCACAGAACTGTGAGCTAAGTAAATGACTGCTGCTAAGCCATTAGGATTTGGAGTGTTTTGTTAAACAGTGAAAGCAAATTGGTACACCACTTTGGCTTCGGAAGGTAGTGAAGTAGGAAAAGAGCAAAGAAAGGATATGAGAGATGGAGGTTGGGAAATCACGCTGTCGTGAATTGTGCATGGCATAATGGAAGCAAGATTAAAATTGATGAAAGGAGAACTGAATACCCATTGCTGCCTGTTTCTAAGCTTTTCATTCCCCACCTTCTAGAATCAGTCCCTTGCCTTTCTTCAATACATGTAATGAGCTCTATACTGCCCAATCAATCTCACTCTTCATGGGAGCTCCTGGTGGGGTTTGCCTCAGAGCTAAAAAAGAAAGGCTGCTGTTTCAGAATCTGCCATCTTAAGCAATATTTTTTCTGAGGTCTGTGGTCAGGTATAACTGTAAGAAGCTTGTAGCCCAGAGGTTTAGGCAGTAGTAGATGCTTTTAATTATTCATCAATATTTAGGACATTTCACTTTCTTTTTTTTAGCCTTCCTTCAGAGACTCAATTTATGTCACCCAAATCCTTCTGCACAATTCATGTTTTTTCCTAATAAACAAGCTTTCTCTTATCCAATTTTTCTGCTCAGCATGTTGTATAAAAATTTGTTGAGATACTTCTGGTAGCTTAAGCTCTCTTTCTCTCTTTTTGCTAACCAGGAGCTTTCATAGAAGACAGCTCTGCTGTGAAGGGCCTTCCTACTACCTCATCAGCCCAGGGTTCTGAAGACTCTTCCTAAGAGAAGGGCTCCCCACTCCTCTTTGCAATTCTTAAACTAGTGTTCTTACTAGAGTAGAACAAAGAAGCTGTAGAGCTTTTCATCCCAGGGCCTCAGAGCCCCCAACAAAGTACACGATGTTAAAGAAGCTGCACTGGCATTTTCAAAGCACTGTGCGGCCATTAATTAGTTAAGCTGTTACGGAAAGCCAGACTCAAGACACGATTCAGGGAACGGAGTAAGCCTTTATTCACACGCGCGGGCTCAGAGGAGGCAGTCTCCAAATTCTGAGCCCCGAATCGGGGTTAGATAGGGGTTTATAAGCCCTAGCATTCTGGCGGGAAACAGATGGGCTTCCCAGGTGGGGGAAGGGATTAGCATTCAGGTGGGAGATTGATGAGATTGATGTGCTACTCAGGCGGGGGAAGGGATGTGAAAATGGGCTACAGGAACAGATAAGCAATGATTAACAGTTAACCTGGGAGGGGTCTCTGGCTAGGCTGTTCCTCTTAAATCATCTTGCCCTTATCATTCCCCCCTTTGATGCTAGACGAGATTGGCCTGAGTCTTAGCATCATCACACAAGCCACAGTGGTCACTCTGTTGGGGTTGGGTCGGGAGTCTTTGGTATCGGTGATGCTGGAGGAGCAGCACTCGAGCAGCGGCTCGTCTGGTGACCACGGTCTCTAGGTTATTAATGAGGGTGCGCAGCAGCCAGGGTCCTAGACTTATTCCTAAGAGGAGTAATATCAGGGGGCCTAGGAATGAAGCCAGCCAGCGGAGCCAGATTTGGGTATCTAAGCTCCATGTCCCTTGCCCTGATTCTCGGTAGCGCTTCGCACCATCTTTCAGCTCCTTAACCTTCTGGGTTAAGATTCCAGCCTAGGAATAGGCAAGTCCCCCCTTTTTCTGCTGTGAGGAGATCTAGGGCTCGCCTATTCTGCAGGGATCATGCCTTGGTTGCCGACTAAGATGGTTGGTCACTACTCTGGGGTGGGATCAGGTCTCTGGTTCCTCGGGTAGACGGCCCACTGTCCTTCAGTTCTCTTCAGCCGGACTGTGGGGGCTCCCTTCGAGGTGGAGGTTCGGTGGCTCCGAAGTCCTGGCTCGTCTGGATCTGCTGCTGCCTTGGCTCGAGTGTAGTGGATCCAGGGGGTTATTCCTGTAACTTTAAGGGCAGTAGGGGTGGTTAATAGTACTAGATGTGGGCCCGTCCAAATGGGTTGGAGTGGTTCCTTTTTCCAATCCTTTACCCATACATACTGGCCTGGACGGAAGGGGTGTGCTGGCCTTCCTCGGGGTTTGGGTTCCTGGCCCAATTGGGCCCCGTAGATCCTGTCTAGGTCTTACCCAACTGTTGTAAGTACTGGGTCTGCTGTAACTCCCCCTTCTGTCGAAGGTCATTGGGACTTCCTATTCTAGTTATAGGTGGGGGTCTTCCAAAAACTAACTCATAGGGAGTATACCCCGAGGGGTTCGGGGCATTCCTAACCCGTAGCAGGGCTAGTGGTAACAGGTCTGTCCATGGCAGGCCGGTTTCTTGATGGAACTTAGCTAGGGTTTCCTTGAGAGTTCGGTTCATTCGTTCCACTTTACCAGAGACTTGGGGCTGATAGGCCGTGTGTAGCTTCCAGTCGATGTGCAGGAGCTGGGCGACCTCCTGAACCACCTGGGCGATGAACGCCGGGCCACTGTCACTACCAATGGTGAGTGGGAGCCCATATCTGGGTATAATTTCCCTGAGTAGGATTCGGGTTACTTCCCGAGCTTTCTCAGTTTTGGTGGGGAAGGCTTCTACCCAACCCGAAAAGGTGCAGATCAGGACCAGGAGATACTTAAATCCTTGGCTGGTCTTGACTTCTGTAAAGTCAATCTGGAGGTCCTCGAAGGGCTGGGACCCCTTGTGTTGGACTCCCGGTGGGGCCCCTTGATGCGGGGCTGCATTGTTCCTTGAGCAGGTAACGCATTGAGCCAAGGCTGTTGAGCACAGGGTTGACAGGTTGGGGAAACAGAATTACCTTTTGAGCAAGTTTTCCAGGGAGGTCTTACCCAGGTGGGTCAGATGGTGGCAGTTTCTGACTAAATTGCTGGCCTGGCTCTGGGGCACATATACGCGCCCATCAGGTAACCTCCAAGTTCCCTTGGGGGTTTCTTGTCCTCCGGCCTGTTGGGCCCATTTCATTTCTGCTGGCTCATAGTCCCGACGGTTAATGGGGTCCCCCAGCAGGGGTCCGAGAAGGGAGGGCTGTACTTCTGCCATCTCACCACATACTGCGGCAGCCTTTGCTGTCGAGTCCGCCTTCTGGTTCCCGCGGGCCGGTATGGTGTCTTGTTTGGAATGGCCTTTGCAGTGGATGACGGACACCGCAGTTGGGGCCCAAACTGCTTCGAGGAGACGCAGGATTTCTGTCTTGTTTTTAATTTCCTTTCCTTCTGCTGTCAGCAGCCCGCGTTCTCGGTAGATGGTCCCGTGGAAGTGCAGGGTGGCGTAGGCGTACTTGGAGTCAGTGTAGATATTGACTTTCCGGTCCCGGGCCAACTCCAGTGCTCTTATTAAGGCCCAGAGTTCCGCTCTCTGGGCCGACCATGCAGAGAGCAAGGCTTTAGCTTCTACCACCTGGTCAAGCGTGGTTACTGCGTACCCTGCCACTCGGACCCCTTCTCTCATATAACTGCTGCCGTCTGTGAAATAGGTCACGTCAGCATTGGGCAGAGGCTGGTCCCGCAGGTCTGGTCGGCTGGCATAGACCTCCTCAGTAACCTCTAGGCAGCAGTGGTCTGGGTCCCCTAGTTCGGTCGGCAGGAAGGTTGCAGGGTTTAATCTTTTTACAGTCTTTACCTGGACCCGAGGATTCTCTTGGAGTATGCCCTGATATTGTGTCAGTCTGGGGTTGGACAGCCATCGGTGTCCCTGTCCTGCCAGGAGGCTATGGATGCTATGGGGAACGAATAGAGTGGTCTCCTGCCCCAAAGTTAATTTGTCTGCTTCTTGTAGCAGGGATACCGCGGCTGCAACTGCCCTCAAGCAAGGGGGCCACCCGGCCGTGACGTTATCCAGTTGCTTAGACAGGTAAGCCACTGGGCGCTCCCAAGGTCCAGCTGATTGAGTTAAGACCCCCAGAGCAACCTTGTCCTTTTCATGCACGTGTAGATAGAAGGGCCGGCTGGGGTCTGGTAGGCCCAGAGCTGGGGCTTTACTAAGGAGGTCCTTTATTTGAGCAAAGGCCTGTTCCTGTTCTTTTCCCCATGCCAGGGGTAAGGTGTCTGGCCCACGCAGGGCCTGGTAGAGTGGCCTTGCTCTGGCTGCGAACCCCGGGATCCAAATTCTGCAAAAGCCGGCTGCTCCCAGGAACTCACGTAATTGTCTTCGTCCGCTGGGGGCCGGGAAGCGGGTAATGACCATTTTCCAGTCTGTATTTAGGGATCTTTTGCCTTGGGAAATTAGGAACCCTAAATATTTGACTTCTTGTTGGCAGATTTGTGCCTTTTTCCGTGAGACTCGGTACCCTTGTTGGGTTAGCAGTTTTAGGAGCGCTCTTGTCCCCTCTAGGCATCGGCTCTGGTCGGGGGCAGCTAAGAGGAGGTCATCAACATATTGGAGTAGAGTTAAATCCTTTCCCTCGTCTGAGAAAGATTGCAGGTCCCGGGCTAGCGCTTCGCCGAATAACGTGGGGGAGTTCTTAAATCCCTGTGGCAACCGGGTCCATGTCAACTGTATCTTTACCGCCGTATACGGGTCTTCCCATTCAAAGGCAAAGATAGGTTGGCTGGCTGGAGCTACCGGGATGCAGAAGAAGGCGTCCTTTAAGTCTAGGCATGTGTACCAGGCGGCGGTTGGCGGGAGTCGGCTCAGTAGGGTGTATGGGTTCGGGACTACCAGGTGCAGTGTGACGACGGCTTCGTTTACCACCCGGAGGTCCTGCACTGGACGGTACCCTGTTCCGTCAGGTTTCTTGATTGGCAGGAGCGGGGTATTCCACGTTGATTGACAGGGGACCAATATACCCTCTTGGAGGTGCTTTCAGATGACCTCCGATATTCCTAGGCGGGCCTCCCTTGAGATAGGGTACTGTCGCTGGCGGCACGGTTTAGCCCCCGGTTTGAGTTCAATTATTACTGGGACCTGGTTTCTGGCTAGTCCAGGGGGATTGTCCTCGGCCCAGACCGTGGGGAATTCCTGCAGCAGGTTGTCTCTAGCCTCAGGTCTGGGGCCATGGTCACCAGATTCCCCAGAATACAACTGGTATTCTTCCTCTCGTGGCAAAATGAGGGCCATGAGCCTAGGGCCGTCCACTTGCAGCGAGGCCTCCCCTGACTGCTGGAAGGTGATTCGAGCTCCCAGCTTTGATAAGAGGTCTCGCCCTAACAGTGGGACAGGGCATTCAGGTAGGTATAAGAACTCATGTCTAATCCGGTGGCCTCCCAGATCAACAATTCGGGCCTGGCAGAAGCGTTTTGGGCTACTTGGCTGACCAGTGGCCCCTACGATGGTGACTTCTCGTCCGGATGGGGGAGCTACAGGGGTGGTGACGACCGAGTGCTCTGCCCCGGTATCTACCAAGAAAGAGAGAGTCTGGCCCCCAACAATCGCTTCGACCATGGGCTCATGGGGGCCTAGATTCAGGGAGCCCGGTCTTCCTCATTCTGAGTCTAGGCCCGCCAGGCTAAGGATGGTGGGCGCCGGCTCAGAGGGCGCCGGACCAGCCTTCTTTTTCCGGTGCGGGCATTCTCTTTTCCAATGTCCTCTTTCCTTACAATAGGCACATTGGTCTCTCTCTACCTTGGCGTGCCCTTTCTGGTCTTTCGGTCCCCCTTTGCCTTTTGCTGCCGGCTGACTGAGGGCGGCTGCTAGCAGTGCGGCCTTTTTCTCTAATCTTTTCTGGGCTGCCTTCTCAGCGGCCTCCTCCCGGTTATTGTAGACTTTATTTGCTACCTCAACCAGCTGACTGATGTTCATGCCTGCAAAGCCCTCTAGCTTCTGGAGCTTTTTGCGGATGTCAGGGGCCGATTGGGAGACAAAAGCAGTGTTTACCATTAGCCGTGTATCTGGGTTTTCTGGGTTGAAGGGGGTGTATATCCGGTAGGCCTCTAGGAGCCTTTCTAAGAAGTCCCCGGGACATTCATCTGGCCGTTGGACAACACTGGCCCCCTTTGACATATTGGTCGGTTTTCTGGCCCCAGCTCTGACCCCCTGGAGGATGGCTTCCCTGTACCGGTCCAGGGCTGCTCTTCCCTGTTCGGTGTTGTGATCCCAGTCGGGTTGGGTCTCTGGGGCTGCCACCCGAGCGTACTGGGCTGGGTCTATTGTGCCCACTGGAGCGTTGGCTTCTAGATATCTCTGGGCCTCCTGGAAGACTCTGCGCCTCTCTTCCGTATTAAAAAGGGTTAGGAGCAATTGGCGGCAATCGTGCCACGTTGGCCGGTGAGTTTGCATAATGGACTCCATTAGGTCTACGAGTGCCTGGGGCTTCTCCGAATATGAGGGTGTGTGGTGTTTCCAGTTCAAGAGGTCAGTTGTGGTAAAGGGCTGATAGTAAAACACGACCGGTCCCGGGTATAAGGTCCCATCAGGCCCCGTTCGTGGCGGGCCCTGGGTCTCCCGCAGTGGCATCTGGAGGGACTGGTGGTGTCTTAAGCGGGAGGCGATAGGAGATTCTGGGGGTACTGTTGCCTCGGGCTGCGGGGGCGAGACTGAAGGGGGCGGTGTTTCAGGCGCCTCCGCCTGACCTCCCAAGTTCCTAGCTGGGTAAGGGGGAGGCTGCACCGGGGGGTCTTCCTCTGGCGGGCCTTGATAGATAGGGGGGTCTCGCCACTGGTTTGGCAACTAGGATGCGGGTTACATCCCTTTCCTTTGATCGGGAGCAACAGTTCCGGGCTCCCCTGGCTCACCCTCCCGTAGCGCCTAGGTGACGAGGTTTGACCCCCGCACACTTCCGGAGCCAGTCGGGCATCTCTTGCGCTAGCTCCTGCCACTTTTCTATGTAGAGGAATTGGTTTGGGTGTCCTGGACTTCCTGTGACTATAAGATGGACAGCCCTAATTATGTCTAGGTCAAGGGTTCCTTCAGGAGGCCAGCCTACCCCGAACGTGGGTCACTCAGCAGAACAGAAAATTTCTAATTGCCCCGGATCCATATCGGGCTGCTGGCCCCGGAACCGGTCGAAATTCCTTAACATGCAATCTAAGACAGTAGACTGTCTGCCCCCCATGATCCCTCCTGAAGTGGCGCAGACAAACGGGGGCAGCAGGGATACTTTCACTTTCGCCCGCCTGGCCTCTCCTCTCGCGAGGGACTTGGGTCTGTCTTAGCTAAGGCTGCCCGAGTACAGTCCGGGTTAGCTTCCCAGCCGTTATGCCGTATGACAGACCGAGGACCCGCAGGTTAGGGCTCACTCAGACTCCGTAGGCTCGGGGGAACACCGCTGGCCTGTGGAGCCACACAGTCAGTCACTCACTCAATCACACAGAGGTTAACACTTTCCCTCCCGACAGGGAAACCGTGCCAGAGGCCGGTCGGCCTGAGAGGTGATCAGCCTCTCCTTCCACCACTTATAGGTGGGTCTGATTCGGGTCTGGTCCCCGGGACACTTACCAATCTGGCGCCTTCAGGTAGGCTTGGGTCCGCTCCCCGAGTGCCCGGGTTATGGAACGGCCCGAGGTCGGGGCCAAGGGGAGCCCAGCCCCTCGGGACCCGAAATCACCGGGGCACGTGCTTCCCTCTGGAATCCGGGCTCGCCCGGCGGACCCCAGCCATCTTCACCGGAGGCAAACGGCCTGCTCGTGTGAGTCGTTTCCCGGTCAGGGAACCAAATGTTACGGAAAGCCAGACTCAAGACACGATTCAGGGAACGGAGTAAGCCTTTATTCACACGCGCAGGCTCAGAGGAGGCAGTCTCCAAATTCTGAGCCCAAAATCGGGGTTAGATAGGGGTTTATAAGCCCTAGCATTCCGGCGAAACGGATGGGCTTCCCAGGTGGGGGAAGGGATTAGCATTCAGGTGGGAGATTGATGAGATTGATGTGCTACCCAGGCGGGGGAAGGGAAGTGAAAATGGGCTACAGGAACAGATAAGCAATGATTAACAGTTAACCTGGGAGGGGTCTCTGGCTAGGCTGTTCCTCTTAAATCATCTTGCCCTTATCAAAGCAATAATAGGGCTTTGGGAGTTAGGTCTTTTTCTCCCCACTTTTCCTCCCCACTTTTTTCTTCCCCACTTTTTCTCACTGGAAGATATTTGCTAAGAAAGATGAAGGGGAACTTCTGCCTCTCAGATGGAGGTAAGCCAGGCTGAGGCAACAAAGCATGGTAGGAAAAGTGTGAGATTTTGTGTCAGATAATCTGGGTTGAGTCCTGGATACTCCTTCCTTACCAGCTATAAAACATTGAACAAGTTACCTACCAGATCCTATATTAAAATCCTGATGTATAAGTGGGGACAATAATATACACTTTGGAGAACTGTGTGATATTTAAATCATGAGATTATATATGTATGTAAAATGCCTGACATATAATATATACATAATAAATGGCAACTATTATTATTAAAAAGAATGATATAAAGGGATACACCTTAGTTTTCTTTACTACTCAGGCAAAAAGGATTTGTGTCCTAGTCCTAGGGAGCTCACATTAGCTCCCCCAACCCCCTACTCCCATCTCTCTCAGTCCTGTCCACAGCTCTGATGAATGATCCAATATGTTATTTCCTCCTTCTTTGTTTTTGAGCAACAATATTTTAAAAATTGATTTTAGAGAGAGAGGAAAAGGGGTGAGAAAGAGAGAGCTAGAGAAACATTGATGTGAGAGAGAAACATGTATTGGTTGCTTCTCGCACACACCCTGACTGGGCATCGAACCCACAACGTAGGCATGTGCCCTGACAGAGAATCAAACCAGCCACCTTCTTGGTGCATGGGACGACACTGCAACCAACTGGTTTGGGCAGCTCTTTTATCACGGTGTCCATTTCTTCTCTTGGTTTCCACTCCAGCCATGGCCTGGCTGTGACTTTGAAACTCTGTGATTTCCTTTCTGCCCAGCCTAGAAATCACTCTTACCGCCATGAATGCATAATTTGCCTTTGCTCGCATTAAGTTATACATTGTTTCTCAACCTTTCCCACAGCATGATATACAGAGAAAATGATAATGTTTGTAGACAAACTGGGGTAACAGATGAAGCTGCTTATGGATGGAGCCATGTCCAACTGTCCTGAGGAGCAAACATTGTTCAGGGCACATTTCTAATGAGTGTGGGGAAACTGCGTGTTGTTGAATATGAATTGCTTCATTCAGTATATTTTGTTCATCATCGTACTGGCACTAGCAATATAATGATGGACAGAACTTATTCCCTGACCTTGAGAAGCTGTATCACTATAATCTATGCATTAATACAGACACATTGAGGTGGCAAGATATATAGTAGAAAGAAATTTGTCTCCATGAAACCTGTCAGTCTGGGGTTAAATTCTAGTTTATTTACTTGCAAGCTATATGAACTTTATGCAAATCACTTAACTTTTCTGATTTTATCCATTATTTAGTGAAATGGAGGTCATGTATCTACCTTCAGGCTTCTTAGTAGGGGAGAGTATCAGTTTAATGAGAAAACGTTAGTTTTCACCCTTACTTATAAATAGAACCATTTATCTGCAAGTGGCCAGTTGAGTTCTTTCCAAAATGCCTGAATCCATTCTGAGTTCTTATTGCAAATTTCATACTGACTATCATTTATAAGTACTAAAGTATAAATGGCATTTTACCTCTGAGTCCAATTTTGGGAAATGTTTGTGATTACTAACTAGGATCCTAGATTGTTCTCTTCATTTACTTATGAATGGTTACCATGTCCTCACTTTAGGTCAAGATAGTGCTCAGCTTCGAGGAGGTCATAGTCTGTGTTAGAGCAGAGGCTCAGAGACCATCTAGACAGTTGGCAAATGACAACTGGAACTCACATATTCCATTTTCCGGTTACAAGATTCTCCCATCAAGTCATGATGTTACACTATGAATTACAGCAGATACAAGGGTCAGTAGGATGCATTCTTGCAATTCTGCAACTTGAGAATCTGACTAAAGCTAACTATTTACACAACTTTCATAAATTAAGTCAGCAGCACTAAATTCTCCAATAATGGGGTGTTTTTTGGGGGGGGGAGCATATCTCAAGTTAAAACTAATAATATTATGGATTTAAGACTGTCCTAAATATTTCTCTGAATTAAATAAAATGATCTGACTTCCAGTTACAAATGGTCAGATGTCTCTCCGAGGGCTTGATATTCTAGCTGTCCATCTGTTTCTCCATCTTTCTGTACACACAGACATAAACACAGATGCACTTGAGCCACTGCTAAAGGTCACATACAGAAAGTTTGCAGTGAGACAATAAAAAGTAGATAAAATACATGCATTTTGTTTTTTAGCTTACTATTTTGAAGGTGAATTCTTTATGGGAAGGCTACTGCTTTGCTTATACCCCAAGAATTCTGAAAATTTTGTATTTCACTCAAGATCTATGTTCAAAAATCTTTCTGTTCTGTTCAAGGCTGAGATTTTATTTACAGTAACAATTTGCCTGAAGTCATATAAGACTAATAGAAAAATGTCTTTAACTTGCAAGTTGTTCATTATTTATTACATATACTAATTGACTTTGTATTTTTACATGTAAATAAATTGTATTTTCACACCCAAATATATAAGCTGAATATGTAATAACTTCTTTGAGATAGAATAAGTAAGTGTTGTTTTCTTATACTCAGAGGTAAATTACAATAACGGAGACCAGAAACTGAAGATGTAATCTTTCTTACAAATTGATGAAGCTCAAGTGAGACAATTCCTGATTTATAGCAGAGGAACTAAAGTTTACATAGGAAACATTGGTTTTCTTTGTAAAATATGGATGAGATAATGGAAGGTATTAGTATGTAAAATACTTTAAAAAATGCCTGCAGATAGTAAGTGTTCAATAAAATGTTAACTATTCTTATTATAAGAAAGTACATATATTTACACAAATAAAAGACAGTAGCCCTGGTTGGTGTGGCTCAGTTGTTTGGAGTCTTGTCCTATAAACCAGAGGGTCAGACGTTTCATTCCAAATCAGGGCACACGCCTAGGTTGAGGGTTCAGTCATGGCACATATGAAAGGCAACATATGTGCCATGTTTTTCTCTTGCATTGGTGTTTCTCTCCCTCTCTTTCTCCCTCCCTTCCCCCTTCTCTAAAATAGTAATCATGTCCTTGAGTGAAGATTAAAAAAAAAAAAGACACTATTCTATGGAAAACTGCTCTTGAGAAAAGGTCTTATATTTGATATCACACATCTTTCAATGATTTTAAATGTGAAGCAACAGTCATTTTGATCATGTTTGGAAGAGAGATACCTAATTTCTCAGTTGGTTTCTAAGGACCAGCCTCAAGTTTTTCATCATAAGATTAGAAGTTGTACAAGAAAAAAGGTTGAAACAAACTGTTAACGGTATCATGGGTGGTACAAAATCTCAAAGGCCCTGAAATAGAAAACTAAAAGAATTGAAAATCAGCTTGGTTTCCTAAGCCTTCTTGTTTTTTATTTTGTCACGTAGTATGCTCCTCTTGCATTAGCCAGAGTTCAAGTGTGCTGATTAAAAGAAACAACTTCATCAGCCCACATTCTGGCTTGGAATCATAAAGAGAAAAAAATCTAACCCAGAAGAATTACAATTACATTTATTTGTAAGTGCTTGAGTTTTTCTTATATACCATGGAGCAAAATTCTTTGATTTAAAAAAAAGTTCCAGGAGCTTCAGGTAAGATACTATTTCATGATGTGTGTGTGTGTGTGTGTGTGTGTGTGTGTGTGTGTGTGTGTGTGTTTATATGTTTATTGGTGGGATGGGTGGTGACTGAGAGTATAGACAAGGATAGAACCAATGAATTTCATACAACACACCAACAGGACTGCATTCCTAGGACTCATGGACATTTGACAGACTGATAAATACTCTGCTGAAATATTTTCAATGAAGACATTTGTGAAAAAATTCAATAATTCAATGAGAAATATGAAATTAATTTCTGGTGGCTTCTAATTAACTTCAGGTAATCGAAGAGATTTCCTGTTAGGGGGGAAAGATTAGATAATTAGAGTTGGAGTTAGTTGTTTAGAATAACTTTGATTTTTGGCAAGGGAAAGCCAAATTGGTATAAAATACTTCTTTACCATCATTATTGTTAATCACATCAAAGCCTGGGTTCTTCTCTTGATTGTCTCTTGGTTGCTCCTAGTCCCTTCTCTTATTTTTCTTTCCTTTGGAGAACATCTTTTTTATATGAAGGTAGCTAACAATGGTACCACAAGAGGGAACTGGAAAGAGAAGAGAAAGAGAAAAAATGTGGGCTAAATAGTTTATAGAACTGTGAGAAAAGCTTTGCTAGCATGATTCCGCCAGCCTCGGAGCACTCTTCAGAGCTGAACAAGTATTGTGTTTACATATGTCCTGCTGAGACCTGAACTACCCTAATCCCCAGGCACAGTGAGCTCTGCATAGATATTTACTGATGGATTAAGGAAGAAGTCATGATTGCCCAAGACCATAGTATGAATAAAAATGAAACTTTCTGGGAATTTCTCTAATGCAAGGCAAGTTGAATTTGAAAGGTACAGAGTCAGCTCACTCTAAGATTCCAGCCATCAGACAACACTCCCTGAATTCCTGTTCCTGTGTTGGGGTCAGAAAATGACTTCTTGCTTCATGAGTTTCTCCATGAAGCATCCATGCGGTGGCCAAGTTTCTACTTCCTCACCATTAAACAAGAAGCTTAGGTTATTCTAAGCTATCAATTCTGTGTTACTCTATCAAGTATGTGTTTGAACATTCTTCTCTGTAGGAGGCAGAGCCATAAAGTAGGAGAAACCTCTTTTCTGAGGCTCACAGGCATTAAGTCTAGCTTGGATTGGACAGTAAATACTAACAATAGAGAGTATGTTTTTTCTCTGCTAAGTTGACCATGATCCCTAACTCTTGGGACAATCTCATTCATCTTTTCCCAATTATTTTAAGCTTTGAGTATCCTTGAATATGTGTAACTGGGCTCTTGTCTTCATGTTTGTAAATGTGATATTATGTGCTTTCTGAGAATAACAAAGGGGGAAATACATGTGCAGTGTGTGGATAGGTAGTGGTTTCCTTAGCAACGATTGCAGTAAGAAAAATATATCAAAGGATATGGGTTTTCCCCTGATTTTATTACCCTCAAATCTAGTCCCTGCCTATACTTAATATTCTTCTTTGATTGTAAGATAGAACAAAGAATCATGCACTTCTCTTAGAATCTATTAAATTTGGGGGGAACCAAGATTACACATATGCACATAGCACAGGGGGACCTTCTCTGATGTTCAGGGGACACATATGTGTATGTGGCTTTTTTCTCCTTTGAAATGTTCTGAAACCTAAGCAACCTATAAGAGCTGCTTTCCTTTACCTTTTCTAGATTTCCATACACTTATGCTTTAATGTCAATTCAAAATGTAAACACCTAAAACCATAGAAATCACTGTGTGTAAATGCTGAGGCAAATTAGATGTTTCATTGAAGCCATAAGGATAAGGAGAGGATGTGAGCATTATTTTCATTCTATAAAATGATATTTAGCCACCGTGTTGGGCTGCGCTCTTTATTTTATTTGTGTATTTCAGATAAACCCTCTGAACTAATTATTGGAAGCTTCTTGAGGTTTCTTCTATTTTAACTATTTATTTTTCTGTGATGGAGAGGACACTTAGACTCACCAGAATTAGTCTGCAAAGTCTCAGTAAAGATCCAAGAACATAACTTTCTGTTATGACTTGTCATTGTCTAAGCTTGGAGCCTTCTTAAAATTAATTTAGTAAGGAACAGAAGCATTCCTAAGAACATTTTAGTTGAAGTTTGATTCTGGAGATGAAGACTTGGGGTCAGTTTCTCCTCTCTAGGTGGTTCAGAAATGGGCACACAATAGATGGAGAAGGCAATATTTCTGGTCTATTCTAGACGGTTGGACAAATCAATATTGATCCTTTTCTTGATCTTTCCCTTCTGAACTGCAGGAGAGATGGAAGTCATGAAGTAATTTTAATGTCATTACATCAACCATTATTTTCTCACCAGATATAATTGCCAATGAACCACCTTATGACCTT
Organism: Pteronotus mesoamericanus; assembly: GCF_021234165.1. Classification (NCBI taxonomy): domain Eukaryota; kingdom Metazoa; phylum Chordata; class Mammalia; order Chiroptera; family Mormoopidae; genus Pteronotus; species Pteronotus mesoamericanus. The sequence goes on from NW_026555085.1 coordinate 46,261,357, forward strand.
TCTTTTAAGGAGGAAGCTTCCTGCTTCACCCTTCTGTTTCTGTGCAGGCAAATGGAAACACACCTGGCCTCAGCTGACCATTTGTGTGTTTCCTTGGTTCAGGGAGCTGAGATGTATGAGTCTCTTCCCCACTTCTTTTCAGAGAGCTCTGTTTTTAAAATAACAACGAAAAAACTGATGGCCACAATTCGGAAAAAGAAAAACAAGTTGGAACCTGAACAGTGATGTTTCTGATGTGAAAAAGAAATGGCTCAAGTGAACAAGCAACTCAATCCCATTCAGAAACCATGTGAAGGGAGGCTACTAACCTTGGACCTCAAGCACAACCACTGCTGGAGTCCCTGGTAAGAGGAGGCTGGGATGGTAGAGGCTGGCATTGCCGGTGATCGGAGGCCATGATTGGAAATGAGAAGTGTGAGCCCAAGCCTGGCTTGAGGGTTCTGGCCAGTCCTGAAAGTTACCCCCACTTGACCATGGCTTACTGATGCTTCTGAGAGCCTGTAAGAGCCTGTGGAATTAGCACAAACAAGCATTTCCAGTGCAGCCCAGGAGTTTTCATTCAACAGCATATCATGAGTGAGGCATTAAATTGCATATACTGTAATGTGAGTTGAATGAACAGCCATCCCAGAATGAAAAAGCAGAATCAACTGGTTTTTGTTACTTCAGTTATTATTTAAGTTTTTGCATTTTCAAAATGTGCATATTCAAGCTTTTAAAAATATCAACACATCAAGTTAAAAAGAGGAGGAGGGGAACTCTAGAGGTCACAATTCTTCTTCAGTTCTGTCTCCCATTTGAGTTCTCCTAGGCATTCCCACAGCCTAACAAGCGATATGGTTCTGTAGAAACTAGCCAGTAAGGAGGCTTGGGTGTATATTTTAAAGAGCTATGTGAACTTTAAAAAGGCTCTCAGAAAATAAGCAACTTCTGTAGTCCACCTGTTGACATTATAATTTCTTTCTCCTGTTTAATGTGTTATTCTCTGTCCTTGTTCCCCACCCCTTGGCACATAACCTGATGTAGAAATGCTTTCCGTATTTAGTCTGTCTGGTTCTGTTTCCTCTGAGACTGGCAGGCAGTTCAAATTTCATTTTGGGCTATGCGTAACTGAAAAAGTCCATCCCTCGTTCTTTTTTCCCTATTTATATCTTCTTTCTTCCCCAAGGTACTCTTTTCCTAGTTTTGCTTCCCTCTTCCTCATCTCTTCTTGCATTTCTAGGTCAAATTTACCCTTTCTTAGCTATTTTCTCCTTTCTTCAGCTTCCCTCCACTTCACCCCCTAATCTGTGGGGAAGATGAGTTACTTTGTGAAATGGAACACGACTCCGTATCTGACATGCAACATCCCTTTTTTCCTGCCCATATTCACTCTAAAAGAATTTAAAGAAAATGATTCCAGATCCAAGATTGAGTATAAATTAACTATCTCTCAACATAGACAACAGGAAAATTTCCCAAACACTATGTGCCAATGACTAATTGCTTTCTGTCTTGCATATTTGCACTGAGAAAAAAAAATGTAGGCCTATATTGGGAAGTGCAAGAATAAGAAGAGCTGCTGTCCCTATCACTCCACTGAAAGGGCTCTTGTTAAGGTCGTCTGTGACCTGTGCTGCCAAATGTTATGGTCACTTACATGTCATCATCTCGCCTGACCTCTCAGTAGAGTTGCCTCACTTATCTTTGCCTTTTCTTCCCATTCCTGACCTTTTCTGCTCAGTCTTCCTGGCTGACCCTCTCTTCTCTACTTCAAATGTTTATGCCCCACAGTCAGGCCCAGGCCTTTTCTCTTCGGCATCTAAACTCTCTTCTTGGGGATTTCTTCTTGAAATCATTTATAGCCCAAAGACTTCAAAGTCTTAAAATCAGCAGTCCCTTCCTCTCGCCAAAGCTCTAGACTTCTATCAAGAGATCCGCTTGTGAAGACATCTCCTGACATTTTCTCTTTATTTCTCCAAAGGAGGACCTGACATCTTCTCTTGTCCAGGTGAACCACGACCAACCACAGCAGAACTTTTTATCCCCACTTCCGCTCCCCTCCCTAACATGCTTCTTTCTCAGCCTTTCCAATTCCATTAACTGGCATCACCACCCATGCAGCTGTTCAATCCAAAGTCACACCCCACCCCAGCACTAATCCACCACCATCTAGCTCCACCTCAGAAGTCCATTCACTTTTCACAACGTCACTGCTATTGCCCTTGTCCCTGCTGCTTTGGTGCATCATTTCCAAAGAGGTTATCCTGTTTCTGCTCTTGTTGTGGTACTTCCTCCATAGAGCAGCCACAATAGTTGTCAAAACTGCCAATCAGATTGCCTCATTTCTCTTCTAACCACTCCTCCTCACACTGGCCCTTCAGGCCCGCTAGCTGGCCCCATGAAATGCTCTTCTTTGCATTGTCTAGTATTTTACATCCACTGTAGTCCCGATCTGCTGAGACGTTTAAGCCTATTCATACAATCTGATTCCTTTCTCTGTATGTAAAAGGTGGCCAACGTTTACAGGTCTGAAAATCCTTTCAAGTATTTATTGCTGTGCGGGTGGAAAGCTTCCTAGGCAACCCTCTCCTTCTTTGAAGCTTGGACAGTAGGAACTCCGGGGACCCGCGGTGGAGTTTCTTTCCTATGGTGTGATGAAGGTACTGGAGAGAGTTGGGAAAAATAATGTGGACTTGGGGAGACAGGGCTGCATTAGTGGGAGAATAAAATGAGGAAGTAAAACATAGCAGGCAGGCGTAAAAGAGGGGCACATAATAATTTTTTTCCTTTATAATTCATGTTACAGTAAAATTTTATAAATTGGGTTGTAGTAAAAGGAGTAATAAAAATGATATAATTAGCATTATATTAATAATTACACTATTTCTCTCTGAATTATATATGGTCTCTCTGCAAAAAACTAAACATTGTTTTAAAAAGCTCTAATGATATTATATTATTGGCCAACATGTCTATAATAGACATTAATTATATGGTATTAAACAGATCCACAGAGCTTTTTAAAGGTACAATAGGCTAATAAAACACTGGAAACCTAATTGTTATTCTAAGAGTTTAGAATTAAAATTAGCTTAATGGTAGGAAACATTTTAATAGGAAAAGTATCCACAGCACATTTGCTATGGTATGGTTTTTCACTGTAAGGAAAATTTTAAAAATCAATAAAAACAATAATTATTCAGACCTTGTTACACAAATATTGCTGTTAAATTTTCTCTTTTTCTTCTATATCTTATTGTGTGGTTTTCAGAGCCTTTTATAAGTCAGCCACTAGAGAGCAAACTTCTTCTTTTTATCAGGCTGTGGTTTTATTTAAAAAAATATATATACCACATATGTATCGGCACTCAACAGTACCACGTTATCTCAGACTGTAAAATCTGATGCTATAGTTTCTGAATGCCTGGGGTGGTGGGCATAGCGGGTGGAAGTGGGGGAATTTTAAGGCCCTTTATATTAAATACATAAGAAAGAACAAGATAAAATGTTGTAGTGTTGAACTACCTTCCTGGAGTGAAAATGAAACCTTCTGTTAATGGAGCATAAAGTCTTATGTTTCATCCCGTGGAATAAAATATGATAGGTATTGTTTGGCCTGACAGGCATCTTGGGCCTTTTTCCTAAGCAAGAATTTCTAGAGAGTTCAAAGAAATGATATTGTCTCAAGTGAAATGTGGATAAATTACATTGTCAGCTAGTTCCAGAGGCTTGAGCCAGGGAAAAAAAAAAGGCTACCAGTTAGGGAACACTCTCATCTGTTGGACAGAATCCTCCTATTGACATCCCTTCTAAACAGATGTTAGTTCCCAAACACCAATACACAGGCAGATCAATCTGCTAAAGAGTGTCAGGGAACAGAAGAGGGTGCATGGAACAGGGTGGATTTAGTGCACATAGCATAGAAATCCCAACTCACCAGGCTCTGGGGGTCTTCCTCAGCTGGCTTTTTGGCCAAGATTTAATCAATGAATATAACTACTTTCTCTTCTGGTGGACCATTAATAATTGGCCTTGTGCACATGACCCTAGAGACTCATGGCTGAACAAAGTCATTGGAATCAAATTTCATCTCTGTTGTCTGGGCTTTGGAATATTTGAGGAGCTATGGCCTAAAATTTGGAATATTTTGGGTATTTTACAAAATAATGTTTAAGAGCTATAAGTAAATTATAAAAGATATATAAGAGAGATTTCAAAATTTTACAAGGAAACTCTTTCTAGGGTTTATCGGCTTTTCCATTAGAATATTTTTCTTATATTGAATAGACTGCTGAAATTGTCCGTATTTGAACAGTTTGACTGACAAATGACAATTTCACAGGGTTTGACCTAATACTTTATTCTGCAGGGCCTCCCATAGAGAGGCCTCAGTGGACATTGTTCATCATTTAATCAGTAGTCAGCAATCACTGCATGCCCACCAAGGCCAGTGCGACTCAACAAAGACCTTCATTGAACACTTCCTCTGTGCCATCCAGGTGACGAGCTCTGTAGCAAACATTAGCGGCAACTTAGATGAGCCCTGCCTTTACAAAGCTCATGTTCTAGTGTGAGATGCTAGCACGAATCACTCACTCTACAAAGAATCACACGGGTGATATATTCTCCAGATTTGAAGTGCTGTGGGAATGAGAGAGAGGATGAGATTCAGTCCTGACTCGAGGACCCCAGGAAGGCTTCACTGAGGAGGTGGCCCTTGCATTTGGGGACAGATCCTTACGTGGAGGAGGGGGTAATTTAGCTGGGACTTGAAGGATGCGTAAGGTTATTCTTATAATTTCTGCCAGCTATCTGCAGCTGGGGTTGTTGCTTTTTCACCAGGCAGCAAGATCTCTGAGGGCAAGGGTCTGTCTGTAGCGACAGGGAGCCTGGCACAGAGTGGAGGCTGCTTCAGGTTCCCACGCCTGCCTGGTGTAGGGAATGAGAACACTTATTCTGCAGCCACACTGCCACTTAGTAGCCATCTGAACCTGAATGATTTTGTTCAACTTCTTGGTGTCTCAGTGTTCTCATCTCTGAAGCATGAGTAAGTAACGGCACCTTTCTGTTCTCTCCTTTGGAAATCAGACACAGCGCCCGGCATTTCCACAGGTCTGCGGGTGGGCTCAACAAACTTCTTTTTACTGATACACTAAGGGAGCCCCCACAGAAAGAACCAGAGAGAGCAGGACCCATAGAAGAGGGAGTCAGGTTGGCAGGTTTGGCTCATCTGAAGCCCTAGTTAATTAGGGGAGTCAGGCAGAACACTGTCCAACGTAATGTTTTCCATTGGCCCAGTTCTGTGCACTGATTCTTGCAGTGTGTGTGCAAACTAGGTTTACAAGTAAATAAATGAAATCCCGGAAAAGCTATTTTTACTTAAATCTCTCTAAAACTATGGGACCTTGGTAGAGTTTCTTTCCTAGCCCTTAAACAGATTGTAACTCAGAGTGGCCAGTACTGCCACCGTCAGGGCCCCAGGACTTCCGCTGGGTGGCAAAGGTGCCTGGCAGATCCTCACCCAGCAGAAGCAGCAGCCTCATCTGATACCAGGAGGGATGTTCCTGAGCGAGTTTGAGACAGCCCCTGGGAATGCCCAGAAATTTGGGGTGGTTGGGAGCTGTTGGCATGAGAAGGGCCCTGCAATAAATAGCAGGGAGGGTGAAAGTCAGCAAAAGAAAGGTCACCCAATGCTACCCAATTTCTATCCTTCAGGTTGCCATGGTGTGGGGCCGATTAGTTACATGAATCCTGATTGCAATTCAGCAATTTCTGTTGCAAATGGTCAGAAAAGTTTTTTAAAAATTCCCCTCCTACATAAGAAAGCAATATATCTTATTTTGGATAGTTAAAAAATATATAGAAAAATACAAAATTAGATTAAATTAGATTATCACTGCATTAGCTTATTATGCAGTGATAACTACTTTTGATGTACTTTTAAAAATGTATTTTGATGTACAATATTTCCACCCAGACTTTATACCAACAAAAGACATGTATATTTGGAATTAGCTAACTTTTGAAAATTTATCCAAATAGCTATATATTGCTATAAAAATTTTTTACCAGTTCTTATTTTCTTTTATACTTAACATTATATTTTGAATATTTTCCTCTATTAGCTATTGTTGAAAATATCATTTAATGCACATATTTCCTTATATAGGTTACTATAAATTTTAAGTCATTTAAATTTTTATTAAAGTATAATCTGCAAATATTATATGCAAATATTCTACAAAATGAAATAGTGCTAAAGATCATTAAAAAGGAACAATTCTTTCTCTACTCACCCTTACCTACTTTTCCTTGTCTCAGGAGGAGCTACCTTCTTATAATATTTACATTTATTTATTTACTTACTTATTTACTTATTTCTTCTCCCAAGGATATGTTCTCCTTGATTTTAGAAAGAAAGAGAAGAGGGGGAGAGAAACATTGATGTAAGATAAAAACATCAACTGGTCGCCTCCCATATGCACCCCAACCAGAGGAATCGAACACACAACCTTGAATGCACAATCTTTTGGTGCAAGGGACGATGATCCAACCAACTGAGCCAGCCAAATGGCTTTATCTCCATATTTAAAAATAATGTTAATAATGTATTATTTCTTCATTTACCACGTTTAATGCATATAGTGAGGACTTTTGCTTCCTTTTACCCTCTTTCTTGAATCTTCTTAATGTAATTATATTTTATTTTTTACTAAATATATTCAGTGTTTTGATGATAATTATATGAATATTACTTACCACTGATGTAAGTTATATGCCATGATTATGTTTTCTTTCTTGTCTATTTTTTGTTTTTTCTTGTAATTAATAATGGTCACATTCATTTGCATATATTTCTTTGATATGCGTTAAGTTGTCCTACCTTCCAATAGCTCTGTAAAATGACTCTCTATACAATTTTCCACATGGTCAAACCTGTCATATAATTTATCACCTCTATTTTATTCTGTGAAATTCCTTTAAAGGCCTCTGACTGCCTACTCCATTCTAGATTGCTTTTCCCTAGGCTAGAAGCCTGTAGATTTTTTAAATGATAGACTGTTATTAATTTTTTTAAAAATACATACCTGCAAATTTTGTAATTATTTATTTATAAATATGTTTTTATGTAAAAAGTAGTGTGCATATTATGAATCATAATCAAAAATAGAAATTTTAAAGGGCTAATGTAAAAATAAATTTTAAAACGATGTTATTTCCTTTTTGTGTCTCCAATGATTATCTTTCACTCACCAGGGTATGAGAACACTGCTGTAGGCTTACTCACAATGATTGTGCTGGGAATCTTGGCCATCAATCTAGGAATTCCTTTTGGCTAGTTCTCATGTTGGACTTTGCTTCTTGGATTTCATGCTTCCTTCTTTTAAGTTCTCTCTCATTTGGATGGAGCACATTCCCTAGTAGCTTCCAGAGAAAAGGTGAAAAGGAGATTAATTTCCTAAGACTTTGCTTGTCTAAAAATGTCTTTATATAAGAGAAAAAAGATACAAATGGAGAGAAAATATTTGTAAAACACTTATCTGATGAAGGATGTGTGTCCAAAATATAGGAAGAACTCCCAAAGAACACGTATGTATGACCTATGGACATGGGCAACAGTATGTGGGTGGTCTAAGGGAGGGGGCACGGGGGCTGGGTGGAGTTGGGCAAAGGGGGAAAAAGCGGGGCCAGCTATAACAGTGTAAACTGAAAAAAATAAGGAAAAAGGAAGCAAGTAGTTTAATTGAAAAATGGGCTAAAGATCTGAATAGATACCTAACCAAAGAAGATATACAGATACCAAATAAACATATGAAAAGCTACTCAAGGTCATATGTCATTAAGGAATTGCCAATTAAAACAATAATGAAATAATACTACATACCTATGAGAGTGACCAAAATCCAAAACATGAAAACACCAAATTCTGTAAGGTGGTGGAGCTATAGGAACTCTTATTCATTGCTGGTGGGAATGCAAAATGGTACAGCATTTTGGAATACAGTCAGTATATGATCCAGCCATCACACTAGCTGGTATTTACCAAAATGAGTGGAAGATTTATGTCCACACAAAAACCTGCATGTAAACATTCGTAGCAGTTTTATTCATATTTGTCCAAAGTTGGAAGCAGCAAAAATGTCCTTCAATAGGTGAATGGATAAATAAACTGTAGAACATCCATACAATAAAAAATTATTTAGCAATTAAAAAAAATCTATCAAGCCATGAAAGACATGGAGAAGACTTAAATGCATATTGTTAAATGAGAAAAGCTAGTCTGAAAAGGCTATGTACCATATGATTCCAACTATATGACATTCTGGAAAGAGCAAAATTATAGAGACAGTAAAAATATCAGTGATTGAGAGGGGTTGTGGGGAGGGAGGAAATGACGAGGTGGAACAGGGAATTTTTAGGCAGTAAAACTACGTCATATAGATAATTGACTCATATGTTTGTCTAAACCCAAAGAATGTACAACACAAAGAGTGAACCATAATGTAAACTATGAGCTTTAATTAATAAAAATCTATCAATATTCATCTATTATCATATATGCACCACATTAATGTAAGATGTAGTCCACAGCCATACCACCCTGCCTGAGCCCAATCTCGTCTACCGTAGATGTGAATAATAGGGGAAACTGTGTGGTTGTTGGGGGACGTGGGGTGGGGAAGTGTGGGGGGAAAGTTATATGAGAACTGTCTATAATTTCTGCTCATTTTTTCTGTAAACCTAAAACTGCTCTAAAAATAAAGCCTATTAATTTTAAAAGTCTTTATGCTCACATGTGATTAATATTTTGGGTTGAGAATTTTAGACCAAAAATCATTTTCATTCAGAATTTTTGAGACATTGCTCCATTGTCCTCTAAATTCAATGTTGTTCGTAGAAATCTCATGCCATTTCATATTGTGATCCATGGTATAATCTATTCTCCTCATTCCATTCCCCAGAACTTTTTCAAAATCTCTATTTTTAGTGTTTTGAAATTTCATATTGCAGGTCTTTCTTTTATTAATTTCATTGGCTTTTTAATCTGGAGACTCATAACCAATAGTCTTAGGAACTTTTCTTAAATTATTTCTTTGATAATTTCCTTCCTATTGTTTACTCTCTTCTCTCCTATTAATCTGGATCTTTAGATTGATTCTCTAATTTTCTTATCTTTCCTCTTTTAACGCCAATCTCTTTGTTTTTGCTATTGAACTTCCTGTTTTCCTAGACCTTATTTGTCAATCTCCTAGTTGGATTCGTCACTTTTGCTATCATTTTCTCTTCTTGGAAACTATTAATAGTAGTAACGTTGAATTTATCTTCTGCTCTCTGAGTTGTCTCTGTGTTCCTCCTCCCTTCTCAGTTAATTTTGATCTGTCACATTCAAGGCTATCCTCCAGTGTCTAATAATCTTTGTCTGTTCATTTATAGTTAAGAAGAGGGCACTAAAAAGCTGATCAGAAGCTCTGTGTATATGTGGGACTAATCAACTGGTAGATCATGTTGTGGAACAATTGGGAAGTATAGAGCTTTTTTGTGTTCTAGTGTTGGCCGTGGAAAAGGCTGGAGTTTAAGCATCCAGAATGCAGCTTTTCATTTGGTCCCTCTGTTTTCAGTTCAATGCTTCATCTCCACTCTTTTCTCTGCCTGATTCTTCATTTTTTTAAAAGAAATTTTTTTATTTTAAAGATTGTATTTATTTATTTATCTTTAGAGAGGGATAGGGAGAGAGAAAGAGAGGGAGAGAAACATGTCAGTGTGTGGTTGCCTTTCACATGTCCCCCCCGCCCCCCCCCGACCAGGGACCTGGCCTGAAACCCAGGCATGTGCCCTAAACTGGGAATTGAACCTGTGACCCTATGGTTCACAGGTCAGCACTCAATCCACTGAGCGACACCAACCAGGACTGCCTAATTCTTCTTGTCTGGAGATTTTGTTTCAAGTTCTTCAAATAGTCTAGGATAAAAATGTTCAAATTTTCCCATCTTTGGCCAGTGGGAGCCACATCAGGTATGCTCTTGAGTCCTTTGACACTCCAGATGACAAAATTCTTGCTATCTGTTATGACAAGGTCTTCCAGGGTCAACTTCTATCTTTCTTGCCCCAGATCTCAAAGCAAACCTTTCTCCAAGGATCCCTACTTCTTTTTAGTTGAAAATGGTACTCGGAGACAAAATCCTATTGTGAAGATACTCGTTGCTACTGAATCATTGTGGTGGGGGTTTTTAATGGGAAAAGCTAGAAAATATTTTTTAAAGATAAAATAGGAGTTCATAATGATATTTCCAGTTCAATATCAGGATAACAAAGCTCTTACTTAATACATCTGATCTTATGTCTATACTTTCTTCTACACTGAGAATCCTGTCTCTCAATGTCACTAGAATAATAGAACTAGAATATCATTTGATTGCACATTTCTTTTCCCCCTCAGTACACACATCAGTGTCAGAATATCAATACCAACATTACTACCAACAAAACAATTACCAGAAACAGCTTAAGACTTTTTTGTAGTTCTTAAGGTTTCGTTTTTAGAGTCTATTCCACCACACACAAACAGCCTCTCCCTTCCTCCCCATCCCATTGACAGTACAACAACCCAGGCCCTTGTCATCCTCTGCTTGATTAATGTGACAGCTTTCTTCTCTCTTGACTTCCTGGCCTCCAACCCAGTGTATCTTCCATAACCAGATAGATCATCTTAAAATATTTACTTGCCTCTGTTATTTCCTTATTTAAAAAAAACCAAACAACAACTAAAAAACTCTGGTAGTTTCTTGATGTATGAAAGAAAAACCCCCTGCATTTCTTAACCCGTTCAAAGGCCCCTACCGACCACCCCCTCTTAGCACCGCCCTCCCGACTCATCTGTGCAAACCTGCAGTTTCAGTCACACTATCCTGCAGGATACAGTTTTCATGTTTCCACCCCCGTGCCTTTGGTTAAGCAATTTGCTCTCCCTGAAATGCCTGTCTTTTTTTGCTTTGTGTCTTAAATTATATAGATTTTCAATATAAATCTAAATTATATAGATTTTTACCTTGCAGAAAGAGAACAGGATGGACCCATCATCCAGTTTTGGGTTCTCACCCAAAATTTGCTTTTGATGCCAAGACTGATGAGGCACCCATGCACTACGAGGGTATGAACAGGCTTATTACTCACATAATGGAACCTCTTACCAAGAGTGAAACAGGCTCCCAAGGGGTCTGAAATTGGTTTGAGAGAGAGCAGGGAAAGAAGATTGGCTCCATTTTTGTTGTGATTACGGAGTGGGGTTGGGCTGAGGGAGCCCAGAGGGCCAGGGTTTGAACCTACTACCAGCACTAAAGAAGGAGGCAACCAAGTTTCTTACTGGTTAATCCAGGTGTGGGGCAGAAAGGCTGTGCAAGCGATGGCGCTTGAAATCTGTCGACAGTCAGATATCACAGATGGAATCAGACCCTTCATTACAGAGGCTCAACCCAAATCTCACCGACCTCCCTAGTCCTCAGTCATCACTTTTTTTCCGAATTCCCAGCATCTGGCAATTTTTTCCCCATCCTATTATTTAACTACACTGATATTTGACTTAACAGATATAAATTTAATTACTTTAGAGTCATACCTCCAAGGGTAGAATCCAAGTTTTATAGATCCTGAATCTTATACAGTTTGGGGCATAGCCCTCTTAAGGGAAGAGAGTACAAACTAGGTACAAGGCCTTGGAAGGGGGTTGTGCTCGAGAAGGGCTCTGAAACTTGAGCTGCACAGTAAATCTGCCTCTGTGTCCCTCTTATGCACTAGAAATATACACTAAAAATTTACACGCAGTGAAGTTTACTTCTATTGGTTACAGTTCTGTGAGTTTGTGCAGACGCATAGACTCTTGTAATTACTGTGACAGGCAGGGAACAGAGCAAGTCAATGCCACAAAGACCCCCTTGTGCTGCCCCTTTGTATTCAGTGCCCCTCTTGTATATTCTAATTTTTCCATTAGGCCTTAACAGCTTCTATCTCTTAAGAGTTTGTTGTTGTTGATGATAATGGTCAGAAAAGAAGACATTTTGTTTTTCAATAAGAATGGATTCTCAATGGTAAACAAAGATGTTGAGCATATTCTCTGATAAGGATTACAAAGGAAACCTTCCATTCAACTAAGTCAGAATTCATGAATTATAAAAAAAAAGACTATGTTTTAATTTAGACACTTAATGATGAAATTCATGAAATTCAACTAGTTTTAGATCCTTCCCTTTGGCTGATTTTTGACTTAACTGGCACAGCATAATAATGCCTTAAACATGTAGATGTTTTATAAATATTTGGTGATTTAAATGAGTAAACTAGCTCGCAGAATCAGAAGTTACCAAAGCTAAACTCCAAGCAGTATCCTTTTAAAAGTATGCCCTTATTCTTCACTTTGTGTGTTTGTGTGTATGTGTGGGTAAACACTTTTCTGTGTTCATGGACAGATATATTTCCTCTCCGTTGGGAGTCCTAGAAACAAGATTAGGAATCACAGTTCTGCAAAAAAGACCCTTGAAGGAGGGTTGGTTTCTCCAATGAGAGAAAACTAGGTCTTTTTAAATGAAGCAAGTTGAGAAAGGAGAAAAAATCCTTTTGCTGAGATATCAACTGAAATATGTAATAACTCCTTAATAGCTTAAATTCCCCAGTATCCAAACTGATTCTGTATACTACAGATCAAATCAATTTTGCCCACGCTTATTTGCAACTGAAGAATACCTAATTTACTGTTTTGACAGGATCACTACTACTGGACTTAAATTTTTCACTTAATCTGAAATTGAAAATGGCTTTACCAACAAGGAAAGGAGGAAGCAGAATGCTCTTCTCACTTCCTTAATGCCTGATGATGAATTGTTTTCAAATATCACTGTGTATCTGACCTTCAGCAGAAAATGATTGTGCCTCGGTTTGCCAGTGCAGAACAAAGCAGGGTCACACAACTGGGTGTTCCAGATAAAAGTCCAATTAACCTCAGAATAGTTCCTCACAGAGTAAAGAGAAGAAGCTTAGAAGGAAGAGGCTTTAGCTTGAGCACATTCCCCTCCTTGTGATTAGTTGTATTAACCAAGCTCTGTTAATTCAGCCCATGAGGAAGTTCAGGAGTTCTGCTCACGTCTGTCTACCTGCCACTTCCTGAATGTCTACTCATCAGAGTCTTGTCAACAACCAGGCAGTTTGTTTGTTTAGTGGGACTACAAACAGAAGTGTGGGTGAGACTCTCAAGAAAAAAACAGTCTTAGCAGCAGCTGGCAGCCAGCCACAGAGTCCTCTGGAGAACGGAAGACATTTTTTATTCCCATCGATAGGCCTGGGGATTTGAAGCTGTGTGGTCATTCCCAGAAGAGGAACGCAGGTTTACAAAATGCCATCTTTCAGCATAGTGCCATATTATATTTTTAAAAAGCTGGCTAACAGTTGCTTTATTCACCTTTCTGTGGAAGATTTATCTGCATAGACCAGACTCTCAGCTCTGGATTATTTCCCATTGTGTCTAAAATGATAAGACTAGTTATTTCTTGTGTTCAACCCTTGTGGGGAATTAGGTAGCTAGCCTTTTGCCTCTTTGGTTTCACTCTTCTTAATTCCCAGGCATTTACAATCATCCAAATTGTGTTTGATTAGCATAAGCTAGATTTCCCTCAAGAGTTTCCTAATACATTTCTTCTGCAATCAAGTCCCACTTGGGTACAGTAAGCCCCTCTGTTCATCCAGTGTGTCATTCAAATAGATATAAAGAGAGATGCGTAAGATCACTGGCACTTGGTGATGACAAAGGACTGAGGCTGCAGGGTGCAGTTCAGAAACCAGTGCGGCAACAGCAAAGATAATGGCGATTAGAGGCAACAGAGCCCTCACTACTGCTGTTTCTTAAAATCCGTGCTGTCGGCCTGCTCTTTAGGGACAAAAACCGATAACAAGGGAGTTGTGATGTATTTTTTTTAAAGAACAAAGTCTCTGTAAAATTTGATCAAATAAAAGAGGACTGTATTGGAGCATTAAAGAGAATCTCTGGGTTATCCAAGGCTAGGAACTGCAGGGTGAAGGCAATTCTCTTTCAAGATCTGTATGGCCTTTCCCCTCATGGTTTTGCTTTGTGTATTTTGCCTGAGAGTTGCACATTTTTCTGAAGCTTGATCTGTGAATCCTTAGAGACCTAGGTAGAAGTTGGGACTACCACCGCAGGCACTCCAGGAGTTACATTCTCTGCTTAAAGTTTTTAGACTACACAGCTAACATGAGTTTGGACTGTAAGCCATGTGAGGACTCGAGTACGGCTGTGAACACTCATGGGAGATTGTTTAATCATCCACTCAGCACCAAGATCAAGGGAGACATGAACCTTGCTGCCACCTTTTATAGAACAGGGGCTATTGTTCATTTATCTGTACATTGAAGGTGTAGCTCTCTTGGGTTCTAACATTATGTGAGGGGGTCTTTATTTAGATTCCTGCTCATCTTAGGTGGGTCTCCAGCCCTGTGCAGCCCTCAAAGCAGAAGCTCAAATGCTCCAGGGTTTGGCGAAAACTTTCAGGGCGAAAGTCAGTTTTGGTATTCACTTACCAACCAGGGACCATATCTGTATTTTTTGTGGGGATCTGCAGAAAACTTTATTTTATCCAGCTCTTTGATACATTTAAAGAAATTTAAAAAGATTTTTAGCTGACATTTTAGCTGTGTCAGTGAGGAAGTTATTTGGAAGATCTTGCAGTGTTTCCACTTTTCTGTAAATATCTCTCTATTCTTTTTTTATTAGGCCAGTTTATTTAAAGTTTTTGGTCTTCCAGAATTCTGGCTTATTGTCGTTCAGATGGCTAAGACCTCTTTGGTTCTGACACAAATCCAATTGCTGCCCTCATTGATATGTGCCCCTGTCATTTTAATTCCCAAATGAAAATTATTAAGAGAAGAATCTAGTTTTCAAGATGAGTCACTCAGGTTTATAGGTCATTGGTCACTGATGTTGGGTCAAAGTCCACCCCAGGGTTCAGTCAGGTGTGGTCACTCTACGTGTGTTGGGTGGTTGGGTCATGTGTTACAAAACACGGCCACCATTCCTTCACAGGGCTGTAGGTAGACAGTTTCCCATAGAGGAGGATGTGGGAAGGAAGATATACAAAACATAACTTGTATAAACACTGGTAATAATAATACACCTCCTTCCCCTGCCTTAAAAACAAAACAAAAAAATGGATGGGACTCATAGCAGAGATGGTGTCTATCAAATTCTTTAGGTAGTCTGTATGGTTCTTGCGTGGTGAGAACTTGATATCCAAAGTAGAATCCTGAATTAAGAATTAGTGTTAGTTTCATGGCCCTTAAATTCTGTTTATGCTCTTGGAAAGACCAAGAAATGATGCAGATACACACGAGAATCAAAATTGACTCACCCAAAACAGATGGAATATTAACCGAATAAAATGATGACATTTATAAAGAATTTTAAATAATATTGGGAAAACACTTCGGTAACAGCCTAAACAGGAAAAAGTATAGAAAATTATATATTTCATATGATTTTAGCTATTAAAAAACATGAAAAAACTGAAAGGAAATATATTAAAATGTTAACAGTGGCTCTCTGGAGTGAAATTTTAAATGATGATTACTTTTTCACATCTGTTTTTCACTGTTCTGCCAATTTTTAATAATGGATAGTTTTATGATGAAATAAAAATTAAATCCAAGCAACCATCTAAAAGACATGTCGTATTCCAATGTACATTATTTTCAGACTCAAGTAGCATATAGTATTGATGTACTTATTGAAGAAAAGGTACTGAATGAGATCACATTTGATAAATGTGAGTTAATTGCTCAGATGATAATGGATTTGTGGTTACTGTCATGTAATTGTTTGTCTCATCTTTCCAAGAAGGGAACAAGCGCTTTACAGCCAGACAACAGCCACAATAGCAAACAATTGTTGGGTGGTAAATATGTGTGGCACATACATTATCTCATATAACCATCACACTAATACTCTGAGGGAAGTATTATTTGTCCTGATTTTTGGATGATAAAACTGAGGCATACAGCACGTATGGAGCTTGTGCAGGATTGCACTGCTAGTAAACAGTCCAGATCAAGTGTGGATCTTAACCAGCACCCTTGGAATCATGGTTTTGTTTGTTTGTTTGTTTTTTTAAATTAGTTTGATAACTAATTTACCTCCAGAGTAGTTTATCTTGAGTGCAGAAGCACAAAGTCAAACACACAGTCCACAAACTCCACCTAGAAACCTATGGTTCCAGGAATTTTCAGAGGCTGCTGCATGTCTGGCTGTAAGTATGTTATTTTCCCACTGTGGTTGGCAGAAGCGAAAAAAGAGTTCAGAGCTGGCTTGCATCAGGATGGATATTGGGCTAAAAAGAGAAGCATCCAGTGAAAATAATTTGGAGAGCTGTCATTGTGGAGAAATGTATAAAAGCAAAATATGCTCCGGCTCAAGAAATACTTTAAAAACCTGTACTGCACACAGATAAATGGAAGCTACATGTGCTGAACTGGGCCAGGATACCACATGTGGGCTGCTGGGTGGTCTGGCTGTGTGGGAGAACAGGTAGCATAGCTGCAGTAGTCATGGACCTTCGTCTCAACAGTCAGTCTCTGGGCTTGCCTTTAGGGAAAAAAAAAAAAAATTCTTTTTTTCGGTTGGGAAAGTTACATGCATAGGGTAAAAAATATTTACAAAAGAGAATACAGAGAAATATCATCCCCCACACACGACCCTCATTTTTTTCTTCTCAGAAGCAACAATTGTTACCAATTTCTGGAGTGTTCTTCCAAAAATATTTTATGCATAGAAGTATATATTTAGTATTTATGTATTTGCTTTTAAAACAGCACATAAATGGTATCAAATTACATCCACTTCCCTTTTCTCCCCTTAACACATCTTGGCAGAGCTTACTGTGTAGAGTAGTGTACAGGACACTTGGCTGAGAGGAGACTGGGGCTGAAATTAAACAAACTTTGTTTTCTGGCAGAAGGCGGGTCTGCCTGGAAGAGGGTCCTTTTTCTTAATGCACATAAAGGTACCATACTGGCCTCCAGAGTTTGTCCATGTCAGCATACATAGGTTTACTTCACTCTTCCACTGTTGCAGAGTGTTTTGTTGAGTGAATGGAACAATACTTTATTTAATTAGTTTCCCATTAGTGGACATTTGAGTTCTTTCCAACTTTTTGTTCTTAGAAAAAAATGCTATAACAAATTTCCTTTCCTAAACATTTTTTGTACACCTGTGTGAGCAGTAAGGCGTAAGTATGGGTCTGTCGTTTTTGAGATTCCGAAACATTTAGTTTCAAACTAGAAAGGTACATTGATTTAAAAAGACTTTGTCTTGGTTGGGTGGCTCAATGGGTTGGAGTCATCCTGTACACGAAAGGGTTTGGGGTTTGATCTCTGGGCAAAGCACATACCTAGGGTGAAGGTCAATCTCTGGTTGGGGGAGGGGAGGGAATGAGAGATAACTCATTGCAGTTTCTCTCTCACATTAATGCTTCCCTCTCTCTCTCTCTCTTCCCCCTCCTCTCTGAAATCAATAAACATATCCTCAGGTGAGGATTTAAAAATAATAAAATAAAGAACTGAACTCCAGAGGTATTTAATTTTTGTAAATAATATTTCAAATTCTCATCCATTATCAGCCTTGATAATTGACTTCCAGCTGCCACAGGGAGTGTTTGCTTTTCTCCCTCGGGCCCTAATCATCCACAGCAGGTGCCTTCATCTCTTCACGTTGTCCTCACCACTCCCAGAATGGTCCTCACAACTCCCAGAACTGTCCCTGTGGGGAGGCTCTCATGATCTGAAGTTCAGATAAATCAAAATTTCTCACCTGCTTTCCATAGGAGGGTGCAGTTTGTTCTCATTCCTCTGATGACTTCAGTTTTTCTGCTATTAAATATCAATAAATCTGATTCTCCAAAGTAGAGATAGTTTAAGGTTAAAGCAAAGGGGATTACATGAAAGAATTTGTATTAAAAATGTATTTATTTATTTTTAGAGAGAGGGAGAGAAACATCGATATGAGAAACATTGATTGGTTGCCTCTCAGGCTTCCTGACTGGGGATGGAACTCACAACCTAGGCATGTGCCCTGACCAGGAATTGAACTGGAGACCCTTTGCTTTTCAGAACAACACCCAACTAACTGAGCCATACTGGTCAGGACAGAATTTTTATTCTTAGAGACAGTGTGATATAGTAAAAAGGGCAGGGCCTTCAGAATCAATAGAATAAGGACAAGAATCGTAGATCTTCCTGCTTGATAATGAATGTGTGGAAAGCTATTTGCACGTAGCTGGCAATCAGTAACTAGAAGTGATGCTGCTGCTGCTGCTGCTGCTGCTGATGATGATGATGATAATTATGTGCTCTGTGTGAATGAGTAAGGAACAGATATATCCTGGGGGCAGTGCCGGGTATTCTGCAGGTGTCAACTGATGTTCATCCCATATAGTAAGCATCATACCTCCATTTGAAGGGCAAGGCCAAAGAGGTGAAAAAGCTTGTTTAAGAACTCACAACTACTAATGGATAGGGTTAGTATATAAGCCATGTTCTTCCACATTTTAGCTGATGTTCTTTTCCTAGATATGTGTAATAAAACTTTTTTTTAGGGAAGTAAGCCACATTTCAATGATGTTCTGAGCAGTGAGTTGTATAGGTTCATTCTTTCTGCTTTCTAAAGACTATTTCTTTTAAAAAATTTGCATGTAGCATTTGAATTATTAAGAGTAGCTTTCAGTTTCAATAACAATACAAAAGGAGGACAAGTTTACTAATAAGTTTTGGGTACCTGAAGAATTAATAAAGAAGTCTTATAAAGAAAACTTTGATCTGCAATTCTATAAAAATATGTTGTGATTATAAACAAGTGCTTTGCTGACCTTCTCTGTAGTCGTATACATTTTACTGTCTCGATGTATTTTTCTCAGTATGTACTTCAGCCCTCAAGGAACTTTTCTATTTTATTTATCCTCTGTATTCATCTTTCCACCTATGTATCAGGCTCTTAATTTCTTTTTCCATTGTTAAGCTGGATGCTAGACAGCTTCTCACTCTTCTCACTTTCTAACTACATGGTAGTAGATTTTCTTGTTTTCTTATCTCTTTTGAGAAATATGACTTGTAAGATACTTTTTAGGGTAGGAGGCAGAAACATAAAGCAACCTTGGGGAAAATGCAGCTGTGAGCCTTGATTATTTGGAAAGCTTAGTGTGTCTGCAGCCGCAGGCCTGACAGCTAGACAGTGGGTTATCCCCAGTCCTTCTAATGTCATTTGAGGGACCCACTTGGTCATAGTGCTATTCAAAAGAGTGGCTGCGTTCTCATTTTCTCTTTCTGAAGAGAATCCTCTTTTTAGACAATCTACCCATCTTGGCTGGGCTAAAGGATAAACATTTAACTTTTTAATTTAATTTTTTCATTTAAACTTTCTATTATGAAAATTTAACTTTCGGTGCCGCTTTATGCCTTTTAAACATGAATGAAAGTTATTTGCCGTCATCCAACAAACATTTACAGGGTGTGTCCTGTGTACACAGCATGGGGTGAGATGTGTGTGGCGGATACAGCGATGGTCCCAGTCGGTTTGGGGTGAGGTTCCCAGATTAAACGCAGGACAGTCAGTTGACTGAACTTCAGATATGCAACAAATAATTTTTTTAGTATAAGTTTGTTACATGTAAAATTTGGGACATACTTATACTAAAAAATTATTTGCTGTTATCCAAAATTTAAATTTAACTGACATCTTGTATTTTAATTTGCTAAACCTCACAACCTTAATTATAGGATATGGACATATAAATACATAATCACATGACAGTGGAGTAAATGCTATGATAATGGTTCTCGAGAGCATTCCAGCTGTTACGTCTGTGGTATTTGTAGAGAAAAAAGCTCTGGCAGGGAATGAAGAGCAGAGAAAAGGACATGTCTGGAGGCTGGTGAGTCAGAGAGCTAGGACTGTCACAGTCTGGCCTTTGGGTGATGGAGAGAATCAAGGAAAGGTTTGTGGAGACATTGTGTAATCTAAAATATAGATTGACTAAAATTCTTCCTGCTCCACCTCCTACCCTCAAAGACAACCCTCCAGAAAACCATTGGTGTTGACATTTTGGATGCTTATTGGATTAGTTATTTATTTGGCAGTTTAGTTTTCATACTCTTCTGCCTCTAGCTATCAAATAAAATGGCGAACAAATATTTATTTCTTCAGTAAACTATAGTGCTTAAAGTACTGTATACTTGGTAATCTAGGAAGGATGGGGGAAAAGACAAGGAAGAAATGGTACAAAGTAATCAGAAATTCCTGCTCTTGATCAGTCTGGGGTGGGTGGGTGTGTGTGTGTGTGTGTGGGTGGGTGTGTGTGTGTGTCGGGGAATAGGGAGGAGCTAGGGTGGAAGTAGGGATTGGGGCTGAGAGAACCAAAAGCAAAACACTAAAGAGCCATGTTATTTCAAGCAATGTTAAAAAGAATCGATATCCATTATGACCAAAGACCTAGGATTTGTTTGAACAGGATATGACCTTGATACTTAAGTGTTAAGGGAGTGGAGCAGGTTTCATCCAGCAAAGTTGCCTGGAGCCCTGGCTGTGTGGCTTGGTTGGTTGGAGCATAAGATACTGTGGGTTTGATTCCCAGTCAAGGCACATACCTAGGTTGCGGGTTTGATACCCGGTCGTGTGCATTTGGGAGGCAACCAATGTTTCCTTCTCACACTGATATTCCTCTCTCTCTCCCTTTTTCTCTTTCTAAAATCAATGCATTCTCAGGTGACGGTTTAAAAAATAATTTTTTAAAAAATTTGCCTTAAGAAGATACTCATCTTTTTTCTTTTTTCTTTTTTGAGTGGGTGTAGAGAAGGAAAAAAGGGACTTCCCACAGGGATAATAACCTATTCAACATTCAACAGCATATTTTAGTATACTGTGTGCATTGGGGTGTGTGTGTGTGTGTGTGTGTGTGTGTGTGTGTGTGTGTGAGGAGGATCAACAGGACTGCCTGGTGTGAAGGTGAGAGGGAGAAGAGATTTAAGATGACTCCCAGAATTGTAAGTGGAAAGGTTATTTATTAACTGATAGATTTTATACCTATGGAGAAAGCCGAGGGAAGTCATCTC
This sequence comes from Pteronotus mesoamericanus, assembly GCF_021234165.1. Lineage (NCBI taxonomy): Eukaryota > Metazoa > Chordata > Mammalia > Chiroptera > Mormoopidae > Pteronotus > Pteronotus mesoamericanus. The sequence continues at coordinate 46,282,492 of NW_026555085.1, forward strand.
ACAAATAGGAAAATCGATTAATGAAGATTTCTGGGAAGGTTGGTAAAAAAGTAGGCCAAAACAATGGTTTGAGATAATATCTTGGATAACTCAAGAGCTGTCTGACTTTTGGCTGAATTACTCAGGAATTCGGAGTATTGCTTTACAGATGTTCTTGCAATCATATTCTGCCGAAAGCTTCCAGTAGGGGGTATATTAGAAAAAAATATCCACATAGAAAAAGATAAAGGGTCATTTCCTTTTTATCCTAATCTATGTTATACTTTAATTGCCTTATGAAAAAATCCTTTTTATTTGGCCCTCTTTCTTGCATGGAAACATAGATCATGACCACTAGAAAAGTTCACTGCAGTTTTCTGCTACAGCAGGGAAATGTATTGTTGTTGGGTTGGGTGTTTTATTAAAGAGCTCTGCAGAGCTTTATTCTAAATTTCACGTTAAAGCCTCAAGCCAAGATTATAAAAAATTATAATAATTTACCTGGAATCTCCTTGGTTCACTTCGTTGTTCCTTTTCTTTCTCTCTTTTCTTGCTAATAATTTTAGGGCGTCTCTGTACAGTCACAGTAATTGCTATCAATCTGCTAGCGTTAACAACCTTTCATTCAAAATATTGAGAGATGTTTTTCTTTTTTTTCCTCTTTGTGGAAATCAGGAAGGGTAGGAGATTAACTCCTGAATTTTTTTTCTGAATTCCCAGAAGTGGATAATTTGGAGAATCCAGACCGGCATGGAGATATTTTCTCTGCATGTTGATTTCCTTTCTTGTAGGTTACTTCTTTATTGTAAAACCACAGACCTTGAGAGGGTCTTCAGAGGATGTCTAGGAATGGATTGCTGCCTGAGGCAGACGCAGACCATCAGCGTGGTTTGAAGTTAGATTCTGGGACTGAACAACTGTTCTAGAAAGGGCTCCATTAGCCTTCATTGTTAATAAATATAAGAGGTTCTTAGAGATGGCCTGCTAACTTCTGTGGTCAATATGTATAGCCAGTTCCTAGAGCACCCTTAAAAATTCCACAGATCCATTTCTGGAGATGTGTGTTATCCAATAGGATGATTGTTTTTTTTTATCACATACCATTTTCACATTTCAAGTACATAAAAAACATATATCCATGTTTTCAAAGGTTTGTATAGCTGTTTTTTCACTCTCGTACACTTTATTTTTTAAATTCTATTTTGTTGATTATGCTATTACAGTTGTCCCAATTTTTTCCCCTTTGCCCCCCTCCACCCAGCACCCCCCACTCCCTCAGGCAATCGCCACACCATTGTCCATGTCCATTGATCATGTGTGTAAGTTTTTTGGTTACTCCATTTCCTATACTGTACTTTACATCCCTGTGGCTATTCTGTAACTATCTATTCGCAATCCCCTCACCTCTTCACCCATTCCCCTACATCCTCCTCACATCAAGCACACATCCCTGCTTTTCATGACTTTGAATTGTAAACTCAATGTGGTTTCCTGGATGCTGCAGGCCAAGTTCAGCCTCACCCTGTGTTCTGCCCGGGGCCACCCTGCCTGAGTTAAAAAGCAATCTGAGATGGCTGCTAATTTTGCTAGGTTTAGAGATTCCCAGGTGTAGCCAAGTTGTGTATCTAGGCTGGTTGCTGCTTATGCTGTGCCTGGGACCACTTAGCAAGAAGTACAGGGTCTGGGGGGTGGGGGGCTCACTGAGGCCAGCTGTTGCTTATTTGAAAGGATTTAGGAAGTTGTGAAGCATGAGCTAAACCAGTCATTTATATGGAAATACCTCTGTTAACAGCTATAGGTGAGGCGGGATGGAGTCTCAGGTAATCTCCAGGGTGGGGCAAACAGTGTTAGCCAGTTGATGTTGTCTCAGATATGGCACCCACCTGCTGGTCTGTGGCTCTGTTGGGGGAGGGTTCAGAAAAGGAACAATGGCTTCTGCCCACTTTACCATCTCAGAGAAAGCTGTCTCCCTGCTCTCTCCCTGATGCCAGACACTTCATTTCCTCCCTGTATGCCACTGGTGCCTTTCAATGTACTGCCCTTCTACTGGAGTTGAGAGGGATTGATTCTGAGTAAGTCTGTTTGTGGGTTCTTTAAGAGAAACTGCTTGGGACTTCAGAAGTTTCTTCCACAGACTCAATCTCTGTTGGTTTTTGCAACCAGAAGTTATGGGAACTTCTCTTCCTGGCACTGGAACCCTGGGTTCGGGGACCTGATGTGGAGCTGAGAGTTCTCACTCCTGAGATATCCCTCCCAAAGTTTTATCTACCACATATGGATATGGGACCAGCCCATTCCATGTCTCCACCCCTCCTACCAGTCTGGATGGATGTGGTTTCTTTAATTCCATAATTGTTAGACTTCCATTCAACTTGATTTCTGACAGTTCTGAGTGATGGTTATTCTATAATTTAGTTGTAACCTCCATGTGGTTGTGCAAGGAAGCACAAGCTTGTGCAAATCTTGTTTGCCTATGCTGCCATCTTACCAGAAGTTCTGTATCTCTATTACAGTTAAAATTATACACACGCATTTTTCTGTAGCTTTTTCTGTCAGCTTCAGTGTTTAATACTAAACTTGTATTTACACAGTCAAAACACATGTGAGACCATAACCAGTGTCCATAAAATTCAAGCTTATAAACTCTTAATAAACACAAATAATTGAGGAGAGAGTTTTTGGGGGACTTGTATTACCCACATAACTTCTTTAAATCTCCCTTTTTTTAAAAATAATGAAATGGCTTCAAGTGACTAGTCTGATTATAGAAAGAAAATAAATTTGGCCACTAACATCAATAGCTTCTTTTCTCTCTCTTTATTTTCACCCAAGGACATGCTTATTGATTTTAGAGGGAGAGGAAGGCAGGGAGAGAGATAGGGAGAGAAGCATAAATCTGTTGTCTCCCATTCACTCAGTTTATGGGACGGTGGTCCAGCCAACTGAGCCACACTGGCCATGGTGCTAGCTTTTTTGGGACTCTTTGCTCCTTTTATGTATCCAGCGCCCCAGAGACCACTGTATTCCAGCTTTCACTCTTTGCTCCTTTTATGTATCCAGTGCCCCAGAGACCTCTGTATTCCAGCTTTCAAATTACTGCCTGGAAAGTGTCCTGACAGCAACAGTTACTTCATAATGTGAATAAAATGAAATTCAAAGAACTGCATTAAGGACCTATTGCCATATCAAAGCTTTCTGATTGTAAAATGTGTTTGGGTATTCCTGGTATATCTGAACAAGTGAGAGAAGTGCTCTGAGGTTGGGGATTCCTGGAATCCCACCCCACAACTGAACTTGCATTCTTCTTTCTTTTCCTCTACCATAAACCAGGAAGGTAAAACTATTTGCCAAGTCCTATTTACTAGACCTAAGAATTTCAAAGGTATTTCTTGTTCTGTAATAAGAACCTGTGTAGGTATATTGTTTATTAGATGGCAAGCACATTTTACATATATTCACTCAACTGGCTCACAGCGACCACATGGGGCATAGTGTCACCTTATGTACAGACGAGGAAACTGAGGCATGAGAAAGTTAACTTGTCCAAGGCCAAGGGGGTGGAGCTCCTAAGTGGGTGGGGCCAGGTTCAACCCAGGCAGTCTGCAGCGCTCCTGAAGACTTTGCAGAGCTGCCCCTATGGTAGCTGACCGCTCTGCTAACTTTAGTTTTTGCTCACAGTGTTATTTTTATGATGTCACATGGTTTCCACCATTTGCTAAAATGTTTTTCACCCAAACTAAATATCATCCTTTAGTGAATATCTAGCCTAGGATGACCAAAAGATTAGTCCCAGACCTTGAAAGTCCACTCCTGTTACTAGAGCCCAGTGTCATTGTTTTTTTTTCTCATACAAAAGCCCGTTTTATTAACCAGGAATATATGACATATCTAATTTAAACTTTTCAGAAAAGGCATTTCATATTGCACTAATATTTATTTTGGGACCCATGATGACTCTTTTTGCCCAATCTATTCTTGGTACCTCTGATTTTGCTTTATATCTCTAAACCTTGTACAGTAAAATTGGCATGTGTGTGTGTGTGTGTGTGTGTGTGCGTGCGTGCGTGTGAGAGAGAGACAGAGAGAGAGAGCCAAAGAGAGAGAGGGGGAGAGAGGGGTAGATCTCAAACAGGTGACCGTTTGTAATTCTACTAAAAGCAAAGATTTGAAGTTCATCATGGGCATGGAAGCCTGCGGTGGCTGCTTGGGGCGGTGCATGGGGGGGGTGGACAAGGGTGTAAGGGGGATGAATGGTGATGGGAGAAGACTTGACGAGGTGATGAATGGCCGGTACAGGGCACAGATGATGTGTTGTGGACTGAGCACCTGAAACCTGTATAATTTGTTAACCATTGTTACCCCAGGAAGTTCAATAAAATGGAAGAAATGATTTGAGCTCAAAGATTGGAAATTGGGTGTCCAGAACTAGTCATGTAGCAAGTGCTTCTCCTTTCCTTGCAACATATTCCAATGGGACTTTATGTTTCTCTAACGTGATATTTGCAAACTTGGGAATTTGAGAGGATCTCAACAATCATCCCTCACTAATATCGCAAGACACTGTACTGAAATTAGTTTTCAAGTGTATTATGTTTTTGATGAACTATTTTTCTAGTATTTATAGCTGCTTTTTTATTGTTTTGTTCTAAGTAAACTTTTATTGAAATAAAGTCAGACTGCTATAACAAAATGTTATAGACTGGTGGCTTAAACAGACACTTATTTCTTATAGTCCTGGAGGCTGGGAAGTCCAAGATCAAGGTGCTGTCCTATTCAGTTCCTGATTAAAGCCTTCTTTTTAACTTTAAGACAGCCACCTTCTACTGTTTGCTTAAATGGCAGAGTCCAAGCTCTCTGGTAACTCTTCTTATAACTACACTAATCCCATCATCCCCCCCCCCCCCCAACCCATGATCTCATCTAAACTTAATACCCCCCGAAGGCCCCATTTTTAAATACCATCACATTAGGGGTTAGGACTTCAACATATGAATTTTGACAGACACAATTAGGTCCATAGCATATAACATAAATACCATTATAAGTATATAAATATAAGTATATAAATTATAAGTACACACTTCAAAATATTTTTATGAAGTGAACAGACCCATATAACCAGTGTGTAAATCAAAACACAGAATATTACCAGCACTGAGAAGAGCTTCCACACCATAACTAATGTGTAGATCAAGACACAGAACATTTCCAGCTCAGAGAAGCACTATCCTGATCTCTAAAACTGTTACCGAACTAAAGGACCCGTTGGGGGTGCCCTGATAGCTATTACCGAAACAATGACACCCTCCTTACCCGGGACCCCTAGGTTGTGGGTCCTTTGCCCGCCGCCCTTGGAATTATTGCTCTGAGTGGCGGAGTTTGGTGAAAAGGAAAAGGAACTATTTATTCACAAGTTTTACAGGTTTGATTAATGGTTAAATGTCACCCTTAAACCTCAAAATCCCTTCAAAACAACCACCAGCACACACAACGTCCTGCCTTCCCCGCCTTTGCCCAGTTAGGCCAGTCAGGGGTCCTTCCGAAGAAAAAGAACAGAAGTCTGGGGCTTGGCTAGGCAGGCCTCTCGCGGGTCTCAGCACCATCCACTGCGTCGCCACGATCTCCAGCTCTTAATCCATAAGCATGTGGCACCTTTTCCTGGCCCACTAACAAGAGTCCTTTCTCCCCTCTTTCTTCCCGTGTGGTCTTCACACTGTTCCCCAGAGTCTGTGTCCCTTTGTCTCTCCTGCAGGCCTCTGTCTCTCCTTCTCTCCCAGTTACATTCTGTATTGTGTCTTTTAAACCTTCCTGATTAGCTTTGGTGATATGCCAAATAATCCTCTTTGCAAAGGGGGAACAAAGTTATCCTGTTATTGACATGCAAACTGACTTCTCAATGGCCCTGCTCAAGGCTCCCATCCCCCATGACAGCCCGCCCTGGGGTGGGGAATATATTTTTTTTGGACACCCCAATCTCTGGACCCTGTTACAAATACACTTTGGCGGGGGGTGGGGGGGTGGCCTGGCTGTGCACCGTTACAATACCATTGATTAGTTTTGCCTATTTTTGAACTTTTGAATATTCTGTGAAAATATTCATAGCAGCACTCTTCACAACAGTCTAATATTAGAAGTAATTTGGTGAATATTTGTATCTGGAAGTAGGATTAGTGAAACATTGGGTATATATTTAGCTTTACTAAATACTGCCCAACACTTGTCCAAATTAGCTGAACCAATTTACATCTCCATCAATTTGAGAGTTCTGATTGTTCTTCATTTTCCCCAACATTTCATATAACCAATCTTTTACATTTTAGCCATTCTGGTACTAGACAATGGTATCGCACACATGGTTTTAATTTGTTCTCTGATGACTAATAGAGTTGAGTATGTTTTCTTATTTATTTTTATTTCAGTTGCTTTTAATTAGGATTCTATGACTTTTAAGCAGACTCACTCAACTTTATGTCTTCTGAAGGACTAAGGTGCATAATTTTAATCCCAACTTTGATTTTGATGATGCTCTCTGGTTCTTAGACTGACACTAAGCCACTGATAGTTATGTTTTGGGTCTGGCCTTTGACCAATTAGGTGCTAAACTATATCTTGATAGGTTATTGCTAAGAATAATGTAGACTGAAGTTGTTTGTGTGTGTTAGCCCTAATTCTGTATCCTTTATCTACATCCCTTGTAGACTAAACCTATGATTGATGGGGTATATGAATTTCCCCACGCTGGGTCTTCATGGAGCCATTGAACCTGGTGCTTCTCTGAGGATTTGTCCTAATGTCTCCATAGTAACTAATAGTGGGGAAATGAATTTATATTCATCATGTCTCTTCCTACTTTCCCTAAAACTATCAGGAGAGTGAGACTGTTTATTGATAGAAGCCTGGAGCATTAACTATTTTTGGTGTTGTCATTGTCAGGATAATTTCTCTAAAGTAGTTCTTTCTTCTTTTTGTTGTGTCTGTTGGAAAATCTCATTTTTTGGATGACCAACATCCTCTTGGCGCTGGTCCATTTGCTGTGGTATACCAACAGAGTTAATTAGGAAATTCAAGGCAAGGATGCTGGTGTGAGCAAGTGTGGCCCCAGGTAATTCCATTGAATAATGCTTAACTTTCTCTCAAAAAGGAGGCACTCTAATGACACATTTTCCAGAGAACTTTGAGTTCATATAAAAATGACACAATGAAACCAGTTTAGACTTTAGAAACTACATGTTCATAGCCGTAGAGCTGCTTTTCCTTAACAAATGTGTTATTTGCAATGTTTTGTATATGGCATATTTCTTCCTAAAAACATTGGTCTTATCATATTTTTTTAACTTGGAAATTTAGATTTCTTTTTTAGTTTTATGTTTAGATTTGCTATCCTATAGTCCATGTTTTCAACTTACAGGAGAAAAACAAATTGAACAACCTACCAGGTAGCTTTTTGGATGTTTGGGATTCAAAAGGGTGCTTCACTTTGATAAAAAGTATGTTCTTGTTTTCTCTGTTAAACAAGCACTAGATAACTATCAGGAACATCTATCTAAGGGTGAGTGAGCTTTCCAGGGGAGGCTGATTCATTTTAGGACCCCTGCTGAGATGGTCATTAAGAAATGCCAGCCTGTGGGAAACTGAGTGCCACTTTATTTCTCCTGGGCCAAAAAACCCAACACACACACACACACTCTCTCTCTCTCTCTCTCTCTCTCTCTCTCTCTCTCTCTCTCTCTCTCAAAGGAACAACAATGAAGAGTGGAGTCTGCCTGCCCACAAAGCAGTGTAGGCTCGAATCAACCACTGCTCAGGAAATGTCATTTCCTAGAAGCTGTCTCCACAAACCTGATTCTCTTGCACCATCCCTGGTGGACAGCAGGTTTGCTCTTGGAGCTCTGTTTGATCTCTTGTTACTAACTTATACCTGTGGTTAATTTTGATTGTCCTGCTGATTGAAGTACTTTTGCTCAGCTGTGGTAGTCACATGCTTGTCAGACGTATGCAAAAAACACAGCATTTAGTGGTATTTTTCACTGTGTATTAAGAAATCTGAGACTTTTAGGTAAATCATTCTCAAGCAACAGTCAACTTTTGTGAGATGAATAAATATGGCAATTTAGATGTTTATGAGTTACTGTAAATCTTTTCTGCATTGTGTTTTAAAGAAATGTTTTTAGCTTTTCTTCCTTCCCATAGATCCTAAGTGCTTGGAAATAAGTGATTTTAGATGATTAAACATAGCTTCCCCAACTTATTTATTTAGAGAGTGTCATCGCATATAACATTTTCAATTTCAAAGAAATGAAACAAAATTTACATTTTGAGCTAGTTTGTCATTAGCCAAGATAATAACTACTTAGGTTTCATATTTTTCCCCTCTGTAGACTACATTGGAAGTTTCCCCTGGAAATTCATACATTGTTTTCTCTCAGAAATGTTTCTCAGTAAGCAGAAAGTACAAAGACAAGTTAGCTTGCTTTGAGAGTTATCTCTCAGTTACTATAGGGAAGATGGGGCAGGGTGGAGCTGGCTAAAACATGGCCTCCTCATGGTGGGTCTCAGTGTGCATCAGAAGTACCTGCTATATAAAATATCATTTGTGGATCCCACTCCCAGAGATTCTGATTCAGTAGGTTTGGCATAGGCCTTGGCTATATACATCTTTTTAGCAAGCACTTATAACTCTAATGTGCATGGTTCAAGACCACATGATGTGAGATACTGATCTATGGCCTTTTTTTAGAACATGGTATAAAATTCCTAAAGCAGGTAAGAATGCTGGTCTCTTGTAATTAAAAGAAATGTAATTAATATTGTAATTAACATTATTATTAATATTGCAATGAAGAGAAATGTCTATTTTTCTTTAAATTTTTAAAAAATCCTCATCCAAGGATATATTTATTGATTTTACAGAGAGAGGAAGGGAGAGAGAGGGATAGAGATAGACAGATAGAGAAAAACATCGATGTGAGAGAGAAACATCAATCACTTGTCTCCCAAATGTTCCCTGACTGAGGATGGATCCAGAAACTTTGGTATGTGCCCTGACTGGGAATTGAACCCACAACCTTTTGTTGTACTGAATGATATTCCAACCAACTGAACCACCTGGCCAGGGCAAGAGAAATATCTCTTTACTGTATTGTCTTATGCTGGCTAGGTTCCCTAAGCAGCGCCTGAGACTGGCATTTGGGTGTATGTGATTCATTGGAGTGGTCTTAGGAAAAGAAGAGAAGTGGGATAGGGCAAATCAAGGACTAAGCAAGGATGTGGTCTCAGCTGGAGGCCAGCTTTAACCTGATCCCACAGGAGGAGCTCCCAGCATGAAATGACCACAGAACTGGTCCCAGCTAAGGAAAAGAAGCCAGCTTTTTGTATCCGCTTTGGTCAGTCAGGGATTGTGGCTGCCTGGGAATAGGTTGGCGATATAATCTCCTGGAGACGATGACTCCTATTCTGCAGAGGGCAGTTCTTCTAGGAAGAAACCTCAGGAGCTATTAGCAACCAATGCTCATGGCAGCTGGAAGACGCCAGGGAAAGGGGACCGGGGAGGACAGCATAAGCTTACTGCTCTTAAGATGCTTTTTGATAATTATAAGGGAAAACATATGTGTATAGACATCAGATACACTTGGCTTTTAAAAAATCTTTTATTTATTTATTTTTAGAAATAGGGGAAGGGAGGGTGAAAGAGAAGAGAAACCTCGATATGTGAAAGAAACATCAATCAGTTAGTTGCCTTTTGCACGTGTGCCAACCAGGGATGACACTCAACCAAGTGAGCCATGCCGGTCAGGGGGTCTTTTTGTTTTTTAAATAGTTTTCCTTATTGTGCTTTAGTAGGAACTGTCATCCTGCAGCAAAGTATAGAAAATAGGGCAACCTCCTTTGTCATTTTGTTACCTATTCCCAATAAGCGAAACAATGACTTCAGATATTGAATTATGGATTCTTAGGCTATAGTGAAATCTTAATGTGCTTTACTCAAAACTTCATTTGCAGGTAATTCTGTCTCATACTTCTTGTAATGATATTGCTTGTCAGAGATATTTCCCTCTTTAGGACTTTCAGTGAAAAATATGTTGTTCTGAAAACTATTGAACTGATTATCATTGGTTACTTGGCTTTATTAAATAAAACAGCCTCTACTAAACTATGTTCTGTGGAACATTAGTATATTTTGTACTGTGTCCTATAGAAAATAAGTTCTATGTCAAATAATTTTGAAGGTGTCCTATAAACTCTATTCTCCTCCAGGAGATTCACGGAGCACTTTGGCCTACTGAAGGCTCTCAATATCCTGCAGGGGGAAAAAAGTGCTTACCTTTGTTCAACCTATTTCCCAAACCTATTTGCTCATGGAAGAATCTCTTACCATGATTGTCCCATTCTTTTTTATTTTTTCAGAGCACATGATACTATCTCATAGAATTAATATTCCATAGAACACAGTTTGGGGAATACTGAAATACAACTTTATTCCTCATCCTGTATTGGTAAGGGGCAAAGAACCGGTTTCATTCCTTTATTTTGTACATGCAAGGCAAGTGCCAAGCAGCTCTGGGGAGCAGAGTAGCCCCTTGAGAACAAGGACAGGTTATTTGTTTTCCATGCTGATGGGGCTATAAAAACAGTAACATATTTAATGAGGTCTCACCATGGATATATTAGTCTCCATAAAACACTTTATTTAGCCTAACCTACAATTACTTAATGGATAGTGAGTTTTACAAACAGCTAGTCCCCAGCTTCAAAAGTTTATTAAGTGTCTCTTCTTTTTGGAATGACTTTGCAAGGGAGAGTCATGCAAGATTAAAAAGATAGAATATTAAAAATTTAGCCAGGGCACACCAGAACTGCCCTGATGATAACAACCATGGTGTAACATTTCTAAATTTATATGGATTACAGTGTTCTCCGTAAAAGGTACCCTGACATTTCCCAACACTATTTCTTAAAAAAATTATTTGGATTGTCATGGATGTGTGGTATTTCCTTTTCGCTTACTACCGACTCTCTTCAAGTTGTATTTTAATAAGGAGTTTTGAATTATAAAAGACAGAAGTGAATGAATATTTATTTAGAGGAAAAAGAGTGACCTACATTTTGTAATGCACTTTGCAGTTTGCAGAAAACACCCCTATCCCCACAACTATCACTATTGTACTTATGAAAATCTGTGAAAATGGCAGTATTACAGGCACAAAAACGTGGCCAGGGACACTTGGAAACCTGGCCAGCAGCCTTACAGAATTCAGAGGCTTTATTTATCATTAACCTTGACCATTATCCTAAGTAATATGTTTTCCTGGGTTTGTTTTCTTGCACCATTAGAAAGTCCTAAAAGGAAACCACAGCAAGATTTTCTCTTACTTGTTCTTACTCCCTTCATGCTTAGTTACACTTAACTAGTTTATCATCTAAATCCAGTCACAATCTTACTGCTTCCTAATCCATTGCTTAGCATTAGTCACCTCTTGGATTATGAGAGGTGGTGAGATTCCATGGTACCTGCTTAAGTGCATGTGCATGCAAAGACATAGGAGCTGGTGGGGGATGAAGTAATCAGAGGCCATATGTAGATAGAGTCCTGTATTCCCTGCTGAGGAGTGTGGGTTATCTCTAATGGAAAGCTGGAGGAACCTAGGATCTTGGACACCTTGGGCAGGATAGAAGAGAACCTGATAATACACATACCAGTGAGGAGGCAGTAATGTGGATACAGTAGACAGATGCTGAGGGCCTGGGAAGTGGATATGGCCAAAGGAATGAAGAGGATTTCTGAGGGAGAATTGACTGGTCTGGGTGGGTAAGGGAGATACAGGAACTAAGGATGCATATGAGGTTTCTGATATAGGCGGATTCTAATGCTATTATCAGAGAAGAAACTATGGGGGAGAGAACTGGTTTGGTAGCGTGGGATGAGTGAGAGTCAAAAAGATAGAAGTCATATAGGACATAATAAATTTGAAGAGAAATATTTTGCAAGCAGCTGGAGATATGTGTCCAGATTACAGAGAAAAGGAACAAAACCTGAGATTTAGATCTGGAACTCAGCAGTGTAGAAAAAGACCTGGATATGGACGAGAGCATCCAGGAAGAGTATGGCACTAGAGTGAGTCATCCCACAGAACTAGGGGGTATTAGAAATGTCATATATTTTTATTATTTATAAGTCAATTTTATTTTGTATTGAACACTTCTCCTTTTAGTCTGGGAAAAAACTTAATTTCATTTATTTGTCTTTCTCCTTCCTCTGGCTCAGGGCGATCTGTTTCCAGGGCAAGAGTGAAGGAAGGATGAAGTCCCCTTCCTATTGCTTCTCATGCTGCCAAGCTACCAAGTTCCCTTAAAGGCTTAAACATGTTTTTGCTTTTGTGTGTGTGTGTGTGTTTTTTTGTTTTTGTTTTTTTTTTTTTTTGAAAAAAAGCTAGAAGGACTTGCTGGCTATTTCTGTTTTGGGCCCTGATGTAAGGAAGTCACGGTATACCAAGACTGAATTGGAGGCAGGAAACAAACAAATACAGAGAGACAAAAGATGGATATCAGAAAATGCTATCTGTTCACAGCATTAAAGTATGAAGAGAAAACAGGCAAGTCCTGTGAACTACTGAGTGTAGCACAGGATGGAGCAGAGAGACGGCATCCAGTGAAGTCAGAAAACTTCAGAAGGATGCAACTACAGCCCCACTGTCAGGATGCTGAGACACAAGGAGCAGTCCAGCTGTGAGCCCAGGGTTTCAAAGTTTGTCAGTGGCCCAGCCTGTGGTTGGGAGGAAGCATCAGTTAAGTTGGGTTCAAACGGAGCCACCTCCACCTTGTGCATAATAATGTCATGTCACTTAGGGTGTTTTGCTGTTCTTTTCTCTTTCACTGATAGTCTCTCTCCACAGACTACAAGTTCCTCAGGGGCAGAGCAATGCACTTAGCATTCTGGTATCCTCAGACTTTAGGACAGTATCTGACACAGAGTAGATTCCTTATTTAGATTTAATGAGTGAGTAAGAGCCAAGATTTTCTAAGAGTGCTAACATTTTATCTGCCTAGCAACAGGCTGAAATGATCCAAGATCTCTGTGGAATTTGCCTTATCACTAGAAATAAGTCTCCTGTGGTAGACTGAAGCAGGAGATATGGGCCCTGTGCTGGTAGGTCTAGCTACCTGATAGCTATTTTTCTTATCTTTAGTGATTAGGGTGGTTAGCACAACCGGTAGCTGTTTGTTTAGGTCCAATGTAATAAAAGATAGGGTTTAGATGTTTTCTGTTTTTATCACCTCCTTTGCGCCCTAATGTAGACATTGGAAGCATAATATATTTTAGAAAAATTTTAAATCATGGATATAATTCAGAAGTAAATTAGTTCATCACCTATCTATTTATATATACTCTCTTCATATATATTCTCTTGAGAGATTGGCATACAAAGAGAAGGGATAGAAACATACAGTTCTTATTTTTAAATGTTTCCCATCTAGTACAGAAGGTTAAGACAAGTCATAAAATAGTTATAATTCAAGGAAAAATAAAAGCGCAAGTGTCAAAAAATAAAGAAATGGAGGAGAGAGATTTCTATTTAACTAAAGCCATAGACTACACAGAATTTCCTGTTTCTTAGATATCCCAAATAAAAGTTATTTCAACAAATCTTGCGAAGTAGAAAGATACTTAATTTTTATGGTATAAAAAATTTCAAAGCACAAAACAATAAAATTTAAGGGTGGCGTTTAGGTTGTGTTAAAGGTTTATTTCCCAGCAAAGAAAAGTATAAGGAGGAAAGAGAAGATTATTGAAGAACAGCCAGGACTTAGTGTTTCCATTTATGGAGAGGTGTATGATTTTTGCCAAGAAATTACACACAGCAGACTGACTCCTTTTTTAGCTTCTAAATCAAAGTTGGAGAGGTACATGATTTGGAACCATTTCAGCAGTGTTTGAAGTTGCTCAGGGATCCTTAGGTGAAGAGTGATGTGTAAATCAAAATAAATATTCTTGTTATTTCATTTTTGTTGTGATAGTTATGTTGTCAGGAATACAGGCTGTTGAATCAGACTGGGAGCTCAAAAGGGATATGTAGTCACCTAAAGATTGTATTTCACAGCTGTGAACACCCCAGAGAACTTTTGGCAGAGGACCATTTGCTGTAAATTTACAACCTGCACAGGCATCCAAGCTTTGTTGGGAAAAAAAAATCCCCTGAAAATATGTTATTCCAAATGTCTGGTTTCTAATAGAATCTTATTTATGTATTTTGAGTATTCATCAGGGGCAGGGAAGGGGCTTAAAAGGGACACGACATCAAATGCACTTTGAGGCCCTGCCCAAATAGCTCAGCTGGTTAGAGTGTTGTCCTGATACACCAAGGCGCCAAGGTTGCAGAACCCTGAGAGGGGTTATAATTAAAAAAAAAAAATGTTGTGAAACACTGGAATAGAAGATTATTCCAAAAATGAAGTCACATATATACACACACTCATTATCCTTTTTGGATTGAGCATAGGACAAAACAGAGAAAACTTTTGGTCCAATGAAAGAAATCAAAGAGGCCCTGGCCAGGTAGTTCAGTTGGTTAGAGCGTCATCCTGATATGCCAGAGTTTGATCCCACATCAGGGCACATAAAAGAAGCAACCAATGAATATATAAATAACTGGAACTAACAAATTGATCTCTCTCTCTCTCATATCAATAAATATAAAACAAAACAAAACAAAACAAAAAAAACAAACCCAAAAGTGCTTTGAAAGACCCATAGATTTTTCTTTTTTAAAAATTTTGTTTTTCAATTACAGTTGAACTTTTTCTTTTTTTCCCCCAATAAGCCCATTTTCGGGTGCCTTATAAAACTAGCCATTTAGGTCAAAATAGCTTGTGAAGTTCATATTTATTGAGTGCGAGCATATTTATTGACACTGTGCTGGTGCTTTGGAGATTATAGAATAGATGCCTAAGGTTGATCTTGTAATTTTGGGATATCTAGCTAGAGAAAAAGACCAACTTATGAAAAGTAAAAGGACCTTCCTTAGAAGAGGCCCTATCATTGAGTGAAGGAATGTGTGATTTGGAGTATCTAGGTTGGAGAGATCAGGGTAGGGGCTTAAATTATGTCTCTGAGAGTTTCCCTGCTGTTCTAGAAACTGAAATGACCTTTAAAGGGAATTCTCCTATGTCCATTATAACAACAGTATCACTAGGGGAAAGGAAGAGGCATGAAAATGCTGCTCTGCCTCCCAGGAGGTGATGGAAGCTTCCTCGTTGGTATTCAGGCACTAGCAGCACAACCGGGCTTTGGCTGCCCAAAGTGAATATGGCAGGATGTGGTCAGGGCCCTGACGGAGGATCTGACCATGGGAAAAGCAGATGCAGAAGCTGAGAGCCCATTTCACCAAGATCCTGTGTTTTTCCTAAACTGTGAAACTCAGACCTTGCCCCTTCACAGCCACTTTCTTGGACTTAGTGGAGCTCTCAGAAGAGTTGGCAGCTCATAAGCGGTGACCTGGGAGTTTCAGAGGGTCTGGGCAGTTGCTCAGCAATCATTTCTCTCTGAATGGCATCTGGGAAGATTGCCTATGGCAAGAGCATGCCAATTGGTTACGTGAATCTCTCTGCCAGAGCCAGATGCCTGAGCAAGCACCTTTGGACCCCACTCAGGAAGATTTGCTTTTCTAGGTCACCGGCCCATGAGGGCAATAGGGTCATGTAAACAAAAAGATGCTGAACTTTACTGTCTCACTCTATCTGCTCACAGAACCTATTGAGGGACTGGAAAAATTACATGTACTCATAATCACTCAGCAATCGCTCAATTTATATATTCAGACTCCTGCCCTTTTATAACCAATCTCTGAAGATGTGCCCAATTTTTCTAGCACCTCAGTCTCCCGCTGGACATTGCTGCAATGTGCTAGAGCTCTCCTGTGCCCAGATGGGGAAGGATCTGTGCTCAGGGATCATCTCCCCACTTATAGGACAGATTCTGTTAGAGAGACCCCCAAGATAGGACTATCTTTGGGCTGAGGGCCCCTACAGAGGTCTTAGTGAATTAGCTCTTGAGGTTTTTGCTTATAGTACTACCCTTTCCATAGCCCTCGGACAGGAGTCCAGTGGGGGTTTGGAGTGAGAACGGTTCTAAGGGACAGCTTATGCGCTCTCCTTGCCTTCTGAGTCTAAGGCTCTACCTTTGGGACCAGGTGACTGTGTCTGGCTCCCTCTTGGTCAGGATGTCCCTCTCAGGAGGCTCCTCAGCCCCTCATGTACCTAGATCACTAGTCAGTCCTTTGAAAAGTATGTAGCTAGGAACTTTTTTCTTTTTCTGAAAGAGAAATGGAGCTACTTTTACTTTTGCAAAATTATTTAAAAATTAATATTTCAATCAAAGTAATGCATGCATTAAGGCTTAAAATGAAAAACCTAGAGTCAACTGCTCCATCCCGTTGAATGCCAAGTCCTACTTCCAGAGGTGACCACTGTTAAATCTAGCTATTTCTTCCAGCATTTATTGTCATGTTTCTAAGTAATTGTTTAAATGACAGTTTTGATTTAATGGTCTTGGACATCACTTCACAATTCCTTGTCACTATAATTGAGGACTTATTCTTATATACACATTCCCAAGTCTTATTTCCACCCCCCACCCCCAACAAAAGTACACAAATTTTGCTTAAATCAATCACCAGTGCTTAGAATATTATGGTAGTTGAAATAATGTTCACTGCTGAGTCCAGCAATGCATTACAATCATGCCTCTTTATCTGGTACAACCCTTTTGGAGTTAATACTTGTTTTCTTTTCATGTGTTTTATTTCCATGTACTTATTGTCATTTCCCCCCAAATGCTGTAATGTCTCTGTCACACATACCTATCAATATTTTCCATATTCTCAAACAAATTAACTTCATATTTTCCTCTGAAACTATTCCCCCTGAAGCTTTTCATCTTTCCACTCTAATCCAGATAAATTGCTCTATTTTTGAATCTTATTTGCATCTCTTTTGGGATGAATTTCTGTCTCCCCCCACCCCCTTCCAGTGATTTTATTTCTTGGTTTGCTAGAAGGTACCGTTCAGCAGATTCCTAAGAAATAGTATGAAGAAATTAAAAATTTGAGATACAAATGTTTGAAAATGTCTTTGTTACACTCAAACCTAATTGATAGTTTGTCTGGGTGTCCAATTTAATTTTTCTTCAGAATCATAAAATTATTGCTGCATTTTCTTCTACCTTACACAACTGCTGTTGAGAAATCTGATGCCATTCAGATTTATAATTCTTTGTGTGTTACCTCTTTTTCTCTCTGGAAGCTTAAAACAATGTTCTCTTTGTTTCTGTGACTTTCAAATAACATGACAATGTGCCTTGGTGTTGCTCATTTTTTATTTATTTGATTGACCATGTTAATCTAGAGATTAAATTAAATTATTTAATCTTTAGTTCTGAAGAATTTTGTTATAAGAAAAGTAAGTCATTCATCATTTTCTCCCCACACTTTTTTCTGCTCTCTCTTTCTAGAACTCCTATTAGACATAGGGCTCTCAAATTGATCTTCTAATTTTCTTATTTTTGCTCTTAATTTGTCTATCACTTTGTCTATGTGTTCTTTTTCCCCCCTGATTTTTCACCTTATTTTCCAACTCCTTTATTCTTGCTGTTATGTTTTTAATTTCTAGAAGCTCTTTATATTTTCAAATCCCCCACCCCCAATGCAAGCACACACTTTTTAATCTTTCTGTAGCAGCCTGATCTTTTTTCAAGAAATACCTTTGTCTATCTTTCTGAGGATGAAGTTCATAGTTTCTATGTGTATTGTCATTGTTTCCTGTAGTCTCTTTGTCTGCTTTTGTCCCTCTCATATTGGAGGCCTTCCTCAAATGTCTGATTATCCTAGGCTGTCCATTTAGAGTGAGATACTTTAAAAAAGATAGAAAGTTCTGGGGTGTGTGTGGTTGGGGCAGGGGGAAGGGGCTGTAGACTTGTAGGCACCCATGTACAGGGTAGCCCGATGGAAAGTCAGCTTTGATACTGGAGACCTAACATCTGGTTTCACTCCACCAATATCTGAGGATATTTTTGTTTTTATTTGCTTTTGTTTGTTGTTGTTTATTGCTTTTTGTTTTGTTTTTGGCTCTTCAATTTTTCCAGAGAAAGTTCCTTACATTTCTTGCCTGGAGTTAAATGGCTCCTGAAGCTCTGGAAGCAAATCTGGGGGAGGGGGGACAACCTAGAAGTCGCACCCTCCACAATGCAGATTGTCATTTCATTTCATTTTTCTTCATGTCTGAACCCCCAGCATGTAATGTGGTGACCACTAAGACCTGGGTTTAATAGCCCCAGAAGATAATCCTCTGGACTCCGTGTGGAACACAGGTAGTGGTATAGAGCAGAATATAGCCGACTGGTTGTATTGGGTGAGACAATAATAACATGGGACTCAAATCAGGTTGTGTGCAGATTTGGCATCATGCATTGTTTTCTGCCTTGACATGCCCCTCTGCCTCCTCTGATAACTTCCGCCTACGTTGTGGACTTACTCTGGTTCTGTGTATCAGGTGATCTCATTTGTTTTTGATATTTTTGATATTCCTTCTGTAGCAGCCTAGCTGTGCCTTCCTCCTTCTTGCTGAATCAAAACCACACTTTCATTCTTTAACTGTTTTTCAAACATTTGTTGAAATCTCTGCTGACATCTTTTCAACTGGTTATTTTTTCTTGAGGACTAAAATCTTTTCAATTCCTTTGCAGCTCCTTGATGGAATTTAGGACAGAGCCGTAGGTATGTATCAATCTGCCATGTTTAATCTGCTCTCCTGTATCTCGAGGACCTCTTTTGACTCAGGTTTTGTTGGAGTCCTAGTTCCTTCTCACTTCTGATTGTGTAACCTGGAGTGAAGTGCGCAAACTCACTGGGCTTCAGTTTTTCATCTGTAAAGGCAGCAATAAAAACTTGTAAACACTAAAGCAAGTGCCTGTTTGTCAATCTCACATTGCTGTGTGGTTGAGATGAGATTGAGGATGTGACATTTTTCTGGAAGAGCAGAAGTGGGATGAAAATACAAAGTGTCATGAATAAAATGAAGAAACAAAAGGAACCTCTTTTTATAAATGGTAAAGAGCCCATTCCTCTTGGGTATCCTGGCTTCCCTTATGTTGATGTGCAAAGCATATGGATGAGGGTCTTTAGCTCTCCTTGTTTTGATCCAAATTCCTTTCTCTTACTTCAGAACAACGCAATTTAACATGAATTTTGGTTTAATTGCTTCCATCATCCTTGGCTTTCTTGAGGAAGGTATAGGATGTTTTTAGTCTTCTTCGGTCTCAGTTTGAGCTTCTCTTAAAATTTTTCTATTTAATTACAAATTTATGTGCTAACACTGTAAATCCATGTCCTCCTACATTATCTGTTGGGTTATATTACTGGTATAAGCCAAGGAAAACAGCAGAAAGAGATAAAAATAAAATGTTAAACACAGACATAATTTTATAACATAAATTGCAACTTGCTGGAATCCAGGGCATTATAAGGCTATATCTTCACAATGGATCATTGTGAGGATGAAATGAATAATATGAAGGAGTGCTTTGCAAACCATAAAGAGCTAGAACAAATGTAGAGAACTGCTGTCATTACTGTCCACCTCTCTGGGCCATAGTTTGCTCATCTGTGAGATGAGTTGTGTTCTAGTTCTTCTGTGGTGGTTTAAGCTCACTATAGCCCATCCTTCCCACTGATGGCAACTGATCAAAACATCAGGATAAAGATTTAAAAATAACTACCTGGAAACTCTGAAAAGCCTTATATGTAGTGAAATTAGGCAATCAGCAACATGGTATGTTTAGAGAGAGACACCAAATGTTCTACAGCCCTACTGACCTGAACTATAGGTTTTCTGCCCAATGCCTGAAAATTTGACTTGGAGGTTAACGTCCAGGCGGGACTGTTGGGCACATGGAAACAAAACACCAATATTCCTTGGAGGTTAACATCTCTGGATTCTGCTGTTACTATTTCATTTTAAGCTAGTTCAGTGGAGGCAACCTGAATCCTGTGAACACATCCAGGTATGGGTTCCACTTTATCTGCCCTGTGGGGCAAGCCCTAGAATATAATCCTGTTTATTTCTAGGTGGAAAATTCAACAAGATTTAAAGGTCCTAGAAATATTATTCTTCAATTGTAAGTTGGTAATGTAGCTCCACCAAATAGGCCATTTCTTACTGAAAATTAAAAAGACCTTTTTTCTGTAGCTTCTAAAAATAAAAATGCTATTTTACTCTCTTGATATTCTAGCTTAGGAATGTACATGTTTTCTCCATGAAAGGAGAGAATTTAAAGAATCCTATAGTTTCTATATTTTAGGTAAGAATTAAAATATTCTTCATAACACATCTAGTAATATTATTTTATGTTTTTATAAATCCATATGGTTTTATGCCCTCTCTATGTTAAAACAATAACAACATAAATAAATGTTTATAAATCTTCGTCTATGTCAGAAAATGTTGATGTGGCTTTATTACTTACTGTACCCATTGAATAGAATTTGGTTTCCATATTCATATTTTAAAAAGCAAATAGGAGCTGACCCAACATTCAAAAATCAAAGCAATCCACCACATCAATAAGCTAAAGAAGAAAAATCATATGATCATATCAAGTGATATGGAAAAAGCATTTTACAAAATCCAACACCCTTCATGATAAAAGAAACTTGCAGAAAATTAGGAAGAAAGGAAAACCTCCTCAACTTGATAAAGAACATCTAGAACAACTTGCCAGCATAAAACAATGTGGTTGGGTTGGCAGGGCTGTTCCATCAGGGGAATAGCATGTTGGCATTGTGGTGCCAGGGGCAGGAGTAGGAAAGCAGGATATGTTGATCATGGGGAGACACTGAAATGGGGAACAGAGCATTTCAAAGCACTGTTGGCAGAGATGGCAATGGTGAGTGTTCAGCCACAGTCACACTAGATTCACCACTTTGCCAGGAGCACATTTGCATGGCAGGGCTGTAGGACTGGTGTTTCCCCTGGCCTGCAGATATAGCTAGGCCTAGACATAAAGAAATGATATCAAGAAATACGTGAAATGGAAGGTCCAGTTTCCTAGGTCTATTGAACCATCCACTTTGAGGATTTGACCCAAGAATTCTGCCTGTGTAGTCAGTATTCATAAGCACCAACTTCAAGGCAATGGAGGTTACATATCCATTATGATACTGATACCAGCAGATATTGGTCTAACAGTGTTCAATGTCATGTATCTGGTACAGTGAAGTCCTTCTCCTTTTATGGTTTTTAATAAGAAGCTGTTGGATGTTTTCCCTGAGTTTTGCTGAATACATGTCTTGGTCCACCCTTTTAAAATCTCATTCTCATTGGTCCAGAGGGATGTTTCTGATTCAGGAGTCTCACTCATTTGACACCACCTTCTTACATGAGAATAAAACTTCAAACCTATCCTCCTCCTTTGGTGTGGTTTATATACTGGCTTCAAAATACTGTTGTGTGATGACTTACACCAAAGGATGCTTCATAAAAATCAATTATAATGTGTTTTGCAGCAGGGTAAACTCCTTTAATATGTCTTATTTGTAGTATTGCATCAGGGTACACAGAGAGTGTTGACATTACTACAATCTGCCAAAATAGAAGCATAAAAACTGTAGGCGGGGCAAAATTTCCTTGCAGTTATGTTACAAGAGGAAGGAATAGATGGCTTTTTCCTGGTGCCTCTAAATCCAAGAAAATAGAGTCCCAACTCTACATACTCTTTGGGAATTTTCAGTATGACTGATTTCAGGGCTTTGCATTTATTTGTGCTCCAAAAGTCACTACGAAGATTTTGTCCTTGGTATTTCTGAGTATGAGAATCAGCTGCATTAAGGTGGTGCTGGGTTGTCTGGTTGCTCTTGTTCCCAACATGGGAAGCAAATTTACTTTTTATTTGCTGTTACTTCACTTCAGGCAACCTTTAAAAATATATGTTCATTTTACTCGAGCCTCTAAAAAGACAAGTACGTAAACCAGAAACTGAACTTGCTACCAAGAGGCATATTTAAACCAGAAGGACTATGGAAACCACTGATTTAAATCTGATACTCTCTCACAAACGCACCAGATGTTTTATGTACTAAATTATCCCTTGGTGCTGAAATCTAGATCTTCTGACATCCAAATATTGCTATTGCAAGTGTTGAAATACTCCCAAGTTTAACATGTGTAAGGAAACCAAACCTTTCTCCAGATAAAACCATGTAATCTCAAGCTTTGCAAAGAGCTGTGATTTATTTCAAGGATTGTAAATATGTGGCAAAGCATTAAAAAAATGCCATCTGACATAAGGTGTTTGGGTTTTACTTAACATGTTTATTTTCAAAAGTTCAACACCATTAATCCTTGACAGGTGTGGGGTCTATGATGTGAAACAATTATATTTTGAGCCATTCATATCACTGCTTAAGAGATGACTTCATTCTTCCCAGTTACCATATGTTCTAACCATGCAAATGAGAAAGAAAAGAACATCTGGTCAACCATTGTTATCTTGCCTGTCATGCAGGGCATGTGGTATTGCATGTGCCTCTCATCAGGTTCCTTCGGGATATAAGCATGGCGGATGGTTTCATATTTTACACAGCTGGTACATTTAGGACATATCATCAATCTTAGCTCTGTGGCATCCTTATACCTTTGGGTTTCTATTGGGATTTTTGTGATAAACTCTGTTTCTGGGTTATGCAAACATCTCTCCTGGAGCTTCAATTGAGAGTAGCATATTTGTGTAACATCATCTTTGTATAGCTTGACAGTTTATGGGTAGAAATGTGCCTAAAAAGAGACAGTTCTTTGGAAATCCTGCTATGATTTCTATATCTTGGTGTTAATACTAACTTTATTTTAGCAGCCTTTGGAAAAATTTATTAAGTTTAGTATATCTTTATTTAATCCCTTATAAAATATAAGATAGCCAACAAATAATCATTCTGCTACTGTGTTAACCATTGGATGGAGGGTATAATACCCATGCATAGTATTGTGTATAGAACAAATCACCTATTTTGGGGGTGCATGTTTGAATGGTAACTTATTTTAAAAAGCATGATTTGAGAATTATAGCACAAGCTTGGTCACATTTATTCACTGTGTTACCTCCAATGGCCAGTTGGTCATATGCCTACTTGCCCAGGGCTCTGACTGTGAATCTGGGCATCCAGAGGTGATAGTTTCCTGGGATCAGTGACCCATTTCTTTGGCATTGCTAAATCCATCCTATGAAGGAGTGTTTATGCAGGTGATAAAGACTTAGCCTTGATCTAAGAAAAGCACATGGATCACCAGAACACAAGGAATATCCCTGGACTTACATAACTTTGACTTGTCTAAACTAAGGACAATTCTATTGCTCATTTTTTCTAAGCCTGTGTGTTTCTTCAATAATGCTCAAGTAGAATCGTTTTTACAAACAATTTCAAACTGGGACATTTAGTTTTGGAATCAGAAGGAAATATGGATTCATTTATATATAGCTATATCTGCATATATGTACCAAAATTTAAATTAAAAGTGAGCAACAATCCAGACCCCCAGAACATGTTTAAATAATGGCCGATATGAATACAGAATGCACCTTTGTCATATCATAAACAAAAAAAGTGATTTTCTTTTTCATTTTTTCCTGCATAATCAATTCTTTAAGAAGCTGTGAGAGCTGGACTGTATTTTCTTTAGCCTCTGAATGCCAGCCAGCACACTGGGGAAAGTTAAATAATAAATAATAATAAATACCAGGTTTATTGACTCCTGAACCCTTGAATTAATCAATTAATCATGATATTATGGCAAGATCAAAAGGATAAAAATTCTAAAACTGATGGTAAGAGGCAAATGGATAAATCTCCCAGCAGGAATAATTGCAAACCATTTTGATCAAATATAAGATGATGATCAATTATGCTCTTTAGAAACTGATAACTTAAGTTTATTTAAATGCTATAAAGTACATCCCTCCAGGATCCAAAGATTGCTTGTTGGGATGAAGCATTGTAGTCTAATCACTTTAAAGACTGAAGCCACAATTTCAGAGTGGTTAAGTACCATCTATGTTTTAAAGGATAATTTCCCTGAAAAATGCCCCCTTGCGACATACAATTTGGATATTATTCAGTAAATTGTACAACCAGGCCAATTTCTCCTGTTTGCATCGAAATTAATTTTGCTTTCCTCAGCCACCAACCCCTGGTTAGGTACTAAAGTAAGATTTTATGTGAACGTTTTGATCAATCTACAAGAAACAATGCAGAAGGCACTAAGAAAGGCGTGAGTGTCACCAGGTGGAGAAGGAAGTGCCAGGTCAGAACTTGCAATATACAGTAATAACACTGGGCCATAATAATGTGCCCAAAGTTCTCCCCTATAACTACAAGACTCCAGAATAAATGCTGCTGGAGGTTTATGCTGGTGGTTAGGATTTGTTTTTTTTTTTTTTTTTTTGTTCACTTGCTTACCCCTTAAGGAGTGTACCAGCTGTGTAGTCAGAAAGGAACCCCTCCTAAATTTTGCCAGGGGATGTGGTCTTTCCAATAGGCTGCTCAGAACACAAGCATCAACCATAGCAAGAGAGTTTCTTTTGGATAACTGAGGTGCTCGCTGCAGGAAATCTACTTTCCCTATGATTGTGGGGTTACCTGGTTATAAATAAGGACATCTGAAAAATCTTATTTTCAAGGCCTCAGGAAGTTATGTTCAGGGTTGAGATCTGGACATTGTGTTTTGGGATTTTTCCTTTTTAAGGGCCAGACTGAATTCATTCATTTATTTGGAAAACAATTGTTGAGAATCTACTATGTGCTTGACACTATAGATTCAAGCAGGAATAAGATTTAACTACTGTACTTAGGAATACACTGATCCATCTCTCAGAGTTGAGCAGTACTTTCACATCCATTATCTCCCTTGATCATTTGAGCCATTCTTTGAAGGATGTACCATATTTTAAGAAGTGGACAGTGTGTCTCTGGGAGTTGATGTGGTTTACCTGAGTTTCCTTAGTGCGTGTCAAAAGGGGGCCTTACGAGTTCTGCTTCTTGGTCTGGTGCTCTTTCTTCTACATTAAGCTATGTTGCCTCTCTGAATCTTGGCTTCTCCTTCCATGAATTAAGGCAGAGAGACTGTTTTGTCAAGTTCTCCTCTTTCTCTCTCCAAACATTCTATGCTTTATGAATTAGAATTGGTCACTTTCAGTGATTTATCAATTCCACTCGAACACCTGGGGACTTTGATAACCCATGGGGCACAATGCCTTCCCAATTCAGGTGGTAATGTTATCCCCGAGAGCTTCTTGGTGTTAATCTTTCATGAGCTGCCAGAATAGCTCTTAAAGGTGGGTCCCTTCCTCCCCTCCTTCTATAATCTGTTCATCATGTTTGCTGGAGATCTCCTAGCCCTTCTTTTCCTGAGCCATCAGTATAACAGCTTATGAGTCCCTCATAAACCATCCCAAGGTGCTTAATGAACAGCAATCTCCTGGGATTGACACCATCTAACCTCTTGTTATAAGTTTAACTGTGTTCCTTCAAGACTTTATAAGTTGAAGTCTTAATACCAAATACCTCAGAAATGTGACTTTATTAGGAAATAGGGTCAGTGTATTTATAGTGAGTTAAGTTACGATGAGGCCATACTGGAGTAGGATGGGTTGCATCATACCCAATATGATGGTATCCTTACAAAAGGGGAAAATTTGCATGCATATATACACCCAGGGAGAATGCCATGTGAAGATGAAGGCAGAGATCAGGGTAAGGCAGCAGAAGCCAATGAATGCCAAAGGTTACCAGCAGACTTGAGTCACTAGGAGAAAGGTATGGAATAAATTCTCCCTTATAGCCTCAGAATGAAGCAACCCTACTTACAATTTGATTTCAGATGCTTTGTCTCCAGACCTGTGAAACAACAAATTTCTGGGGTTTAAGACACCTGCTCTAGTCATACCTTATTATGGCAGACCTATAGAAGTAATATACGCCTTCTATAATAGAGCTGGCTTGGAAGGAAAGGCACTTTCCTTGGCTCAAGATGATGTCTCCCTTAATTTTCACCATGAATAAAAAAATGTCCTCTTATACCTTTCTACATGGGGTTATCAGTCTTCCTCACATGAGCAAATAGATCCACCAGTTGCCCCAAATCTTATGCACATGACCTGGAGATTTGGACACCACTTCTCTCATATGTTTTCCTAAGGCTCTGCACATACTGTTCACTAAGGCCTTTCTGGTATATTTTTCAATTCCACAGGCCTTTAGCTACTTGAATTTCTAATGGTAATCGTGTAATTCTCAGTGTGCTTTTCCTTATAGGAGAAAAAAGAAGGCATGCTTTTATTTGTAAAATCTGTTACTATTTGAGATCCTTCTTTCCATCCTACTAAAAAATACAAAGGGGTGTCCTTTATCTCCCTCCCAATCTGAGCCTAGTGCTCTTTTCTTCCATGCCTGATTAATCTATTCATTCATTCATCTTTTTATATATTAAACATTTATCAAAGACCAACCACATGTTGTTAATAAAAAGGAGTAAGCTGTTTACATGTTCCTGCAGAGTTCAAGTCTAGAAGGAGACATATTCAAAGCCTAGAGCAGGGGAGAGTAAGGTATGGAGGGAATTGTTCTGTAACAAGTTCGTGATACAGTGTTTATCCTATGAAACCAGAGGCAAAAGTGTTTAAATGTTCTTGGGAGAAAAGTTTTGGAAGTCTTTACAGAGGAAATGACTTTTGAAAAATGAAAAAGAATTGATGGCAATTAGGGTAAGGTCAGGATAGGGGCACAGGATGGGGAAGGGTTCCTAGGAAGGTGTGACAAGTGGAAGGCTCCATGGCTTGAAAAAACCTGGCTAGATTTTATATAGAAGTGCACACATGCAAGTACACACACACACAGGTTTGGCAGGTGATAGAGCTCAAAATGAAATTGTGGATCAGTAGTGGGTCGTTTTCCATACTTTGAGCAGAGGCTGCAGTAATGGAAAGCCACTGAAAGTATTTACATCCTGAAGCAATATGGTCAGGTTTGTTTTTCAAAATGATCACTCTGGTCACAGAGTGACACACAATTTAGAGAGGGCAGAGGCTGGAGGCTAAAGACCAGTAGAGGCTGGATTTCTTGAATAAAATATTAAAACATGGTTCAACAAGTACTAATGTGATTGTGGACACAACAGGGCAGGGTATTTAAAGTTGGGTTATTTGGAAACATCTATGGAAGCTGTACCTAGAGGCTAGGTCAGAAAGGGAGGATGTGAGCGTAAACCAGGACAGTTTCAATGGAATGAAGAGAAAGAGAGGCATTATGAGTTTAAAAAGGACATAATAGATAACACTTAATAAGAGAATAAAGAAGAAATAGGAATTAAATGTTGTAAGATATTTTATTAGTCCATAAAGATAATGGAGATACAAAGATAAGGATGAGGAGGAGTGACTTTGCTGACAATGTGAATTTGATGTACTCATACAGAATATCCAGGGAGACGGACCTATAGGCAGGTGAAAATATTGGATGGCAGCTCAGAAAGGATATTTAGAAATAATTATAACACTAACAACAAAATAATATCGGTAATTTATTGAACTCCTATAACATGCCTGACACTGTTGCTCAGTTCTTTGTGTATCTATTTCATTTAGTTCATTCACAATGCTGTGAAGTATTATCTTCCTTTTATAGATACAAAAACTCATGGTCACACAACTAGTAGGTAGCAGAATTGGGGGTCCAACTCAAGTCTGCCTGACTTCAAAGCCTGTGTTCTCAACTCCTTCCTTCTACTGCCACCACTTTATGCATGCATGTGAAACTGCACGCATGTCATTTAGATGAGGTCATGCCTTCCCTGTCTATGGAAGGAAATTCATAAATGTCTGCTAAATAGCCAAAGAAGGCTGTGGATGCCACCTCGCTTAGCTCGCAGGAAGGAAACGGTTACACAGTTGATTGAAGGACACCAACAAACCATAGGCACCACTAGTGAGAACACACCATCATTTGCTACTACATGGAGCAGACCTAACTAAGCCTTCTTTTTATTGGGGAGGCATATTTCCTTGACTCTCATATCTCATAGAAACTCCACTGAAGATGGGTCATAGAGTTAAGCACACAACACCATGGTTGTTGAGAAGACTCTACTTATTTGGGATGCAGTAGACCAAAAAAAAAAAAAAAAAAATGTGGCACTAATTTTTGCCTCTTTTAATCTCCCATCCCTTTGTTCAGTATGGATAGAGCTGGTAATTCAAATGATGGTAAATTCTCCCACTGATTGTTCAAGGGAATAGTGAAAGGCAAATTAGTCTCCAACTGTCATCATCTGAATAGGCATGTTTAGAGGCATATTGTAGCAACTCTCAGTTGGGATTCAAACCTTCTAATAATCCTTTCCCTGACTTCTAAAGTCAGAAATGGAGCTAGGAAGTTGCTTTATCAGAAAAAAGGGCCCTTTTTCCTTACAACTTTATTTACTCCACTTGCTAGTGTACAGAAGCATCTTGTTTTGATTTGATTGCTTTATGTAAGGATCGAGCAACTCAAAGTGAGGCTCAGGGCTTCAGCATCACCATTATCTGGAAGCTTGTTAGAAATGTAGTATCTCAGGCTCTGTCTCAGACCTGCTGAATCAGAAAAACCTGCTTTAAGATAATGCCCAGGGAGTTAGTGTGCACATTAACATTTGACAAGCACTGGTTTAGAGGATTCAAGTTGGGGAATATGAGAAATTAATATATTCTGGCAATCAGGAGTGACCAACATGAGCTCATTAACTTTTGTTTCATCACCTAATTTTTTAGGCATTTAACACATTAATATACATTCTCACTTTCTTACCTTTTAAGACAAGATAATCACAATCAGGACTTTAAAAAACCCTCTATGCCGGTAAATAACAAGAAATTAGGTTTGCATTTTGAGGATGTGAATATTAAAATTTATTGTTTCCCATGCAAATGTATATATCTAAAATTCTATTGAGGTTACCAGGTGGTTTCTTAAAAGCAACAGGCAGACTGTTTTTGAGAAAAGAACATGTTCCATTGTTAAGCACCTGAAGTCAATGTAATGATTGAAAACAAATAAGGACAGTCTTCTTGGCTCTAAATACAATTCCAGGATTTGAGATATGGATCATCAACAGGTAGGAAGCCCAAATCAACCAATCAAAATATGAGGGAATAAGCAAGAAAAATAAGTGGGCACCAGACTGATTGCTGCTATAGTATAAAGGAGGCAGGTGGGTGAATGCTCCTGGAAGCAAAACATCAGACACTGAGTGAATTGACAAGAAAAGTAGGTTCTCTGAGAATGTCCCTGGAAGAAACAAAGGCTGAGGTTCTGTATGATATTTCTGCCTAGAAGACAAAGAAGCAAGACCACTAAAATAGAAAGAAAACTGGAAGCAGGAATTAAAATCTTAAAGCAGTGCTTTTCACATTGTTCAAGATTTACATAGCAAGAAGACTGAAGGAATTTAAAGTTTTGATCTGACACTTGGACTTGCAGGGACTGTCAGTCTTCAGAACACGTGGCTGTGATTCTGCCAGGAGAAAGTCCTCACTTTTTAAAGTCATTTGTCTCATACGGAGTTGTGCCAATCTTAAGTACATTCACATAAATGTAAATATCATCATGGAAATATCATTGAGATGGAAATGCCCTTCTGATTTTTGTGTTGTAATTAATCTGTTGTTCAGAATGTGACTTGAAGAATAGAAAAACTTTCAAGGTTGGGGATCAACTTCTGGCCAAGAGGAAGGTATAGGTAGGTACACTTTACCTCTTTGCACAACCAAAAGAAGGACAACTACAAATTTAAAAACAAAAGATAACCAGAACTGCCAGAAAATTAAACTGTATGGAAGTCCAACAACCAAGGAATTAAAGAAGAAACATTGACCCAGACCAGTAGGAGGCGTGGAGACAGGCAGGCAGGGCGGAGAGGACCGCTGGTGAGGCTGCTGCTGGTGGACTGGATGGTCCCACATTTGCACGCAGATAAACTGGGAGGAACATCTCTGGAGTAAGACTGCACAATCCAGGGTTCCAGTGCAGGAAAAGAAAGCCACAAAACCTCTGGCTATAAAAACGCCTCGGGGATGCAGCAGCAGGAGAAACTCCCAACCTCACAGGAGAGTTTATTGGAGAGACCCATGGGGTCCTAGAATATACACAGCCATCACCCCGACCCTGGGAATCAGCACTAGAAGGGCCCAATTTGCTTGTGGGTAGTGGGGGAAGTGACTGAAAGCTGGCTGAGAGCTGAGCAAGCGGCATTGTTCCCTCTCGGATCCTTCCTCCACACACAGCATCACATTGCAGTGACCTGGGTTGCCCTGCCCTGGCAAATACCTAAGGCTCTGCCCCTCCCAACGTAACAGGTGTGTTGAGACAAAGAACTATGGCCCAAATGAAAGAACAGATCAAAGCTCCAAAAATAGAACTAATTGACAAACAGATAGCCCACCTATCAGATGCACAGTGCAAAACACTGGTAATCAGGATGCTCACAGAAATGGTGGAGTATGGTCACAAAATGGAGGAAAAAATGAAGGCTATGTAAAGTGAAATGAAATAAAGAAACATATACAGGGAACTAACAGTAAGGGAAGGAAACCGGGATTCAAATCAATGATTTGAAGCAGAAGGAAGAGATAAACATTCAACTAGAACAGAATGAAGAAATAAGATTTCAAAAAAAACGAGGAAAGGCTTAGGAACCTCTGGGACAACTTTAAATGTTCCAACATCCAAATCTTAGGGATGCCAGAAGGAGAAGAGGAAGAGCAAGAAACTGAAAACTTAGTTGAAAAAGTAATGAAGGAGAATTTCCCCAATCTGGCCAAGAAAATAGACTTCCAGGAGATCCAGAAGCTCAGAGTCCCAAAGAAGCTGGACCCAAGGAAGCACACACCAAGGCACATTATAATTACATTAACCAAGTTAAAGTTAAGGAGAGAATCTTAAAAGCAGCAAGAGAAAAGGAGACAGTTACCTACAAAGGAGTTTCCATAAGATTATTCCCTGATTTCTCAAAAGAAAACTTCCAGGCAAGAAAGGGCTGACAAGAAGTATTCAAAGTCATGGAAGGCAAGGGCCTACAACCAAAATTACTTACCAGAAAAGCTATCACTTAGAATGGAAGGGCAGCTAAAGTGCTTCCCAGACAAGGTCAAGTTAAAGGAGTTCATCATCACCAAGCCTTTATTATATGAAATGTTAAGGGGACTTATCTAAGAAAAAGAAGAAGATCAAAAACTATGAACAGTAAAATGATAACGAACTCACAACTATCAACAACTGCACCTATAAAAAACAAAAACAAAAGCAAACTAAGCAAACAACTAGAACAGGAACAGAATCAGAGAAATGGATATCACATGGAGGATTATCAGAAAGGTGGTGGGGGGGGGAGGTACAGGGAATAAGAAGCATAAATGGTAGGATCAAAATAGACAGGGGGAGGTTAAGAATAGTATAGGAAATGGAGAAGCCAAAGAACTTATATGTACGACCCATGGTCACGGACTAACGGGGGTGTGGGGGGAATGCTGTGGGGAGGGGTGGTGCAGGGCGGAATAAAGGGCAGAAAAAAATGGGACAACTGTAATAGCTTATCAATAAAATTTATATAAAAATAAAAAAAAAAAAAGGTTGGGGATCAAAAATAATTTTTATAATTAACTCACTTTGGGAAAGAGAGCTTGATAAGAGGCCTAATGAAAATTTAGATTTACATAGTTCAAAAGCTAAAATTCTAAATTTGTGACTTATAACTTTGATGTGCAATTATTACCTTCTTTTCTGGACCTGCCATTCGAACACCTAATATTTCATAAGAAATGTAGTCATGGAAGCAGTAGAAACTACAGCACTGACAGGTTGCTTTGATTAAATAGGTGTTTTCATTTTAATTCAATAAGTAAATTAAGGTAGGATTTCTTGCTGTGAGTAATGTTTAGCTCAGTACAATAATGGGTATAATATGTTATGTGTGAGACATTGGTTTTTTTTTTTAAGAAAGCATATTTCTTTCTAAAGCCCTATTAAAAATATATTTTCCTAAAATAGAAATACCATATGTCCCAGAAATCCCACTCTTATGTATTTATCTAAAGAAATCAAAAGCACTAACTTGAAAATATATATGCACTGTTATATTCACCAAAACATGATTTACAATAAACAAGATATGAAAGTAAACTAGGTGTCTGTTGGTAGGTGAATAGATAAAGATGTGGTACATATATAAAAAGAAATATTATTCAGCCATAAAAAGAATGAAATTTTTCCATTTGCAACAACATGGGTGGACCTAGAGGGTCTTATGCTAAGTGAAATAAGTGAAACAGAGAAAACTAATACCATGTGATTTTACTTATATGTGGAATGTAAAACATAAAACAAACAAAATGAAGTAGAAACAAACTCATAGATACAGAGAACAAACTGGTGGTTGTCAGGTGGAAGGGGGGTTAGGGAATGGGTGCAAAAGTAAAGGTGATTAAGCAGCACAAAATGCCAGTTATAAAAAAGCCACAGAATGTAACATACAGCATAGGGAATATAGTCAATAATATAATAACTATGTATACTGACAGATGGTTAGTTACTAGCTTTATTGGGATGATCATTTCATAAAGTATATAAATGCGTCATTACTATGTTGTACATCTGAAACTAACATACTATTATATGTCAACTATAATGTAAAAATATATTTTAAAAAGTTCTATTCACCAAAATTAAAAAAAAATCTATTTTCTTTTCCTGACATTCATACTCATTTCATGACTAAAATAGAATTCTATAACTAGATAATTATAACATCTTACAAACAACTTTGAATTATAACTATGAATACTATTTTTTACTTCCACAGATGATTAATCTTGCCCTGAATCATAGTGAAAAACTCTGAAATCTAAGGTTTTAAATTATAATATTCACATGTTCTGGGTACCCACAAGCCAAAAAATTTAATAAAAATTGCTATAAGCTCATGATGTCAGTGGAATGCTTTATAGAAATCGATTCAAAATCACTTTGGAGGCCTATACCTTCACCTCTGTGACAGAGAATTGCAGTGGAAGATAAGGTCACATCCAAGATTACAAAACAGATGATGAGGAAACAACGTACCACGGATGAGAACCACCTGGCACAATAAATAGGAAAATCAATTCCCCTAACCTTCAGATAATAGAAAAGATAAAATAAGTACATTTAATATAACTTAAAATGTAAGAGAAAGCATTAAAATAATAAAAAGTAAGATGGAAAAGATCAGACATATTTGCAAATAAATCAAAACTAGGAACAACTACTATTGTATGTAGGGGAGTTTGGTTATTGACATTAGCAGCATTACACATAAGAAATTGTTAATTCTTTAAAAATGGTGCTAGGACAACTGAATACATGACAAAATTATATCTCTATCTCACTATCTCATAACACACACACACACACACACACACACTCACACACACACACCCACTCACACACACAATGACTACTATAGTCACTGAAATAAAAAACCCAGTGGGTGAGTTGTGAAGGGAATGCTTAGTTCAGTTCAATATGTGAAGTGTGCACTAGAACAGGTGTGTTGGTTAGTGAATCCTGAAGTGGAAACTTCTGTCTTCTGCCCTTTTCATGTTCCTCATATGGTATGAGTACAACAGGGGTGTAAGAGTTATTCAAATAGAATATGCTATTGATGTTTTTAAATTTGGTTCTATAGCCCTTGGGACCCAGAGGTCAAAAGAGGTATGCTAGCTGAGAAGAAGGGTACCTACCCACTCGCAGAGACCGGCAGCACTGAAAATTTTACGGGGATTTATGCTCATGTAGGTTGTATCATGACTGGAATCACTATGAAGATGCTAGGAATTTAATTGATAAAGATATAGTAATACCCTGGCTGGCATGGCTCAGTGGATTGAGTGCTGGCCTGCGAACCAAAGGGTCACGAGTTTGATTCCCTGGGTTGTGGGCAGGTCTCCAGTTGGGGGCATGCAAAAGGCAACCACACATCGATGTTTCTCTCCCTCTCTTTCTCTCCCCCATCCACTCTCTCTAAAAATAAGTAAATAAAATCTTTTAACAAAGATATAGTGAAACCCAAGACTATTGATTTGCCTACAATGAGACAATATTATTGAGAGTTTGACTTGTGCTGTGTCCAATCCAGCTCTGCAATTTAGAGAAGAGATTGAAACTCCAAGTGCTGCATCTTATCACATTCGATTTCTGTTGTTTGGAGTTTTTGGAAAAAGTACCCCAGCTGTTTCATATGCGGACTTGAGGGATTTTTGTGCAATGCAATGTTTAAGCCATTGGCTTTTCCTAAGAAGGTATGCAGAATTCCCTTCAAAACGTTTACTGTAAGTCTCTAGCACTGAATAAAGCACCAAGTCTTTACTTGTTGGATGTAAATAACATAGAGTTAGCTACAGTAACTAGGCAAGAAATTTCAAATGGAAAATATAAAAGAGAAACTTTAAAATGTTGATAATAAAATATAAAGGTTCAATGTAGACCTAATAAGAGTTTCAGAAAAAGAAGAGGGAGAATAGTAAAGAGGTAATACATAAAGATATAATGGTTGAGAAATTTCCAAAATTGATATAAGAACCTGAATAATGAGTTAGAAACACAATGAATACGAGACAGAATAAACAAAAATAAATCCACAAAGAAACACATTATAATGAAAGTTAACTATAACAAGGCAAACATGGATTGTATAAGCAACCGGAGAGAAAAGTCAGCTTA
The DNA here is from genome assembly GCF_021234165.1 of Pteronotus mesoamericanus. Taxonomy (NCBI): domain Eukaryota; kingdom Metazoa; phylum Chordata; class Mammalia; order Chiroptera; family Mormoopidae; genus Pteronotus; species Pteronotus mesoamericanus. The sequence goes on from NW_026555085.1 coordinate 46,317,291, forward strand.
CAAAAGGAATGACCATTAAACAGACAGCTGAATTTTTAATATTAATAACTGAAATCTGAAGTCAGTAAAATGACATATTCAAAAGGTTGAAAGAAAATAAATAATTGTTATCTAGAATTACCAGGTTAAATTATCATTCAAGAGTGAGGACATAATTAAGATATTAAAAACACACAGTTTAAGAAAAACATGTAGAAGAGCTTCATAACTTTGGTATAGGAATGATTTTTTGGAGTGAGACACAAAAAATACAAGCCCCTAAAGAAAAAAAAGGTTAACATTGACCACATTAAAATTTAAAACAAAATTTAAAAGACAACCCACTATCTAGAAGAGGATATTTGTAATGCACATAAAGATTTGGACTCAAAGTTTATTAAGAACTCTTATAACTCAATAAGAAAAAGACAGAAAATAACTGTGAAACTTGAAGAAAAGACCTAACATGTAATTCACGGAGGGTAAAACCTGACTGACCAATACACATAGTAACATCCAACTTCTTTAATTATCTGAGAAATTTAAATGAAAACAACAGTGATAGTAGTAAGTTATTAGTAAGTTAAGCAACAATTAAGAATTCGAGTAATTCCAAGAGTTCACGATGTTGTGGGAACATTGCTAGTGGGACCATAAATAGAATAGCTACTTTAAAGAACTATTTGGTAATATCAAGGAAAATTGAAAATGCACAAACTCTATGACCCTGTGGCTCCACTTCGAGGTCTGCAGTAGGGCTATGGCACTGCAGAGATGCTGGGGCTGGGCGAGGCACAGCCTCTCATATCCTCCAGCATCTCTCACGAGTGTGCACAGAGAGATCTGAAAATCTGGAGGAAAAGTAGAGATTTGGGGCTCAGACACTTCAGAAATTGTCCTTCTGGTTCCGCTCCAGTTTCGAGAAATTGAAACTGAAAATTGTAGAAACATTTTGATATTATGTAAAAAAATATAATCAATGACTCCTCTCAAAAGTCATAATAAATGGGGGGAAAAGGTTTCTTGCCCTACATGAAAAGATTGAAGAATAAATATACCGTGATATATTTTTGTAAAAATGGAACGGTCTGAATAAAACAAAATGCAGTTTCTCTTTGTTTTTACAAGATGGTTGCATTCCTGGAAAATTAAAAAAAATATTATTGAATACTTAAAAGGTGCTTAAAAGAGAACAAAACACATCTTTTGTGGCTTATATATAAAACTGTGCTAGCATCAAGGCTCAGATAATTATAAACAGGTTTTTTAGCTCTTAAATGTCTGGCACAGCATTTGACATTTGAAAGGCATGTGGGAAGCAGGACAATTCTTTGTGGGTAGAACTGATCCTGGGTGAGGATGCGTGGCCTCCCTGACCTTTACCCACAAAATGCCAGTTATGCCCTAGTCACTGAGACAAGAAGCCCCCTAGGGGCCGAGAACCACCGCTCAATCTAGACTTGCTCAACGATTCTTTTTTCTTGGAAGCTCTTTATTATTGATTTCTCCGTGCCTCCACAGTGCACGTGACCAAAATAACATTTATCCCATTGTGGAGCAATGGGCTTTTTATGTATCTGTTCTCTCTTCCAAACCACAGCTTCCCAGAGGACTGAGACCATGGGTTATTTTATATACCCAGAGCCTAGACGTGCTCAGTAAATGTTTGTTATATGAAAAATAATTTAATCAAATCTAGTTGTTTAGGTTTGAGCTTCTAGCATGTCACTGGACTGCGTGGTGCTTTTTCTTTTTCCCTTCCCAGTAAAAGCTTTTTTTATCTGTAAAAGGCCAAAAAAAAAAAAAAAAAAAAAAAAAGAAAGAAAAGAAAAAAAAAGAAAAAGAGAAAGAATCCTTTAGCAGAAGTTACCTTCAGTTTTTTAAAAAAGTCTATTGTATATTACTGGCATTTCATATTAGTTCCTATTAACTGAATGTCTTCATCTACAGACAAATTAGGGTAAAAAAATGTCAGAGCTCTTGTTAAGGAAATATGTAAATACATCCAGCCAACATTTAAGAAATGCTAGATTTTACATGCATGCCTCTGTAGAGCAGGCATGCGTATTTCCCACCCCCCTCTTCTTTTGGCTATATCTTTGTCAAGCAACTCTCATTTGGCCGGTTCTGGTCCAACATTCATCATAAAGATATACCCTGCAGATCTAGATGAGATTCACATTCTAAGGTACATGGATTGATGGAATGGTCTTACTAACCGAAATAAAATCTTTCACAATCTTTAAATCATAAGTGGCTTTAATTGAACCCAAGAAGAAATCAAGGGGGTTCATGAACAGATTTATAAATTTTCTTCTTTCTGCATTTTAATTATACTGGCATTTTAATTGCATTGTAATTACACGTATTTGTATAAATTAAAAAATAATTAGGGATCCGTAGCACTATGGGAAACTAATTTATGCATATAGACCTTTAAAGATGTTCACATGGAGAATGATTTCAGAGTTCTCACCATGTTAGACACTTTAAAATTGTTCTTGTTGAAAAGGCCTATAGCTATCTAGATTGATGTACCTTCCCTGTTCATTCTGTGATTGAAAAAGCGAGGCTGAGCTGGAGCTGAAATGGAAGGCAGTGCTTGGTACTCAGGGACTCCCAGCATGCAAAGTCCTTTAAATGTTAAGGAAATACATATATGATTTTATGAAAGAACTATCTCTATATATTGTTTTCTGGTAGGAGTCATACACTGTATGTATTACATAAATCATATATCTGATTTTCCAAAACTGATATAAAAACATTGTATATATAATAATTATATATATACTTATTTTATGTAGCTTAATCCTGAGAAGTCTCTGTGCTCTGATTGTATGTGGATGGTAAAGACAGAATGAGTTACTAAATCAGGGCAACAGAACCAATGAATTTTTAACAGTATTTCTGGTGCAGGTTATCATGGCAAAGCATGTGGGTGATTAGGGGTTATCCATCCAACAAGCATTTATTGAACGCCTACTGAGTGTCTGGCACTACTGAGGTATGGCCTCAGTCTGTTTCATAGGTCATTTACCCCAAAGCAATTTAAATTACCCAGCCTTCATTTCTGTCTTCTCACTGAATGTCTTAGCTTTCACTGGAAATCTGAGCATTTCATAATCTTGTCAAATTGTATATTGGGCTCCCCTGTATCCTGGTTCTCTGCTACTTCTGAATATGCCCCCTCCCTGAATCTACCCAACACCCCAGAGTTCTTAGTGGCAGGATTATGGCTTTAAAATTGCATTTTTATCTTTTTGGAAAGGAAAAAGCTAAGAAAGTTAGTAACTGAAATTGTATTACTCCCTTGCCTTAAGATTATGGTACCAAATGCTTTTGTAAGCAAGGAGATGGAGTCTAAGTAAGCTTCCTCTTCTCTCTGATCTCAGGGCCTGTACTTGAGCTATTCTCTCTGCCTGCCCTTCTGGATGATCCTCCTCCTACACACAGAGCATTCATTGTGCCTTCCTAAGAAAACTACCTCAGCTCCCCCCTCTGTCTTTTGTTCTTACAGATTCTGCATCCTTCTCTTTTGTAACACTTATGTTAGAGTTATATTCTGTCAGTTCCAGGAGGTCAGGGATGATGCTTTATTTATTTATTTTTACCCACTGTGGACCTTTGTCTCTGATAGATATAACCTGAGTCTGGTATTCGAATGGCAATTATTTTCAGAGTGCGTGTGTGTGTGCGTGTGTGTGTAGGGGTTAGTGAACTACAAGTCCCTCTTAGAATTGTTTAGATCTGTTATTGCATGAAAACACATAATCAGTATTTTCAGGGCATTGGTAGGCTCTGCTCCGGCCTGTGGCTGAGCTCCTGGGCCTTGTTATTTTATCGGCCTGCTCTTTGCAAAAGGAAAATTAAGCCTTAAAACATGTTCCAGGCCTTAGAAACATGCCCCTCTCTAAAGGACATATCTTTTTAAAGGGGAGAAAAATGGAGAGGAGTTACCTCCTTTGGACATTATCCTCAGGTGTGTCCTGGAAAGAAGAAAATTCCAAAAGTAATACTTCCCATTCACGCCAGGTAAATCTTATTACATGAGTCTTCTGTTCAATGCAGACAGTCAGAGTAGAATAGCCCTAGGCTGCTGCCACCTTGGACTGAACACTTTTCATGTCTAGATACTGCTCCTGGACTCCAGAATGACGTGTTTCCTTTTGGTCTAGCCAGATACATGAGTTGGGGTAATACTAACTGCTATTACAAATAGATTTCACAATGTATACTATCTCAAACACAGTAAAAGTTTATTTCTTGCTAAGGTGGTAGTCCAAAGCAGTGGTTCCTTGCTGGTGAATGTTTCCTTTATGAAATGATTGTAGCCCAGGTTTCTTCCATCCTGCGGCTCTTCAACCCATAGGAGTTGACATTTTGGCACATGGCCAGTGGAATGGGAAAGTGAACAAAAGTACGGTTCTTCTTAAAAGCTTTGCTCTGAAACATATCATCTCTGTTCATGTAACTGAGCAAACTAGGGCTCGTGTACTTGGCACCCTGATGCATGACCCAAAAATTAGTGTTAAGGGAAACAGATATTTATTTACAGGATTCCAACCCGGTTGTGGGGGGGTGGGGGCTGACAGCATCCTGCCTGGTGCTCTGTTCTCCCATGAGACCCAGCACTTCCCTTGTTCCCCTTCAGGCTATAAGCTAAAAGCATGCCCCAAAGTTCCCCATATCCTTATATGTTCTTAAGCCTGCTGCGCAAACAGTTCTCCATCCTCTCTGGAAGGCACACTCTTGGGTTTCAGAATCATCATTCTCTCGCAGCAGCTCTCTCCTTCAGGATCAGGGACACGTTGTCCTCAACGTCCATGAAGTAGCCTAAGAAAACATGGGCTATGCTGTATAGGATCATGGTGAAGTCCAGGAAGTCATGCGTCCCTAGAGAGTGGCCTCTCCAGACGTCCTTCAGAGAAGCAGAAGTCAGCATTCCCTTTTCACAGTTCAGCATTCCGGGAGTCTCCCACGAATCCGTGCTTGGTCAGGCAGGTCCCCACAACTCCCAGGTCCATCAGCCTTGCCAGCGTCTTCTTCGGACAGGTTTCCCAGCAGGTCTCCTCTTTCTTACTTCACCTCCTTCTTCATGGCTGCCTGCTCAGAGAAGCAGATGTAGCTCTTCCTTCACTATAGGCAGCATGGCTGAATCTCCCTTCGTAGCTCCTTCCTCAAGGCTGCCACTCACTACTGACCTCATGGTTGACAGGGCGGCCCTTCTGTACCCTTTCAAACTGCATGGCTGCTATCTCATGGCTGCCCACCCTTATTTTAAATACTGACCCAGAGCTTCCTATGTGATCTCCTATCTGGCTTCTCCAACAATATGCTACTTTTGTCAGTTCCCCCGTATCTTTTTACCTTATTTCAGCTGCCATCTTTAGTCAGGACAAGACTCCCCCATGACATGGGAGCCTCTGCCTCTCTGCACCGCCACCATGTCACAAGTCACTGTACATTCTGAAAGTCATGCTTTTTGCCTGGGGCTGTAGCACAGCTGTTAATTTGCCATTTGTTATGCAAAGTATCTTAACTACCATATCATCCCCTTCCTCCATCCCCCAACCATGGGCTGTGAGAAATATTCTTGGCGGCCCCTGCCCTTTCCACCCCGTGACATTCACATTATAATGTCTCTAGATGCTAGAGGACTGGGAAAGTATCCTTGGTTGGGCAGTCACTCTCAAGAGACAACTCAAAGCTCTGTACCATAGAAGGACATCCTAAATTTGGGGTACAGTTAGCTGCCAGGGTTGCTCTGCTGCGTTTCTAGGGCAACACCATTTGTCGTCCAATGGCCCAGATGCCCGTCTTGCACCAAATGGCTGTCTACTGCTCAGTGCCACTCAGCTGTCTCATTGCTGTTGAACCACTGAAGCAACTTCTGCTTCTGAAGGGAATCAAGGTTTGGCCACCCCAAAACTGTGCCTTTTGGGATACTCATTTTAAACTGGTTATTAAGAAACAAAAGTCTCCAAAAGAACCTTTGACTCTCTCCCTCTCATACCTAAGAGATTCCGATAAACAGGCTTGCTCCAGGAAGGGAATCTTACACATTCACCGCAGCCGGAGGTGAGAAGACTCCAGGCAGGGCCCTGGTGACCGGATCCGCCCCCCTGCATCCCGTTTTGGGTTGCCTGACACGTGTGTTCCTCTCCTCCTCAGCTGCCTGTAAATTGCCTGTTTCCTTGGAAATCTCAGACCCTTGTGCCCTTCCTCCTTTGTGTATAACGGCACATAAACTCAACTGCTCAATGTGTTTTGGGTCTCATCCCTTATGACGTCCCTGACATGTACACCTGTAATAAACTTTGCACATTTTCTCCTGTCAATCTGTCTCTGTTAATTTGATTATTAGTTGGCTAGAAGAACTTGGTGGAGGGAAAGTTTTGTTCATTTTGTTTTTTTAGTTCCCACACTTTCCATCAGATAATTGGTTAAGTGTCCTAACTTTGTCCCCACCTGCCTCGGCAGAGATGGGGAAGAAAGTCAGCCTCTTTCAAAGGTACTTACCAGCAAGACCTGGTGCAGTTCTCACCTTTATACACAGGCACTGCTCATCCTCCCCTTCACACAGGAGCTTAGCACAGTCCATCCCCTTTGTCGTCCTATGGTGTGGATGGTGGGGTGGGACACTTTCCAATGAATTTCACCTAAGCTCACAGTGGCTCCTTTAAAACAATTGCCTTGGCAGAAGGACTCTGCCTGTCTCCTCCAATTGCAGCTCACAGCCATGGGCCTCGTAGTCCTGGAGTTTTCTGAAGCAGACGTCCTCAGTCCTAAGCACACGTGAAAACGGTGCTGGGACCCTGGTCCTGATTTCCGCATCCCTTTTCCCCTTAAGCATCCTCTTTCACAACTGGGGAGCTAACAACCTGTGGCCTGTCTTGGAGTTAGAAAGATTAATTTAACTGCACTGTAGAGTCTTCTTGAGAAAGGGGAAGGGTTATGTACTGCAGGAAAGAAAATATTTCCTAAGAATTTTACTGAGCAAGTTCTATGTCCTACGTGGCATAAAAAGGGGCTATGAGAAAAAGGAAGGACCCTAAGTCTCTGCTTATGAAGAGCTTACAAATTAGTAAGAACTGCTAATCACCCAGGAAACAACAACAAAAAATAGTGTAGTAAATAACAAAGGTGTAGTAATTTCAGGCCATCACCTCTATTTAAGAAGAATTGAGGATAGCTATCTTAATTAAGTATCCTTCCTGACAGTCTTGCCATCCTTCATTTAATAAAGCAAATCTAAGTCTATATAGTGCTTAACCTTTCCATGTCTGCTAAAAAAAGAAAAATTTAAACTATTGTTGTTTTATCCTTAAATTCTACAGAGTGTTCATTATTTCCAACTCTGAGAAAGTATACCAAAATTTAATTTGCACTTTAAAAAATTTTTAGAATTAGAAATATTTATTTATTTAATTTTTGCTCATGGTAAAAATGCAAATAGCATTAAAGAGTTTACAGTGAAAAGTAAGTTTCTCTTTTACCCTGTGCCTCAGGCCTCCTTGGAGGCAACCCCTGTTACCACCTACCCCTCCACCTCCAGAAGTATTCTGTGAGTCTACATTTCATCCTTCCTTGTCTCCTAACTTCTTCTCCATTTGCTAGGCCAGTAGTTTTCAAGTTTTATTGTGCAAAAGAAACACCTGGGGGAACTTCTTTAAAATGCAGATTCCCTAATTTTTTTTCCTAGAAACTCAATGAGTCTGGGCAAATTCAAAGAATTTGCATTTGTAACCAGGTGATTTTGGATCAGGTAGAGCATGAAACCTACTTTGAGACACTATTTTAGAAAATAATTAGGGTCTCCCTACACTGAGGAGTAATTTGGTCAAGTTACAGGCTGCTGTTGTAGATTTTACCTATTCCTATCATACTGCCACATTCACTGTTCCAGTGTTTGGCCTTTACTGGGGTTACCGTCTCTTTGGTTGCCATGGTGATGCACAGAGGTCTTCCTCATTTAATTAGGCTAAGGATGCTGATTTGTTTCATTACCTCTGACTGACTGCCTTGCTGCTGAGCTGCAGTGTGTCATTAACTAGACTGAGAAAACTCGATTTGTTTTCTTCCTTCCTACAGTTGTATGATTGATCTTCACATGCATTTTTCTATATCTCTGAGGAGCAAGTAAGAGTCACAAAATTGTAGATTTTTGAGTGAAGACAGTCATTTAGACATTGTTTCAGCTAATCTGTAGTTGGGGAAACTGAGGCCCAGGGAGATTCAGATATGTAGCCGAGGTCACAAAATAAGTTAGTGGCAGAGCTGACCAGAAACCTGGTTTACTAATTTTGAATCTGGTGCTCTTTTCTCACCTTAGTGGCACTAAAATCACAAGGTCCCCACAAGGCATCCAAACAGTTCCTGTTCCCCATTTCACCTACCACTTTGACCTTCTGTGCCCTGCCTGCCCTCACCCCCAGGCCACACCAGCCTGGGCTGGTTGTTTTGCTCACTGTAGTGATGGTGTGAATTATTTCTGAACTCTTGAATATGGCAGAATCTCATCTACATGCGCATCAGTCCACCAAATATACAGCAATTTTCGAAATGAAGGGGTTGTGGTTACTTTAAGTCTGTAGTAACGCAGAAGCTCACAATTCTTATTCTCTGCTTCCTCAGACAAAGACCCAAGGAACAGTCATTATTACTTTTCAGAGGCTGGGGGAGGGTTGAGGTCATGAAAAGGCTGCTTGGTTTACAGTCTCATCCTGTCTCCCTCCTGCTATTGACAAGGCATCAGGATGGTTTATAGATTGTTGCCTCCCCTTAAGGCCTCTTTGCTGATGTTTTGAGACACTTATCCATTCTCAAGAAACTCAAGGGACTTGATTTCAACTTTGAATTATATATTACCCATATTTGGAATGGAATGGGCAATTTTAATGGAAAAGAGCCCATTAATCAGGCTGGGGATTAGAAAAAGCTTTGATTTATATTTTTGTTAAAATCTGTATTGATATAAAATTTTTACAGTTCTACAAATTTAGTAATACTTTAAGCTGAAAATGATTATTAACACCACCCTACCACCACCAGATGTATTCTTTCTTTTCTCTTTCTTTCTTAAACTTTGGTGAAATATTAACTAATTGCAACATACATCTGACAATGTCTCCAGAGTTTAGCCAGGAGAAATATAAAAATGTCCTTGGAGAACATGCCTGTCTTGATGAACAAGAATTTCAGGAAAAAAGGCTCAGTTCTTAAAATAAATCACAGTACTTCAGAAAGGAAATCAAGTATTTATTGAAAGATACATTTACTAGACTAGTAATTTTTCCCACATTTTGTAATTCATAGAATATGTTCAGGGAAAGGATATTAACTGAGGTTTTTTGGGTGCAGATGGTGAGAAATAAGAATTAGTTACCATTTGCAAGCATTTAGGCACATGTAATTTTGTACTTACGTAATTAGAGCTGTGGGTGAATCTCTCCAATACCTGACTTAGCTGTAGTCTTTCAAACAGATATTTACATTAAGCCTGAAGATAGGCACAGTCAAGGAAACAATAGTATCTTATTTTTTAAATCTATTTTAACATGTAAACAGTAAATCAGCTTCTCTCTAACTGTAGGATAAGGAATGATGCTACTTTGCTTATTAGCATTATCTTGGAATTCTGCATTACTGGGAAAAGGTTCTCCAAGGTTGCATTAGCCTTGCAGTGAGGTAGGGACAGGTATCCATGCTCAAGGTAAAAACCCTGCTGTATCTGTCTGCTCCCATGATCCTACACAACTGGGCTCACAGTTTTTAAGGACCAAAGTCTTCCATTGTTCTCTTTAGTCTACTTACTTCCTTTTGAGGATGATTCTCACTATTTTTATATTTTGTTTCATATGTATTTCCTCCTGCCTTTGAAGTCCAAATAGATATTTGTTTTCAGTTGATCATAGCCAAAAGGCTGAGAAACAATTACATAGATAGTCATTTTCCATCCTTATGTTTTCATACCTACCACACAGTTGGGCTGGGCTCATTTGCATTTAGTTGTCTTGGGAGGGTTAATGATTTTATTTTCCAAAGGTTAATTGCTGACACACCACCTATAAAATAGCTGTCCAAGATTCTTTTCACTCATTGCTCAAATACTTAGTTTACTTTTGATCTTTTTAATTCACTGCTGAAAATCAGTTGCCTCTAGGAATTTCAATATTACATTACAGAATAACAAACTATCCAATATCACTAATGGCCTATTTAGGAATGAAATGCTTTTTTTCCCTGGTTTTAAGCAATTTCTAATTTTGATAGGAATCAGACACCATCTACAAGGATGGAGTTAATAGCTCCCTGAAGGGACACATCACTGGCCAGGTCATAAAAAACATGCACGACTTGCGCTTTCAGCCATAGGACAAGAGGAAAACAAATACATCTATTTTTTTTCCCAGTGTTTCATTTCTGGTCTGAAGATGCTTGAAAAATTATAGTCATTATATTATTATTGTTGTTGTCATGGTTGTTTTTTATATTTCTGAAATATGGTTATTTATTCATTTATATCTATGTCTCTGGTATTTATCTATTCATATCCTTTCCTCAGGAATTTACTCTGAGATGTCTTTTCTCAAAATTATATCTAAAACAGAATGCAAGTACTGGGATGAATATAATACACTGTTTGAGACTTTGCCATGTGATTCTATAATCTGAAAAATTTAGGCAAAAGAACTAGTTAGTGAGGGAAGAAATTACTCAACATATTTGTTTTGGCTGCTCACATTGATCAGATTTGTGGATAATAGCTTTAATTCATTGTGATAAAACATAGCAATCCTCTTCTATTCCTGTATTGTAAATGTACCGCCATTTGACTAAGATAAAGTTGCTCTAAACTCAATTACTTTGTTATTGTGCTTGGGTAATGAGCTTGTCAGCAATGGAATGGAGAACACAGAGCACTAGAGGACGAAATAGGAATGGGTGGGCTCAGGCCAGGATCTGGGATCCCACTTGAAAATGCAATGATAAAAAGAAATTAGAAAATGTATCTCAGTATTAGGAGAAGACCAGATTTTTAAGTGCAAAAGACTTGCTTGAATTAGACATAAGTGGAGAGGGGGGACATGGGATAGATATATTCAAGATGTTTTCTTGTGCCCTGGCCAGTGCGACTCAGTTGGTTGGAGCATTGACCTATAGGCCAAAAGGTCATAGGTTTGATTTTTGATCAGGGAACGTACCTGGATTGAGGGTTCTATCCCTGGTCTGGGCATGTATAGGAAGGCAACCAATTGATGTTTCTCTCTCTCTCTCTCTCTCTCTCCCCCCCTTCCCCTCTCTCTAAAAGCAATGAAAAAGAAATGTCTTCAAGTGAGGAGAAAAATAAAAAAGATTTTCTTTTTCTGCAGGAAGAGGGAGGGGCATGCATTATTAAGTGGCTGTAGCAAAGGATTCAATTTTCCTCAAGGTGAAAGGAGCACATGTTTGTAGGGCTTCTTCTAAGGCCAGGTTTTCCACAGATGTCATCTCATTTAATTCTGCACACATCTTTATAAAGGAAATCACAATAATAATAGCTAACATTTTGCATACTTACTATGTGCCTCACACAGTACTAATTGCTCTTGTCACACTGCTTCTTCATAACAGTTTTTTATACTTGAGGAAACAGATTCGAAGGTGAGGGTAACTTGATGATACACAGTTGACGGAGCTGGAATTTAAATCCAAATAAGTCTGACCCAAAGCCCAGAATTTCTGGCTTCCCATGATGGTTCCTCTGTGAATGAAAAATCCACTGAAAGTAGAAGTGCCATCTGTTAATTTCTGACACTTTGCATCTCGTAAGTAAGCTGGGTACCTGCTCTTTACTTGGTTGGGCTGATTCATTATCTAAATCCCTCAGAATGAAGTAAAGATAATACCTAAAGAAAGCTTTTAGAGTAAGGGTTTCCATGACTTAGGGAGGGGCAGGGGCAGGGAGTAGAAATATTTGGCCAGGCCCTATCCCCAGGTTATCATCTAATGATAAATAATCAAACACACAAAACTGAAAGACTCCAAACCCTTAACCCTTTGAATGGTAATGATGAAACAAATCTTAGGAGACTATGGAAACTCTTGATTGGATGATACTTTGGAAAATGTTGTTTCATTCAACATCCCACAATACCTTTGGGCTTCACAACTACCACATAATGATATGTCTACTGCTCTATAACTATCTCCAAATGTGACGAAGAGGACTGGGTCGCTGAAGAGGAGAACTTTTTGGAGCATGTCTTTGCGGGGTTTCAGGTGGATTGAGTCTCCACACAGCTTCCCAGGCTACCGCAGCAAAATTTGGAGATCCAAGGTAAGGGGAGGAAAGATCAAAGAAACCAAACACCAAGCTGAGTAGCTAGAGCAGTGCAGTCTTCCTCCGCCACTGGAGATTCCTGTGAGATTAAGAAATAATTCAGCACTGAAGTGCCTCAGCTTCTGCTGACTCAGGATGTGGTTGTGGTATGCCAGAGTGTGGTTATTTTGAAATTTGTGGTTATTTTATATACAGCTACCACCAAGAATTCTCAGTGGGTGGCATTGCCTATGCCCTTTTGGACTTAAATGGGAAAAGAAGTGAGTTCAGAAAGATTCTGTCTCTAAAATGCAGTGTTTTCATGATTAAGTTATAACGTTTATAAATGAGGCATAATATTGTTAAGCTATATTAAATAATGGTTTTGGCTAAGATTTTGTGATGTACTTAAAAATATATTGGGTCTAGGTAATAAACTTATTAAATTCTGAACTTCATACAACCTTTTTCCCCATCAAAATGCCCCAAACTTCCTGCTATACTTTTAATTTATAATTAAGATTTATTGTATGACATGTCGGAAAAAAGAGAGAGTGACATATGAGTTGAGACTTCCAGTTACCTGTGCTTTAATTTAGACTAATTTTCTCAACTTCAGGCTGTCCCTAATGTCCTTTCCACTACACGAAGTGGAAAGCCACAGATGTCTTCTGAACAATTATTTAAAGGCAGAGAGTTTCAACAACTTCTTAGTTAAGGGAGCAGGGGAAGACCAGCTGGTCATATAAAAACCATCTCCCATTTCAGAGTGGAGTTTGAAAACCCAAAACACTCTAAAACACATCATGGAATTATGCAAGAATAGCAAGTTTTACTTCAGAAATAATTAGGATAAAAGCAAAGGGCTGGTGGAGGAGAGTAAACTGCGGTTCAGCAACAGAGGTATTGATGGAAATGTGACAGGGAAGAACAACGCCAGTGAAACTGGGCCAGACGGACTCTAGATTGATAACTGGAAGTCATCCATGGTGACATAATTTTTAAATTAGGGCTCAAAAGTGGAGCAAAATTTATATTGGAGGAAAAAAGAAAAATAGCCTCTAGAACTATCTATGTGGTAAAATGCCAGCCTTTGACAATAATACGAATTTTCTGTTCTGCCACTTTCAGAGTTAATTCTCTCCTCTTGAAATCAGGAAGGATTACAAGAATCTTTTATATCAGATTTCCAAATACCAATAAGTTACCCACCCCCACTTTTTCTTTATCAGCTTGCCCTTTCGACAGGCAGTGCGCAGTAAAATGAATAAATTCAGCCTATTTTCCTGTTCACCAAGCATAAATTATTACTAACTGTGGTGAGAAGCTATTTGAAAAGCTGTTTTATTTTAGAGAGGAGTCTTCTTTTATCTGTAAATGTTTCTGTTTGAAATCAAAGTAGATTTTGTCTTATCTTTGTGACCTCAGGAAACTCAACTATGATGACATATTTCCATTTGAAAGAGAGCAATGAGAGGATTCATAAATAAGGTGAATAAACGCCGCTAATCTATTCTTGCTCTTGGATCAGATTCCCAGTCTTTGAAATTCTAGGAGAATTAACATAGCATTAGTATGCGACAGGACACCACTGCAAATTATCTGATGAGTGTGTTCTCTCTGGCAGGCTTTGGTCCTGGGTGGGAGGACTGAACTCTGTGATCTCAGAGATCCCTTCCAACTGAAGTGCATTGCAAGTCTTTCAAATCAGAACCGTCTAGTAATGGGCTCTTACTCAGTTATTTTTGCTGGACTTTCACCTCTAGTGCATGAAGTCATGATTTCCCTCAAAATGTGCATTCATCAAAGGATTATAGCTTTTATTCAGTGACAAACAGCCTGGAAATTCATAAATAGTTTCCATGTGGTAGCACATTTATTCTGCCCTCATTTCACCTGATACCTATCTTCTGTCTAGTGCTTTCATTATAGAAAATTGAGTGTTCGACCACAAAGTTGGGCTTTAGCATTAACATGTTACATTATACCCCTTACCATTTTGCTATTTTCTTGATTGATTGTTCTTTCTATTTGTTTATAGTTTTATTTTGCAGTAAGGATCAATGATTTCTGAAAATGAAATCATTTTCATTTTCATTTTTAGGAAAGAAACTCTGGACTGTGACTTCTAACTCTTTGGGCATTGCCACTAGAGAAAATAGATTGAGCGTTTTGAACTTTGTGTGGTAAGGCAGAAAATAATACTGAATCAAAGGCTCTTGGCTCGGAGCAGGACTGACTCACAAACCTTGGCTCTTCCATTCAGCAGGAAGTAGAATGTGCAGGAGACTGACTCACTTGCCCAGGCGTCACGTGCATGAGGTTGAGCAGTGAGACCAACTGCCTGATAAGCCGTGTCGGTTGTTCTCTCAGTGAAGTAAAAAAGCATGTGAAAATTATTCATCCTCATGTGTTAGGTCTTAAAGTAGTTTGCACTGTTGATCAATTAATAAGAAAGGAGCAACATGTTTTCTCAGCCCACCCAGGCGAAAGTTCAAATGACCGAAAACTCTTCATGGTAGAAGCACATATGAAGTACAAAATTGTGGGATCCACTTTGACTGCTCTCTCTTCTTGCCCAGAAATGTCTCTTTAGTCACAAGATTTTTACCCCTGAACTACTTCTTGTAAAAGCTACCCTCTTATTAAATTTAGGCCCTTCTAAAAGCTCACCTTTATCATGACCATTGCCTTTAAAAGGCATGAAGGGGTTAGGGTTCCCTGGTTGCAAACAATGGAAACCAATTCTGAGTAATAAAAAGGAATTACTGAAAGGACACACAAAATCAATAGGAGATGGAAAACTGGGTTTGTGAGTAGGTAGAAACAAGGCATCTCTGGAAGGCCAGAAATCAGGAAGCAAAACACCAGCTTCACTGCAGGTTGAATGTGGTCAGGGTCAGTATAACTGTGGCCATAGATGATGTACAATCATTTCTTCTGACTTTGCATCATCAGTTTAAAGAGCTTCCAAATGACACTCTTTATTTATGGATGTGTTGTGGTGAGAAGAAAGAAAATCTGATCCCGTGGCTTCCTTGATCTCTGGAATTACCATTTCTCTAAGACTACACATTATGGGATGAGGTAATTGCCAAAAATGAAACTGAAGGGCCATTAGAAGGAGGGAAAGGATGCTGGGTAACAAATGTACATAAGGAGGCATTTTTCCCAGTTCCTTATCTCTCTCACTCATTTCAATTTAATTCAAGAAACGTTTATTAAGCATCAACCCTGAACGGGGTGGTATGTTAGGTACTGGGCATTCTGGGAAAAAGGGTCTTCTATACTTTATTACCAATTGTGTTGCACTTAGTGGGGTCCTGTACTCCCATAGTTTCTTTTTTTTTTTTTTTTTAACACTTTAGTATTTAGAACAGATTGAGGATCACAATACAATTAAAAGGAAGGTACAGAGATTTTCCATATAATTCTTGCTTCTACACAAATGTAATGTAGCTTCCTCCATTGTCAACATCTTCCGCCAGACATTAGGCAAAAACAGGCACAAGGATGACTGGAGTGATGGAAATGTTCTAAATCTGGATTGTGGTGATGGTTGCCCAACTCAGTAGATTTACTAAAAATAAGCCAAATTTACATGTAAGACAGACAAATTTGATGGCATGCAAACAGTATCTCAATTAAGTTGTTATAAAAGGATGTCAGGAGATACGTAAGGCTGGAAAGTGCATGTCTTTGGTGAGAAAAGCTTTCAGAGTGGAAGGAGTCAGGTGAAAGTGGTAGGATGATGGAAGCAGTGTTTGACAAGCCAGTCTAAGGCACGGATGGTGCTGCAATTAACGAAAGGTTTGCACAGGGTTAGGGAGTAGCCCAACTACTTACTTCTCGATCATTTGTCATTACTCTGCTTCAGAAATGTTGGGACTCAACAGGTGTTCACAAGGAGCACCCAGGTGCTGGTCCATGAGCTGAGACTGGGCATCTCACACAAAAGGAGGTTTGCCAAGGAGGAGTGGAGAACAAGAAGTGTGGCCAATTTCTTGTGAGGGAGGACTGATGTTTTGTGGCTCTCCTAATTGCCCTCCCCCGTCCCTGGGTGTTCACATAGAAGGAGACGATAAAAGGAGATATGGCATTCTGCCCCTCCCCACAGGTTTCCAGCCCTTGAGATATATCATAAGAAAAGAAATAAAAAATGTCTTGTATGATTAGATTATTTGCTCTGAGAATTCTAAATTCCAGAGACTCCATGACAGTAACTTGGAATCTTTTTCTTTAAATGTTGTTCCATGGCCTAATGACTATTCTTTTGGTAGAAATATTTGTTTCAGAAGATATCTTTGTGCTAGTAAGCCTGTCATAATGATTAGTGCTTATCACATCTAATCTTAATGATTTTTCCTGGCTTTTGGGGTTCCTAGCAATTATCTCTATCTTAACTCTATGTTTTCTCTCACTACCCTTAACATTGTCTTCCTGTCCTGTACTGGGTTTTCCCTCTTTCCTCTTTAACCATGTCCAGACCTCATTGTCATGCTTTTCTTTGTCTGTAATGATTTCCCTTTACTTCCGATTCAGGCTTGCTCAAGGGCCACTTTTCTCTAAAGAGCGTTCCTTGGCTACTTGTATCCCACAACATTTTTCTATTCCTTTGAACCTAACAATGATTATAATCTGTATCACACAATTTGAACTTGACTATTCTTCTGTTCTGTATTTTTCTTATGTTTTTTTCCTTGTTAAATCATATGCAAGTTTAGTGCCTTGTCTGGGGAGGGAGGTGGAAGGATCGAGCAAAAAAGAAAAAAAAGAGAACTCATGGAGGCAGACACTAGTGTGGTGACTGGGGGTGGGGGTTGGGGAGCAGGGTGGGTGGATGTAGAAGAGGGTATAGGGAGGATAAATGGTAATAGAAAACATATAATAAAAAATAATGTAAAAAAAAGTTTGGTGCCCTCCACTACAAAGGAGAGAGCTTTTATTTTTGAAATTAATTCTTTATTTTTATTGTTTACACTATCAGAAATATCCCCCGCACTTTGCCCACCTCCTCCTCAACCACCCTCATGAGATCTTTTATTTTTTGACACCTCCTATACCATGTACAGTTGTGTTGGAACTCTAAAAATACCCTGATATTCTCTGTTGGTCTCCCTAAGTTTCACTGAGCTATTACCCTGGGGTTGTGTGATAGTCTTTCTCAAAGGCTACTTTCTACTTCTATATTTACAGTGATTTGGGGGAGGGGAATATTACTGATCCCTCTATCATGTTTTAATGGAGAATAGAACTCCTTCTCTGTTCCCAAATGGGGACACATTGAAGTTAACCCTTCCTGACACTTCTCTACTCTCCCACCTGCTCCTCTCCTTGGATGAATGAATGGCTACTACAAATGCCAAGCTTGATACTCCTTTTGGCAAATTATAAGAGGATTGGCTTGTGTTTTTCAAAGAGAATGGGCATATATCTATGTCTTTCAAAAAAAAAAAAAAAAAGAAAAGAAATGTGCTCCACTACCCTTTCTCCTTTTGTTTCCTGCCTTTCTGATCAGTGAGAAGGGTCACTTCCTCCTTGCTTTCTACCACAAAGCAGATTCTTCCCACATTGATGATGGTAATGTGGGGAGACAGGCATTTTCACTTTCTGTTCTAGTTTTTCTACCTACAGCTAGAGGGCTAATCAGGTCTCTCCTTTCCCATTGGCCTGTCTGTCCTCAGTGCAGAGTAGGATGTACGAAGCAAAACCACATTCTCCAATCCAGCAATTCCCAGGAAGCCTAAACCTCAGGCAAGGAGCTATTTAGGTCGCTGCTTCTTCTATTAATAAAGCCAGTACTTGGTTTATTGTTCAGATGTCTGTTCTGGCATGTCCACTCCAGTAGTCACAGCAATGGTGAAGAAAATAGGTGAGTATTAGTTTGGGACCCCAAACACTATTTTAAACCTGACACAAGACCAGGAATTGGGTTTAACCAGATGGTTACTTAATTTTAGTGGAGAAAGTCCTATAGTTTTAAGGAGGAACGGGCTATGTGTCATTGATAAATGTGTGTGAGTGTGTAAGTGAGTTCGCTCTGGCTGCCCAGAGTAAGCAGTGCAGGCCCTGTCAGTCCAGACCCTGACGCCTATATCGACTTTGGCGGGACCCTGCCAATTCGTGCAAAATCTAAAATCTTTCTGAGTTTGTGGTCATCTAGGTTATTTAACTTCCTGCAAAACCTCTTGGGCAACCTCGGGCACCACTGAACCCTCACCCAGCCTGTGGCAAAGGCCACATTTGCAACATCTTCCACATCCTGGCCTTCCTCAACTTGTGTAGAAACAGCTGATAGTGACACGTTGTTAGCAGCACAGTGCTGGGAGGAAGTAGACCAAAAGTTAGTTGGCATCTTTTTCAGATGTGAGGAATGCATTTCAGCCTACACTCACAGGCATGTAGATATATGCCAAGAATATTGTCCCTGTCTAATGGCTGGCACAGTGATGACGGTGATTGTTTAGGATTCAAGTAAGACCCTCCTGAACTCTGTGCCCCTTCCTGACCCCAGGTGGTTCTATGTGTAGAAGAGAGAGAGGGTGGGATAGAGCATGGAACCCAGTGTGTCTTTAGAACAGGAATCATGTTACCAAGTGCTGTTCACTTCCTGGTTGAGAGACCTATTTATTTTTTATCAATAATGCTCCATGTCCATAAGCAAAAGTATAATAACAACAGTAATAATAATAATAATAATAATAATGCACTGTAAGAGAGTTCTCAGCCAAGTCTTCTGTTTTCCTAACATCAAGTAGCAAAATGCACCCTTCTCCTCTTCATGCCCTTCTTCCAAGGAGCCTAATGAGCTTTGAAGTCCCTTTGATTCTGAATGAGCAGCCCAATGAAAGGGACCTCATTTAAAATGGGAAGGCTGAGCCAGCTTGCTTTCTCTCCGGCTTCCTCAGTGAGCTCAGCGGCAACCTTTTGGCTCAGCGGCAACCTTTTGGCTCAGCAACTGGCCTGCTAGTTAAATGCAACCACTGAACAATCGCTTGATGTGATTTCTAGCTTATTAAAAATGGAGCGTAGTCACCAGGGATTCAAGCATAAAGGTAATAAAAGAGCACCTAATAAAAACTTAAAAATGTGTGCACACACATCCAGAAGTAAAGTGGTCTTTAACCTCCACTAATCCCCTCAGATTAGGGTTTGAAAACCAGGGATAAGGGGACATTTTCAAACCCTGGGCTTTTTTCCCCCTTCCAAAATTGTTTTCTAAGTGATGGAGCAGGGATGCTGATTATGTTGCTTATCCCTAATTTCCATTTTATACATTTCAAGATGTAAGCACTGGTTGTATGAATGAGTAAACACTCAGGCACTTAATAACAGAACCATGTCTTCTAATGCTAATGGATGAAGTATGTGGTGCATGTGGGATAATCGGAATGTCAGCTTCCATAACCTTGGGTGACTTATCGTATGGCAGGGTACAATTTATCTGTCACTGCCCTCACATGCTAATGAATAAAAATATAAAGCATAACATTTCTGAAAACTTCCTGACCTTGCCTTCTTCCTACTTCTCTGTGGTTTCTTCTTAAGTAACTTTAAAAGGTTCTGGTTTCCAATGCAATAATCAAAACAAGTACATGTCCTCCAATTTACTGTTTCTTGCTGCTTATCATTCAGCTATATTTTATACATTTTCACGTTTTCCTTTGGAAGACAAATGCTGATTCTCCTCAGATGGAGCATTGTAAGATGTTTGGTGCCATATTTATTAGCTTCTGTTTCTGAATGTGAGTAGAGTTAGAAAGAGGTCAACACAGAGAATACTGAGTTACTCTTGGATTGGGCAGTGGTGACTAATGACCAGTGCAGATTGGTTCAGCAGCTTTAGCAGAACAACTAGAAGCAAGATTCCAGAAGGCAGCTCTTCTTTATAAGGCAGAAGGATGTGATAGAGAGAACCTAAAACCAGCAGGTGCTAGACTCAGCTAGCTCGCCCTCTCCTGCTGATAACTTGTTTCACTTTGGACAAAACCCTTCACACCTTTGTCCCTCAGTCTCTTCATCTGTCAAATGAGGCTAGTAATCTCTGAGCTGTGGGCTTTGACACTACGATCATTTGATTATGGAGTCAGGAAAATCTGAAAGACTCTTCCAGGATCAGTTAGTTCATTGCCTTGTGTTACAGTAATTCTGTACCAATAGCACTCCAGATAAAAAGATAACCTGGTCTAAATCAATGATAAAATTAGAACTCATTTAGGGTCTGCTTTCCCTGTGGCTTCTAAAAAAATGTAGCTGAAAGAAAACACCCCACTCTCTGCCCAGAGGATGGGGAGGAGGACACCATGCCCCTGTAAGTCTGCTCTATATTAAGGCAAGGGACTGCGTGGGGCTGTGTTCACCATTGGACCCCAAACTCCTAGCTTAGTGCCTGTAGAAAGTAATAAATATGTGTTGAATGAATAAGTGAATGAATGAATGAAACATTCAGAAGGGTCTTTGTGTGGTTAAGGATTTTTAAGATATCTCTGGCTTCCTAATAGGTCACTTTCTGATCTCAGGAAAGCCCAGTGGGACATAATTTATAAACAGGAGAGAGGGTTAGGGAAGGAAGAATAAAGGAAAAGAATTAGCACTGCTCTGAAAATGTATCTGCCTTCACTGTGAGTTGAGACTGAGTTAGAAAAATATTTCTCTTCACCATTGTCCTTTAGTTGGGTGTGTGTGTATACGTGTGTGTGTGTGTGTGTGTGACAGAGAAAGAGATAAAGAATTCAAGAATTACCTGTTCCGAACAGGGAGAGGCATGTCTAGCTCATGGTCTAAAGGGAAACCCACACGCATGCTGTGTTCTGCTGACGAACTTGAGAGTCAAAGCTCCAACACACACCTTGGAATGTGACACGTCAAAGGCCATTGTGATCTATTATCCTGGAAGCGCTTGGTTATTAATCCAGGCTAAATATCTGAGACCTGGGAAATGTACTGCTGCAGAAGAGGTGGATCCTGTGGGGTTTCTCAAAGTGTGGCCATAGAGGAGAGTACATTGTTAGAAGGAAGTTGCTCTTGAAGATATGAGAACATGGGAGCAAAGTTAGGATCTAGGATTTCCTGAGATGGCCATCATGAAGGCTTTAACTTCTTGGGTACATTTCTTTCAGAATATAAGACAATTTACATTTAATGCAAGGTTTAAAATCTTTTCTCTCTGTTGAAATTTTCCTTAATTATTATAACCTTTCAGGAGATTCTGCTATTGCTACTTCTCCTGCCATTTCAGGAGCTTGAACAGATTAAGAGAAGAATATAAAAGGGCATTTTTATTAGAGATCTATCTATCTATCTATCTATCTATCTATCTATCTATCTATCCTACCTACCAGCTGTCAGGGAGGCAGAATCCTACAAACTAACCTTTGACACTCAAAGGTTCAGAAAGGCCAAATATACACAGCTGAATCACTGTGCCCCAAGACCACCGGGGTTGGCTCCCATTATAATCATGGTACTCTTTTGAAATTAATGCCTATAAATAAATTTTACCAAATTTTTGAGCACTTAACATTTTTGTCATGTAATTCATGATATAGATAAGGAACAAGCACCTGTGGCCCCTTCAAGGACCATGCTAACTCAAGTAGTTAGTACTGCTAGAGGACCATTATATGCCTAGACAATCCTGAATGCCTCTTTGGCTATAATTGGTTATTCAATTGCACCAGAATTACCAGCAACAAAAGCAATATGGAAATATAAAAATCAAATATTTGTCCTTATTTAAAAAGAAAATACCCAGGAAAGCAGAAAGGTTTCCTGGTGTGTCTTACTTTTTGGTCTCCAAATTGAGCATGGTAGTCCTAAGCTTCATGGTTGCAGCTGCCTCCCCACAGACCATGACAGCTGGGAAAGAGAAGCTGCCAGTCCGAGAAAACTCCACTTTCGCCTGGTAAACCAAAGACCACGCAGAGCTGGTAGCTTGAAAGTGCCACTGAGGCATAAAAATAAAAAGTCAGGCCTGGGCACTAAAAGCTGCTTTTTGACTCAGGCAAAAGCATTCTTCTATAATTACTGAAGCCAGAAGTTGTTTAAATAGAAAACAAGCTTAACTAGGTTATTTCTTGATTTTTGTTGTTGTTAAGGTAGTTTTTTTTTTATTCCTTTAGAAGACATTACAGCCACATCTTAATAGCTTAATTTGAGTGAATTTTTTTTAAAGGAATTAATTAGTGCCACGTTTTGTTTATAATTATACGGATCAGTGGCTGCCCCTGACCCCTTTTAAACCAGGGGTCCATTTATTGAGGGATAGGAAACAGAAAACTAAGCTTCTTTGCCTGGAGGGCTTCCACAGGCTAGTGATTTGAGAGAGGTTTTATCTCTCTAATGAGTATAATATTAAAATTAGGTGGGTTCAAGAGGTGTTATTTTTGCAGAATTTGAACTGTATATATGGACATCTGCAAATGCCAATCGTGTGACTTTTATGAGCACAATTAATTGTTTGTGCTCACACATATGCTGACAGCATTTTATTTTATGCACCTGCTTCTTCAGTTTCAGTTTGCTTCAGTCTTTTGATTTTGTTTTAATGTGCAGGCATTTGCTGAAGTGAAACCTTAGAAAGCATCTGAACTCGCATGGGTTTTAAAACCAAATCCACATTTTAACAGTTTCTCACCTCAATCTCAATTAGAAAAAACAAATATATCATAGTAGTCAATATTAATAGTTCCTTCACGTTCCTAAATGCTTATATTTGCTTCTTGGTCATAATCCTCAATTTGGAGTTTGGCTCCCTGCTTTGTCTCAGATTCCCATGGGCCTTATAATAACGCTTACCATTTGCATAGCACTCTTGAAGCCCCTTTCAATCATTAATTAATTCATAAGATGTCTTTGCACCAAAGGAGTTAAATGACAAGGCCGAGATCACATAGGGATTTGGATAAGTCCTTTTATTCAATTTTTCAAATTTTCAGGAAGGAAGATGTATTTTAATGCTCACCAAAATTTGCATCTTCAATATTATAGTTAGGGTCAGTTATAAACTTCAACGATTTGGAGAAATAATTTGGTCTTTGTATATATTTAGGTTTTCAAGTGGAAATGAGAATGCTTCAACTTAAGATCATGGCAACCTCATTGACCATAGGCTCAGGCTAAGCGTTAGAACAGAGCTGAGTGATTTCTGGGCAAGATGGCAGCATCGGCAGACATGACTCGCTTTTTCACACAACTATATCAAAATTACAACTAAAATATAGAACAACCATCACTCAGAACTGTCAGAAATTGAGTTGAATGGAAGTCTGACAACTATTGAATTAAAGAAACCACATCCATCCAGACTGGCAGGAGGGGCACAGATGTGGAACAGACTGGTCCCTCGCCTACCTGTGGTAGATAAAAATTTGGGAGGAATATCTTGGGACCAAGGAATTGCAGTCCCACACCAGGTGCCCCAGCCCAGGGTTCCAGTGCAAGGGAGATAAGTCCCCAAAACTCCTGGGGGCAAAAGCCATTGGGGATTGTGTAAGTGGAAGAAACTATTGGAGCCCCAAGCAGTTCCCCTTTAAGAACCCAGACACAGACTCACCTGCTCAGACTCACTCCCTCTGAGCTCCAGCACCAAGGTAGCAGCTTGAAAGGCACCAGTGGCATAAAGTAAGGAATGGAAGTGTCTGGAATCAAGGTGAACAGAGACCATTGTCCCTTTTCTAAGCCCTCCCCTCACAGAGCTGGCAAGCTGGTGCCATATCTGAGATTTCATCAACCGGGTTAACACTGTTTGACCTACCTTGGAGATCCCCAGAAACTCTACCCCACCCAACTTATGGGCCCACCCAAGCTGCTTTTCCATATTGATGACTGGTCTTGGCTTTACAACTTTCTAGATCATATCAAACAAGCAACAGCTGGCTTCAGTGAGCCCTACCACCAACACTAGCGGCAGCCAGCCTAGATTCACAGCTTGGCTTTGTCTGGTAATCTCCAAGCCCAGTACAAGTAGCAGCCATCTCAGATTGTTTAATAACCTAGGCAGGGTGGCCCCGAGAAAAACACAGGTGGGGGCTGACCTTGGCTTGTACCACCTGGGAAACCCCAGGGCCAGCACACCCAGTGGATAGCTAAAGACTACATCGGAGCACCATCACCCTTTCCCTGCACAGCTGATCCTCCAAAGTGGGCAGTGGTTAGTGGTCAGTGGTCACAGCCAATCCTTGCAGCTGCCTGGCCTTGGATAAATACCTCCATTGATCTGTCAACAGCAACCACAACTCAACTACTAGAGGAGGGTGTACTCAGTGCACATGAAGGGGGCATCTCGAGTACCCAGCTTGGGTGATAGAGGAGGCTGTGCCACTGGACTCTATAGGACACCTACTATATTAGGCCATACTACCAAAACACGGCGTCAAAGCAACTCTACCTAACACACAGAAGCAAACACAGGGAGGCTGCCAAAATGAAGAGATAAGGAAACATGGCCCAAATGAAAGAACAGATCAAACTTCCAGAAAAAGAGCTAAAAGAAATGGAGATAAGCAACCTGTAAGATGCAGAGTTCCAAACACTGGTTATAAGGATGTTCAAAGAACTTAGTGAGGGCCTCAACGGCATAAAAATGATCCAGTCAGAAATGAAAGACACACTAATTGAAATAAAGAACAATTTAAAGGGAAACAACAGTAGAGGGAATGAAGCTGAGAATCACATCAATGATTTGGAACATAAGAAGCAAAAAACAACCAATCAGAACAACAAAAAGGAAAAAGAATCCAAAAAACATAAGGATAGCGTAAGGACCCTCTGGGACAACTTCAAGAGGTCCAATATCCGCATGATATAGGTGCCAGAAGGAGAGGATGAAGAGCAAGAAATTGAAAGTCTATTTGAAAAATAATGAAAGAAAACGTCCTTAAATTGGTGAAGGTAGTAGACATGCAAGTCCAGGAAACACAGAGAGTCCCAAACAAGATGGATGCAAAGAGGCCCACTCCAAGACACACCATAATTAAATTGCCACAGGTTACTGATAAAGAGAGAACTTGAAAGCAGAAAGAGAAAAGTTAGTTACCTACAGGGAAGTTCCCATGAGAGCGATTTCAGACTGTCAGCTGATTTCTCAAAAAGAAACTTGGCAGGCTAAAAGGGATTGGCAAGAAATATTCAAAGTCATGAAAAACATGAACCTATAGCTAAGATTGCTCTACCCAGCAAAGTTATCATTTAGAATCAAAGGGCAGATAAAGAGCTTCCTAAACAAGAAAAAACTAAAGGAGTTCATCATCACCACAGCAGTATTATATGAAATGTTGAAGGGGCTTATTTAAGAGAAAGAGGAAGATCAACACTGTGAATGATGAAATGGCAAAAAAATACATATCTATCAATAAATTTGCATGTAAAAAACAAACTAAGCAAACAAGAACAGAGACAGAATCATGGATACAAAGAGTGTTTTCATGGTTGCCAGATGGGAGGTGGTTGTGGGTGAACTGGTGAAGAAGTAAGGGGATTAAGAAGTACAAATAGGTAGTTACAGAATAACCACGAGCATTTAAAGTACAGTATAAGAAATGGAGTAGTCAAAGGACTTATATACATGACCCAAGGACCTGAACAATGGTGAGGGAGTTGACTGAGGGAGTTGGGGGTGCTGGATGGAGGAGAACAAAAGGGAAAAATCAGGACAACTGTAATGGTATAATCTACAAAATATAATTTTTTAAAAAAGAACAGAGCTGAGGTCTTTGACTTCTTCTTGAGGAGAAGTTGTTTTTTTTTTTGTTTGTTTGTTTGTTTTTTGATGTTTTTTGAAATCTAAATATTACTGCCAAGGAAAAAACTAGAATGCAGATACGTTGTGCAAATGAAAGACATAGGATAGGAAAGGCTTTGGATCACAGTAGTCTTCCCAGGTCAACTTTCCAAAGAAAGGAAAACTGGGTGGCAACTGGATCACATATCAAGCAGATAAAAATTTAAGATTGATAACATGCATATTTCCTCTTCAGGAAATCAATGGTGACAATATAAAGAAAGGGATTGCAAGCTGGGAAGGCTCTTTCAACTTATTACCAAGTGGTTAAGAAAATAGTGCTTTTTTTTTTTCCTTGTCACATTTGGGACCTACAGGGCACCTTTGCATCCGGTATACTGCAGGGCATCAATAACGACCAGCTTAATTGGCTGTTACCCTGAGCTCAGAGTATCATCTGAGAAGGCAAAATCTGCTGCTATTAAAGAAGAGCAAAGAAATGGTGGAAAACAAAGACCTGGATTGAGGAGATGTGTCTATGTGAAGGGAAGTAGGCTGGATCAGAGAGAAAAGCTCCCAGAGAGTAACGGTCACCTCTGAGATTATGTGGTGGATTTCGCATAAGTGTCCTGAAAGCACTAAATGGAATGTTGTCTCAGTTTTCTGGGATTGCTATAACAAACCACCATGAACATGCGGCTTAAAATGACAGAAATTTATTCTTTTACAGCTCTGGAGGCAAGAAGTCCAAAATTAACATGTAGACAGGGTTGGTTCCCTCCCAAGGTTTAGAGGAGAATTCGTGTCATGCCTCTCTCTAGGCATCTGGTGGCTGCCAGCAACTATCTTGGCTTGCAGATCCATCACTCCAATCTCTGCCTCCGTCTTCTCATGGCTATTTTCTCTCTGTGTCTCTGTGTCTGTGTATCTCAAATCTGCTTTTCTTTTCTCTTATAAGGACACTAGTCACTAAACTTCAGGCCCACTCTAAATTCAAGATGATTTCATCTGCCCTTAACCTAATTACATCTTGCAAAGATCCTCTTTCCAAAGAAAGGTTTCATTCACAGGTACTGGGGTTAGGACTTGGTTGTGCATTTTTTGGGGGAACACAACTCAACCCGCTACAGATGTCATCCTTCAAATCTTGGGTCTGGGGAAAAGCTGAAACAGTCTCCAGATACTGTGCTTCTGTGAATACAGAGACTAACAATAATACTAATTCTAGATACTAAATTTCTCCAAAGAACAATATTCTCCTACATAACCACATTACAATGATCACAATGATTGTTTCTGGAGGCAGAGCTGACAAATGCTTCCTTCTGCTTCTCTCCTATATTGTCCTATCCATCTACTTCTGTGCCCAGTTAGAAGGAGGAATTGCTTTGCAGCTCCCCAATCCCCACGGCACCCAGGTTCCACAGGAGAAGGGTCTGCAATGTGGGCAGCAGGGACAGTCTTCATTCCATGCACACCGGCAGGCAAATGCCTCTATTTCTCCTGGCTCAGACTGTCAGTGATTTCAGCGTGGTTCAGGAGATGAGGGCGGCTCTCTGGTTCTTGGCTATATGGGTCTTGTGGGTGGGAGAGCACTCTTTCTTTGGTCATGGTAATTCACAGGACAGTGATCTGGGTCCCCTGGCAGTGTCTTTGTACTGTCCTGATCCTTCTGTTGCTTCCCAAACTACCCCAAATCTGCTTGTTGGGGAACTCCACCACCCTCTCAGTCTTCCAATTTTGTAACTTAATGAAACATCCTGGAATTTTCCCTCTCTCACCAACTACACCAAATCAGTCCCTGGGTCATGCGGATAACTCAACTTTATCCTAATCTACGCGCTCCCTTTCATCCCCATCAGCTATGTTCCCTTTCAGGCTTCTAACACTATCTCATAAACTATTAACATTGGCTGCTTCCCTGGTTGGCCTTCCCCCAGTCAATTAATCTTTCGAATCCATCAGCTGCTCTACAACAACACCGATGCCTCTACCGATTTTTAGGTACTCTCCTGCTCTCATTCTCTCACTGGCTCCTGTGGCCAGATTAACGCCCAAACTCTTTAGCAGCCCACAAAGCTCTTTATGACAAAGTTGACTGGCTTGCCGAGCCTGCTGTCAATGCTGCAGACATGTCTTTTGCTAAAAGGACTGCTGGGTGACACAATCTTGAGGTGAGTGCTCTAGTATATAGCGGAAAAAACCTCCACTCAGTCTACCACTTACTGAATCAGCATATCCAGATGCTGCTAAAAAATCAGTGATACTCAAGAGACTTTTACTTTTTAAATATAGGGGATGTTTCAAGTGTTTAATCATTGGTCCTTTAACCTTTGCTTATTTTTAAAATTTATCCCTAAAACCTTATATTCCCCCATTTTCCCCAAAGCTTCTTGTGTTCTACCCACTCAAAACATCTTGGAGTTCCGTAAGCACTTAAGATATCATTCCTCCATGTATTTGCCCATGCTGTTCCCTCTTCCAGGAATACCAAATGCCCCGTGTATACCTGAGTACCCTTTGAACTTAAGTGTTAGGTTCTCTGACTCCACCAGGGAGGCCTGGGAGAGTCTTGCTTGGCATTCGCATAGCAGTCTAGTGAGCGTAATAACAGAGTTCATCACATCTACCCAACCCAACTCCACTACCCAAGAGTGGAGTTTTAAAAACTGTCAATATCCCCTTAACAGGTGAAATCAATGTTTAAAATGAAATAGAACAGAAAAATATAAAAATACTGCATTTAGTAAGCATCCGATATGTGAACTTTTGTCCCTGCTACTGCTGTGTGTATATTTGTGTGTGTGTGTACTGGGTCTAAAAGTATTTCTTGCTATTATGGGTCATGGACACTAGACAGTGTGTTACCTCATTACCAAGGTCTTGCCTCAATAATCTTTGATCTTTGTGTGCCTCAGGCCTGGTCAGTTGTTTCACAGAGCTGGCAGTCAGCAAATATTGGGTGAATGAAAAAAATCAGTGCAATAGTGAGAATCCTGCACCAAGTTCTCAACACATTCTCAGGAGGCCAAGAAGAGTAATGACAAAACACTGAGGATTTCAGAAACCACTGCAAACCATGTTTGCAAATAGTCAAAGCTAGAAGTTCAGAGTAAGTCATGTCTGTGTCTTCTGCATGTTACAGACTCAGATGCAGATAATATTTATTTAGCATCTACCTTTTTATCACATGCTATCTCATTTAGTCTTAGAAAAATGCTGCAGTTATAATATTCCTTTTTCTGTTGGTAAAACGGAGGCACAATGTTGCTTCAAGTTAAACCGCAGACCCTCAGCGAGGATGACGCTTGTGTTGGCATCTTTCATCACTTAGGTGAGTGTTTGTTCTTTTATATAAGGAGATGCACAAGTCAGGAGTGTGGCAGCTTCTGGAAGGCTTGTGGAGGACTGTTGGGGGAGGAAAAGGGCAGTACAGGCCACTTGCTCAGTTACAGCACTGAGAAAACAGCCACACGGAGGAGAAAAACATTACCACACATTTGTGACAAAGACTCGTAAGGCGTGCGAAGAAGTGATTTGAGTAGGCGCGTCAAAGGTCCATTAACCAAAAAGCAGAAGATGCGGCTCTCTATATATGATGGGAAGTATTTGTCACACAGTTGTACTGTCACAGATGAGAGCCATCAGCAGCTGTTGTGTGCCACTTGCATATTAACCACACAATCGGAGAGGTTGATTTGGCAGCCTGGTCCCCGAAGCTCTCCCCTGTCTGCCTTCACCTGTCTGCTCCCTCTCCCCTCACCCCTACTCCCACTGTCTGCTCACCCCTCCCTCCCAAGCACACCTCCTACTCCCATCTGGACACCTCAGAGCAGATGTGGACAGAGCCATATGTTCCTTTGCTCTAACACTGTTGTATTTCTAGGTTGGTTCAAGTTGGATTGTGATTAGTGTTTATTGTTATCATCACTGAGTCAGATAATGGTGATGGTTATTGATTTACCCAATACAAACCTCTTTGTTTATTAGGAGCCCTGCACACAAGGAAAGGAACTCATCGAAAGGTGAATAATAACATATCTATTCTTTTAAAACAGGCAAGTATAAGGCCATATCCTTGGCTCTGTCCTGTTGAACATTTTTATCAGGATCTTGGATAAGACATAAAAAACCTGCTGATCACATTTGCAGTTGGCACGAAGCTGGGCAGGATAGCTAATAGGCTAGATAAGAAGATCAGATTTTTAAAAGATCTTGACAAGTGGAACAAAAGGCCAAAATCAACATGAAAATTTTAATAAGAAAAAACTTAAGGTCCTTCACTTGAAGAAAAAAAAAATCCTGTTTAAAAGTACATAGGATGGAAGGAAAGGGTCTATCTTTGTAGCAGTTCTAATGAAAACAACTAAGGGCGTTTAGTGGGCTTCAGCCACGAAGGCGAGGCTGTGTGAATAGAGGCACAGCCAGCATCCATCCCAGTAACATCTGCAGGACTCTGGGTGACTGTCATGTTTAAAGCAAAAATCAAAATATATGTCACGTATTGATTAATTGAAAATTCCTTTTATCAAATTCCTCTTCAGAAATTACCAGACTAACAGAGTTACCCGAGCTAATAAAATATTAGGTGTATTTAAAAAATCCCCACCCAAACTACAGTCTTTCAACACTCCCTAATCCAGGTAACCCATGTTAATAGTATGTGGTGTGTCCTATGCTGTTATTCATGCTGATATAAACATATCAAAACAAATGCACATGCATATAAGATTTTCCTTAGAATTATTTGTTTTTTTATTAAATGGATCCAATTTAATGTAAGTAAATGAAAAACCAATGACTCTCCAACTTTCTTTACTTACGGATATATCATGATATTAACCTCTCTGCGTTAATATGGAGTTCTAAAGTACTTTTAAAAATGTTTAATATTCCATGATATGGATATGCTACCATTTATTTAGCCTTTCTCAGTGTCACATTTTAAGAGAACATTAGCTAATAAGGGAGGGGACGACTTTCCTGTGTCGGACGGTGGAAGATGGAGCTAGAAGCATGATATACAAGGAATGACCAAAACAACCAGAGATCTTTAACTGGGAGAATGAAAGGTGGGTGGACCAAAAGGAAGGCCTGTTGGATTCACTAATTAATATTGCGGTTTTGCTTAGTATGGGGTTAAATACGTCTGTGATTCTATGTGTAGTGTTTGGTTTCTTGTCAAGACAGGGCTGGAGAAGGGGAGAGAATGGAGATTGCTTCCTTCCGGTGGTTGGAGAGATGGGCAAAATAACAATTTTGTTTGGGGGGATGTTCGAAACAACAGTTTTGTGGGTTAACAGGCCTGCCCCCGCCACCCCCAGAGAGCTGGCGGGCATGGAGCAACCTCCACAGTAAGCACATTATAAAAACATTAGGG
Organism: Pteronotus mesoamericanus; assembly: GCF_021234165.1. Lineage (NCBI taxonomy): Eukaryota > Metazoa > Chordata > Mammalia > Chiroptera > Mormoopidae > Pteronotus > Pteronotus mesoamericanus. The sequence continues at coordinate 46,348,674 of NW_026555085.1, forward strand.
GAAAATAATAAAAATAATGACATTAAAAAGAAAAATCACCGCAGAATCCAAACAAACCCAGCCCTAGAGCTGAGGCAGGCACCAGCCGGGACGTTGTTGGCGTGCTTGAGAGAAATTTGATTTCAATGAATTTCATTGTCAGTGTAACCCTGGCATGAATCACCCTCCTCCACCCTTTCTCATCATTTTAATACCACAGATTTAGGGAACATGGAATTAGAGAGATAAAGAGATTCACAAACAGCATTAGCCAGGAGCCCCCTGGCCACAAGGCAGAGCTGGACTCATCCAGGAGGCTGTTTTCTGCTCTTACGTGCCCATAAATCTGAAGGCAGTTGAATCCCTACGGGATTGGAAGCCATCAACCCCGAGACAAGAGCTGTTGCTTTCCCTGTTCCCAACCTCTCCCTCCCTCTGCAGACAGCCTGACTGAGGCTTGAGAAATGAATTTTCTCACTCAGAAGCAAGAGTTCTGGGGGAGGCAGGGGTCTGTCAGAGCAGGTGCTGGAAAAAGTCAGCTCTCAGTTGGCTTCCAGGGTTTATTTCCCTGATCCTAAATGTTCTCTCCTGTGGTGCTGGGAAAGACACCTGTCCTGGCAGAGACACAGGGGTGCAGCAGCGTAGGGCCTGGAGGCGGTACTGGAGCAGGGTGCTTACAGCCGCGTGATCAGGAGTCTCTGACAGCCTTGAAACCATGCTTTCATTTTATTCTTTAATGAACAATGTATTTGATCCTTTATTGAGGGCCAGGCACAGTGCCAGGCACTTCCCATGGATAACCTTGATCGGTTCTCCCGACCCTCTGGTAGGTACTGTCATATGTACACTTTGTACAGGAGGAGTTTGAGACTCAGAGATGAAATTACCTGGCCCAGGTCACTCAGCTGGCCAGGAGGGGGGCCAGGGCTGAACTCCAGCATCTGTACCCTTTCTTTTAAGAGGTGAAGATGGCAAGTTGTCATGAGTAGTGTCTTGGGGGAAAGTAGGCTTAAAGCGTGTGCTTTCTCTCTTTTGATTATAAATCCAACCAATGTCATATGTTCCATTTCAAAATGTTCAAGCTACCGCCATTTATCTAGAGTTCATCATAGCCCTTGAAATTGCTTAGTGGATGGGGGACCTGTTTTATTCATATCAGTGTATCAGGCTATTACCATCCACACAAGCAACTGAAACAAGACCTAGACATTAGAATTAGAAAAAACCCACAAGGTACTGTGGCTTGGCAGCCTCAGGGTGCCATTTTTAAGATGACAGGGCCCACTGATGTTTTTCTTCAGGGAGGCAGTGAAGAATAGTGGTCGGGAATATAGTCATTAAATTTGAATTCTAGAGTCAACTGATTGGGTTTACCTGCAAACTTTGAGTAAGTCACTTAACCATCTACAAAATAGGCATAATAATAAGGTGATATTTTGTTTATAGAGTGCTCAGCTCAGTACCTTGCACAAAGTACATGTCTTGTTGGGTACAGAGGTGACACTGCAGAGGCACTGTCATTAAGACGTGCACTTGGAATTGTTTTTCCTTTAGTGACAACATGTGACAGACAATCCATTTCTGCTCATAATTCTGGCATCTTCTGGGGAATCATTTGGAAACTGCATGACATGTCAGGTAAGAAATAATCCCAGGCTTTAAGGTGCAGCACACCTCATTCCCAGCCTTGACTTTGTCAATCATCAAGCAAGTTGCTCTACTTAGAGCCTCAAATGAAACACCAGAACAGCCACCTTGCCTAGCACTGCCCACCTGAAATGAGGTCCAAAACAAGGCATTTAGGGTTGTTTGGTCCTCAGAAGATGCACAATGGTTGTTAGTTCCCTTCTGCCATGGCCCAACCACTAAGCTTCCCAGACCAGACCACAGGCGAGTGTCCTGCAGACTTCCCCAAACTTGTTTCTGTTCCTTGATGAGGAGGATATGATAACTGAAGGCACTGAGATGACCTTCCAGGTAAAACTGAGTTTGAAGATAGAAAAGTCTGGTCATTAGAATGGAATTAATCAATAATTCAATCAGACTCGAAGTAGATGAGAAAATCCTTTTATAAAGTATTTAAAAGCCTTTTGAGGTCTGAAATTGTGCAGAAATAGCAAGAGAGCTCCTCACCTATCATTCCCTTCAATTTCACAAATATACAGGGGTTGCAAAAGTAGGCTTACAGTCCTGAGTGACGTTCTCTTGAGTTAATAAAGCTCCTGTAATAAACATGACCTGCATGTCTTTTTTTTTCATATAAGCAACTGTAAACCTACTTTCGCCCGTCCCTGTGCATCCAGCTGTCACCTTTTCCTGACTGTGCCCTAAGCATAGGTCTCAGCCTGCATTCCCAGTGATGTGTGCACTCTGGAAGGTCAGTGCTCCTGACCCAGGACTTCAGTCCTCACTGAAAATGGAAAATTGGGACAAGATGTTCTTGAAGGTCCCTTTTGGTCACCAGTATTCTATGGCTCCTTTTCTCCCCCTGCCGAGGGCTCCTGGTAAGATGTCACTTATCCTGAGACCTTCTCTTACATCCCTTCCCCAACCCCGGATTTTCTACTTCTTGCAGGAGTCCCTGCCTATCTGACATGCACTTCTTTCAAACTTCTCCACCTGATAGTTTACCTTTATGGTCCCCCTACTAGCCTATAAGAACTTCGGAAGTAGGAATTAACACTTGCATTTCAGTTTTGTGCTCCCAGAATTCAGCTTATTGGCTGTCACAAAGTAGGCATTTATTTATGCTAAAGGAATGGATGTTGAAGAAACAGTAAGCAAGGTGCTTTAATCCACTGTAGTTCCTCTATCCTCAAGTGTAACATGGATGTATCTATCTAATAGGGTCTTATGAGAACTAAATGAGAAAACCCATTGTTAGTGTTTAGCACAGTGCCTAGTACATAGTCATCCCTCAATAAAAAGTAACCATCATTATATTATCGACATTCCAATTCCCATATTGGTATCTCCATTTTAAAAACATACAGGCATAATGGCTTTCCTTTGGGATAAGCCTGAGGGCTAAGTACTGTGCCAAGACAAAAGCTGACATCTTTACTGCTTGTTTTGATTTTTAAAGAAGCATTATGAGTCTTCTGCCTGGGGGCCTGGGGTTTTAGACTTTGCTGAGATCTGTTGTTCAGCAGGGAAACCTGGCTGGGGCTCAGAAGGAGAAGGGGGAAGAGTTGTCTGAACTACCGAGGAAGTAGATCTCCTGGCCTTTGAGGAAGGAATGAAAGTACCCTTTAATCACTCTTTGACATCACTTCCATATACAAATCTTTGAGCCTGTGGCTCAAGAGGAGAGAGTGGGAGAAGATGTTCAGGAGGGAAATTATTTTACCTAAAAGTGATGTTTGACAGATAGCACAGTGTACAAGAAGTAAATACTTCTTAAAACAGAAGGCGAAGACACATGTCTCTGGAAATTTAACAATGTTCCTAAGAGGGATTCAGATGAAGAATATATGGGAGGAGACGTAAGAATACTCTGTACAGAGTCATTCATGCTGAATGTTAGCACAAAAACTCGAACTAGCTGCAGCCATGATGTGCCCTCAGGGAAACCTCTGAGGAAGCCTGCTGAGCCTAGAATTGCTGGTACCTACCCTCTCTGTAGGTAGCCACGGTATACATTGTTGATTGCATCTAATTTTTAATAAATTGGTATTCAGTGGTTTTTGTGGGTTATCAGTTTCATATCACATTTATTTCTGGAATATAAGACTGGTTCAAGGAAAAAAAAAATCCTGAACATTTTTAGCTACAGAGTTTAGGAATAATTAAATGTACATTAAGCAACATTTTGTGTGTGTGTGTGAAAATGTTTCTCTCTCCTTCCTTCCCTCTGTTCCTTCCTTTTTCCTCTTTTTATTTTATTCTAGAAAGGCTGGCATAGGTTTACTCAACTATCGAAATAACCCTTTCTCACTTCATCTGACCTACTTATCCCATACTTCTCTTCATGATAAGGACAGAGATTTTTCTTGCTTTCTTTCTTTTGAGCATTTTGTGGATATTTGGGGGATTGCGTGGTTAAAGAATGCCCTGAAGGACGAAGAATTTCTAAACACAGATAATAGCTTTGGAGAGAGACTTCTTTCCTCAGTGGCTCAGGCCTCTCTTCTCCACCGCTGACAGGTCGTGAGAATTAACTAATTCACGTCCCCATCGAGACGCCTGAGTCACTGCGTGCTTCCTTTTCTGCAGCCACAAGGTTCTCCTGAGACGCTTGGGAAGCAGTGACTGAGGAGACCAGCAGGTGGCACATGAGAACCTGAATATATGCGAGTGGCCCAGGACAAAGAGGAGGTGGACCAGGCCTACTTAGTGCAAGTTGGGTTGGCTGACTTCCTCAGTCTTGGGATTGAAGGCTGATCATGCGAATAAAAATGTGCACAACTGCAGGATACCTAGATGATTAAAAGGCAAGACCAGGGTGACACTATAATCATTCTTTTAATTTTTTCTAATCCTCTCTCTTAACCCAAATCACCTCATATGAAAATTGTAAGATGAAGGACATGTGATAGGTAAAGCAATAAGCCTAATGTGAAGAGCTCAACATTTGTAGCTGTAAAATAATTATTATCTGGTTAGGTTGAACACAATCCAGTGGCATTATTTAGATATTTCTGGTTAATATAGTAGTTGCATTTAGGTGTTTCTGATTCATTGATATGTTCATTCTTTTTTTTTTTTTTTTTGCTAATGAATCTATACAGAATGATTATTCTTTACCTGGCTCAGGGCTTGGGCACATGGAGGTGAATAAGACCTAGTTTCAGTTCTCCAGGAAAACAAAGCAATCCACTTGGTTAAATCAATAGGAAAATGGGCAGTGTGTTTCATACAGAATAACAATTTAGTCTGATAACCAATACACTCAGCAGAATAGGCAGGTGTTGGGAATATGGTTTGAATGATGGGGAAGCTATGATAGAAATATAAAGGAAAAAAGACCACAGGGCCACTTATAAACCAGAATCATTTGTAAATGATTCTATTAAAACACTAAATTCTAATAAAATAATTGATATGCTCACTCATTCTATGTGGACTCCTTGTCTCATAGAAACATTTTGAGGATAATGTAACCTTTTAAGAATAGTATATACAACCCTGGCTGGTGTGGCTCAGTGGATTGAGTGCCAGCACAGAAACCAAAGTGTCGCTAGTTCGATTCCCAGTCTAGTGCTCATGCCTGGGTTGTAGGCCAGGTTCCCAGTAGAGGATGCTCTAGAGGGAACCACACACTGCTGTTTCCCTCCCTTCCCCTCTGTCTCAAAATAAATGAATGAAGTCTTAAAAAAAATAATATATAGAGTACATGAAGGGTTAGTTTTACAGAGAACAGTGCTCAATTATTCCGTCTCTCCAGAATAGGAGAGGATAGGAGTTTTACCTAGGACAAGAGGAAGAGAAATTATTTATTGACACTAAGAATGGTTACTCCTTGTGGGCTACTCCCAAGAGATGGGAATTGTTTTGGCTGAAGGCCTTTCGGAGAGGATAGACCAGAGTGATTTTTAAAGACTCTATGCATACTCATGATTAACAGGATCTGTATCAGAAAGAGAGAGGAAAGAAATAGAAGGAATGACTTAATTACTGATTTTCAAATAAATGAAGTCTGATCAACTGGAGAGAAATTGCTAGATAGAAGAAAGAGGGAACTAAAGCTAAGTGAGCTAGGCTGGGAAGAAGGACCATTTTTTAAAAAATTATATTTTATTGATAATGCTATTGTAATTGTCCTGATTCTTCCCACTTTGCCCCCCTCCACCCATTCCCCCAGGCAGTCCCCCCACCATTATTCATGTCCATGGGTCATGAGTGTAAGTCCTTTGGCAACTCCTTTTCCTATACTGTACTTTACATCCCCATGGCTATTCTGTACCTACCTATTTGTACTTCTTAATCCCCTCCCCTCTTCACCCATTTCCACTTTCCCCTCTCCCCTTCACAATGTCTGGTAACCATCAAAATGCTCTCTGTATCCATGATTCTGTTTCTGTTCTTGTTTGCTTAGTTTGTTTTTAGATTGAATTGTTGATAGATATGTTTTGGGGTGTTGTTTTTTTTGCCATTTTATTGTTCATAGTTTTGATCTTCTTTCACTTAAATATGCCCCTTTAACATTTCATATAATAATGGTGTGGTGATGATGAACTCCTTTAGTTTTGTCTTGTTTAGGAAGCTCTTTATCTGCCCTTTGATTCTAAATGAAAGCTTTGCTGGGTAGAGTAATCTTGGTCATAGGTTCCTGCTTTTCATGACTTTGAATATTTCTTGCCAATTCCTTTTAGCCTGCCAAGTTTCTTTTTGAGAAATCAGCTGACAGTCTCATGGGAACTCCCCTGTAGGTAACTAACTTCTTTTCTCTTCCAGCTTTTAAGTTCTATTTTTATCTTTAACTTTTGGCATTTTAGTTATGATGTATTTTGGAGTGGGTCTCTTTGCATCCATCTTGTTTGGGACTCTCTGTGTTTCCTGGAATTGTATATTATTTCCTTCACATTAGGGAAGTTTTCCTACATTATTTTTTCAAATAGACTTTCAATTTCTTGCTCTTTTTCTTCTCCTCCTGGCACCTCTATGACATGAATATTGGAACACTTGAAGTTGTCCCAGAGGCTGCTTATACTACTCTCGTGCTTTTTGGATTCTTTTTTCTTTTTGCTGTTCTGATTTGTTGTTTTTTGGTCCCTAATGTTCCAAATCATTGATGTGATTCTCAGCTTCATTCCCTTTACTGTTGTTTCCCTTTAAATTGTTCTTTATTTCAATTAGTGTATCTTTTGTTTCTGACTGGATCATTCTCATGCTGTTGAGGTCCTCACTAAGTTCCTTGAGCATCCTTATAACCAGTGTTTGACAATCTCTGTATACAAGATTGTCAAGGTTGTAAGTTAGTGCTAGGGGTGAGGCTCACTGGGGCCAGCTTTTGCTTGTTTTAAAGGATTTATGTAGTTGTGAAGCATGAGACAAGACCAGTCATTCATATGGAACAGCAGCTTGGGTAGGCCCCTAAGTTGGGTGAGGAAGAGTCTCTGGGGGTCTCTAGGGAGGGCCAATTGGTATTAGCTAGGTTGGTGGAAGTCTCAGATATGGCACTGAGGCTCTGTGGCTCTGTGAGGGGAGGGTTTAGAAAAGGGACAATAGCCTCTCTTCACCTTGATGCCAGACACTTCATTTCCTCCCTTTATGCCACTGGTGCCTTTCAAACTGCTACCTTGGTGCTGGAGCTCAGAGGGAGTGAGTCTGAGTAGGTGAGTCTGTGTGTAGGTTCTTTAAGAGGAACCTGAAAAAACTGTCTGGGGCTCCAGAAATTTCTTCCACCTACTCAGTCCTGCTGGTTTTTGCAGCCAGCAGTGTGGGGACTTATTTTTCTGGCACTGGAACCCTGGGTTGGGGGTCTGGTGTGGGGCTGGGACTCCTTGCTCCCAAGATGTACCTCCTGAATTTTTATTCACCACACATGGATGTGGGACCAGCTTGTTCCACATCTGCACCCCTCCTACCAGTCTGCTTGGATCTGGTTTCTTTAATTCTGTAGTTGTCAGACTTCCATTCAACTCAATTTCTGACAGTTCTGAGTGATGGTTGTTCTATATTTTAGTTGCAATTCTGATGTGACTGTGAAAAGTGGTGAACCATGCCTGCCTACGCTGCCATCTTGACTGGTAGTCTGAGAGGACCATTTTGATTTAAAATATTGTGTGATACTCTTGGGGTAAACAATGAGAAGCTATGGAATTTCTTTAGTTTGAGGGGCTTAGGTGTTGAGCACAATTTCAATGTATGCCAATAGGGCTGTAATTTAAGGTAATTAATAGGAATGTTAAATTTTTTGTGTGTTTTGTTTTTATAATCACCAAATATAATTTTTTTCTCTTTATGAAATATTTCAGGCATTTATGAAATATTATATCAAGTACACATATCTCAGATATATAAGTTTCAAATTTTGCTGCATTACCTTCAGATTTTTTAAAAGAAATACAACTTTATAGATCATATTGATGCCTCTTTTGTACCCCTGGTATGGAAATGTGTATAGATCTGTAACCCCCCAGCTATCAAGGATACAGTTAGAGGAATTCCTCAGTGGAGTGGGATGTAGACAAGATTACCTCTAAGACCCTAACACCTTGGAAATTTTTAGATGGTGGGGTAGGTGATCTCATTTTTAAGCTGGTAAGGGTGGTGGACGTCTAAATAAAGTCTTTTAAATACACCAGTTTCTTACAGTCTCACTGCAAGTAAAACCAAAGTGCACAACTGATTTGGAAACAATGCATCCAGTTACAGGTATGTTCTGAAGTGAAAATGGGCCACCTCCTAACTTCTGCCTTTCCCAGCCTAAACTTAAGTGGTAGAAATTATCTTATATTTTTTAGAATGTAGAGTGTGGATTTTAATCAGAAAGCAGAGGAAAGAGCAACAGAAGACCTAAGAGTAACAAAGTGATTTTTAGTAAATATTTAACCACCACTGTGCTGAAATTCTGATAAAGATTCAAGGTAGAGACTTCGATATCTGAATCCTAAGACTAACCTCTCCTTCTGAGGGAATTCCATCTACAGAGATCAGTGGCCAAAAGGGGCCTAATAACCAGATTTATTAGTAGCTGAGCAAGCTCGTTATTACAACATTACCCTTCCCCCTGCCCCATGCAAGGTATCTCTGGTTAAATAAAGCCAAAGGGAGGCCAAGAAACTTCTTGACAGGAAGACCCTGACTGTCCTGATTTCCACGTGGAGTTGGGAAGAGTGGGAAGAGGATAAGGAGACCTAGGCCTGCCCTGTGAAGGCTGGGCCTTCCTCAGTTAGCTACAGCAAGTATAAAATGCTGTGCTTGCACCCACCCATCGCTTTTTAATGCAGTGGTCCTACCCAGTGAAGTTAGGCTGGACAGCAGATTAGCAACTCTTCCTCCTGTGTAGATGAGCGAGAAATGGTGTGTGCAAATAAGGGCTGTGTGTATAAGTCAAAATGGAAACAAGGAAACGGGAAGTAAATCCTCCCAAACAAATGTCTTCCTTCACATTCCTATCACCATTTATATAATCCAGAGCACTGTCCATCTGATTAGTCTGAATATTAACTGATAATAGCTTCATTTTAGCAGCTTTAAATGAAAATGGACTCTGGATGGAGAATTTGTAATCCTTATCCCTGATGTTCTTTGTTGAGCTTTAAAATTCTCAAGTTGGATTTAATTTCAGATAAGGACTGAGACTGAGAATAGGTTCAGAAGTCATAAGCCTGTCTTCCTACTTCAACGCAGGGACATCCTTCCCAAGCATGGGTGAAAAAAATACATGCCACTTGAAAACATGAAATATAGACACCCGAATGGCCAGGAATAAGGATAAATTACTGGGCTAAGAATTCTCTCTAAATATTACCTACACTCTCAATGATTGCAAAAATAAGTTTTAGGAAAGGCAAATCAGGTTTGTGTCATGTATATGACAATCAATCAAACCATCAAACATTCGTCTTGTCTGTGATCATGGCATTCAATCATCAGAGGAGAGGTTAATCTCCTCTGATTGACAAGAAGAGAAAAACAGAGAAAAATTGTCTAGTGGGGACTAACTCTGTCTTTATGAAAACCAGGCTTTCTCTTGCTGGGTCATGTTGTCCCCTTTCAGGCCCAGATATCAGATACCACTATAACAATTCTGGGTGGGCACCATCACGACCGTCGTGATCATTAGCACCTTCAGCAGCCTGGACTTCGTATGATAGTAGTGCCACTACTTTACGTGGGTTGAGGGTAACAGAAAAGAAAATCCTAGTCCATAAGTAAACAAAGCCACCTGGAAGAAAACCAAGGCAGGGGCCCTCTGTGATTGATCTACCTTCCTGGAATCTCTGGAGCTGGGGTCAGGAACCCCCAGGCTTCTGTAACAGTCCACAGGCACCTTGTCATCCCACATCCTGGTCTATTCCAGGCTGGCTTCCTCTAAAGACGGTCATCCATTTGTCATCCCTCCTCCTGTCTCCTACTCCCACTGTGTGCCTATGTCCATGCCCAGCTGACATTCTTGGCCCTCCCTGTCCTTCCTGCTCTCTATGCCTCTTGCTGCTGAACTGCTGATCACACACAGCCGGCTTTTACCCCAGAAGGAATCTAGCAGTATAAAAGCTTTGTCGTCGGCTTACCCTCCGCCTCACTACTTGGTCTTTGAGTTTTTCTTCTAGAGTAAGTTCCTTAGAGCAGTATTTTTGTAGGTTTGTTAAAAATGCAGAAACATAGTTTCTTGACCTGCTCAGAATCTCTGGTGGCGGGGCCTGGACATCAGCATTCTACCCCATCTTCTGGGTGATGTAAATGCCCACAGAGGTGGGAGAATCCTGGCCCTGGCAAGGCTGTAGTTCCTCTCCCCAGTCCCCCCACCGCAGTTCCTCATTCTGCGGTGCAGGCTGCACCACAATGACTATTGTTAGACACGTTGGCCATGTGTTCTGGAGTTGAAGGGCTATTTCCAAACCTGTTATAAACCTCCCAGCCAAGGAGACAGACCATTTCTTTAGAGATATATTTCTTGTAACTTTGACTATCTTTTTTCTCTTTAGCATTAGCTTTGAGTGTCTCATTTCAGGTGTTATGGACTGAATGTTTGTCTCCCTTTCCCCAATAAATTTGTATGCTTAGCCCTAACCTCTATAATGGCTATATTTGGGGACAGGGGTCTCTAAGGAAGTAATTAAGGTTAAATGAGGTCATAAGGATGGGGCCCTGATCTAATAGGATTAGTATCCTTATATTATTATCCTTATAGGAGGAGACATCAGAGAGCTTGTTTGTTACCCAGCCCCTCCTCCTCCCCAACATACACATTGAGGAAAAGCCATGTGCACAAATAGGAGGAAGGCAGCTAGGCAGCTATCTGCACGCCAGGAAGACAACTCTTACTAGGAACTGAATTTGTCAGAACATTGATTTTTGGACTTCTAGTTTCCATAGCCGTGAGCAAACAAATGCCTGTCATTTAAGCCACCCGGTCTGTGATATTTTTTCTTTTATTTTTTTTAAATTTTATTTTTCAATTATAATTTACCCTCAATGCATTATTTACAACAAATACATTATTTTGTATTAGTTGCAGGTATACAGCATAGTGGTTACACAATCATACACTTTTCAAAGCGATCCTCCCAATATTTAAGTACCTACCTGGCACCATATGTAGTTACTACAATGCTATAGCCTATTCTTTATGACTATTTTGTAACTACCAATTTGAAGTTCTTAATCCCTTGACCTTTTTCATCCAGTCTTTCAATCATCCCTCAACCCTCCTCTGGCAACCATCAGTCTGTTCTCTGCGTCTATGGGTCTGTTTCTATTTTGTTTTCTCATTTATTTTGTTCTTTAGATTCTACATACAAGAAAAATTACATGGTATTTGTCTTTCTCTCTCTGACTTATTTCACTTAGTATAATACCCTCTAGGTCCATTTATGCTGTCACAAATGGTAAGATTTCATTCTTTTTATGACTGAGTTATATTCCATTGTATATGTGTACAATCTGTGATATTTTTTATGGCAGCCTGAGAAGACCATTTACCAGATATACTTCAGGTAACATTTGTGGTGTGCTAAACAATGCATTAAAGGTTTCCCGTGTATTGATTTATGTATCCTTACAAAAACTCTGTGGAATAGCTACTATCAGTATATCCATTTTTCAGATGGAGGAACAGCTTACAGAAGATAAGAACTTGCTCAAGTTACCACAGCTAGTTGGTCATGGGGCTGGGGCTTGAATCCACGTTGGTCTAACTCCAAATTTCTTACTTTATTCTATTCTCTCCCCCAGGAGATCTGGATCATAAATATGGAGCAAATGGAATAATGGAATCCTATAATTTTCAAAGTACTTTTAGATCTTTTCACAACTAAAGATTCCTTTTGTTATTTCCCCTCATGGTCATTCATTAATGCATATTTTGATAGATTATTGACATGAAAATTGATACGAACTATGTAACTTTCAATGGCTTTTTGAAATACTGAAAATAACTCATGAGCTTCTACTATTTCCTTTGAGCCCATGGGAGTTTGAAAACCAAATTAAAACCCTCATTTTACTAATAGGCAAGAGGAAATCCAGAGAGGAGAGTGGCTGCTAGTTAGAGAATCAGGAACAGAGCACAGGTTTCTTCTTTCCTGTCCAAGAGCTTATTATCTAACACCACACTAAATCAATCAATTCATCATTTCAGTTGCCGCTGAGCACCTGCTTAGGTGTGGTAGACAAGGCTATGTAGATGGCACAGAAAAATTACAGCAATAGCTTCTGTATTTGATACATTTACAGTCCATTTGGGGAAACAAGGCTTAGACATAAAAGGTAATTATGTAAAATCACAAGAGAGTGTGATTCTAAAGCAGTGATTCTCATCCTTGACTGCACATCAGAGTCATGCAGGGAGCTTTCAAAAGCTCCAGAAGCCTCCAGAGTCTTCATGGGTGGGGGCCCAAGCATGTGTATTTTTTAAAAGTACCCCCCATCAAGGTCGAGAATCACAGTAGCATATTTTACAGTAAGGACTACAAATACCCCAGGGATAAAGGCATGTTCAAGGTGGACTTGAGGAATGGTAGACTTGAGGAATCCAAGTCAGGGGACCCCAGAGAAATAATGAGGCTTTGAGGTAGATGAAAAGGGTTTGGCTAAGAGGAGAGAAGTGGAGAGAAATATATAAGAAAGTCTAAGAAGGATACAGAGGCTTGAGAAGAGAGAGAAGCTGGTGGGGGTGGTGAGCGGCCAGTTCTAACTGGGATTTCTAGGAAGGAGGGTGGAAGGGAGGGTGCAGTCAGAGTAAAGGATCTTCAGAGTTAGTCAGGGCAGTTTGTGAAAACAAGAAATGCTTGGAGGGTCTTGAATAAAGATTATATAAGAGGTGTATAACATGAACCAATCAGGGAGGAATTTTCTTTCAAATGTCCAGGATATCTGGGTGATCTTGGGCTGAAGCAAGCCCATGCACATTGGTTCATAAAGACACTGGATTCTCAGATAAGAGGACTTGCTTCACTAAACTTAGGACAAAAGAGGAAGCAGAGGCAACTGTTCCACCTGGCCTCTGGAGTCCTCAGGGTCCCAAAGCTTTTTGAGAGAAGAAAAGAAGATGGGCGCAGCAAAAGTGCTAGGCCCGGGGATGGCAAAGGGCAACCTCTTTGGGATGCACAGGGTAAGTGTCTGCTTGATAGCAGGTGGCCTGGCTGCGCCCATGAAACAAATCTGAAGGGAGCCTCCTGGGCCTTTCTGGGGTGCAGGCTTGTGCCTCCCTTGCCACTCCCACAGGGGCCCCCACTGAATGTGGCTTGCCTGAAGGCAGTGGTGGCCTGTGGCAGCAAGAGCAGCAGCAATTTTGGAGCCTCTGGGAAGCATGCCTATTATCTAGGAGTTGCAGTACAATGCTGGCCACTGGGGAATTACGGCACATAGAAAAGACAAGGGAGATGCCTCAGGTATTGTCCTATCTTTTGAACTAGACGGAGAAGTTTACAGTAGTCAAAATGTGTTGCTTTACACCCTGACTATACCCATTGGCTGGTGGTTGAGAAAAACTGTTGTAGAGATTAGGTTTATAGAAGGTAAGTTTTGGCAGCAGTGTATAACCTAGAATGAGGGTAGTAGGACAAGTCTGGATTGTGATGAGGGCCTGAATCAGGGCAGAAGGCAGTGGAAATGCAGAAGGAAGAAAAGAAAGATTGAGAGTGGGAGGTGGGGGTGGGTGGGGTGGGGGAAAGTGGTGGCAGGAAAATGGAGACAAATGTATTTGAACAATACAAAAAGTTAATTTAAAAAGAAAAAGAACTCAAGTTAAATCAAATGAGGAGTGTAGGTATGCACAAACCTAATGTAAATAGACCTGTTTGTCTACTAATGTTTTATTCATTTGCTCAGAATTTCTGAACCATTGGCTTGTAGAACTCTGCAATGTGATGGAAGCCTGTATTAAGAGTTCCCTGTGGTCTGGTTCAGATCTCTGAATGAGGACGGGGCAGCAGAGGAGCCTAGGATGAGCATGACATTCTGCTGCCTGTGTTGGGGAAGACTGATGCGGTGGAAGGAGGGCTGGGACACTGGAGGAGAATGTGTTGTACCTAGAGAAAGTGGAATTACCATGAAACTAAGGAAGATCAAACTTTAGGGTCTCTTATTTGAGCAAGGCACTGTACTTAATTTTCTATTTTAATTTTGTATTGTTTTTCATAAACAAGGCCCCAGATTATATAAACCCTGTTTCCCTATTCCTCCCTAATACTGGGTTGGTCCCTAATCACCCCTATGGTACTGTTTCTGATGCTCTCATACTTCATAGTAGGTACTTATCACCCCACTACTTTCTGATATCTTTTATTGCTGTTAAGAAATCAGCTAGCAGCTCAATCATGGCTTCCACCTTACACAACTCGAGGGGACCCCCATTTGCACTCTAGTGTACATAATCAGGAGTCCCTGGAGATGTGTAATGTCTATTTGTTTTTATTGTCTGCATTTTACACATTTTTTTGGTTATTGATGGTCTTCAGTTTCATGATGGGTATTTAGGTGTGATTTTCTTTGTATTTATTCTACAAGGAATTTATTTGGCTCTGTCAATCAGTACATTGACATCTCTCATCCGTTCTTGAAAATTCTTTGGGTCTTCAAATATTGCTTCTGCCCCATTGTCTCTCCACGGTCTTTCAGGAACTCTAGTTAAACACATGTCAGACCTTCTTTCATCTTTCTTTTCTCTTTTTTTTCTTTTTCTTTTTATTGAATTTATTGGGATGACATTGGTTAATAAGATTATATAGGTTTCAGGTGTTCAATTCTATAGTACATCATCTGTATATTGCATTGTGTATTCCTGACCTCAAGTAAAGTCTCCTTTCATCACCATTTATCCCCTCTATACCTTCTTCCATCTTCTCCCACACTCCTTTCTCTCTGGTAATCACCATACTGTTGTCTATGTCTATGAGTTTTATTTATTTATTTTGCTTAATCCCTTCATCTTTTTACACCCAGCCCCTTTACTCCCTCCCCTCTGACAGCTGTTGGTCCATTCTCTGTCTCTATGAGTCCATTTTTGTTTTGTTTATTTTGTTCATTGGGATCCACATATAAATGAAATCATGTGATTCTTGTCTTTCTCTGACTGGCTTACTTCAATATTTCTTGTTTTTGAACATCTGTTCCTTATTCTGCATGCATTTCTCTTTTCTATGCTTCATTTTAGACCAAGGGGTGGCGAACTACTGTCTATGGACCAAATCTGTATCGCTGCCTGCTTTTGTAAACAAAGTTCTGCTAGACAGAGCTATGCCTCTTTGTTTACATATTGTCTGTGATAGTGTAGTTGTAACTGGGATTTTATGGCCTACAAGCCTAAAATGTTTACTATCTGGCTCTTTACAGAAAAAGTATGCTGCACCTTCATAAATAATTTCTTATCTTCCAGTTCAGAAATTTTCTCTTCATCTATGTTCAATCTACTGTTAAATGGTCTACTGAGTTTTTTCACTTTTGTTATTATATTTTAAATTCCAGATGGACCTTTATATATCTGGCAGGTCACTTTTTAGTTTCCTGTCCCTGGTATTATTTTCAAGCTTTTCTTTTAAGTATCTAAATGTGCATTCCATAGTTGTGAGATACTAAATATACAAACATTCTGCTATGTCTACTATCTAAATCTTTACAGATCTATTTCTAAAGTCTGTTTCTTGTGTGCTTACTTTATTTATATTTTTACTTTATTATTTTAACTGTATATACCTCATTGCTCTTGAAAAACTATCTCTGGAGGTTCTTTGAGGCCTGAAAAAATAATGCATTTATCCAAGGAGGATTTACTTTTGTTCTGCCTGGTACCTAAACCAAATTCTTTAAAGTTCCCTAGACCACTCAAGCTACAATTCCACGTCAGGGTAGTTCATGGCCACAATATCGCAGGAATTTTTTTTCTTTGCTTATTTTTGCTGTTGCTAAAAATTTTAGTGTTGTGTTGGAGAAATTCTGCACTAGACTATACAATCTTAAAGGCAGAAACTGAATCCTTTTCACCATTGAGTGTCTATCACCCAGCATAGTGTTTGGCTTAATATTTATTAAATTAATGAATAAATAAATATATAGGTTCTGCTGATTAAACTTTCTAAATAGTTCTCAAATCTGTCTCTTCACCTCTTTTCCACTCTTGTGGCTGTAGTTCAGACCCTAACTATTACAATGCAATCTCCCATTTTAGCATTCTGTAGCTGAAGGTATATTTCAGAATCTCTGGGTAATGTTAGAAAATAAATGTTTTAAAAATCTGAGGTCAGTTGAGGAGCTCAGATTTTCTGAGAATATATAAAACTCAGGTGTAGTTTTATATATTCTGCAGATGATTCAAATATGTACCTCCAGTGTGAATCACTCTATGCCCCCTTGTCTTTAGGCTGTTTCTCTTAATTCCATCCTCCACACTTGGTTAGAGAATATATCTAACATGGGACTCTAACTACTCTACTCTCCTGCAAAAACCCTGCAGTGGCTCCCTGTTGCCTACAGAGTTAAACCCAAGTTATTAAGCATTGTTTACAAGTCCTTCCATCCCCATCTTGTACTGCCTGCTGCAGTGACACTCAACTTTGTGCATTACTCCTCGCATATCATCTTGTCTCCCATGTCTTGCTTTTGCTGGTGCTATTCTTTGTGCCTTTTGCATCTTTTTTTACTGACTTAATTCTATTTGTCCTTCAGGACCCAGCTCCACGCCAGGAAAACACCCCAGACCCAAAGGCTGAGTGTTCTCCCCTTCATGCTCTTCTGCTTCATCAGTTATACACCAACTCTGATCTACTCAAAGTATAACACCACCCACCCCTACCCACTCCCCACTAGAGTGTGAGTTCCTCAAGGGATTTAAGTTACTCACATTATTAGCTTAGCACGATTCTCAGAACACAGTAGGAATTCAGCATATATTTTTGTTGCCCAGAGCACAATACAAACTTATTATATGTTTATTGAACTGAACTGAACTGAACTAGCTAGGTTTGTCTCATTAAGATCAAGTGACTTCAGTATCTGGGAACAAGGGCAATGATACCTCTAGGGCTCTTTAAATTCACAATATTTGTGATCATATTCTCCAACTGAACTTCGTTGTTCTCAGTTGTATTAGGGAGAAGAGCTATAACCTGGTAGTTAAAATATAAACTCCAGGTGAAATAGAAAACTGAGTAACTTTCAGATGAAGAGGTACAAATGAAACAATTAAGAATCAAGCATCTACAATTGCATGAATGGGCATTATGCAAAGTTGATTTCCTTGCGTGGGTTGCTTGGATGAGGGAGGCTCATTCTGTGGAGGTCTGGGTTCCTTTATCAACTCTCAGTCATGCCTGAGCTCTTGCCCAAGTGTCCCAGAGAGATAACGAATACAAAATATTCCATCATGGATGGGATGGTGCTAAAGAAATAACCAAGAATAACAGGCTTGTGGGTAGGTCCCAGAGAACATAGGAAGAAAGGGGAAGATTTCTAGAGATTCCTGCTCCCTGGGATATGGAAGTGCCTTCCAGTATGAAGCTGGGCATCTCTTAGTTTACTATTCTTTTTCAGTCCCTACACCTGAGATGACAAATAGGATTAAGCCAGCCTTCCCCAAACAATCCCAATGATGAAGCTAATCAAGTTTTCTGGAGTTTCACTTGGGTGGAACCAGGAGGATCAGGGCCAGCCATGTCACAGGTTCTTGGGGTCATCTTTCTCAGAAGTTGGGGCTATAATCTCACACTTGTCCCCAGAATTCACTGCCTTGACTTCTGCTTCAGTTTACAAGTTTATGTCCTTCTAACCAGGTTTGACTTGAGAGCTGCAGTCCTTGGGATAGAATAGAATCCAAAGTCTGTTTGGTATCATGCATCAGCAAATACTCAATAAATGCTAATTGATAAGGTTAATAATCATAAAATGGAGGAAAATGTTTTTTGGCATTGTTTCAAACAACTGTAATCTTTGCCCTCTGCTAGAAAATAGCATGAGTAATAATACAAGGATTACCAGAGAGATGACAAAGAGGTGGCAGAGAGAGCATCTCACTCAGGAAACTACAGGCTGAGACAGCTGCTGTAGAACTCCATTACCTTCACAAGACCTGTTGCCCTTTGAGGGAGGTGACAGCAGATGTCAGCTTTAAAACAGTGGCAAGGTGAGTTTGCCAGTAAAATGGCTGGAAAGGAAAGAGGAGGGGAGAAAGAGCGTCTTTGGCAAAAAATGATCTGACACATTGATGAATAAGCAGAGGCTTCTGTGTACAAAGCTGCTCCTCTACACAGATTCTCTTTATTCCTGGAAGCTGCTAGACAACCCATTTGAAAAAAAAAAATAGTCTCCTCTCTAACATCACCCATCACTTTAGATCAATCTGCTAATTGGTAATATTCCATTGCCACAAAATAGTGGGCAGAGGATTTGAAACAGAGCGTATGTGTCTTGACTAAGATTACTCAGCTAAACAAAGCAGTGATTTTAGGCAAGACACACAACCTGAGTTTAGCTTTCTTACAGGTACAATATGGATAATAGCAACATTTATTAGTTATGAGAATTAATTGAGCTAATGTATGTCAAGGTGTAAGGTGCCTCTAGATGATCAGGCAGTTTAGGACATTCTGTCTTTGAAAAGGCTGAGGAGGGGAAGAAAGTGCAGATAATGCTGCTAATGAATAAAGCTGCTTCTAACTTTCCTCCTCCCCAATAAAAACATACTAATAAATCCAGATTTATGCAGACTGGTGTCAGGGTCTGCATTCATTATCCAATTTAAATAATTTTATATCTTAAAATAATTATGGTATCTGTAGTTCTGTTTTTCAACATATTTGAGGTCTAAAGCAAGATGCCCCAAAGACGGCCACATGCAATCATTGCATTTATTTACATTTTTAATGAACTTCCCTGTTCCCAGAGCTCCGCTGGCATTCCCCAGCAGCCTTGGTTTTGTTTGGTGTTTCTTCATGGGCACAGAGGGTAGCCTGCCTATTTTCTTGTCTGCACGTGCATTTTAATGTCATCAGAAGACAGAAGATATGGAGAAGTTATCTCTTCCCAAAAGGTTTTTATTTCTTTCTCAAATTACCAACCACAAACACCTGGTTAAAAAAGAAAGCTGTTACTATGATTAAGTAGCTATATGTGGTTTGTTTCTTGACTAAAGAAAGCAACACAGCTTTTGCCCTGCTACTTGCTTGCAATGGCTTTAGGGGCTGAGAGTCACATCCTCTCCTCAACCATTCATTCTTGTACTGTTCTCCATATTCAGAAGAAAAATATGAGAAGGGCAAGCAGGGGCCAAATATCCCTGGCTTTGTCCAGACTGACAATCCCTGTCCTTACCACCACCCAGGATAAGAGTCATTTAGTGAAGATTGCACATAAGTGATCCTGGCAAAGACCTTGGCAATAAAGAGGGAACATACAACATGGCTTAGAACTCCACCACTCACCATCTTTATGTAGGCTGTAACTGCTTTAGGTACTTTCCCACAGAAAGTATTATCCAATCTGAGCCTTACAATCATGCTGTCAATTCAGGAAGACAGGCATTATTCCTAACGGTGGCCTGTAAGGCCCACAGTGTCTGGCCCCTGCCATTTTATACTATTACTCACCTTGTCCACTCTGCTTTCTGTGTTCCCTCTTGCTGACCCTCTTTTTGTTTTTTGAACACATTACTCTGGTTCCTGCCCCAGGAACCTTGCATTGGCTGTTCCCTCTGTAGCATGCTCTTCCCCTGACTGTGCCCTTCCAATGACTTCCTCCTCACCATACAGCTCTCAGCTGAAATGCCTCTTACTTAGAGAAACCTCTTCTGGACGCACTAGACAGACACTGCCCTAACCCTTTCCCTACCCCAACACATGCTTTTATAATACCTTACCGTGTTTATTGACTTTCAAGTCCTTATCATTCTCTGGAATCATTGCTTTAATTATTTGTTTATTGCCTCTGTTCTCCTACAAAGTGTAAGGGCCATGAGAGAAGGCATCTCTTTTGTTTGGTTCACAGCTATGTTCCCAGCATCTAGAACAGTGCCTGGCACAGAGTAGATGCTACAAAAATTTTATTAGGTAAAATCCAATTTGGCCAATGAAGAAACCAAGACCATGAAGATTAAATGATTCACTGGGATCTAGTTGAACGAAACTTGGGCATCTCAACTTTAAGACCTGTGTTTTTCTCTCTAGGCAAGGAAGTTCATTGCTTGTCCTTTGGGTAACCCAGAATTAATGTTGTCCTTTGGCATGACCCAGGAGATTTCTCATTTTCAAAGACAGGTAACATACATCTGATTAATCCAGAGGTAGGAATGAATAGTCACCCTGTTAGGTTGTATGGGTGAGAACTTAACACAGGGCTTAGTGGTAGTGTTCTGCCTTATCTTCCTTATATTTGAGGGTGTGTCTTATTTGGAGTACACTAATTTCTGGAGGCAGCCTAAGGGATAGAAATACACACAATGCAGCTTGAGTCCTGACCGAGTAATTCTCTGCTAGGTAATCTTGGACAAGGCTGTCGACTTCTCTTTGAAATAGAGATAACTTAAGCTTCATGGCTGTCCTGAGTCAAGTGAGACTACACACATAATATGTCAGTCCAGGGCGATGGGCCTGGAATAAGTTCAGTAGATGCTTCAACGTTTCTCTTCATCCAACTTTTGACTGAAGCTTCCTCCTTTAGGATGTAGGCTGAGTTTCTTTCTTTCTCTTTCCCTTTGTCTCTCCATTTCTCTCTCTCTCTCTGCCTCTCTAAAATTGTCTAGAAACTTGGTTTACCATAAACACAAGTGGTTTGTTGATACTAGGTGATTAACCAAAATGATGGGAAGGAAGAAAGTGAATCTCAGACATGACAAATATTTACACTAGATATTTATCAGGCTGAAGTTGAGTTATATGGCACTGGGGAAAAGAAGACTAAAAAATGTGACTGCCTCAGTACAAATTGTGGAGAGATGGAAAACTCTGCATGCCACCACTATGCCCCTCAGCTATCAGTACAGAGAGGCCAGTCAGAACAGCCACAGGCTCCATCCTCAGGCTAAAGTGAGAGGGTAAAATAAAAGCAGTGCTTAAGAGTCAAAAGAAGAGATTCCACGGAGGTAAGTTCAAATTCTAAGTCCTTAAGTCTTGTCTTGCAGAAAAGGTTTATTCTGTGGTTCTCCTTGGAATATAGCATCCCAGGGGAACTCTGGAATTCCAGGGTAAGGAAAGAGACAGCATTTATGAATATAATGATGTTCTAGCTCTATGATAAAGTTTGAAAATGTTAACAATGGAAAAAATCAATAGGTATAATGGGGAAACTCTACCCATTGGCTTCCAACTAGCTGTGAGAATAACACCCACTTTCTCATAGAGTTACAGAGAGAATCACTATGGAAAAGTGTTTGTTGAATTCTGTCACTCCATAAATACTAGATGTTTATATGATGATGATTTGGTTGTGAAGATAGCTTATACAGAACAAAGCAGGCTGGTCTTCAAATGCTGAGTCCTGCATTTGCTTTCGGCTCTCAGAACTCAGTTATTGGATTGGCCAAAAAGTCCATTTTTTTTTCAGTAAAATACAAGACACATTTTTTAAATTTTCACAAATAACTTTCTTGATTTGGGTACTTTGAGTATGTTAGCTATCTCCCACATGGTATAACATGGATTGTTCTCAATTAACGTCTCGGTTTGATTGTGATCAACTTCAGTTGGTCCACCTGACCGTGGAGCGTCATCCAGCGAGAAATCTCCAACATGAAAATTCACAAACACTTTTCACACATTTGATTGGTCACAGCACCTTCTCCATATATTGCACAAATCTTTCTTTTTTTATTTCAGTTTCATTTTTACATTTCTTGAAATAATAAAACATAATATGCAGAACATGTGCATTTTCTATCATCTTCAATATTAAAATGGCTACACAAAAATTCACCAATTTTGATAAGTTTTTAAAAAATGCACACTGATATGAAGCTGTCACAAGATAATCTAACAACATTTTTTGAATGAAGTTCAAGACAACTAAGTACTATTAGAGCCATGTTACAGAAAAAAAAACAAATGAACTTTTTGGCTAACCCAATACTTACTCAGCTGTAAATGAACCATGAGACACACTGACTCTGTTCCCTTCCCTCTTTGGGTCTCTTCCCTCTCTGAAAATATCAACAAGGTACTGGGTAGAAACAAACAGCGAGGCAAAAATGTACTTAAGAGGAGAGAGACTTGGTGTACACTTGGAAATTGCCTCTAAACAATACTTCTTAGAGGTAAAGCAGAAAAAACAACAGCAGCTGAGTATTAAAGACACAAATCAAACAGCAGAGAATCTATTGAGATATTTGAGGTAGGCCTCTTTCCTCATCAACAAACATGATCCATGATGAAAGCATTTATTTGACTAAATGGAATTCAGGACAGAGAAATAAAACCTGCTCGGTTAACTGAAGAAGGCAGCAAGTTTTGTTCTGGCTCAGACCATGTTGCCTGACGGCAGCATGTAGATATACGAAAATAAAGATGATCAAACAGAAGAGCGTGATATGTTGACTCAAATTTTGCAAGAGAAAATCTGTACCATTCTGGACGAGATGATTGTAACTGCTCCAGATGCTGCTGCAGCGCCTCAGTCCACATGTCACATGACTTGATGTCTTCATTTGCTGTATCAACCCTGTCATCATTTCCTCTTCATCTCCTGCTGTTGGGCTTAATTTTTTGGCGGACATTCTTATTCTCTTTACTAACAGGCAATCAATATTACATCATCCTGTTCTCTGTGATTCCTCTCACATGATGAGATATATTTGAGCAAATTCCGCTGGGACTTGTTTTTCAACTCCCGGATGCCTGGCAAAGCGAAGCTATGAGAATGCCGTGAGAAATACTGAAATTTGATTGGACTGCAGCCCAGACAGCATGATTACAGCACAATTCTTACCCTCCTTTATGTGAGCTGGTGGTTGTAAGACACCCACATGCTGTTACTTGTGCTTTTACCCAAGATGACTAAAGAATGAATGAGAGGGAAAATGGCAATGAACTAATTAGAACTGTCCATTAATTAAAAGGTTTGATGTGGCTATCTTACACTCAATGGATCATGCACCTGTCGATATACGAGTTCATTATCAAAAGTGTAGAGTTGGGTAGAAAATAAAGAGAATCATGTAAGTACCGCAGGAGTTCTTAGTCTCAGCACTGGGTATATTTTAGGCTGGACAACTCTAGGCTATGGGGGGCTGTCTTGGGGTTTAGCAGAATCTCTGGCTTCTACAAATCAGATGCCAGTGTCATCCTTTCCCCAAATTGTGACTATAAAAAATGACTCCAGATATTACCTTATGTCCCCTGGAGAGCAGAACTGTCCCTGGTTGAGGACCACTTCATATCCCACATCATCCTTTTCCCAGTGACCTGCTTGACAGAAGCTTGTTATAAAGCTACAATGAGACCATAGTATTTAGACAGGAGGCTGAAGGAAGTTGGTAGTTTAAGAAAGAGAATAAATGGTGTGACAGTTCTTTGAATCATTGTGATTTAACCATGTTCTGCCAAATGCGGGGTTGTCTCTGACTGAACATTCTGGATAGAAAGTGACCTTGATGAAAGCCTAGCCACTGCTTCCTAGGGAGGGTTTTTAACTGTTTCTTGAGAAAAACTGACCTTTCAAATTAATTTCCCTTCCAGATTTTTTTTCCTTCTTGAATTAGTCCTTTCTACCTTGCTTTCAGTGCAGCAAAATGGCACTTAATGGATCTTTGAAATTTAATACAGGAAAACGTTGCAAGACTTTCTAAAGTTTAATAATAACCCTTTGATTTGGACATAGGATTTGAGAGAAGAAAGGGCTTTATTTTTGTTTGTTTTAAATATTTTCTCTGCTATTTTAGTGGATGAGCAATCTTGTAGACTTTCCTTTCTTCTTCTTAGTCTTCATGAAGGGGATCTAAATTAGTACTGTTACAGAATTTAACATATACTTAGCAATTTATCAGTCACAACCAACTCCTCTATTCATTTTTTAGCAGCAGGAGGAAGGCTTGTTATTGGATCAATAGAAATCATCCCCAGATCTTCCATCTTTACTTCTGTAAACAGACGCATAGTTCCTGGCCCACCCAGACTCTCAACAGACCATTACACCTCTCTTGAATAAATGATTCTTTAGAGTACTCTGGTGAATTGTTCCTATTTTTCACATCAGCAGACTCACAAAAATCCATGCTATCCTACAATATTTATACTGGCCCTGTGTCCTCTGAAGTTAGGGCTAGGCATGGATTAGGCACCTAAACACCATTCCTTGAATGAATTAAAACTGAATGCAAGCAGCCGCCCTGACCCCCACCACTATGACAACCAGCCCCTTCATTAGTACAAAAGACTTTCATATGTGTTTTCCTTATACAACCTTGTACTACAGAGGACAGAAAAAGATGCTTATACCTCATTTTACAAATGAAGAAGCTGCCACTCACAGAGGCACAATCATTTGCCTTTATATTTTCATAAACAAGTAGTTGAAGCTGGAATTTATTGGAGCTTAAATATCATTGTTCAAAAAGACATATCTGGCTTCCCTTGTGTTCTGGGGTTAAATTAGCTTATCAGGATTTTTCTCTACTCTAAATACATTCCTTAAAATCATTTTATACTCTTTCCTTTGATTTACTAGCCAGTGAGGAAACTTATAATTATTAATTTGACTAGATTATACCTTCCAGGAGGGCAGAAATCATTGTCTGATTTGCTAGCAATAAATATGGCACATAGAAGGCACTAAATAAAAGTTTGTTAAAAGTATTTGTTTATTGACAGAACCTTAGGAACTTTGACATAAAGAAAGAGGTAGACTAGAGAGCAGATACAAATATTCAGGCCTTGAAAGACATATTACTAACTTTGTAAGAGTATAAATAAAGCGTTGACCTGACTCCTGCATCTCTCTATTGAGTCTGATTAGCTTGTTAGTTGTCCCAAATTACATTCACTTCAGAAATAGTGACAAATTTATTTTTTTCAGTCGATAGATGGATCATGGGGCTTATTGCCTCTATGAGGCTCCAAGGAACCAAAGCATCATTAATCTTTCTTCTCTTTTAAATTCAGCACACACATCTGAAGATGTAGATATAGATTGCAGGTTTTTGCAGATACCCTCTCCTTATCCTTATCACCTCTGCCTTGGAGCCAAGTGGCTGGAAAACTTTGGCATTCCTGGGAACAGAACAAAGTCCCGAACACAGAAAGAATGCCCTGAGGCTGACATCCCGCTCCCTCACCTGCCAGGCTTTCATGAGTGGATAATGGAATTCAATGCCTTCTTCTTAGTGAAGACTATCTTCACTCAAAAGGAGCGACCGTTTAAGTGTTTATAGTTCTGATGTTGTAACCAAGCCAGGAGGAAAAAGAAGAAGATCACTGGCTACCCCTGTAATCAAATACCCTTCCCATGTCTTTCTATCCCTGGTTTGGGCTAGAAGG
The DNA here is from genome assembly GCF_021234165.1 of Pteronotus mesoamericanus. Taxonomy (NCBI): domain Eukaryota; kingdom Metazoa; phylum Chordata; class Mammalia; order Chiroptera; family Mormoopidae; genus Pteronotus; species Pteronotus mesoamericanus. The sequence continues at coordinate 46,374,215 of NW_026555085.1, forward strand.
TAAAGGTGGTGCCCTTCCTCTAACCATCTTGTTCGTCCAGGACCACATTTTCTAGGGTCTCAGGCAACATCTTCTGTGGAATGTAGAGTCCCATGCTGCCTTTCTTGCCCAGATGGTTGTAAGCCCATGAAGTCCAGACTTGAGATATATAAAATTTGTGTATAATATATATCATTTGTGTTATATTTTTTATATATATAATTTGTGTATAATATATATCATTTGTATTCTCTATAATTATATATATATATATATATATATATATATATATATATAATTTGTGTATTATATATGTAATTTGTGTGGCTCCTCTAAAATGGTTGTTCACAACCATGGAAAATTCTACTCCTCAGGGGACATTTATCAATATCTAGGTACATTTTTGGTTGTCACATTTGGGGCAGTGGGTATGCTCCTGGCATAGATGGGTAGAAACCAATAATGCTGCTAAACATCCTACAATGCACAGCTCCCCATGAAATGCAAAGCAAAAGAAAACAAAACAAACAAACAAAAAAGGCTCAGTACAGGAGAGTTTACTAAAGTTTGCTGAATGATGGCATTTTTTCGGCGTTAATAGGGTCAAATAGCTTTCATTAGGATGGTCTATGGCTTATAGTGCATCTACAAGGTCAGGGGTCAGCAAGGGCAGGACATCTGGGACTTGTTCACTGTGGTTTTGCCAGTCTCTATAGCACAGTGCCTCATACATGGTGTACATCATAAATATTTGCTGAGTTAAGTACTATAATTGGGGCCATTATGCCTGTTCATATTAAGGAGTGAGCCAGTTGATTCCCTGGTAGGGAGGGAACAAGGAAAAGTGGTGTCAAAAGAATTGAGGATTGGACAGAAGCAGGAGGACAGCTAGGGTACAAGATGTCATGGGATTGCCTGTCCAGAGAATACCCAAATATCTAGAGATATGAGGACTAGAACTTCAGCCACCCAGGAAAACCCAACCCAAGACATCAATGAGGTGGAGACCCCAAAGCACACAGAACAGGCCCTGACATTTGCTCACCCCTCCCTCTTTGGAAAGGCTCATGCACTAAAGGTTCAGTGCCTTCAGTGCTTCCTGAAGTGCTTAAGAGAGGGCAAGTCATTAGTTTTTAAAGAACCAAGTCCTCAAGGACAAAGCCTAGTGTTGACTGGGCCTTCCTTGCTATTCTACTCCTTCTCCTTCTTCCAAACTCTCTATTCACTGTTTCCAGGTAGTTTCCTAATGTTAGTTCTAATATATCAACCCCCTACTGTAAAAACTTCAACAACTCCCCATGTTTTACCAAGTTAAGCCCAAACTCCTTGCTCACACCAGTACACAAAGCTCTCTATATACTGACCCCACTGCCCTCTTTCTTGCCCTTATTTTCTCCCATTACATTTTCTCCTTTGGTCCTTTTACTCCTTTCCATTCTATCGTGACTGCTTTTCTACACACACCCACTGCTTCAGCCAAGCTGGGCTATTTGTTTTTTCATGAATAAGCTCATGCTTTCTCTCCTTGATGCCATTGTCTCAGATTAGTCAAACAGTGTCATCAACTGGCTACCACGTTACCCTAACGGTAGCTAGCGCTGGTCCTTTGCATTTCTGCTTTCATTGTCTTCATTTTTCAGGGGTCCTTCTGCTCCCATAAATATACAAACCATTCAACACTAATGGAGTCAGAATCCCAGAATAAATACCTACTTCCTATCTCCTGCTTGCATAGAGGATGTGTGTGAATTAAAGAGATAATGTTCTCTGCAAAGTGCTTTCATCTTCCTAGAATGAGCTATATTTCTTCAAAGCATTATTCAGATTTCACATTGGCTCTCGCATGTGCTCAGCATAGCAAGGAAGCCCCAGCCTGCTGAAAGCAGAGGCCTCAGTGCTTTGCAGAACCGTGGTCTAAGCTAAGGAAGATATTTGTCGTTGCAAATGTTCTTGAATTTTTATTTAGTTTAGATTCAAATTTTAAACTTAATCAAAGGTTTTCTCCGTCATGCTGCTATCTTATGGCAGACATGTTTCTAGCTTCAGGAGGTAGAGACTTTGAACTTATTCATAAAATCCCAATATGGGGGCTTTGATTAGAATATATCATTGCCATTTTTTATTATGGAAATAAACTATCTGCTAAATATGGAGAAAATAAATCAGGAGACGTTGGTACTCAAAGAGAAAGTATAATATGATGAGTACAGAGAGTGGGAAAGTTTGCAACATGATCAACAGTGTGGTGGTCTTGTTCATCAAATTTAAGAAAAACAGAAGTAGAATAGATACTCTTCAAAGTTGAAGCACAATTAAAAGGGAAATTTTGCTCCTCATATATATTCCTTGCTCTCTGGCCATGTAGCCTAAAACTAAAAAACAAAAGCAAGAAAGAGGAGGAGTTGTTGTAATAGCAATAAAAACAATATCCTTCTGCTTGCAGTGCCAACCAGCCAATATGGAATTTTCAAGTTATTCTTGAAGCTCCTTTTTCCAACCCAACGTGCTACTTTTGAGATTATCTGGGGATAACTCATGTATATTTGTGGATGTGGTTCATACAGCTACCATACTGTGTTCTCTGTTTCCCCCATGGCTTATGGTAGGGCTGCTGATGCCTGCCAATGTGGTTACAGGGCCACCTGTCTCCACACTGTGGCTGCCAATATCTGTCTGAGGGGCTCTCTGTCGTTAACCTTGGTTATCCTAAGCTGCACCAGGTTCTATGCTGAGAAGCCAGGAAGAATCTCTCTTTCTGGCATAGAGACTACTCAATTACATAGAACGCAAAAGTCAGAGAGGATTTTTGTTAGCGTTGTTTTTCTTGCCTGTTTCTTTTGGAAAGAAAGATCTTCATTTCAACCCCCTCTTCAGAAGGTTCAGGATGGATTTTGCAACTGTTACACCACTGTACTAAAAGGCTTAGCATCTCCTCTGCACTGGTCACTGTTTTTGTACCAAACACGTAATGCCTTAGTTCTCTTTACCTTAGGATGAATTGTTTCCCAGGAGGCAATAGACTCCTTATGCAAATAGATAAATGGTAGGTTGGCCCCACCAGACACATCTTGGTATATTAGCTTGCAAAGGGATTAGATGTAAACAGACATTCTTAATACAGTACACACAGAAGATGGCAATCTAATAATTTTTTCATCCCAGAGATAGTGTAGGCTAAAAACAGTGTCATAAGATTTATTAGATTTAATCAGAATTTGTCTGATCCATAGGAACAGGAACATCCTTGAACTCACAAACCAACAGTTGAAACAACTGATGTAGGCATTGAGGACAGCTCAAACTCCAGGGAACTGTACCTTGGCAACCTCTGGGCGCAGAGAGCTCGTTCTGTCCCTTTCCACTTTTACAGTCTCCCTTCCGCTTTCACCGTCTCCCCTCCCTCTTGCCCTCTCAACCCTTTTTGTCTATATATGGCCCCAAATGGCCAGCAGCCCTGGTCAATGTGTTTTCCATAGGTCCCACTAAATACAGCCCTTGTCAATTATATTACTCATGGAAGAGAATGTAATTAAGCATCGGCTGGCCATTAGGAGGGCTGGTTTGAGTTTGGATGTCCACCCTGCTTAAGTCCCCAGTTCCTGGGGGTATGCCATACATATGAACATTGCTCTTCACCCTCCAACAGCGTTTTAAGAATGGGGCTATGAGAGGGAAAGTTGCCCCAAATATGGTTACTATGTTCTGAAAGATCAGGCCTTATGCCACAAAACATTTTCCCAAAGCAGATACTCAGGGAAGGATTAAAGGAAGAATGTTGACTAAAAGTGTCCCTGTGGTCTCCGACCTAGGCCCCAAGTGGGAATCATCTGTGTTATAAATTAGATTTGCTTTTCTATGAGATAATGACACACCACTAAGCTAGAAACCTGAAAACCTTCCTAATGACAAACTTAAATGAATAATAAGGTAAATAAGGGTATATCCCACTCTTGCCTATACTGGGTTAATAGATTTTCAGGAGAAATCTTCTAATCCTTCTGGATATAGTTCCTTTCTCAAGAGGGCTTAGGCACTGGGGGAATAAATAACACTCTGGCAAAGTTTGGGTTCCCTTCAACTAATGCTATGGCTCCACTGCCTTTTAAAAGCCACTGTGATTAAGAGCTCTGAAATGTGTTTAATGTTTTCCTATCCTCGACAGAGTTAAGATTTCATACAGGAGGTTTTGAAATGAATGAACATGTGCTTATTAATGCTTGAATCTGCAGCAGCAGACTTGCTGCGTTTTCAGCTGAAGGGCAGGCAGCTCTTATGCTTAGGGCTTCGAGAAGTTTGAGCAGATCACAGTGCTAGGATGGCAGCTCTGAGGACAGCAGTGAGTTCTGTTGGTCCAAATCAGACCAACATGGATGCCCGACGACGTGGGCACAAAGCCTCCTATGGTGAGCTGATGTAGAGGCAGAGCGGGGTGGGGGGTGGGGGTGGGGGGGGGGGGGGGGGTGTGGTCGCGCCTGGTGGGGAGCGGCGGGGGTGGGGGGTGGGGGGAGTGCGATGTACGCCAGAAAGGTGCTTCTATCTCTTGATGGACATTTCTGCCACGGGACTTCCAAGAGAAATAAGACTACACTATTTAAGAGTTTGCTTGATATGAACATCCCCTTTCATTGTAAAACACTAGTCCCCGGGCAGTGGTATTCGACTGACTGACTTAGTGACATTTATGTAATGTTATGCTTTCATTTCTCCTGGGTAAAGACCTAGGAGTAGAATGAGTGAGTCATGTAATAGGTGCATGTTTCATTTTTTAAGCAACCACCAACCTGTTTTCCAAAGAATTTGCATCATTTTTACATTCCCACAAGCAGTGATCAGAAGTGTAGTTGTTCCGCATGCTTGCCAATACTTGGTGGGGTCAGTTTTTTAAAAATTTGGAAACATTATAAGTACATACTGGTATCCGATTGTGCTTTTAATTTGCATTTCCCTAACGATTAATGATGATGAACATCCTTTCATGTGTTTCTTTGCCATGTTGTATTTTTTTTTATGGTTCAGTGTTCAAATCTTTTGCCCATATTTTCAAAACCACTTTTTTAAAATTGAAAATTGAGAGTTTAGAAAATATTCTGGATATGAGTTCTTTATTGTTTATGTAATTAGTAAATACTGTCTCCCACTCTGTAGCTTGGTAATCTTCTCTTAAAATTGTTTTTTGAAGAGCGGAAGTTCTTAATTCTAATGAAATCTTACACTTCAGATTTTTATTTTATGAATAGTGCTTTTAGAATTGTATCTAAGAAATTTTTGTCAGCCGAAGGTCATAAAGATTTTCTCCTGTTTTTTTCCTATAAGTTTAATAATTTTATGCTTTAAGTTTATGATATATTTTGAGTTAATTTTTTTAATGTCGTGAAAGGTATAGATTGAAGTTCATTTATTCATCTATGGATTTATTCATCAATTGTTTCATTACCATTGGTGGAAAAGACTACACTTTTTCCAATGAATTGCCTTTATCAATAATTACTTGCCCCTATGTAGTAAGTTTTTTCTGTTCTACTTGTCGATCTTCTTTCCACCAATACACCACAACGCCATGATTTGTGTAAGTCTTTTTTCTTAATTATAGTTGTTCAGTTACCGTTGTCTCACCTTTTCCCCCATGGCTGTCCCCCGCCCCGCTGCCAGCACAGTCTAGCTCCACCCCATTGTCCGCGCTCGTGAGTCCTCTATTCATGTTGCGAGACCTGCCCTGTTATCCCTCTCCCCACTCCCATCTGATCACTGTCAGTTTGTTCTTTATTTCCATGTCTCTGCTTCTATTTTGCTCATTTGCTTGTTTTGTTCATTAGGTTCTTCTTATAGGTGAGACCATATAGTATTTATCTTTTACCAACTAGCTTATTTCACTTAGCTTAATACTCTCTAGTTCCATCCATGCTGTCACGAAGGGTAGGAGTTCCTTCTTGTCATTCTCCCATGTAGTATTCCGTTATGTAAATGAACCACAATTGTTTGATCCACTCATTTACTGGTGGGCACTTATGCTTTTTGCCAACACTTGGCTATTGTACATAATGTTGCTGTGTACATTGGGTTGCCTAGGTTCTTTAGAATTGGTGTTTCAGGATTCTTAGGGTATACTCCCAGCAGTGGGATCCCTGAGTCAAAAGGCAGTTCTATTTTTAGTTTTTTGAGGAAATTCCATACTATTTTCCACAGTGGCTGCAGCAGTTTGCATTCCCACCAACAGTGCACTAGAGTTCCCTTTTCTCCACAACCTCTCTCTCCAGCACTTGTTTATTGATCTGTTTATGATGGCCATTCCAAACAGTGTGAAGTGGTATCTCCTTGTGGTTTTAATTTGCATCTCTCTGATGGCTAGTGATGCTCAACATCTTTTCATATATCTCTGGGCCCTCTGTATGTCCTCCGTAGGAGAAGTGTATGTTCAAGTCCTTTGCCCATTTTTTGATTGGATTGTTTATCTTTCTGGTATTGAATCATGTGAGTTCTTTATATATGTTGGAGATCAAACCCTTGTCTGAGGTATCATTGACAAATATGTTTTCCCATATGGTCAGTTCCCTTTCCATTTTGTTGATGTTTTGTTTTGCTGCACAGAGCTTTTTAGTTTGATCTAGTCCCATTTGTTTATTCTTTCCTTTATATTCCTTGCCCTAGGAGATGTACAGTGAAAATACTGCTGCTTGGGGTATCTGAAATCTTCCTGCCTATGTTCTCTTCTAGGACTTTTATTGTATCACAACTTATATTTAAGTCTTTTATCCATTTTGAGTTTATATTTTTGTGTGGCGTAAGTCTGTCGTGTAATTTCATTTTTTTTTTTTTTTTGGCATGTACTTGTACAGATCTCCCAACACCATTTACTGAAGAGGGTATTTTGCTTCATTTTATGTTCCTGCCTTTTTTGTCAAATATTAATTGACCATATTGACACGGGTTTATTTCTGGGCTCTCTGTTCTATTGATCTATGTGACTGTTCTTATGCCAGTAACATACTGTTTTGATTACAGTGGCCTTGTAATATAATTTGATTGATTTGTATAAGTCTTGAAATCAGGTGCTATAAGCCCTTCAATTTTATTCTCTTTTTAAAAAAATTTTGTTATTCTACATCCTTTGTGTTTTCATGTAATTTTTAGAATCAGCTTGTCAAATCTTACAAAAACTCTGCTAGGGTTGTTTGGGGTTTCACTGAATCTGTAGATCAGTTTAAGTAAAACAGACATTTTAACAATATGAGCCTTCTGATTTATGAATAAAGTATATCTCTCTCTTTCTTGGGTTTTCTTTATCACTGAATAATGTATATTGTATTTGTGTACAGACCTTCACATCTTTTGTCTCATTTATCCCTAGTATTTTATATTATTTATGCTTTTGCAAATGTTATTGCTTTCTAAAATTTTAATTTCTGACGTTCACTGCTACTATGTAGAAGTACAATTAATTTTTGTATACTTATCTTGTATTCTGCAACCTTTCTAAACTCACTTATTAATAATTTTGCATAACCAATCATGTCATTTGTGAATAAAGACTGTTTTATTTTTGCTTTTAAATATGAATGCCTTTTATTTATTTTTCTTCCCTTAGCTCACTGTCTAGAATCTCTAATACACTCTTGAATAAAAGTGGCTAAAACAGACATTCTTGTCTTTTTTTGATGTTAGAGAAAAGCATTTAGTTTATTATTATTAAGTATGATATTAATTATAGATTTCTTATAGCTGCCCTTTATCAGGCTGAGGAAATTGCCTGTTATTCATAGTTTGCAGAGATTTTTTAAAAGAAGTGGGTATTATTGGATTTTTTTCCCTTGGACTTGGGGTTTGTTAAGCTTCTGGTATCTATGAGTTTGTAGTTTTTATCAAATTTGAATCATTTTTACCAATTGTTTAATCAAAATTTTTTGTTTTGTTTTGTTCCCCCTATTCTCTCCTCTCCTTTGGGGACTCCAATTTCATGTATACAGAGGTGCTGGAAGTTGTCCATGAGGTCCAATGCTTGCTTCATTTCTTTCAGTTTTTTTTCTCTTTTTTTCATATTTGCATATGTTCTATTACTATAACTTCAAGTTTACTAAGTTGGTTGACTGTAATGGCTAATTTGCCATTAATGTCATTATATATCTAAGTATATATATAAAGTATATATATACATATATATAATATATATAAAGTGTGTGTGTGTATAAAAATCTCCAAACTTCATTCAAGCTAAAAGGTAATCAAAAATACGTTACAATATTTTAAAACCCAAAGATCATAATTTACATAAATCTTTGTTTAAAAAACGAGTAGAAGATAAACTACAGCCAAACAAGTAGTGAATGGATAAATTACTGCAAAAGGATTGGCATTGAGTATTAATTCCAAGGACCAAGATCAAGAACAAAATTATAAGACCAAGAACAAAAAACTATACTTTTAGTTCATATTGCCAAAACTTAGTCAAAAGATAAATTAAAATTTGGAAAGCATATCAATTCAAAACACAAAGTGATAATTTCTATAATATGGAGGTTTCTCTTATGTTATAATCTAAGTGTGATAAATTGAATTATTTTTCAAAATAATAAAAATTGGATAATTATACATCCCTGCCCTGTTGAATGTTGAGTCACCTTAGCTTTGACCAAGGGAATATAGGCAGAACTGGCATGTTTCACTTTCAAGCAACATGCAATCTCTTTTGTTTGCCTTCATTTACCTGGACATAAGATTTTTGAGATTTATTCATGTTACATGTATCAGTAGTTTGTTCCTTTTTGTTGTTGATTAGTATTCCACTGTAGAAGTATACCAGAGTATATTTGTCTGTTTTCCTGTTGATGAAGATTTGAATTGTTTCTAGTTTTAGGTTATTATGAATAATGCTGATATCAACCTTCTTACGCAATTCATTTGGGACATGTGTTTTGGGTAAATACTTAGGAGTAGAATTACCAGGTCATGAGATAAATTTATGTCTAATTTTATATGAAACTATGTAACTATTGTAGGAAGTCATTGAGACTGCCATTTGACCTACAACCAGGACTTGGGCAATCAAAGGCTCCTTATCCTCTCCCCTGTACTTGGAATGTACATCCCACCCACAATTTCCCACACTAGGAGCCATTTCAAGGACATAGCCTTGGGAGAGTAATGTGTTGTTGAGACCATCTGGAGTGAATACTGACTGAATCTCATTAAGGCCTCTATATAAACTTAAGATCTGGCAGGCACATGTGGAGCTCTATTCATCTTGAAAATGAGAAGTCCCCTTGCTTATTAAACCTGCCAGCTACCAATCTAGTATGGTTGGCCTCTTTCTTCTATCTTTCTCTGAACTTTGTATGGGGGGCCAGCTTCAAATTTCACCTGGGGAACTTCCAAGGCTGGGAACCAACAATAACAGATTTCCAAAGTGAGAGTGAGTTCGTGTTATATTACATCATCACTGATATTTGGTGTCATTGATCTTTTTAGTTTTAGCAGTTCCAGTGGAAGTAAAGTGGTAATTCATTATCAACTTAATTTGCATTTGCCTGATAACTGATAATGTTGAGCACCTCCCCCCCTTTTTAAAAAATTATTAGCCATTTGAATAGCCTCTTTAGTGAGTTGTCTGCTGCATCCAGTATATTTTACATCCCAGACATGATAATTTTTATCTTTGGAGGTTGTGTCTTTTTTTATATCCTCCACATCTCTATTTAACATATTTATTTTTTCTTCTAGTTTCTTGAACATATGGAAATCCATTAGAATAATGTTTAAAATCCTTAGGTACTAATTCTATCATGTTTTATTACTGAGTCAGTTTAGATTGCTTTTGTTTTTGAAATATCTAATTATAGGTATTTTCCTGTTTGCTTACATGCCTGGTAACTTTTGATTGGATGCCAGGCATCATGAATTTTACCTTGCTACCTTGTGGATGTTTCTAGTCCCACAACTATTATTGAACTTGGTTCTAGGGTGTGGTTGAGTTACTTGGAAACAGTTTGATGCCTTTGAGACTGCTTTGGAGCTTTATTTAGGTGGGACCAGAGCAGCCTAATTAATGTGGCTAATTTTTCCCCACTATTGAGATAAAACTTTTGTGAGTATACTACCCATGCCCCATAAATTATGAAGTATCCCCCTAGAGCTGATGGGAAAATCTATGTGAGGTGTGAAATTGTTTCCTTTTCTGCTTTTCTGTGGTTCTTTCTCTGGCCTCAAATAATTTCCACACACTTACATTCATCAGTACTCAGCTGAAGTCTTGTTGGGGACATCTTCATATCTCTTAAGTTTGTCCTCTGTGTAGCATTCCCTGGTACTGTTCTTTTCCCTGTGAATTTTAACACTTGGCTTTCCTTATCTCTCAGCTCCATCCCTTCAAGTTATTGAAACTCCATGGATTTCCATGTTTCAGCATGGACACTCTTCAGGCAGTAAGCTAGGGTAATTGAAGGGGTCATTTCATTTGTTTTCCAAATCTCAGAAATTATTTCCTTTTCCCCCGAATGTCCAATGTCCATTATTTCATAAATTCTGTCCAGGTTTTAAGATGTTTCAGGAAGGAAGGTAGATCCATTTCTGGCATTCCATCTTGGTCTGAAGTGTAAGTTTAAGAGCCAAGGCTCTTGATTTAGAAGAGCCTGAGTGATTGACTTTCAAGTGCTAAACTCCAAAAAACTCAGAGAATAAAGTCTAAAGTGAGGATTTGGAAGTGTGTTTAATTGCGTGAGTCAGATTTCCTTTGCCAGATGAGAATGCTTGTGTGGGAGAGAGGCAGATAATTAGAGAGGAGGAAGAGCGTTATATGCTGGTGAATGTCTCTAAAAAGAGGCCTTGCTCCTTGTCCCCTCCCCTCAAAAGTGAATCTCCAGTGGTGTAATGGAAGAGTGTACATGATAGGGACCTCGATTAGGTTTGTAGGGAATCCAGAACAGAATGAATTTGTGTGTCTTTTCCTGGGTGGAACTCAAGGAAGTGCAAGCCTCATGAATTACCCCACAGACCACGAGTAGAGTAGAAATCACTATTTGGTTTGTACAGACAGAATTTTATCATACCCAGAATTGTACAGGTAAAAAATATCTATCAGGTGTCCAAGGAGGATGTTGGTATAGATGAGAGAAATCCAGACCTGTAGAGATCTCATGTCTGGCCCAGGTCACCAACAATTGTGTAGATCATATCTGTGGAGAGGCCTGATAAGACATAATGTCTCCATGGACTGTCTCGGTGATAAGCGACAGCAATCAAGGACCAATTAATTGTCCCTTCACTATGTCTTCACCCTACAATGTCCACTGAGACATAAATGATACAAGGGTTAAGGCAAGAGGTTGAGGTGGGATGGCCATGATGGAGAGGTCTTGAATTGGCTGGCATTTGAGTTTGAAATAGAAAATAACTTGAATTGTAAAAAAAGATAGTCATAATGTTTTGTACCTGAGATTGAGGCCTAAAATTTTTACCCATTACACACTTAATCTCTGGTTGAAGTCTCACATTAGGGAAAATATGGGGCTTGCTTGGGTTTGATTGCAAAGTGACTAAATTTTAAATGAATATATCAAAATTTAGAGAAGATTGCTAAGGTGTATCTCAAAAGAACTTTATAGCATGTATTTTCTTCTCTAAATAGAGTATGTTATAACTGAAAAGTATAAGTGACTTCTTTGTTAAAATGGACCCTTCAAGAAAATTACTTTTTCTAGGATGACAGTGTTGGGCCCAGATAGTTCACTCCCAGTATGCCAGCCAGCATCATGGAAATTTTAATGCAAATTCAGGCCATAGTTACAGACTTTTGGAATTTCTTACAGATTAAAAAAATTGTTAATGTGAACTCTGGGAATAATGAGGACTTTCTCCATGTTTACTATTGAGTGCTCTGTCTATCAAAGTATTCATCTTGTGGAATTATGCTCTTATCTCAAAAATGACACCTCTGCTCAAAATAATTACAGAATTTGTCTTCTGGAATTTTCTTCAGAGGCTACAGCACATTTTCTTGAATCTTTACATTAATGACTGATCTTTATTCCTTGAGCAAAATTTGATTTCTTTAGTAGCAACCAAAATCATTTAGAGTAAAGTCTAATGAATAAAGAGTGGAGTCAGACTTAATAAAACCGCAGTGGTAAAAAATGAAATGTGACCAAAAAAGAAATTAGGCTGATTTTTCTTGGTAAAGATAAGAGAACTAACAGATAATCTAAAAATTATTTTTTTTTTAAAACTGAGAAAGCTTTTCTTGAAATAAACCTCCTATGAATTTTTTCTTTTTTTAGAATAGGGGTTTTTTTATTATTATTAATCTTATTCCTATTGTTCAAATACATTTGTCTCCATTTTCCTGCCACCACTTTGGCTTTGTCCATGGGTTCTTTATACATGTTCCTTGATGATCCTTCCCCTTTTTGCTCCTGTTATGCTCCTACCACCTCCCCTCTGGTTACTGTCAGTTTGTTCTTTATTTCAATGTCGTCAAACCTCATATGAAATTTTAAGCAAATTAAACCAATAAAAGCAGAACTGTTCTGGTTAAGGTGATACAGAACCTGTGCCCCTCCTCTCAGATCTTCCCACATTCCTTAGATGTACATGGCTCTACGGTTATTCCCTACCCCATGGTCCATGTCTGTGGGTCATTCGTACCTGTTCCTTGACTAGTCCCTTCCAGTTCTCTCCACCCTTTACCCCTGCCACCTCCCTTCTGGTCACTGTCAGTCTGTTCCTTGTTTCCATCCCTCTGGTTCTACCTTGCTCGTTAGTTTATTTTGTTCATTAGGTTTCTCTTATAGGTGAGATCATATGGTATTTGTCTTTCACTAACTGGCTTATTTCACTTAGCATAATACTATCCAGTTCCATCCATGCTGTTGCAAAAGATAGGAGTTCCTTCTTTCTTTCTGCTGCATAGATTCCATTGTATAAATGAACCACTGTTTTTTGATCCACTCATCTACTGATGGGCACTTAGGCTGTTTCCAGCATTTGGCTATTGTAAATAGCACTGCTATGTAAGAGAACATAGCAGTGCATAAGTTCTCTTGAAGTGGTGTTTTGGGATTCTTGGGGTATATTCCTAGCAGTGGAATCACTGGGTCAAAAGACAGTTCCATCTTTAATTTTTTTGAGGAAATTCCATACTGCTTTCCATAGTGGCTGTACCAGTCTGCATTCCCACCAAAAGTGCGCTAGGGTTCCCTTTTCTCCACATCCTCACCAGAACTTTTTTGTTGATTTATTAATGATAGCTATTCTGACAGATGTGAGATGCTATATCATTGTGGTTTTAATTTGTATCTCTCTGATAGCTATTGATGTTGAGCATCTTTTCAGATGTCCATGGGCCATCTGTATGTCTTCCTTGGAGAAGCGCCTATTTGGGTTTTTTGGCTATTTTTTTAAAATTGGATTTTTTTTGTCCCTGGTGTTGAGTCGTATGAATTCTTTATGTATGAATATTTTGGAGATTAAACCCTTGCCTGTTTCATTGGCAAATACGTTCTACCATATGGTTGGCTCCTTTTTCATTTTGATGATGATTTCTTTAGCTGTGCAGAAGCTTTTTAATTTGATGTAGTCTCATTTGTTTATTCTTTCCTTTATTTCCCTTGCCTTATCAGATATATTGGAAAAATATTGCTATATGAGATCTGAAATTGTATTACCTATTTTTTCCACTAGGATTTTTATGGTATCATGACTTATATTTAAGTCTTTTACCCATTTGGAGTTTATTCTGATGTATGGTGTAAGCTGGTGGTCTAGTTTCTTTCTTTTTTTTTTTTTTTACATGTACCAGTCCAGCTCTCCCAACATCATTTATAGAAGGGACTATTTTTACTCTATTTCTCCCTTGTCCCCTTTGTCAAATATTAATTGACCATAGAGACATGGGTTCATTCTGGGCTCTTTATTCTGTTCCATTGATCTATGTGTCTGTTCTTATGCCAGTACTAGACTGTTTTGATTACAGTGGCCTTGTAGTATAGTTTGATACCAGGTATTGTGATCCCTTCAATTTTCTTCTTTTTCCTCAAGATTGATTGGGCTATTTGGGTGCTTTTTTTTGGTTCCATATAAATTTTTGGAGTATTCATTCTAGGTCAGTGAAATATGCCATTGGTATTTTAATGGGATTGTGTTGAGTCTCTAGATTGCTTTGGGTACTATAGACATTTTAATGATGTTAATTCTTCCAGTCCATTAACAGGGTATATGCTTTCATTTATTTGTATTTTCCTCAGTTTCTTTCTTCAGTGTTGTATCCTTTTCTGAGTATAGGTCTTTTACATCCTTGGTTTGGTTTATTCCTAGGTACTTTATTTTCTTGTTGCTGTAGTAAATGGGATTCCCCACCCTCTAGTTTTTCTTTCTGATATTTCATTGTTGGTGTACAAAAATGCTATCACTTTCTGTTTGACTTTGTATCCTGCTACTGTGCCAAATTCACTTATTAGATTGAGTAGTTTTTTGGCGGAGCCCATAGGGTTTTCTATGTGCACCATCATGTTGTCTGCAAATAATGATCGTTTTACTTCCTCCTTTCCAATTTGGATGCCTTTTATTTCTTTTTCTTGTCTGACTGCTGTGGCTAGAACTATTCCTTTCTGTTGAGTAGAAGTGGTGAAAGCAGATACTCTTGTCTTGTTCCTGATCTTAGTGGGAAAGTTTTAGTTTTTGCCCGTTGAGTATGATGTTGGCTGTAGGTTTCTCACATATGGCCTTTATTATGTTGAGGTGTGCTCCCTCTAGTCCCACTTTGCTGAGTGTTTTTATCATAAATTGATGCTGGATTTTATCAAATACTTTTTCAGCATCTATTTATATGATCATGTGGATTTTGTCCTTCATTTTGTTTATGTGGTGGTGTATTACATTTATCAATTTGTGAACATTGTACCATCCTTGCATCCCTGGGATAAATCCCACTTGATCATGGTGAATGAAGTATTGCTGGATCTGGATTTTCAATATTTTTTTAGGATTTTAGCATCTATGTTCATCAGAGATATTGGACTACAATTTTCTTTGTTGTGTCTTTATCTGGTTTTGGAATTATGATAATACTGGCCTCCTAACAAGAGTTTTGGACACTTCCTCCTTCTTGAATTTTTTGGAATAGATTGAGAATAATAGGAGTTAGTTCTTCTTTTGAATGTTTGGTAAAATTCATTTGTGAAACTTTCTGGTTGAGGGCTTTTGTGTGCCTGAAGTTTTTTGATTACTGTTTTGATGTTGCTAGTTGTTATTGGTCTTTTTATGCTTTATGTTTCTTCTTTATTCTGTTCTGGAAGATTGCATGTTTCTAGAAACTTATCCATTTCATCCAGGTTGTCCAATCTCTTGGCACATAGGTGAACTATATAGAGTGGTTGCCTCAATTTTGTTCTGGGGGTTCCTCCTTTCTTTTAGATTGGGGGTTGTTTCTTTGTATCCCCATTTTATATAACTCTCCTTGTTTTTTTGTCCTTGTTAGATTTATCTGCTTTGACTCCCTGTTTTCGTGGGGTGGCCTCATGTGGTAAGAATCCTGTGGGATTCAGTGGTGCATTCTCCTTGAACTCCTGAGCTGGATGCTCTAGGAATGCCCTTTATGCTGTTTATGTGGGCTCTCTTGTTGTAATTGGGTTTTGGTTGTTGTTGGCTCATTCATTGGTAGTTTCTCCCCTCCAGCTGGCTGACCTGAGAGTCACAACCTCCATCATGTTTTCTATGGTGTTGTACAGGAGCTTCCAGAACAAAACAACCCAGCAAACAAAACCCACCCAAGCAAAACACCACTCCCAACTACTACCACAATATCAATAACGAATAAGCTAAGATTATTAAAGGTGGAAAGAGAATAAAAATATATGAAACGAAAAAAGAATATGAGATGACTAAAGGAAAAAATGCTTTTGAGCATTTTGAAATAATAAGAGTAGGAAATAGAAACAAGGGGAAGAAAAAGAGAAAATAAAATTTACAATGTAAATAAAATAGGGCTGGAAAAGGGCAAAATGGAATAAGAAAAGGGAAATATACAAAATGAGGTTTTGAGAAAAAAATAGTGAAAAAACAGGAACCCAGGTGAAGAATAACAACCACCACAGTGATATTCATGACAAATGAGCAAAGATTAGTAAAGGTGGAAAGAGAATAATAATATTATAAGAAAGAGAACAGAAAGAAAAGAAAAAAGGGTTGTGAGATGTCAAAAGGAAAGAAAAATGAACTTGAGAGATAGAAGGAGGAGAAATAATAAGCATAAGGGTTAGAAACCAGGCTAAGAAAGGGAGAAAATAGAATTTAAAATGAAAGTAAGATAGCACAGGGGGAAGGTGAAATGGAGTAGGATGGGGAACAGTACAATATGAAATTTAAAATAAAAAAATAGTGAGTTAGGGATAAAATTGAAGAAATACAACAACAAACCAAGTATCGTTAACAACCAAGCAAATATTAGTAAAGTTGCAACAACAATAAGGATATTATAAAAAAGGGGAAAAAATGTGAGATGACTAATGGAAAGAAAGATGGTTTTGAGAGGATGGAGGGAGGAGAAATAGTAAGAGTAAGGATTAGGAGCAAGGCATAGAGAGGGAAAAAATAAAATTGAAAACAAAAATAAGAAAGAGAAGGTAAAGGCAAAAGGGAGTAAGAAAAGGGAAGAGTAAAATATGAGATTGGAATTAAAACTAAAATTAAAATAAAGTAAAAATTAAAAATCATGAAATAATAGGAAGAAAATTGAAGACAAAGAAACAATGTTAAAAAGCTATGCAAAAGAATAAGTAATGCAAATAATGAAAAAGAACAAGGTGAACTCACCTCGGCAGAGTTTAGTGTTTGTTTGCCTACTCTCTTCTCCTTTAGGATCCATCCCTGATGTCAGCTGGTGTCCTTGCCTAGCTTTAGGCAGCCTGTCCAAGGCTATAAGTGATTCACAGTCTGTGGCTGTCTCCTTCACGCTTTGCTGGTCCTTGGTGTTCTGCCCTCCTGGCTTTTTATCAGCACAAGGCCCAGGGGCAGTCCGTCTAACACCCAACACAAATACCACCTCCGCCTGCCTCCAGGGTTCTCTGGTGCCATCAGGAGGGTGGGATCTGTGGCTCACCCTGTGGGAGGGGCTGTTCAGCCTTCAGGGAAGATGGTGGGTGTGTTCCCCTGCCCCACGCCACATATCTTGGTCTGGTTCAGATTATTTCCAATAATGTATAGTTTCTGATGAATTAGCTGTCTGTTTCATGTGAGGGGCCAATCTGTGTAAAAGGGTCAGCTCTTTCCTGCGTGGCCGCTCTGTGTGAGAGCCAAGGTTGAGTGGGGCCCTGAATACCTCTTGCTGTGCCAATTTCTAATCTCTCTGCTCTGCTGTTGTCAGTGGAATAAGGCCTGAGGAGGAGCCAGCATAGTGTCTGATAAAAGTTCATAAAGGGCTCCTTTGGAAATTCCCTTTCTTTCCCCTGTGGACATATACCCAGAAAGAGGTTCTTGAGCTTGGCTTTGCTGTTCTGCAGAGTTTGTAATCCTGCAGGTGAGGAAGGGGCCCACCTGCTCCTTCCCAGAGGGTTATACTCTGCAGTGTGGGTGGCCCTGCCTGGCTGCAAAGACTCTCAGATGCTTAGCTGTTGTCATCCAGCCCCTAACTCACTGCTCTCTCAGGAGGGTCAGACCCAAATCCTCTGTTGTGTGTGCAGCCCCCCTGTTCACCAGCTGGGCTTGGGGTGGGGGGAGCGCCCTTTAATCCTTTTGCTGCGCAGCATTCTACTCTCTCTGACCAGCTAGATCCAGCGGGCATGAACTGTGTTTTCCATCTGGCTCTGTGCTGGCAGGGCCTCTGTGGGGTCCCTGCCCAGCCATGCCTCTGCTCCTCTCTTTTGAAAAAGTCCCTGTATGCCACCCACACCGCAGCACCAGGCACTGCCTGACTCTCTGCACCCTCCACCTCCCCAAAATGCAAAGACTCTTTCTCGGTCAGGACTGGCCACAACCTGCTTGTGCCCCAACAGTTTTAAGAGATAGAATCTCTGTCTTAAACGTTCCTGGTTGACATACTGCTTGCTGTGTGTGTGCAATCTGAGTGTCCCAGACTCTGTGTATCCTCCCAAGTCTCTCCCAGATAAGGATGGGTGTTTCCTGTGTGGGACCAGCCCTCCCCCACCCCCACTTTGGGAGGGGCAGGAGCTGTGAAACTGTGTTTTATCTCCTCTGTGCTCTCCTCTGCTGCAGGCACCTCATGCAGGGTATTTCCCCTCCAACTTACAAAACCTCTTACTGGATGGTGCAAAACTTCCTCTGTACTCCTTTGTTGCAAAAATTCATATCAGCTATGCTTCCGTTGATTGTTCAGGTCACTCGTCAGATGATCAGCTGAAAATCCGTGCTGGGGGCATGAGCAAGTGGGCTCAGCTTCCACCTATTTGGCAGCCATTTTCTCTTTATTTATTTTTAAACCTCACCCATGGATATGTTCACTGATTTTTAGAGGGAGAGGAAGGGAGAGAAAAATAGAGAGAGACACATCGATTGGTTTTCTCCTATACGTGCCCGGACCAGGGACTGAACTCACAACCTAGCTGTGCCCTGACTGGGAATGAAACCCACAACCTTTTGGTACATAGGATGATGCTCCAACCAACTGAGCCACCCAGCCAGGGCCCTATATATCACTTTATACTTTTCAAATTTTGTACCATGGACATGTATCATCGATTTGTAAAAGTTAAATTAAAATTCAGATCAAAGTAAAAAACTTAGAAACACACATTTGAAATAACTTAAAGAAATATGGATAAATAATTTAATAAAATATATTACTCCCAAATAATAAACAACAAATGAGATACCACAAATCTGAGGTTTTGAATAACCTACATGGATTTAGGAGTGAAAGAGATGAATCTTACCATCCTGTATAGATGAAATTTTCACTGTAGTATATTTCTTCCCAACCAAAACCCCCAGGGAAATCAGTTGAGTACCTTACACTGTAATTTTAATGTTTCATTTCCTCATGTAAAAACACCCTGGGAGTTTTGTTGCAAAAAAAAAAAGAGAGAGATTCCTTGGGATTTTAAACCAGCATGGTTTAGAGAAGTCCTAACTTCAAAGTTAGATTCCTTATGTACCTACCCATGGGTAGCATCTTTCAAAATGAAATGATTAGAATTCAGTGGCAGCCACACCTGGGATGTGTTGTTGGTATAGGCAGGAAATGTAGTCTGACACTCAGTGATACAAAACAGTTCCAGACAACATTGTCAACTGAGTGTGTCCTTGATCAACCTGAAATTATTTTAATGTCAAATCTAATATGTACATACCCTGAGACGATGCTTAGAATGATTTCCTAAAAAGATCAAGGGGCACTTCCAGTTAAGATGGAGGTATAGGTAAACACGTTTTGCCTCCTCATGCAACCACAGAAAGAATTACAACAAGATCTCAACACTAATAACTCCCAGAAACATCAGAAAATTGAGCTGTATGGAAGTCTGACAACCAAGGATTTAAAGAAGACACATTCATCCAGATGGGTAGGAGGGGCAGAGTTGCAGAGTTGCAGACTTGTGGAGAGGCAGTGTAGCTTGGAAAGGCAGCGGTAGCAGAGACAGAACAGACAGGAGGGATGCCTTGGGATCCTGCCATCCCAGACTTAGGCCAGACCACACAGTCCAGGGTTCCAGCACTGGGAAGATAGATCCCAGTTACTTCTGGCAGGAAAAACCAGTGGGGGTTGGGGCGGCAGAAGAAACTGCCAGATTTTTGCTGCCTAAAGGGCCAGCATGTTCTTAGAATGTAAAAAGCTCCACCCACGCCAAGATTCACCATGGGTGCAACAGCTGGAAGGGCGCCAATCACACACGGGAAGGGGGTGAAGTGACTAGAAACGGGTTAAGCACCTGGCAAACAGCCAGAAGTCAAGCAGGGGCATTGTCCTCTCTCCAATCCCTCCCCACATAGCCACAAAGCACTGAACCTGGTTGCCCTGCCCTGACAATTACCTAATGCTCTGCCCCACACAATTTACAGATGCTTTTTCTACATAGGCCTCGCTACTAAGACATGGAGTCAAAGCAGCTCTGCCTAATAAACAGAAACAAACACAAGGAGGCTGCTAAATTGAGAAGACAAAGAAATATGGCCCAAATGAAAGAACAGAACAAAATCCTCCAAAAAGAATTAAGTGAAATGGAGATAGCCAACCTATCAGATACAGAGTTGAAAACACTGGTGATTGGGATGCTCAGAGAACTCCTTGAGTATGGCCGAAAATAAAGGAAGAAATGACTGTTATACCAAGTGAAATAAAGAAAATCCACAGGAAACCAACAGAGAAGGGAAGGAGCCAGGATTCAGACCAATGATTTGGAACATAAGGAAAAGATAAACATTCAACCAGAACAAAAAGAAGAAACAAGAATTCAAAAAAATGTAGATAAGCTTAGGAACCTCTGGGACAGTTCCAAACGTGCCAACATCTGAATCTTAAGGATGCCAGAAGGAGAAGAGGAAGAGAAAGAAATTGAAAACTTTTTTGAAAAAATAATGAAAGAAAATTTCCTAATTTGACAAAGGAAATAGACATACAAGTCCAGGAAGCACAGGGAGCCCCAAACAAGTTGGACCCAAAGAAGACCACACCAAGACACATCATAATGAAAGTGCCAAAGATTAAAGATGAAGAGAGAATCTTAAAAGCAGCAAGAGAAAAGGAGTTCCCATATCACTATTGACAGATTTCTTAAGGGAAACTTTGCAGGCAAGAAGGGACTGGCTAGAAGTATTCAAAGTGATGAAAAGCAAGGACATACATCCTAGATTACTCTATCCAGCAAAGCTATCATTTAGAATGGAAGGGCAGATAAAGTATTTCCCAAATAAGGTAAAGCTAAAGGAGTTCAGCATCACGAAGCCATTATTACAGGAAATGTCAAAGGGACTTATTAAAGAAAAAGAAGAAGGTCAAAACGATGAACATTAAAAAGGCAACAAATTCACAGCTACCAACAACTGAATCTTAAAAAAAAAAAAAAGAACACCAAAAAACCCAAATCCTAAGCAAACAACCAGAATAGGAATAAAATTATGGATATGGAGGTCATTTGGAGGGTTATCAGCTGGGAGGTGGGAGGGGGAAGAGGGAGAATAGGGAAGAAGGTGCAGGGATTAAGAAGCATGATTGGTAGGAACAAAATAGATAGAGGGAAGTTAAGAATAGCATGGAAAATGGAGAAGCCAAGAACTTACAGCATGACCCATGGACAAGAACTAAGGGGGAGATTGCTGGAAGAAAGCGGGGTTACCAGGCTGAGGAGAGCAAAGGGGGAAAAATTGAGACAACTGTAATAGCATAATCAATAAAATATACTTCCAAAAAACAGATCGGGGGAAGGGAGTGCCCTCTCCTTCCCCTTTCCCCTGGTGCTGAGTGGGATAAGTGCTCTACCTGCCCACTGCCACAAACCTCTCCATTCCCCACTCCAGAAAACCTCCATGATCTTGATTTGGAGAAGAGAGGTGCAGTGAACTTGCATCATCCTTATTGTTGCAGTTGTTGTCCCTCAATTCTTAGCTGTTAGGTCAATTTACATGGTGGTGTTTAAGGGCCCTGCACTAAAATAGCAACTCCGCTGCTTGTCATTCCATAATTCTAGCCTACTTTGGTCCTGATAACTATTCTGATGTTGTATTTTCCCCTTCCTAGGAGGGATCAGATCTGGAATTCTAATCACCTCAGTTAAGAAGAAACCTCAGAAAGACTTGTGGACATCCAGCAAAAAGCAAGAATGTAGGAGGAGATGGGGAAGAGGCCAAAGACCCACTTTGCTGCCTCGACCATTTAATGAGAAAGGTCCTGGCCAAGCACTGAAAAATCATTTCTATACCAGTCAGCTTTGGCTCAGGTGCTAGAGAGGACCTGATGTGACAGTTGGCCCATTTCTGAAGTGTGTGGCAACCTCTAGGGCTCAGTACATTCTTCTTGATTAACTCTGTTCTTAACTAATTGACCCTCCTTAAAAATGGCCATAATTAATTTTCAAGTTCTGGAGGGAAATTGAAATAGAGAGTCCTATTTCCAGTGAGAGTCAACACTTGAATTTTCAGAGGCTCACTTCATCTTCCACTCTTTACTAAGTTTTGCTCAGTTCATTAGCAAATCTTGGAGGAAATGAAATAAGGGGGGAACAGAAGAAGATTGCCTTTGTCAAAACAGTTCTGGTAAAGAATTTTGTCAGCAAGTATTTATAACTGCTGGTTTATAAAAGGCTTGAGATTAACTCTGGATTTAATTTATCTAAGCTATATATTTCCCAGTCCCCAGTAAGTGACCAAGAATTGATTCTGGGTGGTGACAAACCTGATTATCATCACATTTGAGTGCCCCTTGGGGTTAGGCAAAGCATCTAATACCAAAGTACAAAACAGGTTTCTGCCCTGCTGCTCGCTATGGCTGGCTATGGACACACACACTGAATGGGAAAGATGTTACAGAGTGGGCCAACTGCCTGACGTATTGTGCCAACTGTCTGACATATTGCGCCCTGCTCTCTGAGGTTGCTGAGTCTCGTCTGCACTGTGTGAAAGGTCACTAGTTCAAATGGAAATTACCCCATTCAATTCAAGTGTAGAAATACTTTCTTGTAGTCACACCAGTGTTTGTGAAGGGTCAACAATGATGCCTGGTTTGTCAGTGGTGGCCAATACTTTCAAGGACAGTGGTGGAGACACTGAGCCAATTTGGAGGCAGACAGGACCAGCTGCTGACAAAAGGCCCCTTGGTAAGGTACATGGTCCCCGTAGACAGCTTAATTACCATAAGCTAACTATGAATTCTTCTCTTCCTCATATCAGGGCACACTTATATCCTTGCCACTAGGTTATAATGGCATTCAAATTAGTATTTTCGAGAATCAGTGAGGATCAGCCTAGAAGAGCTGCCCTGCAATTCAGGTCCCCCAAGGGTGCTTTCCTCCTAATGTCCCCGTTTCCTGGGTCGTTATTGCAGCCTCGTCCTTTCCACCTTCTGACTTCTCTTTCTTCTTTCCAAAAATCTATTCCAGTGTGACAACTTCCGTTTTCTTAAAATCCTCAGGCAATGCATACTTTTTCTTCAGTAAATCTTGTCTAGTACTAGAGTCCTTAATGGAATGTTGCCGTTCTTCATCTTCACAGCTTGGCCTGACCTCCTTTCATCTGTGCCCAAGGCTCCTTCTTACACTCTGGGCTTTTATTTGCCATCTCCAAATGTAGGTGGTGTAATTTTCCTTGACTTACTTCTTCTAACCTGGATAGCTTTCCAATCAGCAAGCTTGAGTGCTCTTTAGAATTCCACTTCTAGATCTCCTTCAGGAAGGTCCTAGAAACCCATGTGGCACCAAATATTGCCTGTTCTGTGCATGTTTTTGCCTTGTTAAATCATACTCAGGAGTGAGGAGCTGTACTTTTAATGCATTTTACCTCTTCAAACATGGCACATTTCTTGAGCTCACTTTGACAATCATAATGAGCCTAGATGGAAGGCAATGTGGGTTTGTGGAGCTTTCAAGTAAAGAAGAATGCTGGTTTTTTGTATGCACAGACAGAACAGAATGAAATTGAAGTGGCTATATAGACATTTTAGTCCCATTAGAAGTCTTGCTCCATTACTCAACAACTTCAGGCAGTCAAATATCAAGTTTGAGAAAGGCAGACATATGCTTCACATGACAAAATTCCTTTTGTCATGTGAAGCACATGTCCACTTTCTGCAGCAGCTCTGTTTCAACTAATTTGTTGCATGTTCTTTCCTTTGGAAAGGTATGCAGATAAACACAAAAGCCCGGAGTTTTCCAAGGCTGCAAAGATTAGGACTGTATGAGGGAAGATACAAGGAAGAGCTGATATTTACACTAGAGCTTCACATCCCCAAATAAAGCCGTAGACAGACATGTGTTATATTCCAGTGTATGTGTGCCCGCGCGCGCCCACACACAGGCAAATTGTGACTCGTGACTCCAAAGTAATGCAGCAGATTGTCAGATGTGGTTTTTGGAATCTTTCTTATTACAGGAATACCTCAACCTGTACATATGTGACTCCCATGCGTATGTAAGATACATGTGTCCCTACACATAGCTCACAATGTAAAACCCAAAGTGTTAACATTAGAGATGCTGCAGTGCAATGATGGAAAAGTAAGCTTTGAGGTCTGTGTTATATATGTTTATATCAAGATTTTGAATCCAGAGAGAGACCTGCTGTTTCCATAGTCATTGCCATTCTAGGCACTGCTTCTCTGGAAATTCTACCTTCCCTGAGAGATGGTGGCGGGGAGGGGGGGCTCATGAATAGGCAATGAGATGCTTCCTCTCCCTCCAAGCTGTGGGATGCGAGATACTGCTCCCCTCTTGGAATTTTCTCTACTTTTAGAAAACGTGTGCTTAACCTGTAAATGTAGTTTCTAGGGCCGGTAAGAATATTTTTGTTTTGAAAAACAATCACGTTCTTCCCCACAGCGTGAGGCCCTCGGGTGAGGAGGGAGGAGCCCTTCCCATCCGGAATCCCGGGCTGTGTGAGGCAGCGCCTGCCTCGGAATCCTTCTTCATCAACACTGCGCTGCGCAGCCGGCTCCACGTAGTAAACAGAATTGTCATCTCATTAAAAGGAAAAGGAAAACAAACGGAGGCGCATTTGCTTTCCACAATTTTCACACTGCTGTGGGGAGGCTGTGACCCGCAGGGGATGGAAGTCTGCCCTGGCCCCCTGGTCACCCCTCTCACCAGCTGGGGCACCTCGGATGAGCTGCTTAACCTCTCTGTGCCTCGGTTTCTTCCTCTGTATAGTGAACCGTATATGATTGTTGGGCAGATTCAATAAAGTATTCGATAAAAAATTCTTAGACTACTACCTGATGGCATTAAGCTCTCAGTACTGCCGCTGCTGTTATAGAAGGCAACTTTAATGGGAAGAGAGTCCTCCACCCACAGATTCTAATGTAGATTTAAATGCAGTGCTTTTTCTCCATATCTTGGCCTGATCTCCATTTGATAGCCAGTGCTAGTTTTGTTTTTGTTGTTTTTTCTCTCAGAATTGAGTCAATAAAATTTAATTTAAGAATGTCAGACCTTTTTTGCCTTGCTTAAAACCCTTGGCCAGCATCTATAGGAAAACTCCAGACTTCTCAGCAAGACATCAAAAGCTGTTTGCAATCTGGCTGCCAATTACTTCTTTGTTGTCACCCCACCAGGCCCCTTTCTGTGGGTATTTTGTGCTGCAGCAATTCTGAACGGGCCAGGGTTCTGCTCTAGGACTGCATTATTTCATGTCTCTGGGCCTTTGCAAATGCTCCTCTTTCTGCTTGGACTGCTGTCCCGCCTTCGCTTTCTGGGTCGATACTGTCTGACTTTACCTATCACAAGTCTTCTCACACTCATGTCCCCTCAGATTAAATTATTGCCTCCATCTGTGTCTTGGTCATATTTTTAGTTTTGTACTTATTACCTGTCATTGCAATGCATTTATTTATTAGTTTGTTTCTCCCAGTCGACTATGATTTTCTTGAGGCAAGGACGAGGTCTTATTCATGTCTATATTTCAGCACTGCACAAACAGCACAGGCTCAATGACTCAAAAAAAAATTTGTTTCACTCTTAAATTGAAATAGGGAGTAAATATTTATATTATTAAAGCAGACACTGCTGAGTTTTTTGTTTTAATTTTTGTTGTTCTTTTTCTTTACAAAGAAGCCAGCTATTATAGTTAAAATATTTTGTAGCACAAGGCATATTTATATGAAGAATATCCGAAGCAACACCAAGACTGGGATCAAAGGATTAATTTTGTTCGCTTCAATGAGTATTGCCGTAAGTGCTGTGGGAAATAATAAAGAACGAATAAGATACATTCTCTTTCCTCAAGGAGCTTTCCATTTGGTGGGGAATAATGCAAACAGAGTAGAAGTAGAGCAAAATTCATGCCGCTAGAGGTGAACTAAAAAGAGTTCTGGAGGTTTGAAGGAAGAATCAGCCAAATGCAATTGGAGATTAGGAAGGGGTATTATAATGGAAGTGGCAATGTTAGAGATTAGCCTTGTTGTGTAGCTGGGGTGTACTGGGCAGAGATGGGCAGGAAAAGCATCCCAGGCAGGACATAGTGTGTGAAAACACCTAGAGGGAACTAGTGGGATATCTACTTGGAGATGAGCAACCATCTCCCTGGCTTTATTTTATGCTCAATGTGAGGGGATGATGGAAGAAAAGGATAAAAAAATTTGTGTACACTTGAGAAAGGGTCTTGAGTACCAGAATACGGATATTTAAGTTAATTTGTTAGGCATTGGGGAGTAATCAATATTTTTGATCAGGAAAGTGATATAAATAGAAGAATGCTTGAAAAATTCTGATTGTTGGTGTACATGTATATGAACTGTACCATGGGAGAACTTACCCATGGGGATAGGAGATAAGAGACCTTTCAAGCATGTAAATGGGAGGTGCTGGTAGTGGGATGTAGTATCTGAGGAACCTTGCAGAATCAAAGCAAAGAGGACATGGTAGTTGTTTAATGTGCGGATGAGTGAGAAGAGAAAGTGCCATGTGTTGCTCAGGTTTAAAGTCTGGGTTTGAAGGGAAATAGTGGTACTGTTAAGAGAATTTGATAAATCATGCAGAGGAAGTTACATTGTTAGGACACTTGTGAGTTTGGTGAGGTCTTGTCAAGTTCAAAGATCTCCAGAGTGGTCTAAAACTCAAGAGAGAGGTCAGGGTGAGGGCTGTGCCTGTCTAACAGTTGCTGGCATCAGGGAATAGATGTTGTACTGAGGAAAGACAGGTAAAGAGAGAAGAAAACCAAGTATAGAACCATAGAGAATTGCCTGCATTTAAGGAACTAAAGGAAAAAGAAGAGCTGATGAAGGAGAGCAATGGTAATAATAGAACCAGGACAGACAGCGTAATATCGGGGAATTCAAGGAAGAGTTTTCCAAAAGGAGGTAATCATTCTAAAGGAGAACTAAAATTAATTTACCTCTTGACACAGAATTTAGACATTTACCTGGGTTTCCATAGCTCTTTGGTACAGGAGCTACATTGCAATTATTTGTGTATGTGTCTGTCTCCGCTTCCTGAATGGAAGCTCCTCCAAGGTGGAAACTTGTGTTATTTGTGTTTTTATAACTAACACTTAGCAGAGTACCTGGAATATAGCTAGGGATCAATAAATGTTTGTTGAATGGCTGAGCAAACAAACTTAGTAAACAAATAAAGCAGCAGATGAAGACACGGAAAAGCCCATTGTACTTGAGAAGAGTTATAGCTCCTGAAATAAAATAAGCGTCTGAATAATTTTCTGCTCTTGAGAAAGAAACAGTCTATGAAAGGGTGGTTCAAATATGAATACTTAAAATATTTCAAGTCTTCACTATGATGTGAAATTCATCATCCAAATTCTTATAGATTTAAACTTCATGATTTGTGAGGTGCTGCAGCGAAATTGTCTAGGAAATAAAGAGTTCTGTAACATTCCAGCTGCCTGAATTCAACTGGCCACATGATTAATGACACTGTGAGGCACATCCAGGGCCTTTCATTTCCCAAGCACTTTATAAACATTGAGTGATCTCACAATGCCCTTGTGAGATATTATCATGTTCATTTTCCATATGGTTAACTGAGCCAAGGAGGTTAAATGACTTGCTCAAAGGCCACACTGGAAGTCAATGACATCAAATGCTCAGAAGGAAGGGGCTCCCAGGTCCCACACCTCATAGTACGTTGCTGAACTGAATCCCACTCCTTACACTATTAAGTAGCCTGACTGACAGGCCAGTGCTGTAATAGATCATACTTTACAGCCGAGATAAGTGAGAATCAGCATGCTGTCTCGTGCAGGTTAGGGCTAGCTCCTAGAAAACTATGCACCATAAGACTATGTAATATAAGACGTGCCTGGAAAAGGAAGAGCAGAGCCAGGCATGGGTGAAATCTGTGGATTTCCAAAGACCTTTACGAAGACGGAAGTTGGAGAAAGCAGATGAAGAATCTTCATTGACAAGCATCTGAAATGTGAACATTAATGTCCTCTTAACTTACAAAGATTTTCATTCTTCTTTATCATTCAGTTTTGATTTTAATTGTCTTTTTGTACTTTTCTAGTCTGTATTTCTCAACCTCATGTTCCTTTGGTCTAAAAAAGCGCTAAAATATTGCCATACTGGCAAATCCTAGGCACATGGCCTTTAAGAAAACCAAAGGCTTCTGATGAATTGGTACACATAAGGTGAAATTTGACACTTTGTAATTGAGTAACTCCCTAGGTTAGGCTATATGTCTTTTATTTGCGATTACATATTAATAGGCAAGTCTTAAAACTTCTTTGTGCCTTAGTTTTCACCAAATGAAGATAATAGTACGGAGAAAGTGCTCTTGGTGCTTTGCGCATAGTCCCCTTGCCTCCCATATGGGAGCACACAGACCTAATGACTTCTGCTGCAAGAACCTGTGACGCTTTGCCTGTGGGCTTTCTCTGACTAGGAGCATGATTAACCTGGGCTGGAGCAGGTGTTAAGTTTTAAGAGTAAACCTCAGTCTAAGACTCATGGGAATTGGTGGAGCAAGACCTCAGCTTCCTCATGATTCAGTTGTGTTCTGTGCTGCCTCCCAGAGGTTCTCATCACAATTGCACCTCAGTAACCTGCAGTGCAGTAACTTACTTGGCAATATGTACCCATATTGACTTCCTGCCCTTCCCTATTTCACTTTGCTCCTGCTCGCCTATTAGAGCTTCTTTGGATCACCATCCAAACAAACAACTGACACCCAAATCCTTGTCTCAGAGTCTGCTTCCTGGCCAGCCCAACCTAAGGTTTATGGCTGGAAGAGTTATAAGGACATCAAAGGATAGTGAGGCTTTGAAGTCTGATAATAATCAATCACATGTACATAACGCTGTTTACGAAGCACTTTCATACTCGTTTTCTTATTAAATTCGTACAACATCCCCATTTCATGTTGAGGACATTGAAGCTCAATGGGGTTAATGTTCTGTCAGGAGCTAGGAAGTTGTGCCTCTGGCTTTTACTCCAAATTCCCACCTGCTTCCACCTCTTCACTGTGTCCTCAGGTACTGCTAGCCAAGGAGGTTTATAAAATGACATCTAATGCTTCTACAAAATCTAGATTCCATTAGCATAGTTAAATAGCTATTTAACCTCTACTTATTGCAGGGTCTGGCACAAACAACACCCCTTTTTACTACAAAATCATAAGCATGTAATTCTGTAACGTAACAATATCACACTCAAGCACATCATATGATATTTTAGGTGAAATGTTCAACTTAAAACTATAAATTATTACACCCATATCATTACCCTACCAACCACACTCAAGCAGGCCTTACTCCTGCCAGACCCTGTATCTTAAATTTTATTGAAATATGTTAACTAGATATACTCACATATCTACTTGGGAACTTGGATCAACATCATGTTTTAAAAACTAAACATTTAAGTTTTAATTTATCCTGATTCTCTTTAGAGAAATGTTAAATATTATCATAACCAGTTGTTCTTCAAACATATTTATAAATTTTTAATTTTTTAAAAAATGTTTAATCCTCCCCTGAGGAAATGTGTATTGATTTTAGAGGGAGAGGAAGGGAGAGCAAGAGAGAGAAACATTGGTGGAGAAACATCAATCGGTTGCTTCCTATATGTGCCCTAACTGGGGATCATACGCCAACCAACTGAACCACTCAGCCAGGACTGAATTTTTAAATAATTTATGTATTTTTTCAAATCATAGTTTTCTACAGTTGGAAGCAACCTTAAAGTTTAGAGATGCTGAAACCTCATCTATAGCTTCTCTGGCTATAGATGAAGAGGCTGGATGACCTTTGCTGTCATGTTTCTTACAATGAGGGGATCACTGTTACACAAGAGGGATCATTTCATTGTTAAAAAGTTCTGGTTGTTTAAAATTTCTTCTTTTATTGAGCAAAAATGGCTTTTTTTTTTCCTGTAATTCCTTCTCATTAATCTGACTGAGGCCTCTAGAGATAAACAGATCAAGTATAATCATGTATCTTGTCATGGGCCTCTTTCTACATTAAAATAATCTTCAAGTCCATCATCTTTTCCTGTACTAGCATTTGCCTGTGTAAAATTGCTCCAAGTAGGAGTGGCTGTGCTGGTTCCTGCAGCAAGGGTGTCTGGCACGCAGCCCAGGATGGCGTTAAAGGAGGCCTAACATAAAATCGCAAATTTACTTAAAACCTTTGTTTTGTTCATCAGTTTTTGTTAGTGTTTGTGTATTTAATGTGTGGCCCAAGACAACTCTTCTTCTTCCAGTGTAGCCCAGAGATGCCAAAAGGTTGGACACCCCTGTGCCTAATGCATAAATAGTTTTTTATTTTGCTGCAGTGGTTCTCTTTATGGGGAATATTTTCATTTCTCTATAGTGATCCCAACATTCATGACACCTGCTAGTGTACTGGCACATTCTTGTACAATTATCATTTCCTTTTTAACCATAAGTATGTTAGTTCACCCTTGCCTGTGAGTTTTTGCTTACTTGTTGTTAGGTGTCTTCTCTTAGTTCTTGTTAATATGCTCTCCTCTTTTGCTTTTAAAATTATATGTATTTATTGAACCTATATTTAGAGATTTGCCTTTTGTCTTTGAGGTTAGTCTTTCTGGGTCTTGCTGTTTCTCCTTTTTTTTTTTTTCCCTTCTTCTTCTTAAAGAAATCCTCTTAATGTTTCTTATACTAATCGTTTGGTAGTGATGAACACATTTAGTGTTTTGTTTCTCTTTTTTAAAGTTGCAGTTTGGGGGCATTGATTTGTTTACAGGACTCTTCTCCATATTTCTGCCCTGGATAGCCTACTTGAAGGCAGTTTGTAGCTTTGTCCCTCTTCCCCCATCTTCTCCTAGACTCCCACAGTCTTTTTTCTCTGGCATCTCCAGAATGCAGAGAACATGGATTTTAGAGTCTAGCAAATATGGGTTTTAATTCTACCAGTGTATTAGTCTCCTTGGGTGCTATAACAAATTACTACAAACTGAAT
This sequence comes from Pteronotus mesoamericanus, assembly GCF_021234165.1. NCBI lineage: Eukaryota > Metazoa > Chordata > Mammalia > Chiroptera > Mormoopidae > Pteronotus > Pteronotus mesoamericanus. The sequence continues at coordinate 46,405,205 of NW_026555085.1, forward strand.
GGCTTAAAACACAGAAATTTATTCCCTCACAGTTCTGTAGGTCAAGAGTTTAAAACCAGTGTATCAGCAGGGCCATACTCCCTCTGAAGGCTCTATGAGAGAATCTTTCCTTGCTTTTCTTGCTGTTGGGTACTGTTTGGCTTGTGGCTCCATTGCTCTCTGCTTTTTGCTCACATCACCTTCTCCTTTGTATGTGTGATGTCTAATTTTCCTCTGCCTCTCTTTTACATAGAAATTTGTGATGGCATTTAGGATGTAACCCGATAATCTACGATAATTTCATCTGAAGATCCGTAACCTAATCACACCTGGAAAGGCCATTTTTCCAAATAAGGTGACTTTCACAAGTTCCAGGGATTGGGACCTGATACGTTAGATGGCCATTCTCAGCTCATTAAAACCATCTTTATTACTATGTTTTTAAGCATGTATGAGCCTCAATTTTTCATCTATAACTTGGAACCAACAATGCCCACTTTTCAGCAATGTTTGGAGGTTTAAATGAGGTGATATATAAAAGGGCTCAGTATATAGTTGTTGCTCAATAAATTTTAATGATCTTTCCTCCCTTCAAGTGTATTGACCTTGTGTGTTGTTGGTATGTTATTCAGGAGCAGGCTTTTAATCTTTCCTAACTTTAGTTTTCTTAATCTTTATATTTGGAGATTAAGACACTTATTTTACAACATCTTTGGAAGGGTCAAATGAAATAATATATGTGAAAGTGCTTTGTCAACCAAAGACCTATAAAAATGTAGGTCACTACCATCTGCTGTTACTATTAGTTTGTGTTAAAGTTTTGGCCAAGTCTAAGTCCCAGATATTCTTCCAGGGAACTGCTCTTTAGTGAAAGATTTTTTTCCAGTCTCTATTTGTTTAATTGATTTTTTGAAACCAAATATAATATTTTTTATCCTGTTAAATTTAGTCTTGCTTGTCTTGGATCAGCATCCTATCAAATTTACTTTGAGTCTGTACATTTTTTTTTATGTGCAGATTGCATTTTTTATTAACAGAGGACCCTCCAAAGGCAAGTTCTTACCCATTCAATAATGTCAGCTCTTTTTAAATATTTTTGTTGTATTTTTTCCATTACAATTTCGCCCCCTTCTATCCCTCTCCTCCACCCCCTGTCACCACAGTGTCGCCCATGTCCACGAGCCCTTCTGCCTTCTTGCTTAATCCCTCTACCCCCAACCTGCCCCCACACTGGACAGCTGTCAGCCTGCTCTCTATCTATGAGTCTGTCTCTTCTGCTTGTTAGTTCAATTTTTTCATTAGATTCCACATATGAGTGAAATCATCCAGTATTTGTCTTTCTTTGACTGGCTTATTTCATTTAGCATAATGTTCTCCAGGTCCATCCATGCTACCACAAAGGGTAAAATTTTCTTCTTTTTTACGGGCCAAGTATCAATAGTATTTCATTGCGTAAATGTCCCATAGTTGTTTTATCCATTCACCTACTGATGGATGCTTGAGCTGCTTCCATATCTTGGCAATTGTAAATAATGCTGCAATGAATGTAAGGGTGCTTATGTTCTTTTGAATTAGTGTTTTGGGTTTCTTTGAATATATTCCCAGAAATGGGATTGCTGGGTCAAAAGGAATATCCATTTTTAATTTTTTCAGTATCTCCATACTGCTTTCCACAGTGGCTAAACCAATCTACATTCCCACCAACACTGCAAAAGGGTTCCCCTTTCTCCACATCCTCACCAGAACTTGTTTGTTGATTTATTGATGATAGTCATTCTGAAAGGTGTTAGGTGATATCTAAGTGTGGTTTTAATTTGCATTTCTCTGATGATTAGCGACGTTAAGCATCTTATCATGTGTCTACTGGCCATCCATATGTCCTCTTTAGAGAAGCATCTATACAGGTCTTTTGCCTGTTTTTAAATTGGATTGTTTGTGGGTTTATGATGTTGAGTTTTTTAAGTTCTTTATAAATTTTGGATACTAACTCCTTATCAAATGTATCAGTGAATATGCTTTCCCATTCCATGGGTTGTCGTTTTATTTATCTTTTTAATGGTTTCCTTTGCTGTACAAAAACTTTTAGTTTGATGTAGTCCCATGTGCTTATTTTTTCTTTTGTTTCCCTTGCCTGGGAAGATATATCAGATGAAATATTGTGAGTCTGTATTTGAAAGTTATTTATCGGTTAGGTTATCGCTTAACGATTTGGGGCGCCTGCTCTCGGGCATGTGTTGGCTCACAGTGCCCCCAGCGTGCAGAGTCTGAGTTCCGCATTTCCCGCTGTCACCGTCCCCGCTTCCCCCCGACTTTCCTTACTATTAGAAATTCATAGAAACTCCTCAATTGTATCTCATTTTTGATTGAATATACATACTAGACTACCAACTACCCTCACGTCACCAGAATTTTCTAAGATTTGATGGCTTTATATAAAGGGCTTGAAATGAAAAACGAAACAACCTCCCTTCCCCATAGTATAAATATACATATCCAGGGACAAATCAATCAGAAATTGTCTTTCATTTTCCTAATGGAAGATAGAAAAGCATTTGTTACTGTTAGATGTATGTATTTTTAAAGAATTTATTATACTCCCCGCCCCCGCCCCCCCCAACATACACACACCCTTCATCATGTGCTTAATATATCAGGGGCCATAATATTTTAAAGTTTGTATTTGTTATAACATTTGATTTAAATAATGTTTGGGTACTTTCATTGCTCCTCAATGCCATCCTTTCACAATCATACACACAGAAAATATACACGCATGCATATACACAAGCAGAAGCCTTAATACAATGTCTTCAGTAATGATGAATTTATAACTCAGGAATGAACAGCTAAAGCTCCCATCACAGCTTGTCACATTTATATGGAAGAAGAACTACAGCGCTTCAGTCTGACCTGGGGGTCTGGAAGCATTAAAGTTTATTAGGCAAAGCTTTTATCATACTCTCATTTGCAGAGATATTTCCATCAGTGCAATACCAAAGTGTCCTCTGAATGTGAGCTTGTCAATCTTTGGTCTTTCAAATGTAGCATTTCACAATTTTGTTATCTGTTGTAGAACGTTACAGAGGCAAGAGTCTGATGAATATCTTTCAACTCCTATTAAGATCAAACTCAGGAGTCTGTACCTTGTCATCTGTCATATTCATGAAGAGCAATAGATCATCTCAGAAATTGTTGAGAATATGAAGACGATGGTAAGATAAAGGTTATTGTGCAGTAGTTGAATACGTAATAGAATCCATTGGGAATTTAAAGTAATGTGGCATTATAATATGCTCAATTTCCACTCTCTCCAAATGTAAATTGAAGTTGAGGATATAGTTGCAGAGTTGTACTCATTGCACTTGGAATTAATGTAAATATGCATGCAAATGAAAGGGAAATGAAAGATTTTTCCCTTCAGAAGAGATTATTTTTGCCCATCACTACATATCAGACCAAAAACCCAGGATACTGCTTCCCCAAACTTAATGCCATACTTTATCCCAGATAGCAACATGTTCATTTAACTTAATTTTGAAGATAAAAACTTCAATTAGCAATCCCAGTCAAAGTATTTTTTCAATCACAATATTTTTTGTAGGGTGGATTGACTAAATCATGTTCAGAAATATAAATAAAGAAGTAGAATAATAAAGCAAAAAATTAATCCCTCTGGGTCTTAGAATTGTTAATTTTGGAGCTTAAAAACAAGACAAAATGTAAACATCAAGTACTCCAAGAGTACAAAATTCTTACAGACATTAATAGCTAATATGGCTTTACTATTTAACTCTCTCTTGGACCAGCCTCATTCTCCTCCACAGAGCAGATGTGACTTTTAGGGGCCAGGAAATGACTAAACCATAATGTACCACCTTCTCCCTAAAAAACATTCCTCAACAGTTCTTAAAATTTTAGCTTTTACTTTTATATTTTACCTTTATGTTTTAAGTTGTGTCGTTTTACCTCTCCAAAATTTCATTAAAAATGGATCTACCCAGAAGTGTTAGCACTCATTGACCTAAGAGTTCTCAAAATTTAATATGCTGGAGAATCACAAGGGAAGTTGATGGTAGTACAAATCCTTGGGCACAGCCTCAGAGATTCTCAGTGGTGTGTCTGGGATGGGGCCCAGATATTTCCTTTATTAAGGAGCTATTCAGATAAATCTGATACCCAGACCACATTTTGAGAAACTTTGACCTTGAATATTTTACCAGGCTATAATCATAAGCATATTTTAGAAAGAGAAAGTAGAGAAATGAAGTAGGGATTGTATAGCAAGGAACAGGACATAGGAGGCAATACAGAGAGCTTGGTGGAGTGATGGGGGTGGGCATGGGGCTCATTTAGGAGCAAATAAGAAAACAGAGAGTAAAAAAAAGGAGTTAAATAATGACCAATTATTCAACAATATTTTTAAAAGTAAAGACTATACAAATCACAGATAGACATAAAATTTGAGTCCACAGGTTTATTAACTAGAAAGTTCCATCTGCACCCATGTTATTCCCCACCTCAACCTACAACCACCCATCCCCCACTGATGTCATTCACTGCATTTTGGCCTATTAGGTTCTAATTTTCCTTGTCCCTTGGAGAGTAAATTATGTGTGAGGGTGTTCTAAATATTGTGTTTATTATAATATCTAGTATCCAGCTGTATGTGGAAGAAAATAAAACTAGTTACTTGAAGGTAGGTGGGCAGCTCATTTCACTCCCTGTAGCCCACAAAACGTACAAATTTCAACCTTTTTTGCCACAGATCTTTGTTTAAACTTAACTGTAGTTGACTTTAGGCAACAAATTACCCCAATGTTGACATACCCAAAGGAGCATTTTTTCTTCTCCTGGTTCGATGTTCCAGCGGAGGTTTGTTGAGAAGAGGGGGTGGGAGAGGAGAGGAAGGCATTTCTTAGCTCCTGACCTCAATTGAGCTACAGCATCTTTAATTTTACCTTCTTTATTTGAAATTATTTAATTTAAAAAAGTGCTTCCAAAACTGGGAATGGAAGAAATGTACATTTTTTTCCCTAGAAACATTATAATTACCAAAGTAATATAGGTTTATTGTAGAAAATTTAGAAATGAACAAGGAAAATGGATATCTGACATAAAAGAGGTAACTCAGCCTTCAGGCAAATTTCTTTTACTCTTTGTTTCTGTGCCTGTGTTATACATATTTACAAAATCAAAATGATATCATACTCTACTTATAGTTTTAAAACTTGCTTTTCCAAGTTAACAATATATTATGAGCATTTCTCTATATTAATTTGCATTCTTCTGTGATTTTCAATGGCTATATTAATTTCCTAAGCTGTAGATATAATTTATTTAACCACTTTTCTTCTGCTAGCTATGTAGTTGGTGTTTAGTTTGTATACTGTCTCCATAATTTAAATAATGCTTTAGCGAGTATTGTGGTACCTAAATCTTTGTGCACATCTCTGATCACTCCTTAGGGCAAATTCCTAGAAGAGAAATTTCCAGAACAAAGATCAGATATAATTTTAATGCTTTTGAAGCAAATTGTCAAATTGCCCTCCAGAAATAATGTACTAATGCACATTCACACCAGCGGTGTGCGAGAGTATTTCTCTGCACCCTTGCCGCCACTGGAAATTGTTATTTTAAAACATCTTTGCCAATTCCTATTTTCTAGTGTATAATAATGATGATTGATGTGCTGAAAAAGGTCTCTTTTAAACAAATCCATTGATTTCTAATTCACATTGCATTTAATAATCAGATGCTTGTTTTATGCACTAGATTAGTGGTTGAAAAACTTTTTCTGGAAGGGACCAAAGGGTAAATATTTTATACTTTGTGGGCCATATGGTCTTTGTAGCAGCCACTCAACTCTGTTGCTGTAGGGCAAAAGCAGCTGTAGTACAGAAATCAATGAACATGGCTGTAGTTCAACAAAACTTTATAAAACAGGAGGAGGGTGGGATTTGGCTTGGGGGGCAATTTGCTGGTCCCTATACTAGACATAATGAAAACTCATTGTGTGTTAACTACTGTCCTGAAAACTGGAGGAGAGGATCTGGTGAGCAGACATGAGAGTGTGAGAAAACTATGACAAACAGGTGCCTAGGTGCTGAGAGAGTCAAAGGATAGGACAGAGCTGAGTCTTGCAAGCCAGGTTGGTATCAGCCAAGTTAGGAAGGTTTGGAATGTGGGGATGGAGAGCAGAATGAAGGGCATCCAAAGGAGAGAAAACAAAGGCACAGAGGAATAAAAACAAATTCGAGAAACTACATCTGGTTTCCTGTTGAAGGTGAGTAGACCTCAGCTAGTATGTTAGTTAGGATTTTCCACAGAAACGGTGAGGCGGCGGGTTGCGGGGGAGAATTATTTGTTTATTATTATGAAGAATTGGCTCATGTGATGATAGAGGCTGAGAAGTTCAACAATCTGCTATCTGCAAGCCAGAGACCCAAGAAAGCTGGTGGCATAGTTGCAAGTCCCAGTTCAAAAGCCCTAGGAGAGCCAATAGTGTAAATTGCAGTCTGAGGGCAGGAGAAAATGAATGTCCCAGCTCAATCAGTCAGGCAGAGTGAATTCTCCCTTTTTCTGTCTTTCTGTTCTAATCAGCCCCTAACAGACTGTATTCTTCCCACCCACATTGGGGAGGGCAATCTGTTTTACTTAGAGATTCAAGGCTAGAGATTCAAATGCAAATCTCATCTGGAAACATCTTTCTAAGCACATCCAGAGCTAATATTTAACCAACTATTTTGGCATTCCGCCCCAGTCAAGTTGACACAAAATTAACCATTGCAGGTAGAAAAGCAATGGAAAATGAAGCTGGGAGGGTCATATTATGAAGGGAACTGTAGCTAAGCAAGATAGATTTGCATTTATCTTGAAGGCTGGAGGATTCTAAGTTAATGACACAATCAGACTTGATTTTAAAAATCCTTCAGTAATTGTACTACGGTAATATAAGGAACGGTATTACAGATTGTTGGCTGGCTGGATATGGGAACTCTACTGATTTTGCAACTTCTCTGGTAAGTCTAAAATATTTCAAAATTAAAAGTTAAAAATATCCTTCTGGCAGCAGCATGGAGGATTAAGCACAGAAGTAGGCTGAAGGGGCAGGGTGTATTATAGTAATCCAGGGTGAGAAGGGTCTGAAATAAGCTTGTGGCAGTGGGCATGGGGAAAAAAGGGTGGATGAGAGAGACGTAGGACCAAGAGGAGGCAGGACTCAGGGACTGGATGGATTGGAGATGGAGCCATCGCAGGGAAAAGGCTATAATGTTTCTCCCTTGGTCGGAGAAAGAAGGCTGATTTTTAGGCAGGCGTGGGATAAGGCCAAATGTTTGAGAAACGTTTAGAGAAATTGAATGACTTTGCTTTAGCTGAATTATCAGATTTTCCAATGAACCATCATTTGGTCTCTCTTTATCACAAAGAAATATAGAGCACCATGCATTTATGCACGAACAAGGAAGTCTGGAGCAGGGAAAGGGAGAGCCACTAGATCCTGCAGTGATGTGCTATTAGTGAAGCCTATAATGTTTCATACTACTCTGAATTCATCTTTGAAAATGGTTGAATTTAAGGATCTCTTGTGCAGATGGGGTCTCTGACTCACTCATGTACGCAGGGCTCCCATACATATGTGTGAATTAATTGTGGTTATTCTCTCTTGTTAATATTTCTTGTGCCTATTTGATTATTAGACCAACCAGAGGAACCTTGAGGGTAGAGGAAAGTTTGTTCTTCCCCCACAGTTAGAGCTGTGAGCAAGATAAACTCACTGGCTGGAACCCTGCCCTTCCCCCTGAGGCTGCTACAGATGAGGACATTATGGGATGTCTTAACACAGGCTGCAGAACATAAGGGTTCTTCAACATCAGCACACTCCCAGATCTCCCAGATCTCTGTCTCCAGGATCCAGTGGAAGCAAAATTTTTCTGTCTTCTAAATTTGGGTTGGCACAAGAAAATATTTGTGAAACTGAGGCAGGAGATAGTCATGAAGGAGTTAACTCTGGAGGCTTGACAAAGGACATTGATACAGGACAGAGACCCTGTTCTAAGACAGGTCTCTCACTTTCTGGAAAAGTGATGAATCATGGTGAATCATGACTGCACCTGCGCAGAAGGTGCTACATGACTCCTGCTCCATTATAACAACATTATAATAAATTAGCATTGTGGGACCCACCTGTCCTGGTGGCCGATAAAAAACAATCATGAGAGACCATATGTGCAGTAGCTTAAAAGTAATCTAACTAGCTGCACATGCACAATAAAAGGCTGCCAAAACTAGCCAGGAAGTATCTGCCTTGTAAGAATAGAATCTTTCTACCCACTGAGGGTCAATCTCTGCTTGGAATTGGTCCACTTCCATGTCCTGTGGAGTGTACTATCACTTAATAAATCTGTTCTCCCTCTCTGCTATAAACTCTCCTTGTGTTCAGTTCAATTCATTGTCCACGATCACTAAAAACCTGGTTACCTGTGCCTACCTGTGACAAAGTTAGTTTCTTGGGCTAGTGACTCTTGATTACTTGTTTTTCTCTGTCTCTGACTGGTTTCTCTCTTTTCCTATTGTTATATGTCCTGAGAGGTTGGCCTTCTGACTAGGGAGAATATTTTCTCCCTGGCATTTACCAACTAGAAGGTGCACTTGCCAAGGCATACCTTGCTCTCTATCCAGCCATGGGAAGCTCAAAAGGAGTTTTCTGTGTCTATCCTGTTCCTCCCAGAGATGATCTATGACCTCCACCAGATGGATGATGCAAATGCATCTGGCAGGCAGCTGAACAGGCTGTGGATCCAGATTTAGGGGATCTTAAACCTTATTTTGTTCAAGGTGGTTGTGGGGGATGACCACGTGATTCCATGTGTTTTGGAACAGCTGTTTAAAGAGAAGACTCCCCGTATTTCTTAGGCTAACTCTGGGAATAACTAATTCCGTCTCCTTTGGGGATGCCTCTTGCATCCATAGTATTGGTTTGAGTTGCTATAGATCATACTGTCAAGGCCAGGCAATGAATCCTTTTAACTGAAAAAACTTCTAAATTGAAAAGAAGGAAAGAAAAAAGTTTTCTTAGAGAGTCCTCATATTGTTATAATAGCTAGTCATTGAGAGTCCCTTAATAAGATGGAAGGACAGAAATTAAAACAAATATCAAAGTCCACTCAGACTCCTTTGTATTTGCCTTTAGACATTTGCAGATAGTGTAAAAATTAAGACATTGGAATTACGATTGTCCTGCACTTAAGAAGAAAAGTGAAACAAAAACAAGGGCAAAATCTTGCTTAAAGACAACCTAAAATTTTATGTCCTAAGACCTTGGCTTAGTTTGGAGTCAGGCTGGAAGCTCCAAAGTATAGCCCAACAGAAACGTGGGCTAAACCCCAGTTACAGCTAGGGTCCTACCAAATTGCTGTCAGCCCTCAGAGAAATTATAATCTAAAATTACAATGGCTATTATGAGGAATGCGTCAATTAGGAAAGAAATTGGGCTAAAGAAAACAGACATTGACAAGGTTCAAACAAAGGTTTAGAACAGCACTAACAAAGGCTGAATGGGCTAAGGTGAACCCCCATTAGCCCTCCAATATGAAAGCGTCCCAAGGAAGTTTGTTTTACTTACCCCAGCGTGGGGAAATTCAGAAGACTGGAAGGAAGAGTTTACAATAAGAAACCTGACCAGTAATTGCTTAGGGCAATCGTCAGGCTGGTTAAATCAAGTTAAAGATTGATAACAGAGCCAGGGGCCCTTGGCTTGACCCCTTGCTGGGTACCTGAAGCCTTTTTTCTCAAGAATAGATAAAATGATCAGGAGTATAAAAGAGCAATTTCCAGGACTCTTTGATACGGGAATTCATGAACTGTGATACCAAACCACATTGGTGAAGCCCTGACTCAAGCTGCAATTAGATTAAAAGAATATGGAAAAGGAAGGATTGATAAGATTATGAAAACTGGAATGTTTATGTCAATTTGAATTGATTATATCTCTTTTACTTGATTTTATTGTGGAAATAGGCACAATTGCATCTCATTGGGAAACTGAAACATGAAGATGGCCAGTTCTTTCTCTTGGCTAGCAAAGGAGAAGACTTTTTGTGAACTCTTGGGTACATGGAATTGCTTGATAATAGCAGCGTATTTACTGTTTGTTCTAGCTGAAACCCGACAAGATATTTGAAGGAATTTAAGAGCTTTTTGATCAGAAATTTGGCCAAATTGGAAACTAATATTACAGCCTGATAGAATTTTTAAAAAATTTATTTTGAGTCCCTTTGCTAGGCTAAAATAAAACACTACCCAGAGGGAAAGAAGAAAATTAGAGATTATATGGTTAGGTAGGTCAACCTATGATGTCACTTATGTGTTAACCCAAATTTTAGAGCAGTTATTATCTTACAAATCTTTGTGAAACCAGAAATGCAGATATAGAAACAGTTCCAGCTCACCTTTTTATCATCCCCAGTTCCCAAGACTGAAGGAAAAAAACAGAGCAGGGGAGATTAGGGTGCTTATGAAAGCACAAACTGCTTCTACGGCTCCAAGGCTCCCTCGCCAAGGACAAATACATATCTTAAATACTTTCTCCACAAATATTAAGAAGAGAAAGCTTTAGCCATCTACACAGGTAATCCTATTTTATTCTGCCAGAAACACAGTTTGGACCCAACTATTTCTTCACATTATCTTATCCATCTCTATGCAGTAATTTTAAAATGAACAGTAGGTTTCTGTTCATGTTTGTTTGTATGTGTTGGGTGGTATTTCCTATCTCTGGATGATTTGTTGATTTATTAAAAAGGAGCTCTATTAAATTGGCCTAAACAAACAGGCGCTTATAGGAGAATTTTTAAAAGTATAGCAGAAACTAATCCAAAGGCTTTTAAGAATTATATAATCTAGGAAAATATTTGATATAAAACTTAGTTTGAGTTTGGTTTGGTTAAATAGGCATAACTTTAAAGTAATCAGCCTTACATAATACTTTTATTCTTTCTGGGTTTATTAGTCAAATAAGTTCATGTTATCTCTGTTGCAAACTTTGTCAGCAAGAAAAACAACTTAGTATGATAGAATTCTCATAAGTAATCTAAACTTTATTGTTAGGAACAAGTAAATTAAATAAATTTAAGTAGGATAAAGGCCTTCTTTTCATGTGAACTCTTTAGTGATAATTATGTTGTTTAAAATGGTTTCCTGAATCTCTTTGGTAACTTGAAACTTTAAAGTTTGGCTAGATAAATTAAATGATGGATATTTATAGAATATCTAGACCACTTCCAAAGAAGATAAAATAATAAAACATTAATTATAGAGCATAGATGACCACAAAGCATTAAGGAAATAAGATTGACTTTGGGAGCCAATAACAGCCCCTTGAAAAAACAGTGGTTCACAGTAGTCTTTTTTTTTTTTTTTTTTTTGCTTATTATAGAGGAACTAAAGATATTTGGGTCCATTAGTAAACATGTCTTATGCCATATTAAAAAAATTATGCTATGAGTATATTTCTGGAAACTATTAAATGTGTTCATAAATGTATCTATCTAATAATACTGATGTGACAGACAATCCATAATTCCTTACTTCTTAGTTTTCACTAATTAAGGTTTTTAAAAGTAAAGAATTCTTAATATATGTAATTAAGAGACAATTGAATGAAGTCCAGCTTAATGTGTTATGGTGGATAAAGCCATGCAAAAACTGAAAACACTGCCACGAGCCAGAAAGAACCAAGTGGCCACATTGGGTTTCTCACTGCCCCAACTATTTATTTAATTTGTAGTCACTGTTTACCCATCTTAATTTCTCTGATTCAGGAGCTGACTTTGCTAACTGACTTAACTGAGAAAGTTAATATATGTAATTAAAGCTACAAAAGTTAATAACATTAGGAAAAACAACTGTGTATATAAGAAAAATAAGATATGTTTGGCTTTTAAAAAGGGTATAAGATATGGAGATGTATTTTTGAGGGAAAGAAAATTAATTTTGTTCAAAAGTAAGGCTGGTTGTTTCAGAATGGGAAAAAGAAAGAAAAGGAACAAAAGCTGAATATGAAAAGGAAAACTATAATGTTTGTGGAAAAAGAACCTTGAGAAAAGAAATTTTAATGAGGTAAGTGAATTTAAGTATCAAAAGTAAACAGATGCAAAATTAGAGTTTGGTTTTCTCTCTCTGCTAAAAGGACTGTTAGTCTGCTACTGATATTATGAAAAAGTTTTTTACCTAGAAAGCAAAGATTCCATGTTTTATCAAAAATAATTTTCTGTGTTTTATGATGTCTTAATCACGTCCTAGATCCCTTAAGAAAACTGAATTGCCTCAATAGTAAAAACTAAGTTTTGCTAACAATTGTGTAAACTTCTGTATTTTCCTTTAAAATCTTCTATTGCCACTTTGGTCACATGAGTAATTAAGTATTGCTTCACAATGTTATATAAATCATATTCAGTCAAAGGTCCAAGCCTCTTAATATATTATGGTAAACTTCACAAAATTTAAATTATAGAGTCTTGAGCTGGGGATAATTTTAAGGCATTCCAGAAGAACTCTTGGAATACTTCAAAGATTAGTTTTCTCTGCTTATGAAAGAGAAACATTAAGTTAATAAGTCTCATTTAGGTGTGTTGAAATTGCATAGGAAGCATTGTCAAATAAAAAATATTGAGCCTTCTTTATGCTGTATTTGTATATGTTATACATGGTTCAGAAATATATGTGAAATTGCTGGAAATCTGAGATGTCCTGACATAAGACGTCTATCATCAAAACTGAGGGACTCACTAAAACGACTGAACCTGAGCATCAGATTGTGGTACATGTGGGTGAAGCCCATCCTGTTTTTGCAAAAATGACCCCTCATTGCCATCCTAATGTTCCTGTGACGTGGCAAAGTCAGCTCCTGAATCAGAGAAATTAAGATGGGTAAAAACTGACTGCAAATTAAATGAATAGTTGGAGCAGTGGGAAACCCAAAGTGACCACTTGGTTCCTTCTGGCTCCTGGCAGTGTTCTCAGTTTTTGTATTGCTTCATCCACCATAGTGCATTAAACTGGACTTCGTTCAATTGCCACTTAGTATGGCTTATCAATATGTTCTCGTTGTGTGTGTATATATATATATATATTTTTTGTTGTTGTTGTTGTGTGTATGTATATATATATGTATATATATATATATATATATATATTTTTTTTTTTTTGAAGAGCTGAAGCTTTCCCCTAGCATAAAGCTGATACTCTCACAGTGGCAAAGAAACTTTGAAAATGTGTTTCCCACTTAGAGCATGCCTTTCAAAATCTCCAGTGATCGAGACACCATTTCACTGAGCAAACCCAACAAGCCTTGATGAAGAGCCTTGCAGACTTCTTGGAATTATCACTGACCCTATCACCCTCAATTATCAGGCAAGGCTGAGAGAACTAATGGAAAAACTGGATTCAGCAGAACAAGTTTAATTACACAGGACTGAATGAACTGATAAGATTTATAATTTTATAACTTTTTATTTGAAATACTGCTGGTTTTAAAAAATCTTTTGTTTTGCTGATAGACATTTTTTCCCCTTTCTTTTAAATTACCTGGGGCTTACAGCAATTTGGTACATTGCACATTTGTAAACAGTGCTGAAACATTTGTTATTTTTTCCTTTCTAATTGATTCCTCCAGACTTTGGAAACTTTCAATGAGTAAATATTTTTATTTTCATGGCCATGTTTGTTTGCAGAAGTTCAGTAAGAATCTGTTCCCTTTGTAACAGGATGCATTAGAACCTAGCTATATTACAAGACTTTCACTGGAATGTCATATTTGAGAGAGACATGCATGGGTAGGCTCAAATATGACCACAAAACATTAAAGAAATAAGATTGACTTTGGGAGCCAATAACAGCCCCTTGAAAAAACAGTGGTTCGCAGTAGTCTTTCCAAGTAAGAAAATTAAGGTTGCTTACCAGGAAATGTAAAGAAAGAATCTCATGATGACATTGAGGACTTCAAGAAAAGAGGAATTATCCTCAAATCTACAGGTATTACAGATAAAGTCCGGTAGCAACTACGCAGCTTGGCTTCTTAGCCTCGACGGCTTTCTAAGTTCAATCTGAAGATTTCTTATGAAAAATTCCAGCAAGGGAGACTTAAAAGAGACTAAGAGGTTAATTACTCTTTTTATTGGGTTTATATAAATAATCATGCCAAGTTTACTGGAAATAGACTCATTTTGCAAATAAATTGGTCTTAATTTGGTTTTCTTTAGTAAATAAAAATGGAGGTAATTTTAGAGAGAAAAATTGTTTCAATAGAAATGATAATATACCTTTGTGGATATTAGATTCTAGTGTTGTTCTATTGTCTTTTGAGTTTTTAAAAAGATTTTTTACTTACAAACAGAACTGGATCCTGAATTTTTCTAGTTTTAAAAAATATTTGGCTGCCACCCTCTGAACTAACATTTTAATTTTCCCACCCTATATCTTGGAATCATTGAGAACTAAATCTGCTCATTTCCCAAGGCCATGCAAGCTAAAGTGGGACAACTTGACACAGAATTTAAAGAAAATCACCAAAAATCACCACAGCAAGACATATATGAACAGTCTTCATGCCCGTTGCAGAAGGATCACCAGAGACATTCAAACTGCAGACCAGGAGAATCTGTCAGACTGTAACTGCCTGCCCTCACTCCATTTAAAGATGATTTGAGACAAACATCTAGAAATTTTCTTGACTGCCTGTCTTCAGAATTCAGAAACCAGGATTATAGCAAATTTTGTTCTTGTTTTGTTTCCATAGAGATGACTCTTATTAAATACCTGAATGCTTGCACCATAGGCTTAACTTGGGAAGCCCATCTACATCATCGCCTGAAACGAGACACACCCGTTTAACTGAACGGAACTTTTTTCAAGACTGAGACTGGTTTAATGAGATATGGAACAATTTACCAACCCAATCAACCCAATGTCTAAAATGTGAAACTGCCAGGGAAGTTTCAGATGTGTCTCTGTGGTATTCAGGTAGTTGTGAACAAAAGGCAACTTTACTGGCAGGCTCAAGGGAAACTTCTGCTCCCTGCATCACCTGCCACCCTTAACTACCTAAAAGAATTTGAATTAGAGGGTTTGCCCATAAAGATTAATAGAGATAATTTTTTTTTTGTCTCTGATCCATAGGACAGACTTCTGTTTACTAAAGTTCTGCTCTTCTTGTCCTCCTGCAATGACCTTTTGAAGGACCCAAGGCACCTTACCTCTTTGTGTCTTATATACCCACATTCCCTTTCTATCTTTGACCCTCTCGTGCATGTGGGGTCTCTGACTCTCTCATGTATGTGGGACTCCCATACATTTGTATGTATTAAATTTGGTTATTTTCTCTTGCTAGAATGAGAGAGAAAGAGAGAATGGTTGAGTTTGTATAGTAGCCTTAAGAAAGATTCATGAAGTGTGTCATATTAGCCAGTCTCAGAGTGTTTAGTTCTCAGTGGCTCCCAGCCTTGGCTAAGAGCCTGTGATGATTTTTCCCGTTATCATTTTATCCAATGCAGTGATCCTAAAGATATCAGCTAGATTGAACAGAAGGTTATTTTTCCTCAGGGAAGACATCTAGAAATATGCTTTATAAAACCATTCTTGGGGGTTTTCATCTCCTTTAATTCATGGCTGGCAACAGGATGATAAGATGATTGGCTGAATGTGAAATATTTAGATGTTTGTTCATAAATATTCAAACTGACTCATTTCACAAGCTGAATTTACTGAATTAATCAATTTCTGTCACTGTCATCCAATTATTTTGCTGTCACCCAATCTAAATGTATGAACTTTTATAATACTTCTCATTCCTTTGAAAAGTTTGATGCAGTCTGTCTTTTAAAGGATGCCTAAGAATGCAAATACATATTAAAAATGTAAATTGTGTTTCACATTATGTTATTAAATGTATTTTTCAAATGACTTAAAATATTAAAGGAAACTACTTCAGAAGCTATTGATAATTGTTTCCCATGTCTTAAGCTTTGTAATGAGAATGGGGTGAAACTACCAATTAAGCATGCTTTCTGTATGCAGAGGACTGAGTAAGTGCTATGAAGACAGTAAGATAAAAACAGAAGAAAGAAAAATAAAAATGAAAGCATAGCCCAGGCTCTGAAGAATTTATAAACAGTAAAATGAAAGCATAGGTATCTTGCCTGTCTATAGGAAAAGAACAACAGAACTTTCATTTCAGTTTCAAGTGAAACAGAAATTGAATATTTTGAAAACATTCATTTAAATAAGAACATATTTATAAATATCCACAATAATGACACTTCGTTGTTTTCTGAGATACAAAGATGATAAAATGTAATCACTAAATATCGGCCGATGAAAGCCCAAGTCTCCAGTAATGCTGCAATTGGATTTCTCAATCTTGTTCCAGGAACACCTGACCCAGGTAATAACTTTGATTCACTACACTGCCAGCCATTTGAAAGAAGAACAATCGAAGTCAATCTGCAGGATAACATAGTTGCTTGATTTTTTAAAATAGAAAGGTCTGAGTCTCTGACTCCTAAAGCATGGGCTTAAAGGAGACACTTCCAAGGCAGTCATACTGATAAGTGTAGCACAGAAACCTATGTTGTCCTTGGGCTAAACTTTAAAAGGAAACATGTTGGAAGACTAATACATAAGCTGGCGCCAACCTGGCCAGAATGATTATAAACTCTTTTCTCACCAGTTTATAGTCCATCAAAAAGAGCTATAGTTTGCTTCTTGATAGAAAAAATTTTTTTCTAACCTGTCATCACATAACAGCTATGTCAGACTAAGCGGTAGGTTTTAATCTTAGTAGACTAGAGCAGCTTTAACTACTTAACTTAAGGCTTTCAAAGGAAAACATTCAAAAGAACCCCAGTGAGTCAGCAAAGACTTTGAAAAGATTGTGTATATTTTCTAAAGCATATTTTTTAAAAAATCACATACAGGGGAAAAGTGTAGAACATGTACCCACAAGAGCTAAATTTAAAAAAATGTGCGTAGCAGTGAACACATGCATAATAGCATATGGATGCGGCTGACGGAAGAGTTCCTGGCCTCCATTCAAGACACCACTCACAGCAGATGCACCGTCACAAATTTGAGCTACATAAGCCACATCCTCACTTGTGAGGTTCTAGTCAGTTGTTTTCAAATCCAGTATGGTTGATGCACACTGGAACTTCAGCTTTCATTTTTGTTGAAGGGAAGAGAAATTCATATATGAAAAAGCCAGATGCATATATTGCAGACAAATAGAACTCTTCTTTCCTTAGCTCTCTCAAGACATTGGCAAAGTCAAGTCCCTGGCACCTTTTCCTTTCAGGTTTTTTTTTTTTTTTTTTTTTTTTGCCTAACAGATTTTGCACAGCAATCTGTCATCTCATTTCAATAGTGTCATAAGGATGAGCAGCAGTCCTTGGTAGTAACCTCTGCATTTTTTTTTCTAGGATTAAATTATACTTCTCAAACAGATTAAAAAACTCTGAATATAACATTAGAGTAATCTTTATTACCTTATTACTTCGCGGCTCCCCTAAAAGAACTGCCTTTATTGATTTGCTGGTGGGGGTTCTTGGATTTTTCACCTAAAATCTTGAAATGCTTTTAATATATTTATGTAATATATAAAAAATTTACAATTCAATATTCTGTGAATCAAAATATTTGAATTACCTCTATATGGACCTACAGGTGCACTAGTTTATTAGAGTTTTCTCTTGACTGATTCAATAACTGAAGGCTTTTATAATAAAAGGTGCAGTATTTAGTGGACCGGCAAATGGTATAATGTGCTCTATCAACAAATCAAATAGATGGTCATCTTGGGTCCTTCACTGGATGGGTAGAGCAGATGTTGGAAAGGAGGAGCCTGCTTTGCAAAAATCCTTTTGACAATAATTTGATATATTTGGCAGAATTGAATCTGCTAATTTGATTCTTAGATTTCTAGGTGGTGGAACAGTACCAGATGCCTCACAAAATATTAGCATCCATGTTTAACTGCTCCTCTTCACATCCTGTTTGCTCCTCTTTTGGGAACTTCATATTAAATTAGAAGCAGCTGCTGAGTGAAAGATTTTTTCATGTTCTCATTTAGTATGAAAACAATAGCAAAAATAAACATTCAATTTCCTAACTTTTAGGAGTTCTTCCTTTGATTTTGATTTTTTTTTTTTAATGGAAGAGGGATGGTTTGATCAGGAGGGTACTGTTTTAAAGGCAGACCATCTAAGGCAAACATCTCCTGAAGACCTGCTCACTGCCCCTACCCCTCCCTCAGAACTCACTAAATGTGCCTGAGGTGGTACTTTTTGCAAATAATTTGTTTCATTTTTTAAAATTATATATCAATATGTTATTTTCTCTAATTGAAAATTTTGAATCACATTTTTAGTTCCTATGATGCATTTTAATGAAGTAGGCATTAATTCTACTCTGTTTAATTTAATTTCCATTGCTCAAGGCATTAAGTTATCATTTGTTGATTACTAGGTTTCAAAAGAGAAAACATTTGGGAAAAAATGGAAGTTTCAGCTCTGATCTGTATTATAGCTTCTGATATATTTTTAGTTGCCAACAAGTAATGTCAAAGTAACAGCTGTTAAAATGATCCTTATTTAACACCCATAAAGGAATGGAGATTTCCAGAGTGTTTTGTGTGCAGACCGGGGTGATAATTAGAGAAACTCAATTGTCCTTTCTCTCTTCTCCTTCTCCAGTTCCGTGAGTTTTCTTTTCTTTGGTCATGGTCTTGCAAGTCGCTGTTTTTCAGCTCCCTGCAGTGGAATAATGGAGGAAGCCCCCTTTCCCACTGTCTTTGTGTCATCAAGCCTGTGTTAATGTGGCCTAGGCTTTGGGATGACTAACTGTGGAGTTTGTTTCCTGAGTTACATTTGCCTGTAGACACAAAATGTTCTGAGGTGTAAACCTAGAAGGGGAAGCCTGGAAGAGGGTCTTTGTAAGGGGGCTTTTAAATATCTGAAATCATTAATACTTTATTGAGTAAGCGCAGAATAAGAAATGGTTCATTTGTCTGGTTCTAGCAAAATAAAGTCTTTTCCCTTCAGACTGGTCTCAGAGGAGCTGCCATTTCCTGCTTGCTCTGAGAGAGGCAAGACCGAGTGCCAGATTGTCATTTAGTTTAACTCCACGGAGGAGGCAAGGGACTCTGACCATGACTAAACCTTTACATCCAGCAAAGGAACACAGGGCGATCAAAGAAGGCTGCCGCTGTCCTAGGAGGACTGACTGTTGCTGGGCTTATAAGACGTGTTAGGTAAAGATGGAGCCCCCAGGAATGCAGAGGTGACAAAAACTCTTACAATTTATCTTTTTCAGGACTCTCATTATGCCAGAATTAAAGCACTGCTTTTAAGAAGGCTGCCCTGAAGAGAGCTGTGGCTAGGTTTCATCACCAAGAAAAGGTAAACAGAAAAACTAACCCACAAGAGAAATGACCACAACTCTCAAGAGAGGCCTAGTTCAATGGACTATTCCAGCTCTTCTCCTTTCCTGGCTTCCTTGTGGTTGTTGTGGGAACACCTACATATACTTTTATCAAAATAACTATTGCAATTCTCCTGCTAAGTTGCTTGTATGAGACTCAGAGGAAAGAGAAACAAGTCTCAAAATGAACTGTTCTTTTTCTTTCTCTTTCTCCCATTCCCTCCCTGTCCCTTCTTCCTTCCCTCCCTCCCTTCCACCCTTTACTTAATTCTTAAATTGACTATTTTAAATGAAACTATTTAAAAGTTTAATAATAGCAACTTTTATTAGGAGTAATAAATAATAGGAGTAATAATAGCAACTTTTTAAAATTTGTAAATATCTTTTAAGTCCATTATAAAAACACATTTTACATGTCAATCTTATAGATAGATGTAAAAATTGTGTGGGCTCCCTAAAACATTCTGGATAGTCCTCTTACATTTTCTATAGTATGAATAATGTGTATAACAATGTGGACATGATCATGACCTGCACCTAGCCCTGAAGGTGTATAATATGGTTATAGCTTCAGGGATTAAATTTTAAATTTCCAGAAATCTTCATTCTCACAGTCCAATTTCTATCAAGCATCAATTTAATTTCTTCCAGGTCTCAGGCCTGTGGCTTCATGCCAATTTGCCAGGCTGCTGGTGTTGTATTGATTAAATGGCTATATTCTTAAGGGGTTTTTAACTAATAGCAAATTTATATTTATCAGTTTGCTGGATGGGGTAAGAATACTCAGCATGTTGCCCAGGTTTCAGTTTAGCACTTCATTTTGTAAACTCTCTTACATTGCTATTTAAAAAAATTATTTCTCACAACAGTCCTGTGAAATAGCCTAATGCTTTTGTCTGGAAGCTACCTAGGTTTTAGGAAGGGTACATGATGTGTCCTGAGACAGCGGCAGAGCCAAGATTAGAATTCACAGCTCCTGGAGCTTAGGCAGCCAAGGCTTGTCACCCATCTGATGTGTCCACCTCCTCCCTTTAACTGTATGAAGTCCGGGTGCCATTGCAAAGTCACAAATGAAGGTAAAATAACACAGTTTAAATGAAAATGGAGTACATGCCCATAACAGCACTTAGCGGTCTGAGGGGCGCATTTTATGAGCTCGTCGCTCCCATCTCTTCAGAGACTGTTAGACGAATGGCTCCCCCAGAATCTGTTTCTAGTCTTCTTCTGATTCAGCCTATTCATACTGGAAGATCATCCAGTTCAGCTTTTTGTTTTTCAGAGAAGGAAAACAGGTGTGGAGAGACGAAGGGACTTGTCCAGGGACTCTGGGCAAAACTGAGTCGTTTTCAGGATAAGAACCCTGGTCTCTTGATGCTGGCTTCAGCACCCTGTCCATAACCACCCTGATTCGCAAGACCAGCTTCCAGGTCTCTTTCCAGGGAGTTAGAGAATGAACAGAGGCCTCAGTCAGTGCCCAAAGAGCATGAATTTGGGATGCTTCCTGGTTCGGGTGAAGCCCAGAGTTTGACATAACTTAACAGATAAAAGATGAAATTAAAGTCAAGGAAATTGGTAAGTAATGTTTTCTATTTCAGCAAGTAATAGTACTTGTTTTGTAACTAGAACTATAAAACCCAAAGACTTCATAGTTTTATTAAATAGCCAAACCAAATCAATTATCCAGGTCTCAAATGGAACTTTGTGATATGAGTGTAGAGGATAATAATTTGTTATCCAAGTAAATTCTATCTTCGTAATAATTGTTAATATGTAAAACTCTTGGGTGAGAAGACCTAAGTTAGACAAAATAAGTCTGTGCAATATATGCTTTAGAAGATGTATTCTGGGATCCAATGTTTCTTACACTTCATTCATTCACATACAACCATCATAATTTTTACCATATCTGTGTTTCCATTAAATTGACTTTTTAATATAAAAAAGCATTGAAAAGAGGGAAACTTAATAAAACTATGAAAAATGGTAAACTAGTGTCATTTGCCATAAAATAGTAAAATGAATTTGTAAATATACAATTTTTATTTTATTTTTTTCTGGGCAATATCTTTTATTTTTATTTATTTAATTTATTTTTTTATTGTTCCATTACAGATGTCTCAATTTTTCTCTGTTATTTTCCCCTGCCCCGCCCCCCAATTCCCTCAGTCAGTCCCCACCCTGTTGTCCATTATCATGGGTCCTTTATACATGTTTCTCGATTAGACCCTTTCCCTTCTTTCCCCTGTTATCCACCCTGCTCCTCCCCTCTGTTCACTGTCAGTTTGTTCCATATTTCCATGTCTCTGGTTCTATTTTGCTTGTTTGCTTGTTTGTTTTGTTCATTACGTTTCACTTACAGGCGAGATTATTTGGTACTTGTCTTTCGTTGCCTGACTTATTTCACTTAGCATAATACTCTCCAATTCCACCCATGCTGTCTCGAAGGGTAGGAGCTCCTTCTTTCTTTCTGCTGTGTAGTATTCCATTGTGTAAATGTACCACAGTTTTTTGATCCACTCACTTACTTATGGGCACTTAGGTTGCTTCCAGCACTTGGCTATTGTAAGTAATGCTGCTATGAACATAAGGGCGCATAGGTTCTTTTGAATTGGTGATTTGGGATTCTTAGGCTATAATCCCAGCAGTTGGATCATTGGATCAAAAGTTTTTAGTTTTGATACAATGATCTTTAGTTTTTTGAGGAAATTCCATACTGTTTTCCACAGTGGCTGCACCAGTCTGCATTCCCACCAACAGTGCACTAGGGTTCCCTTTTCTCCACAACCTCATCAGCACTTACTGTTTTTTGATTTGTTAGTGATGGCCATTCTGACCAGTGGGAAGTGGTACCTCGTTGTTTTAATTTGCATCTCTTTCATGGCTAGTGATGTTGAGCATCTTTTCATATGTCTATGCACTCTCTGTATGTCCTCTGTGAAGAAGAATCTGTTCAGGTCCTTTGCCCATTTTTAAAATGGGTTGTTTGTCTTCCTGGTATTGCATCATATGAGTACTTTATATATTTTGGAGATCAACCCTTTGTCCAAGGTATCATTGGCAATATGTTTTTCCATACAGTTGGATGGATCCCTTTTCATTTTGCTGATGTTTTCTCTAGCTATACTGAAGCTTTTTAATTCAAAGTAGTCCCATTTGTTTATTCTTTCCTTTATATCCCTTGCCCTAGGAGATATATCGGCAAAGCTATTGCTGTGTGGGATATCTGAAATTTTCCTGCCTATATTTTCCTCTAGGACTTTCATGGTGTCATGACTTATATGTAAGTCTTATACCATTGTCAGGCACATCAGGAAAACAGTTAAACATTGGAAAGCTGTCAAGCTTGTGGTAGCTGATGTAAGCTTTCCAAAATTCCAATTTTTGCCTGAAAGTTTCAACTTTATCATTAGTTAACAAATGCTAAAAAAATGTTTTCCCCCCTTGAATTGAGAGGTTCAGTTAGTTCAGTTTAAAGAAAATGTCATTAAATATCAATGTCCCAATAATCATTGTCTGTCTGCAATTCAAACTTCACCAAATCACAGTCTGTAAAGGGAGTAAGTCTTGGCAATTAACTACTGCTGCATGAGAGTGGCAGGCAGGTTAACTTACAACTCAAACACACAAATGCTTTTCCTTAAGACAACCACCATTCTTCAGTATGAGGCAGACATACTTTATGTGTGCATATCCCATTTTGTCACACAAAATATTTAAAATGCATGTATTCAAGGGGCAAGATTTAATGAAATTAATAACCCTTTATTTATCAAGGACATTCTTAAGTGAAATTGGCAATTGTTTTTACTGTGAGTGCATAGTGTTGAAAAATACAATGACTACAAGTAAAATGTGTTGTCATTGTCTTATTCATGATAAGGGGCTAGTGGCTTTACCCACCATTGTTTTAATACCATTAGTGTATATTCAACACTGAAAAAAAGTCAAATAACATCTTAATATTAGTATTACTGTGAAAATAATTTTGATCTCATAAGTGCCCTGAAAAAAGCTTACTGACTTTCAGGGATCCCTGACCACACTCTAAGATCTGCTAATCTGGGCCATCTCACACCTGTCAGAAAGGCTATCATCAATACAACAACCAACAAGTGCTAGTGAGGATGTGGAGAAAGGGGAACCCTTATGCACTGTTGGTGGAAATGTAGATTGATGCCGCCACTGTGGAAAGCAGTATGGAAATAACTCAGAAAATTAGAAATGGATCTGCCTTTTGACCCAGTGATCCCCCTTCTGGGATTACATCCAAAGAGACCCAAATTACTAATTTGAAAGAACACAAGCACCTCTATATTCATTGCAGGGTTATTTACAATTGGCAAGATATGGAAGCAGCCCAAGTGTCCATCAGTAGTTGCTAAAACAACTAAGGGAACTGTACGACATTTACACAATGGACTACTACTTGGCTGTAAAAAAAGAAGAAAATTTTACTCTTTGCAATAGTATGGATGGACCTGGAGAACATTATGCTAAATGAAATAAGGCAGTCAGAGAAAGACAAATACCATATGATCCCACTTATATGTGGAATCCAATGAACAATCTGAACTAACAAAGAAAATGGGGACAGACTCATAGATGGAGAGCAGAGGACTGCTAGTGGGGGTGGGGAGGTGAGAGGTGGAGGGACTGAGCAAAAAGGAAAAAGGGCTCATGGACATGGACATGGACAGCAGTGTGCTGATTGCTGGGGGGAGGGAGGTATAAGGAGACTAAATGGTAATGAAAAAATTATAATAAAGATTAAATAAAAATATAAAATAAAGGGAATTTGAATACCTTAAAAAATAAAATTAGAGAGAAGGAGAAGGAGTCTTGTATATATATTAGGTACCTTATCAGCATTGTGTTATGAACTGAATTGTGTCCCCTCCAAATTTATATGTTGAAGTCCCAACCCAAAGGTCTTTAAAGAGGTGATTAAGGGTGAGGCCCTAGTCTAATACACTTGGTGTCCTTATAGGAAGAGGAAGAAATACCAGGGATCTGTGTGTGCACAAGGGACTGACCACGTGAAGAGGTAACAAGAGGGCGGCAATCTGCAAAACAAGAAGACAGGCCTCAGAGGACTCCAACCCTGTCAGCACATTGATCTTGGGACTTCAGACTCTAGAGGTGTGAGAAAATAAATGTCTGTTGCTTAAGCTATTGAGTCTGCGGTACTTTGTTAGGACAGCCCTAGCATACTAATGCACATTACTATTTAGTCATCGTACAACCTTTGAAGTACATATTGTTATCCTCATTTTATGAGGGCGGGAGTAGAAGCTCAGAGAAGAAAGGTAATTTACCCATGCTCATGCAGAGAGGGGAGGAAAGAGCTAAAATCCAAGTCCAGATGTGACCTCGAAGTCAGTGGTCACAGTCAGTGCATGAGTGAGCTCATACAGGACCCTGGGTCCAGTGCTCTGTCTGTGACAGCATCCTGGAAAAGTGAGGATGTTATTTCCTACTAATGAGCCCAGTAAATAGAGACCCTGAATTTTAATAAACAATTTCTATTACTAGTTCAATATAAATATTGCCCAAATTAATGAGTTTGCAAAAATTTACTTCTACTCTATGGATACTGCAGTTTGGTTTTTTAAAAATTGTAATTATAAATAGAGACAGCTGTAACTCAAACACAGGATCTTGTTACAAGTAAGGACTGCAAAACCAACTACAGTCTACTTGCTCTAATTAACATGTCTGTAGGAGCTAATACCAACAGCCCGAAGAAATAAATAAATGAACTAACACTTCCTTCTTGAACCTGTGGTTTCTTTCTCCCTGTCCCTGTAATGTGCTATTGATTGGCAAGTCGGAAGGGACAATGATTTAGCAGCCTACTCTCTTTGGAAGGATGACTTCTTTTTCCGCTTTGTGTCTTGGTTGATCCCCCAGGAGGTATGGCTGAAAGTTCAGCATCAAATAGTTTTTAACACTTAGGTTTTATCCTGTAATCTCCCTTTCATCCATCAGTAATAAAGCAAATGTGTGTCCTGCCATAATGAACCTGAATCCCTTCCTTCCAGTGAGCACAGAGTACTGTATTGGGGTTTAGATAAATGAAGAAGTTTTTGTGCAGTTCCCTGACAGGAGGAGGGCTGGAAGTCTCATCCTTTGGCAGAGAACACTCTAAGTGCTTTTCCTGTGCTGCATGCCATTTGCATTAGAATTTTGATTGCAGAGGATTTTAAGCTTTGTTGGTGAATTTCTAATCCTTTCAAAGTTCCTGCTTCAGTTGATGCCTTATTTTTTGATGCATTTAAAATTAATTCAACAACACCTAAAGAAAAAAAAGGGTGTACACCTTAACATAGTATTAGACCCCAAAGGTCTTAGGATAAACTGGAGAAGGATATTTCATTCTCAAAGAACTTATATTACCTTTTGTAGGTTCTTTTAATTGAGAATGTCATTACATTGTCTTATTAGTTTATTTTATATATTTATAGTGTTTTTCAGTTTCAGATAGTATAGTATTTATTTATTAACACGCTTGTTACCTTTTTCCCCAACCAGAACGAACCTCCATGAAGACATGTATCTTGTCTTTTCTCACCACTGTGTTATCATAACCAGGATAGTCCCTGAAAAAGTGAAGACAACCATAACAAATGACTAATCAACAGCTAGCAAACATTGGTACAGTGCAATGAAATAGGCTATGAGATTTGAGAACACTGTTTTTTTTTTTCTCTATGGACACTAGACTTACGACTGAGTTTAGAAGAATAGATACTAGCTCACTTTGTTTACTTCTATTTTCTTAGAAGATATTTTGGAACATATGCTAAAACCCATCTGAAGCTGTGATGTTCTAATGGTTGGAGTGATTTCCACAACTTTTCAGTATAGTAAAATGTTTTCCCAAGGATCCCTTTGTCTTAATTGCTTTATAACAGGATACCATAGACTGGGTAGCTTACACAACAAACATTTATTTCTCACAGTTCTGGAGGCTGGGACTCATAAGATCAAGATGTCCACAGATTCAGCATCTGATGAGAGTCTGCCTCTTGGTTCATAGATGGTTGTCTTTGTGCTGTGTCCTCATGTGATGAAAGGACAAGGGAACTCTCTGGGGCCTCTTTTATAAGGGCACTAATCCCATTCATGAAACCTAATCACTGAATCAGCTCCCAAAGACCCTACCTCTAAATACCATCACATTGGGGGTTAGGTTTCAACATATGAATTTTGGGGCATATATTCAGTTAATAACACCCTTTGTCCTACCTCCTGAGTTGAAAAAGAAAATACTTTCATGTAGATTCCACTTTATAATGCAGCATCTAGAAACATCTGCTGTGACACTCTTAACTTGAATGACACAGTGGAATTTAAGCAGCTTGTTAAGTGGCTCTTGAGGAAAACCTCTGTGGAGATTACCTACACCATTTTGAGAAATTCTACAATCAGAATTGGCTTCTACCTTGCACATGATGTCTGTGGCCAAAGTTTGGTCTTCTGAGTCTTCTCTTTACCCCCTGAGATATTCATCTCCCCATGATTTCTGGTACTGGAGTAAGAAAGACATTTGGTGTCATGCGATATGATCATGTACTGTTGGACCTTTAATTTATAGCCTTGAATGCACATAGAACATGTGTGCACACATATGTGCATGCGTACTTTGTGTGGATGAGTGGAACAGCGGGGATTAGCCCTTTGCAGGTTGAAACCTGTGGTTTTTCCACACTGGATATTTCCTGTGTTTGACAGACCAGGTGGTAAGAATACGCTGCATCCATGATGGCTTTGACGGCTGAGAATGTTAGTTTTATTAACTATGCCGTTTTCTTGGATTATTAAATGTGTCAAAGTTGGTGTAGTTAAGAGGCACTCATAGAAATTTTTTAAGGCCTCTGTATGTAGATGCCTCCATAGCATGCCATATATTTTTCCGTTTCAGTGACAGATGGTGCTGCTCTGCAATATAAGCAGCAATATCCTCATGAGACTATTGATTTTGTTTGTGAAATATAAATCCCTAAACAGTGACTGATAGGGTGGTGAGAAGTGCCTCTTTAATAATTCAATAATTTCATTAAATGATCTGGTTTAAAGTGAAACAGAAGTGCTGAGAGACCTGACTGGACTGCATTTGTCTCATATAAAAATAAGCACCTTTGTTCATGTTTATCTACATGTTTGCTTCAAGGTAAAGTGAAGTCTTTCGGGGTATGAATTCCAAGGCATAGACTAAAGGACATCAGATTCTTCACCGTGTCTCATGGCAGCCATTTTCATCTCAGTCTGTCCAAATTCAAGGCAGTGGCTTGGTTCATTCGCTTACTAGGTAGACTTGGACATTGATTTATTTTGCCTGCTGCTATTTAGCTTTCTTTTTTTCTTAGCAGGCTCTCATCTCAATAGAGAATGGACTGTTTGTAAGGTATAGAAGCCAAGTTGATTCCAGTATACAACTTTATTATAGCTAAGAATGGCATAATAACCAAAGCTTTCTTTTCCTTATGCGCAACAAGCCACAAAAACACTCAGAAACAAACACCTAAAATTACGTCGTGGGAACTCCTAGAGACACAACTAACATTAACCTAAGTGTATCTTCATGCATTTGTGTATTTATCATCTAAGCAAAGTCCTATAGAATTAAATGGATTTATTTTACCTTGATGTAATTTAGAAAAGACTTAAAACATCAGCAAATTCATGTATTATGCTTGCTTTTATAAAGGAGTTATAAATCTAATGTTTTGTATTCTTGATTTGTTATCTTAATTAGGGACTCCTAAATCATCAATGAGATACATCTTAAACTAATATAATTAAGAGTCATAGAGTTAACACATGTACAGTTTGTTTTTGGGTTTTTGTTTTTTTTTTTGGCAAGTCTCAGAAAAAACAATTTTTTATGCTAATGGATTCTAATGGGCAAGTAGCTGTTAGTTAAATAAATAACCCATTAGGCTAAAAGTAAAATGTCACTAAAAGGACAGTGTACTAACAATGTTAAAGAATAGTAATTAACATAGTTTTTAGCAGTGGCACAGATATTTGTATTTCATTTTGCAGATATTTGTGTCAGCTATACTAATTAATTAAATTAAACCACCAACTATTTAATAAATCTTTACAGTTTACTGTGTTAAAATTTGAACTAAATGAAGAAAGTAGAAGACACGATCTAGATTCTCAGAGAAAATAGAGTATACGTGGGAGAGGCAAGACATAAATAAATTTAAAATGTAATGGTAAATATAATCAATTATTTACCATTTTTATCATAGTCCATCATGACTTTCTAACATTTGTTGAAGACTATTAGTAGGGAAAGATGATGCTGGGGATATCAAAAATGTGTAAATCTTGGCCTCTGCGCAGAAAACCAACAATTTGATTTGGCAGATTGATTGCTAAATGGAATTTTTGCCAAAGCAGAAAGTCCCAAGAATGGGAAAAGGAAAGAAAGCTGAAGGCTAGGATGTTATGACAAGTTTTATGGAGGAAAACTTGAACTTGAGGTACAGGTGTACTATGGCTAAACAAAGGAGGGAGAGGTGATGGCTCAGCTGGGGACAAAGGCTGGAGCCAGCATTATCATGGGGTGTTGAGGATGAGGCTGGAGAAGAGATTTATGTAATTAGGACCACACTGTGTTGATTCTGAGGACTCAGCTATTTGGAGGAAAGTGGCAGGATTAGGGTGATCTTAGGAAGGCTGATAAGATGGAAGGCTGCCAGGTGGATCTGTGTTACGGAATAGAGGCTACAAGAAGCAAGGCTGGCTGGGAACCCATTGTGAGGGGAAGCAATATGAACATATCTTCCTAAACCGGATCACAGACTTCACAAGGGAAAGGACAGTATCTTGTTTTTCATTTGTTTGCTTGCTTTTCTGTTAACATTCAGTCCATAATATATACTGCAATGTAATAACCCTTTGTAAGGCCAATAACTTATGAGCTACCTAAACACAGGTGCTGCTGACATTGGCCTTCTGGAATAAGAGTGCCTCATGAATAAAACAAGTTAGAGAAACCTAAGGAGATTAAAGCAGAGATCATTCCGTAGTGAGATGATAAATTCTGTGACTATCAGGCACTAGTCATAAGCAATCATTATTGAATTACCTCGTAATCACAACTGGAGGTGAACAAAATTTGCAGTCTAAGCACACTGCAAATGCAAATTACTAGCTTCCTGAAGATATGATCAAATAAAACTTAGGTTTTAATTAAACTGTGACCAAGTTAACTGAAAGTAACTGTATTGTGTGATAATTTCAACTAGTGTGTTATTTATTTTGCTGTAGAATCCTGTTTTCTTTATCTACTTTTCTTCTTCTGAAAATGCAGAAGTCCTTTCATCTCTTAGTTACAGTCATAGGCCAAAAAATTAAGTTAGCAGAACGTGTTAAACATTAATTTGAGTACAATCATGGAAGCCTGAATTTCCCTTTTTTTCTCTAACTATATTTTAAGTTCTCGAGATAAATTTTACCATGGCACATCTATTTTTATGAGCTTTTTATAAAATGTGGTAATAAAAACAACTAATAATGCTAACCATAATAATGATAGCTGTCATTTCTCTCTGTAGTCTCGGTATCATTTTGTGCTGACTGTTCACAACTGATTGTCAACTGATTGTCATAATTGTCTATGTTAAATATTATTCCCAGGTTTTATTTATCTTGTTCAAAAAAATAAAGAAGCCTTTTAATTCAATTGGTTTCTTGGCTCATTTTTCTCTCAGTGCGATTACTCAGTCGGAACTAGGGGCCCAATTTACATTTTCACTTAAGTTGATAGACATGTTGAATGCGGTTGTGATTGTTTAGAAGGGGATAAGATGGGTCACTGACTTAAAGATCATTTCTTCCTCTTTTTGTCCCCTAACTTTATTTTCCCCAGCAGGCTTTCTGGTAACTGATTCTCCTGGTTATGGAAGCCTACAGGGAACAGAAATGTAGGTAGCAATTTCTCTTCAGTAGACAGTTTCCATTTATTTTGTTATTTCTCAACAACTGATGTATCCCCAAAGGTGATCTAAGTGAAGGTAAATGATCAGCAATTTGTTTTACGTCATATCTAATACTTTCCCAAAAGCACTTGTGACCAATATCTAATATAATTTAATAAAAATCTAAAGCTGGAAGAAAATTTGGGGGCTCTCTTCTTCACCCCCATGTTCTTCTCCCTCATCTTGTATTAGACGCAATGGTACTGCTTCTTTTTTTAAGGTGCTCAGGCAGGCCAATCCTGAGACAGCCCTTGGAAACCCATTTCAACATTAATATCCCTGATGGCCAAGAGAGAAGTAATTTGGTTCATATATAATCTGGTTCCTCCTCCTCAGTGTCAAAAGCCCTTAATGACCCAGTGTCTTCCCTCAGCATTGAGGATATTCTGTCAAATGCCATGATGGATTATGTGCTTGGTGACCTTCTCTGACTTTCTGCAAGGCAGAAAGAACAGGATGAAAAGGTGAAGAAGACGCAGGGAAATACCCCTATTTGCCATGTCTGCTGTCTCAGCAGCAGGAGGAAGTTTTGCGGAGGAAAAGCTGAATGAGACTCTCTCCTCCTTCCCCCCACCTTGCCCCTCACGAGCGCCCTCCCCTCCAGAGGAGCATTAACCAACCCTGGAAATGGGAGCAGTGCTGGTAGCAATGGATTATATTCTCCACTTTGAAAGCTTAACAGAAAGGGTAATTATTTAGGGAAAGAAGAAAAATCTCCTTTGTGCTAAGGAGTTGCCATTTGCAGGATTCCTGCAGTTTAACAAAAGGCAAAGCTGACCTCATTCTTGCACATCTTCTACGGTACTTCCTCTGACATAGACATGATACAAATTAGAGTACATTTAGTGTTAAGTATTCATGGACATTTTTTCTGGCTTTGAGTTTTTCTCCACAAAACAGATAAGGAAAACAAAGAGTTCACAATATTTAAAGGGACTCAGTAAGATGCTGTGACACCGGAATCAACGGTTTCTTCACTAGAAAACTGCTAAGGTAAAATGAACATCTCCTCGCCAGAAAGGAGCCACCCACCTGACAATGCTCTCTGAGCAGAGCCCACTTTGAATTTGTAATATTTATTTGCAAGAAACATCACCATCAAACATTCAAAGAGTATATTTCAAATAATGAAGTGTTTAAACTTCTACATTTGTGCTCTCTTGTATTTGCGTTCCTGTGAGGTACCCTAACTACAGAGTACCGTGTGCCTAATCTTCCCATCAAGGTTGAAAGCTGGATCCCCAGAACCCCCAGCAACTGGCATAGTGCCTGGAAATAACTAGGCACTTGTTAATAAATTGGGGAATAAATGAATGAACACAGAAACTGCTATCTTTCTAACAGGTTTATCCAGAAAAACTAGTTGATCCTTCTTAATAAGAGCTCTACTCTATTAACTTATGAAGAAAAAAGTGAAAAAAAAATACAGGTTTCACTCAAGACTATTTCTGATGAAGGCAGTTTATGGACAGAGAAAGGTAAGGAGAAAGTGGGATAAAAAAATTGGGGGAACATTATGAAGCTCTCTAGGATCCTTTGGGTTTCCGCAGGGAACTTACTGAGACAGATTTTGGATGGGTCACCAAGTGAGAGCCTAGATGATGCTCATCTCATTTTTTAATGTGCAGAAGACTGGAGATGTGAGGTACAAAGTCAAACCAAGGGGAAAATGCAAATAAAATCATGTTTCCTTGAACACATTCTATAGCTCTTCATTTTTCTGGCCAGCTCATACTTACGGCAGTTTCTCTCTGGACCAATATTTCATTTATTTTGGTTTTACTAAGTCACACGCCACTGGAATGCAATTGGTATTCTTACCAGCTGAGAACCATCTGCTCCTTTCTAGACAACAGCTATTCTGTTCTGTCTCTCTCCACCTCCTGCTTCTTCCAGTTTTCTTATATAGTTTCAATCATATGCATTCTTTATTCTGTGAATAGGAGACAGTAAGCGCCTAAGGAATTATCTCTTGTAGTACATTTTTTTTCTCAGGCATTGGAATTTTAAATTGTTTTTTGTTCCTTTTTAGAATTTTGATCTTCTATATGTAAAATAAATGTTTATCTGTAATATTGGCAAAGGGAAGTGTAGTCTTCCGGAAAGCTTCTCTATAGTCCTTAGGTAAATCACGAGTCACTTTTTAACTGCTGACCAATTTGTCATAGCATTTCCTCCATTTCTCAAAAATCAGGTAAAAATGGTAAATATTTACCAGAGAAAGTGATGGTAACAGACAAAGAAAACAAAGTGATTATGATGCAAACTTACTCTCTTCTCTGTCTCAGAGGCTTTTCAGCAAGGTTCAAGGCATTTTTAGTTAGAATCTCAGTGGAGCAAACTAATTCCTGAGCTAGTGGTGTTTACCTGGAGTTTGCGGCTTTGACACCCATGTTCAAGTTTCATTCCTCATTGATTTGTTCGCATGGTGTAGAGGAAACTGTGCCAGACTTAAAATAAGGGGATGTGGGTTCAAATCCAGCTCCACGGAAAATTATAAATAGCTCCCCGAGCTTAAGTTTCCTTATCTGTAAAATGCAATGGATGATAACACGACAAAAGATGTTGGAAAGACTGTCTTAGACAGCAAATGGAAAACCTTAGAATCAGCGGCTGTTCAATAAATGTTGGCTGAATTTTAATCTGAAATTACTAAAGCTTAGTCCAGAAATGAGATCACAATCTGGGTAATTCATCCGTGCATCAATTTCTTGGACTCTGTACAAAGAAAAAAAGCTCAGGGTCTCAATTATCTGCATAATCATTTCAATTCTGCTCTGCATCTTCTAAACATACTTAAAATTTAACAGGCAATCATATTCTTTCTGTAGGTAATTACTTACAGGAAAAAAAAAATAGAATTTAGGAATTGTCGTTTCCATTTTGTCCGAAGATTTTTAATGATGCTATTAGAAGAGACAGAACCTAATGTAACATGTCAGCCCCACATCAAAATAAACCTATTATCCAAAATTCTCAGGGCTGATGAAGATGTTATAAATCTATTTAGTAGGATTTCCATCACATCTCATCCTATTTGTATAAAAAGCACAAAACCACTGTTAA
Source organism: Pteronotus mesoamericanus (assembly GCF_021234165.1). Taxonomy (NCBI): domain Eukaryota; kingdom Metazoa; phylum Chordata; class Mammalia; order Chiroptera; family Mormoopidae; genus Pteronotus; species Pteronotus mesoamericanus. Next base: position 46,438,717 of record NW_026555085.1, read on the forward strand.
AGCCACCTATTAATCAACTTGCTCTTTTACTTTTCAGTAATTGAGTTTTCCAGATGAAACAGTATATCAACGTATCAACTTTAACCCTTTTCTATTCAATTAATGCTTTTTAAAATTTTTTTATTTTTTTACTGGCCAGGACTATTTATGCCATTTTGTATTCAGACTGTTCATGCTTACAATGTTAATCATTAAAATAATTAAAACTGTTTTGAATAGGTACCCTTTAATTTCCACTCTAAATCTTTATGACCTGATACTTCTTGAGGTCATGTATGGCCCTAACTAATATTATAATTGAGCATTTTAATTTTGATGTATAGATTTGCTGTTAACTTATTAATGACATAAAAGTGAATTATAAAAATATCTCCGTCCTCTAGCATCCATCATCCATAATATGTCACCAGTCTTCCAGCCTTCAAACAAGTTCCCCTTTGGCCTAATATCATTATTTCATCAATTTTAGGTTTCATGATCCATTGAAATTAAATATCTTTGGTTGAAATCAATAAAATATCATATAGTTGCTGTCAAATTATCTTTTAAAGTGGCATTTTTAGATAAAAATTGAAGTGGTGCATTTAATATCTTTGCTTTCCCCTATTAGTTTATTATAGAATATTTCTTGAGGTCCAATACTGTATTCTTTTAGAGACCCAGTAAGAAAAATTAATATACTTAAATAAGGTAATTGAAAGAATTTTAATAAATGAACTACATAATTCAGTTCAGGCAGGGTTGAGGGATATCAAAAAGTATGGGTATGTGTTCCAGAGCCAGACACAACGGGAGTCACTGCCAATTTTAGGCATGAATGAGCAAGGGTAGGAAGCCATTACTGAAACCTGAAGACAATAACTGTGACTATGCAAGAAGACTGATTAAAATCTATGTCTTTGTTGTAATGGTCAGTCAAGGTGACCTTGCAGGTAGGGAGCTGAGGAAATAGATATTCCAAATTCATTTTTCTCCTGCCTTTCCAACTCCTACTGAAAATTCCCACTGACCAACCCCAACTAGAAGCTGGCAAGAGTGCTTTTTGATGCAGTGCATAGAGGTCAGCCTCTGTGGCACAAAGTGGAACAGAATGGTAGAACATGACTCTGAAGTGGTAAAGGGCAAATATCAGGGACAGGTACTAAGAACGTGGGTCTCAAACACTTTTTGTTTGTCATCCTTTAAATTCTATTCATTTTAATTGGACAAACACTGATGGAACATATATTAGATGAGAGCCACTTTAATAGCTTCTGAAGGTACAGAGAGAAATAAGCAGGGCCAGACTAGGGTGATGCAAGCAAGACACCTAGGACACACTTGCATGAATGTGGCAGTGAGCTTGTCCTTAAATTTGGCACCCGAGGTGTTTCACTTGCTTCATCCTAGTCCAAGCCCTATAAATAAGACTCCATCTTTGCCTTCAAGTGTTTTCAGTCTAGTCAAACAAACATGAATAAAAAGAACTGTAGCACAAAAAGTTCAATGACATGTGCCATGTTAAAACTAGAAAAAGTATTGTGAAAGCCAGATGCTTGAGCACTAAATTCCAATTCCTGGGATCTGGCATAGTTCCTTTGAAGACAGATTATTTTATCTGGGTCTTGAAGGACAATTAAGATTTCGAGAGATTTATTTGTTCAACATGTATTTACTGAGCTTCTACTATGAGCCAAATGCTGTTTTAGATGGTAGAGAAGAGCAGAGACCAGACAAAGAAGATCCTTGCTCTCATGGACCTTATGTTTTGAAGGGAGCAAAGGCAATAAAGAAGTAAACAAAAAAAGGAGAGCGTCAAGAAGAGAAAAGTAGTGGATGTTCAGAGACAATTCTCCATGACTGTCTTGCATTTCTGCATGTCTATGAGCAAAGCACTAATTTCCTTCTTGCTCTGAATTGTCTTTTATGGATATTTATATAGCAAACAGCCTTGGAAAATAGAGTGCCTTCTTCTGGAGCAGAGGGCAGGTAGGTCTGCTTATTATCCAGAACACAAGATTTGGGTTCCCTAAGGCCAGGGTTCTAACACAACATAGTGTGCCTATAGCATTCATGTGGACCCCTCCACACTTCTCCTACTGGATTTGAGGGGCAAGGAGAAGTAACACAAAATGAAGCTCATGCCATTTTCTGTGCTGTGAGTAATAAGGTACTCTGTCTCTGAACCAGGTGTCTTAGTATATTTGGGCTGTTTTAACATAATACCATAGACTAGATGGCATATAAATAGCAGAAATTTATTTCTCACAGTTCTGGAGGCTGGAAAGTCCAAGATCAAGGCACAACAGATTTGGTGTCTAGTGAGGACTCTCTTCCTGCTTCAAAAATGATCCTGTAGTTCCTGCACCCTCCAATGACAGAAGGCACAAGGGAACCCTATGGGACCTCTTTTATAAGGGCACTAATCCCATTCATGAGGGCTTTACCCTCACAACATAATCACCTCTTAAAGGTCCTGCCTCCAAATACCATTATAACGGGGAAACAGTGTATAGCACCAGAAGGTTTGTGTCTTCTGCCGGCATCAATCAAACTATGGCAGGCAACTTTATCAGTTTTCAAGTAGGGTAAAATCTCAGACCCTTCACAGTTCTTGGCAACTTTTGGTGAAAGTATAAGATACTGACAGAGACATGGCTTTCTGGCAAAGAAAGGATGAAGACCTCATGGGCCAAGTTCAAGAATATGAAAAGACTCCATTATTTCAATTTATTCCATTTATCATATAAACAATTCTTATTCTGAAATTCAACAACACATTTTTTTTTTCCAATTTAGCAGGGTATAATTTGCATACAATGACATTCTTTAGTTTTAAGTATATATTTTGACAGGTTTTAGAAAATTTATACACCAGTGTAACTATCACCACAATCAAGGTACAGAATTTTCCCAAAATTTCCAAAAGTTTCTATGGCCTCCTTTACAGTCTGTTTCCCTGCCATCACCACTGGCCCAGGCAACCACTTACCTGGTTTTGGTCACTGTAGATTAGCTTCATCTGTTATAGAATTGTATATATGGAATCATAATTACATATTTTTATGTGTCTGGCTTCTTTCACTGCATAAAATGTTTCTGAGATCCATCTGGCATGATGAGTGGAGTAGTTTCTCCCTTTTCTTGGTGCGTAGAATTCTATTGTAGAGATATGCTACAATTTGTTTATTCATTCACCTGTTGATGTGCATTCGGATTGCTTTCAAATGTTCTGGGATGATGAAAAAACTGTTAAGGAATATCACTTCTTTTTTTGTACATGAATTTTCATCTCTCTTGAGTAAATACTTAGGAGTAGGATACTGGGCTGCATGTTAACTTCATGAAGAAACCGCCAAATTGTTCTTCAAAGTGGCTGCATTATTTTATATTCCTACCAGCAATAAAATAGTTCCATGTTTCTCTACTATTTGTCAACACTTGGTTTTCTCAGACTTTTTACTAATAGCCATTCTAGTAGGTGTGCACAGGTATCTCACTGTGATTTCAATTTGCATTTCCTCGGTGAATAATGATGCTGAACATCGTTTTACATACATTGGTCATCTGCACATTTCTTTTACAGTGTCTGTTCAAATCTTTTGCCCATTTATAAATTGGTTTATTTTCCTTTTAATTATTGAGTTCTAACAATTCTCTAGATAGTCTGGATAGAAGTCCTTTGTCAGGTGTGCGTTCTATGAATATTTTCTCTCCTTCCAACAGCACTTATTTAAATTGCTTTCATATCAAAAGAGCTCACTTCTAATAAACTATATTTCATTTAGTTCAAGACTATTGCTGAAGTTTCAAGGCTACTGTCACATTCTTTTGAATAGCATAAAAAAGCAGTGCATTTAAAGTACATCATTTCTATTTAATGAATTAGTGTTTACTAATGTCCGTCCATCACAATACTTTGGCCAATTACATACTTGTGGCTCTGAATGCCTCTTAAATTTCCAAAGGCCTCAGACCCTTGCTTGGCTTGGGTGAAAAATATTACAATGCCCATGATGAGGTCAGCTGAGCGTGGCAAGGATGGTCACAGCCTACCCTGGCGCCATTGTCCCTTTCTTTCTGACTTTACCAGCGGAGGCAATGTGCTTAGTTGAAATACATTTCCCAGCCTCCTTGAAGCTGGGTGCAACTATGTGACTAATCCTGGAGAGTAAAGTTGTCACCTTATTATGGGAAATAAATGAAAAGGAAGAAAAACCCAAGGTTTTTTGTAGTCAGTGTCTTTAGGCTTAAGACAAATGCAAATGGCCATTTATCCTTGTTTAAAGATTTATTAGATGTAGTGTAATTGCTCCTCTCCCTTTCCCTGTCTGTCCACTCTTTTTCTTTCCCTTTGTACCTCTCCTTTCCACTTTCTACCTCCCATTCTTTCTCATGTCTCTTCCCCCTCTCTCATAATTCAGAGGTTTCTACATTATGTATAAGTTTATAATTATAGCAGGTAGTTAAACTAGAGGTGGTCAGTCAACTGCTGTTAAACAACTTGAAAGTAGATGATGGGGGATGCAGCAGGTACAGTTTTGTTTTGATGTAAGGTCTCCCTTAAATTTCCATTTTAAGCTGTTTTATACTTCTTCTCTAGCACTAAACTTCATTTGCTTTTAATAATCTACTGTCCCGTGGTTCTGATTTTCCATTGCCTCCTACACATCTGTTTGGATTGATATTCTGCTGTTCGTCATGCAAGTCTGATTTCACTTTGAAAATGATTTCCTTTTGATGGATGCTCCGGTTGTTCAGGCAAGCATGGTCTTATGTTCTTAACGTTTTCTCTTAGTTGGTCTCAGCACTCCAACAGTCAGTCCCTTCGGATCTCAGGCATTCATTCATGCTAGCTCCGGACTTCTTTGTAATTAAATGCCAAAACTGTTGTATTCCTTGGATTAATCTGTATCAGGGCTTGGCAAACAACAGCTGGTGGGCCAAATCTGGTCTTAGCTTCTTTTTGTATGGCCTATGAGCAAAGACAAGTTTTTACATTTCTTAAGCATTGTAAAAGCAAACAAGAAACAAAGAAGAATATGCACTTGTGATTGCATGTAGCCCACAGAGACTAACGTATTTACTACTTGGTTCTTATTGAAAAAGTTTGCCTGTCTGACCTATATGAATAAAATTAAGTTTTTATGTGACACCCACCCCATCATGCAAAACAGCAAGCCATACATCTTTTCAACACTCTTTTTGTTATAGTTTAAGTATAATCTATGTAAACTATTAGATAATGCTTTAGGAAAATCTCAGGGAGATATCAGGAGATAAGTAGTGATCTTTCAAGGCATCTGAAACTGAGATTCAGTGAGAGATTGCTTATGATTGAGACATACCAGACAAACAATAGTTGCAAATATAAGTCCCAAATTGAAAATAACAAGAACCAATGCTCCAAATTAAATGATGAGGAAGCTGCTTCTCATTTAGCCTTCTCTATAACAAGCTGCATGGTGAGTAGCAGCGCCAAAGATTTATTTACCTGATGATGAGCGAGAATTTGCCCAAGAAATATCAGTGGGAGATTTGCCAGTATTAAATAATTCTTTAACTCATTCATACCATTCATTATTCATATAGCTGAAAGAAACAAACTTTGGTTATTGCATTATGACATTTGCAATCATAATGCAGTAACCAAATAACTAGGTTAAGGCTATATAACCAGAATACTTGTTATTTTTACAGTGAAAAAATTTTGACCCTGTTGTTTCTCTAATCTACCCCTGATTCAGCCTATCTTCTCACTCTACTCATTTTACAAATTCCTTACCTTATGCCACATACTCCTGTGCCTTTGCCTGGTTAAATCCCCATATGAAATACTCTTCCCCTAATTCTGTCTATTGAAATTCTGTTCATCCTTCAAGCTACAACTCAAATATCACCTTCACTAAGAAACTTTCCCAGACCCTGGCTAATGTGGCTTGGTCGGCATGTCATCGTCCCATAGACTGAAAGATCACTGAGTGTGATTCATAGTCAGGGCACATACCCAGGTGGCAGTTTTGATCCCCAGTCAGGGTGTGTACAAAAAGGCAACCAATCGATGTTTCTCTCTCAAATCGATGTTTCTCTCCCTGAGCCCTCTGCCCGCCCCCGCCTTTCTCTCTCACTAAAAGCAACAAAAATTAAAAAAAAAAAAAAAGAAATCTTCCCAGATGCCCAGTTGGAATTCCTTCCTCTGAGCCCTAGGGTCGCAACAGGCTTGGGTCAATTTTTGAGCTTGCTTCTTAGCCTGAGTCTTGCCCATGATGCAAATAGTATAAATTCAAGTTGCACACCCAAATGTGTCACAGAACTTGGGTTTTGATTTCTGGTGACTGTTTTCCAACCCAAGGCCCCAGAACGCCTACAAACTTCCTTAAGTCTTGTTCAGACTAGTGGGGAGTTTCCCTAGGCCATTTTCCCTACGGCAGGCAGTGCTGCACATCCCAGACCTTCATGCTCAGGCCCAGCGAGCCTCACTGAGCCCAGGCTGAACTTCCTGTCCTTGAATTGTAGCCCCTAGGGCCTCCATCCCATCCAATCCCTTTAGGCTAATGCTATATCACGCTGCCAACACACACTGCTCTGGCTTGGGCTTGGGTTTGGGTTTGCTTCCTACAATTTACCTTTCTTTTGTGCTGGGCTTGTATCAAGGTGTTGTCCTATTTTTTTCTCCTCAGTATTTCTATGTTTTGGAAGCTGTGTGTAAGAGTGGCGATGCAGGGAGAGAGCCTGCTCACATCAGCTCATTCCACTATGTTGCCTGATGGTTATAGAACAGTATAAACTTCTGTTTAGTTATGGAAGTTGTCACGATTAATCATTCCATCTAATTTAAGTGAATAGAAAGATCTTGAATATGCTTCTTATATAATATCACTATTTCTCTAACATCTAGATATATAGAGGTCCCACACAATATTGTTCTTGAATTTTTCCAACTAAGAAATAGATCCTGGTTAGGAAAGGTTTAGTGGCCAGAGATAATTGGGAGAAAAGAGGCAGGCCAAGGGAAATTTCAGACTAATGAAAATACAGTCAATTTTCAATTACCTAGGCAGATGGCACTTTGCCACAATGCAGATAACTGGGAATTCACTTTGTGGCACAGTCAACTCTATGCTCAGAATACTGAAATATAATTTTAGTATTCTGAGCCCACACTTTGAGCACTTTTAGTATATCTAAAGTGACTGTTAAAATCAAACAAAAGATGACTTATATTGAAAATAGCTTACATTTATAATGGCCAAATCTTATTTTACAGGTCAATAGGCTAGCTTCATGTAATTTCAATCAAGTCCACAAAGGGGGGATAACAGGACTGATGGTTAGAAGCCATATGCAGCAGGATATTATTTTATTTCTAAGGCTGGATTTACAGAAAATTAAGGCAACTTAATCAATTATTTCATAATGCTCACCTTTCATTATCATATATATATATACATATTACATATGTATACATATTAAAACTTAAAATAACAAGTATCCTTTCTGAAGTTATCGCTCCCAGAGTAAATCCTTGAATTTATTCCTATAATATACATGGCTGGGAAAACACCAAATTAAATCTTTTTGACAGGTGGGTTGTATTTACTGCCAAATCTCCATGAGAACAGATACTTAGTACTGCACTATGTCAGCAAGGAATATAAAAGTGGAACAAACACAAAGAATGATGAAGAAATCCCATATTTTACTGTGCTTCATGGAGCCATAGGGATTTAGAGTTAGGTGGGGGCTCAGAGGTTGTGAAGTACAGCTTCATCATTTTTACACATGTGAAACCTGACTCAGGAAAGATGAAAGGACTTGTTCAGGGTCACATGGCTGGAAGCAAGTCTGCAGCTGAAACCCAGGCTTCTCCTTACCCAGCTCCTCAGAAGCACATTCCTTATTGGGATAATTTGAGGAACTTTGTGTAGCAGTAGTTGAAGATAATGGGCTCTTTTGGAATAAATGTCTACATCTTCGCATAATAAGCACTGACTATGTATGCATAGCTTTGTTACAGAAGGAAGCACATAATTGGTATATATTTTTTTCTTCTAGCTCTTGATTCTAAACCATCTGAATGTTTCTAAACATTCTCTAGTATAAGGAATTACAACTCATTTCTCATCTTTTGCGTAGGGTATGTGTGATACTTATGTTTATTTATGTGGACAGGTTGTGAATTGTGATGGGAAGCTAAAGGTGAATAGGACAGTGAAAAAAGAAAGATATTGAATTTTCTTAGGTGCACTCTGAAATATAATACGGCAAAAATCAGAGCGTGCATTTTAAGACACAGCTGGGATCCCTGGTCCCCTGGTACATCTGGCATGCACGTTTTTTCCCCCAGATTGGCAGATTCACAGCCTCTGCATTTGACATTGTTGTTTTTTAGCACTTTGCATTATCAGTCCTTTGCTTGTGAAGCAGTCACAGGACACTTGTTGGCTGATTGACTAATTTTTTACATTATAGAACTGACCAGTCATGAGGAGTTGCTCAAATCTTTATTCCACAGTTGAGCAAATAAACAACAGTAAGAGTATAGCTTTAGACTCACAAATTGCAGAGCATATCTGAGATACTTTCTGCAGTTCTAATATTGATCTAGGAGTGTTTTTAAAACATTGCTATGGCAACAATCCCTATTCAGTGGAGGAAAGGAATGTATTATCTATGCAAAGACAAAAGTGAAAAGAGTATTTCAGATGCTGCCTTTTTACACTCTGCAGATGTGCCCCGACCTCTCAGCATTATTTTTGCTGAGGACAGTGTTTGGAAAATAAAATTTGTTGAGAGTTATTCACTGACTCTGGAAGATATTATGGATTCAAGCACTATGTCATAGAGAACAGTATCTCACTGACTTAAGATTTTCTACAAAATGAATACTTGCAACATATTTGATGTTAATAAAGTTATCATTTGAGAACACCATGAAAAACAACATTTTCAACCAGTAGCCAAAAATTGCTGCATAGGATGTATTACTAAGACATACAGCTGTAGATGTTCATGAATTTGTTCATGTGGCATTCACTGAACAAGTATTTATTAAGCACTGTCTATGAGAATGAGGAGTGCTAGATGTCAATACCATCAGCAAGTTATGAGAGTTTGTTGATGCTTTCTGAATGTTTACAACCAGATTTTGCTTTTATTATTGAACAAGTCAAACCTCTGAAAGAATGACTAACTCAATACTTCTTTCTTTTCCTACAAAATTTAGGAACATTAACCCAATTGAGAGAACATTTAAAATACATGTATATATATTTCATGCATATGTATACAAACATATAAGTACATGAATTATCTGGATTTAAGTAGGTATGTAAATTACTCAATTGCTGTATGATTTGTTGCTCAAGCATGGTCCTTGGACCAGCAGCACCCCTGAGGGGCATTACCCCTGAGCTTGTTAGAAATAGTCTCAGGCCCCACCCTAAAACTACCAAATCAAAGCCTGTGCTTTCACAAGATCCCCAGGTGATTCATATGCAATCAAACTTTGAGAAGCATTGCTGTAACAGAATTTAACCAGCAAAGTGACTTGAGAGTTTTATCTAAGGGAAAAAAAATGTTTCAATTATTCTATGTAATTTTTAAGAAGTGATTATTTGGGAGGACAAGCAGGATGCTAAATTATCTGGATAAGCACTTCAATTCGCAAATTTCTTTCTGCCAGTGTAGGTACTGCTTGATGACTGTTCAAGGGTAATCATTCAACTCTCTAAAATCTCTAATAAACCTGGGAGACACTAGCACTGTTCATCACTGAAAAATAAATTATTTATTGTACAAACAATGATAGGAATTGAAAAATTAAAAAGAAAATCCCAAATCTCACCATGTGGCTTTTCAATTTCAATGCCTTGCCAGTATCTGTACATTCACATATGATGTTTACATGGTTGTATTTGTACACCATTTATTCCAAGCTATGGGGCAAGTGTGGACAAACTCGTGAAGGTTAAATGAAAAGAATGTGATGTTTGAAGCTTTTTATTCATTCTTTTTCATACGGTACTTTGTTGAAATAACTGTAATCATGATTATTAACAATTCCGATTATAATCAAACATCCTAGTGGCTACATCATATTCCATTGAGTCCACTAAAGATTATTTAATCATTTTCCTATTACATGAATAGTCAGATCATTTCCATGTTTTGCTTTTATAAATAATCTTGTAATAAACATTTTATGCAGTAATTTAATTCATTAAATTTGTTTCCATAGCATAATTTACCAGTAATGGAATTATTGAATTCAAGTATATGCAATATTATTAGAGTTTTGGAAACTTATGGATAAGTTGTTTGAGAAAAAGACTGTAACAACTTACTATGAAACCTGCATTGTTAGTGCATTCCAGTTTTGCCGCATCTTTCCAGCAACAGAAATAATTATTTCAAAATTTGCTCATTAATCAGTATATAGCTCATGATTTTTCACAATGAAAATACTTTAAACTATCATTTTTCTCTCTTGTTTTCTTTTTTAAAAATTTATTTTTAGACAGAGGGTAAGGGAGAGAGGAGAGGGAGAGAAACATCAGTGTGTGGTTGCAGCTCGTGCACCCCTGCTGGTGACATGGCCTGCAACCCAGGCATGGGCCCTTGTAGGGAATTGAACGGGGAACCCTTTCTTTTGCAGGTCGGTGCTCAACCCACTGAGCCACACCAGCCAGGGCTCTTGTTTTCTTAGAGCAAAATTTCCCAACAGGTGTTCTGTGGCCTAAGCCATAAATGGGCTACAGATATGTTGAGATAGTGTGCTTTCTGCTCTTCTGAGTAGGGCTGGAGGCAGTTACAGCTTCCTGTATGATCACCCCCTACCATGAACGGATTGAGAAAAGCTGGGAAGTCCAGCCTTATGCTCACTGTTTAGCTCTTTTTTCACTCTTTTTTAATTAAAAAATTAATACTATTTTCTGAGCAGTTTTAGGTTTACAGAAAATTGAGAGAAAGTAGAGTTCCCATAAGGTATATGGGAACTTTCACTCTCCCCTCCCAACTTCCTGCCCCCAGTTGCCCTATTATTAACATCTCACATTATCAGTGTAGTACATTTGTTACAATTAGTGAGCCAATATTGATACACTGTAATAAATTAAAGTCCATAGTCCACATTAGGGTTTACTCTTTGTGTTGTAGATCCTGCGGGTTTTGACATATACCCACTATTACAGTAGAGTACAAAATAGTTTCCCTGCCCCCCCATTACCTGTGCTCCATCTCCTCATCTCTGCCTGCCCTTGAACCTCTGGCACCATTAATCTTTTTGTTGTCTCCATAGTTGTGTCTTCTCCAGAATGTTATATAGTTGGAATCATATAGCATGTAGTTATTTCAGATTGGCTTATATGCATTTAAGTTTCTTCCATACCTTTTCATGGTTTGATTGCTCATTTTTTTTCATTGCATATTTTTCATTATGGATGTACCAGATTTGTTTATTCATTCACCTTTTTTGTTTCCTGGTTTTATCAATTATGAATAAAGCTGCTATAAATATCTGTGTGAAGGTTTTTGTGTGGACTTAGATTTTAAACTCCCTTTTAGTTAATACCAAGAAGCTCAACTTCTCCTTGGTTGATAACATAGTAAAAAGTATGTTTAGTTTATTTGGGGGTGGGTATCAAATGTCCTTCATTTATTTTTTTGTTACTTTACTGAGCATTTCTTTATTAGCGTGATTACCATATTTTTAAATTGAATTTATTGGGGTGATATTGGTTAATAAAATTATAGAGGTTTCAGGAGCATAATTCTATTATACATCATCTGTATATTGTATCGTACGTTCACCACCCCAAATCAAGTCTCCTTCCATCACCATTTAACTCCCTTTGCCTTCACCTATATCCCACACTCACTTTCTCTTTGATAATCATCATACTGCTGTGTCTACATGGTTTTTTTTCTTAACCTCTTCACCTTTTTCACCCGGTCCCCCTAACCTCTCCCCTCTGAGAGATGTCAGTCTGTTCTATCTATGAGTCTGTTTCTATTTCATTTGTTAGTTTATTTTGTTCATTATATTTCACATATAAGTGAAACCATATGGTATTTGTCTTTCTCTGACTGGCTTATTTTGCTTAGCATATTAAATACTGTACTAACAAACTGTCTTCCAAAGCAGGCATACTATTTTGCATTCCCACCATCAGTGAATGATGGTTCCTGTTGCTCTACATCTTCACCAGCATCTGCTGTTTCAGAGTTTTGAATTATACATATGTAGTGATATGTAGTTGTTTTAATTTGCAATTCCCTAATGACATATAGAAGTAGATAGTTGAGTATATATTCATATGCTTATTTGCCACTTTTATATCTTCTTTGATGAAGTGCCTATTCAGACCTTTTGCCCATTTTTAAGTTGTTTGTTTTAGTGTTACATTTTAAGAGTTCTTTGTATACTTTGGATACCAGTCCTTTATCAGATATGTGTTTTGCAAATATTTTCTCCTGGTCTGTGGATTGTCTTTTCATTCTCTTAACAGTGTGTTTCACAGAGCATAAGTTTTTAAATTTTAATGAAGTCCAAATAACCAATTTTTTCAGGGATTAGGCTTTGTTATATCTAGGAAAGTATTCCCAATCCTAGTTGCCTAGATTTTCTATGTTATTGATATATCCTAGTTTTATACACTGTAGTTTTATAGTTTGCATTTTACATTTAAGCCTAAGAGCTACTTTAAACTTTTATTTTTTGCATGTGGTTGACCAGTTTTTTTCCAGAACCATTTGTTGAAAGGATTACTTTCTCCTATGTCAAAAATCAGTTGTCTATATTTGTTGGTGTCTACTTCTGGGCTCTCTGCTGTTCCACAAGATTATTTATCCTTTATTTTTGGCCAATATCACATTGTCTTAATTACTGTAGCTTTATATTAAATTTTGACGTCAGGTAGTGTCAATCTCTTTGTTCTTCTCCTTTAAATACTGTGTTGGCTATTCTGGTTCTCTTACTTTTCCATGTAAACTTTAGACTTCGTTTGCTGATATCCACAAATGGGATTTTGATTTGGATTGTATTGAATTTAAGGATTAAGTTGGAAAGAACTGACAACTTGAAAATGTTAAGTCTTCCTATCCATGTACATGTATCATCTCTCCATATATTTAAATGTTCCTTGATTTCTTTCATCAGAATTTTGTAGTTTATCTCATATAGATCTTGAAATATCTTCTTAGATTTATACTTAAGTATTTTTGGTGCTAATGTAAATGATTTAAACATACTGTGTATCATTTCTATTTTTTTAATATCTGTTAAAGTGTGCCTTATCGCTCAGAATGTGGTCTATCTTGGTGAATGTCCCAGATGAGCTTGAAAAGACTGTGTATTCGGTTGCTGTTAGGTAGAGTATTTCATAAATGTCAACAATTAGATACAGGTGACTGTTAGTGCTATTCAGGTCAACTATATCTTTACTTATCTTCTGCTTGCTTGATTTCTCAATTATTTGGAAAAGGGGTATTGAAGTCTACAACTATAGTAGTGGATTTGTCTATTTATCTTTTCGGTTCCAACAATTTTTGTCTCACATATTTTTATACCCTGTTGTTTGGTGTGTACATGTTAAGAATGGTTATGACTTCTTGGATGTAAATATAGTCTACCTAGCAAGTAAAGAGTAACTGTATAATATTAATCCAAGATTTTTAAAAAATCATATAAGATTATCTTTCATCTACAAGTTGAAAACATTCACAATTTCATAAACTGTATTCAATAAGTTAAAAAGGAAAAGAGGAAATGTACCACTATTTCAGGTAACTAATCCTAAGTTTAGTGTGAAAAATTTCTTGTGAAAAACTTGGGAAAGATGGAGAATGTCCCTATCATGTTATACAATGTTCAAACAAATTATACTGAAAGGGTAGAGACTGATACCATCATGATGCTCCTTCTACAAATAAAGGTATCTTTATTAAATAAAATATTAATTTAAAGTTCAGGTGATGTGTACATTTATAAGATTCAAATGTATAAGATTCATTTACAGTAATACTTTTGTACTCATCGGCTTCAGAACTCATCAAACCTTGTACTCGGGGCTTACTTGGGACTTCTCGCACTTGCTAGAACTTGTATAAGTCACAATGCCGCCCTGCAAGAGAAAATGCTTCATTGTTCAGTACTCGTTAGTTTTGGCACTCCTCATGAGTTCGGAAATGAATTAATGAGTACCGAGGTACCACTTTATTTGAAAAGTACAGTAAATCCTCACTTAATGTCAGTAGGTTCTTAGAAACTGCAACTTAAGCAAAATGATGTATATAACAAAATCAATTTTACCATTCTAATATTAAACATCAAGATATATGTGAGCTCTACACACATCTAACAAAGATTAATAAGAACAAATGATATTTATTTTCTATCCTGTTTATTCCATTCAGGGTCACAGAGAACAAGGCAGAAAGCAACCCTAGACAGGATGCGATTCCATCACAGGGCATACTCATGCACACACACAGACACATTCATATTGGGACAATTTAGACACACCAATTACCCTAGCATGTACATCATTGAGATGTGGAAGGAAATTGGAATACCCAGAAAAAAACCATGCAGACATGTGAAGAACATGCAAACTCCACACAGACAGTGGTCCCGGATAAGAATTGATTTTTTTCTCATAAACATTTATAACAAAACAATATTGAATGAAACTACATTGTTCAAGGACCTGCCCTACTGATTATCACATAGCACCTGCATAGAAGCTTGTACAACCCAGATTGAGATGAGGGAAAAGCCATCTCAAACTTGGGAAAGTTATCTAATGTTTAGAAATGTTGTCTAATAATGATGTCTATGGGGCACTTTCCCCTAAATACTTGGCTCCTATAAGGAAACTATTCTACATACTAGTCTATTAATGATAACCATTCAGAGAAGAGGCTTTATTAACTGAATCAAAAGTGATTTTTGAGATGTAGAAAATGTGGACTTGGAACAGCTATAAAACTTGGCTCACAAGAGAGTCACAGAATCTTGTCTGTGAGATTTAACCTTATCCCTGAACTGTAATGCAAAGTTGGACTCAGTCCTTATTCATAGTTTTCAATTGAAGATTTCTGAAGGTCTAAATTTCCTAGACTGTCATTTAAAGACTGCAATGTAGGGAAGGAATCTGCTACATCCAATACTATTTGAACTCATATATGGACTTTGGCTTATGCCAAAGATGGAATAAAAGGGGGACCAATTTTACCCTGCCACCTCTAGAACACCCAAACCCTGCAAAAAAAAACCCAGTAAAAAATATGAAAAACAGTTTTCAAAACACTGAACCATCAGGCAATGAAGAACAGTCATCCCTGAATGATGGGAAACAAATGAGATGAACATACAATTGCCCTAGTATAATGCCTTGGGAGTTTCTGGTCTGTGGCACAGGAAGGGTAAAGTCATGCAGAGCCTGGTGGACTCTGTGGATTGATGAAATGGCGTTGATATTATGTAATGACAAACAGATCAATCCACCAAGAAGACATTGCAATTCTAACTGTGTATACACCAAGCAAGAGTTGCAAAATGTGTGAAGAAGGAAAAACTGATAGAACTGAAAGGACAAAGGGACAAACCAAAATCATAGCTGGACAATCAAACATCATTCTCTTAGCATTAAAATAACCAGACAGAAGTCAGCGAAGATATAAAAGAACTCAATAGCACCATCAACAAAAAGAATATAACTGACATTTATAGAACATTCCACAACAGCTGTATATAGAGTCTCTCTAAGTGATCATAAAAATTGCAGGGGAAATCCAAAGATCAGGGCAAATTCTAAATTTCTGTTTTCTGTATTAACCTGGGGCACACGTAGCTAAATATGACTATGCACCTAAAAGCTGAATAATCACAGACAGGGTAGCTTATTCAATCTAGAAAATGCAGCTTAGACTGTCCCACAAATAGAGAAATTTGAGAGTACCATATGCCCTCTATCAAGACATTAACAATGTGACACTTATTTCACAAAATGCTGATCATATTTCTACAGAACATCATTTAATTTTCAATGGCCTTTTCAACTCTTGTTATTAAAATAGAGAAGGAACATTTTTTGGGCACTACTCTTTCCTTAACACCTTATAAATTCTTATTGTTGTAAGAAGGCCTTTAAAAAGAAAGGCCTTTGTGGGCAGCTCCATAACTCCATTATATGAGAAAATAAAGGAGTGGGAGAGGCTGAGGCTGGAATAAGACAAGAAGCTACTGAACATGCGATAGATTGAGAGGTTATACTGTGACTACTTGAAACCACTATTCCTATGTACAAAAACTCACAGGGCTTTCTGTAGTTTCTATCACAAAATTACTCAGTTGTGTAACAACATAGTTTGAAACGATGGCCAGAGAATGACGGCACAGCACAGATACAGCCACTCTGAAAAACAGTACCATTTTACATTCCCACCACAATATATGGGTGATCTACTTCCTCCACATCCTCACCAATTTGGTATTGTCATTAAAAGTTTTAGCCATGTTAATAAGTGTATTATATATTATAGATACTATAAATAAACTTGAGATTTGGGGGGAAACTTTGAGTTCAGAAATTAGGACAGTTTAGGCTTGCCACCTGGAGTCTGTGTTCAGAATGCAAGGTGAGAGGCACACCTATTTTGGAGGAATTAGATGAACAAACCAAGAAAGCAATTAAGTTGTGTTTATAATACGTGTGGGTAGGACAGTATGAAATGGCATTGTGGAAGACCCTTGTTTTACAGTAACCACGGGATATTAGATAACTTGTTCTTATCCTGAACTCAAAAGTAAAAGAAAGAAGCAGAATGTAGACTCGATATAGGAGTTTTTGCCAAACAAAAAAATTGGGGAGGTGTTCTGCTCTTAGAAACTTGCTCCCGGGAGAAAAAATTATTTTCCCCTAAGTGTAAGTCCAATTTGGTTGCAAAAGCATCAACTCTCCAGATATAGAATGGAAAACTATCTTGTTAATAGTTGCATCCTTCTTTCTCCCTTCCTCTCTCACAGCTCCTCATCTAGCACAAGGAAACCCTACGCAGAGCTGAAGGCACTGCACAAAATCTTAAGTGCAAATATATGCTTGAGCTACTTTAACAATAGTGTTCAGGTCAGAGAAAGAGAGTGGAACCTCACATCTTCTATAAATGAAGCCTCGCCTGCAGAAACGGATGCAGTGTGAGGCCCCATACTCAAGAAGGCTCTGACAATCCACCTTGATGCAAACAGTGTTAGATATTCGGCATAAGGAATTCGAAAGCAAGTCAACGTAAAAGGAGTCACAGAAGAGAGAATCTGGTTCAGAGCGTCGTAAACGTAGGAAGAACGTTTTTGGGAGCACAGAGTGACGGAGAGGAGCCGGGGCAGTGCTTGACCCCTGCCTCACTAGCTGAAGGAGCGCCGCAAGCACGTCTGGAATCCCGGAAGTGACTCCGTCGGAAGTGGCCCTGGAGGCGCGACGCAGGCGGAGGCGCGACGCAGGCGGGTCCCCACGCTTTCCACCGGCGCCGAGAACGAGGCGGTCAACCGCGCGTGCGTGGCGAGCTGTGACGCCTTAGTGGTTGCCGGGGTGCGGCAAGAGGGGGAGCGGGTTCGGAGAGCCGTGGCTCCTGTCCTCGACGCACGTCTGGTCGGGAGCGGGCGGCTGCGACGGAGCCTTGGGCGGCCGTGGGGCCGAGAATCATGAGGCCCGGGGCCGCGGGCTGCTCCGCGGGACTGCTGCTGGTTGTCGGCTGGCTGTTCCTGGCGGGCCTCCAGTCCGCGTGCGGGACCAATGTCACCGCTGCCATTCAGGATCCCGGTTTGGCCCGCGCAGAAAGCCAAGGAGAGGGCGAGGGCGAGAGCGAGGGCGAGAGCGAGGTCGAGGACCAGTACGAGAACGAGAGTGAAGCCGAAGTGGAGTCTGACAGTGGTGCTCACGAGCCTGAGCACATCCCGCAGCCTGGGACCGAGGAGGATGGTGAGGGTGGAAGGTTCCTTGGTGGGGACAAAGGCACATGTTGAGGGCAAAGCCCAGAACTTTGTCCAAGGATACTAAGAATTACCCTGTTAAGGTCCGTAGAGCTCTTTTCCCAACAGCCCCGAATTTATACATTTTTTTAAAGCACATAATGGCCTTGACAAAAGATATGTTAATTTTCAAAGGCCACAGCAAGCTGAACAATCCCATATATAAAAGTTGCTACAGAGATACTGCTAAAAAGATTTTTTTTTTTTAAGTGATTAAGAGTCAGGGGTAACCTTTCACCAATTGAAATTATTTTGACTCCCTTTGCAGTTTCTCCTTCCCCACTGTAGATTTTTTTTTTTTGAAGTTTTATATTGCTTAAGGTCTTTCTTCTTTTAATATTTGCGCTTTATGTTGGAACACAATGGAACTCAGGATTTCCCTCATTGTTACACATCTGGATAGATCAATATGCTGACAGAACTGCCCAAAGCCTCATGTCAGCTTCTTGCATCCCCAACCTTGAGCATCTCTGCAGTGTGTTGGTGTTTTATTTGTACGTTCAACTTCGAACCACAAAGGAAAAATGGCCTTCGAAAACACCTATCAAGGGATCTAACTAGTGGTTTTGTTAGATGATAACGTGTTAACCAAGGGAGAATGAGCTTGTGCTTGGTACATAAATTTGCCTTATTCTGCTGGCTCATTAAGCAATAAAACTTGACAAGCTGCTGTACTTGTTATATTGATTCGTAACTCACATGCTGGTAGGTAAAAGGTCAGTTGCAGGTTTGCAGCCATCCAGAGGAGAATGATTCCCTTCCCTCTTAAATGACCCAGCTGAGATTCTTTTAATATTCTTGGCAGTCTCATGTCTTCTATGCATATAGAATAGGTACTATATTTATCAGCCTTTCTGTTATTTCCTGATGACAGCTAGTGACCCTCAGTGACAGACAGAAATTGACTATCTAAGGTTAATGGTGGGATCCAGATTTGTTATTGCCTTGATTACATTACAGAGAGCTTAGAGGGTCCTTGACTTTGGAAATGTGAAAAAGGAAAAGGACTAGAAAAGACAACAACATGTTTTAAAGCATAGTAGCTACTGCTTCACTCTCATTTTAAAAGTAATTGAAATAACAATTTTGGTATTAAACTGGTCAAGGGATAGTTCTAGGTGTAAAATGGTAAATGGAGTTTGGAGTAAACCTAGGTAATGGAGTTATGCCTTAGACTCAAATGGAAATGCTGGAAAGTTATTTTCTCAGTGTCTCCATTTCTTTTTTTTAGTGAACTTCAGGGAATCCATGTACCTTCTGGAATTTTATGTATACAATTTCATGCATAGCTACTTTTTCCTGGGGAAAGTGAGAATCCAGAACTTTAAGTAATCTGAGGTGTCTGAGATCTGAATTTTCAAGGCCATTATTAGAATTTGGCAAAGGCCCCCTTAATGCCCAGTGGACCAGTATAAAAATATTCAACACCATTTACAATCCATTGGGCATTTATTTGTTTGTATTTTTACTTTTAAAGCATTTTACAAATAATTTCAAAAGGAAGAATAAAGTAGTGAAAACATTTGAAATTTTGATAAGAATTTAAATGGAAATCCCCCAGTTTTTAGTTCATTTTTCCTGGTTTTGAAGATGTAGGGATAAAGTACTATAAGTAAAACTAAAAGCTCATTTGTTGTTATGCATGACTCTGAAATATATCCATCTTGTAAATACTGATTTCAGATTTCAAGTAAATCTGTAAAAATTTTTGTTATCATTACTTTTGTTCTTTTTGCACTTGCATTGTCAAAACAATACTTTTGAAAATTACAAAGGCACATATTTTGTTGAAGAGAAGACTGCCATGTTCTTTCTCCATATTTGCAAAAGCATTTTCATCTTAGATTTATAAACAAGTAGAATTATTGGTCCAATGACTTTATTCATTTCTACATCTTCTGTTTTCTTTCACTCACCTTTGTATACACACCTGCCATTGATTTGTCTGTTTACAAACCTTTCAAGTAAATTTTGGTGTATAAACAGCTTTAAAAAGGAAAGAATCCTCTCTGTATCCTTTTAGCAAAACAGTCTGGTCTGGCTCATTTTCACAAAACATTTCAGAATCAAGTCCTTCCTTTCGAAAGGACTAACTGGATAAGAATGCCATATATTCTTTTCATCCTTAGAAATATAATGTTACTTCATTGATTTATGAGTTAGAGATAATCCATCTAGGATATTCATCTAAGATATCATCTCTAATTTTGCTTATGCAGTCAATTTTACCATCATCACTAGCATCCAAAGTGCTGTTATTTGTTTCTCTATGTTCATCCTCTGATTCATCCAATAATTGTAAAACATTTTTCTGTCAATATTCTTCTCTTTGCCATTAAAGACAAAAAAATAAATTCTAAAATCCCAATTGTGTTCAATAAAAGCTGAAAATAGACTATGAGAGAGGTATCTCTAGACTTCCTTATATCTTCCCGAAAGATTCTATAGATGATGAAATAACAAAAGAATATAGGAAAAATCACTAAGATACTATGAGATATATGTATATATATACATTATTCTTATTATTCTTGTTATACACACATACTCTTAATCCTTTTATATCCCTATGCCTTTTATGCCTATTATATACCCTTCATAAATCTATGATTTATAAACCTTACTGTTAACCTATTTAGATTTATAAAAGGGACCAAAAGCAGGTCCACATAATAATTGCAAGATAGAATGAGTTTTAGTCTATAAAATGAGTTATAGCCTATATAAATATATAGTATTTTTTTCTTTGGAAAACCTCTGAGAAATTAAAAATCATGAAATATCAACCTTACAAATCAACTTTCAAAAATGAAACTAAAAAGTTAAGACTGAACTCTGATGATATACCAACAGTGAAAGCGTCCTATCTGAAACTGAAGAGAACATTTCAGGATCTGGCCAGAATGAAAAAGAACCGGATCATTAGCGGCAACATTGCGAATGCTAAGCTTTCATCAGTGCAGTCTAAGAGCCAGTAGATTTTTTAGGGAATCCTTGTTACACTTTTGATTCCTATTAAACTCACTATTGAACTCTCATTTTCGCCTATATTTTGGGGACAGCTGACTTTTCAGCCCTACAAACAGGATTTTATTTCTCTAAGGCTTCATTTTTTCAAATTTGTCCAATATTCCACTCTGTTATTATTAGATCTAAATTTATTTTCTAAGATATTTACTCTCTTTTCCAGTTTTGCAGAGTCCACAGACTCAGTCAGCATGAAATCAGTACTATCCTAGTCATTAATAAAAATGTTGAACAGGACAGAGTCCTGTGACACATGACTCCTACCGCCTTGACACCACTGATTAATTAGCATCAGTATATCTTACTGTTTAAGATGTTATACGTGAAATTTTACTGAGACGTAGACCATATTTTTCCTTTTTATTCATAGGTATATAATGGGAAATTTTGACAAATACTCCAGTGAAGTGCAGATACATATAAGTTCCTTGACCCATCATTGTAGGATCCCCATGAAAAAAAGAAAGTCATGAATAACCTCAGGGGCGCTCAAACAGAAGTGAAAGCAACTTTGGAGACAGTCTGATTGAATCTCATTTTTTTAAAAGTTAGGGGAACTTTAAGTAAGTTTCCCAAAGTAACCCTAGATAGTGAACAGTAGAGCTGATTAATTGGTTTTTTGAATGGTTTTAGAAAAGAGGTTATATTTAAAAGTAATATAATACTCATTCTCCTACCAGTGTTTTATATGTTCAAGATTTGGCTTTTAATTTATATTTCATAACATTCAGTAGAAAGTACCCAAGCATTTCAAGTAAAAATGTCAATTCAAAGTTGATTATGATAATCCAAATAACTTTATTTAACAAAGTCAATATTTATTAACATAGATATATCTAGTGCTTACATATTGAAGGCACTGTATTTGGTGCATAAAAGGGACCAATTATGAGTATATAATGTAAGTGTTTATGAAAATACTGTCTTGCAGTCATAAAAATAAAAAATATCTTAGAATTATATGAAATCAATAAGTAGAAAAATGAGTGTGAACGAGGTTGTATCTTAAGCATTTTTATAGCACTAAACAAGTTCCAGAATGCTTTCACACACACCCTCTCATTCATTCTCACAATGATCAAATGAGGTACGTTCTCATTTTTAAGTTTTAGAGAAGGATTAACTAGGCCTGACAGAATTTTAACTAATTTACTTAAAACAGGTAATTACTTAGTGGTAGAAGCAGCAATTTGAACTCCAACTCCAATGTGTTTTCTCATGTAACATTGTTGTCTCCAGACACAATGCCTTTTAAAAATTGTCTTCTAACACCTCACTTAATTTTTTTTTCCTTTGAGATTTTAGCCCTAATCTGAGTTATAAAGAATCAGTTATATACTACAGCTGGTGGAATTCATGCCAAACTTCAGAACAATGAGAAAAAAAGAAACACATTTTCATGTGATCTGAAAACAACAATATTTAATTACTCAAATATTTGTATATTCCTAGATCATCCTGCTAATGAAGTGTTGAAGTAAAGTCATAGGAATAATTTATCATCTTAAATGAGAATAAGTAGAATCAATCTATAACACATGATTTTAACGAACACTTGATAAAAAGACTTCTGTTTTGGATAAAAGTGATATACTCAAATTTTTTTGAAAAATAGAGAATTGGAAAAATTGGGCCTTTCAATTGGCTGTATTTTTTTTTCCTCACCTTCTATAGATCTTTAATCATGTATTAAACTAATGAAAAAAATTATATACAAGGTTTAAGTATAAACTTTCTTTGTAAGTTATTTCTTAATTTATTACTGAAAGGTTTAAGTTTCTTTTGATTTAAATAATAATAGCTGTACTGGGAATAGTATTACCTTTCTGATTTAATAAAACTTTAAAAATGTTTGCTTCCCATATGATAAGTAGCTATATTCTCCACCCCTAAATAAGAATTTTCCACTTTGAAAAGTTTTCATGTGATTGAATAATGTGTCTTTGCACTTTTAGTTTCAAATATGAAAGTAGTCAAAGAAGTAGAATTTGGGATGTGCACCGTTACATGTGGTAAGTGTCACAGAGCACATAAACGATTTTGTAATTTGCGGGGAGGAAACGTAAAAATAGTGCGGCAATTTTTATTTGTAATTTAGTGTACTCTCATTATCTTTCATTTATTTTTATTTCTAATGACTGTAATTCAGACATAAACACAAGCTAATTGTTTTAAAAGGTTGGACGTATCAGTTTATAACCTCTAAGTCTTATATTAAGCCAGCTCCCTGTATTTTTTGGCACAGATACTGCCTTAACCAAAGTAAAACTTTATCTCTCTCACAGATGTTCAGAAGATGAAAAGTCTTGTGATGCATCTCACAGATGTCTTCCCATATACTGTGTTGGCAAATCTATCAAAAAAAATTTTGCTTATTTATAAGTCTATACTAAATTCTACATTTCTCCAATTTATATGTCGTATCTTGGAGAGAAGAGATATTGGTTTTGTGGGGAAGATATTATTCAAGGACTATGGCTTATTTTAATCATTTCATAAATAGAAATTGGACATAAAACCTCTCACATGGTAAAATTAAGGCAACACATACTCTGTAATAGACCAGTGTTTCCCAAACTTAACTGTTTATCCTAAGTTCATGAAGGACTTTTAAAACACAGATTGCTGGCTCTCCTCAGAGTTTCTAACTCACCAGGCCTTCAGAGAGGCCTAAAAATTTATATTTATAAACAAATTCATCAATGAAGCTGATGCTACTGGTTAGAAGTCCATCTTTTCAGAACCTCTGTAGAGCAGCATGCTGAGAAGGTAATAGATAATTCACAATGAAATTAATTTTGTTTTAAATAGAATCTACCTTGGGGAAAAGAAGTCAGTGATAGGAGGGAAAGACAAAAACCAAAGGATAATAAGGCATAAAATCCATGCAGATCTATATCAGAACAATTTTTTTTGGTCAAAAATTATACCTGAAATGCTTTTATTTGAGATAGCTTTTGTGTGTGAGTATGTATGGTAAAATATACCTAACATAAAAATTTTTAGCATTTTTTAAATGTACAATTCAGTGACATTAAGCACATCCATTGCCGGAATTTTTTTTATGATCCCCCCAAAAAAACCTCTGCATGCATTAAACTCTAACTTCCCACTTCCACCTCCCCGTAGCCCCTGGCACTGTTATACTTTCTGTCTCTTGAGATAGTTTTCAGCCTGTCTCTACCTTAAGTTTGAAATGAATGAAAGAAAATGAAAAGAATCCATTTAATAAACCTGTGATTATTCATTTGCAATTTATATGTTTCTTCCGTTGCTTACTTGAGACATGTTCTTTTTTTTTTTAACAAGTTATACTTTATTTGGTCACATTATTTTCAATATGGAAATAATTTGGCAGAGGATATTGTGGAACTCATGAGGGTGGGAGCTTAAGTGGGTACAAGCGGAGACATTTTCGTAAGAGAATGTGTTTTATGGTAATTCCAATAATTGATGTATTCTCTTACTCTGTTATTTAAAAATGTGTTTCAGAAATTATATATTTCACATGTGTTCATTCAACATTTTCTGTTTGGGGGCTTTTAGATTTTTTTGTTTGTTTTTGTTTATGATGTGCCAGGCATCATTATAGGTGCTGGGAACACAGCAGTGAACAAAGCAGAGGAAACTATGGCTTCAATGAGTATATATTTTAGTTGGGACATAGTGATAAACAAAAGTAATATGTCAGATGGTGATGAGTGCTAAGAAGAAAAGTAAACCAGAAAAGACAACATTTTACATCTAAAATATTTTTTTAATATTTAAAAATCTTTTCAATTTATGACAACTATTTACAGGAAAAAAATGTTTTAGTGAAAATTTTTTTGGAACCCCCAGAACAATGTTTTAGCGGTCAGAAAGTTTTCTTTCTCTGGGAACACACAGGCAGGCTTTTAATTTTAAGTGTTACTTGGACTTAAAAGAAGATCTCACACCTATATACATCATTGCAATAAATTGTATTTGGCTAAATAAATAAATACATAAAACAGCTCCTTGAAAAGTTGTTATGCATTTCAGAATAAAGATGTGTGTCTAGAGAGGTACCTTTCTTAAATTCAAGTGGAACCATACTATAGCCATTCTTGGGCATCTCTTTTAATCAAAAGAGACCTTTCCTCTTTCAACCTTTCAGGTCCTTATTCATATGGAGTCCTCTCTGTTGCTACTCAAAATTTGGTCCAGAGACCAGCCACATAGACTGGGAGCTTATTAGAAATGCTGAATCTCAGAACCTACTGAATCAGAATTTCATGTTAGTAAGATCTGCAGGTGATTTGTATGCATGCTGAACTTTGAGAAACACTATTGTAAGCCACCCCTAGATATCTTGTCCTTAAGAATGGATTTTATGATTAACATCTTGTAGGAGTTGAAAGAGGGACTCTGGTAAACAAGGAAATCAAGTTGGTTATTTTCTTTATCTGTGACTATACAGTCTTTTCATAGGTCATGTCCACTTAAGAAATATCCAAAGCTGTAGAGGGTTTTTATGAGTTTATTTGGGCCAAACTGACAACAATTGCTGGGAGGCAAAATCTCAACAGATTGAGAAAATGCTCTGGAGAATGCCAGTTTTGCAGCTTATTTTATACATCATAATCAAAGGAGGAGACTTACGGAGGGTGCATGACATCCATTGATGGTAGATTAAGAGGGAGGGAGAAAGGAAACCAGGGAAATTTCTGGGACCGGATAAGAAAGGGCAAAATAGGGAAACACATAATTCTTTTACATTGGTGGGTACAGGATAATTATCAACATTTACAATACACAGAAATGGTACTGTGGGGACAGGGAGCGGGGACAAGATAACAATGTGGGGACAAGATAACAACGAGGGTCTTGTGCTCTCATGCTTGCAGTTGTATCTTGAGGGATCTGGAAAACAAAATTACTCTGACATTTCAGAGATAGTTATCTTAGATGCAAAAATAAATAGGCTTACTTACGGTAAATATTGACCTTTGTCAAGGAAGTTAAAGGCCTAAGATGTGTCTACCCACCATAATTTTTAGTTAGGCATTTTTATGTTTAGACGATCCTACGTGGGTGGTTTGTAAGGCCCACCGTGCAGGCTTCCCTGAGCTTATCAGGTTTGGTACGTGGCCCCCTTTTCATCTGCAATTACTTATCCCAGTACATGTTCACCATGTTGCTGACCCAGCATTTTATCATCTCCCTTAATTCTGGTGATGCAAGGCAAACTCAGTGGAGATTTGAGATCAGTTAGTAAAGGATTTCTTGTTATAAAAATGTGTGCCAATTCTAAAGAGAGTATTCTGTTGGAAATGGAGATTTTATCATTAATAGTTTTTCCTGCTACATTTCTTACCAATCTAAATATTAAAAAACTTGATGTTAAAAAGTAATTTTGGAATTTCCCCCAGAAGCTTCAAGCTCCCTTACCCCTCCAAAAAAATCTCATCCTCAAATAAATTTGGGGCATATTGTGTGTGATTGTATTTCATTAAATCTAAGACTTTATTGGCTGTAAGAAGCACAATTTATGCACCTCCATAAAGGAAAATACTGCCAATTTGTGACCTCCCATCAATTCTAAGATGCATTCTGATTTCAAAGATGTTAAAATGTTAAAATTTTATGTTAGGTCAATGAAAATGTGTACACAATAGCATGTTAATTTATTAGTATATTAAAAATTTCCACAAAATTCTGTAGTAAAGAGGTCCCTTTAATTTTATTTAATGTATCATTTTCAAATGTGTATAATCATGGAATTCTTTTTCTAATGGCAACAACCAGAAGGGATAATGTTACATGTAACTTGCTTTGGGAAATGCTGTTTTATGAAATAATTCAAAATGAAGGGCTTAAAAACTTTAAATGTCATCGACCTGAATTTAAGAATTTAATTTCTGAAATTAGGAGAAAAGTCTCAAAAAAGACTTAGATGGTAAAGAAAAAATTCTGTGGAATTCATTTCTTTTTTCAAGTATTTGCCCATTTCTTTTACCAAAGGTGTTGGTATCAGAGAAGTCATATTAACAAATGGATGCCCTGGAGGTGAATCTAAGTGTATTGTACGGGTGGAAGAATGCCGTGGACCAGTAGACTGTGGCTGTGAGTTGGGCACCATTGGAGAGGGACTGAAGGGGAAAGAGTTTACTCTGGGGAAATATCCTTAACCCCAGGTTGTCATGAGTGGAATTGATACACTGAAAGGAAATCATAATAAAACTTAAAATTCCACTTCTCTAATAGCTATAGCTCTGAATAACTTTCAGCTTTTGCTTTATATTTCTCAGTGATGTCTAAAATTTAACATATTTACTGTAACTTTATTTCACTCAGAGTCTGTGGTCAAGACTGTCCTATAATGAAATGCTTTTAACACTTTGGTCATGACATTTTACCAGCAGATTGGTTCAACCTAAATTTTAAATGATGTTCCATATCAAATTACACTACTCTGAGATTTCATTATCTCTAATGGGGGCCTGTAACCAGTAAATTGGAACCACTAGTAGATCTCTAAGTGTAGTAGATCACTGAGCTGTTTGCCCAGACTATATCTTGTCTCCACAATTTGTTCTGCAGAAGGAGCAGATAGCTATGGTATCTCCTACCTGATTCTTTTGGTGACTTTATCTTTGTATCCATCACTCCTCTCTGCTCTTCTACTCTCAAATTCTCAATAAGTTTGATAAATTCCAGCATAGAACTGATTTTAAAATTGGAAGAGGCTTTTAAAAGTAGAATTGTTCATAAAGTAATCAAGTAATTTGCAATGCTCAATGGTATTATGTATTTAATTTTTTTTTCAGGGGGTAAACCATTATCAGAAAGCCTTGATAGTGTTAGGCTGGCTTGTGTTCATACAACTCCTGAAAATCGTTTCAAATATGTTTGGAAACTTCTAAGGCCAGAGCAGGTGAGTAATGAATGTATGTAATTGGTGCATTCTAGTGAGTGATAAAATACGTTTCTCAGTGCTTGATGACTGCCAGAAAACTTTCTCTTTAAAAGCAGTTTGCAAAAATGAAGTTAAAATCATAGTTTATTATTACTGGAATTTAAATTTTTTTTTTATTATTTACACACCTACATTTTAGGATCAACTATTATCACACCTTAAAAATATTCATTACTTTATTTTGCAAGCAAGGTTTTCATTTGTATACATGGGAATTGTATTAACGATAACAGTAGCTAACATTAATTGAAGACTTAAGTGCCAGACATACATTAAAGGTCAGTATTTCTTTTAACCCTCATAAACAATTCTATGAGGTAATTCCTATCATTATACCCATTTTACAGATAAATAACTGAAATGCAGAGAGTAACTTGTTCAGGGTCACACAGGCAGGAAGTGGCAGGCTTGGTACTTGTCGGGATTGTCTGACTCCAAAATCCAAAGGCATAATTCATTACTGTCCTAGACTGAGAGACAGTGACTCTTTACTTTTATTACAGGAAATAAAATTGTTTCCTGATCTTAAGTTTACGTGACAAATATTGATACTTTATTTCTTTTAAAATAGCAACCCATTGTACTTGTAAATGATTCAGCAGTCCTGGAAATACACAGGCAAATTCATCCCCTGGCTTATGAGTGTGATACCTTGGATAATAATGAAGTAGTAGCCTCTATTAGATTCACAGTCTATACATCAAATGGTAAGTGCCCAGTAATGTTTTGGTTTGCTTATCTCAAACTTTAGAGAGCATCAAAATCACCTGGAGGGCTTCTTGAAACACTTATGGCTAGTCTTACCTGCAGTTTCCAATTCAGTAGATCTTGGGCAGGGCTAACACAAGAATTTGCAGTTCTAACTAGTTCCCAGGTGCTGCTGGCAGAGATCACAGTTTGAGAACCACTGCTTTATTTCAATTCGACTTTTCTACAAGGTAGTGCTTCATTTCTTTTTCACAAAGTAGAGTGAGATGTGCCTCACTTTGAGAAACTGGTGTATTCCTGACATGTCTCTGAAGAACCATTCTCTAGCTTGGGTTATATTCTTACTTTTACTTCTATCACAAAAGTAAAAATGGATACACAGAATTCTCATGAATGCTTATAAAAATTTTGATACAATAACTAAAATTAAGAAGCATTATATCAAGGCATGTCTTAAAAAATTACTCACTTGAAGAAAATATTCTTTGATGAAACAATAATAGTTATCAATATATGTCAGTCACAAAAGGCAAATCTTGTCCTAAACATAGTTTCACATGTTTGAAACTGCTTCTCTTGAAAAATGGATCCATGCACATGTCCTTTCAATTTAAACTATGATGTCTTCTATATCCAAATAATTATTTCCTTTAGTTCAGATTTTCTTAACCATTTTTATTGTTGTAGTCATCTTTGTTATTGGAGATGAGGGGGTTCACTCACAGGATTTTTTAGAATCGAATCTAGGCTCAAGAGGCTTTTCCCAGGAAAATGCCCATATATACAATCATTCCAAAAGTTACTTGTAATTTGAAAGAGAGTTCATGGACTTCTTGAAGGTATTTCTTAATCCCAGGTAAAGAATTTATGCTGTAGTCTTGAGATACCATGTGACATAACACCATTTATTGAAATGAAAACAACCTAAACTGTTTTGGGGATAATTTTTAAAAATAAACTATTTATAACTTTCTTTGATGTGGTGTGTAATGTCTTTAAAAGATATCTTGATGGCAAAAGCTAATAATCTTACTCCTATGTTGGGATTTCAGGTGTTATTAAAAAGATAATTTCAGTAAAGTACTATAAAAGGCAAAAAGGAATCAACCGTCATCAAACTACAAAATATATCAATGAGTTTAGTTCAGGATATAGATTTTGGGGACCATTCCTGGTTTTTGTCCCCATAGACTGGTCTTTGTTAGGACATCATAGTGGTTAGCTCTTCCCATATTAGAGGGTGACATGCATTTGATAATACATAAACGAAGGGCTGGAACACAGACCCCAAAATGTCAGCCCTTAAATCAGACAAAGTTGACTTCTCTGTCATGGCAGTTTAGGGCTGGTCGGGTAGCTCTTCCATCTCAGTGCATTCACTGGTTAAGTGGTAAAATGTTTTCGGAACACTTTGGATCTACCCATTTCTTTTAAAGTGAAAATTCGGTACACCACTCTGAGAGACCATTTTGTTTGTTTAGACATCAGACAAATGTGTTGGCTATAAATGTCCACAATACGGTGCTGGCTTGAAACAAGTACATAACTGAAATATTTTTAGGATAAATATGATTTAGTTGATGAAAATTTCCCATCCATTCCCTTACATATGAGATCTTTCACTTCTACGATAGTTAGCCTTCATAATTAAGCATTGTTTTGGATTTGTGTCCCCTAAAAAGATATTTTGAAGTTCCAACTTCCAGAACCCGAGAATGTGACTGTTTTTGGAAATAGGGTTATTGCTGATGTAATGAGTTCAGTTGAGATAGGGTCTTACATACTAGAGCGGGACTTCAATCCAATATCCTGGTATTTTTATAAGAAGAGGGCAATTTGGACATAGAGAGAGAGGCAGAGGAGAATGCCATGTGAAGACACTAACACATATGAGAGGAGACAGCCATGAGAACACGGAGTTAGATGAGAGTTATGCTGCCTCTGCCGGGAACACATGGGCCACCAAAAGCTCGAAAACGGAAAGGAGGGATCCTCCCACAGAATCTTTAGAGGAATGATGGCATTACCAATACCTTGTATTCAGAATTTTAGCCTCCAGAACTGTGAGACAATAAATTTTCTTTGTTTTTAAGTCAACCGGTCAGTGGTAGGTTGTTATGATGCCCCAAGGGAACTAAATAAAACATAAGCTTAGTTTTACTAAAAAATTCAGCTTATTTTTAATTAGAAAATTTCATTAGGAAATGCAGCCCTTTTTGTTATTAGATATACAAGTAATCTATGTGACCCCCTGTAAGAAGACTACAATTGAAATGAACTAACATCTTCATACCCCTCATTCCTCACCCTCTCTTGGCTAGTATTACAGGGTAGTAGATAAATGGAAAGGAATTTTGCATTTATTCTTAGGTTTTAATCCTCAAGGATATCTTTTATTTGAGCTTTAAAAAATCCCACACCTTCTATAAACCTAAAATTATCAAAACTAAAAAGATTTTTTAAATTCAACCATGTTGGAATATAATATGAAGTAATTTTTTCTGTCATACTTGGCATTATTTTGTAAGATCACTAAACTGAGTAGATAACTCTAGAATTACTAAGGAAAATGGAAAATTATACTCCATGGCGTTTAAAGAATAGAAAGAAAAATTCAGACAATAAGCAGTTGAGATTGCCTATATAGGACGACTTCTGATATACTGGTAGTTCACAAAATTAAAATATTAAAATGTATAAAACATAGCTCGTAGACATCATTAAACCTCCTTGGACGTTGGTTTACTTACCAGTACGATTCAACAGTTGCATCTGGTCGCTCCTCAGTTAAGTCTTTTATGATTCTGATTTAGGGACAGGAAAGAGCCACAAGAAAGCTATATAATGCACAAAGTAAGCAATACTTGATGTAAATTGGCTTTTCACCAATTTACAATGTAGCAATGTTATAACACACATGGTAGAATGGCTTTGTCCCTTTAATTACCTTATTTACGGGAAGAGCGTAAGGACATGGAGAGGATGGCTGGTTTGAAAGTGCTGTGTGGGTACTCGTGTGAAAAACAAGGAGCTTCAACCCCTATCTTACAACATGTACAAAAATCAGAGATGTATTATAGTCCTAAATGTAGAAGCTAAACCCATAAAGCTTTATGAAGGAAACATAGGAGATTTAGGAGTAGGAAAGTGTTTCTTGGACGTGACTCAGAAAACAATCACCCTAAAAGAAAACATTGATAAATTAGGCTTCACCAAAATTAAACACTTTCAGTTCATTAAAAGAAATCATTAGAAAAGTGAATAAGCAGCCAAAATCTGGGAGAAAAAAAATTATAAAACATGTGCAATCATTATGAGCAGTTTAAGAAAAAAATCTTGCAGTTTTTCTTGGAAAACTTAGTGTACCTCTCCTCTGTGACCCTGCAGTTCCACTCTTATGTATTTATCCAAGAGAAATGAAAATGTGTGTTCACAGAATGACTTCTCCAAAACTGTTCATAGCAGTTTATTTATAATTGCCCCAAACTAGAACAACCAAGATGTCCATCTATAGGACAATGAATAAACAAATTGAAAGATATTACTCAGTTTAAAAAAAGAAAAAAGAAAAAACCCCTACTGGTGAATGCACAAATATGGGTGAATCTCTGAACATTATATTGATTTAAAAAGCCCTACACAGAAGAATACATACTGTACTCATATGTATCCATTCCTATGAAGTTCTGGAACAGGCAGAACTAATGGATGGTGGAAAAGAAAATCATAGTTGACAGTTGTTGCCTCAGAAAGATAGGACAGGGACTAACTGGGAAGGGCTCAAGGGAACTTTCTGGGCTATAGTAATATTCTGTGTCCTGACAGGGGTTCAAGTTACATATGTGTTTGCATTTGTCAAAAATAAGCAAATGTACATTTAAGATCATTGTGCAATTTATTGTTTGAAATTTTACCCCAAAAGAAAAAAATGTAAGCAAATACTGAACTATAATTAATGATATGCCATTCAAACAATTTTGCTGGGAAGTGTGCAGACATCAGCAAATTATTCTGAAATGCAAAAAAAAAAAATATATATATATATATATATATATATATAAGATGGGCCAGAAGGATAAATAGATGGATAGTAAAATGTTTTTGGTAGTATCCTGGTGGTGGGAATACAGAATGTTCATCATCTAAGTCAACTTCCTGTATGTTTGAAAAGGACATTTACCGTGCAGAGCAAGTTAATTCATAACTTTCTGTTCACTAATATTTCTGTATATTTCTAGAGTTGTTTTTCAGAAATAAAGTTTCCATTTAGCTCTCCATTTATTTATTTTTTCCCCAGTAGTAATAATCATCAGGTATGTGTTTTTTTCTCTAGAACTGCAGGTGAAAAGATCAAAACGACCAGACACTGATGCAGTCCTAGTTTTTGTGCTGACCATAGGAGTTGTTATGTGTATATTTGTGATCTTTGTACTGATCTTCATAATTATAAACTGGTAGGTGAAGGGCTGAAAGTGAGTCTCACCTTGATCGATGTCCTTCTCTCTGCCTCTCCCTTGTCACATGAGTCCAAAGCCCTGTCCGTGATGCCTCTACGCGTGTCTTCCAACTAACTGCCTTCCTTCCCCTGCGATGGCCCTCATGCCGGCTGCCTAATCTCTTGACTTGCTTCCCAGTCATGAGAGAGCTTTTAAATGCAATTTTTATAATTTCACATGATAGTTGCTTTAAAAGTTTGTTGAATAAATATTTGTCCAGGTGTAATGACCACAACTCCAAAATTGGTTATTGTAAACTACCAATGTATCCATATGAGGATATTTCTAATACCTACATGAGTATCACACCCAATTACATCCGAGGGCTCTACCATCACAATGAAACTGATGTATCACACACTAAAAATAAATTGTGATTCAGGAGGCACTTCTATATTTCTAAGGAGAAAATTAAATATAAATCTATTTTTAGTTTTCATATAAGAGATTTTTTTCATTTTGTTTTTGTTTAATATCCCAGGGCAGCAGTAAAGTCCTTCTGGGGGGCAAAAGCCTCAGCAACTAAGATGCATTCTGAGCAGACTTCGCTGAGACGCAAAGAATCGACTTCTCTTGACCGATCACCAGCAGAAACAACTGGACATGAAGATGATGCTTTAAGTGAATGGAATGAATGATGTATAACAAGGCAAAGGAGAGCAGGACATACCAGATTCATTATTATAAAAATAAACTATATAGTGAAATACTTTAATAATAATGCAAGTGATTTACCAGTCTGAAGGTAATTACCAGGATGAGAAGGAGCTGTTTTAATCAGTACATCTTTGTGGTAGACTTATCAAAAACTCTTTTTAATTTATTTTCAACATTTCACATTTCAGGTAATCACTTGGTAACATTTATGTAGAGGTACAAACACACAGTCTTCCAAACACGTTTTTGGTCACTTTGATTACTTTTAAGGTGATTTGTCTTTTCTGTCCCCAAGAAGAAAAGTATAATATAGAAGAAACCTTGCATAGTAGACTTTCTCCCTGCCGGGGGCACTGGATTGAACTTGCTAACCCCAACCATACTTGAGAATCTCTGCAGGCCATGAGACATACAAAGCATCACTTGTAACACATGAAATAATAACAATAATAACAACGATAATGACATTTAGTGACTACTATGTGCCAAGCTTTTCTCAAAGCATTTTACATATATCAGGTAATTTAATCATGATTATATATAGGAAATATATAAAGGAGAACCAAGGAGGAGGCGGAGGTGGCTGAGTAAATGACATGAATTTAACATACCCTGGATTTCTCACAGAAACAGTGAATTAAGGACTTTTAAATAACTACTAAGTACAATACCTTTGTTGCATTTGGCATGCAGGAGATAACATTTTAAAAGCAAGGTACAATTTCTGAACATCATCACTGCCTTTTTATCCTATATCATTATGTGATACAGTTATGGACAACTATCAGACAAAGTACCAAGGCATTAGATAATTTGATTAGGTAGACTTCATCAGAAATAAATTTTCAAAGGTTATGAAAGTAGTACAAAATGCACTTAATTTTCTAGATGAATTCTATGCCAACTTTATTGCCATTATGTGATTTATCTGATGATAGCATTAACACTTACCTCTGAAGAAGACATTGTAAATGGGCATTTATACCTCCCTCTAGTAGCCTAGAAATGGTCTGTGTCGTGGAATTATCCATGCTTTCTATTATATAGCATGTGTATTTGAGAGAAACAATGAAAATTGGAAAAATATTTTATCTGTTGTGGGAATTTACTAGAGACTTTAAATGAAAAGAAATTGTTTCCATAAAATATTCCAAAAGAATTGTTCTTTTGACATCCCTCCTCACTGTGCCCCGTCCCGGATAAATGTGAAAACAAAATGAGCCTTCCATTTTTTATTCCTGATTGAGAATGGTCATGCAACTTTAGCATAGGTGGTAAACATTCCTGAATAGTAATTATTATCAATTCTTATTTTTAAAACCACGAACAGCAGTGATTTCAAACTGTGTTTCAATGACCACCGGTGTTCAATTAGGTTAACAGGTCTTGTTGTCAGTGCTGTTCAGTGAATATTTCTGGCTGTCTACTTTTCAGGCACATGGCAGGACAATACCTCCTCAGCCCTCATGGTTGGGTGGGGCAATATGACCAGTTCTAGCCAACGAATTATGAGCAGCACATCAAGTGTGACTTTCAAACTTGAACATTTCACTATGAAAACTTCCAGAGCTCACTGTACACACAAGCACAGGGAAAAACTCCAAGACTTAAAATCTTCTTTTATAAACAGAAGGCAGGGAAAGACCAAAGAAAGAGGCTGGCCACTCTAGTCTGGTAACAGAGTTTATTAAGGGAAACACATTCAGGGCATGTCTTGGGAGCCTGCAAGACAACATGGATCCCTGGGCCACTTAACAGGTGCCAAAGAATTATATGGGGTGAAGATGGGGATGGTCACAGGTACTAGTGTGTGGATGCTACCAGGCACAGAAATTACTTAACATGCTTGACCAGGTCAGAACAACCACCTGTTCCAGGAACCAGCACATAGCAGGAGGCAGGGAAGGGTGTTGATTTATGTCAGAATAAACATCAATTATATTCAGAGAGTCTCTAAGGGAGATTTGTGGGAAGTAACCTCTGTTCTGACCTGGGTCTAGCTCATGGGACAGACAGCAGTCACATAATGGAAAAGACTCCTCCACATTCACCTTCTCTACCAGAGCAACCAGAAATGCTCAGGTCCTCATGTGAGGACTACATGGCATAGGATCTCCGGTCAATCAACAATGAATTTGGAACAGGAGAGAGAAATAAACTGTTAATTTATGTTGGGAACCCTCTCACTTGGTTTCAGGGACTGCAGCCTCGCCAACAGGTGAGAGGGCCCCAAGGCTGGAGCTGAGTAAGGAGGCCTTGGGAAAATAGGCCACTGAGGAGACAAAACCTGTCCCTCACATCACCCTGCTTGGCCCCGGAGGATGGCTGGTTAGTCAATGACAAGTAAGACCCCTTTATGGCAGGGGCAACCTAAGACAGGCACAGTTGCCTAGGGGCCATCAGGGAAGGACTTCAGGGACACGGAAAAGAGACAAAAGACCCTCACCCTTTGGCTTTGCCATGGCCAGAGTCCTCATTCTATCTGAAAGAAGTCTCCTTATCTCTTGGCAGCTCTGTCCCACCTGCCTGGCTTAGGCTTGAAACAATATTAAAGGTAGGTACGGCCCTGATCTGGATCAGGTGGTTCTCAGGGGCAATTAGGCCTGGAAAAGGAATGCATTAAATCCTATGAAACCTACTCTGCTAAGAATGCCCTTGAGTTAATGAGTACTGGTATTTGGGGTCCAAGCATAGGATGAGTTTATTTTCCCAGGTTTTAGGGCCAAAGAGGCATCACCTTGTCCTGAGACCAATGTCTGTGTTCCTTCAATTGTTATCTATGATCTCTATCTGTTTTCCGTCTATAGCCTTTACGCATTGATTGATAAGCTTTGTATGCATGCTTTATATACCTGAGCATAGTTCTCAAAAAACACCACTTCCAGAGAAGGGCTTGGGGCATTCCCCACTGTAGGGAATCACCACCCCGTCTCTTGATAGGCAAATCATGTCTGGTACAGTTTATTTCTTCATCCATGGCAGCTGGGGGTACTCTGTGGGATGGAGCTCCCCCTTCAAATTTAAGCCACTGAGGTTTAGAGGTTGTTCAATAGAGCAACCTTCTTAAGTCTATTCTGATTGACACGTAAATGTTTTCCAAAATGTAAGTTTTCATAGTCAAATAAGATGAAGACTTCTTTAGTGCATGACTGCCCTTCAATGTCCTATGCACATAGTTACTCTCCAAGAAGGTGTTACAGGTGAAATATTTCCCAAACTTACTGGTGGTCTGTGGGACAAAATGAAAGCATGCATGAATATTAATACTATATCAACTTAGACATACAGTTTTGATCCGGACTGTCTGATAGGCCTGTCTACAAGGAGTCAGGTCTCAGTGAGCTGGTCTTTCATAATATATAACACACAGCAAATCAGCAATGCATCTTGACAATAGTAGAACTTTTCATCTTAGATCTGTGGGAGTTACTTAGATCTTCTACTGGTCCAGACTCATTTTCATGGCCTTTGTTAAAATCATCCTACCCCCAAGACTAGGGGCTCTTCTCTCATAAGGACTGTGAGCACACTGCATTATGTTGAAATAATTGACAACCCCTATATTGAAGTAGATTATAATATGCTCCAGGTTTCCATGAAATCACTTCAGATCTCATGAAGACCCTCTCTCTTTTTGCCACTTATAGTCTGTTTGTTGGGGGGATCTCTTCCTGCAGTAGACCATGAGGTCTCCATTACACACCAGTTAAGATTAATGGGGCCAGTCATTTCCATCTCCAAGCAAATTAGGCAGGAGACATTTTCCAGTT
This sequence comes from Pteronotus mesoamericanus, assembly GCF_021234165.1. Classification (NCBI taxonomy): domain Eukaryota; kingdom Metazoa; phylum Chordata; class Mammalia; order Chiroptera; family Mormoopidae; genus Pteronotus; species Pteronotus mesoamericanus. The sequence continues at coordinate 46,476,322 of NW_026555085.1, forward strand.
CCCACCTAATACTATATTACAGGCATCTGTTACTTTTTCTGGTCACCAAAACATCCACAGGGAAAGCCTTGAAGTTTGCACCTGTATCCCCAAGGTAAATAAAGCCAAGTGATTATATATCAAGAAGAGGCTTTCCTTTTGGACCTCAAGGCACTGGTCTCTGCATATGCAACAGCAAGATTTGGTGATGTGTTCAAGTAATACTTTACCAGGAGAATCCTTCATTCATTCTTTCATTCAAGTAACATTCACTGAGTTATTCCTGTACTAGGCACTAGGAATACAGTTTGTACAAAAAAGCAAAAAAAGAAAAGATCCTTCTTCTTTTGGAGTTTATCATTTACACAAAAATCAGACATTACGATTAATCACAACTGGGATGACTATACTGAAGGAAACCCACAAGTTTCTGTGAATCTGTAGTGGGGGAAGTGACAAAGGTGATTTAAACCTGAATAGGAATTACCCTGGTTAGTGAGGAGGAGGGCTCAGGTAAAGGAAGAGCAAGTATGAGGTCTCTGAGACAGGAAGGAGCACATGACACCCCGTGAGGAAAGACTGGCTGAACTGGAGTGTAGGGAAAGGGGGAAAGAGTTGTGGGAAGTGCGGCTGGGGATGTATGGAGGAGCAGGTGGTGCAAGTGTGTGTGTACGTATAAAATAAAATAGCTAAATGACCTTGGCCTACATGTCAAGGGAGTCAGTGTTGAAATTAGCACTCCTGATTTTTTATTTACACCATATTTTCCCACATCTTCCTGGATTTCACTTGTTATTGACCTTTTGAAAAATAGTGACTGTCTATCCTTACCTTGATAGAGTAGTTTATACTTTAGTCTGGGTTCCTTTAAGTTTTACTGATATGCAAGATTGCATTAATTAGACCTTAATTCTCTTCCATTATAGTTCCAGCTAAGAGCTAAATACAGGAAATTAAGAGTTCCCAAAAATGACCCAGGTTGGTGGGCATACCTCTGGACCAGTAGCAAATGAGAAGGTGGTTGATAGACACAGTAGGCTGCAGTCTCTATAGCCTTGGACATGATAAAACAGATAGCATTACTCATCCTGTTGAAACACATTCCAATTGCCTTAACATATGCATCAATATTTCAACTCAGAATGGTTTTTCTACTAATCAGAGTAGTTTTAATACAATCTTTATGTTCTCTGTGTCTGTCTTCTTGATCTCTTTAAAACTGATGTGATTTTTTTCTATTTTGGTTTCACTTTATATTTTAAATCACTTCTTCAGTCATCTTTTGTTGTATTCTGGAGGACAATCTTTTTGGAATTCATAACCATCACTGTTGTGATCCACCATCTGTCTCAAAAATCATAGAACCCATTTACATGGTTATTTAGGCTTTGAGGTTTGTGCAATTTTATTATCTGTGATCAAGTCATTTGTATGATGAAAAACAGTTTGTCTTTGACAATTTTCTGATTCTTGTTAAAAATGAAGCTTGGATGTTGAATATCAAGGGTTTCTCGCTCCCCACCCCCCACCATTTAAAGGAAATAAAATGCAAAACAAAAGAACATGCCTTTCTTTGATATTCAACTTCTAAATTTTGTGAAAATATCAAGCAAATTTAAATAAATGATTTGTATTCGAGTCTTTTTTTCTTGTTAAGACGAAAACTTAGGAATAAACAATAGTCAATTAAATCATGCTCCTAGAGGCATATATGCAAGCTTATTATTTTTTGTATATATGTATAAATATAGACCTTATTTGAAATTAATCCTCTAGGCATTGCAGAATTTTTTTTAACTAAAATGAATCTTTGCTAAATAAAACTTGTGTGAGCAAAGGTTCAAAGCTAGCAATACAAACTGTTTTTGTTTTTTTTTTTAATATGATGACTGTAGGATATGTCCTTGGAAAAAGTTTTCATAGCTGTAGAAGAGTTATACTGAGATACCTATATACCCACCGAATTTCTCTTTCACTCAGATAGATTTTTTTTGGTGTGCATTATTTGTTGGGGGCAATAGAAACATCATAGCTTTCTTTCTGTACATTAATCTTCTCCCATTTTTAGACAGATGTGTTTTTTTTCCAGGCATTACTGAGACAAATCTCAAGTTGCTTTTGGACAAAGTGGTTGGGTTTAAACCCTCCCATGAAAGAGGCAATGTCCGATTTGCCTTATTTATGCAGTACTCCAAGGTAACACCAATAAGGACTTTACAAGGAACAGAAACACCTGACAGTAATGAAGTCATGATCTTCCAGCACAAACAATATAAGGCCCTGGAGGTAATAGGGACAGGAAAGAGCATAGCACAAGCAATACTCTTGTATCCTCAAGGGGAAAGCAGCACACAGCATGCAGTTATTAAAGCAAGCAAGCTTCATAAAGGAAGTGGGTATGCTGGGATTCTTCGCAGCAGGAATAGGACCTGTGTTGATGTGCACAAGTTGGGAGGTCTATGGGGGAGGATGACGACAACGTAGGGTGTTGGCCTGAAGTTATGAGGTCCTGAATCTGGTATCTACAGCTGCCAGAGGAGATGACAGGGCCAGAAGAAGGTGTGGGGGTGGGATGCGGTCTGAAGGCTGCAGGAAGGATGAGGAAGAATTGTAAGCAGGTGCACAGTCGTGGGGAGGATGGAAGGTGAAGAGAAGCCAAAGCAGAGTGGGAGAAGCATAGTCTGAACAGCAGGAAAGGAAAATGGACTTGGCAGTAACATTTGGCACAGATTACAGCAGGGAACTGATGAGAAACAGGCCAATGAGAAGGAGTTTGTGTAAATCAAGGCAGGATGTGATGGGTGTTTTGGCAGCAGAGAGAAATAAAAAAGAACAGATTTTAGGGGAAAAAAGAGATTTTAAGTAAAGCTAGATATAGAGAACATGAACCCAGGAGCCAAGTTTAATCTTTTTTATAGTTTCCTTCCCTCTCACCTATTCCCCTGTCAATTAGCCCTATTTTGTCAAAAATTTTCCCTTGACTTTCATTCATTATTTTCCTCTTTTCTATATACCTCTTTGTTATCCCTTTTCCTATGGCTTTAATCTCTCTTTCACATGCCTCTAATTATATATCTCCAATGTGAACAGATCCCCAGAGCTCAGTTTTGCATTTCTGCTCTTGCGTATATCCTCATGGATGCACTGCTATCATCTCAGAGTCTATAAAACTAAAGTTTTCTTTATATGCCCATTTGAAATAAGTACCTCCTCTGTGTTATCAATACCCTCCAGTGACCCAGGCTCAAAACCTCAACTCTACACATCCACATCGCCACCGAGGCCCGCGCAGCTCCCCAGAGTCTGTTATCCCTTTCCCCGGGCTCACCTTTCCTCACCCTTCATACTGCTTATCTCTGTGGGCTGCCTCTGCCCATTCAATGCCCTTTAGACGGGTTTGCTGCTAAAGCACTGCTCCCACTTCCTATGTGAAGAATTTTACTTCACTGAGCTTTTATTCAAGTGCCTCCACAATTTGGCCCAAACCCGAATTGAACTTTGTTATTCCTTCTGTATGTATATCTTTGGTTTCAACAAAATCAACCCATCAGCTCCCCCTCAGGCATGTCATGTACTACATCCATATCTTTTCTCCTGTTTTTCTTCAGGTGGAAATGCTAATTTTTTTCCCTTTCTCTATTCCTCATCTTCACTTCCCGGTAGTCTAAATCTTAGCCCCGCCTCCAGCCATTTCATCATGAAGCTCCCCTGTTACTCCTCTACAGGCTAACCCATGGTAATAAAGAGACCAAAGCATTTAATAACTAAAATAAGGTATTTATATTCCTTCCTTATGTAATAGTCTAGAGGTAGGTAGGCAGTCTGGGATGGCTAGGACATTCTTGTCCATGAGATAATTCAGAGATCTTCTCTCTTGTTCTATTCAGTCACATGGTGAGAGCTTGAAGAAAGGCAAAAGGCAGGAGTCCACACTCCAGGTTACAGGAAAGGCAAGAGAAAGTTGATGATAAAGCAGCTTCCCTTGCAGACTATGAGTTGAAGGTTATACCTACCATTTACCACTTACATCTCATTGGGCAATATGACTGCACCCAGCTGCAAGGGAGGTTGGGAAATGTAGTCTCTGTCTGTAAGCCTGATTCCAGCTAAAATTCTGAATCCTATTACTTAAAAGTAGAAGGGGAAATTCTAGGAGATGGGAAGTGTAGAGAATGTTGGGAGGAGGGAGGAGGAATTAGTACCCTGTGCCACAACCACCCCCCTCCACTGCCTCTAGTCTTGTGTACTGATATATTTGCAGTGACTTTTTTACTCTTTTATATATTCCTTTACATTTTTTTTACCTGTCTACCTAAAATATAAACTTCTTGAGAATTCCAGCTGCATGATACAATTTTTGTGTTTTCTGTGCCTAGCATAATACCTGGTACATAATGGGTAAAAGAGGTCTGTCTGGAAGAAGTCCAGCTATTATTAATATAATGAGAATGGTTTGCATAACATTGATATAACTTGGCAGCCATGGAGTGTGGACTGGAGTGCACATGCATGAACAATGATAACTTCATTATACTAGTCAGTGGGGGTGATAGACACCGTTGAGTGAGCCTGTGTACTGTGTGGCCATTGCATTCAAAATGACTGAGCAAGTAGAGCAATGAATCTGCATCAAATTTTGGATTAAGCTTGAACATTCCTCTGTGGAAATTATTTGGATGATTCAGAAGGCCACAGCTATGGGCAACTGGTGATTGGCAGCTTCATCACGACAACACATCCCCTCACACATCACATCTTGTGCAGAGTTTTTTGGTGAAACATCAAATCACCCAGGTGACTCAGCCTCCCTACAGCTCAGGTATGTTGCCCTGAAGCTTCTGACTTTTTCCAAAACTAAAATCAACTTTGAAAGGGAAGAGGTTTCAGAGAGTTAATGAGATTCAGGAAAATACAATGTGACAGCTGATGACTACTGGGAGAACTGTGTGAGGTCCCAAGGTGCCTATTTTGAAGGGGACTGAGACATCATTGTCCTATGTACAATGTTTTTTCTAAATTGTATCTTCTTCATTAAATGTCTGTATTTTTCATATTACATGGCTGGGTACCTTCTGGACAGACCTCATATAAAAATGATCATTCTTGCAAATTATGGGGATGATGCTGCCTTTTGGATTTGAATGTGATTAAAATTTGTGACCCAAACAGAGAAGTGTTCTGAAGAGTACATTAAGACTTTTTGGTGGAAAGAGTTAAAAACTCTGAGGGGGCTAAAGAGTAGATATGCTGCTCTCCCTAGAAATGAATACTCTCATGTAATGAAGCTTAAAATGGGAAATGGTGGGACTCAATATGCTGTAGGTACATCTCAATTTCCCTGCACTAATGAGGCAAGTTTTCCTACAAGCTTAGAAAGTGCAAGCATAATGCTTTCTTCTGGCTGCCATGTCCAAGCCAAGGACTACCTAGGGTGGTATGTTCGATGGCTGACTTCACAAAATAAAGGTAGCTCCCTTTCTTCTTTGTACCCATCCAGTGGCAGCACCAAGGGGAAGACTGGGGTGGGAAGGGTCAAGGGGGACTTTGAGACCCCATAAACTTCACCAATTCTTTGATACAAATAATAAAAGATTCCCCAGTGTTATGCAAATGTAATGCTCCTTAACCACCCCCTCATACTAGAATGCTGCCTCTAATTCCTGCTTTTACAGAAACTCTAGAGGTATTATGCCCAGATAAGTAAGGTATTAGAGCCTTCCCAGATGCAATGGCTGGGAGGATAAAAAAGGAAGAGAATGATCTGATTGTCTGGCATATATGCAGTCCATACACATAGTAAAGCTTTTACCTGAAAGTGCTTCAGTCTTTCTCATGTCATGTGAGACTGTCCTCAAATTTAATTAACAGATCTGCAGAGTTTATGTCCAGGCTCATGATCTCATTGGATTCTTGAAACATCTGTGCAATAACACTATCTGTTTCCTTTTAAAGATGAGGAAACTAAAGCTTAGAAGAGATTGAAGAACTTACCCAATATAATGTGAATGTTAAGTGACAGATTTTTAACACTGTTTTTTTGATATCAAGTCTAGCTCCCTTCCAAAATACCATCAGTTTATGAGAATGCTACTTTTAAGATGGCAATAAGATAAATGAAAATTCTGAACATAAATAGGAGAACTTTTTTTAAAAAGGAAAACAGAATTTAATAGGTAAACCCATGGAACCCAATGAGATCATACAACCAACTGTACTTTTAGGTTAGAACTTGAATGAGACCTAAGAGAAGCTGTATTGCAGTATTTTCATGCACATGGGTTAAAAACATGCCATTACTTCAGAAGGCTGGGGGGTCATGGCTTTAGATGATACATCCCTTTACTTCAGAAGGCTAAAGGGTTGTAGCTCCAGATGCCATATTGTTATTGACAAATTTCAGACCAATATATAATTTTGTTAGTGTTCTGAAAAGCTAAAATGAACAGTGCAAGGTGATCTGGGTGCAGGATTTCAGAAAAAAGAAAGAAGGGGATTACATGTGAGTAATTAGGGGTTTGTGACCCTGTTGGGAAGGAATGAGGTCAGGGTGGGCAGCCTGACAGAGAAAGACTAGGCTGTGTATGAAAGATGTCATGTACACACAAGGAAATGACCTCTTTACAAAAGAAATGGAACCTAAGAGCATGGGAAAATAACTTACTACAGATGCCTGAGAAACCATTTACATCATCAATGAACACTGCCACATGAATGAAATTGGCAAAACCTAGTCTTAAACGCACTTCATACAGAAGTAGAAGAAACATGACATAATTGCTTAATAATTTAAAGGCTTCTAGTAAAATGGAAGGGTCAGAGGAGGCTGGGTGACAAAAGAAGTCTTTGACATGACAGTTTGAAACAAGGAAGCATGGCTTCAAGTGATGCCAACCTCACCAAGGAGACACAACTGGAGAGAATTCCTCTGCTGTGTCAGTGGGAGCACACCGAGCCTTGCCCTGGGCAATTAGGAATAGTTTAAAGTAGGTTTCACTTTATTAATTTATTGATATAATTCCAAAAACAGTCAGAAATCTGACATTATTCTGATCCAAAGGCTCTCCCACAAAGATTTTTCTTTCAAGAGATATTCTCTCAGGATGTTGAAAGAACTACAACCATTATAATTTTGCAGGGGAAAGTTGATAGGATCAACTGCCTTTTGTTTTTGTGTTGATCATAACATTCATGGTAATGTCAATATTGCCTATGCTTTATCTTACAAGGTGCAGTACCTGAGATTGGACCCTCTATAGTCTTTGAAAACATGGTTGGGGATACAATCCTGAAACTTCTTTTAAAGGTGGAGTTGTGAATTCAACTTTAAGAGAAAATTGTCCTTGTTTGTATTAGGAAAGCAGCTATTTTGGCTTTGTGGTTAAACAAAGAAGAAGCAAAAAGAAAATTTTTTAAGTGATAAAAGTTGAGAGGGATGACTTCCACAGCCCAGTAGAAACTACTCTGAGTCTGGGAGTGAGAGGAAACCTGAGGGGAGGAGGGCTTGGACCGGGTGAGGAAGGGGGGTTCCGTCGGCCCGGGCAGTTGCGAAGAAAGTCACGACCTGAGGACACACCAGTAAGGGACTGTAGGGGCATAATCTAGAGACCTTCAACATAGTCTAGTTTTATACTAATTTTTAAGTTTTCTATACTTTAATTTCTTTTTGTGACTCCTAAACCAGCATTAACATGTGGTTAAACATGATTGTCTGGACTTAGCCGTGCTTTGGAGAAGGGAAGGTAGGTCTGGGGCCACATTTGGGAGAAGCAGAGAAAGGAAAGGGGCCGCGGGGTGAGGAGACACTGGCACTGGCAAGGGGTCGGGAGGCGATAGGGCACAGTGGGGTAGGTTCGTGGACCTCGTGAGCGTTTCTGTGGGTTCTACAAATAATCCGTGAGGGGAACCTTGCATAGGGCTGGACTCCTGTGATCAAGTGAATTAGGAGCTAGAGCCATCACTATCCAGGCCCTAGAAAGAAGTGCTGCCATTGAAACAGAGATATAAGAGAGAACTGGATTAAAATTTTGACAAAAATTGCCAAAAGCATTTCTCCTTTGTAAGAATTTTACACATATTAGTTCCAATCATCAACTAAATAAATATTAATAATTCTCGTTCTTTCTGATTGGTTGATAAATGCCTTGAGACAGCTCACCTTCCACCCTTTTTCATCATTCTGCTCTGTCCAAACCAAGGGTCTCATGCAGGCCCTGGCTGGAGCCAGCCTATCATCTCTCTTTCTCTAGGCAGACTGGAGAATCTTCCCCTAGAACTGGTGAGTTTCCCTCAGGTCACGCCAACTACTTGCAAGGCTGAGATCTCTGAAGCCAGATTCTTTCTTCACCCTAACCCCTACATTAACATACCCCTTATCTCTCCTCTGCGATTTTTTCAATATTCAATAGAGGGCAATCAGAGATTTATAATCCAGGGAAGGTAGGATGGGGAAGAGTTATAATTTCAAGATTCAATGCCTCATTTAGTAGTCATGGTTATTTTGGGGGGCCTGGGGTAAACTTTATAAAAGATAAGGCTTCCTTGGTGAGCCAACTCAGGGAATTCTATTGGCCAGATGGCATCTTTCATGTAATATTCTAAGTTCAAGGGTAATTCAAGAAAGGAAAATCTTCTAACAGAATTGCTAGCCAAAAATGTCACTGTATTTTGTCTTGGCCTCCAAGCTTACCAGGCCATTTACCAACAGGGACCAGCTGAGGAGGGCTGTCCAATGCTGCCTGGGTGAGTAGCTTCATGCTCTGCGATAACCTGTGGTTGTTTCATCACAGATGGGCTTCTCACTGCCCTTTGGAGAAACTTATTACCTAAATTTTACCTACCAGTGGGACTAGAAATCTAGAAAAGAAGAGAGTTATTCTATATCAATTAGTTGAGAAGACTGAGAGATGAAGATGATAGGAAAGTTACTATGCAAATATCAGGTAATTTAATAAATTTAAGATTAAAATATCTTATATTGGGGAAGGAGGCAGTCTCAAAAGGTTTTTTTAACAAAAATTTATTTCCTATGCTATTGTTGTTGCTGCTGCTGTTTCTGATAGCATCTCCTGTTCTGTTTGATAGTAGAAAACTTTTGAAATATTATTAATGTTTATCAAGGAAAATGATATGGGATTTCAGGTTAGAGAGACATGGAAATTGGGTCTCTGCCACTTATTTTCTGTGTGATCTTAGGGAAGTGATATCCTTCTCTGAGCTTATATTTTATTATTTATAATTATATTTACCCCCCTGAGTTTTGGAGAGGTAAAAACGATTGAAGTATAGAGCACCCATATTAACAAACTATAGAAACGATCCCTGAAAATATGACTTCAGAGCACCTATATTAGAAACAATAAATGGCAGCTGTGATTATTACTACTATAATTTTTGTAACTACTGTAGTACAAACCCCACACTCACAAAATTAGAACAATGGAAATACAACATAATGAAATCTTGGAACTACATTTACCCACTATAGCAACTTAAAAGTATCAATTTTATTTGCATGATGCAAGTTCTTAAAGAATACCAGCATTCCCAAGACACAATTAGATATTTATATTCACAATATAATTTTCTACTACAGATAGTTGCATTGCGAGGACAGCAGCTCCTGACCATCACGAGCTGGCCTGGCACTCACGGGGAGGCCATAGTTTCCTCCTGCTGAACATAAACAATTTCACAGAAAACAGTTTCCACACACAAACATGAACATTGTCCAAACCACAAAAATGATCAAACATCCCCTATTCTGTCTAATATGAGGGAATGATGATTCTTTACCAGTCACAACGTTAGCCTTGCTTTATTCTTCTCACTTTTTAGATTAGAATTATTGAGATACCAAATCACAAAATTACTGCTGTTATTTGACCGTATTCAATACAAGAATAGCCTTATTTCCTTAAAACCTCCTCTAGTTCTTAAATATACCTTATTTCTTTTGGAAGTTGGTAGACACTGATCTACTATTTATGTCATTAATTGTTACTGAAGAGAAGTCTCTGAAGTCAACCTATTTTTGCCTCTGCAGAAACATTTTTGCACTTGTGGGTAAATTTAAAATTTGTTTATTTTTATTCTTGAAGATCAGTAATCTTATCAGGATATAGCTTGCCATTAATTATTGTGTGTCATTTTTTTCTAGGTTGAGGTTTTTCTTTCGATTTGTAGATTCAATTCTATCAGTTATTCCAGGAGAGGTTTCTTCTATTGTATTAGTGAATATTTTTCTCCATTTAATGTGTTCAGTTTTATTCTTCAAAGAATCCATTCATCTGCAAGTCAGATCTTCTTAGTTTGGTTCTTATATCTACCAACCTCTGTCAAATCACATTACTTGCCTTTCCTGTAGTCACGCCCAGCTGCCAAATCTTCGTCTCCTAATCACCGCATCTTTAGATGGGTCTTTTTGCACAGTGACCCTTATTTTTAGCTGTGTATCTTGCCAGAGGTTTGAGGAAGTACATGTTTTTTCTCAATGTCCTTGTTTACTTTGACCCCAATTTTATAATTATTTGATAGATATTTTAACTATGTGATTGTTGCCTTCTCTTTGTTGTAACCTTTTTGTTATTTCAGTTAAGTTTCAAAAGAAACAACTTTCATCTTAGCTAAAGGTATCAGAGTTGTTTATAGTAGCTGTTAAATAGTTCTGGAACAATGATGGTGTGGTTGGAAATGACAGTTTTCTCCTTGACATTTGTTTCGTGTCCTTACTTTGCATAGAAGTTGTGTGACTGGGAGATAACCTGTTTCAAGGCAAGGCGTGTACCTGAGTATGAGATTGGTTCAGGATTAGGCCTAGTGAGAGTGAGATGTGAGATGAAGTTTGCAAAGCTTTTGGGAAATATTTTCTCCATCTAAAGAGTGAACACTGGAGAAAACAGCCTTTTTTGCCTCTGTTATTAATTAGCCTGCAGGCATGTGAGGCCCAGAAATGATGCAACTATGTTCATTTCATCCTAAGGATGAGCTAACATTGGTAACCTCAGAGACATAAAAACCTGAGGGGCAAAGAAATTGGATCCACTAAATTATGCTAATTTTCAAGTTGCCCTACCTTTGGACTTCTGTATGTTAGCCAATGACAACATATTTCATTATTGGTGAAACATGTTGTGATTTTCTGGCACTTTCAGATTAAAATTATTCTAACTAAAGATTACCATTATAGATTCTTGTTCTACTTCAGTTGGGTCTATATTGTGTGACTGGTGTTTTACCTAAGCAGAAACTTCACCAAGAAATATGCCAAAGCAGTTCAGATAACTCCAGTGGCAAAAATGCAAAGCTTACCTATCTCTGTTTGATAGAAAGAGTGTCTATACAGTAGGAAGTGTGTATTTTGTCTGGAAGGATTCCTTGGATGCCTTGGACCATGGTATACACAATGAAATGTCCAGTGAAATTTTTAAATTTATTTTCATTGTAACAATTAACAAGCAAAGTAATCTTAGATCAAAGACCTCATTGGCTATTTCTGTGATATTTAGTAATAGCTGTGATTCTCTGCCTAAGAACAGTAATACTTTCATAGGCAAGGCCTTCATGTTAAGGTATCAAGCAACTTACTGAATATATAGCATCTGGCAGAAGTAACACCTGCTTGAGTGTGGTTGGTAAGTTAATAATATGGGTGTGACAATTTATCATTTTAATTTGAACATTTCACCTAAAATATCATATGGTGTGTTTGAGTATGATATTTTTATGTTACAGGATTACATGCTTATGATTTTGTAATAAAAGATTTTGTAATAAAAAAGGGGCGTTATTTGTGCAGATGCTGTATGTATTTTTTGTTCTGGAAATGTTCAATGGAAGTGATGGTATTTAATAGAGATATTTGGGAACTGTAGAATGATTGAAGAGTTATAAAATGAACCACATATGGCTACAATATAGTCTTTATTCCAATTCATTCCCTTCCTTTACAACCAATCTTATGGGGATAATTTTGTTTAAAATAAAAATAATTTGATCTTAAATAAAGTTGACTTTTCCATGATAAAAAGGAAAAACACTCTTTTGTAATGTCACCCTTAAATTTTTTTTTATCCACTGCCTATATTTCTACATTGAATTACTAATTTTTTGTTCAATAGCCATTTATTAAGCACTATTTGCTTGTCATGTTGCCGGGCACTAGGGGGTCAAATGGAAGCGGGACAAGAAGACATAGGTATAACTCCAGAGGTTCTCAGTTTTTGAGGAACTCCCAGTCTCTGAAGAAGCAGACGCAAAGAAATAATTCTTCTGAAGGTACTTAAGATCAATAGCATAGTTAAAAATGCAAAGGTGAAAACGGTAACTAATTTATGTTAATGTGTTAATATGGTACTGGTCTCCCTCTCCCAAGGGTATCCTTTTTTATTTCATTTCGTAAATAGAATTTCTTGGATAGCATATTTTAGTTCTGAGCAATGGTGGATAGTGAAGAATAATTTTGAAGAACAATTATAAAGTAATATGATTCAGGGAGCTACCTCTGTCCGGGTATACTAAAGACTAGACAGATACATTTGCATTTATTTATAGCAAATGGATATTTCCATTTTGTGAGTTTGAATTACTATTTACAATGACAAATATTTTCAGCTAAACTGAATTTTCCTATTGCAAAATTATTCTCAAACCTTAAATGAATTTGAAGGTTACATTCATTTCTTCAGATTATTCAAGTGCTAATTATTTAATTAAAGCGGCAATGTTGTACTCAAACACCAGGGACCCATGGTGTAAATTCTGCTTCAAAATGTGCTTGACTTGTATTCAAGAAGTAGCTCAGAATAGCTAGTTCACAATTATGCATGTGGTTTGAAACACTCTTTGTCAGGTTAGAATGTATCTTCAAACTCTGTTATCATGAATGCAGGTGACTGTTAGGATGGAATTTACGGGGCAAGGATTATTATCTGTCTAGCTTTGGGATTATTTTCTAAGAAACTAGCACAGCTTTCCCTCCCATGATTAACAATGGACATTAAGCAACAGTGTTCTGGAGAGGGATTAACAAATCTCTTGGTAACATCTTATAATGGCAATTGGCATTGAGGGCAATTGATTCATCAATAAGTGATTTGTGGGAATTTTACCGTGGAGAAGTAGAGTGATTACTCACAAGTCGTAATGCCAAGTCTGTGTTTTTTTTAGGTGATGATTGTACACTGTTACAGAAATTTCAATGAAAACCTACAAAAGGAATGTAAAATTAAAGGTCAGGATAGCCCAAGAATGTTTTTGAGAGAGTGCTCAATTTGCCTTTTTTTGTGCCTGAGCTCAAAGTCTTGCATCATTCCTCCCTTCTGTGAAATTAGGGGCAAGGGGAGAGGAAGTTCTACTTTGGGGGCTTAATGCCCCCATCTGCTGCCATAGTTTCCAGTCTCTTCTACTAGATGTGATTTTCAAATGTTTAATAATTTCTGGGCATATTCAAAACCAACTCCAACTGTTACAGAATGTGGACCCATTGCGGGAGGAAGCCCCAGATGCTATTACTGAAACGATGCCCCCTCTTCCCTGGGGTCTCTCTGTAGTAGGTTTGTTTGCCCACTGCCCTTAAAAATTATGGCTTTCAATGGCAGAGTTTGGTGAAAAGGAAATGAACTATTTATTCAAAAGTTATACAGGTTTTGAATAAGGGCTAAAATGTTGTTAAATCTCAAAATCCCTTTAAAACACCCACCAACACACACAGTCCTGGCTTCCCCCTTTGCCCAGTCAGGCCAGTCAGCCAGTCAGGGGTACCGCCCTCCAGAGGCAAAAGAACAGAAGTCGGGGGCTCAGCTATGCAGGCCTCTTGCTGTTCTCAACACCACTCGCTGTGTTGCCACAATCTCCAGTTCTTAATTCAGAACCAGGTGGCACCTTCTCATGGCCCACTAGCAAGAGTCCTTCCTCCTCTTTCCTTCCTGCATGGTCTTTGCATTGTTCCCTCATGGCGTGGAGCAAACCACCTCCGAGCTCTCTTGTGTGCACATACTATAACTAGAGGGGGCCACCAGCATGGCTGCTACATCTTGCTTTCCTGCTTCCTGAGCCTTGTGGTCGAAGGGGCCGCCACTCCACTCCCAAAACCATGTGGTCGAAAGCCTTTACTGTGGCTGCCATGCCTGAGTCCCAACCCCGGCGGGAATCCTCCCCTGCAACCCCATCTCTGACTCCCTTGGCAGGCGCTACAACCAGGGGAGCTGCCCTTGCCCAGTTACTTCCTGGGTTCAAGTTATACAATTCTTCCTGGTTAGCCTTGTTGATATGCAGAATATCCATCTTTGCATATGAGGAATGAAGCTATCCTCCTGCTGTTGACGTGCAAAATGACTTTCAATGGCCCTGCTCCTTGTCTCCCATCCCCAATGGCAGCCTGCTTTGGGTTGGGGCTGAGAATATCCTATATTTTTCTTGGACACCCCAATTTCTGGACCCCATTACAAATCCCTTTGCGGGGGAGGGGGGGGCGTCCAGCTGCACCCTGTTACATAATCACACAACCATATAGGCCATTTGTTAAACATAGGCCCTTGCCCACATAAGGCGATCTGACACAGAGTTGTCTCCATTGTATCAATGTGTCAAGGAGTCATTAATGAAGGTGGTCGCCTACCTAGGCTTCACATGGAACACAGTTTCTTTACTTTCAAACCTAGTTAGTGCTTCCTAGTTTCCTAGCCCTGGCTACAAACCTCATAAGGGGCACATGACATTGAGACAATTTATTTCTCTGGGAATCTGTGCTCTGCTGAAGAATGACTCCCTCAGACTACCTGTGGCCACAGGGAAGCTAATTCCACTAAAGGATTCCCTATTCCCCAGTGCTGATCAGCCTTTTGGTGTAGAGACCAAAGGAAATCTGAAGTTTGTTCCTGCAAGACTCTGGAATACAAACAAAGGACCCTTCCATCCCACAGTTAGACTGAGCCTCTGTACAGAAAGAATGCGTATCTTCTGCTCTACTTGGGAAGTGTTACAGGCCTGACTTTCAATTTGAGCAAAGGTTTACTTAGAGTAAAAGAATAATCAATTGAGCTGAAAGTGCCACAAATACCCCTGATCATGGTTCATGCAAACTTATACACTATCCCTCAAAGGTAGGACACCAGGATGTGCATCTGGATGCTACACTGCCCTACCTTATGCTTCCAATACTACCAGGTTTTTGATGCTTCAGTGGACATACAACTGACCGTCAGAACTTTATGAACTCTATGACTTTATTTTCAGAAAATCCCCATTGTCTTTTTTCTATCTGACTAAATTACACTGTGCTAACATGACATTCACTTTAGAGAAAGCTTCCGTAATCCATCTCATCAAAATGAACTACTCCTCTCTCTGTGTGCCCTGTAGTACTCTTGCCAATGTTACTTACACACATGGTGTTATGAGAAACCCCTCTTCATTACCTGTAAAGCTTTGGCTGAAAGCATCACTCACTGAACCATGCCCTCCCTTCTAGGCAGTGCCCCTATTAAACATTTCTCTCAGATAGGAGGAGAAGCTTTATCTCTTCTAATGAGCTGGTATGTTTTGTTATTCTAAGCGTTATAATCCCATTTTTGCCTTTACTGCCAGGAAGCTTAAAGCTAAGTTTTATATTCCTTCTCAGCAATGGTAGGGGTTTCAATATCTACTTTGCTCCTCATAATCTATTCATTGTCCATTTTTATTTCTATTGTGTTGGTTTTTCTGTATTTATCATTTTTGTGAACAAACTCAAATTATTTCTATAACTAGGACATAAACAAAGACAAGGACAAGGTGTTACTCTAGAATGATACTTGGAGAAGGTATTTATGAGAATGGATATAGGAATCAGGTCCAAGTGAACAACCTCCCCGAGGGCTGAACTGAACTTAGCCTACTAATGAAGTGTTGAGTACCTAGGGGAAAAAAGGGGATCTCTCTAATCATTTTCCTTACAAAACAATCCTCATAATTTGTTTTTGGATAAAAGCTAAATAGGAAGTGATTTAAATGAAGGTTTGAGCTTTTACAAGTTGGGCGGAAGAGAAAATGAATCTATGACTTTGGCCAAAGAGGAGAGAAGAGACCTAATTTGGGAAACTGTCTGAGCTAAGTGATTTGATAGAGTGAGTCACACAGAAGCACCCCAGGATGAACCCTTACTCTGTGGGGAGAGAGGCTTATGCTACCAAATTCTTCTTGCCTTAAATCCAGCAGGAGGTGCTGACTCACGTGGGAGTCATAGGGGAAGGGTGGGATGGAGGGAGGAAGAACTCCGTTGGTTCCACGCTGGAGAGTAGAGACAAAGGTAAAAGGGAAAAGACTGGGTTTGGACACATAGATTCCATGCCCATGTTTTCCTTGCCAACTTTTCTACTGACGAGTATCTACTTGCAGTCCAATCTAGTCTCTCTTAGTCTGTCCCTACATCACCGTTTCTAGCAGAAGATAATTCTGAGGCTGAAGAAAACCAAGACCAAGTGGACCCCAGGGACCAAGTATTTCCCACTGTCCTCATGAAGCCCCAGGTACACTGGCAACTCACTCTACGCCATCCTGGCCACTGTCACTGCGTTCCTACCAGCCACCTCCAAACCCCCTGTCAGGAGAAGCTGGGGCGGGGGGAGACATGTAGATCTAGGGATTCCTTTTCTTTTTCAGGGCTGCAGTGTCAAAGAAAGGTAGGTGGGAAAATGGAAAGCAGGACAAGGAGAGGCAAGTCCAATTCCTAGTAAACACTTTAAGATTAGGCATGAACTCTTACGGTAATCTGAGAATGCCAAATCCTTATCAGAAATGGAGGCAAAGCTATTTTATTTTTCTTAATAACTTTCCCAGCCAAGACAATGTCAAAAGAAGCAGGCTCAAAGCAGGGGACTCCCTGCCAGGAACGTTGCGTTCTCTGTATGGAACCATCATCTCGCTGCCGCCACCGCCGACAGGCACGGCGAGCTTCATCACTCTTCACCTTCTGCTTCAAGTTCTCATCTCTAAAGGGAACTCCAACACTCACCACCTGCTCATTTCTAATCCAGGAGAGCTGCTCCCACTGGAGATCATGCCAAAAGAGAGGATGGTTTCAACCCGAGCTTCTGATGGAGATGGTGACAGTTGTTCCCTGAAGGATCCCATTTCTGACTTGTCGACCTTTCCTCTGCCTGTGTGTCAGTCCCTCTCTACCACCAGCCATATTCTCTTGATGTCCTTGTAGGTGACCCTTTCCCTGGCAGCTGCTGGGTTTCTCATCAAACCGCAAGCAAGATATTTTTGTCTTCCACAGAGGGTACCTGGAAATCTTTTCTGTTTTTTTCCCTATCTTTTCCTTTCCTCAATATTCATCAATATTTAAATGAATTATTTCCAAAATCAGCCAGGTTAGAAAATCCCTATAAAGCATTTATTATCTTGATAGTGATGCATAGTTTACAGGCCAACTTTTGTCATTAACCTCACCATGTTTTTTTTTTTTTTAATTTCTTTTACTATCTGAAATTGGAAATGTTTCCAAATTAAATTTTATTGGGTTGGCCAAAAAGTTTGTTTATTTATTTTTTTCTGTATGATGGCTCTAGTAGCACTTAGTTGTCTTAACTTCATTCCAAACAATTTTTTTAGATTGTATTGTGAGAGCTGTGATATCAGCATGCATTTAGAAAACATCAAAACTGGTGAATTTTTGTGCAGCCATTTTAATATTGAAGGTGGAAGAAGATATACAACATTTTCAGTGTATTATGCTTTATTATTTCAAGAAAGGTAAAAACACAACTGAAATGCAAAAAAAAAAAAATTTGTGCAGTACTTGGAGAAGGTGCTGTGACTAATCGAGTGTGTCAAAACTGGTTTGCAAAGTTTCTTGATACTATTGACACTTTGGCCAAATAATTCTTTGCTGTGGGGCTGACATGCATTGTAAGATGTTTAGCAGCACCCCTGGCCTCTACCCACGAGAAGCTAATAGCAGGAGATAGCTGACATACTCAAAATATCCAAATCAATAAAGTTATTGGTGAAAATGAAAAATATGTCTTATTTCATAGAAAAAAACTAAGTGAACTTTTTTGGCCAACCCAATACATGTGCTTATTTTCTTAAATTAGCTTTGATGTTCACTTTGGATAAAACAAGACAGTAGTATCTTAAAAATGTACCATCTACTTAATTGAATACCCAGAAGACAACCTTCTCTTCTCTTCCCTGTTAAAGTCAGCCAAAGCAAGGAACTTAAGGTGAGGGATGAGGTGAGAGAAACAAGTCCTAGTTACATAAGAGGTAGATTGGAAATCACCTTCAAGTTTAATATTTATTGCCAACTCTTTGTTGTATACCCTGGTGTTTTTTCTGGATTGCTTTTGACATTTTAGCCCAATATGAGTGCAAATAGTAGCAAAGAAGCATCTACATAATAATGCTCAAAAATGTCACTGTGGCTTGGCCTGAAAAACAAAATATAGATACAGGAGAAAGAAAAACTAAATTTATACTTATTCTTTGAAGCATGATGCACTCCAGTGAAGGCTATAGAATGAGACTCAGGGTTGTCCTCCATCGGCCTATTTGTTTATCTCTGAGACTATCTAAGAAGGATTATAATAGATTTTAACGATGAGAAGCTACTCCAGTTTAATGCATTGATGACAATAGAGTTTACTTTGGATATTAAATATAACTGGAATGTAAAAAGACCTGAGAGTAAGAAAAAAAATAAACATCTAATCCTTAAGTATACACTTGTAGTGAGTCTCTGACAATATAGGCAGATTAGATAAACTTGCTTTCTTTCCTAATATTGAAAATATTCTCTCTGCCCCTCCCCCCGCAACCACTACTATGATTTTCTTTCTAGTATAGTTTTCTGCAGTTATGTCATATAACTAATTATATGGTTAAATACAACTATAATTAAATACACAGGAGGACATTTTGATAGACTCAAAATCTGCCATCCTCAACTTGTTACACTGAACGAGCACGACGAGTCATTTTTGCAAACACTGTAGCTTCATAAACATGAGATTCATTTACTATATATTCAGTTTTGACTAAGCTCCTTTGCATTCTAAAGCAATACTCTTAGCCCACACCATGTTACTGACAGAACACATTCATGGCATACTATGGCAGATAAAAAAATATCAGATAGAAGAACTTGGGAAACATGAACTATAATTTGTTTTCACTTATTATTTAGGGTAGGTTTGAAATATTTTAATTTGTTAAAGAAATATTGCCTCAGTTCCCCTTTTTATAATCATCTGGGGTTGGTAATTGAACTGGCAATCTTCTGGGGTTGTTTAATCCCATGCGATAATATGGCATAACCTGGTCATGTGCATAACTGACATTAAGTTGGAATGGAAAGAGGGAGTCAGATGGGTGGTAGGAAGGGAGAAAAAAACTTGCCTACTAAAGTGCGGATGTCCATATCCACTGCTACTAGTTCTATACATCACTGCTAATAATGTCATATTAATGAAAAACATGCACAAAGATAAAATCATTGTCTTGATATAGGGATGGAGTCTATATATTCTGGAGAAAGTACAAAGAACCAGTAAAAAAACATTCTTCAATTCTAGGATGTTCATCAATTAGTTTTCTTAGAAAATGTTAGGAATATTATATTAAATGAATATATGGATGATAAGATATAACCTTATTTTAAAAATGTTAAAATATGACAAAATTTCTTTTTAGAATACAAAAATATATTACCAATTCAATGCCTAGCATTGTGCTAAATAATATGGGGATATAGGAAATATAAAATCTGTTTGGTAGCTAAAACAGAAATAATGAAGCAATTAGAAAAACAAAGACTCATCTAGATATTATACCCCCAAAAATCAATTATACATGTTACATCATTGAAACTCTGTGATTAATGAAGAATATGAAAAGAATTTGAGGAGTGACAAGAGGTTAGAGGAGATATTTACATTTGAAAATGTAAATTAAGAAAAGCAAACCCAGTGAAATATCTTCAATTTATCTGTCTACATATTTCCTGACTCTCCACTTTGGATCCCTTTTGACATGACTTCAGAGAAAACATTTCCCCTAATCTTCTGCTCATATGGGGAGAAAGGTTTAGTTCCTCAAAGTCACATGACAAATCTAATAAGTCATCCTGTAAAATAATTTTGGTCTCCAAAATAAGATTTAAAGCAAATATGTTGAATAATAAAATAAAAACTCATTATTCCCTTTCTTTCTCTCTTTGTGAAAGCAAATTAATTTTCAGGACTTTGTGATGGTTCATAATAAGTATACATATACATATGTTCTCTTGGGATTCGGCCATCTGGGAAACTCACATATGTTCTTGGGATACTGTATCTCAGCTGTAGTCTGAAGTATTTCTGTTTCTCTATAACCTACATTTTAAAGCTATAATTGCTAAGCTATTCAGCATATTGCCTAATGGTTTTGAAAATACACTTGGCATGGCAGCCAGGTGGCTGAGTGAGGCTGAGAACAATAATGCTGCCAAATTAACTCCATTTAAACTTTAAAAAAAAGGCAGTGAAATTTCAGTGTTTAGTATTAGAAGACAGTTTTGAATTCTAGTCCACTCTAATAACATCAGATGAACTGTCAGAACCTCTGGAAGTGTGGTTTGGGCTTCAATATGTGTAGCGAGCTGCCGAGGTGATTCTAAAGTGCAGCCAGGATAGAGAGGAGTTGATTTAGCTCCATCTTCTTCCCTGTGCACAAATTCCTGCTATAATATCCATGATAAATAATCTTTCATTTGTTGTTGTTGTAGTACTTTCTTTTTTAGTTATCTTTAATCATGTGAAATTTACATATAATAAAAGGTACCAATTATTAATATGTTGTTTGATGACTTTTGACAAATGAGTGCAGTTATGTGCCCATCACCAAAATCAAGACACGAGCTATTTTTATAATGCCCCAAATTTCTCTAGTGCTCCTTTCCAGCGAGTCTCCTACAGTCTCCCATGGTTCTTAGAACCACTTCTCTAATTTCTGTAGAAGTAACCTGTGAAACCACCTGAGCCAGGCCAGAAGTTTGCTTGGTAAAAAGGGTATTAACTATGAATTCAAGTTATTTAAATAGCTATTGAGCTAGTCAAGTCCAATAGATCTTTTTAAATTAACTTAGAAAGTTTGCATCTTTCAAGGAATTTGTTAATTTCATTACATTTAAGATTTTGAGTTTATGAACACAAGATTTTTAAAATAATATTTCCTTAAGTTCTTTTAATGTTTGTATAATCTTTAGTGAATGGTCCCTTCAAGGTCAGCAATTTTATTTATCTCTTCAAAGGCCCATCTTTTGGTTTCCACTGATATTTTTTTTCTATATTATCTTTCAGTTTTTTGTTTCACTGATACTTTTTTTCTTATCTTTATTATTTTTTCTTGAGTTTACTCTGGATTTAATTTGCTCTTTCGATTCTAACGTAGGTGGGCATTTATTTCATTCATTTTGGTCTTTCTTCTTTTCCAATATAAACTTTTAAAGCTATACATTTTTTTCTAAGCACTGTTTTAGCTACATCCCACACATTTTGACATTGCAGTTTTTTTATATTAATATTCAAATTTCAATTGCATTTCTACATACCCTTAATAAATAAGAAACCTAAGTTAAAAATCATTTATAAGGGCAATAAAACTTATAAGGTGCTCAGGAATAAGTCTAACATGTGTTAAATATTTATAAGATAATTTAAAAAATTTTTAAAAGACCTGAATAAATGCAGGAATGTACCACATTCATAGAGAAGAATTCTCATTATTCTAACAATGTCAGTTGTTCCTAAATTGATGTACAAATTCCTAATGAAATTTTACAGACTTTATTTTTTATTACTCAGCCTTTAAATTATTTATTTATTTTTTAAAATCATGTTTATTCTATTACAGTTGTCTCAATTTTTCCCCTTTGCCTTCTCCCACAGTCAATTCCCACTCTGTTGTCCATGTCCATAGGCCATTCAAACATGTTCTTTGTTTAGTCCCTTCTTCTTCTTTCCACCATTGTTTTCTTTCCCCTTCCATTCTGCTCACTTTCAGTCTGCTCCATGTTTCCTTGCCTGTGGTTTATTTTGTTCGTTAGTTTATTTTGTTGAATAGATTCCACTTACAGGTGAGATCATATGTTATTAGTCTTTCAACGACTGGCTTATTTCACCTAGCACAACATTCTCCAGTTCCATCCATCCATCCATGTTATTGAAAAAGAAAGGAGTGTCTTTCTTTCTTTCTTTCTTTCTTTCTTTCTTTCTTTCTTTCTTTCTTTCTTTCTTTCTTTCTTTCTTTCTTTCTAATGCAGATTGATTTTATTTATTTATTTATTTAAATGCCAAGATCCATTATAAAATATTAAAAAATTTAAATCTATTATAAAGTCTCAGCAATTAAAACAACATGACACCAGCAGAGAAACAATCGAGCAGGTCAATGAAATAAAATGAGCATTGTAGAAATAAAGGTATATATCTGTCTAACAATGTAATATATGATTAAATTGATATTTCAAATCAGTGGGGAAAATAAGGCTTATTCAACAAATAAGGTGCATGGACCGCTATTACTTGAAATAAAGCAAAGTAAAAAAAAATATGGAGCCCTATTTTACACATTATACAAGAAATATTCAGGTGAGTTAAAAGTCAATATGTAAAATCTAAGGACTTATAGGAGAAAATACAAAATAATATTTTTCTTACCCAGAAGTAACATATTTAAACTCAAAATCTATAAAGTAAGATATTGACAATATGACCATATTAAACATTTAAGGCTATATAGTAATATACATATAAAAAAGTTAAAGGACAATTAATAGAATAGGAAAGTGTTTGCCACACATCTAAAAAAAGGTTAATTATTGTTGTTGTTGTTGTTGTTGTTGTTGTTGTTTTTTAGGTAAAAAGTTCTACAAACATTTAATCAAAAAATGGATAAAGAATACCAAAAAGTCATTTCAAGCTTTTTAAAAATAATAGAAATAGGCAAGAAATATACAAAAACAAGTTTAGTTGAAACAAATAATAAAAGAACAATTAAAATAACACATCATGTCACAATCAGATTAAGTACTAAAAATATTGGTAATATCAAATATTGGTGACCATGAAAGGAACTGGGTATTCATAGACTCTTTCTTCATCTTCTTAAAGAATTCCTTTAGCATATTTTGCAGTGCTGGTTTGGTGGAGGTGTATTCTTTTAGCCTTCTTTTGTCTGGGAAACTCCTTATTTCACCTTCCATTGTAATTGGGAGCCTTCTTGGGTACAGCAGTCTTGGCTGCAGGCCTTTGCTTTTCATGACTTGGAATATTTCTTGCCATTCCCTTCTGGCTTGTGATGTTTCTGTTGAGAAGTCAGCTGCAAGCTGTATTAGGGCTCCTTTATATATTACTATCTCTTTCTTCCTTGCTTGCTTTAGGATTCTCTGTTTGTCTTTGATATTTGCCATTTTAATGATGACGTGTCTTGAGAGTGGGCCTCATTGGGTTCCTCTTGAATGGATCCTTTGTGCTTCCTGGACTTGTGTGACTTTTTCTCTCCTTAAATTAGGGAAATTTTCCATCATTACTTTTTCAAACAGGTTCTCTATCCCTTCCTCAGCTTCTTCTCCTTCTGGTATCCCTATTATGTGGATATTATTGCGTTTCAGGTTGTCCAGCATTTCCCTCAATGCCTCTTCATTCTTTTTGAGTCTTTTTTCATTTTCTTCCTCTTTCTGGGAGCTTTTTTCTACTTTATCCTCCAGCTCACTAATTCAATCCTCTGCCTCATCTAGCCTGTTTTTGATTCCTTCTGTGATCTTCAATTCAAATTCATTTCCTCTGGTCTCTTATTGATAGTTTCTATGTCCTTTTTCATGCTGATATAGTTTTCAGTAAGTTCCTCATAGTTTCCCTGTAGTTTTTTGTAGTTGTCTCTGAGCTCACTGAGCTCATTGAGCTTCCTTAGCACTGTTATTTGGAACTCAATATCTGATAGTTTACTTGCTTCTATTTTGTTTAGTTCTCTTTCTGGGGATTCCTTCTTTCCCTTCAAGTGGGAGGGGGGGTATTTCTTTGTCTTCCCATTATTTGTGAGACTCTTCTTTTTTGCTTCTGCTTCTTAAATTGATCCATCTTGATTTCCTGACTCTGCGGTGTTAACTTCTATGGTAGGAGACTGCTGTTTTTTTCTTTCTGGATCTGCCTCTGATGATGTCAGATGTTGACCCTGTCTAACCTTAGGTAGTCTGTTTGAGACTTCCAGGAATCTACTGTCTGTGGCTGTCTCCTTCAGCTGTTAATCTCAACATTGCAGTTTTTAAAAAAATTTTAGCTAGTTAAAAAGTATTTCTTAATTTCTCTTATGATTTCTTCTTTGACCTAAGGGTTATTCAGAAGTATGTTCCATATATGTGGGTATTTTAAAAGTATTTTTAATTATTGATTTCTAGTTTAATTACATTATGGTCAGAAAATATACCTACTCGATCCACTATGACTACAATACTTTTAAGATTATTTAGACTTGCTTTATCCCCTAGAATGTTCTATCTCAGTGTTTATTCCGTATACACTTGAAAGAAATATGGATCCTTCTGTTAGGTTGAATAGAAATCCTTATGAAAATATTGGCAAATCAAATCCAGAAATATATAAAAAGGATAATATATCATGAGAAAGTGAGGTTGATCCAAGGAATGCAAAGCTGGTTTAACATTTAAAAATCAATTCATAGGTCACAGTGGTTGATAGTATTAGTAAGTCCCTAATTTCAAATGATTTCCTATCTATTCTGTCAATTACTAAGAGAGGACTGTAGAAAACATTCAATCTTATCTGTACATTTTTCTATTTTTCTTTTCTGTTCTATAAGATTTGGCTCATGTATTTTGAAGCTGTTATTAGGTGCATACACAGTTAGGATTATTATGTTCTCTTGATGAATTAACCCATCTATCATTATGAAATGTCTTTTTCTGTTATATTTCTTTGTTTGAAATCTAATTTATATGATATCAATATAGCCATTTCTACTTTCCTTTGATCAGGGTTCTCATTGTATGTCTTTTCTATCCTCTAAGATTGATGCTCTCAGTTGATTTCTCATAGAAATTAATTTTTTATAGTTACTTTAGGATTTACAATATACATCTTTAACCTATCATAATCTCTTCAAATAATGTTACAGCACTTCATGTGTAGTGTAAGAACCTTCTCACAGTCCCCTTTTCATGTCCCCTTTTCATCCTTTATGCTCCTGTTGTCACATATTTTACTTCTACATGTTACAAACGTGAAAATACATTGTTATTCTTTTTACTTTAAACAATCAATTATCTACTAAAAAGATGCATACATGGAAAAAGTCTCTTATATTTACCCATATAGTTGCCATTCTTCCGTGTAGATCATTCTTTTATCACTTTCCTTTTGCCCAAAGAACTTCCTTCATCATCTTTTGTAACACACATTTGGTTCTAAGAAATCATCTCAGATTTTGTCTGAAAAGGTCTTTATTTTGCCTTCACTTTTGAAAGATATTTTCTGATATAAAGTTCTCGTTTGACAGGTTTTTTCTTCAATACTTCAAAGATGTTGCTCCATTATCTCCTAGTTTAACTAGCTCCTGACAAGACATCTGTTGTATTTCTTAACTTTGTTCCTTTCTACATAACATGTCTTTTTGATCTGTTTGAATTTAAGACTTTCTGTCTAGTACTAATGTTTAGAAATTTGATTACGAAGTGACTTATTGTGGTTTTCTGTATATTTCTCTGCTTCAGGTTTATTGCCTTTTGATCTTTGGGTTTACTGTTTTCAAGATATTTGAAAAATTTTCTCATTATTGCTTAAAATATGTTTTACCCATTACTCTTCTACCCTATTTTGACTCTAACTACATTTATATTTGACTACTTGATACTGTCCTATAAGTCATTTGATTAATTTATTTATTTCTCTGTGTGCTTTACATTGGATAGTTTCTATTGTTATGTTTTTAGCTTCACTGGTCTTGTCTTAGGGAGTGGCTAATGTACAGTGTTTATCTTATCAAGTATATTTTTAAAAATTTCAGATACTGTATTTTTCATCTCTACAATTTACCTTTTTTTGTTTGTTTTTTATCCTCACTTGAGGATATGTTTATTATTGTTGTTATTATTATTATTGATTTTAGAGAGAGAAGAAGGGAGAGGAGAGGGAGAGAGGAAAACATTGATGTGAGAGAAACAAGGATTGCTTGCTTCCCATATGCCCCGGGATTGGGGATAGAACCACACCCTAGGTATGTGCCTTAACTGGGGATTTGAACCAGTAACTTCTGGTGTATAGGACGCTGCTCTAAACAACTGAGCCACATGGCCAGGGTTGTTTTTGTTTTTTTAATTGTTCATGTCACTGAATTCAATTTTTTCTGGTAAAAC
The DNA here is from genome assembly GCF_021234165.1 of Pteronotus mesoamericanus. Classification (NCBI taxonomy): domain Eukaryota; kingdom Metazoa; phylum Chordata; class Mammalia; order Chiroptera; family Mormoopidae; genus Pteronotus; species Pteronotus mesoamericanus. Next base: position 46,502,687 of record NW_026555085.1, read on the forward strand.
CTACAGAACACTCTAAATCATGAGACTTAATAGAACCTACGGAACTTAGTTTAGATAAATATATAGGTCTAAATATTAGAAAGTTTATCCTATTATACGTCAGAGACAGATATAAATCCTTTAAAGTTTTGAAGATAATTAGCATGGCTGATCAAAACCTTTCTTGCCTCCAGGCTAAAAAGTTATCTCCTTATATGTCCTTTTTTCCAGATTCTTCATCCTCTTTTTCTAGGCATTCCTCTAGGTATTCTTTCAGATTAATGGCAATCAACTTAAAATGAAGTCTCAGCATTGAACTCTTTGTTACAGGGCCCTTTCTGATTGTTTCCAAGCACAGTTGGATTGTCTTTTTCCATATGCTAGACTTTAGTTACATGTAAATGTAATTTAGGATTACATTGCTTTTTCTTCCTTCTTTCCTTACCTTCTTGGCTTTTTCCTTCCTTCCTTCCTTTTATTTTTTATTGCAATCTTTTCATATCATGAATCACACACTGCACTTAAACAAAAACCCTTTACCCTTTTTTATACACGAAGTTATTTAGTAATTTCTCTTGTATCTTGTACTTGTTTTTGAAGTTTATTTAATTCCTATTAAATTTCATCCTCTTTAATGGACCTTATCATTTCTGTTTCTGTCTGAAACAATTTGATCTCCAAGAAATTCAGCTAAGATTGGTTTCTATTATTTGTGATCCCTCAGACATCAAATACCCCTAACAACTCAGCAAATTGGAATGTTATCTCAGTATCTATTAATTTGTAAAATCCCTGAGATCAGAGACTATGCGTTCACCCCCAGTGCCTATGAATGTGCCAAACACATAGCATGTTGTTTGTTTATAAACTTTGAAATTTGAGTCATTCAGGGCAAGAGAAAATATCATTCAGAGCAGTTAAATTTATTTCTTTGTATCTGTTTGCTTATCTTGGGCTGTAATTTCCTCATATCAATGTTAATTTTGCCCTTTCTCATCTGATTGCCATTTCTTCTTGACAGAGAAGACAGAAGCAAAATAAGATTTGAAACATTTTACTTTCTTTCTGCCATTCAGGATTTCTAATGCCATTCATCCAAATCAATGAAACAATGTTTTTTTACTTTATCTTCTTGCTCCAAGTACAACTTTAAAAAGTCTTTTTCATTGTCATGAGCAATATCTGCAAGATTCAATTCATTCCAGAATTTTACCTTTTCTATATTTATGGTAGGTTAAAAATGGCTGTAAATCCTTTGTCAGTACCATCAGGAAGTGGGATTTTTCTCAGACCCCTTGAAATTGGGCTAGACTTGTGACTGCTTGGATCATCGGGTCCCCAAAACGATGACAGACTATAATACTGGAGATGTTTTTGGGTCCCTGAAAATCTTATGGAGTAGATTAATATGCCCTCAAGCCTTTGGACTTTTAGTTTAGAGTGAAATAGACTTCTACTTTGTTAAAGCCACTGTTATTTTGAGCCGCTGTTACATGGAGCTGAGCTTAACATAATGGGTAGAATAGCTTTGTTAATCAACATTCTATCAAGAGTATCAATTTCTAAGTAAATTTCTTTTGAATATCATTGTTGTTCTTTTTTTGTCATTTAAGCATTGAAAAGGGCATAGAGGTGAGATGCAGAATTGACTGAGACAAAAACCTGGCAGTATGCCTATGTGACACAAGACTTTAAATCTACTCCAGTATTTGTAAGGGTTTCCTAATTTTCTTATGAGAGAATTATGATTTCTGTGTTCATTTTCTTTTAACTTTTCTCTGGAAACCATTAAATCTTACATAGAACACTAGACCCAGTAGCACAGGAATTCAGTGTTACATTTCCTCAAATTATTTCTTATGTGTTAGTTTTTTACTATGAAGGAGAACATATATTTTCTGTAGTATTCATACTATTGAGTCCCTTGCAAGGCACATAATAAAACTGAATTATGTTCAAATGTCTCATATAGAGTCATTGGAAATATTGTCAGTAAGATGGCTTATGTATTTTTCTTTATATATCTTCTTAAAATGCTCAATAATTTTTGTTTATGACTTATTTGTCATTTGTAGAAATCTTTTACAAAGGGCATCATATGCATTTGAATATTTTTGTATGATTTTTGTTATCATTTTCCCCTCTAGAATTGTGAACATTGTAAATAGCTACATATAAGGAAGTCATCATAATAAGGTGATTAAAAATTATATTTCCTTGAGAGGAATTATATTTGTCTAAATATTTTTTAATCTCATATAAAGTGATATATTTTTAAAGCACCAAGCAAACATTAGTAATCATCTAGTCTAATCTCTGTAACATACAGACCAATAAATGGAGGCAGTATGTTTTCCTCCAGCAAAATAAAACATAGTTAAGAGTGCACGAGGAGCAGGATGGCAGCTGCGGAGTCGGGGGTGGGGCAGCACCGGGACCCCGCCGTCTACTCTCTCAGTTCTCTCCCCAGGGCCTCCCTCCCCAGTCTCTCCTCAGGCACCCCCAGCCCACTCTGCCCCCGCCTTTGCCGGAGCCCAGGGTCACTCACTCTGAAGGAAACCAGCCACCATGTCTGAGGACATTCACGCAGCCTACAGACAAAGCCACTTGGAGAGAAGCTCAGACCTCCTGTCAACAGCCGTGGGAGGGCGTCATACTGAAGCAGGTCCTCACCTACAGTCTGAACCGCAACCTCACCAGAGACCCTGAGTCCGAACCACCCAGCTAAGACTCTCCTGAACCCCTGATTCACAGGAACTGTGAATTAATAACCTGTTATTGTTGGTTTAAGCAAGCAAATTTGGGGGTAATTATACAGCAATACATAAGTAATGCACTGGCTATAAACCAGGCCACTCTAATCCAAGCTCTGTCACTTACTGTATAAGTGGCATTGGTAACTCACATCATCTCTCATATACAATTTGTTTTAAATTGAAATAATAGTATCTACCTCAAAGCACTGCTTTAAAAAGTAAATGTGGTTACTCACCCTGGTTGGGTGGCTCGAAAAAAAAAGTACATGAAAATCATGTCTTAACCAAAATCATGCATCATCAATGAAAATGTTTCTATGTAATTTTGAATTTATTCATAATCTCAAAGAAAACCTCAATAGAGTGAAACAAAGTTTTGAAAAATAGGATCATAAATGCTTTGGGTTGCTTCTGGCAGTAAGTACTAAATAATCAGATCCTGGTTCATGATTAATATGTTAAAATGTACTGCAGTAATGTTAATATTATGGCAAAAACAAGCTTAGATCATTTTCCTGGTTATTATTCATTATGTTTTTAAAAATAAGCTTCACATAAATAAGTTGTGTGCTAAAAGGTATTGTGGAAGTATATATAGGCAACTGTGTTTGAAGTGAGGTAAAATAAAACCTGGTCTGCAGATTTAACCCTGTTAGATATAAATGATAACTGTCAAATTAACAGAAATATGAAAAGTAAAGAAAATTTAAGTTCTCACAACCTTTTTCTTTTCATATTAAAATTTTTCCCTTTATGAGCACTGTAGTGGGAACTATAGGATTATAGTTTGGCAACTTTTCCAAGCAAGAGGTTGAACCTGAGGGCTGTAAGTTTTAAAAAAAATTAGGTTAGTCTCTTCTCTTCACTTTTTTTGAGGCCACAAACAATTTTGACTCAATTTCTCTCTGGGCTTCTACTTAATTTCTACCATCCTTCACCCCGGCTTCCTCATCACCATCTCCTGGGGCTTCCTCTGGTCTGATTGCATAAGCCCTGTCCTGGTTGCTCCAACACAGTGTGGTCCTGATCCTTATGTTTTTGTGATCTGCCAGGGACAGTGCTTCTAGCTGACTTAAGAATCTACGTTGTGACTCTAGACACAGTTCGGTTCATTAAATAAATAAAAGTTTAACATTCAATTTCTGCCTCTTTTATTCCTTTTTCTTCTAAACATATTTCCTCCCCTAAGAATTTAGGTCTTCAGTGTCTTCCTACTGTATAGAACTCTCTGTCTATTCAAACAGGGACAGGTATCAATTTACTTATATCCTGACCATTTTGTTCACATCAATGGTCACATTGCATATTAAACCCTTTATCCATGGAATACAAAATTTTGGCTTTGGTTAAAGAAATTCTGCCTCCTGAAAAAGTGCTGAGGTGTTTTTTAAGCCAATCAATCCTGCAAGTTGGAGCCTTTTAGAGGGACTGAAGATACCAATCAGTTCCCAGTGTCTTTCTTTCCTTGATTCATTCTTCTTATTGCTTTTACCCTATGATCAGTTTGACTTCTAGGTACCCATAGTCCCATGCCCAGCCTCACTGGATATCCTGGTTTTCATTGTGCCACTTGAGGTCAGCTTCTCACCACAATCTTCTCATCTTGCATGTGAGATCACCTTTCATCTATTGCAGTGTCCTGCCTCGAACACCTTGCTTCATGTCATCTAGCCCCCAAGTCTCCCTGGTGGATTTAACCTAGAGGGCTATAGAATCTGTTAGGTTGATAAGAAGGGGAGCAATTCTGGCGAAAGAGAAGCATAAGGGCCTTGTATCTGGCTGGTGTCAATGGCTGTGGCGGCGGTGGGATGATGAAAGGAGGGTGGTTATTGGTAATAATTGATGATGATTATGATCATTATACTGAAAAATAACATAATATTGGGAACCATCTAATAACAAGGCAGGATAACTTAAAGCATGTGATGGGAAAAGAAAACACTACAGTGGTATAAGAAAGAAGTCAGCCATCTGGAGTCCTTAAGGATTACTGATAACAACTATTTAATGAGCAATTGCTAATGTGGCAGACATTTTGTTACCTTCAGGTTAGAGCAATAAAGGTTAACTCTCTCTGCTTGTCTCTCTTGCTAATGTGCTAGCAATGTTAATAACAATAATGATAATTGTTGAATTTACTGAACTTTTATTATGGCATTGAGTTAAGTATTGGGCATTATCTTATCTAATCGTAACACCACAACACTCATCTGCCAAAACAGCAGATTGTTGGGAACCATACCACCTGGTCTCAGGGACTGTAGCTTCGCCCACAGACGAGAAGGCCCCAAGGCTGGAGATAAGCAAGGAGGTCTTGGAAAAATAGGCCACTGAGGAGACAAAACCTGTCCCCCTGGCAGAGGCACAGCCCCTGCTTCCCTCACATCACCTTGTTTGGCCCTGGAGGATGGCTCGTTAGTCAATGACGGGTAAGACCTCAATGGTAGGCACAACCTAAGACAGGCACAGTTACATTGGGGCCATCAGGGAAGGATTTGGGGGACATGGAGAAGGAGCAAAAGACCCTCACCCCTCAGCTTTGATATGGCCAGAGTCCTCATTCTGTCTGAAAGAAGTCTCTTTATCTCTCAGTGGCTCTGCCCCACCTGCCTGGCTCAGGCTTGAAACATTACTAGAGGCAGGGTCAGCTCTAAACTGGATCCACTAGGCCTGGAAAAGGAATGCATTATGTCCTATGAAACTTACTTTTCTAAGAATGCCCTTGAGTTAATGAGTACTGGTGTTTGGGGTTGAGCATAGAATGTGATCAGTTTCCTGGGTTTCAGGGCTGAATGGGCACCACCCTGGCCTGAGGCAAATCTCTGTGTTCCTTCAGTTGTTATCTATTATCTCTGTTTTCTGTAAACATAGCCTTTTGACATTGATTGATGAGCTTTGCTGTATACCCCTGCACAAATGGTTCTCAATAAAAGCCACTTCAAGAGAAGGGCTCGGGGCCTTCTCCACTAGAGGGAAGTGCCACCCCCTTCCCCTGGCAGACCAAGAGAAAAGTGTTTGGGATGACTTATTTTATTTCCCCGTTCATGATGACCCAGAGTGTACTCTGCGGGACCAGAGTCCACCTTCTACCTCAGCTGGTGCCCGAACAGGGACCTCCAGAGTCCTCCTCAGCAGATACTATTGTTTCTCCTCTTTGCAAATGAGGAAACTTAGACTTAGAGATGCTGAATAAATTATCTAACATTATACAGCTAGTAAATAGTAAGACTCACTTGAACCCAAGGTCTATTTGATTGCAAAGCCCATTCTACACTACTTCCAACAGTGACAGGGTAACAGGTAAAACAGCAGGCTCCAGGTGGGTTATTCTGGGGGAGTTACTTAATGAAAATGGTGGTGGGGAGGGTTGGAATGAGATGTGTGGTTAGAAATCTTGGTCTAAGACCAGGTACTGCATTTAAGACGAACTTAAACTCTAAATTTCCTGACAATGAAGTAAAAAAGGAATCATAACAAGTACCCTGCTTTGAAGGAATTTACAGATTAAGGGAATGATAACTGTGTAATCAAACAATTTCAACATAGAGTGATAAGGCAAGTAATGGTGTTTCGGGAACATGGAATGGGAGGTCACAGGCCTTTCTGGAGGAATCAGGAAGCTTTTCAGGAACATGTGACTCCTGAGTTGAATTATTAATGACCAGCTTGGATGTTTCAGGCAAAGAATGGAGGGGAGAACATTCCAAGCAGAAAAGCCCAAGTAAGAAAGTGTGGGTGTAAGACTGTAGGTTTTTCTAGAAACATGGCAGAAGCAAGGTATGAGAAGAGGGTGAGGAGGTAGATAGGAAACAGTTTATAAAGAGCTTTTTATGTAATCCAAAAAGTTTAGATATTACCCAATAGACACTAAAAGAGCCATTGAAAGTTCACAGGGAAATGAACAATCAGTTCTCTGCTTTACAAAGCTGTTTTGGAAACAGTTTGGAAATGGATAAAAGAGAATGAAGCCACAAAAATCTGGTTAGAAGTCTTCTGTATGAATCCAGGTGAGAAGTGATAAACCTGACCCCAGGAGACAGAAGTAGGTAGAGAAAGAGGTGGATGTGAGATATATGAGTAACAAAGAAGCAAAACTTAGAAACCATATTCGTTGTTGGGGTGAGACTGGAAGGTGTTGAGGATGATTCTGTCTTGGGTAATTAGAGGTGCCATTCACTGAATCAAAAGGAGCATCAGATCCAGGAGAGTGGGAATATTAACAGTGAGTTTGATTTGCATATGTTGGGCTTGAGGTGTCTGTGGCACAACCAGGTAAAGCTCTGTCATAGGCCCAGGAGAGAGACCTGAGCCCAAGGCACGTATTTGAGAATCATTGATGTGCAGGTGGTAGTTGAAGTCATGTGAGCGACTCCTGGTGAATTCAAACTGTCCTTTGTATACGCAATATTGAACCGCATGATGAACAATATTGCCAAAAATGGTTTCACCGATGATGTAAAATCATTGATCACTCTTGTATTCCTACATTCACCCTTTTTTCTTTTTATTTCCTTTTACATTTATTTTTATTGTATTTTTTCCATTACCATCTATCCCCTTTATACCATTCTCCCCCTTATACCTCTGTCCCTGCTGCAATCACCGCACAATGTTGTCTATGTCCACGAGTTATTTTTCCTTTTTGCTCAATCCCTCCACACCCTAACCCCCTTTCAGCCAGAGCTGTCGGCCTGCTCTGTATCTATGAGTCTGTCTCTATTTTGCTTTAGTTCAGTTTGTTCACTTTAATAAATAGTGACAGCAAAACATTAAATCATAGTTATGTGAAGATATTTCTTCTTAGAGCTAAAATAATATAATTTAGATATGTAGTTTTCTAGTCATCTAAAAGTATGAATCATTAGAATCACTGCAAGTGCTTCTAAAAAAATTCAATTAGCCTGGAGCAGGGGCCCAAGCTTATTACATGTCTATATCTGTATCTATATCTATATATAATCTATATAGATATACATAGATTGATTATATAGATATATATGCAGATGTAGATATAGATATTTCCACAAAATATAACTTTACCATGCAGCTAGAAATAAACGACTGGCATGATGTCTTTAGATAATTCCTCCTGAATATCAGTTGCCTCAGATAGCTTTTGGAGAAGGGTTCTAAAGCAAACGATTCAAGACTAGGTGAGTCATATACTTTAGAATTTAAGCATCTTGTTAGCAAAGATGATATTTTTGCATAAAAATTAAACTTAGCCAGATAGGAAGTGTCCTTCTTCTGCATAGAAGTTCTGGAGTGCAGAGAGAAGGGCTGAGACATTTCTTAAGAAGCAGCTTTAGACGTACCCAAATGTTCATACAGTGGAACTGATGCTTCAGGGCTGTGCCACATAAAGCAAATGAGAGAAGACTTTGACAGGAATATTTGAAGGCAAATTCTCATATATACTATTTATAGGTTACCTGGGAAATGAATTAAACATCATTAAATATATTAAACACTAAACTTATCCTGATTTTAATTTAATCTCTGATGATTAAGAAGACACACTGGGATCAGAATGTCACAAGGTTGATATTACAAACATCAGTGATTAATTAAAACTGCATGAGAATGCTAGTTAAAAATATCTATGAACAAAGTTTGCTGTATAAAATACTGCCGAAACTTTTGTTTCTAACAATAACAAACTCGCTTGCAGGAGATCAATTCTTTCACCAAGAACAAGTAGAAAATCTGGATAAAATACAAAAAAAAAAAAACAAAAAAAAAAACCCCACCCATATCACCAAAAAACAAAAACTATTTGAAAGCCTCCAGAAAGGTACAAGGTATCCAGGACTTAAGTTTCAAGACTTTGGAGAAAAGGGAAAACTTGAAGTGAATTCAACATTCTACATTATTTTCCCTTCAGGAATTTGCTGACTTGTAAGTGGCATTGGTAGAGAGAATAAAAAGATAAATAGAAAAGTAGCTATTTGGGGACAGATAATATGAGAGCTTTCAGCAGTTTTATAGGACTAAGAAGATAAAAATTGGAGTTCAAGACTTGACAGGGAAGCGAAGACCTGAAAAACAATTTACCCTGAAGCAGTATAACCTTGAGTATGACTAACCTAGAAATAGACCAAGCCTTATCAAGGATAAAATCTGGTCTCAATTAGCTTTGTCCCTGATTTGATTAAGGTGATTTTCTCCTGCTCTAACTGCCTACCAGTAGCTACAAGAAAATCCTTTGCAGATGTAAGTAACATCATGTAGGTTTGCAGTGACAATATAAGGTAAATTAAAAGAAAACCACACTTAGGCACATCACAGTAAAATTGCTGAAAATCAAAGATAGAGACAATGTTAAAAACAGCTAGAGATAAAAAGACAGATTGCCTTGAAAACAGAAGAATATAAAACTTACTGTTAACTGCAACAGGAAAGATGAAATCTAGAAAGTAATGCAAAGATACCGGTTAAATGATGGAAGAAAATAACTGCCAACCAGAATATCTTCAACTATAGGTGAGTGCAGTGGAGGAAAGAATGGTCTTTTCAATAAATGGTGCTAGGCCAATTGGATGCCTAAATGGAAAAAAAAATAAATTTAGAGCCCTTACTCATACCATGTATAAAATTTCCTTCCAAGAACGTTATAGATCTAAATATCAATAAGAGTTTCATGACTTTTGAGTGTGTATTTTTAAAACAAGACACAAAATATACCTATGTAAATAATTGATTAATTTCACTACATTAAAATTAAAGACTTCTGTTCATCAAAAACCACCATTAAGAAAATGAAAAGACACGTCACAAAGTGGGTAAAGATACTTGTGGTACACATGACTAAAAGGGACTTATATCCAGAAAATATGAAAAAAATATTCCTCAAATCAACAAGAAAAGCACAATAGAAAAATAAGCAAATGACTTGATTTTTACTTCATAATGGTGGATATCCAATGGTCAATACTCTTGTGAAAAGGTTCTCTATCTTGTTAGTCATCATCAGGGAAATACAAAATAAAGGCTCAGTCATGTATCAACAACCACTAACAAGATTATGTAAAGTAAAGGAGGTGGGAGACATGGAACATTTTACACAGCTGGTGGGGTGTAAACTATTTCGCAGCTTAGAATACACTGTTGGTACCCTGCTTGTATCTTTTCAGCATCCTCCACTCCCATGCACACTAACCTGATAGCAAACACCTATAGACTTCAGGCTAAAGAGCTGGGGAGTTAAAATCCCCTGGAGGAAAACAGAAAATAATGCCTGGTCAAGAAAGAGGCATAGGTAAACACAGCTTGTCTCCTTGAACAACCACATCAAAATTACAACCAAACTACAGACCAAAGATCACACAGAACTATCAGAAATTGAGATGAATAGAAATCCAACAACTACAGAATGAAAGAAACCACATCCATCCAGACTGATAGGAGCCATGTAGACATGGAACAGGTAGGTCCCATACCCATGTTGTGTGGTGAATAAAAATTTGGGAAGAATATTTTGGGAGTGAGGGTTCCAGCCCTACCAGCCCAGGGAACTGGTGCCAGGAAGAGAAGCCCCCATAACTTGTGGCTGTACAAACCAGCAGGATTGGAGTCAGTGAAAAAAACCTACTAGACTCCTTGGCAGTTCCTCCTAAAGGGTCCAGCCAGACTTACTCAGGTGTACTCACCCTGAGCTCCAGCACCACCAGGGTAGCAGCTTGAAAGGCACCAGTGGCATACAGGGAGGAACTGAAGTATCTGACATCAGAGCGACAGCTCTCTCCCAGACAGAAAGGCGGGCAGAGGCCATTGTGCCTTTTTAGAGCCCTCCCTCCACAGAACCACAGGACCCACAGGAGGGAGTCATATCTGAGACTCCCAGCAACCTGGCTAACACTGTTTTTCCCACCCTGGTGTTTACCTGAGGCTCGGCCCCACCCAGCTTACCAGATGCCCCCAGTCCTGTACCTCTGGCTAAGTGGCCCCAGGCTCTGCACAAGCAGCAGCCAGTTTTGGATCACAATTTGGCTCTACCTGGGAACCTTCAAGCCCAGCACAAGTCACAGCCATCTCAGATTGCTTTGTAGCTCATGCTGCATGGCCCTGGGTGGAACACAGGTGGGAGCTGAAACTCTGACCTGTACCACCTGGGAGACCCCAGAGCCTGTGTACCCAGTGGACAGCTACAGACCACATCAGAGCACCATGACCCTGCCCCAGCATAGCTGACCCTCCACAGAAAACAGAGGTTTGTAGTCAGTGGTGACAGCCAGTCCTTGCAGCTCTCTGGACTTGGTAAATCTCTCCCATTGATCTGCCAAGAGCAACAAAGGCTCAATTATAAGAGGAGGGTGTACACAGCCCTTGAGTACCCAGCTTGGGTTATAGGGGAGATTGTGCCACTGGACCCTATAGGACACCTCCTATGTTGGGCCATGCTACCAAGACAGAGAGTCACAGCAGCTCTACCTAATATATTGAAACCAACACAGGGAAGCTGCTAAAATGAGGAGACAAAGAAACATGACCCAAATGAAAGAACAGATCAAAACTCTAGAAAAAGAGCTAAACAAAATGGAGATGAACAATCTATCAGATGCAAAATTCAAAACACTGGTTTTAAGGATTCTCAAAGAACTCAGTGAGTACTTCAACAGCATAAAAAAAAGCCAGGCAGAAATGAAGGATATACTAATGGAAATGAACAATTTACAAGGACACAAGAATAGAGTGGATGAAACCAGGAATCAAATCAATGATATGGAACATGAGGGGAAAAAAAAACAAAACAACCAAGCAGAGCAATAAGAAGAAAAATGAATAAACAAAACAAAACCCGAAACATGAAGATAATGTAAGAAGTTTCTGGGACAATTTCAAGTTAACCAACATTTGCATCATAGGAGTGCCAGAAGGAGAAGAGAAAGGGCAAGAAATCGAAAATCTATTTGAAAAAATAGTGAAAGAAAACCTCCTTGATTTGGTGAAGGGAGTAGACATGCAAGTCCAGGAAGCACAGAGAGTCCCAAACAAATTGGATGCAAAGAGGCCCACTCTAAGACACATTATAATTAAAATGACAAAGGTTAAACATAAAGAGAGAATCTGAAAAGCAGCAAGAGAAAAGCAATTAGTTACCTATAGGGGAGTTCCCATAAGGCTGTCAGCTGGTTTCTCAAAAGAAACTTTGGAGACTAGAAGGGATTGGCAAGAAATACTCAAAATCATGAAAAGCAGGAAACTATAGCCAAAATTGCCCTACCCAGCAAAGATATCATTTAGAATTGAAGGGCAGATGGAGAGGTTCCCAAACAAGAAAAAACTAAAGGAGTTCATCATCACCAAACCATTATATCAAAGGGACTTAAGAAAGGTTAAAGGGACTTACTGAATAAAAAGGAAGTGGTTAAAACTATGAATAATAAAATGGCAATAAACACATACCTGTCAGCAAATGAACCTAAGAAACAAATGAAGCAAACAAGAAAAATTGAGACAGAATCATGGATATAGAGAGCATTTTGATGGTTGCCAGATGGAAGGGGGTTTTGAGGTATGGGTGAAGAGGTGAAGAGATTAAGAAGTATGCATTGGTAGTCACAGAACGGCCATGGAGATGTAAAGTACAACGTAAGAAATGGAGTAGCCGAAGAACTTATATGCATGACCCATGGACATACACTATGGTCGGGGGATTGCCTGAGGGAAATTAGGGGTGCTGGATCCGGGAACAAAGGGAAAAAATTGGAACAACTGTAACAGCACAATCAATGACATATTGTTAAAAAACAGAGAAAAAAATAAAATAAAATCCCCTGGAGACAGCCTAATAAATGACATGAAAGTTAATATATAAATATCCCTAACCCTCACCGCTCAGTCGAGATAACTCGGAGATTTGTCCTGTATTTCCTTCCAGAATTTCACAGTGGGATTGAGCCTCTGTTGTCTACAGCAGGAATCAGCTCGTTATCTCTAAAGTAATTTCAAACTCACTTATGCCAGGGGCCCAAGAAATTTCACTGATCCTGGACCAGTTTCTGATGCAAATATTTGGCTTAATATTCCTGTACCGTAGAGATAGTATCAATCTAAACCCCACATATACATGTGGCATGGCCCTGGGATTTTCATTTCTCATGGGAAACTTATTTCCCTCCTCAGCTAAAGCCCTGGACAAATAGCAGGCTTCTTATTGTTTCTCTGTGCTAGTGGACACAGAATTTTAGAGCTTGTGTTATGAGCAAAACAGTGTTTCAGGCTAAGAGCTCTATGCAAGTTATTCATTTCTAGCCTCATATAGGCCCCCACTCATATCTTTTGTCCCCAGCCCCTAGACTTTAGAGCTCACGTCTGATCTGAAACTCATTTGGGCAATGGTATTTACTCCTGATTACTCCTTTGGCTCTGACTTCTGTCTTTGTTTTGCCACATGGAGATTTCACTTTTTTTTTTTTTGAGTTCAGCTATTACAGTAGATGCTGTTAGCCCATATCTTTTTTATCACTAGCGCAACACGTGGAAGGCTGCCCATTGTCTTCACCTCTGACTCTCTGCCTGAGAGCTTTATATTGGCTGTGAGCACACTCAGCTTGCAGGCAGAGCAAGCTAGAAATGCCAGAGGATTAATGCTCTCCATTGCACCTCTCAGCCAATGACAGATGGGGATTTGGTAGATAAATACTCTTGTTTTGTCATCTCTCAGTTAGGCTAACTCAGATATGTTCTATTAAGCTCCAGATGCTCACAGTGATAACTTGTATAATAATGCACTCTTTAAGGGGTTTATTTTATTTCCTATGTCTCTATTTTTACTACCAGTGCTTTCTAGGATTACTGCTTACATAAACTACTGGCATTCAAATCTTTATCTCGGGGACTGGGTCTGAGGCATGGGCACCATCAACTAAAGCTAATTATATTTACATATAACCTGTGACCCAACATTCCCCTTCTGAGTTTATCTACAGGGTAGGGCAAAAGTAGGTTTACAGTTACGAGTACACAATTATTATTTATTAATGATTGTATTATTTTATTATATTATTTATTAATGATTGTATTTTTTTCCATACAGACAACTATAAACCTTCTTTTGCCCCACCCTGTACAATGAAAATGCATATAAACATATGCCAAATAACATGTATGATAATATATATAGGTTTATATTTATAATACTCCAAGCTGAAAGCAACTGTCCATCAACCATAAGGTGGGTAAAATAGATGGTAGTACATTCACAAAACACAATACTTCACATCAAAGTGAATAAATGAACTATTACTAAACATAACAACATAGGTGAATCTTGCAAACATAATATTAAACTTAAGAACATAGACACAGCAATGCTCACCTTTTTTAATTCATTGCATGCCTATATCATAGTATTGGTGCTATGTTGTTATTGGGGCAATAACTTACAGCCCAGCATATAAACCATATAATAAATTGAAAATGAAATATCTTTTACTATGTTTTGGAAAAATAAGGAACAATTAATTTGAGTTTTTATCTCCTTAAAGATGGTCTAAATTGTTATCACATATAAAAGGATATTTGTTATTTTACAGTATGAGGCTTAAAAATCCACAATACTCCTTTATTTATTAATGTACATTATAATGCTAATAATATCTTAGGGGGCATTTTTGCCCTCAGCCGCTTATTAATTACATGCATTCAATGACATACTGCTATGTATGTGATTCTCATTGTAATTGATGCAATTAAAAATAATACAGCACCAATTTTTCAAGTTTAACAAGCAGAAATTAATAAATGGATGGTTCACATTTTAAGTCATCAACATATAAAAAAGCAACCAGGGCAACCAGGTAACTTTAGGTTGAGGTAATTGGTTTGCTGCTCCAAATCTAATCCTTTGGCGTCAACAATTTCTTCAGTAACCATATTAGCATATTTTAATACCTGTTGAATCTGGATACTCACTAATATGCTTAGTAAATGGAAAAGCTATTTATAGTTATTAGTATATTCAATCTTCATTCTAGCTATAAGATTTTGAAAGCATTTTTAAAACCCCATTGCAGTAACAGAACCTCTGCTAGTGCTTAAGATTATTCTGTGTTAGAGCAAGCAGGAAAATATAATCCCTCCTTTTAGAGAGAACCTTTTCCACTTTGGCCTCGGCTCATATGTAGACTTCTTGAGAGGCAGTTCAGCTTGGGCTCTAGAACCACACTGGATGGCTTTGAATTCTGGCTCCATTACTTAGTAATAAGGTAGCCATGGGGTAATTACTAACCTCCCTGTGCCTCAGATTCCTCGCCTGTAAACTCAGAATAATAACAGGTTATTAGGAGATTTAAATAAATGCTATGCTCTTTGAACTGTGCCTAGCACAAAGTTATGTACTTTCATTTATTCAACTGATATTTACTGAGCACCCAGTATGTGCCAAGGAATATCTAGGTGCTTGGCTACATCAGTAAATAAAACAAAGATTCCTGCTGTAATGGAATTTATATTCTAGCCAAGATGACAAATACTAAGCATGATAAATAAATCGTGTATATAGCGTGTTAGAAGATAATGGGAGCTATAGAAAAAGGCCCATGCGGAGCACATAGGTAAGGGAGGTCAGGCAGGTCGCAACAAATCAAGTGGGTCTACTGGAAGGTGAAATATGAGCAAACACTTGAGGGAAGCGAAGGTGTTTAGCTAGTGGATATCTGGGGGAAGAGAGCTTTAGGAAGAGGAAACAGCTGGGCCAACTGTGCTTTGTGTATTCAAAGAACAGCAAGGAGGCCAATGTAGTTGGCCATGGTTTCAGGACTTAGCAAAGGTTTCAGAACTTACCAAAATTGCTAAGGATAAAGGTCATGAGTTGTTTGCCCAGTCCAGGTAGTGTTAGATCCAGCCATGTATATGTCCCACGGAATGACCAGCACTGTCACTTAGGAGTAGCAGTAGTGGTGGTGGATGTTGGCTGAATTTTTCTCTCTTCAGAATCATTTCAATATTGGCATGAGTAGGCCAGTTACCAGCCCTATGGCTAGCAATAATTCAAGGAGGAAAGTCCTCTGTACACTTCCACACCTCACCAAAACATTTCCTTAAGCCACGGTACAGACAGGATAGGAAATCCTCTTAAATGAGGAAGAAGGAATATGCTGTGAGTGAGAAAAAGGAAGAGAGTTCTTTCTTCTCTCTCCTTTCTGTGTTACAAATCCCTGTCCCATCTTTCCAACGCATATTTCTAGCATACATATGGTGTGCACGAGTTGCTTATGTGTGTGCAATTTTGTGTCTGTCTGTGTGCTTGTGTGAGTTTTAAGTGATGCCCACCGTTGGGGCTATGATGCCTTTGGTCAGTTAATAAGTGAAATAATTAGCAATGGTTTCGGAAAACTACAGGCATAATTTAGCCAAAAAGTTCACAGGACACTCTAGAGGGTATAGAAAAACGTAACTGCCTCTCCTTGCCTGTGCCTGGCTTTTGGAGAGTAACTGCACCTGCTTTCTGAAGCATGCCTTACTTCATGGTTCTCCAGGTTGCCGACCAGTTTCCACTGCTGAACTGATTTTGTTCCCAGTTTTCCGTGCATATTAAGCAGGATGTGATGAGTCATTGTCTCCCAAGTTCTTTGAGGTTCATAACCAAGACAGATTCTTTAGCTTGAATCAATTACATTCTACTCCCTGTTTCTCCATGTTCATGGTTATATTGTCTTTCTGGGCTTTGGGGGCCACATATCTGGAAAATTGTAATCTTCCTCTCAGAACCTCCCTGCTTGCATCCTGCCCTCCTTCAGAAAGTTGGGGAAAGTTTGGCAAATGTGCATAAGTAAAAGCACCAAAATGTTTGTTGTTTCAGCCATTTACAAATAATTTAATAGCCTACGAATTATTTAAAAGCAATCTAGCTAGAGTTCTCAGAACCTCCAACCATATTTCTGTACTTGCTGCTATGACAGTCTTTGGGCATATTTGTCCATTTCTCTGGGTATGTCATTGGCTTTTTTCTGTTATTTCTTACATCAAGTTTTTATTTGTCCACTCTAACTTCTGTGGAAAACAAGATCTTTTCTTTCCTCTGGCTTTCCTGTTCCAGCCAGCAGAATTTCACTGAAGAAATGAAGAAACTTTCTTTTTGCAGTACCTTCATCTTCTTGGCTGGTTCCCCCCTCCCAGCTCCGCCTCCCTCATAGTTACTGAGCATCCACTATGTGCCAGGTGTTCTTCTTTCCAGTCATCAGAACAACTTATAGGGGAGATTAAACATTATTCATCCTTTGTTACCAATACGGAAACTGAAGCATGAAGCAGGCAGGTTATTGGCTCAAGGCCACTCAACTTCCAAGTCACAGAACTAGGATTTAAATCTAGGTCTTCTGCTCCATAGCTCTATTCCTTGTCTTGCCTTTCCCACCAGGTGTCTTCTTATTTATCAGAACATTCTCTATCATATATCCATTTGCTTTGTCTGGAGCTCTAAGCTTGATTCTTTCACAGGCTATTCTAGCCTGTCCCAATCATATTTGGGAGTGGAATAAAGGAAAAGAGTGCATAGACAGCCTTACAGATGCAATACCAATCAACTCTCCTCTAGTGGAAATTCTGGTATATCTTGTGTGGCTACACATACAGTGTTTATTAGAGAAGTTACTTAGCCCATTCAGACCACAGGGACTGGATTCTCTCCTTCACATCAGAACAGGATTATCTTGGCACTCTTTGGAGTACAGGAAGAAGACAGATCTTCCTTTATTTCCTAAGCCAAGGTCTCCGAACTTTAGCAAGGTTGAAGGACAAGAGGGAAAGAGGGTGGTATTTATACTAGATGGAGGTTGACAGCAGTGTCTTTAAACAGAAAGTGCTCAGAGAGCCGGAAATCTAATTTCTCATCCTCTACATCAAGCTGCCAAAACACTCCCCCTTTTAGAATTACTTAGGTTTTAGTAGCTGGACTCTTTGGGGTGTGCGTGTGTGCGTGCGTGCACGTGTGTGTGTGTGTGTGTGTGTGTGTGTGTGTGTGTGTAGTGGTAGCTCTCTCCCCAGGAGAGTGAAATTTGTGCAAATTCAACAAAAACTGGGCAAACTCAGACCAGACCTGCAGATACTAATATCTCTACCCAGGTTCCTTATTATCTGTTGACTCAGAGAATTGAGACCTTTGTTTTCAAGGCACCCTTCTTTGCTCCATGCTGTGGCTGTTCTTGCTTCATACTTGACTGACCCACCACCCTTTCAATCTTGAGCACCGTCTTTTCTTTTCCTTGTTTTACATGTTTTCTCCACCTTGAAAATGCCCTTATCTGTGACCCTATCACTCTCTTACCACAACATTCTCTTGCACTATATTCATAGCCAAACTTAAAAATAAAGCTGTATACAATTCACAACATCTCTCTTTTTCCTCTCCCAAGATCAGTGGAAATTGTTCTGTTAAAGATCATCATAATCTCCTCATCACCCTCCTGATGGTTTCTGTTCATTTTTCCTGGACTTCCTGCAGGTTTCACTACCTTGATAATCGTTTTTCATTATTCTTGCCCTTGTCTTGAGAGTGTCTTCCCCCTCACCTTCTAATTCCCCTTCCCCACCGCAGAGCCATCTACCTCCCTCTTCCACTCTCTGAAACCCTGGCTCTGTGTGATTCTCTCTGAGAGACTCATCCCTTCTCAAGAACTCAAATAAGATTTCTATGCAAATGGCTCTGAAATTTACATGTCTAGTTCTGTCCTTTCTCTTGACTCCAGCCCTGCGATGTATAACTATTAAATATTTCCACCTAGATGTCCCATGATCATCCTAAAGTTGAAATGTCATAACAAAGACATCATCCTTTTCTCCAGAGTTAGTCCTTCTCGATGTCCTCATATTTGGTAATAGCACAATATCCTGTAAGTCACTGCTGTATAAAACCCAGTACTCTGTGTTTTTCCTTGTTCTATAGATGATGTACATTTTCTGTGACATCTTTTCTATGAATATTTTTCTGTCTCTTCTCACTTGTCTCCTCGTTCTTCCTTGATCTTTCGCTAATCTAGTTTCCTTTTAGTGCTACATTCTCTGTACTCTGGGTGCAATTTCTATCCATTTTGTTCACAAGTTGCTGCCGGACTAATCTCTCTGAAAGACTTCCACTCATCTCCTCCAAACCCTTTCCTGGCTCCTCATGCCAGCATAGCAGAGCCTACACCACTGGCCTTGCATCCAGGGTGTCCTCACCACATGAGACTGCCTCCCTCACCTTTCCAGCTTTATCTTCTACTTCTTTCCCACAGAAGCCTACACACCTGAAGTTTCTCTGGTTTTCACTTCCCGAAATTACCTTGCATCTTCCTTGCCTATCTTTTTTTCTTCTTGAAATGCCTATTCTTCATCCTTATTCTTTCCTTTAGAAATAGTACCACCCTCTTTCATCTTACTTCCTCCAGGAAACATTCTAATTTCCCACTGGGGCCTCAGCCCCCATGGATACCCTAGGGTATTTGGTGTCTCTTTCTTGTGTGTTATTACCCACATGCCTCGATGCTTTCCTATTCAATTCTGTAGTTCTGTACATTGGCCATTTCTTCCCAGCTACACTATAAGGTCATGTTTACATTTTTCTGTAACACTTATGATAGACTCCTTCACTTATTAATTGAACAAAACCAGCTTCCCCTGTGTGTGTGTGTGTAAATTTAGTTGGAGGGGTTACACAGGCAATTCACTGAGATATGGGAAGACAATATTAAAACTTCAACTTGTATATATTTTTTCACATTTATTTTAAATTTCTATTTTGTCAATGTTTTATAGTGAAATATTTGAATATATATATATATTCAACATTTATATGAAATATTCATTATAAAAATATATCCAAGGCTTGTCTTAGGTTGGATTCACTTGAAACAGACTCTGAGGTAAAGAATTGCATTCAGAAGTTTGAATGAAAGGGTTCTTGGGAGACACACCTGCCAGGAAGGCAGGGGGCAGGATCAGGAAGAGGGATAAGGTGACCTGTGATGTGTTTGTAGTTGAGGCCTTGGTAGATCCTACTGCCAGCTCTGGAGCTGGGAAGACCCTTTGGAGTTCTCCTGAATCAAGGTAAGGGCGCTGGCCTTCCTACCTCCACACTGGCCCATCATTACCCATGGTCCACCCCTTGGAAGGAACATATCTTGAATGGGGCAGTTCCCTCTAACTGAAGGCAATTGTCGGCGAAAGTTGTAACCGTTACCTCAGCAGCCCATATTTCCGATAGAAGGGCTTTATGTGTATCAGCCCTGAGAGGAGATATAAGGGGACCACCACAGTATCAAGTAGCCACTCCAATGGCCAATGGCACATTCTCAAATTTTTCATTCTCTCTCTCTCTCTTGCTATGAAAAAAATCTTTGGAGAACTCTGGATCAGAAGAACAATGAAGGAAAGCAGGGTAGGAAGACTAACATTGCTTAAGGCCTCTCCGCATTTGGGCACTTTTCCAAATACTTAACATACTCTTCTGCTCCATTTCAAAGCATAAAGGGCAAAGAATAAAAAGTGATTAACATCCTTCATGCATGTTTCATGCTGCCAGAAAAGTGAACTATGCATTGAATTTAGTTTTCTAAAGATGGAGCTATATGATCCATATGGGGGTGACTCAAGAAAGAATAGTGTGTAAAGAAAGATGCTCCCTATTTCCATCAATGGCCACCACCCAAGTTGTGAGGAGACAATTCTACTCAATTATGTTCCCTCTCATGTTAAGTAAAGGTGTCATTCAACAACGCTTGCTATTTTCATTATGTGGGGGAACAGATATTTAACTGGAAAATAATGTCCCTGTGGATTTGCTTTAAACAATTATGGGATCCTTTGTTATGGGTGAATAATATCTCACTTGATCTCATATCTGCAATCTCTTCTGAAACTCTCAGAGACTGAAAACATTTACCTCCTAATCCTTTTCTCTCTGGTCCTTTTTAACTTATGTGACTCTTCAGTTCCTTTTCGAGTCTATATTCTGAGGAGACAGTGCGGCGTCATGGTGGGGGTGAAGACTCCGGTGTTGGACAGATTCAGGTTTGTTTGTCTGGCTGTACATCCTGGGGCAAGTGACTGGCTTTCTTTTAGAACCAGTTTCCTAAACTGCAAAAAGGAGGAAAGATTAGTACCTACCTTCCAGGTACTTCATTATGAAAGATCTTCTCTCATGAGATTGTGATAAGAATTCAGGAATAAAGATCATATGAATTTCTTAGCCAAGTGCCTAGCTTATAGAATGTGCAAATTAAATATTAGCTTTTTTCAGATTTCTGACTTGTCTTATATTATTTGTTTTTCTCATACTTTTTAATACTTTTTCTCCCTATTTCCCAGGAGATTATAATACTATGAAATCTCAGACCAATGAAAACAAAAGGGTAACCAAGTTCTATGGACCATCTCCATCTTTAACTGCCTTTTCAGCATCCTTTGTACTTTTCTCTCTGATTCTCATTTCCAACTCCATTTTTAATAACCTCCTCCTTCACATTTTCAGCTTGAGCATCAGATTGAACTAGGGATACACTTCTGTTTCTTGATGCCCAGGGGACAGCCAAAGGCCAGCCCAACGTGCAGTGTCATGCCCTGGGAATGGCTGCCTATAACGGTCCAGCCGGCTCACTCTGCCGTCTGGTGTGGATTCAAGTTCATCGGTGTCTGACTGCTGTGCTTGGAGCCATGCCAAGTGTTAATCCAAAATTAAGCAATTCGTGATCATTGTGACCACGTTTTCTAATGCAAAAACAGCACCAGCTCAGGCCAGCCAAAAGGGAGCCCTTTTACCCAAATGCAAAGAGAAAGAGTTAGTGGACAACCCCATGAGCCAATAACTTTATGTTGCCTTGTGACCCTGAAGCTATTGGTATGAAATTATTTAGCCTTTTAAATGTCCTGGTTATTGATTCTTTGTCTTGGTTGCTGACGACTGCTGAACTCAGGGCTCTACGAATACCCAGACTGGCTCTCCATCCACATTCAAATTTATGCTTCAGTTTCTTGGTTTCCATCTTTTTACTTCATGAAATGAATATGGCAAATATCCCCTTATGTTGTCCTCAGGCAGAGTTTCCAAGGAAAGAGAGTTCCTGCCAAAATCCCACAGCTCACACACACACACACACACACACACACACACACACACACACACACAGAGAACAAGCCCCAACTCATACCTTTCTTGAAGGGCAAAAATGCCTTTCTGTCCATTTGCTCTGGGAGCCTCCCTGCTGGCCTGTGTTTATATTCTGTATGCTACTCATCTTGCTCCTTTCACTGCTTTATTTTTGGAGTTTTGCTCTTAGATCCCATTCCAGAAGGTCTCGGTGTCTTTCTGAGGCCAGATTCTTTCCAAATCTTTCAAAGTCCAGGTTCTAATAGTCTATAGGTATCTCCTTTTGAGTATCCCCAACTGACCAGCAGCCCAGTGTACAGAGCCCAATTCAGCAGACACTGGCAGGATTTTCTGTCCTCCTGGTACAAACATCAGAATCGCTGTCAGTTTTATTC
Organism: Pteronotus mesoamericanus; assembly: GCF_021234165.1. Taxonomy (NCBI): domain Eukaryota; kingdom Metazoa; phylum Chordata; class Mammalia; order Chiroptera; family Mormoopidae; genus Pteronotus; species Pteronotus mesoamericanus. The sequence goes on from NW_026555085.1 coordinate 46,524,883, forward strand.
TGGTACTGTGCAGGAGGCAGAAAAATTCCACTATGAGGAACAGCCCTTACCCAATTCTCTCTGACCTCTGCTGGCCCTAACTGACCCTAGAACACAGTCCGTAGAGATTCATGGTGCATATGCATTTGTCATTCTCCAAGAGATTTTCATGACCATTTGAACAAGGAAGTAATCACCTGTATTCTTTTTTTTCTTTACATGATAGCTTTCTCATGCATGCATTCCTGTGGAGCATGGGTACCTTTTTTCATCTGTGGTCATTTTAGCCATAATCAGAACTATAATAATATACAATTTTACAGCGCCCTTCATCCAGGAGTCTCATTGCACTTTATAAACAGTAACTAATTGGAGAGGGACTGCTGTGTATTTATTTAATAATACAGTTGTATCTTCTGTTTTAACAAAATGTTCGGTTCTCTAATGTTTATTGTCAGTGTAATTTCCTTCACATAATACAAATTAATGAGGAGAGAAAAAAGCAAATTTGTTTTTCATTAGTCACTAATTTAAGTATTTCCAAGCTGATTAATCAGAGTTCTTCTCTTGCTCCCATGCACTCAACTGATCAACCATTTATCATCCTGAAATATGACATTTTCAGTTAAATATTTGTTTTAGCCCCTTAACCTGTAATACTTTTCCATTATACATCTACATTTTTCACAGTTCTCTTTCTTTCCTTCCCTCTCCCACAAAATCCATGTGCACATGATACAAACACATATGTGTCCTTTCTTTCTCATTTCTCTAGCAGCTCCCTCTTCCTTTTCATCTAGACTCTCAAAATTATGCCTTGCTCTTTCCTTTCCTTCCTTTCTTTCTTTCCTTCCTTCCTTCCTCCTCCCTCCCTCCCTTCCTTCCTTCCTCTCTTTTTTCTTTTACTACTTTTGAATTTAACTCAGTGGTCTCAGGTATTATATCTTTCAATTTGGCCTTATCTCCAAATACACACACAGACAGATAGATGTAGCTTTCTGCCGCTGGGGAAGTTATTAACTGCTCATATGACTTTATCACAGATTTTTTTGTGTCTGACAATTGCTTGTAAAATTTATATTTTTCCTCCAGTTCTCCAACAGCTTTTCTGTCATATCACATGTCTTTTCCTTTATTGGGCCCACAGGGAAGACCCAATTAATAATTGTGAAATAAACAGCTCTCCAGTAAGAGAGACTTTCTCTCCTTTTGCAGCAACTTCCTAGCTGGGCTGTCTTCATGGGCATGTGACCTGTGAAGCTGTACCGGTTCCTATGCTTAGAAGGGCCCCATTCTCGGTGTAATGCTTTGTTGTCATGGTCTTAAAATTGTTAATAACTTCTTTGTGCCGGGCACTGCAATTAAGTAGTCAGTTCTGCTTCCTTAGTAGTATCTGCTTCTTTCTTCTATTTAGAGGTTCTGGGATCCCAAGTAAAGTCAAAGGGGCCAGACCAGCCTGTTGGTATGTATTATTATCATGGAAGAGGATGCAATAAGCTTCTTTCACCAGAAGGAACTTTCCATCATCCTGTTTACCTTCACTGAGAGAATCTCCCATGTCTCCTAGATCACCTGGTGATTTTTACCTCAACGCATTCTTTTTCCCGGTCCTAGACCTCAGTTTTCCTCCTCCTAGGACTCTTAGTCTGAACTCCACCTTCAGGTCACTCATCCTGATCAGGTGATTGGGGGTGATGACAGCACTCGGTGATCCAATGGCAGAGCGACTGATCCTGGTATCTCAGATGTTCTGGATCTGAAGTCTGAGCTCAAATAGTCAGCACAGCCTGAAAATGACTTTCCCAACAGTGACTAAAGTGACGTTCAGAAGCAACGACTAAGAGGTCGGCTGAGGGGAGAAGGAAACAAACACTTGGAAAGAAAGGGATTAAAGGATAAGAGACTCGAAACAAATCAAAAAATAACTGTTTCGGGGAGGGGCACATATTCGTCACTTATGAAGATATGTGCAAACAAGTATGCAAAATTACGGGAAAGGAGACAGGGAAGGTCTCCCCATTAGTATAAAACTGCTTGAAATATCAACTATCATCTGTTACTTTACATCCCATCATGAAGTATATAAGCTGAGGCTACTGGAAAACAAACCTGACAAGAACTAGACCATGTCTTTCTGTTTTAAGCATGCAAACACACACACATATATGCACACATAAAAATGACAACAATCATGACAATATTCTATTCCACCCAAATTATTTCAGTAGCTGCTTTTAGAGATAAGGGTCATTATCTTTTTTTCTTAGCACTGCCATTTACCACAGTATCTAGGACTTGGTGTGTGTTTTCAAAATACTAGCTCATTCTTTTTAGTACCTGTGTATTGTACATGATGCTGACATTCAATGCAAATTGAGTAAGATTTGAAGAGTACTGAGCATGGGATATACTGCTTGGCTTCAAATTCCTGTTTTGCCAGCTCTGTAGCCTTGGATGTGTCAAATTTCTCTGTGCATCAGTTCCTTTATCTGTAGACGAGTTGTGAGGATTCCATGCATTAATACACTTCAAGTACTTCGAATGCCTGGTTCTAAGCACTCAATAAATGTCAGCTGTTGTTATTGTTGTTGACTTTTTTCTCTACCTGGTGAGAAAACAGAGGTGGACTCTGCAAAGCCTGTCGAGAGGCCCTGCGTTATGAGGTCTTCAGAGCCACATTCCCCGCTTTGGGCAAGGGCTGTAATTTCCCCAGGGTTCCATAGCATCCTCACCTCTTCTGGAAGGAGCAAGTCTTGATAGGAATGTACAACTCAGTGCTTTCTTTCCTTTCTTTCCCTTTCCAGGCAAAAGGGCTTATTTCCTGAGGGCATTTGTCAGGAAGAATGTTTCTGACCATTCACACCTAGAGCAGACTACAGAAATATGAGTGTACTCTGTGGGTAATGTTATTTCCAGATACTGATAAAGCTGGTGCAGTGGTGAATGAGACAGGTAGATGAGGATGATATAGCCAATGCATAAAAAAGAACAAAACATAGTGCACTTGGGGAAAATCTCTCTGGGAAATCAGCGGAACCAAGTGGTGAAAGCACCGACATAACTGATAGGGCTGCAGCACCTGAAGAAAGTTAGGAACCTTTCTCTCCACATCTCCGCAGCCCCGAAAAAGCAATAAAATCAAACCAATTATACAATAAAATATTTAGAACGCATTATTTAGTCTAACCTGCAGCTAACACAATGATAGGCCTTGGCATTTTCCATTGCTTACAGTTTCTTTGTGGAAAGAATTCACCCCATTAAGTGAGTGCTGTCCTTGATACTAAAATAACATTAAATCTCCTTTTTTTCAGATGCAAAACAGGACATTTGTGACTTGCTTTTATAGTGCCTAAAGCACTTAGGTTTTTAATTGATTATTTTTTTAGAGCAGCCAAGCTTGCCATTGGAGAATTCTTTGAATTTTCAAACAAAGCTCCATGCCACAGAGACCCTGCAGAGTCCCAGAATAAAGCAACATTGTATCTTGAAGAAAGCATTTGATTTCAGCAACAGCCATGCTAACATTCATCAACAATATCCTTCACTGCTGCCAGTAGATGCACATAAGTGGACTCCTACTGGATGAGACTGTCACGTTCTGTGACCTTCCAGGTTGTCATGTTCTGTGACTTTCTCTCTCCACACAAGTATCAGGTTTTCAGATGGCACTTACTGACCAGAGTCAGAGAGCCCCCAAAGAAGTCACATGAGAGAAGACAAGAGCTTCTCAAGGAGAAGAAAAACAACCTCTGTGTTCCAAGCTGGTTTCCTTAACCCCTTCTATCGGAAGGAGATATGTTAGAACATTTATGAAATGATGACAGCAGAATAATTGAAGTCATATTGGCCCCCTGAACACTGCATTGTCAACAGTTAAATCGCCAATTACTTAATTGCTTTGAATGTTTTCACTAGTAAAATAATAATACTGGGCTAAAAGAATAGCTTCTTATCCTAACATTTCTTCAGATCACAGCTGAGTGACTTGGATTTTTTGTTTTTCTTTTTTTCTTTTTTGCAACCCATGAGCAGAAAGGGACAAGAGAGATATAATATGGTAGAAATGTTTTACCCAATGCACTGTGACACTAATGTAATACATCTCAGACATGGTAATATGAAACTATTTGCATTAACTCTCCTGGGTTGCTGGCAATCACACTGTGACAACTGTCATCTTCAACAGGAAGATAACCTTAAACATTTAATTTTGGCACAAACATCTTTTACTAGCATAAGAAATCCCAGAAAAACAAGCCCTTCTAAATAGATTTCCCTCGCATACACTGACCTAAGGTAAGGAAACAACAAAGTCTGACTAATTAACAAGATGTTTTGATGCTAATGCTCAGAGGTGTCTATTCTTCGGATTTCTATTTGTAAATATTTTCTTTTTTTCTCTGCTTATAATAAAATTTATAGCTAGTAAGTCTGTTGATTGGCTTTAGCAGTTTTTTTTGTGGGGGGAGGGGGAAAGATGGGCACAGAATTTCCCTCAATCTAGTGTGTTGATATGCCATTTGCTCTTAGTTTATTCAGAATGTGTAATAAAACACTTGGTGTAGGATTTATGTCTACTCTTGCACTATCCTATTAGTATTTCCTTGGTGGTCAAAAGTTAAAAGTGTTCGTCTCCCTCATTATATAGAAGATGGGAGTGGGGCCCTTTGAGTTTCAGCCACCAGAGTGCTTCTTACTCTCTCTTGAGATTTTTTAAGGTCACAGAAATTTCCAGAACACATTTCCAAAGGGATTGTAGTCAGTACCAAGGAGAACAGTGTCAGGCAACTCGCTAAATCCAAACAAGTAAAAACAGAAAAAAGAAAAAAAAATCCAAGATGCAAAGTCAAATATTTCAGGAACCAAGAGAATTCAATGAGAGAAAAGATTTGAAGTAGAGGAAGATAGGTGAGCCAAATGAGTGCTCTGATTTAAGATTCTGATCCTCACTCTGGTTTTTTAAGGGTACCTATGGCCTTGGACCAAGTGTGTTGAAAGAGGCCAATTCCAAGTGAATAGCATGCCTGTTTTCCATATTTGGGATTGTTATTTTTACACGGAACTCAGACATCTCAGGGCACACTGCATTTAGAGATAGTTTTCACCCTATGGAGAGTCTAGAGTATAATAATATGGGTCAACAAAGACAGAAAATGTACATAATTTCTATGATGCATATATAATTTTTCAGAAGGCCCAGAGTTCTTTAAATCATTCTCTTGAAGTTTAAATTTGACCTGTACTCCTAATTTCCTCTACTCACTGTTTTGGGGGATGATGTGTAAGTGCAAAAGGATGGAGTTAAAGCAGAACGTGTAGGACATGTAGAGTGGAGATGAACATCACTGTGATTAGGCAAAAGAGAATGATTTCAAATGGACCAAGATGGTTTTGAGTAAATTCATGAGGTTTAAAAGACAGGTTAAAAAATAGCTGGGTAGAAAAGATTGTTTACTGTACTTGAGAATATTAGATGTTCAGAAAAGATGGAGGTGTGAGAGGAGGGGAGCAAGCTAAGATCCAAGGGAATAAATATAAATATAGAGCCCATGAAAGACTAAGTTGGTGGTACTTGTTAGGACTACCTGCCAAAAAGCCACCTTTGCCTCCCCTAGGTATTGATTGAATCCTTGGGCCTCAGTTTGCACAGAATTAGGCTGAAACTAGAAAACCTGAGTTTTTCAGACTAATGAGGCAACTTATTATACATGAGCACTGAAGTAGGTTTCTTGAACTATTTTAATCTACAGAAGTTACTTAGTGTAAGAGGACCTGGCTAGTCTTTCTTGGGAGTTATTAAATAGATCACTTAAGAAAGCATGTGAAGATATTCTTAAAATCTAAGATGGGACTTTCAACAACATGGAAGACTAAGAATTCAAGGGTGCTAAGGATACAGGTGCTGAAAAAATATTTCTCCACCAACTATTTAGTACATAGCTTAGCTCAAAAAATGAAAAGGGAATCCTAAGTGACAGAAATTAAGAAGGAAACCAAAATTAGAGCAGTTAAGTAGGAGCTGCTACCACTTGTCCACGTGGATTTCAGATCAGATAAGTACCTGGAGCCCAGAGACTGAGAACCAGACACATGGCCTTGGATCTGTGTGAGGTGGGAGGGTTGAAGAAGGACTCTGTGCACAAAGCATTGGGTCTTCAAAAGCTACACCATTTGTCTAAAGAGGTCTACAAAAACTTTTCCTACCAGCTCAGAAAAACCAAATAAAGCTCACTATTTGTCCAAGGCTCTGGGGGAAGGGGGAGGGTTGTTTAAGAGAAATCTAAAGCCACATTGTGCCAAATGTATGTGTAGAGTCTGAATTTATTCTACTAGGGTGGTATGGGAAACTTAAACCATGAAATTAGCATTAGAAGCTGATTTGGGGCTATTGAATGGCTTCAAATCCCTAGTGAAAACACATCTGAAAAGACTCAAAAGTGTTTTATTTTTTTCTCCACATTTAGAGCAATCAGGATATCCAGGGAAATGTAGGATTTGCAGAAGATGAGATTACAAATTAAAAAATTACAAACCGCATGAGGAAATGAATCACCATGAAGGAGAGTCAAGAGATAAAAACAAATGAAAACTAGCTACTGAAGTCTTGAACATAATAAATTTGCGACTACATAGATTTTGAAAGAATTAAATAGAACTTCTGGAAATAAAGACAATAGAGGTTGAATTTTTAAATGCTAAAAAATGTATTTGTATGATGAAAGATTATATATATATTTGTATGATGAAAGAGATATTTTTATTTTATATAATAATGGGATGTATGAGAATAAGGGAATTTTATGTAATATTTATTAATGCACACTATCAGGATCTATATTAAGTTCTGAAGACACCAAAACCAGTTAAGGTGCAGTCTCCGACCTTGAAGAGCTCATATTCTAGGGCAGACCACAATAATGCAATAAAAGCAATAAAATGTTATAGATGAACAGAGTATAATGATGGTATAATGGAGGGAGTGGTGACATCTATCTGCTGGCGTTGGGTGGAGGGCAGTCAGAAAAAGCTTTGCAGGGTTGGAGATGCTTGAGTTGAATCTTGAAAGATGGGTGTGTGTTTTCCTGACCCATTAAGAGAGAAAGCCATTTTAAATAAAAGGTGCATGATAAAACCAAAGCTCCTGCACGGCTAAAGAAAACATCAGCAAAATGAAAAGGGAATCAGCCAAATGGGAAAATATATTTGCCAATGATACCTCGGACAAACGTTTGACTCCAAAATATATAAAGAACTCACAGGACTCCACTTCGAGAAGACAAACAATCCAATTAAAAACTGGGCAAAGGACCTAAACAGACACTTCTCCAAGGAGGACATACACAGGGCCCAGAGACATACGAAAGGATGCTCAGCATCACTAGTCATCAGAGAGATGCAAATTAAAACCATAATGAGTTACCACTTCACACCAGGCAGAATGGCCATCATTAACAAATCAACAAACAATAAATGCTGGTGAGGTTGTGGAGAAAATGGAACCCTAGTGCACTGTTGGTGGGAATGCAGACTGGTGCAATCACTGTGGAAAACAGTATGGAATTTCCTCAAAAAACTAAAAATGGAACTGCCTTTCGACCTGGCAATTCCACTACTGGGATTATACCCCAAGAATCCTAAATCACCAATTCAAAAGAACCTATGCACACTTATGTTCATAGCAGCACAATTTATAATAGCCAAGTGCTGGAAACAACCTAAGTGCCCATCAGTAAATGAGTGGGTCAAAAAATTATGGTACATTTACACAATGGAATACTATGAAGCAGAAAGAAAGAAGGAGCTCCTATCCTTTGCAACAGCATGAATGGAATTGGAGAACATTATGCTAAGTGAAATGAGCCAGGTGGTGAAAGACAAATAGCATATGATCTCACCTATGAGTGGAACCTAATTAACAAAACAAACAAGGAAGCAAAATATAACCAGAGACATGGAAATAAAGAACAAATTTGCAGTAACCAGAAGGTGGGGGATAACTGGGGATAGAAAGGGAATCATCATTAAGGAACATGTAAAAAGAACCTATGGAAAAAGCCAAAAGAGGGTAGGATTTAGGGTGGAAGTTGGGGGTGGGTGGGGCAGGGGAAAATGGTGGTGGGAAAATGGAGACAACTATGCTTGAAAAACAATAAAAAAATAAATATTAAAAACACACACACACATGGACAATTCTATGTCACAGCTTGTTGAGAGACAGACAGGTGGAGTGTTCTTGGTCCACATCTAGGACTGCTGACCTCAAAAGGAAATCAAGCTGTTGACCTTGCTGGAAGTTTAAGCAATAAACACAGCATCACTGAGGTTGAATCAGGTCTAAAGGTAATTTTCATGCCTTAAAGTTTATTTGTAAGTTGATTGTTTAGCATTTGGAAGAAGCTTTCCTATAGATAGCTTGTTATCTATGGTCATTAGGTAACCATACCATGCTTGTAAAATGCACTCATAGTGCTGCTTTTAACTAGACATAATCACTATTTATAAAGGACAAGGAGAAATGTATTTGGATGCCAAGAATATAGCTCTCTCTCTTAACGACAGGGTCACTAAAAGCAACATTTGGTGACTCAACATCGGGCTGAGGGAAAGGTGGAGAAGATACATTTCTTCAATAAGGGTGTAGTGTTTTTTACATTTCTACATCTCTATAGTGGAAGAAAATAGTTGTGATCATATATAAGAAGACCTCTCCAGGTTCTTCACTGGGCACAAGACTTTTGATGAGTGGGCAGAGGTGGTGAGTGCATTGGGCTCCTGGTAATTTTAAAGCAAAGAAGTAGGGGTAGGACTGATTTTGGTAGCAGTCGAATGTGGTCCTAGAGTCAATTTCCAAATGGAGATATTGGCCTTTTTTATAAGATAAAGAACAATAAAGTGACTGATGGAAAAACTTCTGTGTGTGTGGCCAAAATATTGGAACCAATATGGGATCCCTAATATTCTAATGCAAATTCAGCAGTATGCCTGGAGTTTGTTTTAGAACCACACCATGATAAAATTGCTCCTGATGATATTTTGCCATGAACGATGGAAGATTCCAAAGTTCTAAGTTCCTCTTTGGTATTTGCCCAAGGTCAGATAGTGTTGGGGACAACAAAGGCAGGGGTTGGTTGGTACAGACAAGAAACACCCCATGACACAGGTGGAAGACATCAAGGTCGAAGGCAACTATCCCAACAGGCTTTTCAGTGTAGGAAACTGCGTATTTTGGGAACAGGTGTAGAAAATAATAAGGAAAGCTGAGGATGATTAATTTTTAAGTTTCCAATAGTTGACCCACTGCCCTTTATGCATAGTTTCTAATGAACCCTCCAAATGGTACAAAAGGAGAAAACTAAAGAGAAGCTAGGTAATTTGCCCAAGGTCACAGAGTGGCAACCTGGGGTTTGAACCCAGACAATCTAACTCCATAACCTTTACTCATTTAAAAAAATTAATTAGAAAGTTCTTTTTCAATTATAGTTGACAGTTTCAGGTGTACAACACAGTGATTAGACATTTATGTAACTTATGAAGTGATCACCCCAATAGCTATATACGGTATCAGTACCCATCTGACACCATACATAGTTATTACAGTATTATTGACTACATTCCCTATGCTGTACTTTACAATCTTGTTTTTATAACTTTTTATAACTGGCAATTTATACATCTTAATTCCTTTTCTTTTTTTACACGCCCTCCTCAACTTTTTCCCATCCAGCAACTATGTATGCTCGTTATATCCAATAGTTTCTGTTTCGTTTGTTCGTTTTATTTTGCATTTTAGATTTCATGTATAAGTGAAATCATATGGGATTTGTTTTTCTCTAACTTACTTCACTTAGCATAATACCCTCTAGGTCCATCCCTATTGTTGCAAATGACAAGATTTCACTCTTTGTTATGGTTGCGTAATATTCCTTTGTATATATGTACCACAACTTCTTTATTCATTTGTCTGTTGATGGGCACTTACAGAAGCTTTACTCTTAATCAGCCAAATGTCCAGTCTCGGGATGTGTGGACAAAAGGATGTGCTGGACTTTTGTCATCTAACCTGCCAAAAGTGGAGGATCCTCTGTATTCTAAATTCTGCACATAACCTCAGTTATTCTGCAAATTCAGATATGCATTCAGTGAGTTTGAGGGCATTTTCAATGCATTGGTTTAATTCGGAAGAATTCCATTGGACTATTTCTCTTCCCTCTAGTACTCACTTGCTTTTCCCAACTATCTCTCTATCCTTTAAAGGGGGATATTACAGTGGCTAGAAAGCTTTAATTCCAAGATCTGCAATGTATTTGTACATGACCTTACAATTCCTAGGTGACTTTAGTATCTATATTTGTAAATGGCAGTAACTACATCTGTAAATAGCAGGTAATGGCAATTGCCTGATGGGCTTTTAAAAAGTAATTTGTTTGTAAATGACTTCTGGCTTCTTGGGTCAAAGAATTAAATCAATTAAAACAGAAATGAAAGATTCTGACATAACAACAATTATTACTAAGAAATAGAAGAATGTACCTAAAATTAGAACCATGGAGTTCAAAGGGCAAATGCATTCAAGTGAAACTAATAAATTATTAGGAAACACTTTTCAAGTAGAAGGAAATGTCATATATATAAACAATAACGTTACTAACTTTAAAAAAACCTTCTCACATTGCATCCCACCAAAATCATCTTTCGACCATTTTTATTCAGAAATAATGACTTACTACAATGTTTACTTAGAAACAAATTCCCAGTGCAAAATAACCATTTATTTCATTGATGAAACTATGGAAGTTTAAAAGACTTTAGTCTGAACTGATGAAAGCAGCCTACTGGCCTCTCACAAATGATATCAAGACGCCCCCAGGAGAATTACCAAAAGAGTTGGTGGCGGATCTGAAGGAGAAGCTGACAATAGATCAGAACTACATAGTGGACATGTATTATTTAAGACATAGGCTTTATATAGTATCATAAACGATAGGTACTCCTCCCTAAGTACCAGAACCATATGGCTTTTGAATCTGACTAGTAGCACCCTTACGATTGATGAAGGAAAGTCCCCTTGTTTCATATTCAGGCAGATTAAAAATCCAAGACTTCTTGCTACCCCCTGGTTGTTCAAAGCCTTCCAACTGCCCAAGCTTTTGGTTTTCTGTGCCACAGTGGAAGAAGGGGAGTTGTCTTAGGCAACACATTAACATGTGTTGCAACATGTAATCACACACACACACAAATCTCATAATATATTAAGCAAATTTACAATTTTGTGTTGGGCAGCACGTACAGTCATTCTGGGCAGCAGGTTGGACACCCCTGCAATACTTCATGCTCCAAAATTCCTTCTTATATAATTGCCATATTAAGCCTCGGCTTCTTAACTCAGACATTGCAACCAATGTGCTAGAAATAGGTTACATGTGTTTTGAGTGATTTCTTTTTTCAGTCCTTAGGGTGGCTGGGTAGGGTCTGAGGGTAGTGGTTTCCAGCCATGAGCAGCTTCAAAAGTTTACTCTAATATTATGTTCTACAAAATGTGTGCTGTGACTTTTTTAAAAGTTGAGGGGAAACTCTCCTGAGAATTGCAGCCAGATACTCTTATTCTGAGATCAGCTAATACCAACTTCGAAATACCAATGATAATGGTGCCCAGCACATAGTAAGTGAAGTAAAAGTGCTTATTAAAAAATACACATAATAGCCATGGCTGGTGTGGCTCAGTGGATTGAGCGCCAGCCTGCGAACCAAAGGGTTGCTGGATTGGTTCCCCGTCAGGGCACATGCCAGGGTTGTGGGCCAGGTTCCCCAGTTGGGGGCCTGCAAGAGGCAACAGCACATTGATGTTTCTCATCCTCTCTCTCTCCTTCCCTTCCCCTCTCTCTAAAAAGAAATAAATCGTTTAAAAATGCACATAATTTATTATTTTAAAACCTTTACACTAAGATATAAATGACCGACAAGTTCAATATGTCATTAATTGGAACTCATTTCTAATTGGAGAAATCAATGTTTCTCTTTCCCTGCCTTGCAGACTAGTCCCACATGGTATAAAACGCACAGTATCAATGCTGTTCCTTAGAAGGAAGACTCACATCACCTATACTTCTCTATCCTAACACCTTTACAAGTGACTTCATCTCTCATGGGACTTGGTAAACATAGTCATTTTTGGAGGGAGAAGTGAATGTTGGCAAGAATATAGTGAATATTCAAAAAGAAGAAATTATAGACCCATGACTGCAGAGGATCATTTATAATATAAGGGGAGGAGGGATCCAAAAACATGGAATTTCTTTTAAAAATTGTGTATTTATTCTTACATGTTTAAACTTCAGTCCCCCTCAAAGGACTCTCCATTTGAAGCAATACACCTACCGAGACATTTTTTCCGCTGCTCAAAACAGTTTTTGAACTCATCAATTTTGATGCCTTTTAGTGCTTCTGCCATTTTTTTTTTCACCTCTTCCACACTGGCAAAATGTTTCCCTTTGAGGACTTTTCTCATCCGGGAAACAAACAAAAAGGTTGCTTGGGTGAGACTGGGTGAATGGGGAGGGTGGGGCATGGGGGTCATGCCATTTTTGGTCAAAAACTGCTGAACACTCACCACAGTGTGGGCAGGTGCGCTCATAAATCACCCATCATGAAAGGGGCAAACACATTGTAAGAGTCTTCAAAAAAAAATTCACTGAAGCTAAACACAGCCTCTCCCAACAATGCCAGCAGGTATGCTCACTTAGTGGGGAAAGCCTATACTACAATGGATCTGCCCTCCAGAAGATAATTTCTGTTTTTGGGGATCCTCCCTCGTAAATTATGAATCATCACAGAACTATATAACCTCCAAAGGGTTTTTAGGTGTCTTCCCAGAACAGGCTATACAGTTGCACAGGTATTTGTTGAATGATTAACATATTAATCAACAAATAATCAAATTCTAGTTGATTTGTGTCAACTCTCACTAAGGAAAGAACAGAGTAAAACAATTTTGTATTTGTACAATGCTTTAGTCTGGCTAAGAAGCCAAGGACAATGTAGCCATAAGCAATTATATCAAAACATCATATTGCAAAATTTGAAAACTGGGAATCACAGTACAATCCTGTTTTTAAAAGTCAAATGTAGAAGTTAAGTTTTCAATCTATATCCCCAAAATGGATGCTCAAAATTAGATCTCAAATTGGTACTGAAACAGTGATAACAGTTACATGAAGAAGTTTCAAGCATACTTCTAAATCCGCCACTTTTTTTATTTTCAGTGCCTTCAATTTTTTGCATATACATGACCTTTGGAAAAAAGTAGCATCTATTGCAGGAAAAGTTTGACTTTATACATGAATTCTGTGCATAGAGATTGACTGCTACCGAGTCACCCAGGAGGCTCTGGGAAGAGCTAGGTGGCACTGAATTTGATCACAGAAGACAGGATCATATTTTAAAAAGAATTCTCCCAGCAATTCAGCCATATAGCAGAGGTTTGCCACTTTTTTTTTCAGTGTTGGCTGCAAACACCACATTCCCCTTCAGGCTGTCAGAGCTCTTAGAGGACGGCAGGGAAGGTGGAATAGAATAAAGGGAGTGAGCCCTCTTGGAAGTTCATGGGAAGACACAGTTCATCTGACATTACTTGAACAGTTATCCCATTTCCTAAACCCTCCTGAATAAAATCTTACATTAATATAGCACTTCACAGACTTAAGGTGTGGCCACAGAAATGATCCCACCTCATTATAATTCTAGCCTGTCGGTACCGCTAAGCAGCCAGGGGAAGGACTGCTGGGGCCTCACATGTCGGGCAGGGAAGATGTACAGTTAAGATCAAACTCATCTACAAGTCCAGCCTTGAGCTGGGCCTCGCATCCTTTCTGTGGCTGCACAGCAGCCTCTGGGAGTCTCTCCGGCTTCAGGGGACCGCTGTGAGAGACAGCCTGATGCTGATGGCTGTTCTGAGGAGCCTGGGGAGGGCGTTCAGGGAACCATGCAGGCCAAGGTGCTTAGTCTTCTCAACACCCAGTAGACATGGTGAAATCATTGCTAAATGAAAGTAAAGTCCCCTCTGGCTTGCTGCTGTCTTGTTTATGGTCTTCTTCTTGTTATTTAGGAGCTAATTATGCAGTCTGCCGAGTGTCTCTGCTCCCAAGCCTTGTGCTGCCTGCCCTCTCACCGTTTGCCTGCATGTTCTCTGTCAGCAGAGAGAGGTCAGTGAGAGAAGCCATCAGATGTTAATCAGCCTCCTCCTCTACTTGTTAACATCAGTGGAAAAATCTTTACAGAATGTTTCATATTCAGCTATCAAGGATTTGGACATCTGGGGATTTTTTATGGATTTCACTACTCACTCTATTCGATTCATTATTACTGTGAATAGCTGAGGTTGGTCTATATCACTAACACAATTCCAAATTTGCAGAGGGGTCCTTTGCCCTGAAGAACCGAACACGTTAGTTCATTGCATCTACCTTACGGGAAAGAATCCCAGGTTACAGAATACTCAAGTATGTAAGAAACGCTTGTAAAGAATTAAGGGGTAAGATGGGTAGAAAAGTTTTAACCTATAGGAACAGCTCACCTTGAATGATAGAGCTATTTCTGAAGAGTTTTTATAAATTGGATTTATGAACATTTATTTACATTTGAAATCCACCAGAGGAGCTGACAACTCAACCCACCCTGTGATGAGCTCTTTTGCAGGTGCAAAATATTATTGTGAGGAAATAATACCCCCCTCGTTTGTCTTTTACATGAATTTGAATTCAGATATATCAAGTTGTCTTAAAACACCTGTAGAGCTAAAGCTGCCAAGATACTTTTCATTGACTACCTGGTAGATGAACGGGTTCATTCTCTCATGGGAACATTAGAAGCTGTCTGGCTGTTGCCACTTTCGGAGCTTACGAGTACTGCTTATCGTAAATTGGACATAAGGTTTTTAATGAGCCACACCTGGTTAGATTCCTACATTTTTTTTTTTGAAGGTTCATTCTCTGTATATAAAAGAAAAGCAAATGAACCAGTTCAGATGGTCAGATTTAGAAGCTTCTGCTTTATGCAATGCTAAATCTATTGCTTATTGTGTTTATGTATATTTGAGTAAGAAAGACCTGTTTGTTTTTATTTGAAGTTTCTAAATGTAGTATCTTTGCTAATACTTTAAAATTCTGCCCACAGAATTTTCACTTAGATCCAAAAAGTTGGAATAAACTCATTTTCATTTATAAATTTCATACTCTTTTCTGCTGTTTATACCTCATCTTTGCTCTTCTATCCCTAGGCAAAAGCTAGTGTTTTTAGCTCTCATTTTTCAGATGATTGCTCTGTCTTTGCTGGCATTCATGCAGATGGCTTCAGAGTTTTAGTACAAACATATAGTGACATGAAAAATAAGCCAAAAATATTTTAAGTCTTTAAAGCACAGTAAAGCTGATTTTGCCTACATTTTTGGTTTCTTTTTGGTCTACTGCGGACATCCGTTAGGTATCCTCTGAATAACATGGCCCGAGACACAAGGGAAAGGGCTGGCTTTTAGGCCGGTCTGTACTGTTTACTATCAGAGATGGTAGCAATGAGAATAACAGCTTTAAGCCTTATTGCCAAGTCCCTTGGTTCATGAATATTCTCTGGATTTGATTTTCATTCTCATCTTTGCATCTAAGAAGAGATGTCATATCTTGTTTACATGACTAATTATTTTCAAAAGCAGACTTGGAAGAGCTTTCAGTTGTCCTTCACCCTTAGGAAGGCTAGGTATGTGCCTTATAGAAAAGGAGAGCCTTGGAAGCTTGGAAAGCATTGGTGGGCACTGTGCTTTAACCATGGTGCTGTTGATTTCTAGCTTCAAAACTACTAAGGTGGTCTGTTAATATGCACACAAAGCCTCAAGAAGCTTCCTGTTCTGCTGCAGGCATCTCCTAAGGTCACCTTGTTAAAGAATTTACTTTCATAATCAATTTCTAAGAATCAATAATTCTTTTTCTATTTCCCTTGGCTTGGAAATAATATGATTAAAACAAAGAGCACTCAGGCTTTGGGACTCTCAGAATTGTTGCTAAAGACAACACTGTCCAGCTGTCCTCCCTCACATAGCAACTCTCCTCCTTCCACTTGGACATCACAAAGGCTGTGAGAGCTGGGGAGCTCATCCAAGAAGGCTTGGAACTGGGATGCCAGGGGGCACAAACGTGCCCCAGAAACAAATGTGCCTCTCTGCCTTCTTGGGAAGGTCTCTAGAAAGGGCAACTGATGCCAAGATCTTTGATACTTGTAACAGCCATGGGAACTATCACACTCATCTCTCCCTGGAGGCTGTCCTGAGGGGATAGTGGCAATTTTGCAATAAGGGTGACCTATTCTGGGTAATTCAAAGCGCTATTTGGATTTGTCTAATTTCAGTGAATAATGCTGAAATATGTGAGGTTTTCCCTCTATTAGGAAATGGAGGGCATTTTCTAAGGCTTTCCGTCTCTAATTCCTCTATCGGTGGGAAGGGATTAATATTTGAAAATGCTTGCATTGGATGACCAAGTAAGAAGACAAATTGTTTATAGCCACCTAGGTTAGAAAGATTGGGATTTAACAAGACAAGCAATCAGAGGCTGAATTGAATAGCTAAAGAGTTTCTGACCCTTTCTAGAATAATCACAGATTGGAATTAGGCAGAAAGCAGAAAAACCATTGTTCAGTGTATAAATGCAAATAACAAAATCTATAAGAAAAATGCATGGCAAAGCTCCTCCTCCTTTAAAAAGACACAAAATTTGTTTGTGTAGATTTTGTGAGTATATGTATGGTGAAATCTTTACAAGAACTGGGAATATGCAATTGATTTGGAAAAGGATTAATGCCAGAATCTTTTAAGCTTTACTCCCCTACCCACAGCATAACTCAAGGATGCTTGCAGTGGTTTTCCTTCCCTTTAAAAACTCAAACCCCTAATCGAAAAACAGTCCGTTTTATTCATTATGAATGAAATAATTACACTTGGATCAGTATAGGGTTGGGTTTCTTTGGACAGTTTTAAAAAAATCTTTTCCTTAGTCCTTATCTTTCTGTTCCCTGAAGAATTCTTGTATCTCTTCAGGCAAACCAGGCAGTAGTCGCAGCAATAACCTTATTTACAAAGGGGGCAGGAGGGCAGAGGGTTGAAGCCCCAAGGACTGGCATTCAATACTGTCCCTGTCATCCCGAGATCAGAGGGTTTGCCCCAGCCCAGGTGAATAATGACCAGGAACACTTTGTGACTGATGACTGCTCTGTTTGGGGAGCTAATTGAAGTCCCTCAGTTCCTAGTGAATAATGCTCTTTCTAGCAGTGACAGTAATGTCATCAGGAGGGAAAACAATTGGCCAGCTAATGAAGAAACAGGACATGGAGCCCCCACCCCCCACCCCTGGGTGCTCTACTGGACCCAGCAGGAAGCAATAATTTTACATATGTCTAAGATGCTCTATAAAAATCTCATTGAATTAGCAGAACTAGGGAAAAGGCTATCTAAATTTTGATCTTTATGACTAATATTAGGAATCTGCTCAGGCCTCTGCAAATCACAGTAAGGTGCACCAAGAACAATCAACCTCCTTAGCATCTATGGACCTTGGTGAACTGGCTTCTTGCCTTCATCCTCATTACTCTCCTACGGGTACCATGTCCCAGCCACATGAGAATTTGTGTCGTTCTCTGGACACATCATGCTCTCTCCAGTCTCTCACCTGTATCTGCAACCCCCCATCCCCGCCAGTATTTTCCTCCCTATAACACTGTTTATCCCCATTTTCCCCCTTTTCTCTTTTCCTTGCTGGCTCCTACTTAGTATTCAATACTCAGCTCAGCATTCCCTTTTCTTCCTAAGTCAGTTACTTGTGCCCTTCCTGGTTTCCCGTAGCCTCATCTATTTTAGCATTAATTGCATTGCACTGAAATGATCTGTTTAAGTATTCATCTTCCTTTGGTAAATCTTAAGTTGATGATGCATGGTGGATGTTCAATAAATGTTGCTTGAATTGAACAGAATAAATTCACAGTACAGTTTGCTAAATGGAAATTGGCTTGTGTCTATCAACTCAGTAATGTAGTGGTTAAGAGCAAATCTGAGCTCTGCCACTTACTAGTTATATGACCTCAGGTGGACTACTGTCTGTCAAATGGCAATAATAATACTTCACAGGCTGTTTGAGAGGTTTGAATGAGATGATGAATCTCACTAAAAAATGAGATAAATGTTAACCATCATTATCAGCGCCAAGTACAAGGTAGGTTCTCAGTAAATGCTAAATTGTGTTTTACAACTTTAACAAGTTATATCTCATTGACTAGTATTGTTTCCTAGATGCCTTGTTCTATGTGCAAGTTAAAAATAAAAGGCAAGGTTGTTTTTTTTTTAATTAAAAAAGTTAAAATGAAAACTTTGCTGTAGAAAGTGTCCAAAGAGCTGGAAAAATAGATACTGTAGGTGGGATCAGAAATATATTTGTAGCATTCAGCTCTGGGGATAAAATACATCAAACTTCTCCTCAGCCACTGTTGTAGCCACCCAAGGTAGGTGATGATTCATACTAGGCAAGTAATAAAGACCACAAGTTTAATTTATTTTGACATCAGAATGGATCTGATAAGGTTTTCAAATTGCCATCCTCTGGGGAGTAAAGGAAGTGAAATGCAAGCATATGGCTAGAGCCTTGCGCCTCCTCACACCCTCTGCTCCCTTGTCACGTGGTGTGATAGAAAAATCCAGAGTTTAGAGCCAAAGAACCCACACTTGAGCTCTGGAGTTTCAATTGAGCAGGATACCTGACCTCTTGGGCCTATGTATGTGGAAATGTACTGCAAACACTACAACTTTGGGGATTATTTTTATTAGACATTCTGGTAAGTTAAATTCTTCATCTTTGCATTTCCTAGCACAAGGGAAGTTTTTGACAATTGCCTGTGGAATATATGGCTTTAAATGAATCATGAATGGATAACTAGAAGCACTGTGGTATAATAAAAATAATATGAGCTTTGGAATAAAGAATGCCTGAATTCTTACCTTAGCTATGTGGTCTTTACCTTACTGAGCTTATGTGTCACCTATATAATATGAAAGTCATAATAAATATACATCATAAGATTGCTCAAGGATTAAAAAATATACACACATATAAAGTGCCAATATGAAGTGCTGGTACAATGCCTGCTGCTCAGTAGGCACAAGAAAATGTATCTTCTTTGTTCCTGATTGTTAGCGAAAGGCTTTGTGGAGACATTAACTGAATAACTAAGATAAAATGAATTATTTGAACATGAATTAATTCTAAGTTACATTTTTATAGCCCTTCACAGTTTACAGAGCTCTTCAAAACACTTTATATTATCTGATACTACCGATATTTTCAGAGCAAGCACTTGTACTGAAGAGAAAACCAAACCAGAGGTTGTAGCTTGTCCAAGGCCAAACAGCCAGAAAGTGACTGATCCAAAACTGTATTCTGGGCCTGATAATTTCTTCTCCAGTGTTCTTTGAGCACAATAGCTGCTTCTGTCAGTCAAAGCTCAGATTCGTTGACATTCGTCATGATTCTCACGTAAGCCAAAAAGATTGTGTACTGGATAAAGAACATTGGAACATTTTCAAATGGATCACACTTATCCAAAGATGTTAGGAATTCTATTATTATTATTAATTATTATTATAAATAACTGAAGTGCTGCACTAGTCATCTATTTCTTAGCATTAAGAAAAAAATTATTAATTTGCTCTACAAATATTTTGGCACCCGTGATCAAAGCAATGAATGACATCCTGTAATTAATACCAAGAGTCCCAGAATCCAATTTTTCTCTTAATCTGAGACTGCAACTATATTTTTTTAATTACTCATCCCATTTGTCATTCTTTCCTACCATTTTCTTTTCCTTTGGGTATGTCACAGGGAACTTTGTATCCTATAATCCTGTATATTCATTACTTATCCATACCTAGAAACTTCTGAAGTGATTAAGACAGTAGTAGCCCAATGACTCGTACTTCTGAGATGTTTAGAGACATGCCCATTCCATGTTTCATTAGCCTGTAATCAGATACGTGCACTCCAAATTTTCCTTACTAGAATTCCAGGAACAGGAAAGTTAGTAACAAAGCTGAGGTGTATCATTTACTTTCTAACTTCCAGTATGGAGCCAAGAACTTCACATGTTATCACCTCCAATCCAGAAGAAACTTATCATAGGATAGTCTAGAGGTGAGGTTGGAATTTTCTTAAACAACTTATGAGACTGTAGGGCTTCTCTCATACCTTAAGTGGTTTTCTGTTTCCACAATATTTTAAAAGTATATTTCATTATAGATGGCAATGCACAGCATTGATTGAGGATCAGTTTTTGTATTTCAAGATGCTACGTGATGATACTGAATATCTTATTCTCATTTAGTCTCAGTATAAAATTTAGAAACTAAGAACATGACATTTCTTTTTCGTAGACATATTCAATTATGTAGTTAACTACAACGTTTGCCTTAAAAAGGGAAAATTATAAATTTGGATTATAGTTATTAAAAATAAAAATAAGCTATTTGTCAATGTTTGCCAAGATGTTATTTGAAAGTTTAAAGCATTCTTTTAAAGTTAACTGCAAACATACTTTATTTCATAGAGTAATAATGTGTAAATTTAATTGTAATACTTTCTTACTTCATTATAAAGTTTTTAAAGTATTTTCTTTTGTTGTTCAAATAAAAATTGTGTGAGTTTTTACAAGCCACATTGAAAAGTAATGTTACACATGGTTCAGAATTCATTAAGTTTATACATTCTTTAGATTTAAATATTTTCTTAAATCTGCTAAATTCTAATTTAATTTATACATTGTGCACAGTATATTTGTTTAATTTACTGCAAAATTATTAAACTCTGATGAAAAAATGCTTTAAAAAGGCATTGAAGACTTTGTTCCTTTATTATGTAAATGATGTCTTTTGCATATTTTTCCTATACTAAAAATAAATATATTAATCCAATCTGTCCCCATTTCCCAATAAAAATTGTGCTTTTTTGGAACTAATAATCAGTTGTTTAACAATCTTTTAGAACTTAAATCTCAAATGTTTTAACATCAGACTGTGAAAGAAGGCAGAATTCAAAGGTATTTTATGTTCTTCATGATAATCTAGAATTTTTATTTGATTCCAGGTAACTTTGGACAATAGACACGATGGGATGTTTTCTCTTTTGTAATTAACAGCTTATAACAATTAATTTTGTAAATAACAGTTTAATTACATCATTGAAATAAAATGTAGTGTGGGCTTAATACACTGTAAGTATTACAGAAGTACTACTTTGCTATAGTAATTTAATGACTGAAGCTACAGTGAATAACAATCTTACTGGTACTTGTGTACAAAATATTATACAGATTACTAACAAAGAAATTACAGCAGTTGCAAGGATGTTACCAGCTCAACAAACATCTAACAATACAATATTCTTCTAAGAGAAAAAGTAATAATGTTAGATTTACAGACAATAAAGAATTGTTTTCCACTTGAAACATTGGAAGTAAGAATCTAGATGACCTAGTATCTTCATTTATATTATTACAAGAAAAGGTTTCTTTTCTTGGGGACTCCAATCCCCTGCAGGCCTACTGCACTAAATTTACATGAAGATAGCTTTTAGGATGCCACAGCAATGTAAAGAAACTTTTCTATCCAAAAATTACTGATTTGTAGGCCACTGTTTAAACATCTGACTTTTTTTTTTTTAAAACCTATTTACATACATTCAGCCCAAATCAGTAAATAAAATGTTTTGTCTATATTACAATAGGCATCGTTAACATTTCATCAGAAGGCCAATGCAAGACAATTGTTACTAGCCATTGCCCAGCATTTAGGAAATTTAAAATATCTTACAAATATACAGTAGATTGTGAGAAATCTAATGTTGCGCATGATATCAGTGGTCTCCTTTACAAACATGGAATGGCAGAAATGAATCATTAGGACAGTAACTAGAATGCTACTCCTCTAGGGCCTACTTCTCATCTGGTGGTTGGGCCGATTTCCTGCAGGGTGAGTTCAGGCAGCCAAAATGCCTTGGCACTTAGTGCCAAATGGACTTGACTCAAAGCAATGGGGTGTTCCCCCAGGTCCATGTTTAACTTCTATTTCATATGGAATGAAACTTAGAGGTTCTTGGAGACAGCCCTTCTTGTCTAAGTGAGGCTGTTGGCCTAGGACTGAAAGAGTCATTATTACTCCTAAGAAATTGAGCAGGTTGGAAATTTGGCCCCTTCTGAAG
The DNA here is from genome assembly GCF_021234165.1 of Pteronotus mesoamericanus. NCBI lineage: Eukaryota > Metazoa > Chordata > Mammalia > Chiroptera > Mormoopidae > Pteronotus > Pteronotus mesoamericanus. Next base: position 46,547,142 of record NW_026555085.1, read on the forward strand.
ACATGGGAAAGTAGAGTGTGTGCTCAGGACAAATATGTCACCCTCAGAGGGAAGCAGATCAGTCTGAAGTTGGACTTTTAAAACTTATTAAAATTTAAATTATATTCAAATTAATAGGTCTGGTTGAGGGATATGATACTAACAAATGGTAACTCTAATGAGCATATTCATGGGGAGAACATTTGAGTAACCTGGGTTAGGAAATGTTATTAGAAGTGTCAAAGTGAACCTAATTTAAATGTTTTAAAATGAAGGTGGTATAACACATACATGATGATATTTCACAGATATTTCTTAGAATATCAATAAGCACCAAGTTTAGTGCTATCAGCCCCATGGTCCCTTAAATGATTATTATGATTGAGATCTTGAAAGCACAACACACTATCAAATCTACATTGCATACACACAAATACAGTTTCAGAAATGAATCCTGGAGGTTATTTTTTTAGCCAATAAGTAGAATTTCACTCTCACCAGGGTTTCATAGCTGTGAGAGGAAAGTTGGGCCTGCCTGGCTGGCTCTGAGACATGCGGATTAATATTCAGGGTAATGTGGGACAAAAGAGTGGCATTTCTTAAATGAAAATGAGGCCCTGGTGAGTTTTTTCATAAAGAAATCTTTTCTCCTTCTTCTAATGAGGCCTTGTTAATCCTCTAGCAACCTGAGCCCTCATCTGCGTATCACAGAGAAGTAAAGTAAGGGAACCAGCAGGTGGATTTGAGCTATATAGACAGATGATTAAAAGTATCTCAGCCTGGTCCACAGGCCACATTCAGCCTTAGACCCTACACTGCAAGACAACTCCACCAGACTGTGCAGGTATCTATATATCTAAAAAAGTCACCAGAAATGCTAGCTCTCCACTTTACTTCATGCTATGCAGGCCTCTGGATCCTGCAGGAGCTATGCTTTATCTGTATAAGGAGAAGGTTATAGAGTTAATGAGACTCAAGTGGTTTCTTAAGCAGTACCAATGCTGACTGGGAAAGAGCCTAATTCTGAGCACCCATGGAACCATTAAGGAGTAACAGACTAGGGCATAAGGGGCAAGAAAGCCGTGCTCATCTTCATGCGTTAGCAGATCTTGGTAATCAAGACCAGACAAGAGGTCTTACCTCAAACCCATACAGACGAAGCTGGGTGCTGGGTTGTCCCCAAGGCCATGTGGATGACGCGCAGGAGCAGCCGTATGTCATCCAGGCCTCAACCATGAGTGTGTCAGCTCCTCATTGCCCGTTTTTGTCTCACCCACTCACTGTCTGATTGGCCTCCTTAGCCACATGGGCTGGGCCTGGTTGTCTAACTTCCAGCAAACCGGGTACAGTGTTAATTAAACTGGGACCACACTGCTTACAAACACAACTGAAAAATGTTACCATTGAAGATTTTTTAGGATCAATTCCCTTATAATGACTTTCATCTCCATGGACCATCTCAGGTGCTCAGAAACCAAAACACTGTCATTTCCTGATATTAACACGGAAACACAGACCTTCACTTGAATGTTCAGTACTGATTATTCCTTGCTAAACACTGGTCTTATGGAATACCTAAAGGTGGATTTGGTAATACTTGACCCAACCTCTTAAAGGCAGGCGTTGGGGGGATAGTTCTGAATGCTCATCGTCAGTGTTTTATCAACAAGATTTCTGAATGAGTTCAATTTTAGAAACTGAATTCATGTACAAGAATGCAGCAATGGTACAGTTTATACTTGGTCACAGTTTTCTCACTTTATGACATTACTGTAACAGTTACAGGAGAGAAAACACACACATACACACATTTATATTCACACTTACACAGTATAATTTTACTAATCCAGACAATACTTCTTTTCAATAAAAAAAAAAATGAAAACTGTTGTTTGGCCACCCAGGCATAAAATCTACTTAAACCTGGAATATAAGAATACAATACTCTTCAAGTAAACAGCAATTGCACAGTGATAACAATATACATTGAGATTGACACATGCTGTCTTAAGAGGTCCAGTAATAGAAGAAGACTAAAGAAAGTCAGCCAAAAAAAGTCAATATGCCTTCTCTCTTCTGTTTTAATTGTAATCCATCACCCAAGAGAATAGCTTTAGTACAGAAGGTAATAGATGTCCTCATATGAAAATGCAGAGCCCATAAATTTTTAAGTGTCAATGAATTCTGCTCAGTACGTTGGAGAGTCTTCAAACTCTTCTTGTTGTATTAACAGAAAAAAATAAACCCTTATGGTTATTTCCAATGTCAAATTTAAATAGAGATGTTTGTGAAAATATTAAAGTTTCTAAAGTTATATCACGAGCAATACTCTTTAAAAAAGTGGTCTCATTGGCATACATCCATTGTTTTTATTCCATTGTTTTCATAAAATTCTACTTTTCAGTTTTGCTGAACTAAACAAATATAAACAACACATAGTAAACACTGATACACATCTCACAGGACAATACATTTTACAAAATAGCTCTACTTTAGTACTATAACTTTTATCAAAATGGACATCTCTGATACTGATGGACAAATACAGTTCACATTATAATGAAAGTGTGGTTACAAAGGCATTGCTCATTTGATGGCATTTTTCTATTGGTACTTCGACTTCAAATTGTGTGGCAGAAGATTGCCCTCCTACTTCACTGAGACTTTGAAGGACCTTTCAGTAACTTAAGCAACAGGATTTCTTCGCTGTAAATCCCTGGAGAACTGAGTTTGAGAATCTACACTATCGATACATTAGAGAACAGACAATTGATTATGGTGAAAATCACCTTTTCAGTGAGCATGATAAACTTAAAAAATATAACCAATGAGAAGACAGACTCTTCTAGATTTTGAACTTAAAAAAAAAAAAAAGAATTTCTTTCGCTGTGCTACCCAGGAGGCATCAGGCTCACACAGCCTCGGCAGACGTGTCTGTAGACACAGACATGGTCACCTTGGCGATCTTGACCGTGCTCTTGATACAGCTCTCCGTGGCCCTGTGCACACTGGCTGTGTTGTTTGCGTGTTTGTGCAGGCAGTCCGACTCTCCCATGCTGTTATCGAGGGGCTGTGCGGTGCCTTCACACGAGGGGAACATGCTCCGGAAAGCGTGCCTCAGGTCCTTGCTCCTGAGAGCATAGATGATGGGGTTCACGGTGGAGTTCAGCAGGCAGAGCATACTGCAGAAGGCAAACACTGTCTTGATAAGCTTGTTCATCTTCCCAAAGACATCATATACCATGATTGCAAGCAGAGGGCCCCAGCAGATGATTAAAACCACCAGGATCAGGACCAGGGTCTTGGCCAGCCTAATGTCCATGCGGGCTTGGTCTGGCCGAGTCACCTGTACCTTGCCGTCCTCCGACGTGTGGATGATGATGCTTTTCTGGGTGCCACGCTGAATCATGCGGACTGCGTGGCTGTGAGCCTTCCAGAGAATGTACATGTACGCATACACGATAAACAGCAGCAGCACACTGGTGACCCCGATCCAGAACATCAGGTAGGTTTCATCGATGAGTGGGAAAATGTCCGAGCAAACGGATTGCAGTTTCTTGCAGTTCCAGCCCAGGAGAGGCAGCACAGCGATCACAATGGCTATGGTCCACATCAGGCAAAATGCTACCACAGCCTTGGGCCTGGTGACGATTCTCTTATAGGCCAGGGGCCTGTGAATAGATATGTATCTGTCGATGGCTGTGAGGAACAGGCTGCCCACAGAGGCAGTGAAAGACGCTGTGACGCCGCCCAGTTTGAAGAGAAACACATTAGGGCTGTCTTTGCGGTGGAACACGTGAAAATCAACGAAGCTGTAGACAAAGATGACACTCCCCAGAAGGTCTGCCACGGCCAGGCTGCCGATGAAGTGGTACGAGGGCCTGCAGCGGAGGCTGCGGGAGTGGAGGATGACACACAGCACCAGCAGGTTCTCCAGGACCGTGAAGGTGCCCAGTGTGAGGGATAGCACGGCGATGGCCAGCTGCTGGCTGGGGTTCAGGATCATGAAGCACTCCATGTCCATGAAGTTCTCCCCGCACTGAATGTTCTCGTTTTCCTTGTACGACGAAAGAGACTTGTTGTAAAATTCGGTGATGTTCACCTGGTCGGCTGGGACCAGCTGCGGGTTGTCTCCTGCAGTCATCTTTTCTTGGAAGGGACTTCCCCTAAAAGAAGTTAAAGGAAATTTCTGCGGGAAGTACCCTAATTTGGATGCCATGTCGCCTTTGATATCTTCGTACTGGATGTCATTCGAGCCCACGTAGAGGAGGTCTGTGGTGATGGTGCGGAAGGTGGTATCTGCAAGGCCATCCAGGATCGACTTCATAACCTCCGTCTTCAATTAGGCCACACTCAAAAGACTGAGAAAGAGACTGGCAGCAGAGAATCCTAACAGAGGGAAAACAGATAAGCTGAATGGTGAGAAAACCAGGAGAATTAAAGCAAAAAAACTTCAATGAATACCATCATGCTATTTCGTTCCTGTCTCTGAATACAGGTAAAATCCTCGCCAGATTCAGTCAATAAAATGAGTCAGTCACTTAGTTAAAAGCCACCCAAAGGTTGTTGACCTGACATGCACCAGAAACACGCTTCTTTTGGTATTTAAGTTCTCTGCATATACGTCACTGTGAGAGTCCTGTGTGGATTGCCAGGGTCTGATAGTCAAGTGAAGAAAATGCCTTGGGTGTGCTGTGCATTCCACATTCATGCTAGGAAGTGTTTACCGCCTGGCTTCGACAGTCACACACCTGTAGTATCCTAATGCTGGCGGGGTTGAAGGAAAACAAGGTGTCACACAATCTGCTCTGGAAGACTTTAATCACCTTGTCTCATGGTAAGACTGAACGTGCAAGACCACCAAAGGACAAGACAGCGGGGAATCAGAGATTGTGCTGCATGGCCCAAGTGCTGAGTGTAAAGGGGGAGGAAGAAACTGCTGAGACCCAAAGGAAGTTTGTGCAGGAAAATCTGGGATCCAGTTCTGGCTTCATCAGGCAAGTTTCTTCACCCAGAGGTGATGTTTGGACTGAGCCATGGCCGAGGAATACTTCTAAAATGTTTACACTAACCAGGAAAAAGGTCATGAAGGGCAAACTTGCACGGAGGCTCATGAGAAGACCAAGATCTTTATTACTGGAGTGGAGTGACAGTGGGCAGGGCGGCCTGGCGCTGCGCCCCCGGAGAGCTGTGCTGACCCAGCGCGCCGGAGGCAGCAGACAGGCCTCCTCGTGCAAGGCTTTCCGTGCGGACGGCACTGGAAGAAAGGCTGGCGGCCAGGATAACCCCGATGGTAAGAGCTCCTCAATTCTGAGCAATTTGGTTTTGTTTCAAAATAAACAGCCAGAGAGTCGATTTTCCTGTTTATAAACACTTGTTTAAAATGTGGTTATTAGAAGCTAGCTTCTAAAAAAAATTAGAAGTACTGAATGATATTTATAATAATTAAAATAATCATAAAAACCAATATTTATTTACCGTCTTTTTGTTGTTACTAAAAATATTACACTGTACTGGAGGGAAAAAGATAGTCATCATCTTGGAACAAATTTAAAAGTTCTGAGTCCTCTTGCTAAAATACAGAGATCCTATCTGTCTGAATTAATAATTCATTTATTCATCCATTCCACAAAACATGGAGCACTCGCCATGGGCCAGGCACTGCACTAGCCACTAGGGACACAATGGCATCAAGTAAGAGTCCCTGATCACATGAAGTGCAGTGTAGCAGGAGACAAGCAGCTGACCCCATAAACGTGAGAGAGTGTGGTGACAGCTACAACTGAGTACACACAGGATGCTGTGGGAGCAGCCAGTCTATGGGGCTGAAGGAGGCTTCCCTAAAGAAAGGATGTTTATACAAGAGTATACAGGATCAGTGTGGGTGGAGACAGGGCATTGTATCATTTAATCCCGCGTTTATACGTTTATTTCCATAACTAGAACGTGGGATGCTATCTTTTTTTCTTATGTGATTCACAAGCCTTATAATATGATAACAGATAAGAAAAAAAAAGGGCTAGGCTCCCACAGAAACGTTCACATGAGCCTAATGGGTGACTTGAATTTATTAACAATAAAGCAGTAATTTAATAATATTTACTTGCCTTTTCTTAAAATTGGAGGAAAGAAAGGCAATTAATCTGATGGATATTTGACCCAAAGACAAAGGCTTGAGCCTATTTCTAAGCAGCTTTGGGAGCCAGTCCCTCCCACAGGTCACTTTCTCTCAAGTAGGTAACTCTCCTTTCACACTTCCCAAATAAAAGACTAATTTATTTGAAATTTTCATTATTACATTCAAATTTCAGAAGGTACAGAAGGATATAGCAGAGTCAATCTCTTTTGTCCAGATGTTCCAGCCAACCAGCTTTCCTCCTCAGAGGCAAGAAGTTTCTTGCTACTCCTTCCAGAGATAGTCCATACATATTCAAGCAAGTATGTCTATCCACCCCCACTTTACTTGCCTTTTAACAAACTCTAATATACTATACATAGTATCCTGCACTTTACTTTTTCACTTACAAGAAGACAATTTCATAAAACCTCCCTGTATTTTGTAGCTGCCAGCCTCTTACGAATGGAGATTTAGTTTATCATCTCTTGCTAGCACAAATAATGCTGCAGTGAATCACTTTCAGTCCTGTCATTTTTTTGTATTTCTTGCGGTATTGTGAGTCATCTTTGTAGTTGTCCAAGCTTCTGCCTCGGACTTACCCCGGACTCCTTCTCCTTGGCCTCTCCAATCAGGCAGACTAAGCCTTGCTGGTTTTCCCTTTTGAAGCTCTCATGGAGAGCTGATTATGTGCAAGTGAGCCTCTTACACGTATCAAATTACTTATTTTCACAATGGTCCTGTGAGGTAAGTGCTGCTTTTGTCCCCATTTTATAGGTGAAAGGCACAGAGAAGGTACGTAATTTGCCATTTGCATAGCTAGTAGGTGGCAGAGCCAGTGTGACCCCAGATGTTCTAGTTCTAGAGCAGTGCTGTCCAGTGAAAATGTACTGTGAGCAAACTTATTTTCCAGTATCTAGGTAAAAAGAAACATGTAAAAGAGAAAATTAATTTAATAATACAGTTTACTTAACCCAATGTATCCAAAATATTATCACTTCAACATGTGGACCTAGCCACATTTCAAGGGCTTTATAGCGGTATGTAGCTAGTAGCTACCAGCTCTGGACAGTACAGGTCTAGAGCTGCCTTCAACCTTTGTGAGACACCATCTCTCTAACCTGAGACAAGGGTGCTACTATCTCCCTTCTTTGCTCCAGGGATTCTGACCAGTCAAAGCATTATTAATGGAGAGAACACTGAGGTAGGAGTTAGCAGTCCAAGATTAGTGTCAGACCCACGTCAGTCTTCCGAAACTTCAGTATTTCATCTGTAAAATAGGAAGCAGGAGGGAGAGGCCTAAATGATAGAATTGTGATGAAAATTAAATATTAAAAAGAGCACTTAACATAGTGCCTGGCACAAAATTTAACTCTCCAATAAGTATTAATTATTAACATTACTTAGTACTATGGCTCTCAGCCTTAGATTATTAATTATATATCAAGATAATTCATTGTACTAATTAGATCACAGGCCGCTTACTCAATTTTTATTTTTGTCTCAGTATTTAAAGCACAAAGAAAATAGAAGACATACACATGGGTAAAGGAAGGGGAATGTCTATAAGTATATTCCAGGCATTTGAGAGAATTTACATATGTTCTATCACTAAATTGTCATGACAACTCTGTCAGGCACTTATTTATAATTCCCATTTCACAGACCAGGAAATGGAGGCCATTAGATGTTAAGTAAATTTTCCAGAATATGAAAAGTTCGTAGCTGAACCCGTGTCACTCAGACTCCAGAGTTTCTGCTTTAGTAGTTTTAAGGGTTACCAGTAACTAGGATACAACCATTCTGAATCTTATATTCAAGCCCTCTAGCTCCCTACAGTCGCAAATTGAGGTTTCTTGTCAATCATAGTCACTAAGACTACCTTCTACTAAATCACTGTTTCCTATCCCAGCCCATCCTGGTGGATCAGCCTACGGGCTAAAACTAACATTTGGAAGATCTATAAAGTGAAGATCTATAAAGTTATCCATAAGATCACAGGTCTTATTTCCATAATGTAAAACCTGTGCCTGTGATTTACTCTAGATTAAAATCACCACATATGTGATCACAATTTCTCATTTTATTGCAACCAAAAATGGTTATGAGATACAGAGTAATTTCTGTTCAATATAAGCCAGATATAATTAAAGAATACAGTTAAAAATATATATGAATTTTGTGCAGTTCAAGGACCTCAGTCATGTCCAAATACCACTGTGTATGGGCTATTTTAAGTTAATGGGATCATGGCAGGAAAACTGTTCTCTGCATTTCAGTAATTCTTGCTTTTATCTCTACATCTGGGTTATTACAGTAATTTCCACCTGCTTATTTTTTGCACTGAGAATTTTCTTTGAGAGTTCATTAGTAATATAGTTTAGGCTTTGGGGGATGCAGCTGCCATTAATTTTGTTTTTGTTTGCTACTGGGAAAAATCATAATTGAAAATTTCTAACAAGATGCATAGATGTACTTATTAAAGAAGCAGTTGTTTTTTATTACAGTTATAGTAAAAGAATGATTGAATGACATTTAAGGGGATTTTCCTTGAATTCTGCTTGAGTAAAATCAACATATTCTACTAATTTAAACTATAAATCATGCCTTTATAACAATAAAAATATATTAATGTGTTTTATCTATTATTTTTTAAACTTCAATTTATTAGAATACCACCCTCTGTTCTCTTTATTCATCTCTCTGTAGGCACACCTTCCTCTCTCCATCCACCTCCCGCCCCAAACTTGCACATCAACTAGCAAGCTATGGTTATCATCAAAGAAATTTTATGGGTATGACAGCAGTATGGAGTTTTTAAAAAGTCTACCCAGAGCCTAGATCTTTGTTCCTATAACCATTAAGGATAGAAGGCATCCATGTTCTGATTAGGGAGAGCATCGAGAAAGGCCTTAAAACAAAACTTAAATAGTATCTTTTCTATATCAGTGTAATTTAATAGCTGGTTACATTATTCTTCATTGCTCAGCTGGAGACCTTCTTTGTTTCAGAGAGACATTTCAATAATTTATATATTTACCACTTTGTATCTGGAGTTAAAATCCTTGCAGTTTTGGCCTGTACACTCTCTCCGGGGAGGGGGTGGGGGGTCAGGCACTAGGCAGTGTTTGCTTCCTGCAGGTTGTCCTGTCCAGGAAGGCAGAAAACCCACTGGAAGCATCAGAAGGACTGATGCTCCCAATATACTGTTATCAGATAACCATTACAGACTGTTATCAGCCCACCGCAGCTCCTTCTCCAAAGTTCTAAGTTTATAAGTGCTTTAAGGAGACAGTGCCAAGCTCATAGTATCAAAATTAAGAGGAGCCCATGATATCAAATGCAGGAGTCTCAGGCCCTGTCTTAACCCTGTTCTCCCCGCCCCTTTCTTTGTGGGCGTTCTGCTTTTCAGCTTAGCTAGCCTCATAGAAGAGCCTTATGAAGGGTTCAAGAGAACAATGGTGCCAGAGGATATGTTTGTTTTTCTCCATTCACTTCTGGGAACAAGTCTGGTTTTTACTAATTTGATCAAGAAAAATAACTTGCTAAATGTATTTCTCTAAAGTTAGTAGGAAAAATTTTAATTGCCTCATAATTGCATTATATCTAAGTCAAATCCTCAATATACATGGCAGATCTCACAGGCCAACATCGTAACTCAATAACATTTCTACTACAGTTGAATGGGCAACTGAGCCTTTCCTAACTCTTACCTAACCGTTAGAGTTTCAGAATTATTAAAGTAGTTTTGTAACTTTTCGCATCATCTTCTAGAGCAAAGAGAAATAAAGGATTGACTTAATTATCCTGATAATTCAGGCAAAAATACATAATCATTCTTCCTTGTATTAATGTCAGCTCTTTTTCCCATATATTAAAAAAAAAACCCATTATGCTTGTAATGCTCAGTTGGTTCTCAAAGCTTTAGATTTTTTTTTCTAACATAGAACAGAGTTATTAAATGCACTATTTTCTCTAGTCTATTCTTACTAACAAAACAAGTGTTAGATTTTTCATAAAAATATATCAATTTATATAAAGACGTTAAGACACTTATAAGACTGTATTTCTTTTCAAACTAAACCTGAAGCATGCTTAATTATTTAACATTTAAAGGCTTGTTAAAACAAAGAATTTCAAGGCTCAATAAGTTAAAGCACACTGAATAAGCACTCACTAGTAGGTGTTGATGCCACAAGAAGAGCCTACCACACATGCAAATTAATGATACAAATGATTCACTTTTCTAACTAGTTCCATCTACCATTTAATGTAGCTCTATTCTGATGTTTACTACTAAGTGCCTTTGCCTTTTTTTTTTTTACAGAAAGATACCTTTTCGACATAATCTGCAAAGAAAGTAATCATGCATAATTGAAGCGTCCTTTTCTTGAAATAGTACAAAGTGTTTAATTCAGTAGAAGCCTGATTCATGTAGAAAATACTCCATAAGATTGTCTTTATCTTCCATATGAAGTTTGGTCATTAAAAGTCAAAAGCAGTATATTATTCTGGTCTGTAATAGATATAGAACCTATTAGATAGGTTATCTTTACAAGTCATTACCAAGGACAGCAATAGTTTTAAGTATGCTACATGTTGTTCAGTGGTGCAGCATACTTTTTAGTTTCCTTGTTCATTCTTCAGTAAGGGGTATTTTCTCTATGAATCCGCAAGCATACAAATTAAATCCAACTAAAAATCAAGTCTTGATTCTCCAGGTTCCAATCTCAAAGAATTTGTGTGTTTTAAATGCACAATAGAGGAAACTCCAATTTCCAAATATTTCAATGAGAAACATTTGAATATTCATGTGCCAGGCATTGTGCTAAGCACATATATTACTTTTGTTTAATATTTACATGAAATAGGTGCTATCACAATCCCCATTCTACATATGAGAAAACTGAGAGGTAAAACGCTTTGTCCAAGGTCTCCAACTAGAGAGGCAGAGCTAAAACTTCAACCAGGTCTGCATAACTCAAAGACCCTGCTCAACTTTAGGTCCAAGAACCACTTAAGAAGACACTCTTCTTTCAATTTCTGAGGTAGGGGGAAGCGTTGATTGGGGAAAAGGAGGTAATAAATAGTACAAGATAATTTTACACAGTGAACAACTAAAATCTGGAAGAATGACCTACTGGCTGCAAAAAGGATTCCAATGGCATCTTTACTCCATGGTCTTCAGGGACAAAGTATGACAATTAACTGTAAGCTATAAATCCTAACCCTGGATTAGCACCTTACTTGCAGTGACTGCTGCAAATAAGAAATAAAATCTAACTTGTCATTGCCATTATTGTTTTTTAATTAGATAGGTTTGTTTTCTTCATTAGTCAACTGTGAGGATGGTGAATGGTAATGACGGCTTCCACACTACCATGAGGAATGAAGAGGGCACCTTTTCTGGGTCTGAATGAGATATGACTGTGTTAATAAACAAGCTTTAAATGTTCATTATTTGTATGGAGAAATTCATTGAAACCACTCAACTTCCCACCTAGAACAGTGTAATTTTCTTAGACCCAGAGGGCAGAAGACTCTCAGAGGTTAGTTCCTAAAACCTTGGTTGAAATCAGGCAGAAGAAATTCTGTAGGGCTCCAACAAAAGAGTGTTTGTGATGATTCTTGGTGCCTCAAGGGCACAGAGATGAACATGAAGGCCCTTAGATGCTTCATTTAACATTTTGTTGTGTGGGTACTCTATGCTTAGTACTGTAGACATTATATATCTATGTATCATATGTGCGTAATGACTATGGGTCAAGGAAGCAATGGAAATGATTATCCATTCTACCTCACCCAATCAAATAAAACCCATCCATCTGCCCTTCCCCTTCTACAGACAGCAAAATAGAATTGGATATGAATGCATGTAATAGGCACATTATACTTCATCATCAAATAGTATTGGGTTGTTCAAATCCCCTTCCTATATATGCTTTGAGGATTTCTCCCAAGGAGAGATGATGGGCACTGCTGAGTCAGCCTACAGCAGTCTTTCTTGGTTCTAAACCCTTCAGACCATGAACCTTGATGGTAGGGCCCTGTCTTACATGGCCCTGTGTGTCCTCTGCCTGGCACAAGGTAGGCACTCAACACCTGTTCACTAAATGAATATTGGTGTGCACTGGCAACATGGCAGATCTATCTTAGCAGAATGACTTTTAACTGTGGATAGTTTTCCTTTGCAGAAAGTCAGTTGATCATTAGAGAATTGAGCCTACATCTTGGTCTATTACAAACTTCCATCTGAAAAAACTGCCAAAATGTAAAAGTTACATAAAGGGCATGAACAATTTTTCATACCAGGATCTTTTAGCTCAGCAACAATTAGCAGTTATATTGGCAGCAAATGGAGATTATGGTCAAAGATATTTCTTTTTGTTATCATTCTCTTTTTTTTTAAAAAGATTTTATTTCTCTACTTTTAGAGAGAGGGGAAAGGAGGGAGAAAGAGTAGAGAAACATCAATGTGTGGTTGCGTCTCACATGCCCCCTACTGGGGACCTGGCCTGCAACCCATGCATGTGCCTTGACTGGGGATCAAACCACTGACCCTTTGGTTCTCAGGCTGGCACTCAATCCACTCAGCCACACCAGTCAGGGCTGTTATCATCCTTATTTAGTCCTGATGTGTATTATGAATTGCTATGTTTAGCCACATAACAATGATATATAAAGAAATCTTTGTGACATGCACAACCATCAACAAATCCTAGTTATACACTGTTGATATAGACCTTTAAAGAGGATATATGAAATTATGATTATAATGGCCTTTTTCCTCCCCTCAAATGCATGCTATTATGCATTGCTTTTTCCCAAATGGGTTTCTCCAAGTGCAAGTGTCTTTTCAAGAGAAGTTATGTGAAAATTCAACCACTAGATGGTGTGGCTTTTATAAGCCCTAAGGAACCAATTTGTTATTCTATTTAAGAAATACTTCTTGCTTTGGTTGAGCAACTTCTCCTCCTGCTACAACATGTTATGCATTGTACAAGTGAATTAATTAAAATATAAGTAAGAAAATATGTTATGGAGGGTTCAAATGGGTTATTATTACTACCTACAAAAACTAAATTTTAAATTGCTTTTCTGAGGCAACAGGACATTGAGAAAATTTAATACATTAATAAAAATTAATTGTGAATATTTGGAATTCTGCCTCAAGAACATAATTAAGAATGAGTAAAGGAAAGTAGTTCTACTGAAAACAAATGATATGTTTATGCCAAAATATGGTTAAAATGTCTCAGGAGCCCAAAATCAATTCTAGTAACAAACTCAAGTCATTTCTATTTTATGAAACATTTAGCTTTCCAATTTTCAAATATGAATTCACCAACACAGGTCATACCTCTGTGATAAAAAAGAATGGAAAATTACCTTCTACTATTACAGGGGCTAAAGTGTTCAAATATACAAATTGAGGGTACAGTATCTTTCAAAACTATTCAATTTCTTTTCTATTATTTTCTTGCTGGAATAATTCTAAATAAGCTTTTATCATTGTGTAAATTTGGGGTTCTGTTCAGACATGATTTTAAAAACAGTACCTATGTATCACCCACATAAGTTGAAACGTTAAATAAAAAATTTTCAGTGTGTACTAACAATAAAAGGTATAAACAGAAATATACTTTCAAGATGCAAATAATTATGCACAAACAGAACTTGAAGAACTAGGTTTCAGTAAAGATGCAAAACACGCTTTGTGAATATGGTTATGATTAAAAAGTATGCACATTGGATGCAAGTACAGAATTTTTATGGCATTGAAACCATGAGGTAGTTCTATTATGCTTATTCAAGGTCAAATCCTTCCTAGGGTTTGCATAATACAATTATGTAATTTTGTATGGAGCTGAGTAACTGAAAGCATTCAGAAAAAATAATATGAAGATAACAAATTAGGAAATAAGAAAGGTGAGAACAGGTTGGAAAATTCCACTGTACGAAAATAATTTGAGAAGTTCCACAACGGTTGTTGAGTGCATGTGGGGTTGCTTTATAGTCAGTGACTCTCACACAGTTGAGTTGTCTCCAGCAGCTTCAGCATCACTTGAGAAATGCAAATTCTCAAGATGCACCTCAGACCTACAGAAACTCTAGGGCTGGGGCTTATCTGTGTTTTACCCAGGCCTCCAGGAGATTCTAACACACCCTGAAGTTTAAGAACCATTGTTAAAGATTACGGCTATTAAAAAGACTGGGGGAGAGGGCCAGGGAGGGCACAGAATTAACTTTTAAGAAGAATTGAGGTTAGATAGCAAGAAAGACTATTCTATGAGTATAGGTTTTTAGATCACTGAAATGCTGCTAAGGGGACCTGCTGATGATAAAGCAGTCTCTCACAGATATGTCTTTAAAATTTATTGGGGTGACCTTAGTTAATAAAATTATATACATTTCAGGTATACAGTTCTATAATACATCACCTGTATCCTGTGTTCACAGCCCCAAGTCAAGTCTCCTTCCAGCACCATTTATTTCCTCCCTTCATCCTCTTTCACCTTCTCTCACCCCTCCCACCCCCTGCTGCTTTCCCTCTGGTAATCACCGTACTGTTGTCAGTGTCTGTATGAGTTTTTGTTTTAATCCCTTCACTTTTTCATCCAGCCTACCAACCCCCTCCCTTCTGACAGCTTGCAGTCTGTTCTCAGTATCTGAGTTTGTTCCTGTTGTGTTATTTTAATTTGTTGGTTAGATTCCATGTATAAGTGAAATCATATGGTATTTGTCTTTCGCTGACTAGCTTATTTCACTTAGCATAATACCCTCTAGGTCCATCCATGCCGCAAAGAGTAAGATTTCCTTCTTTTTTTTTTTTTTTTTTTTTTACAGCTGAGTAGTATTACATTGTGTAAAAGTACCATAGCTTTTTTTATCCACCTATATACTGAAGGGCACTTGCTCTGCTTCCAAATCTTGTCTATGGTACAATAAATTATGCAGCAATGAACAAAGTGCTTATAATCCTTAGAATTAGTGTTACAGGTTTCTTCAGGTATATTCTCAGAAGCGGAATCACAGGGTCAAAAGACAGTTCCATCTTAATTTTTTGAGGTATCTCCATTCTGCTTTCAACAGTGACTGAACCAGTCTGCATTCCCACCAACAGTACATGAGGTTTCCCTTTTCTCCACATTCTTGCCAACACTTGTTTGTTGATTTATTGATGATAGCCATTCTGACAGGTGTGAGTGATATCTCAGTGTGGTTTTAATTTGCATTTCTCTGATGGCTAGTGACATTGAGCATCTTTTCATATGTCTATTGGTCATTTGTGTGCCCTCTTAGGAGAAGTATCTATTCAGTTCCTTTGCTCATTTTTAATTGGATTGTTAGTTTTTTTGTTGTTGAGTTTCATAAGTTCTTTATAAATTTTGGATATTAACTCCTTATCAGATGTATCTTGATGAATATGTTCTCCCATTAAATGGGTTGTCTTTTAATCTTGTTGATGGTTTCCTTTGCTGTGCAAAAATTTTTTCATTTAATGTAGTCTAATTTGCTTATTTTTTTGTTTGTTTGTTTCCCTCAGCCAAGGAGATATATCAGGAAAAAAATACTGTTACAAGAAATGTCTAAGATTTTACTGACTACATTTTTGTCTAGGATTTTCATGGTTTCAAGTCTCACATTTAAACCTTTAATTCATTTTTGAGTTTATTCTTGTGTATGGTGTAATAAGGTGGCCTAGTTTCTTTTTTGTTTTGCATATATCTGTCCACTTTTTCCAATACCATTTATTGATTAGGCTATCTTTACCCCATTGTATGTTCTTGCCTTCTTTCTCAAATATTAATTGACCATGAGGGTGTGGGTTTATTTCTGAGTTTTCTATTCTGTTCCATTGATCTATATATCTGCTTTTATGTCAGTACCACGCTGTTTTGATTACTGTGGCCTTGTAGTATAGGAATGACAAAAGATCCCGAATAGCTACAGCAATCTTGAGATAGAATAACAAAGTTAGAGGAATCACACTACCTGATATCAAACTATACTACAAGGTCACAATAATCTCACGGATCTTTAAGTCCATGGCATTTTTATTTAACTGGAATAAAATAATGCAGTGTAGCCTGAAAATAAACAGAAGTAGGGAACCTCTTAACCTACAATTCAGGGCTTCTCCGCACTGTTTCAGGAAACTTACTGTTACATATCTTATCCAGCAAAGAGAAATGCCTTCAAGATATAATATGTAAGTACCCAATATGCAGACAAAAATTAAGAACCCCACACCATTTTCTCCTAATTCTACAGGCAAAGTCTAGGTAAAACTTCATAGGACTGCTGGCCATTTCTTTCAACACCACTGTGAGGGAACCTGTGGTTACTGAACATAAAAGAACAGGAAAAAAGGAATAGTAGTTAGCATTCCAGCTGTTTTTTTTTAAAGATGGAAATGTTTCTGTTTCTATTCTTCTTTTCCCAGAACCATAAAAATAATGTATCATAGGAGATGAGCTCAGGAAATGACAAACTAAAATAGAAATTTTGCAGTAAGCTCAAGTAATGCAGATCCACTGTAAATTATCTTACAGAACTACCCTGGTAATTATGCAATTTACACTGCTTATAGGTGGCAAGAACCTTATACCTAAAAGTCATAAATATGTGGAAATATATGCCAAATCGCTAAAATATATGACTTGGGTAGACTGTTACTGCTCTGATTATTTTATCATTAAAAAATGGATCATAGATTATTCATAATTAGTTTCCTTAGCTGAGGACTAAAATCATTCAAAGATTTCATTTTTTTAAAAAAATTTGAGTACTTAAATATAATTTCCAATAGTAGCTGTACATTTTCCAAAGTTAAATTCCCACATATGCGAAGATATAGAATTCGTTAGACAACCTTTTGCTTACTTTGGTTATGTGTTAAGTTGTTTGGTTTTTCTTTTTCTCCACATGCATATAGCCTGCTCACCACAACTTACATAAAAGCTGGAGAAAACATTTACAAATTCTTGTAGCAATGCATTAAAATTAGTTGAAAATCTGGTCCATTTAACAATCCACATGGGAATAAACCAAAATACACAGATCATAATGGCATTGAATTAAATCTCTCTTTTAAAGAATAAGTCCAATTGATTTATTTTTAAACACAACTGAGTAAAAAGCAAGCAAGAGTGACAAAGTCATATTAGCTATGATGTTGGTTCACTTGCTGTATTAAAAACATCATTTTTAGCCTCTTGACCAGAAAACAATGTTATAAAATTTTCTAATATGAATGTTCATATGTGAAAGTAGAAATTTGTTTTTTTAGGAAGCATAATGGAATTTATCACCAATTTAAATGTGAAACTCCTTATGACAATTCATAGGACTCATAATGATTCCAATTTCTTCTCTAAATATATGGTCTAAAATAATGGAGGAAGAAGTAATGATGAAAAGAGGGGAACCCTCCTGTATAAACTTTGACAAATATTATTTCCTAATTATATGTTATTTTAATTATATTTGAATACACTACTGACATACATAGTTCGTGAAAGCATTTGCCAGTATATCCAACTACCACAACAGATTGCCTGGCAGATCTTTAAAATGCCTCTGCTTTTTTAAAAAAAGCAATAGCATGGAATTTGCTATTAGGAATTAAAAAAGATGATACACTGTCAAATTTAGGTAACTATATTGTACTTTATTGCCTGAAGTTAAAACAATTAAAAATGCTCTTCAGAGTTGATGTTGGTGGTAAGGAGTCAAGCCACAGGATATCAAATTTCTAGTTAACAAATACAAACCCTAAACAATTATGAATCTCAATTAGAGTAGAAAAATAAGACATTAGATAAAGTATTATATGCTTAGAGAAAAATGTTTTGCCATCTATGTTTAGGAAAAAAGGGAACTTACATCCCTTATTGCATTCAAAAAATATAAAGTCTACTTTAGGAATCTTACTAAAAAATACAAAATATAATACCATATAGCACAGTGGGTTAAAAAAGAATTAGCTAAAAAAAAAAAAAAGGGGGGGGGGGCGAGAGCTGAAAAAATATTGATTCCTACCTAACCAGACTCAACTCATATATTCAAAAACAAAAGAAAACAAAACGAAGAAAGAAAAACCTTCGAAAGCTTTCCTAAAGTGCAGGTGTGAAAATTTTGCCAGCTGGGGTGAAGCAGAATCCACAGCACTCTGGAACAGTCGCCACAACTCTGCCAGGCCTATTTGCTCAGGTTCGGTGAGTAAACAATCCTGGGCTCAAAAACCTTAAACACAACTATGAAGCTGAGGAACTCCATGGTCACTAAGTTATGCGATGAACCTGTCCAAATGAAACTTTTAAACTAGAGGGTATACCAAAATTACACAATAATAATCTATATGGAAAATATCTATGAAAACTAGATCAAAAACATGTTTGCAATTGCAACTGTCCTAGAAAAAACTATTATAATAAAATGTAATATTTTTATTTTTTATGACCCTATTTGTTAAAGAAATATGACCCAGGAAAACTTTCAGCAAATATTTTATGTTATGAACTAGAGGTTCACAGTGGTTACTTCATATCATAGTTTTGAGCTATTCTTGTTGCTATGTCCTAACTTACCTATTATCCATGCAGCCCGGTTTGAGATAGAAGTTCATTCTAACATCAAACCTTTTGAGTAGTACCAAGAAAGAGGCTCTAGAAAACCACTGAACATAACCCTCCCTTTTTCAGGCCTCACTAATTTCCTATATATGTAACTTACTTGTGATAGCATTATACTTTGTTATATGCAACAAATATTATTATGTTAATATGCATTTTGTGATGCAGTAATAACTTTGTATATTTTCTCTCAACTTTCCTTCAACTTTCTCCCCCCAAATAATAAACAGTTAGCAAGACTGGTGAAAACTGTATTAATCTCATGATTTAGTGTTTATGGTAAAATTATGATCAAGTGTGGTTATGCCCATTCTGGCATCTTTGCAAGATTCTTAGAACACATGGGACTGAAACACTGTTCCACTATAGTGGAAAATCAGAACAGCCTTGTTTTGAATCAAGGTGAGTACGTTTATTTGCCTCAAATCTTTAGTGTCCCTCTGTACAGCTTCCCTAAATTTGGACACGTCCCCAAATCTATAATATTTATTTAAAACCTTAATTATATGTTCAAATATGTTCAAATATATAAAGGCAAGATGTCTAATTCTCTTTGTCATGATATAATTCTCTTTGTCATGATATACATCTATGAAAAAGTTTGTTCATACCTGTGGACAAAAGTGTTTATATATCCCAGTCACCTAAAATGATGCAGCATATAATTTGATATTATCTATTCTGAATGACATTTATTGTTTCTTTTAGTCCAGAATATATCTGAGAGAAATTTGAGTTGATCTATAATATGTTATAAAGTTAATCTGGTCTAGTTAAATGGTTATCAAAACATTTAATAGCAATTTAGTGGCAAGGTGTTAAATCCCCCCACCCCTCAAAAAACAGCATTCATGTAATTATGAAGTTAGCATTATTATAGATCAGGATTAGGAAAGAGCTGGAAATTCAGGGGGTGGGGGGAGAGCAGAATATGAAGTTAAATTTTGCCAATATAAAGTACATCGATTGGTTTTGATTTCCTCTTGTTTTTAACTTCTTTACCAATTTTCGGTCAAGAAACGACAAATCAGCAGAGCTTGTGGTCCCTTAGAATGTAGACATGCAATACATAAACCTGGTCCCAGCACAGTTTCCCAAACACTGCTGGGTTGGGTTGTTTCAGAGTCAAAAACAGAATTATAAATAATTTAAACCCAAATGCTGGTTTCATCTAATTTGTTGGTTCAATTAGAAAATGATGAATACAAAAATAGAAGAGACAGACTTACACTGGTGGAGACACGGCATCCTTTTTTGCAGGAATGAAAGCTCTCATCTGTGTTCTTCATGCAACTGAGCTAACATAATTACCCCCCAGAAGAACCTAACAGGCAACAACCTAAAGGACAGGCTCCAGCTTACTGGCCAAATTCAAGACACTATAACCAAATCCATTTTATTCATCGTGTGTTGTTAAGAATTTCCAAATTCAATTTATTACTTTTTTTTTTTTTTTTTTTTTTTTTTTAGCATTCCTGGAGAGCTAATTATAAGAAATAATCCCCTTCCTTATTAGGCCAACTGTTTTCTGGGAAGAAACATTTGGTAAGCGTGGTGAACTGTAAATTGCTGTTAGAAGTTTCATTTCATAATAGTTTATTCTTACACAGCAAAGTATTTCAATTCTAATCCCTAACACTAATATGCAAGACAACCAAGGAGACTGTCTACATTTCCTGGTGGTTAATGTTAATTTTGGGTCAAACCAGAGAAGGATGTCATACATTGTTTTGAAAGAGTTGTTCAGGCTCTGCCTTAGTAATTAATAAGCTGACACTGCATACTAAACACTTATCAACAGTAATCAAGGGGGCTGCTGCTTACTTGAGAAAATAGGTAAACCAATCCAAGGGGTTTTCTTTTGAAATAGACTGAAATATGCCACAAATGCAGTGGTTCTTCCAGAGAATTTCATTCCCAGCAATTTCATCTTGGTAACATTTAACAATTTCACTATTTTAACATTTTGAAATGCCAAAAAGAACACACTGATCCTGCAGCTAGGCTTATTAGAGAAGAACAACCTCACAGGCGAGACAGGGAGGCACGCAGTCCACTGGGAAAAGGGTAACAGAAAAAGACAGAAAACAGTGGATAACAAACAAAGCCGAGCACTACTCCAATGTGAGATCACATTTTCACCAGAATGGAAAACTTCACACACCAAATTAAATACTATCACCTATGGTTTACTGAAAGGACTAGGCATAACATTCTTTTTGTATGCATGTTTACTAATGCTGTCTATTAAAACTGGGGGGCATGAGAGATCTGACTTGCCTTCCTAACAACAAGCATAGTCATTTTATTTTTGAGGGGTCAGGACTGAGCATTTCCCCTCTCTGGCATCATTTCACCCCCATGGAGACTTAGGAACACAATGAGACTTCTTCCTATCAGACACTTGATACATACCTCAGCCAAGACTGCTCCTCGCCTGGAGTGAAGACATCTTTGGAACAAAAAGAGTCCTTTTATAGTAAGTTCTTTTGATAACCTAAAATGAATTAGTTTTTAAAAAACCATGTCCATCCTCCAGCTCCCTGCCCAACTATGGTAACTGCTGTTGTACCTACAAATACCTACCAGCAGCAGTACATTACATTTACAATTCTGGAGGGAGATGTGTGGATACTGTTCATGGATATAATCAGAAAATAATTTGTCTCACTTAAGAAAACTCTACATGGTCTTTTATTTTGATAAAATTGTTCTAAACTGAGTTAGAAGAGTGGGGGAGGGGAAAGGAGTACCAGAAAGAAAAGGGACCAAGAAAAATCAATCAGTCTATCTTCCCTTGCAAACTGTCAGCAGGGTGGGATTAGAAAAGCAACACTTTAAATCAGATTAAGCCCTATGGGAACCTTAAAGGCTGGTTGCTCTGAGTTTCTCAATAAATAGATTGATGGCAGTGGCTGTCCCACTGATAGTCAATGTCCACTCAGCTTCCACTAAGAAATTGCATATCTCCCATTGTTCAAAGGATATTAACTTGGTAATAAAAATGAGAAGTTATGGGACCCTCAGACATATCTTTCAACACCTTTAAAACCAATAAATCTATTCTAATCTCATTGGATTAAATGCCCGAGGTTGCCAATATATCAAGAAAGTAACAACAAAGGCAAGAATAACACTTCTTTTAAGAAAAAAAAAGATGAGAGACAAAGTGATTAATAGGTGACTAAATTTTTTCTCATCTGTTCAAGTTAAAACTAAAATTAGAAATATGCATGTTGCTTTTTAAACTTTCAAATGACCAAATGACAGCTTCTCCCGTCTATCACAGCAAACACATTTGCATTCAGGAGGTGATCCATTTACCGTTGTGAGCCTTAGCAAGAAATGTTTTTTTAAAACACATCAACTTTTCTCAGCTAATGGCCACTTCCGAGTTAAATGGTTCTATCACCATTCGAATTTAGATATTAGTTACATGCCCATTAATTTTTTCCTCAAAGAAGAGTGCTTCCTGTAGCTGTATTTTTCTATATCAAAAGTTTATTATTTGACATTCATTTCCTTATAGGACATTTGATAATTTAGACAGTTTCTAGGTTTGGTGCAGAGATCTGTGTATTTCTCTGGGAAGGCTCAGCTGCTGATATGGTTTATAGACATTAAGCACTAACTGTTTTTTGAAACAGGCACAATTACACATTTTCCACAAACAGACGTCAGTGAGTGCATACAGAGAGCCAGGTGCACACACATTCAGTGACTAGTAAACGGTAGAAACCTCCAGAAGTGGCACAGACCACAGTTAACAGGCAGGGGCTACACAGCTAAGTAAACACCAACGCACGATTCGCTCACACAGAATAAGAACTCCTCGATGGACACTTGGGGACCACGCTGGTCAGTACCCAAGGGGGAGACAGGCGGAAAAAGTATGTTCAAACGCAAGTCGGCCAGGTCTTACCCTTCGCATGCCCTGGTCCTTGGATGGGAAGCTCCCGGGGCACCTCTCGCCCAGCGCAGGGGCTGCTTCTCTGCTAGAACGGAACGTCCCCCTTGACTCTACCGAGAGATCTGCAGGGAGCGCAGGCGCCCCGCCCGGGCCAGGGGAAGGCACTGGCGCCGAGGGAGCCTACAAGAGGCGGAGGCGGAAAAGAAGTGGAGAAGGAAGGGGTGGCCGCGGGAGTAACGGGGAGGGCGGCGGCGCCGGCGCTGGGATGCGGACGGGGTGGGGTGGAGCGGGCTGTGCTTCAGTCCGTCGGTCAGTAAGTCAGTCGGTCTGCGCTACACGCGAGCTGGCGTTCCCTGCCTGCAGCGCCCGCCAGCGACAAGTGTCGGGACTGGCGCCCCTTCCGCCCGCGAGCCTCGCCCCTTCCCCGGGCTCTTCACTGGTTCCTCCTTCTCGCCCCGCCTGGCCCGGCGTGGGGCCGCACGTCTCCGCCAGTCCTGGTGCCCGTCGCCTCGCCGAGCTCGCGCGGTCCCTGCCTCTCCCTCCGCTCGCGCTCCGTCTCTGGCTCCCTCTCGCTCCAGTCCCATTTATGAGGCGCGGTCCCATCACGTGTTAATGAGCCTTTGTCCTGCCCCGGCAGCGACGGCTGCATAGACCCCGCCGAGGGAACTGCGTGGGGAGGGACCCGCGCAGCTCGGCGCCAGTGGCTCCAAACTTTGCTGACGCGGGGTCCTAGCCGCGGAGCCCGCCCCGGAGCCAGAGGGAATGAGCCTTTCCGCGTCACCTACTTCTCTTCCTCTTCCGCGGCCGTGGTCCCGAGGGCCCCCACTGCCGTGACCTGCCTCCCCTCCCGGATACCCTCACACCCTGGCCGAGCCAAGGAGAGACTAGTGCCTGCACCGTCCTCGACCTTGGGGCCATTAATCACGCGCGCCCGGGCTGCGCGCAGCACTAACACCTTGCGCGGGGGTCATGTCTGGGGCAGCTGGCTGAGCCGGAAAGGGACGGGGAGCTCAGGGGAGAGCCCGAGGTACCCCGGGCCCGGGGGTGCTGCCTCGAGCCCCACTCTACCTACGCCAGGCCGCCCCCGCTGCGGGCAGAAGCGAGCCGGGCCCGGGGCAGGCGAAACCTTGGGACCGCGTCGCGCTGCTCCCGAGCCGTTTGCTACCTGGTGGCGGCCGCACAGCCACCTGTCCTCCGCCCTCGGGGCACTGCCTGGCGCCTTCCAGTCGCCGTCCCCGCTCGGCGCGGACCACTCGGGCGCGCCCCCCCTCGGCCCGGCCCCGGCAGCAAACAGTTGGGCTCCGTAGGCGGCTGGCTCTGAGCCTCCCTGCCCGGCGCGGCCCTCCCCAGCCGCCCCGCGGCCCCGCTCCTCGCACCTTCTCGCTGGAGGACACCTGCCTCCAGGGAGGACACCTGCCTTCAGGGCCCGGCGCGGGACGCGGAGCTCCCGGCCAGCCGCCGCAGGCCCCTGGGCATCCACGGTGCGCCCGGCGGCCGCCGCTGGAATTAGGGGACATGCTCATTAATTGGTTCCACTATCAGCCGCAGTATACCTCCCGTGTGCAGGGATCAAACCTTAATTGGGCTTTACATTTATCATAGTGAATTGCGAACCAACAAGCCCCAGCCGCAGTTTCAGCAGAAAAGGCGCCCCCTCCCCTCTCTCTAGGCCTGGGCAGGGTTGTGACGGCGACGGTGGTTGTTATTTAGACATCTTTCTCTCTCACGAGTTGGGTCGGGGGAGGACTGCGTGGTTTCCACCTGATGAAGCCACAACACTCTGGCCCCAAGAGCCTCGCGGAAGGCACTTGGTTCGGTTCCCAAATCTCTCCGTGGCCGCCTCGGCGTTCATTTTATGACTCCTCGCCAGGGATCTGGCTAATTCTGCCCCAGTTCTCATCCCGCACCCTGTCTAGTTCCTTCCTACGCTCTCCTCTGGCCCAAGCCCATAGCCCAACAACAATTGTAACAGATCTGTCCCCATATTTGAACTACGTACTGAGAATCCGGAAAAGCGAACGTCTCGTGGAAGGGAGGATAATCGGTGGGAGGAAGCCAAAGGCCTGAAGGAGGGAGGACTGTAAGCGCCTTTTGGAATCATTAGGCCAAATCTAGAAAGGCTTCTGGCAGAGTGCTGCTTCAGTCTTCGAAGATCCCCCTAGACTACTTTAGGTTAGAAAAAGTATTATTTCCCATTTCCCCCAACAGGGAAATGGCCGTTTGAGATAAGAGTCCACAGCTGAAATGATCAATTTATACTAGGTAGGCAGAAGGAATAGGTTATAAGTAAAGCTCTGATGTGCCCATCAATAGATGGAGGAATGATTGATAGATAGGTGGGTAGATGTGGGATAAGAGCTGGGCATTAAACCGAAAGCCTCAGGCTCAGGCAGGCTCAGCCCACCTCCACTGCCAAGAGAGGCTTCAGCATCTGTTGCCTTTTTTTCTTTTAGGGGTCATGGTTAGATTTTACCTTTACCTCACCCTTGGCAGGAGGAAATATTCTCAAAGTTATGTCCTCCTTGTGACTTTCCAGACTGTAATTCCCCAAGTGATCTGGTGACTTGACAAGAAATAACTTCAAAGTCTCCCAACTTCCTGATAGCACAGGTTCAAGTGATTGCTAGTAATTAAAAGCAAGGATCTCGGGAGCTCTTCTGGCTGTGATGAGGACATCTTTCTGGCAACAGAAAAGGCTGGGAAGCTGGGCACCTGGCGGGCTTTTCAGCAACAGGATTTCACATGGGTGCTGCCACCCTCTCCTATAGCCAGGTGATCTGTGCTCTTGGGGTGGCCAATATGTTTAGCATGGCTCAGAAACACAACACTGACACATCCTGGTGCGGGGGGGGGGGGGGGGCCTTATAGGGCATTTTCCTGCTCATCAACTTCCCCTTTGGTAGTCATCAAACCTAAAGGTGGGAACCATTCGCAACCTTAGAAGGAACTCCATGGAAACCTCCTATGTCCACTCAGCCACATCAACTTTTGCTTTTTCATAAAGAGGAGTATTCTAATTATCTTAAGCATCTCTAAGTCATCCCAAATCTCTTTTGATGGATGGTGGGTTTCTTCACTGAATTCTGTGAAATTCCAAGCAGAAACCAAGAATCCAAATTGCTTGAGGTCTATTTGTCTAACGACTGACTGAAGCGACCTGTGGAGAGAGCCAAGTCATTAAGAATCTAATCAAGTAGTGACTACAGCAGCTATAACTGTTTAGCTTATTATTCTGTTGTTGTTCAGGGGTAAGGCTGGAACCCGACAGCTTGTGACTTGTACTGCCTTTCCATTTAGAATTCAAAGATAATGCTCTGTAATGGAGTCAAAATTTGACTTGTGACCTGGCATTTTATTACCACAAGTGAATCCTTTGTGAAAACTGAGAGAGTTATTATGCTGTTCAGAAAATGTTCTTGTGGACATGCTTGTAGATCTTTAAAATTTAAAGTCTGTCCTGAGCTCATCGGGGTGTTAGACTGCCAGTCAAAGAGCTGCTATACTTTTTTTCTCAGAGACGGAAGAGGGGCAGACAATAGACAGCATGAAAGCAAGATGTTCTTTGTGCCTCAGAGTTTACATTTTGCAAGGATCATCTTTATATGGCAGGGGATGATTTAGTTTCCACATGTGGTTAGCCTTCCACTGTACTCCTAAGAGAGTCAGCAAGAATGACAAATGCAAGCTGTCAGCGTCCCTATTAGGAACATTATGTTGATAGCACACATACATTCAACACAAGACATTAACTGGTCCTTAGTCACCACAAACCTAGGTTGAATTTGAACCTATAACCTTCTGGGAAAAGACTGTGGCAGCTCCTTAAGGGACTTCACTAGTTCTTGAACTTCTGCCTGTGAGCCTGTCTGGTTTTTTAGTTCTTTATCCTTCTAAAATTAGAACAGGGCTATCTATGATGGGCCAGTTTACTGCCATTCTGTATAATTTAGGTTATTCACTCAGTGAAATGTAGAGGCTTAGAACACAGCGAAGGCTGCATATCTCAACTTCAAAGAAAGATCTTTATTCCTGCCAAAGTGTTAACAGTTACACTGGACATAGACATTAAAGAAGCATATCCTATCTCCCTGAGATAGCTGTTGATTCAAAAGGAGCTGTACTTTAAGGCTTCTTCCCTCCGCCCCCGCACTTGTTATGGTTGGTCATACCTCTCTCCCACTTCCCAAAGGAGTAGTCTATCGGGAATGATGAACAATGATTTCCTAGTTTGGTGAACTCAAGGACCAAAAACATCATTCTCAGAGTTTCGAGAGTTCTTTCTGAGTTTGTATCTCATGTTTTATTTGGTATTTTAGGTGTGATGCTCACAGCACAGGTCTGGAACACTCTCTGATTAAAGACATTTCAGAATGATATTATGACTACATGATTTCATTCTAATTCAGAGCATTGCTTTAGAGTTGTGACAGCTATTATCGACTCTCCTTTGAAGCATTGAAGCATTTTGTTTTCCAGCGTCTCTGTATTGCCAGATGGGAATTTGCTTCTTCATTCCCAGTCTAAAGGGTAAGTGTCAGCAAGCCTGCAGTCCAGGTTGGGGCCCTGTCATCGCGAGCTTTAGATCTGAAATGCCTGCTCATGAGATGCTCTACCAGTGATGCAAGCAACCTAAAGAACCTCCTGCACTATGTCTGCATGTGTCTTCAGAGCTGTAAGCTAGTAATAGGAAATGACATTGTTTTTCACTCCACCATCAGAAATTGAACTTCATGAAGTCTGTTCTAGGTGGAGAAGCTATTTGCCTGGGTAGGGAAAGGATGAGTAAGGAAGGAAAGACGATGGGATTCTTTGACCTAGGGGACACTGTTATGTTAAGCACAAAGAAAATCCCAGCCGCTTCTCAGTGATCTTTCCGTATAACTAAACACATGCTCATTAGGGCTTTTTTTTTTTCACCTTCTCACCTTCTTTCATTAAACCCCACTCTTTAACGTCCCAGCTGAGCAGCAGCAAGGAAGGCTGAGAAATGACAGGAACGCATTTTTCCTTTGTTCCTATGTTTTGTTTTGTTTCTCATCACCAAGCAGAGGATTGGTAATGAGGAGATGGATCATCCTTTCATTTCAAACCAGATGAGGAGTATGCTCTCACAGATAATAAACAAGCACATAGTGCAAATACGAAGAGTGTGAAAACAGGTTAATACAGCTTTTGTTCCCTCTTGATTAAACTCTTGCAAAATAGTCATCAAAACTCTGTTGTCAAAAAGGCTACAAAATTATATATCTAAGTATTTCATTTTTTAAAAATTAGGGCAAGCAGCAGCAGTATTATGATGTGAGAGTATGGCAAGTCATAGAAAAATAGCACTAAGAAGTGTGCACTTCTTCAGTGGTCACTTGGGTGGCCCTCTGAGGAAACGCTCCTGCTGGTGCTCCTCAAGGTTTTTTTCAACTTCAGACGGGAACTTAAAAAGGAAAAAGAAATGACCATCTATCTTGGGTTATGAGGACGAAATGAAATAATAAGCAAGGCTCTCCGCCTGGTGCCTGGAACTTGGGCTCTCAATAAATGATCGCTGTTTTTCTTTTTCCCACCACTGCTGCTGCACTGGAGCTGCATTTGTATTCACTGTCTGGAGAGGACCACAGTGTGACTGGAGGCTCTTTAATTCTCAAACCAGAGGGTGGGAAGCTGATTCATAAATAAAGTGCTCACATTTTGAGGGTTTCTTGGGGCTCAGCTGTGACTTTTTTGCTGCCGCTCCCATTCTAAACAGATGCCGTCGATTATCTGCTTTAGACAGTGGTCTGGATGTTCTGGTTCCTTGAGAAGTAAGTCCCCACTATCTTCTCCCTGCAGTTCACTAGCTTTTCCTTGAAATGCAGCTGCCAGTAAAAATGAGAATTGACAAAAGACAATGGGGTGTATGATTAGTTTATGCATTTGTCATCTTGTCTGTTTTATCCAAAACATGTTAAAGAAAACAGGTATAACTCAGACTTTACCATTTCAACAGCATTGAAAAATAGAGAGTGTATTGTTTTCTCTAATTTTGTTTAAATAACAATTGATGTAGATAGGATGAGGTGAGGTTTGGAAGCAGAACGCCTGGGGATAGAGATAGTAAACCCCCAGAGATGGCTCTGATGAGCAAGGTGATCACTGAGCATTTCCAGACCTCACTCTTCTATGCTGTGAGATGGGAATAACACTTATCTGACTTCTTTTACGCAGTCTTCGAGAATGTCTAATGAGATAATAAAGGTAGAGATATATTGAAAAAGCTTCAAGAAAATTTTAATGAAAGATTTTATTACCATTTATAATTTATCTGATGCGATGGTCCAATGTATTCTCAGTTGTATCAAATTACATAAGATATTTGAATTGTTCCGCTCATTTCAAGGGAATACAGTAAACAAACTGTGAATCTGAGAGCTTTGAAGGCATTGATTTTGTTCCTAAGGCCCAGAGAAGGATGCAGCATACTGGTCACCAAGTTGAAGCCTCCCGAGTAAGAATACAGGATAGATGTAATGGATAATTAGGTATATTGAAAGGTATTTTAGTTGGTGGAATGATGATATGTCCCTTTAAGCTGGTAAATTGTCTGATCCACCTATGATTATTGCTACTGCCTGCTACAAATTGTTGCCCAGTGGGGGTTACTTCTTTTAATCCAAGGGGACATAACATCCTTATACATAAAAATCAGAAAAATGGGTGATTTATTATTTTTTAAAAATATCGTTTTTCTCAAAACAGGTTGTCAATTGTCAAGGCTGCACAACTCATGTTCTCCCTGTAGTAGGTGCTGAGTAAAATAAGGGTAACATCCTCTCTATGTAGTGTGTGGTTCTGAGGTATCAGAACACCTGTGAAGCTAGAAATCCCATGCAACAAATTCATTTAGAAGTTCTTAATCATTTGCCAGATATGACCTCATATATCAACTCAGTGTAACAGTTCAGAAAATGAAGTCATGTAACAATTCTATAGTATCAAAGTTACTAAAGAACATATGGGGAAAATAAACCATCGGTAAATGTGATTTAAAAAAACCACTTCAATTCTAAAGTTTTCTATCATGATCTATTGTGGGGAGAATCCTAATGTCAAGGCCAATGCTTCCAGTACTCTGAAACATTCTCTCCTCTGTCACCGTCTAGAGGAGCGGTTTTCAACTGGTGTGCCACAAAAATTGTTAGGATAGGCAATCCCTGACTATTTAGTCAGAGGCACTGACCTCTTTTCTCTTAGATTGCCACATAAAACACAAATGACAACAGCTAACACAACAATAGACATATGGTATGAATGAATCAAAATTATACCTATTTTTTTGTCAGGTCGGAAATAAGAGAAAAAAATTTTAAATATATATTTTTTGGTGTGCTGCAGAAATTTAGTAATTAGTGCATGTGTGCCATGAGATGAAGAAGGTTGAAAATTGCTGCTCTAGAGGAAGGCTTTTTTACCCCTTCTCTAGGTCTTTCTCCCTTCAATAGGTGTTTTTGTTAATAAGGAGCCTATTAGGTGGGTGAGTGGATGGGTGGGCAGCAGATATAAGAAAGGAAGAATCAACTGAAGGAAAAAAGAAACAGGAGGAAAGTAGAAAATAAGAAACATTTCTCAAGGATATTTATACCTCTAAGGATCTCTTAAATACTAAAATTGAGAAACTTGAGGGGGTATGTGCAATTTGTAACCTGACACTTGGCCCAATACAAAGCCGTACTGCTGGCCAGCTTTCTCAGGAAGCTCCAAGGGCCTGACTCGGGAGAATCCCTGGAGACTCCTGCCAGGGCAGCCTCTCAGTCATTTCTGCTCCAGAAGACCTCAGAGAAACAAACAGGTCTAGGAATAACCCTGAAAATTGGAACACACTGAGAAAAATTGTGGATATTTCAGTTTATTAGATTAAAAAGTGATTCAAAGATAATACAATGTCAAGGCAACATCTTTTACTGGTGTTACAATAATATGTTGGGGCTAATGTGCTCCATTGATTGGGTCAGTGAAGCAAACCATGGGCTCAATACTGAAATTGATCTTTGCATTCTCAGCCTTTATAATTATTTTTGAGTAAAAATAGAATTTAAAAACTAATGTTTTAATAAAGTTAAACGTGCTCAGTATAATTAAAAACTCTGTGTTAGAAAGTAAAAAGTCAAACTCCACCTCATACCCTCATCTTCCAACTCTTTAGCTAGAAGTATTTGCTTCTAGGTGTCATATTATCCTTTAATACATGTTTGCAAATACAATTGGCTGAATGAATTAAAGGGGAAATTCCTAGAAATGTTGAAATTTTGGAGTACAAGTGTTGTATATGTCAAATACTGAAAGAAAATGCCAATTGCATGCTGAGCCCGTTAAATGAACATGCTCAAACCATACAAACATGGCTGGAGTGAAGTGGAAACCCAATCTAGCCCCATTTCTAAGACAGCACTGACTTAAAGATGGCAGACCAGTACTGCCCCCATGGGCTTTGGAACTTTGTAGGAGAATGAGTATTCTGTTGCCCTCATGATTGGAAGGGTGGACCAAAAGGCTGGGATGTTAGACAAGCTGCAGAGCATGGGGCAGCCTCACACACTTAAGAGGTGACCTGTGTCCCATATAATTTACAAATGTCTTGACGAACATTCATGTTGGTGAAGAATCTTTATTATTCTGAGCCCAAAGCCTAACTACATTTTACATAGAAATTCATCCAATTTTTTTTTGCTTTTTTCTGTTCGTATTTTTCATATACATTGAATTTTCCAGGACTACAACCACCATGCAAACTGAGAGTGAAATACTTAGAAAATATAGCATCACTGTGGCATTTAAGTCCTAAACCAACATGTCTTTATTGGTCTCTATTTATAACTCGTGCATTCACAGTGATTCTATGTGTAATTTGACTATGTCATCACTATGCCCAAGCTTATACATAATGATATATAAGGATATTATATAAATTACTTTCTTTGGTTCTTTTTATATTTTACTTAAGGCAAGATGTTAATTTCTTTTAAAGCATCTATGTGGTAACTTATATTACCTATGAATATTATTTCACTTCAGTTAAGACTATATGATAGTCACCCGTTATCCTGGTTTCTCCTTCTATGGTTTCTGTTACCTGCAGTCTCCACTGCAGTTTGAAAGTATTAAATGGAAAATTCCAAAAATAAACAATTCATAAGTTCTGAATTGCATGCTGTTCCGAGTAGTGTGATGAAATCACGAGAGGCCTGTTCTGCCCTGCCCAGGATATGAATCATTCAGCATCTCCACATTGTACATACACCCTGCACCCACCCGTTAGTCACTTAGGAGCTACCTAGGTTATCAGCTGCAGTGTCCTAGTTCTTGTGTTCAAGTAATCCTTCTAGTAACCTAACGTTAGGTCACTCTGCCTAGGTGATTCACCTCACTTCATCTGGTTGCATCAGCATCATCTCATCTCATCAGAAGAAGAAGGGTAAGTAAAGTACAAAAAGATATTTTGAGAGAGACCACATTCACATAATTTTTATTATAGTTTTTATTTTGCACATTTTATTGTACTTTGCTTTCTGGTGCTTCACAGGTGCTACATTTTTTAACAAATGGAAAACAAGGCCCTCCTTCAGCAAAAAGATTACGACTCACTTCATTGTGATACTTGCTTTATTGCAGGGGTGTGGAATGGAACCTGCAATATCTCCCAGCTATGCCTCTATATTGTTGTAATTGTTCTAGTTTATTATTAGTTATTATTATTAACCTCTTACTTGCCTAATTTATAAGTTAAACTTCATCATAAGTATCTATGTATAGGAAAGAAACAATCTATATAGGGCTTGGAACTATCTGCAATTTAAGGTATCCACTAGGGGTCTTGGAATGTGTCCCTTGCAGATAAGAGGAGACTGCTGTACTACAAAATATTTTTTATAAAAAGAGGCCTGTGTCTGACAGGAGTGAAACCTCACTGTTTTAGGGGACATTCATATTCCCCAGGTCAGATGGGAAGTGCTGACTTGGGTGGCTTCTGGTTTTCAAACTTCTCTTGGCTTGCTCAGGCTCTGAAATCTTTTCTTCACCCTCCAGGCCACAGAACCCACAGACAGAGTGTTACTCAAGCCTTACAGAACTCCTGCAGAAAACCAGCCCAGCCAGGATAGTCTGCCTAGTGCTTTCCAAAGGTACAGGCAATTTGTGGGTGGAAAAGCTTCTTTCTGTTACTACAAGAAAGCAAATTGGTCAACCTAGTGACCATGAAGCACAGCGAAGAGGCATAAAAACACATATAAACTCATTCACTGCCCTGAGGGCTACCACAGATCTAGAGAATGGGTATCACTGGTTATCCATGGATAAGAGGCTGCATGGGTCCATGAAATCCTCACCATTACTAGAAGTAGGTCAGCAGTAAAACTTCATATATAAACAGAGAACATTGTTGTTGCTATTATTATTTTCTGTTGGAAGTACTGCCACAGACTTTTTTCTGCTTGTAAAAGTAATACTTATTATAAAAATTTGGAGAACCTGGAAAAGTATGAATAATAAACTTATAAGTAATTTATAATTCCATTGCCCAGAAATGATCATTAATATTTGGTGTGTATTTGTCTAAACTGGTTACTCTATCCATATACATATTTTTATGTGTGTATTTTATAATATTATACAATCTTATTCCACTTTAAAGGAGATAGATCACCTACAAATATACCTAGATATTTAAATAATTACATGTGTTGATGCTACTGATCTACTATGCTAATATGTTACTTTTTTCTTTTATGGTTGCTTAAAGTCCATTTCAATCTTATCATACTTCTAAAAATAGTAAACCATTTTTTCTTCTAATTACTCCAAGAGCACATTTGGGTGTGTGTGTGTGTGTGTGTGTGTGTGTGTGTGTGTGTGCAGAGAGCATTCCTTTTTATTTGTTACACTCCACTGGAACATGAGCTATTACTTGAAGAGTAGAAAACTTGTAACTTCAAAGACTCAAAAAGGAGCTTTCTAGGTAGGTGCTCAGTAAAAGTAAATGAATTAAAATATGTATCCATTTACTTCCCAAAATGTAAGATATTACATATCTTATATAGGAACATAAGAAAATATTTTTCCTTTACCTCACATAAGAGAAAAAAAGCATTTTCTTTGGTCATGAACAAGTTCACATTGTAGAGAAATGTCAGAATTCCATCTGAGAAAGTTAAAAAAAATCATGATGCACAAGGAGACTGCATAGTCAGGGTGGTAGTACCTTGAAGGAGATTCCACGGGCTATAGCCTGACCCTTAGCTCTGTGTGATGAGAAACACCTTCTTGTCATCGACTGGGTCCTTACTCAACCTAGATCTCCTAAGAAGTGTCTTATGGTAACCAAGCGCACAAGAAACGGATGTATATAAGCTGAAATGACAATGAATGGTGAGCACGGCACACCTGTGATTCTTCTGACCGGCACAGTCTCTCTCAGTGCACAGGAAGTTAGGTTATTATCAGTCATAGTTAGTAGGCATAAGAACAGAGGAAGGTTGGTGACCTTGCTGGAAGCTACATGAAGCTAAGGAAGCCTAACACACCCATCTTTCACGACAAGAACCTACTAATGGAGTCAGCTGATCAGGGCACCCCTTTCCTGGGTCACAGTCAGAGAATCAGGTCTTATTTGGGCCTCATGCAGCTTCCCCACCTTTGGGTAACAGGAAACGATTATGTGTGATGTAAGTTTTGAAACATTAATAAAATAAATATGAGCATAACTACCCAACTTAAGAGCCAGTAAATTTCCACTTTTTAAAATGCATATTTGTACTCCTCTCCTGTCCCATAAGCTGTCTCTCCATTGGAGTGACTGATACTTTGAAATGGGTATCAACATGCCTTGCCTTTTTTCTTTTTAAATAAATTTTATCACATATATATGAGCAAAACTGTTTTCAATATTTATAAAAATCATATTGTACTGTAGATTGTTTATTTCATTCAGTATTATGTAGATAAGATTTATCTAACTTGTTTATTTAATAGCTATATTGATTTTTACTTTGTTTTTGTTTTAAAGATTTCATTTGTTTATTTTTAGACAGAGGGAGAGGGAGGGAGAAATAGAGGGAGAGGAACATCAATGTGTGGTTGCCTCTTGTGTGCCCCCTACTGGGGACCTGGCCTGCAACTCAGGTATGTGCCCTGTTTGGGAAGTGAACCGGTGACCCTTTGGTTCACAGGCTGGTGCTCAGTCCTTTGAGCCCCATCAGCCAGGGCCAATTTTTACTTCTGAATGATATATCTTTGAGTGACTATATCACAGTTAATATAACTGTTTTCTTTTGAAGGATGCTTGTTGCTATACTCATTCTTGTTCAGGTATCCAGATAAGAGATAAGAGTTTCTCAAGCATAAATATACCTAACAATGGAAATGCTGGGTTATAGTGTAGGGGCATATTCAACTCATGTTGGTAATGCTAAACTATTTTCCAAAAATGCCTGTACACTTTAATCTCCTGTCTTCCATATAGAATACTTCTGCCTGCTTCATATCACCATCAAAACTTGGTCTTCTTTGACTTTTTTTTCTCACTTAGTAGGTATAAAGTTGTATCTCATTTGGACTTTTCTTGATTATCATTGAAGTTGAACATCTTTCATATGTTTATTCACATTTCTACTTCCACTTTTCTGCAATTTTTGTCCATGTCATTTGCTCTTTTTATTGTGTATATATGGAATATAATCCTTCTTATTGATTTGTAGGTGATAATCAGAAAGAGAGAAATTGATTCTGGATAATAATATGTCATTGGTTACATGTGTTGCAAGTATCTTCTCTCATTTTATGGCTTGGCTTTTTACTTTCTTTACAGTCTTTCAATAAACAGAAATTCTAATTTTGTTCTTTCTCTACAGGAATGTGTGGACTGTACTACATTGTTTGTTTTTCATATAAATTGTAGAATTAGATAGTCAATTTTCTCTATTACCTTGTTAAGATCTTGAAAGAATAATATACAATCCAGAGATTAGGGGGAATTAACATCCTTATTACACTGAGTCTTCCTCTCTAACATGTGTATAGTTCTATTCAAATCTTCTTTAATATATTTTAGTATTTTTTAAAGGTCATGTACACTTTTAGTAGATTTCTTCCTAGGTGTTCCTGGGTGTCTTACATATTTTATTACTACCATAAACATCTCTTTCTCAAAAAAGTACTTTTCCTTTATATTGATAGAAATGCAATTAATTTTATATTATATATTGATTGTATATTCAGTCACTTTCCTAAACCTTATTTAGTCTAGTAATTCGTCTGTAACTTCTTTTAGATTTCTATGTAGACAGTCATATCATTGACAAGTAAGAGCTGATTTGTTTTGTTTTTGTTTTTTAAATTTCCAGCCATTTTGCTTTTATTTCTTTTCCCTGTTACCATACTCTATAGGATTTCCAATTCAGTGTTGAATAGAAATGTTGAAAATAAGCATGCTTTCTTGTTTCTGGTTTTACAGGGACTGTTTCTAACTTTTCACAATTAATAATGATGCTTACTGTATTTTTGGTAGATTCCCTTTATTGCATTAAATTTTATCAAATTCCTTTTTTCCCTATGAATCCAGAAGGTTGTATGGTTCTTCTCTTTAATCCTATCATTTAAATTCCATTTAAGTATTTTCTAGTGTTAAACTACACTCGCATTTTTGACTGAGCTTGGTCATCATGTATTTTTTCATGCACTGCCAATTTCATTTGCTGATATTTTCTTTCAAATAAGTAAGATTGTCCTATAATTTTCCTTCTTTATATCATCTTTGTCTTGTTCTAGTAAGTAAGATTTACTACCTTTATAGGATGAATAGAGAAGAATTTCCTCCTTTCTGTCCTCTGAAAGACTTTATATAAGATTGAAATAGTCTAGTTTTATATTTTTTTGAAAGTTCCTTAAATTGCTTGCTAAACCATCTGGGCTTCGTGTAGGAAGATTTTAAACTACTGATTCAATTTCTTTAATGGTTGCAGACATTTCTGGCTTTCCATTTATTCTTGATTTAGGTTGGTTAAGTTATATTCTTATAAGAATTTAGTATCATATACTTTTTTAAATGTATTAATATGAAGTTTCTGTATGTTCTTTGTCTTTTTAATCTCTAGTATATTTGTACTAAGTCTGCTCATTACTTCCTAGTGTTGTTTGTTTATGCCCTGT
Source organism: Pteronotus mesoamericanus (assembly GCF_021234165.1). NCBI lineage: Eukaryota > Metazoa > Chordata > Mammalia > Chiroptera > Mormoopidae > Pteronotus > Pteronotus mesoamericanus. The sequence goes on from NW_026555085.1 coordinate 46,583,953, forward strand.
TTCTTTTTTCCTTGATTATTCCTGCAAGAGGTTTGATTTGTGAGATATTCAGAGGCCAAGAATTTTTAGAAATTCCACAAAAAGCATCAATGTGCTGAATCACTGACATTTGCTTTGATTCAGTTATTTTTATCCACAAATTTTTAACTGGTCAACGAAATTCTTATTGTACAACTTGCTTCTGCTATGAAGACAACAACCTGTTACATTTTTGTTTGGTTGGTTTTTTTGCTCCTATTTTTTCTTCTTCATCCTTTTCCTCTTTCTTCTTCATCTTTTGATATAAAGGTAATCTTTATTACTGGATAAAATCATTTTTGGATTTTTTAATTATGAAAGAAATACTGGACATAGAAAAATTTGAGGGGTATAAATGGAAAATCAAAGTCATTCTACTTGCACCGTGTCCAGTACCAATCTCTAGAAACAATCATCAGTTGTTGTCTCATGTCTATCTTTAAAAGCATTTTATCCATATACATATATATACATATACATATACATAAATAATCTTTATTCTTACACAATTTTGATCATATTATTTATGTGACTGTTCGGCATGCTTTTCTCTTTAATAATAAATCAGAGATTTTTCTTTATTAGCATTGTTACTTTATTTTATTTTTGTCTATCTATACATTCCTCTTTTGATTACCATTGAAAACCTTTCTCCATCCTTCCACTTTCTACCTATGTGTGCCCTTAAATCTAAAGTGAGCCTCTTTTAGACAGGATATACTTGAATCTTATTTTTTTTAATCCAGTCAGCCACTCTATATCTTTTGATTGGGGATTTAATCCATATGCATTTAAAGTAGTTATTGATAGAGGAGGATTTACTATTGCTGTTTTGTCATTTTCTGTCTTACAGTTTTTTGTCCTCATTTTTTATCTTGCTGTTTTACTTCATATTTCATTAGTTTTTTGGTACTCATATGCTTTGATTCCTTTCTTGTTTTCTTTTTGTGTAACTTCTGTAGGTATTTTCTTTGTGGTTACCCTGGGGTTTACATAAAATCTTAAGGTTATAATAGTTTACTTAAAATTATAACTTCAATTACATAATTACATACAAAAACTCTACATTTTTCCTTCTCCACAATTTGTTATTGATATAAAAAATTAACATATATTTATATTGTATAGTAATTTACATTTATTATAGTCATATTTATATTTAACCTAATATAAGATATATACTGACCTATGTGGCTCAGCTGGTTGGGCATCACCCCACAAAGTGAAATCTTGCTGGTTCACCTCCTGGTCAGGGCACATGCCTGGGTTGTGGGTTTGGCCCACGGTCAGGGTGCATACAAAAAACAACCTAATGTTTCTCTCCCTTTCTTTCTCCTTCCCTTCCCCTCTCCCTAAATATAAATAAAATATGTACAAATATATATAAAATTTATATCTATACATATAAATATATAAGTATCTATATGATTTTATAACAAAGTACATAAAATTAAGTGATATACTGTATTAATACAATAATAATTATATTAATGCAGTATTCTATATTTGGCTGTATATTTTCCTTTACCAATGAGTTTTACTTTCTTATGCTACTTGTTGCTGTTTAGCATCCTTTCATTTCAACTTGAAGAAATCCATTTAGCATTTCTTCTAAGACAGGTCTAGTGATGATGAACTTCAGATTTTGTTTGTCTTAAAAAGTCTATTTCTTTTTCAAATTTGAAGGACAGATTTCCCAAGTATAGTATTATTGGGTGACAGTTTTTCCTTTTAGCACTTTGAATACATCACCTCACAGTCTCCTGGCCTTCAAATTCCTAAAAAACCTGCTGACCAATCTTATGGGAGTTCCTTTGTATGTGACAAGTTGCTTTTGTCTTGCTACCTTTAAAATTCTCTCTTCGTCTTTGTCTTTGACATTTGATTATGTGTATCTTGGTGTGGGTTTATTTAAATCCATTTTATTTGGTTTTCTTTAGACTTCTTGTATCTGGATGTCCATTTCTTGATAGTTTCCCACCATCCCTTAAGCTTTCTTCATGTTTTTCTCCTCTCTCTCCTTCTCTCTTTTGCTTTTCTGACTGTGTCGGTTCAAATAACCTGTCTTCAAGTTCACTGATTGTTTTTCTGATTGTTTTAGTCTGTTGTTGAACCCTTCTATTGAATTTTTCAGTTCAATTATACTCTTCAGCTTTAGTATTTGTTTGGTTCTTTTTTTATAAGTCTCTTTTTGTTGAAAGTCTTACTTTATTCATGCATTGTATTACTAAACTTGTTGAGCATTTTTATGAAGGTCTTTTAAAATTCTATGTCTGGTAATTCCTATGTCTCCATTTCATTAGGGTCAGTGATGGAGTTTAATCTTATCCTTCTGCTTGGATTGTGTTTACTTGTTTCTTTATTTTCCTTAACTTTTTGTGCTAGTATATACCTACATGTTAGAAAAAAAGTGCCATATTTCCTATGCCTCATGGACTGGCCTCTTACAGAAGACCTTCACCAATCAATTCAGCCAGATTTCCTGTGAGCTTCTCAAACCTTCATTCTAGTCCAATCTACCATCTTTGTTCTTAGTGACCCCCCAGGTATCTAGAATATGTCAGATTTCATCAGCATTCTGTGACAGGCAAGATGGAAGCCAGTCCCTCATGCAGCATCTAGGAAAGTTGAGATGTGGATATTTGGTTCAACTCTTTCCCTCCTCTGGGAAAAGGTGGGAGCTGGAGCTTTCTTCCTGATCATACAGTGCTATGGTGAGGGCGGAGATTATAATGAGAGAGTATCTCCAATTTTCCTACCTGTTTCCATGTGGCTGGTTATACAATTACCTGGAGTGTAGGAGCCTCTCATAAAGACACTTTAGCGATATATTGCTATTGAATTGGTATGTCCATGGGAAAAGAGAGTCCAGGGTTTCCTAGTCTGCCATCTTGCTCATGTCACTCTCTACTTCCTCTCAATTTTTGATTTATAAAATTCACAGCTATTTTATTAAGTGCATTTATGTTTAAATTTGCTATATTTTCTTAATAAATTAAATTGATTCTAGTAGTATTATGTAGTGGCCTTATTTTTAGTAATACTTATTGTTTAATACTTTTTCTTCCTGTATGATATAACTACCTCAGTTATCTTTGGCTAACATTTTGCTAGAATACCTTTTTCTATCCTTCCATGACCTTGTGTTTCTTATAAAGAACATATAACATTCTCTAAACATTTGGTCTGAAAATTTCTGATTTTAATTTGTAAGTGTTGTCCACTTACAATAATTGCAGTAATTGTTATGTTTAGGCTGGTTTCTAACATCTTTGGGTTATCTATTTGTTTCTTCCCATGATTTGCCTCCTTTCTCCTTTTATTTTTACTTTGTTTTTTAAATTTATCTTCCCTACTTTGTTTTGAAAGGTATTTATCCTGTATCTCTTCCAGTGGAAGGGCTGCCTACAAAATGCTTTAAACAACTTAGTATAACATACTCCTTGTGAAAGGCAAATTAGAAAACGGGGCTTATGTTGTATGTTTTACTCCATTGACTGGTGATATGGATAACTTTGTGAATGAAGAGGCTCACGTTTGTCCTAATTGACACAGCCCTGCACCAATGCATACAGCATCAGAAATCAGCTCTCAATTGCCACCTTGATGTCACTTATGTATAGGAGACAAACTTCACAGTCAAAAGCAGCAGCTTTTTTTTTTTCTCAGAAATTATTTATACCACCTTAACATCTATTTTTAAAGTCAACAAAGTCTAAAGTTAATTAATATCTTACTATCATCTTGACAGATACATAGACCTTAGAACACTTTAACTCTAATTCCTCTGAATTTATATGCTATTTTAAATCAATATGATTTTAACCCCATAGACAGCATAATTATTAGTATTATCATTTTATACAGACAATATTGACTTATATTTACCAATATATTTACTGATTTCTTTATTTAGTCTTGCAGCTCAGACCTTTCTGGTAATATTTTCTAATTTAATAAAATACAACTTTATATAGACTGTACTTAGACTGAGTTCAAACCCTGGAGCTGTTATTTACTACTTGTGTGACCTTGGCCCTTAACTTCTCTATGAAATGTGGACAGTGATAGTGCCTGGGATTATTTTGAGGATTAATTAGCTAATATAAGGAACCTGGCATATAGCGAATGCTATAATAAGTGTTAGGTGTAGTTTAAAAGTTTAAAAGTTCCTTTACTGAAAGTCTGTTAGTGATAATATTCTCAGCTTTTGTTTGCCTGAAAATATGTTTATTTCACTTTCATTTTTGCAAGACAGCTTTCTTGGAAGATGACTTAGTTGAATACCCAACTCATTTTTAAGGTAAATTACACTGTCGCTAACTTTCGTTATTGCTGTTGAGAAAATGCTTTGTTTAGTTGTCATTCTTTTTTAAATGATTTATCTGATTTATTTTTTCTTTCAGGTTACTCTTAAGACTTCCTGTTTTTCTTTGCTATTTCTATTAGACAGTGTTCTCCAGAGAAACAGAACCAATAGGATGGAGATTATATATATATATATATATATATATATATATATATATATATATATTTTGGACCTCCATACGACATCATTATGGAGGTCCAAAAGTCCCATGATCTGCTGTCTGCAAGCTGGAGTCCAAAGGCCTGAGAACCAGGGGATGGGGAGTGGTGATGATGTAAATCCTTGTCCAAATTTGAAAGCCCAGGAATCAACAGCGCCAATGTCTGAGGGTAGAAGACAGATGTCCCTGGCCAGAGAGAAGGATTTATCCTTTCTTCACCTTTTTGATCTTCAGGTCCTCAATAGATTTTATGATGCCCAACCACATTGGGGAGGGTCATCTGCCTCAGTCAGTTCAAAAACTCCAATGATAACCTCTTTAGGGAATATCTTCACAGGTATACTCAGAAATAGTGTTTACCAGGTATCCAGGCATATCAGCCAAGCTGACACAAAATTAACTATCACAATATTCTATATTTTCACTACAATGCTTCTAGGTATAGATTTATTTATTTATTCTGTTAAATCTCACCTTCTACTTTTGTAGGTTCATGTCTTGCATCAAATATGAAAGTTTCTCCAACATTATCACTTCAAGTATTACTTGTTTGTTATGACCTCTGTTCTCTCCCTCTTTGGGAGTCTAATGAGACACAGGTTAGACCTTATTCTATCTTCCAGATTTCTTAATTTCTCTTTTCTATTTTCCAGTTCTTATTTCTCTGAGCTGGATCCTTGGGTAATTTCCACAGATCTAACATTAACTCATTTTCTCTTTAGTTATGTCTAATTAAATGTTTGGCCTATTCACAGTTGTGTTTTTAATTATGATTTTTATTTATGTAGATTGTATTTACTTTTTCAAGCGTACCTGATTTTTAGGACAATCTCTTGTTTTTTTTTCTCATTTTTTATTTCGCTTCCATTGCTTAAACAAATTAATCATAATTATTTTTCACCTATTATCTAAGTCTTTGATGGTTGATCATCTTTTATGTATTGGTTTTTTTAACTTTCACTTATTGTACTTTGTTTCCCATGATTTGGTAATTTTTAATTGAGAGCTTATATTCTGTAGAACTTAATCTAAGGAAATTTTGAGGACCTAAATTGAAGATGCTTTCCTTTACAGCAAATGTGCTTTTGCTTTTACCAGAAGCCAGGCAATGCTACTGATTTAGATCTGTTCTAATATTCTCCTGAGGTCCTGGCTTAATATAAAAATTTTGGGTGCTGCCTTCTCACCTAACAGGATGTCTAAGGCTTAGTCTTCAGATTTTTAAAAATTAATTATTTATTTTAGAGAGCAGGGAAGGAGAGAGAAAGAGGAGAGAAACGATGTGAGAGAGTAACATGGATTGGTTGCCTCTCACATATGCCCAACCAGGAACTGAACCTGCAACTCAGGCATGTGTCCCGACCTGGAATCAAACCAGCAACTTTTTGCTTCACAGACAGATGCCCAATCAACTGAGCCACACTGACCAGGATGAGTCTTTAGAGTTTAAGATTAATATCTTCATATATATGTATATGTCATATGTGTGTGTGTGTTTGTGTGTGAGTATTTATTCAGCGTATGCTATACAACTGGCACTTCCTGTAGTTTCAGGTATGGAAGAGGGAGTGGAGGACATAGGATATACTGTTTACTACACAATATGCTAACTATAGCTCAGACTCCCATATTTTCAGGATGATCTTAACTATTGTATTGAATTACATGATTAAAAATACTATTGAGTTGCACTTTAAATATTTTTTCAGTCTCTTCCTTATTCTCCTAAGATGATTTATTACTGTTTACTGACTCTCATTTTTTATAGTATGAAAATCTTTTCTTCAAAGTGATGACTATATTTATTTTTTCTTTTTTTGTTTATTTATTTTTTATTGTTCAAATAAATTTGTCTCCGTTTTCCCTCCACCACTTTCCACTGCCCCCTCCACTCCCACCTCCCACCCTCAATATATCTATGATATTTCCACAAGATCCTGAAATTTTTTAAAAATTAAGAATTCTGCAATCATCACTGAAATGTCAGTTCCTTCCACATAACTCAAGTTCTATGAGTATAGGGTTCTCTATGTTTTGTTCATCAATTTAATCCCAGCACCTAAAACAGTGTCTTACAGGTTCTTAATAACATTTACTGAATTAATACATTAATACATTCTGTAAAGACACACTTCCTCTTTTTGAGATTATAGAAAGATGTGACAGATGTTACTTATTTCACCATACAATTAGGCTTAAGTTTCAAAGGTCAGACACCTTTTTGTACAAACTTGTTTAACTCAAGTCTACTTACCTACTTTAATGGTCATGAAGAACCAGTATTGTGCTGAATCACTGTTACACAGAAATATTTTACAGTTATGTGTGTTTTTCTAAGTGAGTAGAATCTAGGAATCATAAAACCCCTTTTATGGCATTTTACTCTTGATGGTTTTGTTTTATTTTTTTCAGTCAGTCTTTCTATTGCATATTGAATCTGTTACTCTTATTTCTCTTCTAAAGCAGTGGAGAAAACTGATTGTCGCCTCTGCTTCTGACATGGATAAGATGACAGTTGCACTGTTTTGGGGGTTTTGTCCATCAGCTTTGTTGCTCAAATTTAAGATTGGCATGCGATACAATGTGTCAGGCAATTTTCCTTCAGCCTATGCTATAGCTAGTACTTTTTGCAGTTTTATGTATGGAAGGAGAATGCAAGTATCAGTAGACTGATGACAATGTTTCCAGCTTACTCTCCTTTCTCAAAGGTATGTGTTTGAAAAGTTGGTTCTCTATCTCTGTGTCTGATAGCATATCTCAGAGAATATCACTTACCAATTAAAAAGGTCCACATGAGGAATATTGATTGACCCTTAAACAAATAGTAAATAATTGGCACTATTTTTGTATTTCTTCCATTTATCCACTCTTTGGGGTATGTTCACTGAAAATTGTGTATTCTCTTTTTACTTTTACTGTATTTTTGTATGTTCTGTATTTACGGTACAGAACCTTTTACTCAGTTGCAATCTTGAAATAAGTATCATTTTAGGAACTGAGGTAGATGAAATAATAAATAAGATGGGGACCTTGGCCTTAGAGATTTTACAGTGTGGCCGGGGAGACAGATATGGATGCAGAAACTTAGATGTACTAAAAGTCTTTGAGTTGGGTATAGAGTGCTGTGGAAACACACAAAAAAAAAGATAACTAATTATTCCTGGCTGAGAGTTAGAATAATGGGAGAAGATTAGGGAAAGGCCACACAGGAATGAGATGTGGCCTTGGCCTAGAAAAATAAAAGGTAGTTCATCAGACATTCTTGTCATAGAAAACTCAGTGCATATACTCTCTTTGATGCCCTTTTGGAAGAGAGAACCCCTCTGATCTTCTCAGGTAGGCTGTGCTGGTGTTCAATCTTTCTGAAAGTCAAGAATGTAGTACTTTCTCAGCTTCTGCTTCTTAATTACATTCACTTCCTTTTTTTCCACCTTTAGTGCAGCCAGAGATTATTTGGGGGTTTTTTCTCTCTCATTCTTAAGTCTTTTATATTCTTTACCATCTGAAAAATATGGCTTATTTACCTCAAAACATGAAATAAAATACATTTTAACCATGAAGTGCTATGCAAATCTTAGCTGAGATAATTTCATGTACTGTACTGATTTTTCAGATAAGAAAACGGAAAGTTTGCTTAACTGGCATACCCAAATCATATGGTTAGAATGGTGGAAATGGGATTTTGGTATGCTCTCATAAATTGATTTACTCTTTTCTTGACACCACTGAGCCTCCCATGGTCTATTTGCAAGTCAGATGACTCATCTACATACTTGTTCTTTCCAAGTGTAGAAAGAAAGAATATTGATTCAGGTCTTAGAAAACAATGGCACTTTCATGCAAATAACATTTTGAAACTTAAGAACATTAAATTGATCTTTTCTTTAAACCCAGAATTTTGTTGAATTGACAGGTGTTAAAAAATAAACATCTAAAAGCTTAATTTTTTAATATGGGGATTTCTTTCAGTGATGACTTTTAAAAATCTTGTACTTTGAACACTTTCATTCATTTATCCATCCATCGAAACTTTTCATTTTAATTTTTTTAACCAGATACTGTGATAAAAATACAAAGAGAATAAAACCCGGTTTCTCACAGCAACTCAGGCTCCAGGTCATTTCTGATCTTCTCCCTGCTAAATTCTGCTGATATCTTCTGAAGCTTTATTTTTAAAAAAATCCAGACCCTGATTCCCCTCTGAAAGAAAGATTTGGGTACAAACTCATACCAACCTCTGAGAGAACCAAACTCAAGTTTTACTTACTTGTAAGCAAAAGCTGGGAAGCATATAGTGCCCTCTGAATGATGGATAAAAAGAGAAATATCATATTGCCTACAAATATATATATTTTTTTAAAAGAAGAATATGGGGGTAACCTAATTCAGGGAACTGACTTTTTCATTAAATATCTAATTTGTCTTCTCATTAAGATTCAAGATAGAATAGAATTTATATAATTTTAATAAACAATTATGAAAATCTTAAGCAATGAAGGATTGCTTGAATTTGAAGATCATGATCACCAAATTTAAAAGAGATGGAAGCAGACAGTAGAATGAGAATACTACCAAAAAGAAATTAATGAAGTAGAAAAGAATTTACAAAACTTCCAGAACACAGAGAAGTGGATAAAAGATTGAAGCGATGAAAGAGATAATTAAAAAATAAAGGAAAAGTTCATGGAGATCCAACCAAGGCATATAAAATTCCCAAAGGAGAGAACCAAATATGTGGACCAGAAACAAAGATCAAAGAGTTAATTGAATAAAATTCATTGATCCAAAGAAACTTAGTCCAAACATATAAACATCAAAAGTATGAACAGTACTCTCTGGCAAATATCATAACAAAATGGTACTCAACAAAACTTAACCATTTCCAGTTATTAAGAGTATGTAAAAATCCTAGACATCTTCAGCACTGCCCTCTTCCAAACGCACAGCAAATAAAACCAAAAGCAACACACCAAGCAATCTACTGTATCATTTTGACCACCTCTAATGGTTCAGTGAAGGGACTTAATAAAGGCATTACCTGCAGAATGTGTTAGAGGTGCAAATGACAAAGATGAAGCACCCAGAGATAAACAACAATAAGAAGTTGCCTTTATCTTTTGGGCAGAGGAGTGAGGGGAGAAAATGTTGGCAGTTTACCTGAGCTAGAATCCTGGAGGAGGGGCCTTGTGTGGGTTCTAAAATTGCAAAGCAACACAGCTGCTATTAGCACTGGCCAGGGGTGGGGAATAGGAAAATGGTAACTCTGACCTCTCACTGCCCTCCTGCCCTCTGATCTCCTATTGCCACCTCCCATTAGCTGAATGAACCAGAAAGCAACAAGCAAGCCTGACAACAGAGGTAGAAAAAAAAAAGCTGGTCAGAGAAAGGTAGAGAAACACGGAGTGGATCTAGAGGGTGGGATGGGATGTGGATAAGGAGAATAATTGGTATATCCAACAAGGATCAAACAACTAGATCAGTTGAGAAATATCCAGTTAGCTTTGGGGGAAAAAAAGACTATAGTACATGGATTCTGTATCCAATTATTTTGTTGTTCATGTGTGAATGATGTGAAAATACAGTCAAGCATAAGCTTGGGCTTAAGGAACCTCCTGGGGAATCAGTGAGCACGAGAGAGACTCCATCTCTGTTCCCAGTGAGCTTATAGTCATGTTAAAACTCAATTTGTTATAACAGTGCCATGTGTTGGGAAGAAAAACTTCCCTATCAACCTAGGTCAGACTGGTCAGGAGCCTGCAAATTAACCCACAATAGAAGGATGAACAACAGGAGATGTTATTATGCATGCAGGAATACCCTATTAAATACAGCTCCCGGAACAGCTAGGGGTAAAGGTTTATATACCAGTTTAATTAAGGCTGGAGCAGGTTGAGATGGCAGACTAATTTAAGAGCCTCAAAGACTAGAAGGTTCTGCTTCCATGTTTACACAAGCTTTTTTTGAAATGTCCTGGTGCCTAAGATCAGTGCCTTCCTGACTGGAGACCTCCCACTGGATTGTGGCAATGACTCTCATAAAGATCTGTTCTGGTCAGATAAGGAAAGTTCGTATAAGCATTCTTTCTGTGCTTTCTGTAGCTCAGATGTTTTCACTTTGAAGTAATCTCAGTACAAGTTTGGTGGGTTGTTGGTCTTTTCACTTGACTATGGAAGCAGAAGCACAGAAAACTGTAGGGAAAACCTGAAGGGTAACGTACTCAGGATGATCAGGAAGACTCCTGATCTTATTGGGACTCCAGGACTTAGTTGAGACTGAAAGAAAGTAGGTAGTAACAAGGCAAAGCAGCTCAGAAGAAATGTAGGCAACAGGGTCAGCTCTATATAAAATCAGGTTGGCATTCAATGGATAGTGAGCAATCATGATACAAGAGTTAACTGAAATCCTAAGCAAGTCCTATGAACATTGTCATGGAGAACTTTCTCAGTCCATATGGGCTGCTGTAACAAAACACCAGAGACTGGGTGGCTTATAACAAACATTTATTTCTCATAGTTTAAAGTCTGGGAAATCCAAGATCAAGGGGTCAGCAGATTCGGTGTCTGTTGGGAGCCCACCTCCTAGATGGCCACATTTTTGCTGTAACCTCACATGGCATAAGGGGTTAGCTAGCTCTCTGAGGTTTTTTTTTTCCATAAAGACACTAATCCCAACCATAAGGGCTCTGCCATCATGACTTATCTACCAAAGGCCCCACCACCTAATATCATCACACTGAGCATTAGTGTTTAACATACGAATTGGGATGGGGGTGGGGTGCAAACATTCAGATCGTAGCAAGAACTGATGTGTCACATCTACATTTAGGAAGCATTTACTGATCACCCATTAAGCTGGCACTGGTAACACAAAAACATGTAAAATACAGTCAATTACATGTGTTTGAGCAGTTGCAGAGAGAAGCAAGTAAATGGAGAATTAGAGAATACTTTTATTTCCAGTTATAGTAGGAAGTAATTGACATACATAACTGTATGTTTAAGGTGTACAACATGATGATTTGATTTACTTATATTGTGAAATGTTTACCACAATAGGTTTAGTTAACATTTATCATTTTGTATAGGTATTGGGTTGGCCAAAAGTCCATATGGTTTTTTCCATAAAATAGAAGACATTTTTCATTTTCATCAATATCCTTTTTGATATGGATATTTTGAGTATGTCAGCTATCTCCCGCTATTGATTTCTTGTGGGTAGAGGCCAGGGGTGCTGCTAAACATCTTCCAATGCATAAGACAGTCCCCCAGAAAATAATTATTTGGCCAAAATGTCAGTAGTACCAAGAAACTTCACAAACCACTTTTGACATGTTCAGTCACAGCACCTTCTCCATGCACTGCACAAATCTTTTTTTTTTGCATTTCAGTTGCATTTTTACCTTTCTTGAAATAAAAAAAAATACACTGAAAATGTTGTGTATCTCCTTTAATCTTTAATATTATAATGGCTGCACAAAAATTTACCAATTTTGATGTTTTTAAAAATGTACGTTGATATGACAGTTGTCACAATACAATCTAACAGACTTGTTTCAAATGAAGTTGAAGACAACTAAGCACTACTAGAGCCATTGTACCGAAAAAACTTAATGAACATTTTGGCCAACCTAGTACAATAAAAAGAAAAGGAAATAATAATTTCTCCTTGTGATGAATACTCTTAGGATCTACTCTCTTAATTTTATGTATTATAATGTATATATAAGGTATATTATAGACAATACGTATGATATATGTATTATACAGCAGTGTTAACTATAGTCATGTCGTACACTACATTCCTATTTATCTTATAACCGGAAGCTTGTACGTTTTGGCCTCCCTTCTCTAATTCCCCCTCCTCTAACCCCACACCTCTGGCAACCACAAATCTGATCTATTTTTCTAGGAGTTTTTTAAAAATTAGATTCTCCATATAAATAAGATCAGGTAGAATTTGTCTTTCTTTGTGTGACTTATTTCACTTAGCATAATGCCAGCAAGTTCCATATATGTTGTTGCAAATGGTAGGATTTCGTCATGTTTTGTGGTTGAATAATACTTCATTGTATTTGCATATGTGTGTATATACACAGCTTTACCCATTCATCCATCAACAGTCACTCAGGTTGTTTTTATATTTTGGCTATTGTAAGTAATATAAGCAGTTTTGGATGATCACGGGGTGTTCAAAGCACCATGAGAGAGTGCAGATATTGGAGGTACCCCATCTCCTGTGTTCCAGCAAGAGGTTTGATTTACTATGCTGTACTTGGCCCCCAGATTACCTTGTCCTTATACTTCGGTGTTACGTTTATTTATTCTTTTTACAGTTTTATTTTTATTTTTTTAAATTTATAAATCATGTTTATCCTATTACAGTTGTCTCAATTTTTCCCCCTTTACCCCCTTCCACCCATCCCACTACCACCCCCTGCTCCCAACTTTGGTGTTACATTTAGAGGGATGCTAAATAAAGTGTCACTAGTAAGTTTTATGTAATATCATCTTTGTCAATGAGAATAATATACTGAAAGATATGTCTGCAAGTTGGCAATACTAATTCTATTGTCTCTGATTTTTCAAAATCTTTTTTCACTGCTAAGCTTCAACATAGAGTAATAGTATAGTTAAAACTAGTAAATTTCCTAGAAATTTGAATAAGTAAAGTTACTCAAAGAATGTCTTGTCAAAAATCTTTTTTTTTTTTTCTGGCCGGGTCTCGGAGACCCTGCGCACTCATCCCCATGGAGTATGGCGGGGCAGGGCGGGGGGGCGCTGGGGAGTTTAGGAGAACACCCTCTGCTCCACCACACATGCCTCCTCAGGACCCCTTTGCTTGCTGGTGCCTCTACCTGGAATATTCTCCCTTCAAGTGAATATTGTATAAGCTGACAGTGTCACTCTCTTCCCAGACCTTGGAGCTGTGATTTTGCCCAAGAAGGTACCTCAGAGATGGCGGCATAGGTAAACACATCTTGCCTCCTTGCATAACGACATTGAAATTACAACTAAATTATAGAACAACCATTATTCAGAACCAGCATAAATAGTATTGAATGGAGGTCCTGCAACGGTGGAATTAAAGAAGAAACCACGTCCATCCAGACTGGTAGGAGGGGCAGGGACACAGAGACACAGAATAGGCTGGTCCCACATCCAGGTGTGATGGATAAAAAGCAGGGGGAATATCTCAGGAGCAAGAGGTCCCAGCCCCACACCAGGTCCCCCAGCAGTGTTCCAGTGCTGGAAAGATAAGTCCTTGAGCTTCTGCCTGTAAAAACTAGTGGAGACTGTGTTGGTGAAAGAAACTTTTGGATTCTCAGGCAGTTCCTCTTAAAGGGCCCACACACAGACATACTCAGACTCACTCCTGCTGAGCTTTAGCACAAGGGCAGCTGCTTGAAAGACTCCAGTGGCATATGGGGAGGTACTGAAGTATCTGGTACTGAGAGCAGAGGGACAGCTTGCTCCAAGGCAGAACTGCTGGCAGATGCCATTGCTCCTCTTCTGAGCCCTCCCCACGCAGAGCCAGAGAACACAGCATGCACCATAGATGAGATTCCATCAACCTGGCTCACACTGTTTGCCCCACTCTGGTGATTCCCTGAGACCACCCCACTCACCTTATGTGCCCACTCAAATGGTTACCAGTGGCGTTTCCATAGAAATGACTCATCTTGACACATGCTTCTGATCTTCCTAAATCCTCTCAAATAAGCAGCAGCTGGCCTCAGTGAGCCCTTGTAGCTTGCTAAGCGGCCCCAAGCCTATCACTAGCACCAGCTGGCCTTGGTTTACAGCCAAAGAACTTATAGGCATGACCCATGGACATGAACAATGGTGTAGGGATTTTCTGAGTAAGTGGTGGTGGGGAGCTTGGTGGAGGGGGACAAATGGGGAAAAATTGGGACAACTGTAATAACATAATCAATAAAATATAATTTAAAAAACAAAAAAAATCTTTTTTTCTTACTGTTTATTTGAATGAAGAAGACATCTTTAAATAACCCTACATGAAAAGTACATCTTGCATTGGTGTGTGTTTTAGGAGACATTATTTCTGACAATGTTTTGAGGGGCATACGAAAAAAAAGCACAAGAAAAGCAAAATACTAAAAAAAAATGTACTTGGTAATGAACTACATAGAGCCTGGAATTCAGATCAGTAATTAATTAGAACTGTTCAAAATTACTTCACCCATGGAAAAACAAGACTTCTATTATATTTATAATTAAATTTACAATTGAGTACTCTGCATGTCATCTATAAAGGCATGTTTATGCAACGTAATTTTATATTATTTTTCATTAAAATTAGAAAAATGCAAGAGGGATTTAATATTTAATATACAGAATTTTAACTCTCATATACTCACCCTTTGTGGAGAAACGGAGACTGGTCAGATAAAAATATGCTGATTTGGTTTATTTTTTTTTTTAATTGATTCTAGAGAGAGAGAGAGGAAGGGAGGGAGAGAGAGAGAGAGGAAAGGGGAGAGAGAGAGAGAGAGATTTGTTGTTCCACTTACTTATACATTCATTGGTTGATTCCTGTGTGTACCTTGACTGGGATCGAACCCGCAACTTTGATGTATGGGAACAATGCTCTAACCAACTGAACTATTTTGGCCAGGGCCTGACTTGGCTTATTTTTAAGTTATGAAAATAGTGTGATTTCTTTTGGTAGCTCTGAAAATAGAGTAATCTCTAATGAAATATATGCATGAAGGGAGCCATTAAGACATACTTTATCTTCTTTATCTAGGCTTGCATTAATATGTTCTTTATTGGTAAAAAAATAAAAAAGAGCTATGAATTGAAGAACTGAGCTCTCTATCAAGGGACAAATGGTTATTGTTTTAAAATGCAAATGGAGTGGTCTTGAGTGCTTTAAAATTTGTGAGAAAAGACTGTGGAATTGTCATTACGGTATCATTACTGTGGCTCCCCATGGAAGAGATTGTAAAGGTGAGGGGTGAGCGATAGGGGCTGATAAACCGAACCTCTCAGCGACAGGATGCTTCCTGCAGAATTGAGCTGGGGAGGAGGACCACCTGCTGGCCTCACAATGCATTCCAGGATTTGGAGATGCCAAGTTAGGAAGCAAGAGCAGGGAACACATTTTAGAAAGTCAGATTAGAGAGAAAGATCTAGGCTAGTGGCAGAGGCCTATGGGCACTGGCTGTGCAGATGAGGAATGGACTGAAAAAACTGATTATTTTTTTTTGGAAGCCAAGCTGAATCAATCTATGGTGGGGCTCATTTCGGGAAAGACTTTATTCTCCCAGAAGCAGAAAGGGGCTCAAAAGCAATAAATTGTTGTTGGACTGGGAAGTAAAAATGATTGAAACATAACAGAGGTCTCATGGCCCTCTGCAATTGTGTGTAAATATGGATATTTTTGCATTTTTTCCTGGGGAGATGAGGTCCTTAACAGGTATCAGATTCTCAGAAGGATCAATAATACCTCCCGTCCCTCAGCTCTCCTCCCCCTCCCCCCAAAGAAAGAAAGAAAGAAAGAAAGAAAAAGAAAAAGCCGCTGAGCTAGAACTGAAACTTTACATTAAGGAATTCTTATCTTCTGAAAGTGAAATGTCAACACTGACCACCTGAAAGCATTTATTATTTTAGATTTGTGCCAAGAGTTATATTTATGATTAACCCAAGATTATATATTTGTGATTTTTTTCCCCACTCAACTATGCCGTTTATTCCTAAACTCCTTTACCACTGTGTGAAATTTAATTGTGCCTTTGAGATGAATGTGTGTTAAACTAACGGATAGGCTGGAATGAAGGCAAGTCATCTGGGAAGAAATGAAAATGCAGAGCTCAAAGATTAGACTTTCAATTTGTTCCTTCACCCTTCCTTCTCCTCTCTCTAGCCTCAGTCACCTAGCCCAGGTGTTGTGCCCACAAAAGCCAGGTTTTCCTGCCAAAGAGTACCACCCATGCTTTTTGTCTTTATTTATGGGATTCATTTTCTCTTTTGATATATGTGTTTGGACTTTTCTCTCTCTGTCCACATCTTATTTAATGTGGAGTGGCAAAACCTGGGTACCACACATGAGCAAGGTGTCATTCTTAGGGTGGTATTTGCAGCCCATGTCAGGTTGGGTTTGCCAGGTGGCTAGCAGTCCAGGCGACTGACAGCACTCCGTGCAGGTTTAGACCCGTTGCAGTTCCAAGCTGCTTTCCCAGGAGACACGTAGCATCAGAGGCCACAGAAAAATGGAAATGGTGGGTACTGAACTTTGTGACTGAGTTCTGATTAGATCAGTTAGGGATTTATTTACCATCTAGCTGGAGGGGAAATTTGTACGTGTTCTCAATAATTATAAGTTAAATGCCAAAATGTAGGTACATGTTGCTGGCAGTCCTTTTAATGATAGGATGAAAAGCTTTCAGAGATGAGAAGGTAATGGCAGGGAGCAAGAGATTGTGACAAAAATAGAGACTTCATAATTTGTCTCTCCTCCACACCCCTGAATGAGAATGTATGGGAAATTGACTCTGGGGTAAAGCTATTTCTGCTCATCTCTGCTCTCATCCATTTTCAACTGGATGAAAATGCCTTGCATAGATGAAAATGCTGAAAAACAATGAACCATGATGTAACAGAATATAAATGAACAGGGATGTCTAAAAAGTACTTTACTTGATACAAATCTGACATAACCAGGAAATTTGATAAGGTTGGAAATTAATCAGCCTATTATTCTGGAAGCAAAGCTATTTAGGTTAAGGATGCAGTGTATAATATAGAAAAGAAAGCTTTTTCCCCTCTCTAGAAATACTGTTTTTCAAAACAGGTTTTAAAATTTTTTAAGAATTAAGTTAATACTAGAAGTTTATGTGCACATATCTTTCTTAATTTTAAAGCAAAAATCATAATGTACTCCCTGAATTTTACATTTCTTACAAAGGACATTGAATTAAATATATTTATTTTCAGTGGCATACACTTTTCCAAAATCATTTTGTGGTATATGTACTCTTTCTATCTCTCTCGATTTTATATAATTGTATATATTTTTTGTCTTCAATGTGTTTTAAAAATAATTTTACATTATGGGCAGTTCTACTCTCTATAAGTTTATTTGTAAGGTTTTGAATGTACCCTTCAACTGAACAGTTAGTTTGAAGGAGGGACCTCATATCAGAAGAACAATTGTTCAAGTGTAACTCTTCTCTCATGTATTATCTCCTACTATTATAGTTTGAAGTTTGGAAATCTTCAGTAATGTCACCCTAGAAGTATATGTTAAAATTGTCTACTCTAAAAATCAGAGAGTTTGAGTATAATAGATGTCAACATTTACCATATTTGTTTATATTCTTTAAAAGATATGTTTTTTATAATAACTCTGTCTACTGAAAAAGCCTAGAAACTGTGACAAATCCAATAGCAATGAACACCCCTAGGACTCAGACTGTGGTCTCTGGATAACTATTTCCCAATAAAATAAACCATGGCTTGTTGGAGAAATTGCCAATTTCAGGTTAGGGTCAAAGTGAGCTTTGCATATCACATGTGAAAGCTAGGGAACTATTCAAGTCTATTAGAGTCATGTCAAAAAACGTTTAGGAGACAACTTGAAGAGGCTCGCCCGCACAAAGATGGGATCACTGGAATATCAAATAATTTGATGTCCAATATAAAACACACTAAATATATTTAAATTCTTAAGTTCATAATGACATGGGGGAAAAATTTACTGGGAAAACAACTTACTGGTCAACTTTGGAGAAGACAAGGGAATGAATTTATTATTTTGAAAACTGGTAAATAAAGCAAAAGAGTTAAGCATCTATTTTGACTTTCTTATATAACCTATACCACATGATAACCAAATGCACGAAGGAGTCAAAGCTGCCTTTTTTCATTATTTTACAACGAATAATTATAGAAGGAATAATAGAATACCACCATTTTGCAATCCTTAACGAAGTAATAGATCTAGGCTACGATTATCATGAGGTGCTATCGACATAAGAGACAACCAGATGTATGCCTCTTAATGGAAGTACACACCATCAACTATGAAACATTCCTGCCAAAAGCTGACCTGAGTCCAATCAGCCTCCACATACAGCTTACCAAACAATAGGCAAGACATAGAATATGGAAATACTAGTATGTTAAACTACCTGACATGGCTATAATCAGCAAATCCAGAAACTCTAAAGGACAAACAAGCCAAAGCTCTTTTCAATGAACAAATTGCAAGGGGAAAATAAAGGGAGAGGCACCTATAAATAAATGAGATTTAAGACATCCTCCAATTACAATGCATGGGCCTTATTTTATGCTGATTTAAACAAACCATTTTAAAATTTTTGAGTAAAAGGAAAAACTTGATCACTAACAAGATATATGATGATGAAGAATTATAGTCAATTTGTTTAAGTAGATGTTATTATGTATTACATTTTTAAAAAGAATACATGTCTTTTAGAATTATACATTTACAGATAGAGTTTGCCTCTAAATAATTCATGTGGTCAGCAGGGACTGCTGTGCATGGGAACATAGATAAAACAGGTTTGGCTGTGGGTTGATGATCATTGAAACTGGGTGCTTGTCAATGAATATTCACCATTTTACTTTCTCTATTCTTGTATGTTTGAAATTTTCCATAATTAAAAGTTAAACAAGTATTTAGGAGATTGTTTCTTAAAAATTGTTTTAATATCACTTTTTCCTATGTATATGAAGTAAAAAATGATCAAGTAAGCAGATTTCAAATAGAAAGCACTCACAAATCTTACTTTTTGTGAACTCCAAGCTCTTTTTTGAAACTCTTTTTCCTCCACCAAGACTTCTGTCAGTCCTTGTCAACCTGAGCAGTTAGAGAAGGTACGCACTTCTGCATTTTTCCAGACAGATGTTAAGTTCCCTTGTATTAGCAAGCTATGCTGTTGCAACATACAGCACACTCTTACTCTTGGGTTCTTTCTCAGGAGCTGCTGACCAGTGAGTATAATAATTTAATGATGTATGTACACTGAAATGCCCACTTACTTAAAAGTCTTCAGAAGAAAATTCTCAGAAGTGTAAATATGCAAACAGAACTCAAAATTTTTAAATGTCATAAAGAAAAACATTCATGTATTTATTCATATATCTAATCAAAAAAATTTCTTTGAGTTCTATCATATTAAGTAAATTTGATAAAATCTCCTCAAAGTTTTCAAAATCTTTTTAAAAATCAATGATTATAACTCACTGTTCTAAATATTGTAATAGTGTCTGCCTTTTTCATCATTTTGCTTTAGCACCTAGCAATACCTGTCATGCAAAGTATCTAAATAAATATTTCATAGGTAAGAGGGTAGATGAACGGTGCTATGAAGGGATGTGGTGGAAATTAAAGTAAGAGAGATAGGTGAAGGAAATCAAGAAGAACTAGGAATACCATGCTAGCAAAATAATCTTTATCCTGAAGACTAGAGTTTCTTTGTTTTTGATAGGCTATTTTTTAGAACAGTTTTAGGTTCACAAGAAAATTAAGCGGAAAATACAGAGGTTTCGCATATACTTCCTGCCTCCAATGTACAGTCTCCCCCGCTGTCACCACCCTGCACCATAGTGGTACATTTCTTACAATTAACCTACGTTGTTATCACCCAAAGCCCATCGTTTACATTAGCGTTAACCTGTGGTGTTGTATATGCTATGGGTTCTGATAAATGTATAATGATTTGTATCTACCATTATAGTATCATAGAGACTGGTTTCACTGTCCTAAAAAAATCCTCTGTGCTCTGCCTATTCATCCCTTCCTCCCCTAATCCCTAGCAAGAACTGAGTCTTTTACTGTTTTGCCTTTTCTGGAATGTTGTTGTATAGTTAGAATCATACAGTATGTAGCCTTTTCATGTTGGCTTCTTTTGCTTAGCAGTATGCATATAAGTTTCCTCCATGTCTTTCTTTTCATGGCTTGGTAGCTCATTTCTTTTTAGTACTGAATAATGTTCTATTACCTGGATGTGTCAGAGTTTATTTATCCACTCATCCAAAAGGACATGTTGGTTGCCTCCAAATTTAGGTAATTATTAATAAAACAGTTACAAACGTCCATGTGCAGGTTTTTGTGCAGGACATAAGTTTTCAACTGATTTGAGTAAATATCAAGAAGTGCAATTGCTGGATCATACAGTTAGAGGATGTTTCCTTTGTAAGAAACCACCAGTCTTTCAAAGTGACCATACCATTTTGCATCCTCATCAGCAATGAATGAGAGTTTCTGTTGTTCTACAACCTCGTCAGCATTTGTTGTTAGTGTTTTGGATTTTGGCCATGTAATAGGTGTGTAGTGGTATCTCATTGTTGTTTTAATTTTCAGTTTCTTAATGACATACGAGGTTAAGCATCGTTTCTTACCCTTATTTACCATATGTTATCTTCTTTGGTGAGGTGTTTGTTCAATTTTTGGCCAATTTTTTAATTAAAATGTTCATTTTCTTACTGTTGACTTTTAAGAATTCTTTGTTTATTTTCGATAACAGTCCTTTATCAAATGTATCTGTTGCAAATAATTTTTCCCAACCTGTGGCTTATCTTTTCATTTTTTTGACATTGTCCTTCACAGAACACAGGTTTTTAATTTTAATAAAGTCCAGCTTGTAAATTATTGCATTCATGGATTATGCCTTTGATATTGTATCTAGGAAGTTATCTCCATACCCAAAGTCATCTCAACTTTCTTCAATGTTATCTTCCAGGAGTTTTATAGTTTTGTATTTTATGTTTAGGCCTACGATCCATTTTGCATTAATTTTTGTGAAGGGTGTAATGTCTGTGTCTAGACTCAGTCTTTTTGCACATACATGTCTAGTATTTCCAGCACCATTTGTTGAAAAGATTTTGGGGGGATTTTTTTTAATTTTAGGAAAAAATGATATTCCTTAGGAAACCAAAAGAGAAACTTTTAAATGTTCTTCCATTTGATGTTCCAGGATAGAGATATACTCTGTCATAATCAAATAAGGAACTAAATTACCAATATTGAGCTTAAAGCAGTTAGGTTTTCTATCCGAGGCCTCCCAAAATATATATTCTATTGTCTTCAAAACAGAGATGAACATCATAGTTTTCTATTGTTATACTGGGCTGAATGTATTATGGTGAATTTAAAAGATATAATTAAATGAATGAAAAAAATCACATAGATTTCTAATTCAAAACAATAAAAATATTTTTAAAAACTAAGTAAAGGAAGACTAGAATCACAACCTAATTGTTGTTTTTAATAACTTTCAAATAACAACATGGAATTTCTATTTTATTGTTTAAAAAAATACAAACTGTAAAAGACAATTCTTTTAAATAAAGTTATTATAATTAACAGGTAGAATTGTTGGTGCCACTCAAAAAGTACAATTGAAGAGATAACTCCATCTTACAAAGGAGAAACAAAGACAGACATTGCTATGAAATACAATTCATGTGGTGCCTTGTACCTAGATTGTAAAACTTGAAGTTCACATTCACAGTAATCCTAGATGCCATATAGATAAAGCTAGCCTCAGATATATCTTCCCAATGACACCCTAAAATATTTAATAATAATTTTTTAAATTCAGTTATATATTTATTTATTTATTTATTGTTTATGCCTTGTACTTTCATTTTCCTCCTCCGATTAGACGTAAGCTCCATGGGTTCATATGTCCATTTCACTTACTATTGTACCTTCAGAGCTCAGCACTGTGCCTGGCCCATAACAAAAATCAGTCACTGCTTGTTAAATGAGTGGAGAAAATTGAGAATGAGACAGGTAGAATAAGGCATTCCAGGCAGAGCTAGGCAGGAACAAAGTCCCAGTAGAAAGATTTAGAGTGTGCTAATGTGACAACCTCACATATCCTTTATGCTGGCATTGGTGAGATACACAGGGCTAAACAATTGACAAAAACCATGTAAAACTAAAAAATGGAAGGTATTCTATCTTCCAGGGCTGAGGACCAGTTGACATTGCTGAGGAAGATGAAGCCAGCTCACTCCACCCTGAGTTGTGGGCTGAAGTGACATCAGTCTCATCCTTCAGCCCCACACATGGGTTTTTGTTCCGACTCAAGGGCACTTCCTAAACAAATAAGGATAGGTACCCAAAGTGGCAGCTTCCGTAGAGCAGGTAGGGAGTATGAGATGGATAAGACAGGCAAGATACGTAAACAACAATAGAATTTTATTACATTTGATCAAAAGTTATTCCAACACACTTTACACAGCAAAGGATGCAGGGAAATGGGTGAAAAGGTGAGGGGATTCAGTACAAATAGGTAGTTACAGAATAGCCATTAGGATATAAAGCACAGTATAGGAAATAGAGTAGCCAAGAACTTATATGCATGACCCATGGACATGAACAATCGTGTGGGGCCTGCCAGAGGGAGCGGTTGATGCTGAGTGGAAGAGGGCAAATAGGGAAAAATTGGGACAACTGTAGTAACATAATTAATACAATATAATTAAAAAAGAATAGAGTCTCTAAAAGTTATATACATGTCTATGTGCTACAGTAAATTACTTATCTTTTCTGATCTTGTTTAATAGTTATTAGAGTTTACATGTCCCCAAGGAACTTCCAGCTTGATGCCACATATATAAGATTGAATAAAAGGTGGCCAGGAGGTATGGGCTTCATATAGTAAGGAAACTGAGATTTGAACTTGGGCTACAAAAAACAAGGTGGGAAGACAGGAGGATGTGTCTCACAATTGGTTAAACTGAAGTCCTCCACATACATGCTGGGCAGAACAACAACTTCTGCCATGAAATCCAGAGTTCAACTTGGCTACTAATATTATCTTCAGTGATAATGAGGTCCACAGAATCCAATTTGCCTTGGTTTTCAGGGGGTGTTTCTGAAGAATAAGAAGGTTCTTATTTCTTTATTTGTGAGATTCATTTTCTCTTTTGATATATGTGTTTGGACTTTTCTCTCTCTGTCCACATCTTATTTAATGTGGAGTGGCAAAACCTGGGTACCACACATGAGCAAGGTGTCATTCTTAGTGTGGTATTTGCAGCCCATTGTCAGGTTGGGTTTGCTAGGTGGCTAGCAGTCCAGGCATCTGAGAGCACTCCGTGCAGAACCCAGGAAAGCGCGGCACAGGCCTGCCCACCCAGCGCTGACACTGAGTACCATGGAAGGTGGGCAGCTGCTCCTGAAAGCTGCCTCAGGGCTAGTATATGCCTGGAAATTACATCTGAAGCACAAAGGACCCCGTCTGTGTCTGACCAATGAGACCTCACGGTCTTTAGGCATCTGCAACTCATAGCCATAGGAGTGTGCTTAGCCCATGCAAGGCAGGCCAAAGTACTTGGGAGCAAATGCACTTCGAAGCAGCCCTCAGATAATAACAGCTGGGAGCTGGTGGATAAGTGCATCTTCCGGGACAACGCTGAGGTGTGCTGTAACCCCGCAGGAACGAGCTTCATGAGCCCACAACAGTCCCCTCTCACTCCGTTGGGGAGGTATGATTCACATACCATACAATCACATTAGCTTATAAAACTCTATGGTTTTTAGTATATTCAGAATTGTGCATCCATCACCATGATTTAGTTTTAGACCATTTTTGTCTCCCCCAAGTGAACTTTGTTTTGGCAATAATAAAAAAACAAACATTTCTCCTATGTGTGATATCCTGTGTCAAGATCTGTGCCAGGCACTGGACCGTGTGGGTGAGCAAAAAAAAACCTTGTTCCAACCCTTGTGCAGCTTAAATCCCAGTGGGAGGGATAGGCACAGACATTCAAATACACTAACAAGAGAATTGTAGGCTGTGGTAATTAACAGGTTGAATGAGAAAAAAATGAGGACAAAACTTTATATCATAGAGTCAATGACAGCCTCTCTGAGGACAGAGGATACAAGTGAGATTTTGAAAAATATTGAAGAGGCATCTGGTAGGTGCAGATGGAAACAAGAATGTTCCAGACTCAGGGAACAGCAAAAACAGAGGCCCTGAGGGTTGAGTGGAAAGTGGTCTGACTTGACCTTGGAGAAACAGCAAGAGGGCAGATCTGGCAGGGCTTTGTACATCTCAGGAAGGAGTTCAGATTTTCTTCTAAATACATCGAGATGACATTGAAATATTTTCATTGACAGGTGTCATGACCTATCTTATGCTTTTAAAATAGTTGTCTGGCTGCTCTACAGACTGTAGCTATTCAGCAGGCAAGAGTAGAGAAAGGGAGACTGGTTAGTGGGCCACGGGCAGTTTTCTGAGCAAGAGTTGATGTTGACTTGAACAGTGGTAGCTGTGGAGATACAGGGAGCAGAGGCAGTCAGATATGTTTCAGAAACAAGAGGAGGTGAAAAAATCAGTGCAGTGTGTCGAGTGTTCTATGAGGGGGAGCAGAGAAATGGAGTGGTTACCTGGAGTCAAGGTTGAGAGGTCAGAAAGTGAGAGGTGCTTGAGCACAAGTGTGATTTTTCTGGGAATAGTATTGATGAGGGCAAGAGAGTGCAGACGCCAATAGTGACTGGGTGAGAGCTGGAAAGGGTGAGGTCCCAGGTATTGAAGCTGCTCCGTAGCAGAGCTGGGAAGGGATCCAATCACACCCATGGCTGTCAATGTTCTCTGAGGACCCCTTAGAGATCCTCAGACCCACCAGACAGAGGCTGAGAGAATAGGACTCTTCATACCCCACTCCAAGGTTAACCAGAACAGTGCTTGCTTCGCTTTTGCTTTTGTTTTTGTTTTTTATATATATTTGGGGCTTATGCTTGAACTTTCATTTATAAAAAGTGATCTGGGCTCAATAAACTTTGAGAACTATAACGTTATATTACACTAGTTCCCAAGTAGTAATTTGTTGGCAAATATCTCTCTCACTTTTAAGGTATTTAAAGTCAAATCTAAAATGCTTCCAATTTTTTTTTGTTTGGTTTTTATCTAGGAGGTACACATTAGCCAGGGGTGGTGAAAGTCAAGTGTGCGGCAAAGAACACTTAGGATGCATGAGACCAGACCCCAGCCAGTTGGGTTCGTTGTGTGGACTCAGGCTAGCAAGGTTGCTGGTGCCTCTGACCGAGGGTGTGGGTTGGATGGAACAGATGGGATAACCTCCATCTGTAGGCCATGGAACCATAGTTCTCTTCAGAAGATTTTGGACTCCCTGACAACTCCTTCAGTAGGGGGCACCTCTATCCAGAGGCAACATTTCCAGACATTACTGAATTGGCTTTGCTCAAGTTCCTCTATGTAGGTGAGTCCAACATGTGCAGATCACTGGGAGTAACACTGTCACCTGGAACATTCTGACATTGACTTGGGTAGGCCTGGTGCAGGACTCTGCTCTGCCCTAGCTCTAATGCTCTTCTCACCCTTGCTCTTTGAAAGAACCCATCCTTGCTCTGCAGGAATGATCAGAGTATCCTGGTTGTTCTTTTATTCAGTGCCATAAGACAGCGAGGATATTGACACAAACCATCCTGCACACGAACACATATACTCCAGTGTGGTAGAAACAAACAGAAAAGATAGCCCCTTGTAATAACTTATAGAAAAAACACTCATAAATTGTATTATTTAACAAGAAATGTTTAATAATTTACTCGGTGAATATTTAAGAAGCATACCATTTGCCTAACACCACAAGGAACTGGCATAATAAAAATGAATGTGATTCCCACTGTCTTCTGGAAGAGACAAGCAATTACAGTAGTGGGTAATGCGTGCTATAATGGAATCGATTATAAAGAGTTATAGATACAGAAAAGCAAATGTATAACTGACATGGAAACGCAGTGATGGCTTCATGGAAGAGGGTTGACTGAGCATAGAAGTTTACTAGGTAGACAAGCGGCAGAAAGGTTTTCTGGGTTTATGAGGAAGTACACAAAGCCATGGAGACCTTAAAGAAGTTGATGTGTCTGAGACATAAATTCTGCAGAGTGTTCTGGGTATGGAGCATGCCCAGAGGCAGGTGGTGATGGGGCTGAGAAGGGAGTTTGGGTCTAAATTGCTTTTTATGCAAGGGCTACCGCTGAAGATTTCTAAGATCAGAGAAGCATGATCAGACCAGACTCTAGCAGAAGTGGCATACAATAAAGCTGGGGAATGTAAAGGAAAATTATCATGGTGGCCTGAAGGTGCTAGGTAAGTCTGTGGCAGGGCAACAGGAGAAAGGTGGATAGAGTTGGAGACATGTAGGAGATGGGATTGAAGACACAACCTCCTAAAGGAGGTTGGCTATGGAGGGTGAAGGAAGAAATAATATTGACTACTTTTCAGCTTTGATGACTTAGAGTACATTGCAATGCCATTAACTGAGAGATGATAAGGGAAGAGTAGCTGGTTAAAAGGCAGAGAGAACTAGGCTTAATAATTATGTGTGCAAACACAAGAGCTCAAGTGCTTTATTTAATATCTTTATGTACATATTATCAAGACATTAACATTTATCTTGACAGTCTTGGCCATGATTGATTTTGACTTCTTTTTCCAGTAGACAGACTTGCATTGACTCTTCTATGCTCACTTGTTCTCCCCTTTTGTAATCACATCTGTGCAAAATCTGGGACCAAGACGAGGGCTATAATTCACAGAGGGGAGAAAAATCACCCACGTGGAATGGAACC
The DNA here is from genome assembly GCF_021234165.1 of Pteronotus mesoamericanus. Lineage (NCBI taxonomy): Eukaryota > Metazoa > Chordata > Mammalia > Chiroptera > Mormoopidae > Pteronotus > Pteronotus mesoamericanus. The sequence continues at coordinate 46,611,102 of NW_026555085.1, forward strand.
CCAGCTTTCAGACATTTTAGCAGTATCATTTTACCAGGAGTTAACTGACTATGGGTAATATCACAAACAATGCATTCCTATTGCCACTAGATTTAAAAAATATATATCCATTCTGTTATTTCCACATCAAAGCTTCTAAGAAATAAGCCGTAAGTGGGTTTCACACCATTTAAGAAGCTCCTGACATTTTTGAAGTTCCCCTGGGGTTTACAATGAGAGTCTGTCTAGGAATACTGATGTCTAGGAAATAAAAGGAAAATTCCTTGCAAATTTTTACCTAAATGAAATAACAAAAGAACACTTGATATTCAAACTCTTCACAGGAATTGCATTTTTTTAAAAAATAGAAGAATAATAGTGGCTGTGGGTTGCAGCTTGTTTTTTGCTTTTGCTTTTGTGGCAACGTATGCTGAGGGAGAAATCTGATAAAGAGGATTTAAGCGTAATGAGTGGAAGATTATGAGTGATTGATCTGTTATATATATATTATCTCGGTGCCTAAGTAAAAAAGGTGATGAAGTTATCCTTTGAATTCAAAACTATGTTAATCATCAATCTAGGTAATTTTTCAGTGATATGCTTTGTTTGCTTAAGTATCCACACTGGCCATCCAGTGATTTCAACTCCATTATGAATCATACAGCCCCCTGATTTGTTCTTGTTGGGTAGACAAGTATTTCATCTTTTGTTTTAAACAATGCTGTGCTCTTGATATGCTAACTCAGTACTTATCAGTCAGTGTATGACTGAGTAGGCAGAGAGTTTACAATGTTTTATCAAGTTCTTGAACTAGAAAAAAATTTGAGAGATCATATAATTCATCTTGAGTTTGTATCTGAGAAATATATCTGTTTGCTTGCTACTCATTTTTTTTGAGGAAAAGTCCATGAATGTGCCTGTGCTATTCATCACTGTATATCTAGCACTTTGCATAGTGTCTGGGGTATGGTAAGGCCTCAGTAAAACTTTGATGGGGGAATGAATGAACAAATGAATGAATAAGTGGATAAATGATCACTTGCTGCTCCTGCTTTCTGTTTCCAACTGCTATAAATATTACCCTCAAGAAATAGTCATTCATTGATTTTCTTCATATAGTGTCTTAATAAGGTGATCATATAATTTATAGTCCAAACCAGGACACTTTTGAGAGTCAAAGGGATGCTGTTAATGATTATACCAGGACAAGTGGCACAAGCCTGGCCATTCTCAGGCCCACTGGGACACGTGGCCACCCTGTACATAGAGGAGTCTGAAACACTGGAGGACCAGAGAATATTTTTCTTGCCCATATTTCATGACTGTCTATTTTCTTGACACCTTACTTAGCGTAATATAATTGATCTGACCTTCTGAGTTAATTACTGAGTGTCCCTTAACGTCAATAGTTTTTCTGTATTTGCCTTCAATTTGAATTAACATTAAAGTGGTAGAAAAAAATCTCTATAAGCAGAGGTAAAGAGCATTTGGGGGTACTATTCTAACCCACATACCTAGATGGATTTGACACATAGTTGGCTCAATGAATGTTTGCTTCAAACAAAAAGGAGTTCCAGTTTCAAAATAGTAGAATGTGGAAATATTAAATACTCCTCACACATAAAATCCATACAAATGATTAAAATACATATTAAAGTTTATATTGGCATAATAAAAATTGAGGGAAACTTCTGTTTGACCAAAAAAACTAATGAAATCTTGAAAAATGAAAAGCATGTGCTTTAAGATGAATTAGAAATACACTTCTCAGAACATGTATAGGAGTAACATTAAAGGAACTCTATGGCCAGTGTGGGCTAGAGGGAGGAGACTTAAAGAGGCCAGAGGAAATCAACAAGGGTACCCAGCGCAGCCAGACAGATCGACCGCCTAGACACACACATCCCAGGCATACCCATCTCTATGCAGGAGCAGTAGGAGCTTAGGAAAGAAGTGACAAGGCAGCTCGCCCAGGTGCCCTCGATGTCCCAGAGGAGTCAGCAGTGAGGGTGCTACCTCACCAAGTGACATGGCTCCTTCTTCGTTCCTGAAACAAAGCAAGGCTCAGCAGTGGCTCTCTCCCCCACTAGGCAGTGCAAAGAGAGTTCACAGAAAATCTACTAGGGAAGTTCAGCTACCAACACAAACTCATATGAAAGACAAAAATATTTTCAAAGTTTGAGGAACACCAACAGTATAAAAGGGTGACTTTTACAAAAAAAACAGAACTAGCTAGACAAATGAAAGAATACATACTAATGGAAGTAGTGTAGGACTGTGAATATAGCCTATTTTTTATCATTTGGGAGATAAGGAAAAATATCATATTCAAAAACTAGGATGAGTGATTATGAAAAAACAATTATAGATTGTGGGAATGAAATAAACCTTTTGAAAACAGAAAAACTCAAAAAATAGGCTGGCTGGCAGAATAAACACAATTAAAGATCACATTAGTGATGAGAGAGAATGCACCAAGATATTATCCTTGGATGTAGTACAAATGGAAAAGTTATAAAATTAACACAAAAGGAAAGTTAAAGAAATAAGCATGAAAAACAGAGCTGGAAATCAACATCAATCCATTAAGGGTCCAAACTAAGAGAATATGGAGAATGCAGAAGGAATAATACTTGGTGATGTAACAGTCAGACCTAAAAAATGACTTGTGTCCTACAAGTGAAAGGGTCTATCAGGGAACAAACACAATAATAACAACAGTGGTGACAAAACCTAATTGTGGACATTTCATAGTTATGTCAGGGTTAAATGGAAAATCCTAAAAGATAGGAAAGAGAGAAAAACAATTAGAATACCTCCAAAAAATTAGAATTATATTGAAACCATACTCAGCAACAGCATCATTAGATATAAGAGTATTAGAGTGTCATTTTCAAAAAGTTGAGACAAAATAGCTTTGAGTCTCTAATTTTAAACACAGTGAAACTACCACACGAATATGAGGGTAGAGTAAGATATTTCAGACATATAAGACCTCAGATAGCTTATTGCTCATAAATTATTTCATAAGAATTATTAGAGGATATATCCCAGGGGGGTGGAAATGAATTCTAGGAGGAAGCAACTAGATGCATTGTGTAATTTAAAACTGATAATAAAAATGAAATTTATTTCTAGGAAAGTAGAGTTTGATTTTTTTAATTGTAAACATGAAATTAGATAAAATTAGAATTCTTTGATTTGCTTTAATTATACAATATGCCACAAATCCATAAAGGTACAAACTGAAGAATAATCAGAAGCCCAGAACCTCTGATTAACCAGACTGGAGCCCTTAGAGAAGGCCCCACTTGTCCTTAGAGGAGTGAGAGGCCAGAGGCCAGGACTGAAGCAAGATCTGAACCGCTCAGGAAGATGTTATAAGGGCCAACATACCAGGGACTCCCTGACACAGAACCTTCAGTGTAGCTTTCTGATAACCCATATTCCCAATTTCTGTCAACAGTTAGTTCTTCCTCTGTGCTGTTTTCAAGGATTCCTCAAAGGTTAGCAGAATTTTTAGAGGGAGGAAATTTGATAAATCTAATACAACTGAGTATTAGCAGAATATTGGGAACCCATAAATGCTTTAACTTGTACTATAACTCTTTAACTTTAATCTTTCCAAGTTGAGACGGAAAGAGCCCTGAACTACAGAAGTTTTTCCCTCTGGGCATGGCCCCCCACCACACCCACACCTTTTTTGGTGGTGGATTGCCTCAAGGGGAGAGTTCTCTCTCTTGGCAGTTCAGTGTAAAAGTTAGAAGTATCTTGTAGTTCCTACCTGAGTCAGGCGAATGTTCTGTTTCCCTTTCATTAATGTCTTAATGGCTCGTGTCTTTGGTGGGCATTTGTTGAGAGCTCCCAGCCCACCTCCACCTTCCTGGAAGCACTTCACACTCTCCCCCTTTTCCGCAGCAGGAGCCACCACCCTGCCTACCTGATCTCAGTAGCTGGCCTAGGAGCTCCTCTTTTGTGAGCCAAAAATCCTTCCCCGGAGCTTTCTGCTTGCCTCTAAAATTGAGAGAAATGGGGCTCCTTCCTTTCTGGAAATCTGTGAGGGTGTAATCTTGGTCATGACCATCTCCCTAGTACATGGAAGAAAAAAGTTTCAAGTAGAGAGAACTGAGCCAGAGAGCCAGAAATAAGGGGAAGAGGGAGAGAGCCCTGGAGGAATAGGTCTCTGGCCCCTGAAGCACTAGTTATACCCCTACCCATCCTGGATCCTGGGTCAATAAATTTACCCTTTTGCCTAGCTAGTTCAAATTGACTTTGTATCATGTGCAACCAGAAGAGTCCAGTTCAGTGCCTTCCCCTGAACAGGTGCACAGTAAAGGTCACTGGATACAGAGGAGCAGGCCAAGAATTAATTCAGCATGAAATGCAGCTCCGGAAGAAGGAGGTGAGTGGGCCAGGCCAAAGCAGCCTTGTAGGGGCAGAGCTTGTTTGTGGGGACGAGGGGGCCCTATATAGAGGCAATTTTGCCAACAGGAGACAAGTAACCAAAGCATCTCATGCCAATGGAGCACAGCAGAGGTGACGGTAGGTCCCAGTAAGAAAAAGTCCCTTATCTAGAAACTGAAAATAATATTTGAGGAATTCTGTAGGATGTGAGACTGCTCTTATCTTTCTATGGTCTAACATTTGATTTGCATTGCTTTTCCTTTTAATAACACTCTTTTGTTACTTTGTGCCAACACACTTATATGTGAGTTTATGTGTAGAATTCCTGAGGGGAAGGAGAGAACTGGTAAGCCAGCCTATTGGCTTCCTAATGAAGAGATATTCTCAGGGTTCTGGATGAGGAAACAAGCCAAGAAGAGTGTCCCTACACAAAAAGCGATCCTACTTCGGGGTGCAAGAATCTGACCAAGGTTCACTTCTAACTTTATGGTTGCTTTCTTTGGAGCTACAGTTTTCATTTGTGGCAACTAATATTTCTTTTAAGCCAGTTCCAAGGATTCTTTGACTTATATATTTCTTATGCATTTTTTTACCTCAGTTTCTTAATTTATTTATAGGTGGTAATCAACTTTGATCTTAACCAGGAGCATCATTGCATGTAAATGATTATGTAACAAGGTGTTAGAATGGGACTCATCTTGCCTCAGTTTTGACTAAAGTGCCAAAAGAAAACAGAGAGTATGAAACAAACCCTTATCTGGGAATTTACAAAGAAAAAGATGGAGAACTACTTCGAGGACTCACAGATATATGTGGAGAAAAATGCATGAAAAGGGGAGTAAATTTGGTAATGACATTTCTTTGAAGGAGCTGTTGCCTTCTAAGAGAGGAGGGAGGGTATTAGCTCTATCACCTCAAGCTTCATGAGAGAGGCTTTTATGGGAGGACTTGCAGAACTTTGAAATATGTTGGGAGTTTTGATACACAAAGACTGATGCCTGAAAAAGCGACAGGGCTAGAGGTGACTATTGGAAGTAGGCCAGAACTTCCAAAGTTTGCTAAGCTAACAAATACATGAGTGTTTTTTGGGCACCAGATAATGAGTCACATGGAAGATAAAATTGCTATGGGGGCATTTTATGTCTTGTCCTAAAGGACCACACAGAAGGGTGGAGGATTCCTAGTAACAAGAAATAGAAGGTGAATTCAGAATTCTTAGGGGATGTAAGAGGAGTTGCAAGTGATGCCTGGAAATGAGATGTATCCACCCACATGATGAAAAGTGTCTTCTGAGGGCTCAACCAGGGAATCTCTAAAGAGACTGAAAACATCTCTTGGGAGAAAGGGTTGGCTATTCTCACCAGCCAGGCCCAGAGAGTGTGAAGCCAGCTTACAACAGTACCAGTGTGAATAAGACCTTTCCTGTTCCCCGATGACTCATCCTCTTCCCACCGTCCCCAGGTCTCCCCACAGAGAGCTCAGGAATTGGCTAGTAAGTGGGGGTAAGGGAAGAAGCAGCTCGATGTGGGAAAATGAAGCAAACTCTGTCCTGCCCAGCTTCCCCACTGCAGACTTCCAGCCTGAAACAACTTCTAGCTAAAGAAAGGAAAAGGATTTTAATTTTAATGCTAAGTGAAGTTTAGTGATTCAAACAATGTCTTCGACTGGATGTTTTGATTATTGAATTAAAATTGTTTTGTGGAACTTCAAGTGACTATAGGACTGTCTGTTACTTAAGAGTGAGTACAAAAGCCGAGGTTCCTGACCAAGTTGCCATCCTTAGGCAGGCCAAAATTAACCCCACTTAATGCTTTTAAAAAATAAAATAGTATTTTGAATGCACCATCACTTAGATGTGTGTAACATAGTAGTTGAAGCAACAAGTATAAAATCAGACAAATATGATAATGCCTGACATATGTGAGCAATCTTGTCAATAAGCATAAAGAGGTAATGTTAGGTATTCTCTGAACTAGTCAGGCATTCTTTCAGATGTTGTATTTATTCCTTGGCTTTATAACTTAAATCATCATTAACCTTTAGAAGCATGACAAAAGGACAGATAATTAAGGCCAGGATGAAAATCTAGAGGACTTGGTTTATTTAACAGAGAGAAATGAAACTTCTAATGGCAACAATTCTTAAAACTTTTATGTCACCAAGAGTTAGAAACATTAAAACCATAAACCCATATGTCACCAATACACTTTGATTAAATACCTACTAACACAGTACTCCACTGAGTGATCCAAAGACCTCCAGGTATGCAATAGTGAGGAAGAAAATTTGTAGAAGCATCTAGTATCCAAGAATCATAATAGAAAGCCTGCGATTGACACTGAAAGGAAAAGAAATCAACAGAGACAAGAGGGAAGGAGGGAAGTGGGGCGGGGAAAAGGAAGGGAAGGGGAAAGTCAAGGAACATATAGCAAGGACTCATGGACAAAACCAAAGGGAAAGAGCTGAGGGAGGGAAGGAGGGGGGGGGGAAGTGGTGGGGGGTAGGCAGAGACAGATGTATTTGAAAAAATAAATTAAAATAAAATTTAAAAAAAAAAGAAAGAAAGCCTGCGATTGGTTAGTCTTCAGCATCCATTAGTTGACATTTATTGAGCAACTATTATATACCAGGCTCTGCAGATAAGGAGGCAGGAAGTGTGAAGTGACCAAACAGTCAAAAAGGAGCAAAGGTGGATACAAGAGACATGAAAGCCATTGTGTGCACTGGGACAGCAGTACAGGGGAAGCTGTCTTAATTCACCTCTATTTAACTGACCAGCTAAATTTACAATTTATTCCCTCTGCATAATGTAGTAACTGAGGCCTTAAACACTCGGAAGTACTTTCAGCTACTCTCTAGTACACCTGCGCATTTCTCTCATCCACTGAATTTTTTTATTGTTGTTGCCCCTGACCAAGAGTTAGTTGTGTTCATTTCCCAAATTTATGTATACCAATCATACTTATTATTGTAATTAAGTAATTAAAAATAAGAGATTATACAATGAAATATGAATAGAAATAAGCATAGTTGATACTTTTATAAATTATGAATGCTTTGTGCTAGTGTGGCTCAGAGGATTGAGTGCCGGCCTGCAAACCAAAGGGTTGCCGGTTCAATTCCCAGCCAGGGAACATGCCTGAGTTGTGGGCCAGATCCCCAGAGTGGGGTGCGTGAGAGGCAACCACACTTTGATGTTTATCTCCCTCTCTTTCTCCCTCCCTTCCCTTCTGTCTAAAAAAAATATATGAATGCTTTGGGAAGATACAATGAAGACTAGTCATTTAAAAATCATTATATAATAATACAAATTCTTTAATAGTTTTTGAAAGGTTATGATTAAATGGCAGAATGTACCTACTATTCTCTTACCTTTTCTGCCACAAATGCTATGCAAATGAGCCAATATTGTAGCTATATTCAATGCCAAAGCAGAATAAACATTGGCAGAAAAAATACTGTCATTTTCTCACATAGATGAACACTGTCAATTGCAAAGCCATTGTCTTGGCCACCAGCTAGGAAAAGTAATAACCTTCAGGAATTCTGTTATTTATGTGCCAGTGAGGCCATATGACCACTGCAGGGTGTCTTTCAGCATCACCCACCACATACTTCATGTCAGTTCATTCATTCATTCAATTAATATTGATTGAGCTCGCATAGGGAGATTGGCAGAGAAACAATGCATCTTACGAACAAGCAGGAGAGAAAATTATGCGGCTCACCTGACTCTATCAGTATGCTTCCATGGAGGAATCTTGAAACAGGATATAGCTTGTGGTGGCCTCTCTCTTCTGATGAAGCTCATTGTGCTGGAAGGGTGACTAGCCCAAGACTGCTTCCGGGTTTTAGCATTTAATTATTTGTATCCAGTCTGGACTGTTTCTCCTGGAAGGATAGGCTCCACTGCAACACAATAGAGTGTTGATTACAAATGGGCTTATGGAGCCCTCTCTGGCTGGCAGTATACAGCCAAGAAGCCCAGCCCAGGTAGTAGAGAGGTACTTTGGTGACTGTGAGTGTGTAGGGAGACAGCTGGTTTTTATGCATAAAATAAGCATTATCATTAATTCTATAGCTTTGGTTAATTTATAGTAATATGCTTATATTCAACAAAATTCAAAAAATTGAATGCTGATTTTTCATGACACTCAATGTTTAGAAAGTGTTGAAAAATTCTGATAAATATTTATGATAAAGGCTATATGAAATTATTGACTTTCAAAGAATTCTGTTTCTAATTCTAAGATGACTTAGAGACTACATAAAAGTATAGGTCAAACCCTTTCCATTTCAGAAGGGTATTTTAAAGACTGAGACCTTATTTACATAGCATTGATTACTCCTTTAAGGAAGAAATTAAGTAAATGAAAGATAAATTGATATAAGAATTTATAAATACTCTTGATAAACTTGAGAATTTGAAAATAATTCCCTCTCTGTGTGCCATGAATTTCTAACTACGTGAAATGCAATGTCTTAACAAGACATTGAGAACACTTCCCATTTATCTCACATCATGAGGCTATGGGTTTTTATTTTCAGCAAACACAATTAGGATAGACAAAATTGGAATGGATGTTCCAACAACTCTGTGTTTTCTCAAGTTAGCTATTAGAGAAGAGTAAATTGAATTGTCCTAATGTTTCTTACTATTAATATTAATTTAAAATTCTCTTAGTGTTCTTTCTCAGTTTGGTGAATGCCAACCTATATAGGATTAATTTTATTTGTAAGAGCAATGAATTCTTACCAAATGTGTATTTGGTGATCAGAAGGAGGACAGAGTGGGGATATCCAGGTACTACTATATGTTTAGTGATCACTAATACACACTGGTCCTCCCATTTGCTTATTAACTCATTTGTTCTATGCAAGGTGTTGCTTAGGGAAGAGAAATAGAGGAGTTCAGAAATTCTCCTAGTTCATTCCTGTCCTGACTCAGTACCTCCAAAAGAGGGATCAAGAAGGAGAGCACGCTAGCATGAGCATGGAAAATTAGGCTATCTTTGTGCTGATGGAGTCTTGCACCTCTCCTTGCCTTTACCCACTTTCCTGGGTAGCACAGTGGCTACTGTAGAAAGGCAAGGGTTTCTATATCCCTCCCTAGCCCCTTTGTCTAGGTTCTTTCTTCCTCTGGGGTGAACTAGGAGGCACTTCGTGATATGGAAGCTGTGAAGGGGCTTGGGAAGGCATGTCTGTGCCCGGACTCTCCCTGAACGGAGCAGATCGTTCCTGTAGGAGCAAGTGCCCCTTCAAAACACACACAGAGGGTGTGGGACAGTTGATCAGGAAAACCCTAGCTAGGCAAAATTTGGTTATAGGCAGCGGATTTTTAATGTAGCTGTGGCAGCCAGCGCTATCTGCAAGTGAGAAGAAATGTACAAAACTACCATATGGGAAAATGTGATAGATGGCCAAGGACAGTGGTAGGTATGTTATATACACAATTGTTCACACAACAAACCCATGAGATCGGTATTATTTTTGTGGCCACAAGGAAACTGAAGGTCAGAGAGTCTACATAAGGCTGTATGACTAAGAAAAGGAAATCTTGATGAAAGGACAGAACTATTCAAATTCAAAATCCACACTGTTAACCTCTACCAGGGATTATAACTAAATGGAAAGGACTCTAAAATATTCATTCTTGAAAAGATTTTTCTTATCTAAGCCATGAAGGTGTTTATTAGGTCGAAACACATTTAATTGACAATATTCAACTGCTTGACCTACAAAAACGGCAATTTAATATGGTTCAATCATAACTATTTATAATTTCTGCAGAAAATAGTCACAGATGGGGGGACATGCTGCAGAACATATTCATATTAAGGAACCCCCTACATTTCCTATGACTCAACAGATTTTTATTTTGTAAACTAAAAAGGAAAATAACCAGAGTAATGGAAATCCACTTAACAAAGTTGGTGTAATTAAGTCAGAAAATTTCTCTCCATTAAACATTAAAGTTTCCCCACTTGGAGGTAAAAACTGGGAACTCTTTGTAATGAATACATCATCTCTGTTAAAAGCTGACAGCTTGACATGAAGTAGCCCAAAATACCAAAGCAGGGCAACAAAATAAGATGATCTCAACCAGGCCTAAGAGTGACATCCTTCCTTGGCTACTGTTGATTAGAGTTATTTATAATTTGCTATGCATTTGTTTGTGATTAACTTAACTATTTAGTACTATGAATACAATTCTTTCATTATACACATCTAGTTAGTTTCAGCTAATGCTTTGTTCTCATAAATTTCCAAAGAAAGAGTCTTTCAGGTACTGTGGTTGTCATTCATGATGTTGGCCTAATTTGTCCAGTTTTTCTCTCTTTTAGTCACAAGAAAATGGGAATGGCATTTCTGAGTCCCCTGTGGCTGGGAGAGCTATGATTAGTTCCGGCCAGCGACTTACGAGCAGAAGTAACATATGTCACTTCTGGGCTAAGTGTTAAATTGCTGCTGTGAGACCTTCTAGAGCTCCTTTTTCCTCTCGCGTGGCGCTTGACAACATTTAATACAAGAGCTGCTCTCTCAGCCTAGATCCTGGGAGAGGAAGATTTAAACTATAACTCCTAGTCCATCCATGATGGATATGTACAAAAGAAGGAAATAAACTTTATTATAGCAAATCACTAAGATTTGGAGGTTGCTTATTATGGAAGTATGTCTTAGCCTATCCTGAATGATACAAATATTTTGAATGGTCCAATTACCATCCAAAACACTGATTCTCATTCTGAAAATGAGGATTGGATCTCTCTGGTTCAGGTGCTGATAGACAAATCAGGTACCAGATTTATAAAATGGTGCCTGAAATGGGCATAATTCAGTGTGAGGATAGCTACCCTTTCTTCCCAAAAGGAGGATCCTTCATGTTCTATTACCAGTTCCACGAATGAAGTACCCACTGAGTGGAGCAAAGTCTTCACAAAGGTAAGAAGAATAGATAGCTTGATAAGAAAGAAAATTTCAGACGGAAGTTTCAACTGGGAAGGGTCACCACACCTCCCCCTTCTCCCTCTCTACCATGGAGTCAGATTACCTCCTTCATATCTCCTATTTAACCATCAACATTGTTCTCAAAAGAGTGTGAAAACAAAAAGAGGTTGAGAGTCCGTTATAACCCATTAATACACTAGCAAGAATTGTTTGTTAACTAGAAATCCATACAGCAAAGAGGGAATAAGATATTTTATAGATAAATCTAAAGGCAAGAGAGAGCAACCAAAGGTCAGGAGCACCAGGGGACTGCCCAAACGAACTGACACCACACTGTGAACAACAACACAAGAGCATGTGGGAGCAGGAAAAACTGACTTTGCCAACTTCATGATTTCATCCTGGAGAAGAGCCAGTTTTAATACTGATTCCAAATGAGGTTTTTCTTGAGGAAAAAATCCCCACAATTGGAGATGTTCATCAATAAGAGGAAACAGTTTTCTATTTGGATCTCTGAGCCTCTGTAAATAAGTTAATACCCTTTTAGTTAGTAGGTAAAATTTGTCTATTTATCAATTGCTGTCAAACCTCTAACATTTATTCCAATTTATAGAAAATTTCAGTTGAAATGTGTAGCTTTAGTCGTGCCTCTGAGGCCTGCTCACATTTCAGCAAAACAGTGAGTCTTGTCATAAGGTCTTGATATCTGCAAGATTCAAAGTAATGTTACAGGTCAGGCAATCATGTGATGAATTGGAGCATAACCCAGAAAACAAAATATGAAGACAATATTAAAAAAAGTATGAGATAAAACATGACAACATATTTTGTTGACAAGAAAAATAGAGAGACTCCCTCTACTCCCACATTCAAAGCTCACCGTATCTGGCAGCAGGAATCCTTGAAAGAGTTGGCCATTGCAGTAAGTAATTTATGCAGCTCTTGTAACACCCAGACACTAATACAAATTCCCTACTTAAGAATGCTGACCTTCAATGCACCAAACCAGGGCTCAGTAACTAGAAATTCCCTTCTACCTTGTGTGGAGGAGTCACATTTTAAAGCCTGTCATCCTGCATAGGGAACTACCATTTAACTGTCATTAATATGGCTTTTAGAATTTAAATTGAATAGCATATAAAATATTCTTAGTAGCAGGTAATTGTAGTTTATAATGAGTTTCCTCCTTTGACTGTTCCATTTCAAGATTCTGAGCCTTCACATTGGTTTTGATTGTGAATTCTCAGTTTTGAGAGAACTGGTCAGGAAATAAGGTTTTATAAATAAACAAAGGTTAAATAAATAAAAGTTCAACAAATGTTGAAATTTTTTACCTAAATCACTTTGAATTTTGAAAAATGAACTTGTTTTTCACTGCCTTTAGTATATTAGTTTGCCAAGGCTGTCATAACAAAATTCCACAAACTGAGTGGCTTAAATGACAAAAATTTATTTTTGTTCTGGAAGCTACAGGTCTGCGATTAAGGTGTCAGCAGGCTTGGTGTCTCCTGAGGCCTCTCGCCTTGGCTTGCAGGTGGACACTTCCCTGGACACTGTGTTCTCACATGGCCTTATCTCTGTGCATGCGCACTCCTGGTGTCTCTCCATGTGCTCTAATCTCCTCTTTCTATCAGGACACCACTAATTCTGGACTAAGACCAAACCCAACAGTCTAACTTAATCACCTCTTTAAAGGCGATTTCCAATTACAGTCACATTCTGAGGTACCAGGATTAGAATTTCAATTTGCAATTTTGAGGGGACATAATTCAGCCCCTAACACTTAAAAAAAAAGGAATATAATGTAGCCTTTTCTTGGTTACTCAGGATCTGAATTTTGGACATTCATATACTTTTCCGTGCCATCATCCTCTCTAGAGAGAGTGAGGGGATTATGGAATGTGCTTTTTAGAGAAGTCCTAGAATCCCTTTGTCACCTGAAGGCACTAGACTCTTGCTATCCAACACAGCAATTACCAGCCGCATGTGGGTTTTTGTTTATTAATAAGTGTAAGTAAAATTAAATTTTAATTTTTCATTAGCACTAGCCACGATTCGAGTGTTCAGCAGTCACCGTGGCTAGTGTCATGATACTGGGCACAAATATTGAACATTTGCATTCTCATGCAATTCCACTAAACTGTATTGTTCGACTGCTTCTGTTGTTCTGTTGACAGGAACTCACCTTCATTGACCCCATGGTACCTCCAAGAGAGCACAGCACAGCTGGAGTCTTTGAGAACTGCACCGTTTTTGGCTTCCATTTCTTTCCCCTTCTCTTGGTCACATTCATCTCAGTTCTTCACTGTCATTGTTATTTATTGGTCACTGCCTTTATGCTCCACCACATTTTCTCCTAATTCTACTCTCTTGCTTTTTAATTTCCTGATTTTTTTCCCCTCCTCGCCACTCTTTCCTTTGACTTCGTTTTCTTCTATCCTTTTCTTTGCTGGAGTGGTGAATTTTGCTCTGAAACATTTTTTGCGAAATAGTGAGACATCTTCTTTCTTCTAATAAGTAAATGCCATTAATCTTCATGTCTTTGGCCACTTGACATTTCTATTGGTATTTCCTTCAGATACATCTCAGTGTCACGGAGCCTGATGCCTGAACCGTGGAAGAGATGGAGTCACATAATCCATCTGGAAAACATAGCAATCGCAGGAAGTTTGTCTTTTGTTATCCCTCTAGCATCATCTCTTGGGAGATTAGTTAACCTAACAGTAAAGGACTTTGAATTCAGTCTGCCTGAGTTTAAAGTGTGATGTCATCACGTATTAGCTATCTGCCCTTGACCAAATTTCTTAACTTCGCTTTCTTCATTGGTGTATTATAAGTTTTACAGCTTCATATCTTCCTGCTGCCTTGACAATCTCACAAACAAGCTATAAGCACCTGCCCAGACGACCAGATACAGCAGTGTGATAAGGCTGGACCCTGCCACAAGTTCCCCTTCGTGACATCCTCTGACTGTGAAATCACCAGTGAGATCCCCTCATGCCTTTTGCTCATGTTCCCCACATAGGTCCTCACTCTCTCTCAGCTTCTCACCTGCTTGGTTGAGCCTCCTCCCTGGGTGGTCTCCTCAAGTGGCCCTTTCACGGTGTGTGGTGATTCTGTCTTTCTAAGACCTATGAGTATAGTAAACATTGCTTTCTTGTGCCTCTCCAGTGCCTCTCTGGGGCTGTACCTGACTGGCCATCACATGAAAAAATATAAAGCAGTCTATAAGGTAGAGTTTAAGAACAGTACTCACCTTATGAAGGTGTTCAGATTAAATATATTGACCTAAAAATGGTACCTCAAATATAGCTTAATAAGATGGAGCAGTTATTATTTCTCAGGATAAGTTTAGCTCTTCATAAAACGACTATAGACTTTGTCTGCAGAACTACTTGTAGTGATCTCGGGCAGAGAAACACTTATTTGCCACATAGACTCTTGATTGTGCATCTTTTTTATATTCAAGTTATCATGCACCTATTAAGATGACTTACACAGAGAAAACAGAGATGAGTATAAGACTGAGCATAGTTAGATGCTAAATCACATTGGACAATATATATTCTATAAGCTTTTGGAAAAAGAAGTACTGACTTCTGGTTTCTGGTTCCACATGAAAGGAGCTTCTAAATCACTGTTCTATCCTAACAACAAGTAAAAATCTGATTAAAATATCAACAGCTCTTCTAGGATACATAAGAGCAGTGAGGACACAGGACAATCTGCTCTCCCCAAAACTGGAGAGAAAGGCAGGTAAATACAGGAAATAACAACTTACAGGAGCAGAGACTTATAAGTGAAACTGCCCAGGAACAAGTGCTGGGGTAGAAAAACCTGAACTGTAATTGGTGAATTGTTGAAAGTGCAGTATGGACAAGTCTGAGAGTTAAAAACCTCAGGGGGACCTCAGTTTGGGGGGCACAACATTTTCAGATTTACCCCTAGGAGTTCAACCCAATTCCCACAGTAAATATTGGAGAAAAATCCCTTGGTGCCTCTTGCGGGGTGAGGGTGGGGGACAAAGCCATTTTGAAATGTATCACAGCACTCTGTTCTTGATAACAAGGTCTGCCCTCAGAGGAAACTAGTTAATGAGAGCCGAACCTCCTGGGATATTACCAAACCTAACTGTCCTGGGGATGGGAAATACTTAACTCCAATGCACTGTAACTCATCTCTTCCACCTAACAGGGAAAAAATAGTGAGAAGCACCTGTGAAGGTCACAGGCCGGAGACCAGACTCCCTAAATGACTGACATCCAATCATAAGACTAAAAATGCTTTATCTGCCTTCATACCTCATCACCACACTACTGAAGATCTATTTAGAGCAGTTTCTTTTACCGAGTACATCATGTCCAGCTATCAAGAAGAAAACTACAGAGCATACCAAAAGATTAAAAAAAAAATTTGAAGAGATAAAGCAAGCACCAGAACCAGGCATGACAGGAATGCTGGAATAATCAGACTGGGAAGTTAAGACAACTATGAGTAATATGCTAAGGGCTCAAATGGATAAAACAGACAACATGTAAGAACAGATAGGCAATGTAAGCAGAGAGACAGAAATTTTAAAAAAGAACCAGAAGAGATGCTAAAGATAAAAAAGCACTATAACATAAATAAAGAATGTTTTTGATGGGCTTACTAGTAGATTGGACATGGCTGAGGAAATAATCACTGAGCTTGAGTATATCTTCAAAGAAAATTCCAAAACTAAAATGCTAAGAGAACAAAGACTGAAAAATAAACCAGAATAAAATACCCAAGGACTGAGAGACAACTACAAAAGGTGTGATGTGTGTAACAGGAAAACCATAAGGAGAAAGAGAGAAAGGAAGAGAAGAAATACTTGAAACTATAATCACTGAAAATTCCCCTATGTTATTTTTTAAATATTTATTTATTTACTTATGTATGTATGTATGTATGTACTTATGTATGTATTATAGAGAGAAGGGAAGGGAAGGAGAAAGAGAGGGACAGAAATACAATTGTGAGGCAGAAACATCGAGCAGTTGCATCTTGCATTTGCCCCAACCAGGCCCACAACCCAGGCATATGCACTGACTGGGAATCAAACTGGAGGACTTTTGTTTTATGGGATGACACCCATCCAAATAAACCATGCTGGCCATGGCAAGAATTTCCCCACATTAATGTAAGACACCAAACCACCAATCCAGGAAGCTCAGAGAACACCAAGTAGAATAAATACTCCCCTCAGAAAAAAATACCCCAAAATATACTGAGGCATATCGTTTTCAAATTATAAAAAATCCTTACAGAAGCAGGAGGGGAAAACAGCTTACCTATAGAGGAATAAAGATAAAAATTACATTGGACATCTTTTTTGGAAACCATGCAAGCAAGAGAATGAAGTGAAATATTTAAAGTATTCAGAGGAAAAGACCCCAACCAACGTAGGGTTCTGTGCCCTGTGAAATTAGCCTTCAAAAGTGAAGGAGAAATAAAGACTATCTCAGAAAAACAAAAAATTGGAAGAATTTGTTGCCAGTAGACCTGTTTTGCAAGAAATGTCAAAAGTTTTAGAGAGAAGGAAAATAATATATGTCTGAAATTCAGATCTATATAAAGAGAAGAAGAGCATCAATGAAGAAATAAAAAAGGTAAAATAAAAACCTCTATTTTTATTCTTAATTGATTTAACCTAACAGTTTGTTCAAAATAATAGTAGCAAAAATGTATATAATTATGTATACTTATGTTCATATCTTATGTATATGTTTTTCTGTACATATATGAGTGAAATAAAAGACAGCAGTGATACAAGGGATGAGAGGGAGGAATTAGGGTTATTTTATTAGTATAAGGTGTTGTTCGTGATAAATAATGA
The DNA here is from genome assembly GCF_021234165.1 of Pteronotus mesoamericanus. NCBI lineage: Eukaryota > Metazoa > Chordata > Mammalia > Chiroptera > Mormoopidae > Pteronotus > Pteronotus mesoamericanus. The sequence continues at coordinate 46,628,293 of NW_026555085.1, forward strand.
TGATGATGATGATGATGATGATGATGATAATAATAATAATAATGCTTTGTGTGACCTGAACTGATCAATAAAGTTTTTAGAGGCCCCGGTGAAGAGAGAGTTTTCTCTTGGAGAAGAAAAGGAGGAGAAATCAGAGCACGTGAGAGGAAGGTGATTAGCCGATATAGAGAGACAGAAGTGGACATGGAGTGTATGAATGAGAGTGGGAAGAGGTGCCTTTGGTGAAGAGGAAGCTCTGGATTTAGGAACAGGGTAGATAAATGGGGGTGAGAGTGGGAAGACTGACAGGTTTGGAGTTGAAATCCATGTGAGAATCGGAGTGGGCAGTTACTTCATCCTATATGTTTCTGAGTAAACTTCTTTAGAATTTATTTTTTATGAAATATACTATAATATACTTAAAATTGTTTGATTTACTAAGCTCACTTTCAATGACTACCTCCATGTTAAAACCTTTCAAGTTCTTACTTCGTTTCATGTTACTACTAAGGCTGATTCCAACTTAACATCATCTATACACTTCAGGAAAACTCATCTCATCAAATATGTCATTGAAAAAATATTAAATTAAAATGAACCCCCAACTAACTAGAAGAACATGAAATAACTTCTATGTAAAAAAAGATTTAACTGTTCATAGTTTTTCAAGATGAGTGTACATGAAGAGGGATTTAAGCAATCAGTTTATTTCAAGTCTACATTTATTTTATACCCATTATATACTAAAGAAGTGCACCTGATATTGTGAATTATATAATAGAAATATAAGAAATATCTTTACTTTCAAGTGGTAATAACATATTTATGAAAATGAAAATAACTAAACAATATGAATAATTCATGCTTAATGACAAAGTGAATAATATTAAATTATATAAAGGCTTATAAATAGGAAAGATTGATGGAATAAGGATTGGTTAGAAATATTGTCATGAGAGTTGCTGATATTTGAGTGTACTTTAAAAACTTGTAGCATTTGATTAGATGAAAAGAAGAAGACCACTCTTCTTTTTGTAAGGAAAAACATTATGAGCATTATGAGTAAAGCATAGAAGAAAGAATAAGCCAGGACTGTCTTGTACAGTATGAAAAATAGAGAGAAGGATCACACTGAGAAATTTCAGAAGATAAAATTTTTGGATAGAGAAAGAGGACCTTCAAATCCAGAATAACAATTTCTTTTTTTCCTGAAACACAAATGCTGAAGTATTTACCTCAGGTGCCTAAGCATGACTCCATGACAAATTCATAGACACATTCCAAGTCATTCAAAGTGCCTGTTGTAATGCAGAGTATAAGTCTAAGTATTACAGTATTTTTTTTAAATGTCCCTTCTCAAAATTAGTGGTCTGGAATGGAGAGTTGTACCTCCTAGAATATGGTCTCCCAACTTTGCTTTAGCTTATATTCTCTTTTCCAGTTTTATTTTTCTATTTTTCATATCTAACTGCCTTTTTACCATATGTATTCCCTAGAACCTAGAAATAACCAAGGACATTTTAATTCCCAAATTAAAAAAAAATTTTCCTCGTTCATATATTCAGCAAATATTAACACCTACTATGTTCAGAAAAACTAGTCTAAGGGCTTGGAAGATTTGTAAACAAAATCAACAAAATTCCTGCCCCCAGAAAGTTTTAATTTAAATAAGTAGAAAGAAAATAAATGAAAATCGTAAGAGATACTCATTATTATTCAATTCCACAGGTTAAATGAAAAACATTTTCGGAGAGACAGATGAACCTCCCAAGTATATACAGTTATTTTTTAAAGATTTTATTTATTTTTAGAGAGAGAAGGAAGGAAAGCAAAAGAGTGGGAAAGAAACACTGATGTGTGAGAGAAACATCGATTGGTTGCCTCGGGCATGTCCCCAACCTGGGGACCTGACCCAGGCATGTGTCCTGAAGGGTATTGAACCAGTTCCCAGGCTGGCACTCAATCCACTGAGCCACACCAGCCAGGACAAGTTTATACAGTCATTGAGTGGTAAAATAAAACTCAAACCCTTCTGTATCCAACTATAGCTACTTATTGTAAAATAATTGACTAGTAAAGTGTAAAAATACAACTCTTCCTTTGGCTTTTGGCGTCTAAGATGCACTTGACTTCTCTCCACCAATTCTACTCATTCTCCATGTCTTGTGTTGAAAGACAAGCCAGTGTGTGTTAAGAGTTAAATGGAGAGCAGCATGAGGATCTTGAGGACTGGAGTCTATTACCAATTTTTATCCTTCCGGGAATGTACACATTGAGAGCGGGTGGTGCTTTATCCCTGATCTTGAACTCATTTGCTCACTTAGCTCCGCAGTTGCCAGTTCATGGCTTATCAGCAGCATGGACAGCTGCTTTTCACCTAGGTCCTTTCCGGAGACTTTATAGTAAAATGTTGCATGCTGTCTTCTGTTCCTCTGCATTTTAAATATTATATGGCTATTACAACAACTGCTTAATAATTTCTGTATACCTTTATATGCTCAGTTAGGAAGCAACAAAAAAGTGCCTAAGAATGGCATTTGAATTTAACATCCTAAACAGAACATCTCTGGGTTTTTTAAAAAAAAAGTGTACTTAAGCCAAATAGTAAAATTTACACATCCTATATGTAGGACATTATGCTTTCATAAGTACGCTATTTCTGTTTATTGATTATGCTTGCCATAAGTGAATTATCAAAATATTACAGTTCAAATATTTGCATGCACAAATCAAATGCTATGGAAATTCCATAATCTAAGTAATCCTATAAATATGAATTTCCTCAGCATCATCTCACTGGCTGACAGGATTATAATTTAGGTAACTTCACTACAGTAAGGTTATTAAATAAAGCCACTTAAAAAGGTGATCCAGCCTCCCCAAATAGAAAAAGCTGTTTATGAAGAAACTCAGAAAATAAGTGCAAGATAACAGGTTTTCTTCACTTTGAATTGTGCTGGGCATCCTTCATTATCTATAAGTGTAGAAGTAGATATTTATGCTGGCATTTTGATAAATGATATGAATTAATAGAGGGAAAGCTTATAAATGCCAAGCGGGAATGTCATTCATTTCTGGAAGAAATATTTTTCTGAACAACCCATGCTGTGTTCTGACCTTTGTAATTGGCTGTAGCATGGTTTACACATAAAAGTAGTGATGTTTGTAACTTTTAGGATTGGTCACATAGTGAAGGTATATATGCATATAAATCCATGCTAAAAGATAAATTAAGTAAGTCAGTTAATGCAAAAGAAAAAGGGAAAAAAAGGGAGGGAGGAAAAAGGGATTTTACCTTTGTGGAGAAAACTTCATGGCAAATGAATAAAATTAACTTTCTAATTTTTGCAGTGCCACCTAATTTCATGTGCATTACGTATACAAAAAAATTATTTGAAGTACCAAAATCATACACCAGGCACTGTGCAGGGTAGTGTAAAAGTGCTGTTTTTTTTCAGGAATCTGACATTTTTTTTCTGAAATCTGTTTCTTTCCTGTACTTGTTGCTTTGATAGAGTAGACAACTGACCATTTCCATGAGTGGTGATACTCCAACATCACCTTAGAGAGAGCTTCCAATAATCCTACAGCCTTGAAGGGCAACCTGATCCTGAGTCAGCTGTGGGATTGGGCACTACACTGTCATGATGGTGCCTGTGCACTTGAGACTTCATGCAGTTACTGCCAGCGAGGTGTTGTGGAAATAGCTGAGAATAGAAATGAAAGAGGATCCAACAATCAAGCAGTTCGAAGTTCAGAAATGTCATCCATTGATCCATGGTACAATCTTGAGGGAAAAATATGGACAGGAAAAGTAATTTAGAAACAGCAAGAGCATTTGTCTTAGTTTGGGATTGTGGTACTGTTTCTTCCTAGCCATGGCTCTTTAACAAGACAATTAAAGTTCCTGGGGCCTCAGTTTTTTCACCTGTAGCATGGGGGTAGTCATACCTAGCTCAATACCTTACTGCGAGGCTTACATAAAACTCTATGTAAAAGCACTATTCTAAATCACTCTAGAAATATGAGATATTATGTGCCTGAGATTAGCAAAAAAGCTAAGATACAAATAGGACAATATTTCTTTGCATTGTTTTCTTCCATTATAAAATGCAGTGCAAATCTATGGCCTCCATTTTTACCATGGCTTAAATATACTATGCAGTATGGGTGGAGAGTTTGGTTATGGCACCAAATCTCCATTACAGGTTTTTGTTAATACATAAAATGGAGAAAAAGTATTGGAATAATGAAATACTCTCTTGAATCTCTTCTACCTATTTATCTAACCTTAACAGAAAATGTTTATAGAAATGTATGTGTACCAGATGTGTGTATATGTATTAATGTGTGGTGGATGTATAGTGTATGTGCGGGGTTATAGGCGCATAGGCGTTTGTTGTATGTAAACATGTGCATCTGCTGTATGTGTGATATATATTTGTGTAGTTGTGATATGTGTGTATGTGCATGCCATGGGTGCCTGGTACATGTGGTAGGAGTGTTTGTTTGTATATTTGTATGTGTAGGGAGGTCTGCAAGGTAGTAGTGTGCTGGTGTACGTGGCCATGTGTGTGGGGCTCTGGAACCGACATTTTAGTTGAACTCAAATGTCTTCCAGGAACAGAATTTCCTTGGGTCCTCATCATTTTTTATTCTGGTGTCACAACTTGAATTCCACACATTTCCCATGTACTTGGGCCTAAAGTTGCCTTTGCTCAATAGCAGTAAACAGGAAACCTCTAAATCAAACCTGAAGGTTTGACTTTTTTCCTCCCATTCCATAAAAGACATGTAAGGATTAATTACGAATGAAAGACTAAAACCTTTTCCACAAAACAATGCTGATTTTGTGCACTTTCCTGTTCTTGTTAAATATCCTAAACTTTTATCACTTTCAAACTATAAGATATTTAAAATATTTAATTAATTTGTGCAAGATAATAGAATTTAGCAGACATTTAAGTTGTATATTTTTCAAATTTTTACCAAATAAATATTAAAATGATATATAGTTCTAACTTCTAGTAGATCCTTACTTTTTATTCTTAATCTTTAATGTATTTCCTGAAGCAAATAACTATTGACAGTCTTATACCATGAAATAATAAAATAATGTATTTCCAACATTAAAGCAAGAAATTAAAAGGTTTTTTATAGTAAAAATTACCCTTATTATTTTAAAAGTTATAGTTCTGTAAATTATGCCATTCTAACCTCAAATGGTATGGTATTCTATTCAGCTTCCATGCATGAGTGAGCACCAAATTGAGGTAGAAATCACATGCACGGAGTTTAATTTTTATTAGAGATTTTAAAGGCCGTTACAGAAAATATTGAGGAAGAAGTACTATTTAGATTGAGCATTTGAAATATTAGGCAAACTAAATAAAGCTGTTTTGCTGAGTTAGCCATTGCATAGCTTGTAAATTTACCCTTACTATATTTCAGTGTCTAAGATCATACATACTTTGGTAACACTATACCAGTAATTGACGTAGTATTTCCAAAATTCCTGCATCCTCAACCAAGGTCAAAAAATGTCCTCAAAATAGGCCAGTGAAAGCATCCCTAGCTTAGGATTTCTTTTCAGTTATTGCAATATGCATTCACATCAATACATGTTCATTAGGAAATCAGACATTTTCTATGTGAGTTATTAAGAGGGAAGGCCAAAAGCTCATATTCTTCCATTCTAGCACATCACTGATTTCTAGCTCATTGCTTATTGTATATGTGAGTATGCACACATGCCTGCACACACATACCTGTGTGTTTGACATTCAATTTCACCCTTACTCTTTATTCTGTTCCTATTACTATTGCCAAAGATACCTTGAGGTCCAAACCTATTTTGCAAAGCAAAAATATTTTTCATATCTTTTTATAAACAAATCGACAACTTTTTATAAACTCAGTAAGTGCATTTTTTTATCCTCACTGGAGAACATGCTTATTGATTGTAGAGAGAGGGGAAGACAGGGATAAAGAGAGTGAGAGAAACGTTGATGTGAGAGAGAAACATTAATTGGTTGCCTCTTATATGCACCCCAACAGGGGATGAACCCACAACCCAGGTATGCGTCCTGACAGGGAATTGACCCCACAACCTTTTGGTTATAGCACGATGCTCCAACCAACTGAGTCACCCAGCCAGGGCAATAAGTACATTTTTGTTCCCTTATTTAAACAACCAATTAAAGTGTTAGAACAACATGAAAGGGCTTGACAGCCTATGATGTGTACACTAAAATTGGCATCCTGGCTGGTACACAGCAAAAGCATTAGCAAGTTCCATAAATGAGATAAAATGTTCATTACTTATGCCTGGTTGGCATGATAAAGAATGTAGGCCATCGAAAAAACTTAGTTTATATTTTCTTCATATTGGGCAGCTTAGAAGATACATCCTCCTACTTTCCTGCCCCTTCCCCTCATTACTGCTCCTCAATTTTTCCCTCAAAATAAAAATCTAATGACAAATACTCATAAAACTGTTGGGAACGTGGTAAAGGAAGGTGTTCACAAATCGCGAGGCACAAGTGTAGCAATTTGTCCTGTTGTAAACTGGGTGATAACACTGGTAGCTGGACGTATTTTCCTCAAGGCTCTCCTGTACATATACAATTATTACAATGTGTGTTTATGCTGAAAGATTCTTCATTGATATTTTTAATGCCTGCGTTTTACAGATTATAATGTAATTATTGGTTGAATGTTAAGAACAACCAATTCTTCCCCTCCCTACCCCTTTATGGTTTAGTTTCCCCCAAGTCATGTGCACATACTTCATTCTTCCCCCAAAGGACACACATGGCAAAGACAAATGAGCTGTCCACCAAAATCCATTTTCCTGTCTTCTTGGGCTCAAAGCTTGACGGTATTTCTCAGCCTCCCTTACAACTAAATAAGATTATGTATCTAATCTTATCAAGGGAAAGTGGGGAAAAGTAATATTCCCTGCTCCCAGGCATGCCATAAGCACCTTTGGCGTGATCTTTCACTCTCTTTTTTCCCTACCTGCTAACTGTATGCTCTTGATCCCAGGTCCATGTAGGAATCCATCAATTGAAAGTGGCAGAACATTTGTCAGCTTGGATCTCTGAATGACAGTGCAGAGAAGAGACTCCTTTCTACTATAGATTAGACCTCACGTAACCAAGAAATAATTGTCTATGTGTTAAGCCATTGAGATATCAGGGCTTACTGTTATAGCAGCTAATATTACTTTAACCCATACAATAGGCCACACTTAACTGCAACTAACAACGGTTCACCTAGAGTTTGGTACACAAAAGGCGTTTAATAAATTAAAGCTATTATTATTATATAATTATTGAAAACTATTGTTTTAATTATCTTGCTTGTATAAGCCTCTATAAGATTGTAACATACTGTAATAGTAGGGGACAGAAGAATGAAGCTACATGGGTTCTGCTTTGCTGTCATCTAGGGAAGTTTCAGAATCCATTATTTCTGCTGGAAAAGAAGTACAAATGGACGTAGGCAAGGGTAATATTCAGCCCCTTCATGATGTACTTCATATAGTAAAATCTCAATAATTGGTTATTTATTGAACTGAAGATAATGATAATAAATGCCCCCATGGTGCTCCTCTTGCCCCTGCCATTCGGTTGTGATCTGGTAACTTCTGCAGCAGAGCCCAGAGAACCCAGAATGGCTGCAGTATCACGGTGAGGCTAGGAACTTATTTGAAAGCAAAGGCTTCACATATGTGAAAATAATTTTGTATTAATAGCAGAAAACAGCTGCTATGGTTGACATTTAAATCACATCTAAGTATAAGGCCCCAACATACAAAATAGTACATAAAGTAATCATTGAGAGCATCTCAAAATTTGTAGCTTATTTTCACTTGGGTATGACATTTTGTCAAAAAACTGAAATACCTCTTTGAGGTTTGGTTGTGTTAGATCTCTAACCTAAATTCACACAAAATGAACATTCAGCGTTAAAGTTTCTATTCTTTTCAATCTAATACATTGGAAACATAACATAGAGCAGCCTTTGTTATCACAAAATACTATCACTGCATGTTCAAACAGTGGTACAGTAGTAATCTCCCTTTATCCTTGGAGAATATGTTCCAAGACCCCCAGTGGATGCGGAAACCACAAATAGTACCAACCCTTACACATTGTATGTTTTTTCCTATACATGCATACATACTTAATGGCTTCTCTTTGGCTTATTTGATTTGCCAGTATCATTATTCTTGATCTTTGGAACTGTTATTGAGTAAAATGAGAGTTAATTGAACACAGGCACTTTACGATCTGATAACCAAGATGGCTACTAACTGACAAACAGGAGGGGAGCATATTCAGTGTAGATGTGCTGAGTAAAGGGGTGATTTATGTCCTGGGCAGGGCGAAGATTTCATCACACTATTCAGAATGGTGGGCAATTTAAAACTTATGAATTGTTCATTTCTGGAATTTTCCATTTAATATTTTTGGATTGCAGTTGACCACAGGTAATTGAAATAATTGAAATCACGAAAAGCAAAACTGTGGGTAAGGCCAGTCTACTGTATTAGACAATAGCTTTTTGAACAGAAATCTTGAGTTCATTGACCTGTTAGATGGGAAGATTATTTTGGACAAATCAAGGTTTTTCACTTAAAATAAGAAAGCAATTAGCAATTAGCAAATGGACTCTACAATTAAGCCATAAGAGGCCATTATTCACCATCTCTTGACATGATCAATTCCCCAAAAGAAAATACTATACTGTTGTGTGAATTTGTTAGAATGAACATGTATTAATTTTTGTAGTGTAACCTTTTTATTGACATATAACACATACAGAGAAGTGCACAAGTCAGAAATATGCAACCCAATGAATTTTGCAAAGCCAGTCCACTAGTGTAACCAATACTCAGATTGAAATTAGGTCATTTTCTGTATCCCAGAAACTTATTCCTCTTTTTCTTTGTTTCAAGAATAACCACTACACAGAACTCTAATACTGCTACTGCTTTTGCTTCTTTTTGAATTTTGTATAAAAATTCAAAATTGTGAATTTTGTATAAAAGGTACCATATAGTAGCTTTAATACATATTAATAATTTTCCAAAGTGATTGTACCAGATTATACTACTGTCAACTGTGTATGACAATTCCAATTGCTCCCATCCTCACTAAAACTTGATAGTGCCCATGTATTACTTTTATAATAACAATAACAATATTGGTTAATAATTTTAAGGCCATTTCAATTCAGAGGAAAAATATGATGTCTAGATTATTTGAAAAAAAATGTAAAAATTATACCCATGATCCACAACTATTTTACTTGAACTTATAAACTTTAAATATGACTATGTATATCCATACAAAAAATTAGAGAAATCAACTATATTTAATAATAGCTAACAATTCTGCAACAATGCTTCAACTTTTTTGCTGGAATATTAAAGTAAATTACAGATGTCAAGACAATTCAACCTAAACATTTAAGTATACATTTCTAAAAAGTTAGAATATTTTTCTATAGAATCATAGTGTTATGATATCTAACAAAAGTTATGATTCCCTTATAATATTTAATATCTAATCTATTCAAACTTCCCCTATTTATCCAAAAATATCTTTTTAAAAAGATTTTATTTATTTAATATTTTAGAGAGAGAGGAAGGGAGGAAGAAAGAGAGGGAGAGAAACATCAATGTGTGGTTGTCTCTCAGGCCCCTCGCTGCTAGGGAACTTGTCCCACAAAACAAGCATGTGTCCTGACAGGGAATCAAACTGGCTTCCCTTTGGTTTGCAGGCTGGCACTTAATCCACTGAGCCACACCAGCCAGGGCTCCAAAAATACCTTTGACAGCTTGTTTATTTAAACCATGATTTACTCAAAGACCATGCGCTCTATTATATGTTAGTATGTTTCTGAAATTTGTTAATCTAAGTCCATGCCCCACCCCATTTTTTAAATGACATTGACTTATTGAGTAAACAAGGCCACCTGTCTTGTAGATTTGCAGTTCAGGATTTACCTGTTTCCTCATAGTCATTTAACTTGTTACTCTATCCCATGTATTTCTTTTAAAAATATTATGTTTTATTGTTTATGTTATTACAGTTGTCCCAAATTTCCTTCTTTACCCCCCTTACTCAGATCGCCACACTCTCCCTCAGGCAATCTCCACACTGTTGTCCATGTCCATGGATCATGCATATATGTTCTTTGGCTATTCTTTTCCTTATGCTATGCTTTACATCCCCATGACTATTCTTTAACTACCAACTTGTACTTCTTAATCCCTTCTCCTTTTTTGCCCATCCTCCCATCCCCCTCCCATATAGCAATCATCAAAATATTCTCTGTATCTATGATTCTGTTTCTGTTATGCTTTTTAAAATTTTGTTTTTAGATTCAATTGTTGATAGGTATATATTTATTGCCATTTTATTGTTCATATAATTCTTTTTCTCCTCCTTCTCCTCCTTCTCTTCAAAAGACTTTAACATTTCATATAGTACTGATTTGGTGGTGATGGACTCCTTTAGCTTCTTTTCTGGGAAGCTGTTTATCTTTCCTTTGATTCTAAATGATAGCTTTGCTGGGTAGAGTAATCTTGGTTGTAGGTCCTTGCTTTTCATCACTCTGAATATTTCTTGCCAACCTTTTTTAGCCTGCAAAGTTTCTTTTGAGAAATCAGTTAGCAGTCTTATGGGGGCTCCCTTGTAGGTAACTAACTGCTTTTCTCTTACTGCTTTAAAGATTCTTTTTTTGTCTTTAACCATTGCATTTTAATTATGTCTCTTAGTATGGGCCTCTTGGGGTTCATCTTGTTTGGGACTCTGCACTTCCTGGATTTACATGTCTATTTCCTTCACCAAATTAGGCAAGTTTTCTTTCATTACTTTGTAATAGGTTTTCAACTTCTTGCTCTCTCTCTTCTCCTTCTGGCACCCCTACAATGCAGTTGTTTGTACACCTGAAGTTGTCCCAGAGGCTCCTTACACTATCCTCATTGTTTTTGGATTCTTTTTTTCCTTGCTGTTCTGATTGGTTATTTTATGCTTCTTTATATTCCAAATCTCTGATTTGATTTCTGGCTTTATCCACTCTACTCTTGATTCCCCATAAATTGTTCTTTATTTTAATTAGTGTATTCTTCATTTCTAGATTTTTTTAAATGCTGTTGAGGTCCTCACTAATTTCCTTGAGTATCCTTACAACCAGTGTTTTGAATTCTGCGTCTAGTAGATTGCTTGTCTCCATTTTTTTTTATTGCTTTTTCTGGAGTTTTGTTCTATTCTTTCACTTGGGACATGCTTTTTGTCTCCTTATTTTGGAAGCCTCCTTGTGTTTGTTTCTATGCATTAGATATAGCCGCTACATCTTCCACGTTTGATTGAATGACTTAATTTAGTAGGTGTTCTATAAGGTCCAGTGGCACAGCCTCTCCTATTACTCAAGCTGGGTACTCAAGTTGTGCCCACCTTGTGGGCTGTGTATATCTTCCTGTTAGTGGAGCCTTAATTGGTGTTAGCACATCCAAAGTCAGCCATCACTTGTGTTCTGTCCAGGGTCACTCAGCATAAGCTACAACGTGACCTGCTGATGGCTGCTACTTGGGCTGAGTTTGGAAATATCCAGATGAGACCTGGCTGTGAACAAAGGCTGGCTTCTGGTAGTGCCAGGCCTGGGGCCACTTAGTGAAAGGTATAGGGCTCATTGAAGCCAGATGCTGCTTGTTTGCGAGAATTTGCGAAAATGCGAATTAGGAAAATGCGAAGTATGGGCCAAGACAATGCATTCATACAAAAAAAACACTGGAAATAGCTTTGGTGGGCCCCAAAGTGGGGTGGGGAATGGCCTCAGGGAGTCACCAGTGTGATACAAACAGTGTGATCCAGGTTGATGGAGTTTCAGATATGGTGCTTACCTGCCAGCTCTGTGGCTCTGTGGGGGCAGGGCTCAGAAAAGGAACAATGGCTTCTGCTAACATTTCTCTCAGAGAAAGCTGTCCTTTAGTTCTCACCCTGATGCCAAATAATTCAGTTTCTCTCTGTACATTTCTGATATCTTTCAATCTGCTGCCCCTGCACTGGAGTTCAGAAGGAGTGAGTTTAAGTAAGTCCGTGCATGGGCCCTTTAAGAAGAACTTCCTGGGACTCCAGAAGCCTCTGTCTTCCACAGTCTTAATCCCTGCTGGATTTTACAGCCAAAAGTTATAGAACCTTATCCCGCTGGCACTGGAACCCTGGGCTTGGGGGTCTGGTGTAGGGCTGGAACTCCTCATTCCTGAGGTATTCCTCCCAATTTTTATCTGCCACACATGAGTGGGACCAGACTGTTTTGAGTCTCTGCCCTTCCTACCTGTTTCAATGAGGTTTCTTCTTTAATTTCATAGTTGCATTCAGCTCGATTTCTGATGGTTCTGAATGATGGTTTTTCTCTAGTTTAGTAGTAATTTTGATGTGGTTGTGTGAAGAACTGAGCTGCATTTATTTATGCTGCCATCTTGACCAGAAATCTATCCCATGTATTTCTTGTAAATTTAAGTCGGATCAAGAATACTTCATAGAGGGACAGTGACCTTCACATTTCATCACTCTAGTGTCTCACAATTGGTGATGGTAATACTGACCGCTGGGTTAAGATGGTGACCCCTAGATCTTTTCATTGTAAAATTATATATTTATCCTTCAAATCTTCAATTAACCTGGAGAATGACTCCAACTATTTTTATAGTTAACAACAAAAAAATTTTTAAGGAATGTATAGGTGTAAAGTACACCCTAGCAAAATTGTCAGGGAAGATTTATTTATAGCATATACTTCTCCAACTACCATCTCTTTGGCCGTTCTTTTTCTTTTTCCTCAAGACATCCTATGCCCCCTCCTTACTTTCTAGGTGTATAGTGATGCTAGACAGATGACAGCCGGGTAGGAAAGGTATACTGGAAGAATTCTGGTTCTAACTCCTATATACAACCTCCATAGGTTAGAAGAAGGACATCAACATCCTTTTGCATTTGTTACCTGGTCAGTGGCCTTCATTTTCAAGAAACAGTTTATTTTACAAATATGGAATAAGCTATAAACTATTAACAATACTTACCATTATTAGTCCCACAAGAATATCACTGTCTGATGGAACCAATAATAATGCAAGACATAATAGCATAACGAAGGTTAATTGTTTTTTTATAGTGTTTTGATGGTTTGGAAGAAACCATAATAAGGAGACAGGATTTCGATTCTGCCAATATATGTGAGCTGCACAATTACTCAGAGAATATTTGTCCCTTCAGTGCATGGTGTCAATTCCTGCTGTTGTTTTATTGTCCCATGAGGCATATTACTGGGTCTCAAGGGTGGGAAAATGCTAGAAGAATATTAAGCACAGAATATGAAGGATGGACATTCACCATGTTCTGAGCAGCCTGGAAATTATTGTTTAATATTAATTTATTAGGTGATCGCTGAGCCAGAGGACATAAGATCCATTATGTAAATGTTCAGTCATGGACACTGTGCCCCAACACTTATTAACTCCAAGCTCAATGTTGAGTGGCATGCATCCAAAACTAAACATGTTCAAATAGACAAATAGTTTGTCATGAAAAAGCAAGACAATCCAGTAAGTAGTACATTTTGTCCTACAAATGAGAGAGTGCTTTTTCTTGAACAGCGTTAAAGGCTCAAGCCAGAAAAATTGGGCCCTGGGAGAAGAAGCAAATAATGTAGTGGGAAAGAAAGAGCGTTTCATTGCTACACATTAGTTCACATATTTATCCTGCCTCTATTTGAACAAATGTCCTAAAGGTAAAGTGCAGTTCTGTGTTCAGAGGACTGGTAGTTATACTTTGAAAGTTTTTCAAGGGTTTAGAAAAGAAATCTATCTCTTTCTAATATTATGCATGGCAGTAGGTGACTTGTATAATTCCCTGGCTTATCTGCTCACCTTAGCATTTTCAAAAATGAATTTGTGACTTAGTGATGCAGTCTTTGCGGAGCCTTGAGTTTTATACAGTTGACCTGAGGACCTTTTATATATAGCAGCCAACAGAGAAAAAGAGATTTTTCTTTTTTATGAGTTTTCCTGTGGCTCTCAGGGAATCCCTGTCACACAGAATTGTCTTCATTGTTTCGAAAACCTATACCCCCTTTAACTGACCAGTGCAGGGAGGACTTTTTGCCTCCATTTTCCATTCCTGAGGCTTATAGTTCTTTTCAGACCCTAGCACAGTGTTTAGCATGGAACACATGTCCATGAAATGGTTGTTGAATGAATAAATTAAAAAAATGAATAGTTGTATCTTGTCAATAAGGACATGTGATCTAGGAAAGTCTTGAAGCTTAGATGGTGGGACTGTAAATAATTGTCAGCTTAATCATTTTCTGTTCAAATGAAACTATTCAATCCTTTCACCAATGGCTTTCTGTGATAATGGAGGCAGAGTATATGAGTATAGATTGCCCTAAGGGAACTGTCTTCATAATTACATTCTTTTTCTCTTATAAAAAACCTGTGAATCTCTTTTGTGCAACATACATTTTCACAAAATATTTAACAACATATGTCCTACCAGGGAAGAGCAAGCATGAGAATTTTTATTGGTGGAGGAGTTGATTAGCAGACATAGCAGCTAGCTGCATGACTTTTCCTTGTTTCCCACATATTTTCTGGGAGGAGACTACTGGCCCTGAAATACAGTCCTGGATACCTGTTGTTTTGTCCCTTGAAGACAATGACTTCTTTTAGTCTATAGTCAAACTTCTGTTTGACTGTAGGCACCATGTCCTGCCTCCTGGAAAACACTCTCTCTCCTGTGGCTTTCAGCTGGATCTCTCCAGGGTTACCTGCCTGCTTCTGGTTTTGCTGAGAATCCATTCCAATCATCTGTCACAGTCCCGCTCAGTCTTTTAGGTCCTGGCTAGTCCTTATCTTTCTAGGTAGGGAATTGGCCAGGATGGGAGATAATAATCATTTCAGGAAGAAGCTATGATATTATTATCTACCTTACATAGGATGTAATTCTACCTGCCATTCATAAATCTCAGCACTCTACTTACTGCACTGCACCTCCTGACCATGTCCACTGAGCCCTGGCATCCATTGTTGGGCTCTCCATCCCTCGGTCAGTGACACCCTAGTGGATCCACAATGAAAAGTGTGCTGACATCTTCAGGCCCATTTAGATCCTATCAGTCACTTAGCATAGCAGGAGGGTTTGATTATGTGTTAAGTCTTTCCTTCAAGTCTTGAATGTGATTATAATAAAACCACCATTTTCTGGAGACCAGCCTTCCAAAAGCAGTCAGGAACAAAGAAGAGAATGTGGATAAAAGAGCCACTGAATACCCAGAAATAAAGGATAAATTCAATAACCAAAGGCCTAAATATTATAAAAACATTGCATAGTAAAAGAGAGTATGTTTTGACCAGTGGCCAATGACTCTCAAAAAGTCATACTTTTGATGTGAGCCCAGAAATAAGTAGATAGGAGAGAAGCAGGCAGGGGGAGAAAATGGCCATATCATTGGAAATGAGAAATAAAGGCAGTAGTGACATCAGGTAGAAGTGGTGATAAAGAAAGTGAGAAGGGAACCTCAGACTATTGGGAGAAAGAAGGCTAACAGGCAGGTAGAAGGAGTTAGGGATACTCAGGCTGCAACTGGAAGAAAGAGCTGGGGCAATCTGTTCATCATGTGGAAAAAGCTGAAAATACATCTACTTTATAACATACAGAACATAAATTCCACATGGATCAAGGACTTAAATGTGAAAGACAAAATTTTAAAACTTTTAGAAAAAAATATAGGATAAAATTTTTATGACTTCAGTAAAAGGAAAGATTTCTTTAACAAGGTCTAAGAAGTATACAGCTCCTACAGGGAATGATTGATAAGTTTGACTCCATTAAAATTAAAAATTTCTGTTCCTCAAAAGAGACTAAAAAGGCGAGTAGAAAGATGAACCCTTAACTGGAAGAAAGTATTTATAACACAAATAAATAAAGATGTTATTCAAATATTTAACAAGTATAGCATAGGCACCAATTAGAATGGATGCCAACCACAAATTGCTATTACAACAGCAAGAGTACATTGAAGCTTGATGTGATTAAATATCACACAGGAGTAGTATCCAGAATATACAAAGAACATATATTAATATATAAAAGGTACACATCTAAATAGCAAAGTGGGCAGAAGACCTAAACAGGCATTTCACAGAAGAGGAAGTACAAAACACCAAAGCAATATATGAAAAGACAGCACACTTCATTAGTAATTATGAAAATGTAAATAATAACCCACAATAAAATCCCATTTCTTAACCACCAGACTGGCAAAACAAAATTAAAAAGTTCAGCCAATTGCAATGCTAGCATAAATGTAGAGTAATAACTCTCTTTTGTGTTGATGGAAATGTAAACTAGTACAATCACTTTAAAAAAATAGCTTGGCATTACCTAGAACATTAGAACATATACAGCACTTCCACTTCTAAATATAAACCCTGGAAAAATTCTTGCCCATGTGTACCAAACTGTCCTTTAAAGCATTAATTGCTGTAGGAAAATGGAAACAATTCAAATGTTCACTGATATTAAAATAAATAAATCATGATATTATAATTTATACAGTGGAAGCTCTACATATAACAGTAAAAATGAACTATAGCTACATGAATGAGTTTCAACAACATATCATTGAATAAAAGAGTAAATCATAGGGAAATATATACATTCATTTCATTTCTATAAATTCAAAAGCAAGGAAAACCAAATAACTGTTTAAGGATATGTACAAAAAAAAAATTAGGTCAAGAGACACAGTTTTGTATAGCACCTAACTCTGGGGACAGCAGGGTAAGGAAGGGAGTAATGAGACTGGGAGGGGCACACAAAGGTCCCATAAGTTGGATGGAGAGACAGGGTGCTTATTATTATTATTTAAATGTATATATGTGACATTCAAATATACATTTATATGTATTTTAGAGTGTTCATATTTCAAATTGTTCACAGTTGAAAAGTAAAACAGAAAGCACAACAAAAAGTAAAAAGGTAATTGTAGAAATGTAGATGCAGTATAAAATATTAGTTGATAAGTAGATCAGCATAAAAACATGGAAGGTAACTTGAATATGTAGTCACAAACTTCAGAATACCAACATTCGATACTTCTGAGAAGGGAGAGTGGGAGAATAATGAGAAAGATGTAGGTGCAAAATGGACTTTGCTTGTACCCATAAAATTTTATTTCTTTAATAAACTCTGGAGGAAATAATAGAAAAATATTAAGATGTTCAAATCTACATGTGTGATGAGATTAATGCTTGCTACATTATTTTCTGCATTTTTCTTTATATTTTAGTTGAAAAAAAAATTTCCACTTAATAAAAGCCAAAGTCAGTTGATGCTTTGGCAACTGACAAGTCTCAATAGTTTAGAAAACTCACATATCTGGAATGACTTGATCAAGAGATTAGGAAGGTAGGTAGTTTTGCAGAAAATCAATTAATTTTAAAATGTAATAAATATTTTATTAGACCATGTTTACAGTCCTGAGTTTAAATAAAATTCAGTTGATTGAATTTAAGAATTTTGTTTGTTTTACATATATTCTCTTGATCCAAATAAACAAGAAAGCATGAACACCATTTTAAAAATTTGATTTACATTATTAGTTAAAATATGTTCCCTTTATATATTCTTTTTGTTATAATTCTGATTATAATTTAAGAATTTAAAACATTTTAAATTTATAAAATGTTATTTAATTTTGTTCTTTCTGCATTTTAAATAAAGGAAATAATTTTTAGTTTTGTGTATTGGGTTATTTTAGTATTTAATGCATACAATTATGTACTTATTATTTAAAGGCTAGACTTTCTCAGTTTAAAATAAACATTCACAATTATACATAAAACTTATATGTAACACATTTGTTCACAACTAACATAATTATTTTTAATTTAATTTAAATCTCTGGTTTTAAATATTTTATTTCTCTTATGAGATACTCTCAAGGTTAAACTATTTTCAATTACTTAGGTAAATTTATTTAAAATTTTAAATGAGTTTTAAAACTTAGGTGAGTTTTTTTTCCTAACAGATGACATTTTAAATCTTTCTGTATTCAAACATGGAGCAAACTAGCTTGATATAAAATGCTCAAATTTCAAATTGATTTATTAAGTATGAAATTAACATTCACTACATATCTATTAAAGTAATATATTTGAATTTTAGTTTTAATCTAGGGAAGAGGAAAGTTAGAGGTGCTTTCAAGATTTGAATAAATTGATTTTAAATTCTGTAAAATGTTAATTTAATACTCTATAACTGCTTTATAATTTTCAATATGCTAAAAACATAGCATGTCATGTCTTCTTAAACTTACGAGACAATTTGCAATGTAATGACATTGTTATATTTCATTTTTAATGTTTTTATAATGAAAAGGCAATGATCATTGTGTTCTCAATTTTCCATTATCAGACAGGTAATTTTATTTCTGCATTCAAACATTATGTCTCTTCCAGAAGTGTTGAAAACTGTCATTTTGCATATGCATTTCATTCTTACTAAGTCTTGCTTTTGTAAATTCCAGAATATACAATAAAGGAAGCCATTATCAAATGCGGAATCAATTCTCTATAGAAACAGATTAAGATCTGGGACAAGAGAAAGAAAGAAGACCTACTGTACGGAAATTAAAATAGCCACTAAAAACTCAACGATGAAACAGCTTAAATTACACTTCAGGCAGAAACACCACAAATGGCTTCTGGCTCACAAAGAAAATCAATCCAAGAACATGTGCTGATCTACATAGCTGTTCAGGCTGAAAAATGGGCATGGGGAGAACATAGCTTTTAAAATACAGAAAGGCAGGAGAAGAATCAGATTCATACTAGGAGATGCATAATGAAGAAAGAGCGCTTCAGAGTGAGAGCCATACAAAAGGGATGTGTTTCTGGAGTGAGAGCAGGGGCAGCTCAGCCCGTGTCCCAGCCTGAAAGCCGCTCTAAGAAACCGCTGGTGAAAATGATGTTTTTAAAAGGGATTCATTCGGTTCCATAATGGGCACCAAGAGGTGACCGTAAACTTGCAAAGAAAGTCTGTTTCTTAGTGCTGTCTTATTATCGTCTCTACATTGGGTGTTAGGCAATTTCCCACTCCTCTAACAGATTGAAAAAGTGCACTTTCATGTACCTTTTATTAATTTGGCTTTTATGTCGTCTGAACTGCGGAGGCCCACTATAATATATCAGCCTGTTCATTACAGTTCTTGTCTAGTCACAGTTTCTGGAGAATGAATGAAATAGCCTAGAAATTGAAATATGTATGATTGTTAAATTACCCAAGAGGGCAGCTTGCCTGCATCAGTAAATGTACAGGGATATATAAATAAGTGTGCGTTCGATTCCAGGGAAAGGTGAAGCTGGGTAGATCCCTTACATTTTTGGAAGGTACACATCCATCTCTCTATTTCTAGCTATCCCATACAGCATATAAGAACATTTATAACACTCTTTACATGACTAATTTTTTTCGTTTCCACTTCCTTCTTTCCTTGATGAAGGTAAAAGGATGAGAGATGATGGTAACCAGAGTTGGTGAAGGCCACCCACATTCCCTACACAGCACCTCTCACTGACACACATACTGTCATTAGGAGACCAAAAGCCACAGGCCCCGAGTTCCTCTTAAAATCTAGGAACGAGGTGAAGAAGTGTCTACACTTTAGAAATAAAGCTATGTCCCATTTCCACAGACCACATTCTCATAGCATGATAAAGATATCTCTGCATTTCTGACTTGGACCATTTACCAGCTATATGTCCTTAGATAAATTGCTCAGTCTCTCTAAGCCTTACTTGCCATGTCTCTGAATGGCTAAGCAACCAACATCCACTGCAGGGGTCCTCAACCTCAGCACTATGGACATTGGGGCCAGATAATTCTTTGTTGTAGAGGTCAGCAGCATCCATGACCTGTACGCACTAGATGCCAGTAGCATACCCTCTGTTCTCCAGCGTGACAACCAAAATATCTCCAGACATTAACAAATGTTCCCTGGGCAGGGAGTGGATGGGTAGGGGGTGGCAACATCATCCCTGGTTGAGAGAATCACTCTTCTATTGAGTATTTTGATGAGTGTCAGGCACTTTCCTGAAAGCTCTACAAGTGTTAATTTATCTATTCTTCCCAATATAGAGGTGGGTACTATTTTTATTTCCCAGGTGCAGAAACTGAAGCACAGAGAAATTAAGTACCATCTGGAGGTTACACAGCTTTAAGGGGCTGAGCTTGGACAGAGAACAGGTGTTAGGCTCCAAGTGGTACTCTTCACCTCTACTTTCTATTACCTGGGTTCATCCTAGCATCCTCCCCACTGAACTGTTATGGACATCCAGTGACTCTATGATTATACAGGTGATCACTTGCTCTTGTTGTTGTCAATATCAAAAGCATGGCTTATTCATTTTGCAAGGCAAGGTTTTATCCCATGGATCTCAGAGCCCCAGCCACTGCCCCACCTCCAGCCTGTGTTTCAGGGCAAGGAAGGAGGCAGCAACCTGCTGGATTTTCCTCTCCGTGTGCTGATTCCCACTTCAGGTCAGTTGACCATCCCATCTCTGTCATTGCTTGGTTCAATGTTCAGAGAAGTCAAAAGAAACTTTATATTTAGAAATAGAGAGAGACGATATAGAATCAGTGGTTCCAAATTTGGCTGCACATGGTAATTATCTAGCCAGCTAGATGATACCAACTGGTGCGCAGGACATCACTCACCCAGAGACTTTGATTTAATTGGCCTGAGGCAAGGCTTGTGTGTTAAGAGCTGTCAAAGCTCCCCAGGTGGTTCTTATGAGCAACCAAGTTTTGGAACCACTGACCTAAGACATCTTCTGTGTAATAATTTACTGGCTTAAGTTATTTTAATATAGTTTACAAATTAAGCATTGTAGTTTACTGATTAAATAAGGTGCTACTTTTTTTATATCACTTTGAGGTAACTAACTCAAAATTTACTTGATAAAAATAAACTATGGTCACTTGGTAATTGAAAGTATATAGAAAGGAATTAATGCAGGAAAGAAGAATTAGAGTTTAGGTTTGCTCTTTTTTAAAAGATTTTGTTTATTTTTAGAGAGAGAAGGGAAGGGAGGGAGGAAGAGAGGAGAGAGACATCAATGTGTGAGAGAAACATCTATTGGTCACCTCTCATCTGTGCCCTGGATGATGCTCAACCAACTGAGCCACATCAGTCAGGGCTAAGTTTGCTATTTTTATTAATGCTGCCCAGAGGGTACTCCAATTCCAGATGAATAGCCCTTGTTCTCTGGACAGAAACTCAGCATCAGTAGATTAGGGGGATTCACCAAGTAAAAAAAAATTAAAATGGAGTCTTTAATGTCTAAAAGAAAAGGATTGACTAAATAAAGGTCTTGGTATAAAATACCCTGCTTCCATCAAAGTGATTGCTCTGAAATACATACACTGACAGAAAAATGTTCACAATATACTATTCAATGAAAAAAATTGAGTTGCAAAATAGTGTATACACAAACACCAATTTTCTTTCTAAAATAAAAATAGATATCCACAGAAAATATCTAGAAGGATGTATCCCTAAATAGTCAGAGTGCTAATTGCTGAATGGTGGGGTTGAAAGTCATTTTTTCTTCTTTCTGCCTCTTGTTATCATCCAACTTCTCTATGATACTTCTGTTTGACTTTTGTAAAAGAAATATAATTAAATATAAAAACCCAGCTCTCTTGTTTTAATTTTGGGCTCATGAAAGCATTCTTCTGGTCTACAATCTGGCAGATTTAGTACATCTATCTCCAAACAAAAAGACTATCCTAGCTGGCTTCAGGCATCCAGTCTCAGCTCAGTGAAAACTACCAGTGTAGTTTTAACTGTTAACCAGTTAACAGTTTTATTGTTTATGCTACTATAATTGTCCAAATTTTCCCCTTTTTTCCCCTCCATCCCGCTCCCTCTTTACTCCCTGATGCAATCTCCAGTATAGCCTTTAAAGTGAATTTCTGCCACACTCAAGATCAGCTAAAAGGAAAAAGAACTCATAGACACGACAGCAGTGTCGGGGAAGAAGGTGAGTAGAGGGGGAAGAGGACAAAAAGATGATAAATTCTAATGGGAAAATAATACAATAAAAATAAACTATTGAAAAAAAGATTAGACTTGCACATGTCAATGTGGGGCCTCTGGGAATTTACTCGAAAACAGCCAAGTGGCTTACCCTGTCTCCTCACACGCGTGGCCATTTGGAGACCTTGCCTCAGCAACTGTTCTCCTAGTTGGGCCTTTTGAAGATTCAGGACACTTCAGCATGTGGTTGATTTTAACTTAGAGCTAGGCTTTGCTCTCTGTTAAAGAAAATACGAAAAGGAGCTGAAGACAGGTTGCCAGAAGAGTATAGACACAATCAAAATACAGAAAGCCAGCTTTTGTAGTAAGTCTTTTATTCTGAAAGCAAATGCCTAATGAAACTATCACTAACACAGAGCCTTGCATGCACTAAAGATTTGATGAATAAATGAATGAACAAACACACAAACATAATCTAAAGCCATACATGTAGAATGAAAATGAATCTTACCTAGTGTGGGGCAGGCCCCTCAGTGAGCTAGGCTTATCTTTTTTTGCACGTTTAGATTCAGACTTTTTCACAGATGAGTGACACATGGCTCCTGTGGTTACAAGCAATTCACAGATTCTTTGTGCCAGAGTTCATATAATAAGCCATGTGAAAATGCCTTCTGAATGAAAAGAAAATGTGGAGAAAAACCCTTCCTCTACAATATATGCTCTTGTAGAATTGTTATCCTTTCAGAAGCCATTTTTGTGGTCTGATACATTAATATGTATTATTCTACAATGCTGGCGTAGTTATCACATTCAGGAAGTAGAAATATCTTTAGGAAATCATTTATTTCCTCCAATGCCTGCCCTTCTCCTGCCTCCATCTCTGTGAAGAAAAACACCTAGCCTTTTATACACATGATGTCTGACTGAATCTCAAAGACCTTTGAGGAAGAAGATTCTATCATTTTTCTTAGTAACCTTTTCCAAAGTCTTATTTATCAAAGTGAAATTAAGGGATTATTAATTTGATTCCAGGTATCAGAGTTTATAATCATTATAATATATTATCATTCTATTGGAAAAACTAAAAATAATTTCCTTAATATAGTCTTTCTAATCTGAGTCAAATCTGAAATTAATCATCTATAATTATCAAACCTAATTTAATTAAAACTAGCTGCTCACCATCTGGTCTTATTTGTAGAAATTTAAGAATCTACTATTTCATAAGAAATTCCTCTATTTAACCAATTATGTTAAGCATAATTATTATGTAATTAATCTCAGTTCAAATTACATTTGTTGTCACTTGACAGAAAAGTAATTTATGTGATAAAAAGCAGTTGACCAACTAATTACTCTGCCAATTGGGATCTTTTATCTCAATGTCTCACCATTTCTTTAAAGAAAGGTAATTTTATAGGAAAACATTCTTTTTGAAATATGAAAGTAGCTATTGTTAGTGCAAAGTAAACATAAGAAATAATATTGGGAATGAATCATCATTATGTTTTATAGTTTCAAGACTTTTATCTGGGTAAATTAGTAAGTAAAGGAATAAAATTAATGGTGGAAACAGAACACAAATTATAAAGCTAAATGCAATGAACCAAGAAAGTGCCTAAGGAAACAGGAACAGGTAAGAACGTGCGTACTCCCAAAAGCAAGCTTCCTGCAGTATCCTTGATTGCCACTACTTTCTGATGTCTATTTCCCTCTTTGTGATTGATAAACCTGATAATAGAAGACATGAATAGTTACTGATTAGGAAAAAGGTTGGCTGTATACATAATGTTTATTTTTATGTATTTCCTTTTGAAGACTTCTGGAAAATCAGTGATACTCTCCTAAGGAGTCTAAAGAGTGTATGTTACTCACCTAAAATTTTACCATATAGAAGGTTTAATCATTGAAGGAGCGGGTAGATTTCTGAATAAGAAGATACAATTTTAATGACTAGACTGCCTTATCTGAATAAAGTCTGAGAAGAGAAACCAGAAAATAAGCAAAAAACATTAAAATGTTTTAATTTAGGATTCTTGCTCTACCTGCAACCTTGCACTAGATAAGTGGACCAAGAGGGAAGAAGAGAAGTATGAAGTTGAGATGCGTTCACATCTGAGATTCACTTTGTAGGAGAAAGGGAGAACTCCTTTCCACGAGCTCGATGAAGATTCAAGTGTACAGTGTTTCTCTGTTTGTTCCATACTTATTCTGTGCTACAAGTTGGGATAAGTGTACAGGGTATTCCAAAGTTGTCAAGTTTCCATACAGAAATGGTCATATGACAAAAGGGGTTATAAAATTTTTTACCAGCCTGATAAAAGGCAGAAACATAATGGAGAATTTTTGTAACTTTAATGTTGGGTTTAAGTCTTGAAATTATGAACTGCATATTAGAAATTAGTTTTATATCAATGTTAAATCTCCTGAACTTGAAAATTGCATTGTGGTTATGTGAAAGAATGTCTTGCTCTTATGAAATATACACTAAAATATTTAGGGGCACAGTTTTAAAAATTAACTCCCAAATTGTTCAGGATGAATATATATAAAGCAAATGTGCCAAAATCTAAGCCATTAATGAATCTGGGTGAAGGATATGTGGGAGTTCTTTGTATAATTCTTGTCACGCTATAATTTGAAATTATTTCTGAATAAATCTTAAAGATGATAACCTCAAGGAGTTGCCTGTATCTAAAAAATTAAAAATTTGTGATCACCATATTGGGCTAAATCATGTAAAATCTTTAGTTTCTGTGGTTGGAGCAGTTGCTTTTACTTCCTCTTTCTCCTACTTAACCCACATCCCAGCCCCACTCCGTAGAGTGTAAAGGGTTTCTTAACATTTCTTTCTGATAAGGAAAAAAAAAAACACTAACAAAGGTATAAGCTCTGAGAAAATTTGATACAAAGAACACAACAGCTGATGCTCTGTCCCTAATGGGAGTGGAAAACGTTCATTTTTTTTCTCTGAACACGCATCTCAGCAGTAAAACATAGACCCCCGCTTTTCTACCAGCTTCCGTGAAAACCAGATGGCATCTCTCGGATAGAATACTCATGACTACAAAGGTGGCATATGGGTCAGTGCCAAGATGATCACTTACACGGCATCTGCAGATGGTGGTCCACCACATCCTGAGGCAGGAATAATGAGAACAACATCCACTTCATCATCATCTGAATATCCAAACAAACACCAGGGAAAAGTTAATGAAAACAGCACTGGGGCATGTCCCAGGAGGGAGAGGGGGTCTGCTGGCTTACCTGAGATGAAATGAGAACTGCAGGAAAACATATGCAAAATATTGAGTTTGGCTTTTAATTGAGAATCAAAGATCATGGATATAAAAAAGAATGTTGTAAACTGTAAAGCACTGTACAAAAGGAAGAAATTATTTCTGTCTATGGAGCTGAACAATGAAAACAAATATGCTTCTCAAATGTTGCAGGAATGAGCAGAACATTCCTAAAATTGACAATAGAAGTTTTTCACAAAGACAGATAAAATGGATTTAATTAACTTTCAGAAACTGAAATGGCAGTTTCCATAATGCATACAAGTAATGCAAATGGTAAACAGAAAACATTATTAAATTAAGTTTCATAATTATAGATGACTATCTTTAGTTCTGAACTACAATATGATTAACTAGATGGTTACAAGGACCATAACAAATGATGTAATTATATGTCTTTTGACATGCATCCTTGATTTACAGTGCTATTTATTCATACCTTTTTTTATCAATAAGTATTTACTTTTGCTGGAGAGAAAGAATAAAGAGGTTATTGGATGGATGGATGGATAGATATAAAGATAAATGTCTGGATAAAGAAATGGGTAGAAGGATGAATGAACTGAAGTATGGATTCTAAAATATATGGGTATATCGATGGGTGAATGGAAGGATAAATGGAAAGAGGCTGGGTTTCACTAACATCGGCACAAAGAAAAATCTTTAGATTTTACAGGGCTTATTTTTCTTTTTTTTTTTTGAAATACAGTTCTCAAATAGTTCATTGTTTCTGTAACAATAAAATTGAATTGGCAGTCAACTCATCCAAGAGGAATGGCTATCATTTTATTGCTTTTATCTCAATGCTATTTCAAATTCCATTTTCCTTGATTCACTTTCAGTTACCCAAATAATCTGTGTGTCTTATCAACAGTAATATACTACTTTTCTGAAAGTTTGATACCTACATTTTGATTTTTTTAGTTAAAATTCTACACCCATTTGTTCATTTGCTGTTTTAATTCAGTAAACATGGAGCACCTACTCTGTGCCAGGCATGGAAATAAGCAGGCAAACCCATTCCTTGCTCTCACAGAGCTTAGTTACGGTGTGGGGGCACAGGCACAAATCAAATAATCATATAAATAAATGTATAGTCATAAATTGTGATAAATGCTATAAAGGGCATATTGAAATTGAATAATGTAATAGGTTTCTAAGAAATATGGTTGAGACATTAAAATCATAATAAATTAATTAAAAAATTGTGTTTTTAACCAAGCATGTCTTTGGTGAGCTGAATTTAGACACCTTCTGAAATGTTAAATCGCTTCTGCTTCTTGAAGTGTTATTAGTATGTTGTCTTCTATGATTTCATGATGGGTTAGTCATTACTGTATTCATAGTCATAAAGCCATCTTAAGTTTTTTGGTCTATGAAAACAAATATGTCACAAAATCAGCTAGTCAAGTCAATATTATTATTTCTGATAATGTCCTAGAAAAATAACCCAAATTGTCAAGTACTTATATTGCTTTTAATGTCTGGCCCTCCTTTCTCCTTGAGACTGAATCTATGTCTATTTTCTTCTCGCTTTTCCCACCTTACCTTGACAGGACTTCATTTTTAAGGTACTTGTTAGACAAAAAGTTCTGAGAGCCCTCTATTCTTCCCTAGGCTTGAAGAACATTTCTGGCTGTTTTCCCCTTTTACTTGTATTCTTTTCAGGTCCAAGCTATAGTTAACATTTGTTTCTGTTAATTTAATTTTTTTTCAAAGATTAGTATGTTTCCAATATAATCCCCTCCCTCCCCCACCAACCCCAAACCACACACATTTATTCCTGCTCCAGGATCCAGGTTACAAATGGCCATTTCTTAAATCTGCCTTTTAATGGCTTGATGGAAAGAGTTTAAAATTAAAGGACTGAAACCTTGTCTCAAATCTATTAGTGAATCTTTATTAGTAACTTAACTACTCTATAACTTACCTGTCAGATGAAGATAATAGCAGTTCTTTCATAGAGCTATTGTGATAAATAAGATGAAGTATATTCAGATTCTGTGAAAAGTAATGTTCTAATTTAGGCATTTAAAAATGTAATTGTTATCTGCTTGTATTGCTTTGCATTGCCTTTGTCATTTTTATGATGGCTATTTTGCAACCTTCAAAGGAGTAGCACATTGCCTACCACATCATAGGCAATCAACATGTATTCACTTCCTTCCTCCTCCCCTAATAAAAAGTTTAAGTGTCAACCTTAATGTAGAATGAACAGAGATTAATGGAGTTGATTGCATTAATTCCCTTAACATATTTCTTAGCTGCAATTTTTTCTCTTTTCAGGTAAGTGGATAAAAGCAGTGTTTGATGATATATAAAAAGGGTAGTTGCTAGTATATATGGCACTTTAGGGCAAATATCAAGAAGGTGTCTTTTCCTCCCAGCTCAGCCCTGTCCCAGAGTGCGCGATGG
Source organism: Pteronotus mesoamericanus (assembly GCF_021234165.1). Lineage (NCBI taxonomy): Eukaryota > Metazoa > Chordata > Mammalia > Chiroptera > Mormoopidae > Pteronotus > Pteronotus mesoamericanus. The sequence goes on from NW_026555085.1 coordinate 46,656,102, forward strand.
CGCAATAGCACCACTAACACCCAGGTTAGCCCCCTCCATTCAGTGCACAAACTGTACAGCCACAGATGGCATCCCCGTAACCACCCAGCAGCTGAGAGACTGGAAGTTTATACCATTTAGCCATCACTAAAGTATTATTCAAACTGAAAATACTGGCTCAGCTATTTCTAATCATACAAATTTTTCCCAGACTCTTCTCTTCTACATCTGTTGACTTTAAAACATGAGACATATATAGGTTTTCAAAGACAAGCTTGTTTGTCCCATCATGGAACTGTATCTTTTAGGATATGTCTCTCATTATTTTATACTATTACAGTTATCAAAATGATGCCTTATTGTAAGACAGAATGAGCTGAAATTACCAAATGTGCTTTTCTCTTTTCAAAAAGTGAAAATATTTCCTCTATTACAATAACACAAGAATTTGCAGTGAAGGAATATACATGGAGAGCTCTAACTTACAAAGTTCCCACTGAAAACCTTAACTCATATGTCTATCTGAACTGAGCGAAGAGAAGGGGTTTTTAAGAGAGCAGACATCTCAAGCCCTCTAATAACTTCTTCAGGCAGCTCCCCTACATGACCTTGAGTTTCTTGGAGCCAGGGCAGAGACATTCTCTAATGGCTATGTCTCCTTATGGAAAAAGAAAGCCACCCTAGGAGCAGCAGGCATGGATGGGATTTTTACCATAAGCCTTAAATTTTCAAGAATTTGTTTTCAAAGACTCACAATAACCAAAGCAGGTTGAGTAGAGAGGAGATGAAGATGCTTAGTGTGATGTGTGCTGGGTGCAGGGCAGATGCAAGTGTGCGTATTTCAAGCAGCCGTATTTCTCTCTGCTCAGACCCTGGGAACATGGGAGGACGCAGCCACCACCTGCAGCTCAATGAGTCCTTCTCCCTATGTTCCGAGGAGCAGCAGCAGAAGCATAAATGATTCCCAAACATCTGCAGACATGCTAGAAAGTGGGTAGGGTCCAGAACCACCCTGTAAAAGCCTTTCAGTTACTTTTGGGTAAAGCACTCTTTACAGAGGGTGCTAGGGACTCAACCACCATGTATAGCACTGTTTCTAAGTGAAAATATGCCATGCATTCCAAAAACTAATTTCCAAGTGAATTTTAGAGCACAGCACATGAGTAAATGGGAATTTACTTTTAAAAATAATCCTTATTCAGGGTGGAAATAAATAAACACTTCAATACAATTATGAACTTATCTGCTATTCCCTATACATTATGTTTGTCAAACTTGTTTTTAGATGTAAATTTAACTAAAAATGTGAACTTTTGGTTCTCAGCACCTTCCCTCCAGTTATTATTAGTTAATACTTGCATAGGTAATACAGGGTACTTTTAGTTCATGATGCCCTTGACATACCTGAAATTTTCACAACAACCATGTGAACTGGGTGACTGTTTTTATTCTCAAGTTGTGAGTGAGGGAACTGAGACTCAGCAACTTTGATTTCCTCAGTGTTATACAAGCATTAAATGAATAGAACTGGAATTCAGCCCCAGGTCTGATGGCAAATCTCACATGGGCTCTTTCTACAATGTCCCGCTATATTACACAAACCTTCTGATGACAAAAGAACAAGAGAAATAAAATGATGCTATTTGTCCATAGGAAAGTCCTTGATCACTCTTTTCAACCAGAAAACTGTTAGCAGGTTGCTTCATTAACTAGCTGGAAGCCTCCGCCTTTCCTTGTAATCAACACTTGGCTCACTCTCATACCACATCCTCCCCTTAGCAATCAGCAGCTTGCTTTTGATGCAGAGCTTGGGCATTTTCTGAAAGCAGAAGTATATTTTCAATAACGAACTATTCAAAACAGCATTTAAACCAAAAGTGTAGGGGTTTTTTTTTTAACAGAATCTTAAAGCCACTTACTTCCCTTTGAGTAATAGTCACATCCTTCTCTTGTTATCAGCTGGCAAAGAAAATAGAAGCCTTTGCCTCTAGTGAATGTACTGAGAGGTCACCCACAGACATGGATCCCAATATGAAAAGCAGTTGAAACAAGACAAACTAAAGTAAATAGAACAGTAAATATACTAAATCTTTTTAACATGATTTTGTTTTGGTCCTGAACCGAGTATTTATTTCATGAATAATAGTGTTCTGAAAAATGTTCAAGAAAGGAAACTCTATAAACAAGATAACCTATTTCATTATTTGACAAATGTTGCCATCAAAAAACTTTCCTTTAATACATTTATTTCTCTACAAATAAAATTATATTTTTCAGTCTTTTTATCTGTGAAGTCAGCAGAGTGAAAATTAAGAATTCTTATATTGGCTTTTTTAAATGTAAGAACCTTTCATTATCCTCTCTTTATCCCCACTTACCTTTGTCTAGCATAAAGCAGGCACTTAATAAATAACTGTTGATTGAATGTTGATATTATTTACTAGTTTTTATTCATATGATACTATCAGTCCATCTTAGGGGAGATACTGGAGTCAGAGATAACAATAAGAAAGTTATAGTTACAGAGGCATCAACAAGAGGGTGACAATGACAGTCAATGAATGACAGAGACATTGCCAAAGCAGAATGACCTGACAATTGAATCTTGGGAGCAAAGAAGAGAAAGAAATCCAAGATAACCCATCTTTCTGATCCTGGATGACAGGCAGACAGTGATACTAATAGCAAAGCTATGGAGAAATAGATGAGAAGCAGGTTTTGTGATGGAGAATCATTTTTCAAACCCCTACGCCTGAAGTACCAATGGGACATCCAGACAGAGGGTCCAGCGGGCCAGTGTGGGAGAAAAGATTTGGCAAAAGCATAAGGCAGTGATTTGGACCTATCTTCACTGAGCTGTCTGACATGCTGAAATTGTGTAAGATATCCATGCAAAAGAGTATAGAGAGAAGAGAGATGGTGATGCTTATACTGATGACGCAGAAGGAGGGAGGGTCAAAGAAGGAGCACCCTGAGTGGAGATGGAGAGGCAGCCAAGGGCCATGGAAACCAGGGGGGGCAACATACCCGGGAGTTGCAAGTAAGCTGTGGGCAACCAGGAGATGAATGACAAAAAGCCACTGGGAAAGAGGAACCATCCCAAGAGATAATACAAGCTGAAACAGAAGACAGAGAATTGAAGGTGTGGAGGTAAAAGGAAAACATCTAGACTCTGCTCTCACATCGTTTAAAGATTCAAGAAAGGATATAAAGGCTGTCTCAAAGATATTACCCTAGAAACCTATCACACCCATCATTCTAAAGATTTACTTTTCTAAGCTCGGCTATAAACTTTACTACTTTTTCTTTTAAAGTATTTTTTAAATCCCTTTTATAAGGCCTTTAAATTTCCCTCTTTTCCATTCAATTTCCAGGCAATGGCCCCATCTGCCAGTCCTTTCCTGCAGTATTCTAAAGTTACTTTCTTCCTCCTCAGCTTCACAGCCAAGATATCCTTCTGTCCTTATCATTTCCTCCTTTGAATATTGCAGCTTCCTACTCACTTCCCTCCTGCTCCAGACTACTTCCTGTGAAACTCTATGCACCTCTTCAGGAATGGATTCCATTTACAAATACATGCCTAGTTCAACCCAGGTTTGGTTTATGTATTAAATCCTATCCTTGACACTTTGTAGTTTAACTTAAAAGCTCTAGAAAATGGTAGATTATTGACTTTTTATTCATTGTATTTGCTTCCTAGACTTTGAAAAACTAGCATAATAAATATTTTCTAGGAATAAAATTTAGGTAAATATAACCTCATAAATGCATCAGTGGTGAGCTTTGGACATTCCTCATTTTCTGGATTATCTGACTTTTATCTCAAGAATTTTTCATAAAATAATTATTTGTAGAAGACTAAGGCCACATAATAGTAGTATCTAGTTTTTGTGTAATTTTTATCCATTCTTTACCAAAAGAATGAACTGGTAAGCTTATTATTTGAGTGAATAGTAACTTAATCTATTTGTATTGAACTTTGTGCATAGTTTTCCCTCTTTAAAAACATATACATGGACTGTGTATTATAGGAACAGAAAGGCTGGGGTCAAATTTGTATAATTCAAGTAGTTAATACTTTTAACTTTCTCTTCTTTTAAAACATAATATTGAAATTTTGATTGTAAATAATAACTTAGTTTACTATTTAGTCTTTTGTAAGCATTCATAATTTTTCTTCAGTTTCTAGTAGATTTTAGTCCAAGGTATAGATAATGATGGGTAGACATAAACCCCCTTAAAATAGTAAAAGTATGACATGGATAGTGAATACAGTATATTAGTAAACACTAAGAATGGCTAGACTGTACCTATATTTTGCAAATTCAGAAGTTTTTTTGTAAATTTTATCTCTGGGAAAAATTTTACAAAAGAATTCTCTTCTTACTTTGGATTACCATTTAATAATTGTAAAAGTTGATGTTTCCCTTGTGAATGGATCAAAAATCTTTTTTGCATCCCTGGAGATAAGAAAATGCTTTATTAAAAAATCAGTTGTAGAATTTATTCCAGGCTAATTATGACTATAAGATTTTCGGAAGAGTAACTTGCAGCCAGGGTTATCTTTGGTTCATAGTTTACTCTTAACATAAGCTAATGAATTTGAAATAAACCTGGCCCAAACATGTTAGACAAAACTCCATTATTACCCAGCTCTAAGCTATCATTTATTCACTGGGAAAAAAAAAAAAAAACTCAGGAAGAAGCTTGCCAACGAACCAGATGTCACCATCAGTAGACAATTATGTTCCACAGTTTGGCACCTGGGGCCCACAGTCATCATCCAAGAAGGAGGAGAAATAAAAAGTAGAACATTCTGGCAGACTACAGTCTAAAAGATTCCAAATGGCTCATGGTGAAAATGGAGCCTGAAGAGCTGCTTCTTTAATTCTGAAAAAAGGAGACCGAGGGACCCAAACTTGCTCGTATTCTATTTGTTGACGATGTCACAATCCTGACAGACACATCTCAGTCTAAATGCTCAGGTATTCATAGGGGCTGGCACTAAGGCTGGTTTGGCAGCGTTTTCTACACGGTAAGATGTGCCACCTCATAAAGAAGACATCTTTTGGGGTAGATTTCAAGGGAATTTTTTTGATAAATGTTAAGGAATAAAAAAGAAAGAGTTGTGATTTGGAGCTGATTTCAGTGAAGTAGTGACCAAAATGTAGGGGTCTGCCCCGCATAAAATACCTGTTCAAATCTCCAAGTAAGAAATTGGACTTATGTGAAGAATCTCATCAATGCCTTTCACAGGTTCAGCTGAAAAAAACAAGCGAACTTCCTCTTTTAAAACGTGTTTTGATCTAAAATAGACACTTTACAATCCTATCTTGGCTGCAAATGAATACCTTAATGGCCTAACAGAACTTTTTTACTTTTTCATAATCTAAGAATAATTAAATACATAAATAAAAGTTGAAATAATTAATTTTTCTTATGTTTTTACCAAATATTTCTTTATAGATGTGTATGTGTACATGTGTATGTAAGTGTATGTATATATTTATCCTTACCTAGAGCCTGCCCACCTACTCTTAGTTAGATAAATATTAAGAGTAGACATTAGATTTATTAGTGCCATCTGCAAGTAAACTGAATAGAATCCTGGTCAAGTGAAAACTACTTTTACTATATTTTCCTGACTTTATAAGTCACCAAATGCTGGATAGCACAAAGAAAAGTATGTTCCTTATAGCACAATTTAAAGATTTGTTTATTGTGCTTCTTATATTGTTATTACAGATTTTCATGATAAAAACTAGACTTTTGTAAAATCAAGAAAATATTTTTATTAGTTTTGAAAAATTCTTAGTTTTGTTTGAATAGGGCTAAGTGGCCCACTTAAATTAACCTATGAATCCATAAATAGTTTTTTTCCCACAACTGAACCTTACCATCTTTCTTAAATAATTCTACACTTTGTGCAAGAGGCAAAATTTTTCTTTATGTATGATGTATGTAGTACTAAGCATCTACTTAATTAATATGTATTAATTAATGTAAATATTATATGTAAATATGTATTATATAGTGTAAATAATATAAATTAATTATATTATTAATATATGTCTAAAGGTTGTCGTTTCAGAGTATATCTTCCAGGCTTTCAATAATTATGTTTGTTGTTTTATGATGAGTCAGCACATCAGTTTGTTCCTGAAAATGCCGTGCTTTTAATGCACTGGTTTCCAAGTGTTTTGGTTTGCAAATCATTTTATCAAGGGTTAAAAAAAAAAAGAAACAATGGACCACAAGTCCCACTAATACTACTGCCTCCTACTTCCTTTGCATTCAACCTTCCCCACTGAAACCCTTCGTGAGCATTACTAGAAAGAACATTGCTGTGTACTTAAATGATACACACAAATTATATCATAAATAATTCCCTAGTTTGCCTCTGATGTGAATAAACCTTATGATTCCCTGATGGTTATAAACATTAATGTTATCAGCCTGTGTGGTATTCTTGATCGATGGCAAATTGTTTTCTTAAGTGACTGGAAACAACAAGCTCAGAATTAAAAGTCACCAGTTCTAATGCCAGATTTGCAGGATCAGGTGCACAGACTCTATGCATCTGAGTTTCCTTGATTTACATGGAGAATTGTGATTCCTGCCCATAATTCACAGCACAAAGATAAGGAACTCTGACCTCAGGGCAGTAGAAAGCAATGGCCCTTTCGTAGACTTGTATAAAATGATAGAGCAGTGGCAATGAGCTACCAGCAGTCCCTTGGTCTTGCTGCAGAAGGCTCACCCAGCCCACACTCTGTCTAATGCCTGTCCATTCTATTTCCAAAGTGGCAGGGCAAATGTGTGGAGTTAATGGCCATACTCATTGCCAGCTCCAGCTGAACAACACATGGAGAAGATGAAAAAACACAGAAGGAACGGTTTCTCTCCCCCCCTGTTCTAGTGGGAACTCTGTGGCACTCTCTCAAGGTCAAGGAGAGTACTGAAGTAGGTGGAGAATTTCTGCAAAACACTTCAAGGTCTGTTGAAAACAGAAAAGGACATATTTTTATAATAGTGCATTAGGCATCGTAAACCTTTCTACAAGGTTTCTTGACAAAAATTATTACTTTGTTTGCTATATCTCTGATATATAGTCAATAAATAGTTGGAAAAAGAATAAAATAAAAGAGAACGATATTATTTAATCATTGATGTCAACTTTTAAAAAAATAGTATATAGAATCTTTGATGTAGGGAATTTCTACCCTTTGAGGACTTCATGGTTATTTTTTTTCATATAATTTACAACCCAAAATACTATTAGAAGTTCTGTTTTCATATAGCCCAGTATTTTTTCATAGAGGAGGAAATCTGAAGGAAAGTTTAAGAGCCTACATTGAACTATATGGTACAATGTTTCCTAAGGTTAGGAAGAAGACTTTCTCAATTTCTCAGTTTCTTGCTCGATAGAATGGAAATAATTCATTTGGATAAATGGGGAATTCTTCACAGTATAGTGAAAGTAGTAGAAATCAAGAGACCTAGATTTTGCTACCAGCATTATTGGCCATCTGTATGTCATTGGGAAGCCATAAACTTCTCCAGACTCTAGTTTGTTACTCTGTAAATTAAGTGGCTTATTTATTCATTTATTTGAAAACACTTGTTAGGTACTCAATAGATTGAGTCACTGTGCTAGGCTCTAAGAGCAAAAAGTCAAATAAGATGCTTTCCTTGTCTTCAAAGAGCATGCAGCCAAGCAGGAGGTGACAGCAGCATAAGCAAGTACAGGAAAGCGATGGATGTTCTCATGGAAAAATTTTTGGGATAGCAGAGAAACCAAGGAGACACATTGACTGCAATGGACATAGTGTAATTTCTACGGTTAATGAGTCTAAAGTTAAAGCTTTATTTTTTTAAAGATTTTTTTTTTAAACTTATTTGTAGAGAGAGGGAAATTGAAGGAGAAAGAGAGAGAGAAACATCTGTTGCTTCTCACACATTCCTAACTGGGTACCTGGATCACAACCCAGACATGTACCCTGACAGGGAATCAAACTGGTGACATTTCAGTTCACAGGCTGGTGCTCAGTCCACTGAGCCACACAGCCAGGGCTAAAATCAAAGCTTTAAGGTAAATAGCATTAGTCAGGACTTCAATAGAACTGTGAGCAGGGGGATGCCAGAACTCTTCAAGCACAAGAAGCAGAAAGAGGAAAAGCACAAGATCTAAAACAGTGTGGGCCTTCCAGGAAAACTACAGGGGGTCAGTGTAGCCAAAGAGAGTTAGGAGCAGAGCATAGTAAGGAGTCTGGGCTTTAGTCTGTGGGCATAGCCTTTTAACAGGGTCAGTGGGATTCTTGCCTCATCCACAAACCTGTCTCTATAGAAGAAGCTGCCCCACCCATTGCCACTGCTGAAAGCAAATCAATACCATCTACCACGGGACTTTACTAACTACTCATAGGCACCTGATGCAAGAACGGCCCGTCTTGGGGCTGTATGAACTGGCTTTGAAAATACGAGCTATGTTGCAAGTCCACTTTCGCAAAATTTAGTAAGCACTGTCAGAAGTATTCATGAGGATGCAGAGAAATGGATGGGAACCCTCAGGCACTGAAAGTAGAAGCGTAATTTGATATGCCAGCCTGGAGAGTAAGTTGGAACTATTTGGGAGAGTAATTATGCATATAGCTAGCAATCATGTGTGTGTGTGTGTATTTCAGAAGATTACTGTTACAGATCAATAAGTGGATTTATACAAAATTGTTTGTCCCAGCATTGCTTTGGAAGCAGGGTATTGGAGGCTACCCAGATGTCTATCATTATGAGAGTGGAGAAGTGAAATCTGATAGATACATAGGCTGAAAAAGCCTAGAGTATTCAGAACTAGAGGTACATAGAGAAACATGAATTTTAAAAACAGCATTGAGCCAAAGAAGAAATAGAGCAATAATATAGCATTATGTATACAGATTCTAAATGGAAACTTACACAAAGCAACACTACCTTTCAAAGACACATACCATCCAAGAACATGCATTACACATATTAGAATCAATGCTCTTGGAAAGGGTGACAATACGAAATAAGAGAGAAAAAAATTAAAACAATCTGACCTTGGATAAATAAGTTACCGTCTGTATAAATATGATTAACTCAATTCTATACACTTGAGGTAAGAATCATATGCTCTCTTAGTAAACTAAGAAATAAGGCTAAACTGTGTGTTTCTAATGAGTTTTAGAAGGGAATGTGACTGTCACATTTATGATAGGACATCAGAATGAAGGTCTCTTCGAATTTGCAAACTTTTGTTTCTAGCTTACAAAGCCTTTTTAAACGCAGCAACACCCTCCTGCCACTGTGTCCTTGAGATCCAACCTGTTGTAGCTTCCATTTCCTGAACTATTTTGAGTACTTCTCTGTTCCCACTTTCAAAAAGGCCAAAGTAAGTTTAAAATGTGTACGACATAGCCAGTCAGGGATTCCTGTCATTGCTAACAATCCAAGGAAAACAACAGGAGTAACTAAGGAGAGGAGTCAGTGCTAGAGATAGAGATTTGGGGAAAAACAGATTACATAAAATTAAGTCTTATAAGAATGGGTAAAATCATGGTTATAAATGTAGAGAGGAGAAGAAAGTAGTCTTCAAGAACTGTATAAAGAGTGAGAGGCCTGCAAAAGAAACAAAGGGAATAGCTGGAGAGAGAGAGAAAAAAAAAAACCAGGAGGAAACGGCACGTGGAAACCAAAACAGGGAAAACAAGGGGTCAATTTCATTATTTACTTCTAAGCTGCCAAGTATGTTGGGACAAGGTCATGGTGACCTTTCCCAAAGCAGTTATTGTGCAATGTTAATGGCAGGAATCCGAGGTCAAGAGTAAATGAGGTGCCATTCTGACCAATACCCATGCTGGTGTTCGCTTATCTGAGCCCAAACAGCAAAATCCAGCCCTCTGGTTTTCCCAAGATGACACAAGGAAAAAAATAACTGGTATTAAAAAATATTTAATGAGAGTAAATAGAATAAAGATATTTTTAATATAACAATGTCATAATTATTTTAAGTGTGACCAGGAGGTAAAGCATTGGAGACAATAAATATAGACTGTTCATTATTGGATTTGGTTAGGAAAGTTGCACTTGAACTCTAAGTCTCTTTCAATTCCAATAGTCAATGATTATAGCTCGTAAAATATAGTCCATAAACACAAAAATGACCTTAAATATGTCAAGAAAATAAAACAGTAATTTGCTTCTTTATTTCAGAATGTTTATTATAAAAGCAATACATGCCCATTTTAAATTTAAACAACACAGAAAAACATAAAGTCAAAATTAACTTCTCACTTCCACCTCTACCCCATCTCACTGTCCAGAGAAACCACATTTTCTAGGTGTATACACAATATGTGTGTTTGTCCACATTTTTGTGGAATGGAATCACTTTATTTTTAAAATATACATAGAGACATGAGTAACATTAAAATATTTTTAAAATCACTGTGAAGGATTTTAAAATCACTGTAAAGGGGCACCAACTAATTGGAATGCATGCCTGTGATAAGTCGTTGATGGCCGTTATTTTCTTTAACTGGCCCCAGAAGAGGCACTGGATTCCTCACATGGAGGGAGGAGCTGCACTCAGCTTCCGCCGTGGTGCCCTCTGGGCTGGAGTTTCCTGCCGTGTGATTCGAACACGATCCTTTCTGCACAGCTTCCACGTTTCACCATTTGGTTCTCTAAGATGTTTCTACGAGGTGCATGAAATGCTTTAATAAATTCCTTTTCTATGTAAACTAGAGTAGTTCGGTATTTTGCAAGCAAAACAAAGCTCTATCAAGAGAATAAAAAACTAGATGCTCATCTGGTTTACACCAAGAGTTTCGAAGACTGGTAAACTTTGTGATCTGTGGCCATTTGCAAGGAAGTGACCAAATCCCTGGAGTTGTGCTTTTCTTTTCCCTCTTCTCCTCACAAACAGTCAGTATATAACAGCTATGGGCTGCCAGACTCTAGGTGGTGACTGATCTGTGATCAGGAAAGCTTTAAAAAATTCATATTACTTTATTTTAGATTTTTCTTTTGTAATTATAAAAGAAAAAACAGTCTAGAGTAAACGTAAGGTCTTTGCATATGTCTGCTCTGAAGAAAAAAAATACTCTTTTTTCATTTTTTTTTTTATTACATCAATAAAAGGCACTCAGAACTGTGTTTTCAAATTACTGCTTTAGGCCCTGAATATTTTTGAAGTTGCCATGAGATATTCATTTAAAAAATGGAAAAGGATAATTTCCAATTTTCTCAAATACACCAACTATGTATATGTTTATGTTAAGAAAACAAACTTTAATTTTTTGATGTAATATAATACACTAAGAATTGTTCTATATATGAAGAAAAAGGAAAGGGAACAGTCCAAGTGAGGAAATATACTTCATATGTTCGTTGTCTTTGGTTTTGATATATGCTTAACTGTATTGCATTCTAGGAGCAGCTAATTTCCATATAAAGTGTAGCTACTTTCAATTTTACTACATCTTGTCTGCAGTAGAGGCTTTGATTTGTGAGCCCTAGGCTAGATCAGAGCAATGCATAATGTTCTTTAAGTTCCTTCTGTCATGCACAATCAGTGAGTTTCAGCACCAATTATAACATGGATGTTTAGAAAGACATTACCCAAAAGGGGGAAAAAATAAGATAAATGGCATCAAAAAAGGTTAGCAAATCAAAGAAAAATGATCAGAGAGAACCTGATGGCAATCCTCCTGAATTGTATGCATTTGGGCATTGGCCCACATGAATCTGAGTCTGTTTTGGTGATTATAACAGCTATTTCAAGCCTATTAGCAGAATTGCAAAGTCATATCAAAGCATCTGCCATCTTTCAATACTTGTGCAATGGTTATTTCAAACTGATAAGAGTCTTTGTAGAACTGAAGGTGGCATGAACATGGGACATTCTGGTTCATGCAGGTTGTGACTGTGCAATAGTGTCAAACCTCACCCCAAATATTTCCTGATGGCATTCTTTCATTCAATTTGCTCCTTTAGTTCCCTTTGAGGGTGTGTGCTTTTGAAGTAAATTAAAACCAAAGGGGAAGAGCTGAGGGAGGGAAGGAGGGAGGGGGCAAGGGAAAGTGGTGGGGGGGAGGCAGAGACAAATGTATTTAAAAAATAAATTAAAAAAAAAGAAAAGAAAAGGGGAAAAAAAAGAATTCTATAACCTGGAGAAATAAAATTAACTAGTCAGATAATATCAGCTTATGCTATAACATAATGACTCATTCTGATTATCATTTAATGAAAAGGGCTCCAAACTAGGGACCAGGAGACTTGAATTCTATTCCCAGCTCTGTGGGTTATGCACCTATGAACAAATCACTTACCATTTATCTCCTTTGGGTTCCAGTTTCTTCACCTCTAAAACGATGAGATGACCATTAAAATTTCCTGCAGTTTGAAAATTCTGACTCTGTGTCAAAAGTGGGTGAAGTGACTGGAAATGGGGCAAGGGCCAATCAACCCCCTAGAAGTCAGCCAGCAGCAGCATTGTCCCCTCTGTGACCCCTCCCCCGCACATGGAGCCAAAGTTGCCCCACCCTGGCAAACAGCCAAGGCTTCGCCCCATATGACTTAATGGGTGCTCTAAAATGGAATAAAAGTCGCTCTACCTAGTACACAGGCACAGGAAGTCTGCCAATATCAGGAGACAAAGAAATGCGTCCCAAATAAAGGAACAGAACAGAACCCCAGAAAAAGAACTAAGTGATGTGGAGATAGCCAGTCTCTCAGACTCAGAGTTCAAAACACTGGTGGTCAGGATGCTCAAAGACTTCGATGAATACAGCAAAAGCATAAGAGAAGAAATGAAGGCTCTACTAAGGGAAATAAAGAAAAATCCACAGAAAACCAACAGTGAAGGGAAGGAGATGGGATTCAAATCAATGATTTGGAACATAAGAAAGAAATAAACTTTTAACCAGAACAAAATGAAGAAACAAGATTTCAAAAAAATGAGGAGAGTTAAAGAGTCTGGGACATCTCCAAAAGAGCCAACATCCGAATCATAGGGGTGCCAGAAGGAGAAGAGGATGAGCAATAAATTGAAAACTTATTTGAAAAAATAATGAAAAAAAAAACTTCCCTAATTTGATGAAGGAAATAGACATATAAGTCCAGGAAGCACAGAGATCCCCAAACAAGTTGGACCCAAAGAGGACCAAACCAAGACACATCATAATTAAAATGCCAAAGATTAAAAGATAGGTGGGGAATGGGGGAAAAGCTATAGGGATTTAGAAGCATAATTGGGTAGGTACAGAATAGACAGGGGAATGTTAATAATAGTATAGGCAAAGGAGGAGCCAAAGAACTTACATGCATAACCCATGGGCATGAACTAAGTGGGGAGTATTGCTGGAGGGAAGGGGTAACCAGATGGAAGGCAGCAAATGGAGAAAAACTGGGATAACTGTAATCTCATAATCAATAAAATATACTTTCAAAATATATTTTAAAAACTGGAGGAAAAAAACTTCCCATTTCTCTACCTTGAGTCATCATATATTTTTGAAGTATTTTTTTCTTTTTGATAACATTAAAACATTGATGTATGATTGATTCTCCTTTTAAAAAAAAATCTTTTGGTTATATTTATTTGTGTTAAAAAAGTAAAAAAAGAAACTGTGTCTCTCATCCCAATTATTGAACTTCCTGCAAGATAATCATTGTAAACAATTTGGTGTTTCTTCCTAAGGACTTTTTCAGGTATGTATTTACACACACACACACACACACACACACACACACCACTCCCATAACTTGCTCCTTTCATTTAATAGCATAACAATATGATCTTCTTATTATAAGAAATACTGCTGGTGAGCATCCCTGTACATATATCTCTGACATATTTTAGTAAGCTTATCCACAGGAGAGATCGGGAAAGTGAGATCGGCAGGCTAGGAACAAGCACTCTAAACATGCCGGCTATTACCTGTCTTAACCCAGTGTTTTGCAGCCTTTCTAAGCTGGACTGGTCCGCCTGGGGCTCGGGTAGATGGAAGAAGATAAATGGAGCCTTGAGGATGCTTGACATGCCTTTATTCAGGAGAGTCACACAGGCACAAGCCCATTCCGGGGAAATCACACAGGCCACAAAGCCCATGTCCGTGCCACACACAGACCATGAGCCCGTGTGGAGGGAGCCACACAGGCCACAAGCCCATGTCCAAGTTGGCACCCCGACTTCCCACCCCACCCAAACCTCCTCTCCCTTAAATACTAGCCTCAAACAAAGCAGGCAATCAGGCCAGAAAGCTGAAGTTACTATCATGAGCTGCACGTGCTATCCTACTCAAGGCTACAGGGCAGTTTATTGCACCTGGGGCTCAAGGCCGTGAGACCCGGGCAAAAGCCTGTGGGAACACTGCTTTATCAGACTCCTTCAAGGTTGTAAGGAGCTGCTCCCTCCAGTTACCCACACGTCTAGGTGAGGGAGCCAGACTGCCTCCCCGTACTCTACAGCCACTTACCACAGAGTTTAAGACAGAGGCCTACATGTTAAAACTTTCTTAAGAATGTGATCCCAGGAAGCAGAAATGAGACAAGGGAATAAAGTAGGGAAAGAGGAAGATCTGATACTAAGATGGTTTATTGAGTTGGTGGCTTCTGCAAGTGGCTGTTTGCTTAAATGCTCAGGAATTTCTGAGAAGCCATATGAAATATATTTCTGGACCATCCATTGGGTAGGGGAGAGAAGGAGTGGGAAAAGGAGGAACATTCATCTATGAGTTCTGTTTCCCACTGGTCAGAGATTTACCTCAAGGAACATTGACTCCCCATTGCATCTGGTTTGCATATGTGTTAGCCCTTTTGCACATTCCTTTGAAGTCCTGAGTTGTGGGTCATCCGCGAAGTCTCCAGTGGGGCAAGAGATAAGTCAACTTGAACTTGTGTGAAGCCCTTCTAAGCCCATACCGAGTCCTCACAGCCTGGAATAAGACAAAACTGAGATCAAGAAGATCTGAAGTGACCCTCAAATGTTTCAGATACACTGATAACCTGTAACACAAAAATGTACCAATTGACACTTCTACCAGTCATGCAAAAGTGTCCTTCCCTGTAACAACAGTGGATGCTGTCAATGTTTGCCAAAATGATAGGTGAATATTGGTATTACTTCCTTTTATTTTGCATTTCTGTATTACTGTTGTTGAATATATTTGCATATGTTTATTAGCCTTTGTATTTTGTCTACTTTGTGAATTGTCTACTATGTTTTTTGCCTTTTTTTCTTTTGGATTTTTCTTCAAGGTCTCATTTTTTTAAACCAAAAAGACAACTTTATGAAGTTCATTTTCATGGAGCTTTGTAAGTACTCACCCTTACAATCTAAAATAAAAATATGCTGTTTCCCACTTGCCCAATTTCTAAGATTTAGTGTACACCGAAGACAATACTTAATCACATATACATTCTTTGTATTAGCAAAGTTGCTGCTCTATTTTTTTCAATATTAGAATGAGAATACATCGTATTTCATATGTAATAACAGATATGGCTTTTATTTAAGGATGAATGCATTCTACTTTCAAATATTTCTGGAACCAAGTCACAGTTTTAAGCTTGCTCTTTCATTCTTTGTTCCTTGGGATAATGACTTAATGACTTCATATCCATTTTTTTTTTTTTTGCAAAGAAATCTATTATGCTGTCAAAGCCCAACTCCACTCTTATTTTCTACTTGTTAAGTGACTTCTGAAAGAATACAAGGACTTTTCTAAACATGCTCATGATTTCACTTTAGATCTAATCATTCAACTGCCGCATATGATCTTGTCATTCGGTTATCAACTAGCCAAGCAAGGTCTTCTTGGTTTTATCCCTTGTTCTAAAAACCTAACTTTTGATTCTCTTCTGCTATTTTCATTATCATAGTGAATTGTTTAAGTGCTTGGAGTTTCAAGTAAAGCACACTTGCCATATTTATAAAAGATAAAAACAGGAAGAGCTACCATATGATTTCATAGATTATATGTGTGTAATTGTAGGAATATTATAAGAGGAACCTAATTTTTTATCTAGGTGTTAGAACAAAATGCCAGAGTGAATAATTGTGTGGGTACCATTTTTAAAAGTATATCTTAATATCATAGCTCCTAGGTAAAATTTTCTTCGATAAATACAGTCTATGTGTAATTCCTTTTCCTGGCCTAAAGAGGTTGGTTGTGACTCAAGAGAAGATGACCCCATCTCCATCCTCAGGTGCCACCTTATTGGATAAGGAAATTTCATCTTTCTTGTTTGTTACTGATTTAAGAATGAACGTATTTCTTAACTCTGACTACTAAGACAAAAGAGAAATGCTGAGGAACTTGTGGAAAAAAAATTTTTTTCTGAAAAAGAACAAGAGGAAGTTACTTTCTCCTTACTTTTCTTTGTGTGGTCCTGTCTGGGTATTTTGCCTGGTGTGGCTGTAGTTGGTTTGCTATTAGTTTGAGGATGAAGCCAATGCTGTGAATCGCAGAGCGGCAGCATGAAGAGAATCTGGATCTCTCATGATATCAGTGATTTGTTCAAATTTTTCCAACTTTGGGTATTAGGAGCTCCTCTTGGTTGGGTCCTGTGTTCTTTAGACAAGTCTTTAGAGTTCTCTTTAAAATTAATAAATATTTAATATTCAGAAAATAACTAAGAATATACATAATATGTGATATAAATAACAATATAATGAAAATCTGTGTACCCAATTCCATTGAAGTGAGATACAGAAAAATGGAAGATGAGCAGGATGGAGAGGAAAATCTATAGTTTGGTTTCTGATATGTTAAGTTTGAGTGAAGGATGTTAAAGAGGGAGGTGGAGCTCAGGACTGTGGTCAAAGCTACTCATAAAAATGAGGTGCTCAAGCTAACATATCTGTTTTAGAAGAAGAGAAATATTACACACAATCTCATCACTCAAAGATAAATGCTCTTAATTAACATTTTGGATTAATTCCTTCGAAATCATGTTTTCATATGAGTAAGAGATATTGTGTATGCAATTTTGCATTTACTTTCTCTCATTTGACATTGCAATATAAATATTTTCAATATCTTTGGAATATGTATATATATGACATAATATTCAAACATGTTCACACACCATAATTTATTCTTAATATTCAAAAAGTTTGCCTCTATATATACTGGTTTCACGTTCTTTTCTCTAAATGTTCAGCACCCAGTCTCAAGGCTTTTTTACATCTGAAAATGCCCTCCTCTGAGGTCTAGATTATTGCTTAGGCTCCATTTCTCTGTCTTTTTCTTCGAAAATATGGATGATTTGTAGGTTTCACCTCTGTTTTTTATCCTTCAGGGTCATTATCTTACCTTTGTTTTCTTTTTTAAGTTTTTTAAAAAATTAACTCTTCCCTTTAACTTAATTTCTTTTTCTTCAAGCCTTTTTTAAAGTTTGAGTAATAATTATCAGATATAATTGGTATAGACAAAAAAGGGGCCATATACCAAATCTGACAAGCTCAGAGGAGGCCTGAATAGCAGCCTTACAAACTCAGGGACCAAAGTAACCACATAAAATAGTCTAGAATTAAAACTTTCTAACTGAAAGCAAGCCATGGTGAGCAGACATATCCTAGGCCTGTAGCTTTCTTGACAAAGGTCAGTAGGTCAGTCTTTATCCTAGGTGGGTCTGTCTATTGCCTTTTTGCATCTAAGATAAGATACCTTTGAAATGTCAGAGTAATCTTCATTTCTAGATCTTTCAAGGCACAACTGCAAGCATGCAAGCACAAGACCATTGTTAGCTTGTTCTTCGCCTAGCATCTCTATAGGTAATTACTAACTATCCTGTTCCCACCAGAGTAAAAAAACTATGAGGTTAGTCCAGGAAAAAGTCAAGCCATTGTTAATATAATAACAATTTGTGTAACCCAGCAGCCAATGAAAGTGGACTAGAATGTACCTGTATGAACAATGATGACTTCTCTGTACTAGTCAGCGGGGGCAGTAGTTGCCTTTAAGTGAGCATATGTGGCTGTTGCATTCAAAATGACTGAGAAGAGTAGAGCAACAGATCTGCATCAAATTTTGCGTTAAGTTTTAATGTTCCTCCATGGAAACTATTCAGATGATTCAGAAGGCCACAGCAATGGACAACTGGTAACTGGCAGCTTCATCACAGCAATGCACCTGCTCATGCATCACATCTTGTACAGACTTTTTTAGTGAAACATCAAATCACCCAGGTGACTCAGCCCCTCTACAGCCCAAATTTAGTGCCCTGCAACTTCTGGCTTTTCTCAAAACTAAAATCATCTTTGAAAGGGAAGAGGTTTCAGACTGCAGATGAGATTCAGGAAAATACAATGGAGCAGCTGATGGTGATTGGGAGAACTGTGTGAGGTCCCAAGGTGCCTACTTTGAAGGGGACTGAGATGTCATTATTTTATGTATAATGTTTCTTATATCTTGTATCTTCTTCAATAAATGTGTCTATTTTACATACTACATGGCTGGATACTTTCTGAACAGACCTCATATGTGTTTCTCTATTTTACCTTTTTATCCAGACCCAGAGAGTTCCCCGCTTTGCTTTCTCTTGCCCCCTTAACCTACCATCAGTAGACTCATGTACCCTCCTTAAATATTCTTTGATTCTAATGTATAAAATAAGCTGCAAAACTGCCATTCTCTGAAGCATTTTGTCAGTGTGTTGATATTTTGATTCCTGACAATTGTCGTTAGTTTGGCTCAAATAAACTCATAAAAATTCTCAACAGGTTTAAATTTTTCTTAGGTCAACATTGGTAATACAAGGAAAATATTTTCTAAGATATTCTTTGTCCTACAAAGTAGGAATATGTAGTAATTTTGATTCTTCCATTGCACTTTTGGATTCCTTAATATGTATATACCTCATCTCATCCTACTTTTTTTCTAAGCCAGCAACTAAGCCTGCTAGCTTTGTATCAGACCCAGCCTTCTTTTCATTTAAACTCTTTATATGTTTTGGTATTCATCTTTTAGTCAAATAGAAATATCTGAAAAAAAATTTTTTTTGTTTCTTATGACAAGTCATTTCCAGACATTTGTGCTCCTCTTCCTCTTAATTTTTAGATAATGCTCCTTTTCTTAGGAGCCAAACAAAGTGTTCCGCTTTGTTTCTTTCTTTTTTCTAAGATTAGTAATTTATCTTTTTAAATGGGTGAAAAATCCCTATATAAATATGACTTTGTCAGCAGACATAACCTGTGAATTCTCCACGGTGCCACTGACTGTTCTCTTAGGCATAAAGAGATTGGTTCTAAGGTATGTGCACGATCTCTCTCTCAGTTCTGTTGATTTGCAGGCTGTGGAGGGCTGAATAAAATCTGCCCCTTACTGAAATCTGCCCGTTAAAAGAAGAGTTCATATATTAAGAAAGCTGAGGTTGCCTGTATCTCTTCTTCTAAAAAAAAAAATCACTGAACATGTAAGTTATGTTAATGCTATAAATACATATATAAAAATATGTATCCAAAAACAAAAAATGTGCAATTATTATTAAAAAGTATAAATAAAGGCCATATTTTCTTGTTTGACATGTGTAGTTATTAATAATAAATTTTTAAACAAATGTCTCACCCCCCTATAATGATGTCTTATGAGATATTTTATGTGAAACTGCAAATTCTTAAGTATTATTTTAATGTAAGGTACAATTAGTACTATAGATATTATTAAATATAACAAAGTCTTAAGATGAGTAGAGAAAAAATTTATATGATGAATTAGTGATGAATTTGAATAAAATTAGAAGGTAGAAGCCATTCTACTTCTAACATTAGAGTAACAACCCACAAATGCATCAACCTGAGCCCTGACGTGCTTCATCCTGGTTATGCAAGACATATAATGGATTCTTTTATCCTCTTTACCACTGACTAAGGGTTTCTATAAGTTCCTTAGCAAAGCAGAATTTAAAATTGATATCAAACCCAACCTTATATGTAAGTTATAAATTGTAGTATACGTGTGATTAGTAATATATTGACATATGTATAGTGCAATCTATAACAAACCAGGTTGATGCAGATTCACTCTCTCTCTGGTATACTTTTTTGTGTCTCCTTTTGATGTCTTCACTTGTCCAGTTTGTTGGAGCATCATTCCATACACCAAAAACTTTACGGGTTCTATCTCTGGTCAAGGCACATATGTAGGTTGTGGTTTCAACCCCTGGCTGGAGTGCACATGGGAGGCAACTGATCAATGTTTCTCTCTCTCTCTCCCTCTCTCTTTAAAATCAATAAACATATCCTAGTGTGAGAATTTTTTAAAAAGCAACACCAGTTCCTAAGGAGCATTTAGCAGCATAACCATGCTGCTTACAGAGAGATACAATGAAAGAAATCAGGCATTCAACTGGATGGGGGGAAAAAAGTTACATAACCCTGCTGTATCAGGGACATTTTTTTTCCTTGGAATCTTAAATTTTTGTCTTGTAGACTCTAAATCACAAATTTCAAAAATCAAACAGCTATAACCAAACAATGACAACAAAATCTAAAATCACTCATCCAGAAATGCAGACTAGAAGATAAAATGACACCCTGGGGAAGAAATCACTTTTATCCAAGAGCTCTGACAGCTGAAAAATGAGATCCAATCAATAAATTACACTTACAAAAGAGTAGAAATGGCATGTACTGCTTACGTACGCACCTATCATATAGTTCTTCATTCTCTGTGCAAATTAGGAAGAGATGAGCCAGTCCACTCTTAGTAATAAATATATTATTTAAGGACTCCTAAAGATCTCTTACCCCAAATGCCTCTGCCTCTCTACTAACTTGATTTGTTCTTTAAAAGTTCTCCATATCAATGTTTCTGTTTAAGATACTTAAGGCCTCTGTTTAAATACAACTATATTTGAAAAAAATTTATAGCTCCCATTTTTACTCCCTGCTAATTTTTCTCTAGAAGAGGGTAACCTATTAAAAAATTATCTTCTTTTAACTCTTTAGTTTATCAAGTTTTCTAGTCAGTCATCTATTAAAGACCTAAAAAACGTGAAGCCTTAAGGAGAAAATTTTTACATGTTAAAAAAGTCTTTAAATAAATTAATACCTGATGTGATAAGAAAAAATATCAACAGTACAGAAAAGTTTGTAATAAGAAAACCAACTAAATTTTGATGACATTCTTTGGAGAAAGGAAAACAATGTCTGGGGTATCCAGAACACAGCCTGAATGCCTTATTGCAGCAATTTTCAACCAGTGTACCAGAAGAATTTTTAAAACATGCAATACCTGTATTTAGTCAAGGGCACTGACTTCTTTTCCCTTAGACTGTCGAATAAAAGAATGACAGCAGTCAACACAACAATAGCTGTCAGATATGAATGAGTCAAAATTATACCTATTTTTTGTCAGATTGGCAAATAATATAATATACTTTTTGGAGTGGTGAAGAATTTTAGTGTGCTATGAGATGAAAAAGGCTGAAAATAGTTGCCCTATAGCAAGAAGAGGAGATACCAAAAGACAGTTCAGAGGGTGTGTTGAGGTCAAATTCTACCAAGTTAGTTATTTTGCTTGAACCTAGCTCTACAAGAGAGAGAAGCAAAGAAAATTTATTTGTTGTTGTTTTATCTATTTGGGTCAGTTTTTCCTAATTATACCTGCAAAGTGTTGTTTCAGCTTTTCTCTTACTCTCAGGTATATAAGTACTAATCTGCAGCAAAATGATCTTAAGGCAGCCAGATTGGCAAGGAATGAGCAAAGAAAAATGACCATGGTTACCCAGTGAAAGTAGGTAGTGCTTCAATTCTTATACTAGGGTAGTGACAGCAGGGTGCAGGGCGCAGCTAAGCCTCCCCACCCTGCACCTGGCATCAATGAGGTGAAGTGGGTAGCACAAAGTGGAACTAATTTTCACTCCCACCATTTCTAGAATCAGCCAAGAGCAGTGGAAAGCTGACCCTCCACTGCTAACCTGCATCACGTGATGGAAAGAGGAGAGGGTATTCAGTACTCTTTTTCCTTTCAAACAGAAGTGATATGGAATTTTTCAAGTGCTGAAAGAAAAAAAAATCAACCCCAAATTCTATACTTAACAAAAATATCCTTTAGGAACGAAGGGGAAATCAAGATGAAGGATAACTAAGAGAATCTGTTGCCAACAGAATTATCCTTAAAGAGTGGCTAAAGGATTTTCTCTAAACAGAAAGTAAATAAGAGAAGGAGACTGGGATTTAAGAAAGGAAGAAAGAACAATGGAATGGGCAAAACAGGAATAAAGAATAATAAATCATCCTTCTCATGTGTTCTAAAACTTAAGAGTTTAATGGTTGAAGCAAAAATTAAAACATTATTTGATGTGGTGCTCAATACATGTAGAGGAAATGCTTAAGAAAGATTTCTAAATTAAGGAGAGTAAAAGAGCCTAAATAAAAGTAAGATTTCTATACTTTCTCTTGAAGTGGTAAAATATATGTACCAGTCAACTGTAACATGTTATATGCATATTGTAATACCTAGAGCAACCTCTTAAAAAAAACTATGAGATATATTCAAAAGCACTATAGATCAAAATGTAATTTTAAAAAAATACTCAAGTGATTAGCAAGAAGACAAGAATGTTCAGAGACAAGAAACAGAATAAACAAACAGAAAACAAATAATAAAATGACACACTTAAGTCTTAACATAGCAATAATTATTATTAATGTAAATGGTCTAATACCCCATTCAAAATAAAGATTGGCAGAGTAGATTAATAAACATAACCCAATCATATAGTGTCTGTAAGAAAATCCTTCAAATATACCAACATAGATTATTTGAAAGTAAGAAGATGGGAAAACATATATTATGTAAATATTAATAATGAAACAGCAAGAATGGCTGTATTAATATTAGCCGAAGTCGACTTTGGTGTGAAAGATATTAATAAGGCAAATATGTGATATAAAAGTCAAAGTACCAATAACCAAATTAAAGTAGTCCCTAAAAGGAAAGAGAAGAAGAGAAAAACACAAACAAATGAAAGTTAAAAAAATGATAAACCTCCCAGAATTAAAGAAAGATGAAGACCCTCAAACTGGAAAGACTTCATAGGGCGACAGACAAGATAAATGTATATCCATCACTGGACTTATGATGAAATTTTATAATCTCACTTTATTTTTTATTTTTAAGTGCTTTTATTTAATAGTTTATTTTTTATTGTATTTTTCCACTTATTCTCTTTTACCTCCACCCACCTCCATCCCCTCTGCAATCACAACATTGTTGTCCATGTCCATGAGTCCTTTTTCTTTTTTGCTCATTCCCTCCACCCCCTAGTCCTCCCCTACCCCAGAGCTGTCAGCCTGCTCTGTCTATGAGTCTGTCTCTATTAGGTTTGTTAATTCAGTTTGTTCATTAGATTTCACATATGAGTGAAATCTTATGGCATTTGTCTTTCTCTGACTGGCTTATTTCACTCAGCATAATATTCTCCAGAACCATCCATGATGTTGCAAAGGGTAAAATTTTCTTCTTTTTTACAACCAAGTAGAATTCCATTGTGTAAATGTCCCATAGTTGTTTTATCCACTTATCTACTGAGGGACACGGGCTGCTTCCGTATCTTGTTGATTGTAGATAATACTGCAATGAACATAGGAATGCTTATATTCTTTCAAACTAGTGTTTTGGGTTTCCTTGGATGAATTCCCAGAAGCTGAATTGCTGGGTCATCAGGCAGTTCCATTGTCAATTTTTTGAGGTGTCTCCATATTGCTTTCACAGAGGCTACATCAATCTGCAGTCCCACCAACAGTGCAAAAGGGTTCCCATTTTTCCACATCCTTGCCAGCACTTGTATATTGTTGATTTTTTTTGATGACAGCCATTCTGACAGTTGTGAGATATCTCATTGTGGTTTTAATTTGCATTTTTCTGATGATTAATAACATTGAGCATCTTTTCATATATCTATTGGCCCTCTGTATGTCCTCTTTGGGGAAGTGTCTGTTCAGGTCATTTGCCCATTTTTAAATTGGATTGTTCGAGGGTTTTTTTGGTGTTGAATTTTATAAGTCCTTTATAAATTTTGGATATTAACCCCTTATCAGTTGAATTGGTGAATATGTTTTCCAATTTCATCAATTGTCTTATTATTTTGTTGATGATTTCCTTTGCTGTGCAAAAATATTTTAGTTTGATGTAGTCCCATTTCTTTATCTTTTATTTTGTTTCCCTTGCCTGAGGTGATATATATGATAAAATATTGCCATGAACAATGTCCGAGATTTTATTGCCTATGTTTTCTTCTAGGATTTTTATGGTTTCAGGTCTAACATTTATGTCTTTAATCCATTTTAACTTTATTCCTGTGTGGTAAAAGGTGGTCTAGTTTCATTTTTCTGCATGTATCTATCCAGTTTTCCCAACACCATTTATTGAATAAACTATCTTTAGCCCATAGTATGTGCTTGTTTCCTCTGTTGAATATTAATTACTATAAAGGTGTGAGTTTATTTCTGGGCTCTGTATTCTGTTCCATTTATCTATGTGTTTGTTTTTATGCTAGTACCATGTTGTTTTGATTACTATAAATAGTATAGTTTGATATTAGATAACATGATTCTTCCAACTTTGTTCTTTCTCAGGATCACTGTTGCTATTTAGGGTCTTTTGTGGTTCCATACAAATTTTTGAAATGTTTGTTCTAGTTCTGTGATATATGTCATTGATATCTTGATAGGAATTGCATTGAATCTATAGATTGCTTTGGGTGTTATGGGCAATTTAATTATGTTAATTCTTCCTATCCATGAACACAGTATATGCTTCTACTTATTTGTATCTTATGCAATTTCTTTCTTCTGTGTGTTATAATTTTTTTGTGTACAGGTCTTTTCATCCTTGGTTAAATTTATTCCTAGGTATTTTATATTAAATTTGGTTATTTTCTGTTGATAATCTATTTCATGTCTATTTGTTTATTAGACCACCAGGAGAACTTTGAGATAGAGGAGTGTTTATTTCTCCCCCACAAAAAAAGATATTCAAAGATGACCTCTGGGAGTCTAAACTACTTCTACATTGAACAACAAACAGAAAGAAAAAGAAAAACAGCTTTATATTCCACAACCAAAATGTTTATCACATCTCAGTAAACCGTGAAGCTTGTTATTTATAGTTTATTTATATAGATATTTCTCCATAACTGGTCTCTTAGTGTGTAAATGTAGCAGGCTAACTTATGAAGTATAAAATATATAACTCTAATTTCCAATCTAGTTTTCAAATCCCAGAGATACTGCCAAGCTTTGAAAGCTTGGATATACATGTGAACTAAGCCTTTGAAACTTCTGATATTTGCCATCTCTGATGGAAATGTCTGCCTCAGGAATGTGCCTTTATTACACAGGGAATGAAAACCATCTATTACAGTAAGTGGCCTGATGTCTTCGTCAGGGACTTTCAAATACATGAAGGAAATCATGCCAGTGAACTTCAGTTATGGTGTATCCACTGCCCATGTACAAAAGGAGCCAGAGACACAGAAGTCTTGGTCAGGCTTCCTTCATCTAAGAAAATAATGGAGGTCCCTCCCACCTTCCCTGCCACCCAGAAACAAAAAACCAATGCAGCAAGTGCCTGGAGGAGAGAACAAAGGTTGCTATTTTTCCTTAATGACAGCACTGAGTTCAGAAATTGAGCACAGCAGGTAGGAAGAGCCTGTATAGATTTCAAAAGATAATCTAAATGTTACACAGGCACTTCCCTTAAGAATGAGCAATATCAAACGTGATAGCAGTTTCTTTATTTTTCAACCAAAAGCAAGACATTCTGAGAAAAAGAACCCCTATTCTTGACTCTTTCTGCCTTGATTTACTGTCAGGAACAAGAGATCTGGCTATAATGGAAGTTGGGGGCAGGGAAGGGCTAACCTGTCTGTTCTGGTGACTTCTCACCTTGATTAATTCCCAGCCTCAGGGGATGCCTCTTCCAGTTTCTCTCTTTGTTTCTATAATTGTCATTATTGTTTGCTAAATGCATCCCTATGTGCTCTTTACTGCAATGCACTGTTTCAGGATCTTAATGGATTCCTCTACTCTGGGACGTTTCACAAATAAATCATGGAGATTGAGCAATTCTGTTTCCAAAGCCTGATGCTATTTGATGCATTCATGCAAGATCCTAAGAAAAAAGATTTTTTAAAAGTATTTATCAAATGTCTAAAGTATAAAAAAATAGGCAAATAGGTATTTTTAAAGGACATTTGTGACAAGGCAATTTGATCTGCATACGTGAAAGATTAAACAGGAAAGAGAGAATGGAATTTGTAAAACTAGGTACAGAGTAATTCAAGGAGGACATGAAGATGCCAAACACGGCTGAATATACGAAACCAGAGGCTGGACCCCAGCAGTGCATCAAAAGGCTGTATAGATGCTTTGAAAAAGTAAAGGTACATATTCAATGCTATGCCATAATTGGAAATGTAAATGTGTGGCCCTAAAAGGCATAATTCCAGATGTTAAGATGTGTTAATAAACAAAAATTCTACATCTAATTGGCTTTCCTGAAGGGTTCCTGAATGGGGCAGCATCCTTCTAGTGAATAAAGAGGTGCTCTGAGAAGTTGTACAAAATGGAAAGTTTTCATAGGCAGAAACTGGGTGGACAAGGAAGTTAGCAAAGAAAAGAAAGGATTGTTTCAGACAGGGTCACTTTTTTTGGGGAAAGGGCCATAGGGGTCTTATCAGACAGTTTACCTCACTAGTGTTGATCAGGAAATTACAAATTAGTTTAAGGTCATACACCAAGGAGGGGCTAGAACTGGGATTAAGTCTTGGTTTGCTGTCCTGGGGTAAATGACTCCACTTTGGGCCTCTCATTTCTTTCCTTAACAGATATTAAGGAAAGATTCTTTCATTTACTTATTTATGGCTAAATCCATAGACAGTGATGAGTTTTGTAGGAGGAAAGAAGCGTGTCAAGGGCTTTGCCAAAAGGCATGGTTGGATAGGTGTTGTGACTGATAAACGAATGAAAATCTTCATGGTTGGGATAATAGAGCAATCATTCTGTTGAGGATATACATAAACAAAGGATGGATTTTGCCACAGTCAGATGAAATTAAATCATGAAAAATTCGGTAGATAAAAGTGGGATGAATAATAATGAAAACATGAGGACAGAAAAACAGGTACGTGAAGCAGGTACCAAGATCACCGAGGTGTAAAAATTGAAATGCCTGGAGACTGGTATCACAGCCTAACAACCGCATTGGTGTGACAGTTGGTCTGATGCTCTCTTGACAAGCTTAGGTCATCTCCCCTACCCCCAAAAACAGTAGGGCAGAGGTCTGTCTATTGGAGAGATTCTTGCAATCCCTGACAATTTTGTGATCTCTGTGTGAAAAGAATTACTTATTCTTCTCTGCATTGCAGTGAGCAACTCTAGTCATATTGAGTTTCTAACTTGAAGTTGATGTTTTCAGAATTGTGGAGATCATTATTCTGGGCTGGTTGATTCTGGCTGTGTGGGCATTAATTATATCTGTAAACTGAACTGAGGGGATGGATTATGTCAGGGAAAATGTTTGAAATGGTACACAGTGGCAAAGCAATAGGTCAAGGGATATTGAAATGAACGGTCTTATAACTTTGATTAAATTTAGCTCTATCTCCTAGCTCTAGAAATCATCTCTTTCCGTATATGCCCCTCAGAGACCTAGCCTTTCACCAGATTAATCAGCAACCCCTGAGGCAGCAGAAGACAGTAGCTAGGCCCTGACTAATGGTCACAAGGTCCGTACATCTGTCAGGCTAAAGGTAACATTGTGACCTAAATCATGTTTCAGATCCTGAGCCCAGAGGTGGAACAACCTCCTGGCTACTTTCCCATGAAGTCGAACAGACAGACACCGGGACAGACTTCAGGACAGTCCTCAAGACCTGAAGAAATGATTCACTATCCTTACCTCACCTCTGACCAATCGACTCCTAACAGGATCCTGAACCCCTAATGTACCATGTCTTGCAATTTTACCCTACATAATCTGTAACCAATATACCACTGGGGAGTTCAGGCTTCTGACCATTAACTTCTCATTCTCCTGGGTGGTATATCATTCATAATAAAATATTTCTCCATTGCAATTCTCAGTGTTTCATCTTCAGCTCTGCTAGTGCCAGGTGAACAAACTCTTTATATTCTGTAATAGTACCTGGTCTTCAGTATAACTGTTTAGCATAATTTCTTCCTTTATGTTACCCTATTTTCTTCTTTGTCTGTGAGCTTTCTCAGATGACATGGACAGGTGGTATATTGGGAGACAGGCTAAAATGAATGGGAAAAAAAGTGGGCAGTACTTCAGGAGAGGGTGAAAAAAGATGAGAGCCTAAAGTAGCCCAGATTCCCAGTCTCCTAGATATTATACCAGCAGCATCTGTTTGTTTTAAAATCAATTTCCTTCTTATTTCTTCCCCAGTAAGACTCTGTTGACTACTTTCACTTTAGTGCTTAAGTGAAAAAAATAGCATGTGGGTTATCTAGTGCCTTACCTTAATGAAAAAATATTGCCTTTAATATTTCCTCTGTGTTAACTGACTGGCTAAACTCTTGATGTGATGAAAACAGATTATTCTAAGAACTGCTTCACTAAAAGCAGATACCACTGGAGTAAGTAAGTGTCCATTGTAATGATTCGACAGCTCAGTTGGCCTCCAGCTGAAGTTAGAACACTCCAAACAAAAAGAAAAATGGTAGGGAGGGTAAGGGGACAATTGCAGCTCCTGCCCAATGGTTGAAATTTCTCATAACACTAACACAGGAAAAAGGTTTGCTAAGTTTATGACCGTAATAGCAAGATTTAGCTTACAACTCAAAAATTACAATAATTTCTCTTTTTTTCTTTCATTACTCCAACCCAGGAAGCCAGTTATGTAAACACTGTCATCCACAAAGCAGATGTAACTTTTTGAAGGAAGGAAAAGCTCTAGAGATGAGTAAAGGACAAAGGGGCAGACACCATGCAAGGATAGGGCTGCCAGTTCAGCAGACGGAACACTCCCTTATTACACCCACTGAAGATGCCTCAAAGCTGGCCTTTCGCATCCTATTTGAACATGGTGAAATTACTGTGATTATGACCGAGAAAATGGCTTAAGGTGCTGTCTTCCCACTGCCACCCATTAATAGCATGATGCCAGAAAATAGAAATCTCTCCAGTAACAGGTCTTGTTCAGAGTTGAATTGCTTTTCTTTCGTTTTTAATTTCTTTTATTTTTTAAAGTATATTTTATTGATTATGCTATTACAGTTGTCCCATTTTTCCCTTTGCCCCCTTCCACCCGATATCCCCATTCCCTCTAGCAATCCTCCCCCTTAGTTCATCGCCAAGGGTCGTACATGTAAGCTCTTTGGTTTCTCCATTTTCTATACTATCCTTAAACTTCCTCTGTCTATTTTGTACCTACCAATTATGCTTCTTATTCCTTGTACCTTTTACCCCATTCTCCCCCTTCCCCGTCCCTGCAGATAACCCTCCATGTGATCTCCACTTTTATGATTCTGTTCCCGTTCTGGTTGTTTCCTTAATTTGCTTTTTTTTAGGTTCAGTTATTGAAAGTTGTGAGTTTGTTGTCATTTACTGTTCATAGCCTTGATCTTCTTTCTCTTAGATAAGTCCCTTTAGCATTTCATATAATAAGGGCTTGGTGATAATGAATTCCTTTAGCTTCACCTTGTCTGGGAAGCACTTTATTTACCCTTCCATTGTAAATACTAACTTTGCTGAATAGAGTAATCTTGGATGTAGGTCCTTGTTTTTCATCACTTTGAATAATTCTTGCCAATGTCTTTTAGTCTGCAAAGTTTCTTTTGAGAAATCAGCTGATAGTCTTATAGGAACTCCTTCGTAGGTAACTCTTCTCTTGCTGCTTTTAAGATTTTTTTCTTTATCTCCAATTTTTGGCATTTTAGTTATGATGTGTCTTGGTGTGGCCCTCTTTGGGTTCAACTTATTTGGGATTCTATGTGCTTCCTGGACTTGTATGTCTATTTCCTTCACCAAATTAGGGAAGTTTTCTTTCATTATTTTTTCAAATAAGTTTTCAATTTATTGCTCATCCTCTTATCCTTCTGGCACTCCTGATTCAGATGTTGGTATGTTTAAAGTCATCCCAGTAGTTCATAAACATCTTTTCATTTTTTCGAATTCTTCTTTTTTTCTTTCTGTTCCGGGTAAATGTTTATTTCTTCCATTGTTCTAAATTGTTGATTTGAACCCTGGCTTTCTTCCCTTCATGTTGGTTTGCTGTATATTTTTCTTTATTTCACTTTGTATAGCCTTCACTTCTTCCTTTATTTTGTGGCAGTACTCAGGTATTTCTCTGACCATCCTTATCATCAGTGTTTTGAACTAGGTACCTGATAGGTTGGCTATCTTTGTGTCACTTAGTTTTTTTTTTTCCTGGAGTTTTGATCTGTTCTTTCATTTGGGCCATATTTCCTTGTCCACTGTATTTGGCAGCCTCTTTGTGTTTCTGTTTATTGAGTAGAGCAGCTTTGACTTCCTCTGTTGGCACATCTGTTACATTGTAAGGGGTGGAACCTTAGGTATTCACAGGGTGAGGGATAACCAGCTTTGCTGCTTTGTGTCACTGTATGTGAGGGAGGAGTCAGAGAGGGAACAACACTGCTTACTGGGTTATCACCCCATTTCCAGTCACTTCCCTCACTTCCTGTAAGTGACTGGTACCCTACTAACTGCTGCCCTGGTGCTGAATCCAAGAGTGGGTGGGTTTACGTACATTCTAGGACACTGTGTACCATTTAAATGAACTCTCCTGAGAGACTGGCAGTTTCTTCTGCTACTGCAACTCTCACTGATTTTTACAGCCAGAGGTTGTGAGGCTTTATCTTCCTGGCACTGGAAACCTAGGCTGCACGGTCTGGCCTGAAGTTGGGATTGCTTGATCCCCAGGTGTCCCTCCCAGTTTTTCGTTACTGCTCATGAATGTGGGACTGCTCATTCTGCCAGCTGCTTCTGCTGCTGCTGCTGCCTTGACATACATCCTCTCCACCCCAGCTGCCTGTCTTCACTCCTCTTACCCACCTGGAAGAGTGTTTCTCCTTTAACTTCTTGGTTGTCAGACTTCCATACAGTTCAATTTTCTGGCAATTCTGGTCATTTTTTGCTTTTAGGTTGGTTGTTATCCTCCTTACTGTTTTGCGAGGAGGCAAAGCATGTCTACCTACAAGCCCATCTTGGCCAGGAGCTCTGAATTGTTTTCTATAATTAGTTTATCATCTGTATTAGTTTCCCAGAGGTGCTGCAACAAAGTACCACAAAGTGGTTTAAACAACAGAAATTTATCTACTGTCACAGTTCTGGCAACTAAAAGTCCAAGAAAAATGGGTCAGCAGGGTTGGTTCCTTTTAAAGACCATGAGGGAGAATCTGTTCCATGTTTCCCTTCCAGCTTCTAGTGACCTGCTGGCAATCTTTGGCATTCCTTGGCTTGTAATTGCATCACTCTAATCTCTGCCTTCACTTTCACACGCCATTCTCCTTGTGTGCATGTTTCTGTGTCCAGTTTCCCTTTTTCATAAGGACACCAGTTATATTACATTAGAGCTCATCCTATTCACCTCATTTTAACTTGATTGACACTATAAAGACCCTACTTCCAAATAAGGTCACATTTTGGGTACTGGGGGTTAGAACTCTAATGTAACATTTTTTTTAAAAGACACAGCTCAACTCATGGTACCATCTAAGTTAGTTGGCAATAATTCAGCTTTTTTTTTTTTTAAATCTATCTTTAAGTGAGAATAACCACCTGGCCCTGAAAATGGGTGTACCCACTAAGGCTTTTAACATAAAGCTTATCTCTCAAATTACTGGTCCAAAGTCTTCCAGAATAGAGCTGTGCCTTTTCTGGACCAAAGGAGCAAAAGTGACAATTACAGTGGTACTTAATCCCTTGCCTGCTTTGAAGGACGTTTCTTGGGCTCCAAGTTTCCTTCCAGTGACTTGCCTTTGCTGACAGTCAGAGTACTGTTACAGTCCAACTCACAAGAGGATGATGGCCCCGCAAAGCGTGTAGTATCAGCCACAGGAGACCTACTTTTCCCACCAATGATGCCACCTCTACTATATGGTTGTTCACTGCCCTTTCTCTTGAGATTGACAAGGACTTCAATGTAAAGGGCCTTTGCCACAATGATATCAGTTCTTAGAGATCTTAAAAGGGAATTCCCTTTCTTCAGCTGGCCATGCCCTCTACCGTGAATACTAGGATTGGGGCTGCGAATAGCTTAGGGTATCATTGAAACCCTCTCCTCACCTACTATTACAACTATAATAGAATTTGCATCATGAGGCTTTGAAAGTCACACCTATTATAAGCAGCCTGATAAACCACATGTGGGGGCTTGGTCTTACAAGGAAGAAAAATTACATCACAGAGATTCAAAGATGATTGCATCAGAGGACAATAAAAAAACAAAGTGATATGACAACAGAAGTAACTAGGCATCCAATTAATTATCCCATTATTATTGCACATAATCCTCCTCCTGTCCTTGGGCCTCATTCAGAAACCAGAATGCTAACAAATTTTAAAGAAGCATCAAGATCTTTTGCTTCTACATGTGTGCCTCACCTGGTAATACATTTTCATGTGTGTCACAAGACCACTGATTGCAGTTTTTTCTTCAGCTCCTTACCCACCAATGCTAGCAACACAAACACAGTAAAATACCATTTAGAGATTGCATCAAGCAATTCAGGTGTTAGGAAAAAGGAAATCACGATGGAACCCTCACTGCTGGAGAGATTATTTGTGGAGTAACAAAGACTGATTTCATTGGCCACTTACCTTTGATAGTAATGTGTAACCCGAGTTCGCCCAACCCCACGGTGATGGTGAAGCCTGCAGGCAGGTAGAGGGGTGTGCACAGGGCTTTTGGAAACCTTAACAATAGAAGTCAAATGGTCTTTATAATAGTGTGGAAAAAAGGAGATATTTCTTGAGGAAAACAGCAGTTTTCCACTTCTATTATTCTTTTCATGAGTCAAATAGGTATATCATGTGAGGTTTTTTTTAAAAGAGAGAAAGGTAATGAAAAGTAATATTGCCAATAGAAAAAAGTGTATTTCAGCTTCAGCTTTTAAAACCTGTATTGCAACGTATACATTTTGTTTTCATTATAAACACCAGGCCATTATTTCTGGCAAAAAGGAGAGAATCCTTACTATCTGTGCTGAGATTAAAAACAAATAGGAAGGGCTGAGCTGAATTATCATTCAGTGAAACCTGGTTGCTTCTCTTGATTAACACAAAGAACTTTTCCTACAGTCTATTAAAAAGTAACTGGAAATCAGCAAAATATAAGCCAGGTTCTCAGGCTGAATAGAAGAAGGTTGAAATTTCTGTTGATGCACTGTTCATATGCCATCTATTTTCATTATACTTAGAGCAGATTGAGTAGGTACAAAAAAAAAGGAAACACATCTTTGTCTCAGTGATAAACGAAGCTGAATAAGTCATGTGAAGAAATAAGAGAAAAGACTACGCTGAGGCTCCTGAGTACAAGAGAGGTGCTCCGGAACCAGGGTTTTTAAACATATTCATTCTGATGCTTCCCTAATGCTGCAGAACACTACCTACAGTGCATATCACCTCTCAACACAGAGGCCAAAGAATAGTTACTGAAATTTTCTGCTTTGGGAAAGAGTAGCCTTATTCTTTGTTCCTGTCACAGGAAAGAAAGGATGATACATGATGAGGGACTGATAACAGAGAATCTGCCCATGGCAAGAGGGATTCCCTCCCATTGCTTATTAATGACAAGAGAAAGTGTAGCCGAAGTGGACCTTGTCTCAGGAAAGTGCTGGGAAGCTGGTGTGGTGACTAAAAAGCAGAAACTCTGAGAACTAGGTCAAGCTCTGTTATTACCAAACGTGTGACCTTGGGTAAGTCACAGCTGGTTCTGACTCTCCATCTCCTTCTCTGTAGTATGAGCATAAACCACTGCTCTCAGAAGTATCAGTGAGATTGGGGTGATGAAGATTTGCAGGGACGCACACACACAAATAAAGCAGCAAACGGGAGCAGAGACCATTTTATGGTTAACTGGGCTAGTGCCTGTACCCCGTAGTAATCCGGACTGCAGCGTATTGCTTAAGCTCAATTAAGTTTAATAGGTCTTCTCCCTCTGCCAGCAGGCCAAATCTTGCTGCTAAGCAGTCCTTGGAGACCAGAACACTCAGTGTTTACACATGAAGAAAAGAAAGTTAGAATAACAGCCAGCCCAATTCCAAAATTCAGACAGTGGGCAAGCTTGCCACAGGAGACTGGATGTAAAAGATCAGAGAGAAGATTCCTCTAATGCAGGCATCTCAAAACACGGCTACCCCGATCACCAGTAAGCGTGGCCCAGTTAGCACGGAATTTGGAGTTAAGGGAGGCAGAAAATAGAGGGGGCAGGAGATTTCCCTGCCACTTTCATCCTCCCGCCCTACTTATCTCAAAGGGCTGAGGTGGTAATCAAATCAAATAGTAAGGTGAAATCTCTTTGTAAAGTGTAAAGTACTAGTGATACCATGTGTTAAAATTTTTATCATTAGAGAGAGGGCATAACAGATTTTGCTCAAGAACCACCGCGATAAACACCACTACAGCAGAAACAGGCCTTGAATGTCTTTCGGCCTCTCACTTTTGGGAATGCCAGTCTAGTCTTGAGGCAGGACGGTTAGAGTAGGGAACAAAGACCTCAAGCTCTACCTCTCCACTTTTCTGTCCTGGAACATTGCAGGCATGACTTTTCCTGACAATTTTTTTCTGTACTACCCCCTCCCCGATTTTCTACCATTAGGACAAACAAAAACCAGTCTCAACCAGATTTAGCAGTCATGTTGACCTAAAGGTGATGAACAGGGCCATTATAATATTATTATAATAAATTTTTATTGTGATTTTGAAACCACTCCACGCCTCCTGCAAATCATCATGACAGTTGTGGAAGAACCAAAAAAAATCACTATCTGGAGAGGAAGGACAGGGATGGACCACATTCACAGGCCCCCCACGCCCGCCCTGCCCAAATCCACCAGTATCAGAAGGCGACCACCCTATCCCTCTCTTGCCTATGCTTAATAAAAACCTTCCACTTAGACCTCATCTGGGCATTTCATTCTCCAAGGTCACTGCTCTCACTTCCTAAGGCCAAACTTTCATTTTAATAAATTGACTCTGCTGAATTTTTCCCCCTCACTCTCAAATTTTTGTGTGGTAACAAGGACCTGGACCCTGTTATTGGGCGAGGCCTCCCATGGGCTCCCCGGGTGCTCTCTGGCATCAGTCTAAGCAGTGAGCCTCTAGAAAGCTTTGGGTTTTCAATTCTGTTGAACAGACTGGAAGTAGAGGGTGATTACTTGAAAGCCCAGTTCCACACAGTGACATTGATACTAATGTTAACTTTTGACATGTAAAATTACATACTGGCTCTAACTGTCCCTGGGTCCTGCCAACTTGCAGTCGCTGGGAGGCTGATATACTGATAGAGAAACAGTGTACAGAGAAATTAAGTTATTGGTTCCTTCGGTACTTTGCTCTGAGGAGCACTTCTAGTTTCTATTCAAATCTCACATTTGAATATTCAATTCTCTCTCTCATTCTCTTAGATTTCTTTTCTCTGTTATGAAAAAGACTTCAGGATCCAGAATCAGTCTAAATGTTGAGCAGCACAGGAGTGGGTAAATATGTTACATCCCTTCAATACGACACTGTGGAACCAAATGTGAGATCTTTGTGATATACTGAACTAAATGGCAAAAACATCTTATAATGCAGTAAATGGGCTTGATTGCATTTTAGTAAGACAAACAAAACCCTAACTGTATGAAAAAAAGCTAAAAGTATATACATGTTAACGGTTATTTATGTATATATTTATTTTCTTCTTTTCACTTTTCTCCATATTCCCTATTTTCCTTTTTTTCCCTCACCCAAAGACATATTTATTGATTTTTAGAAAGAGGGGAAGGGAGGGAGAGAAACATTGATATAAGAGAGAAATATCAATCAAGTTGCCTCTCATATGTGCCCCGACTGGACACTTAACCTGCAACCCAGGCAAGTGCCCTGACTGGGAATCCAACCCATGTCCTGGTTCATGGGTCAACACTCCAACCAACCGAGCCTCACTTGCCAGGGCATATTCCACATTTTCTATAAAGAATATATAGAATCGGTTTATTGCTAAAAGAAATAAATGTTCCCTTACAAATAATAAATTTTAAAAGGACTTATGAATTCTTTTTTAACTCATTGAAGCCTGACTTCAATTTTAAACTGAATCTTGGAAAATGTAGTACCTCACAACCATTATGTTTTTCAGATCCATTTATATTGGCTTGAAAATATATAGTCAGTGCATACAAAGTAGCCCCGCACCCTGGGGCCTGATGTTTGGGTCCAAAGAGTGGCAACAGGGTATGAGGTGCCTTCTGGAGAAATCTGGAAGCAGCCTGACCTAAAAGCCTCTAGCATGGCCCCAGGGAGAGCCAATGAGGTTCTCAAGTAAGATCCTCCTTGTGCTCTGAGGAGGTTCCGGGTGTGCCACCTCAAAATATGCCACCCAGCATAAGGATTATTTTGAGCAGAAGGCAATTGGGGAAAAAACAGATAGAGAATAAGCTTTCTGTCCCCCTCACCCCATCTGCCTGAAAGGAGAACACACATCCTCCTTGTGAAGATGCCCCCCCAACCCCTACGACTAGGAAGGCGACAACAACCTTATCACTGAAGAGGAGATACCACTGAGGAAGAATCTACACAAAGAGACCTCACTGACTAGCCCTTGTCTTTCATTAGTTTTCCCATACACTTATCTTCCCACTATTACTGAGCGTTCCTGTGTAAGTGTACAATGTGCACATTAGTAAACTTCTGTTTGTTTTTCTCTCGTTAATCTGGTTTTTTGTCCATCTACTTTGCAGAACCCCAGGAAATAAACCTAAGAGGGTAAAGGAAGATAGCTTTTCTTTCCCTACAGCTCCAAGGAACAGACACTGTTTGTGGAAACAATGCCTTGGCTCACGTACCAGCTAGGCTAGAATCAGTGGGATCCACATACTGGTCAATTCAGACAAGAACCCAGAGCCATCGCATCTCTGAGCTCTGCCATCCCCTGTGCTGGGAGAGAGCTCACTGCCGCAGCTCCACTCACCATATTCAGACCCGACTCAGTCAGAGGAGATCAAATATTGTCTGACCCTGTGGCTCTTTAGGGTCAGAAAGGAAGACTTTCTCAGTGTTCCAGCAACAGGCCTTCTCTCTTCCCTTATTAGACAGATTGACTCACCTGCCTATTCCCCATCTGGACTGGAAAGCGGGCTGGGATCACCCTTAGACAAGTCAAGGTCCCTCTGGGACAAGCAGCTGTCCCTGAGGCTTCATGTAACTACTAGGGAGTTTGGAGGATTCCTAACAAAACCAAACCTGCTAGAAAGGAGGAAGCACTAATTGATTCTGGGGGAGTAAAAGTGTTTACCACACCCCACTCAATCTGAGCTGTTTGGATCTTAGGGTTGGTGGGAAACATTAAGTTTCTTCTATGCACTGGATGAGGGTGCTATGAATTCAGAGCTAGGGATACATGCTCTAAAGATGGGTGAACATGACATTACTTTTTTTAAAGGAAAAATTTACACATGTAATGTATTTTTATTATTAACGAGTCACATAACGTAGAAGAATGTAGAATAAGGTATAACAATGCCTGTACAGGAAGCTTTGCAGTTGCCCCTCCAAATCTGCTCTCTGCCCTTCTCTACCTTGATCTGTGCGCTGCACCTGCTGCTCTAAATAAGCTATATCAACGGCCTCCCCACCTCTGACCTCCAGAACCGCAGCTTCTCTCAAAGCAGCCTTTGTACCATTACTCTTTCCTCCTGGGTTCCAGGAACATCTCTCAGCCTTTGTGCCTTCAGGCCTGGGGCTGGTGAGAGCCTTGCGGTTTCTAACCTAGGGCACAAACTAACGCTCAGGGTTTCCGTACAGCCTCCCCACAGTTTGTTAGTTACTAACTCTTCTCAAATTACTCTAGTTTAAGCACATTAAATTGAATTAATTTCCTGTTACAAAACTGAAACTATCAACATTCACACTGCCCACTCCTACTCCCAACCATTTTTCCTACATTTACACATTTATGTATGTTTGATCACGTGTAATATATGTGAATGTGTGCATGGATACATGTATACATATTATATGTACACATGTATGGTATGTATGGGTGTGTATCTATACATATATTAATTATCTTGTTTTTAATAAATTATTACATGTTACATACATTCCTTGCCTTTTGACTTCACAATCTGTTAGGAGATGTTTCCATGTCAGTGCATTTTGATTTATCTTACCTTTTTTAGCATCTCAATAGTATTACTTAATATGGATTACTGTAATTCATTAAACCTCTTACCAATAAACATTTATCTTGTTTATAATTTTTAATTAATATAAATAATGTCATAAATGTATATCCTTACACATACATCTTTCTGCATATGGCCAAGTATTTCTTTAGGAAAGATTACTAGAAATGGAATTGTTGGGTAAAAGAGCATTGCTTTTACATTTTTACTGAAAGTTCCAAATTGTCTTCCAGAAGGGTGTCACCAGTTTTTTCTTTCACCAACAGAGAAAGAAAGGGCCAAATTCTTCATACTTCCTGAAATTGATTTTGTGCATCTTTTTCAACTTGGGCATTCTAATGGGAGGAAAATATCTCACTGATGTTTTCAGGTGCATTTTCATGATTACTGTTGTGGTTGGGCATCTTTTCATGTGTTTATTGGCCATTGGGTCTTTTCTTCTAGTAATTGCGTGTTTTCTATTTTTTGTCTTTTTGATATAAAGAGCTCTTATATGTTCTGTATATTAATGTTGGCTTATTAAAAATGTTGCAAATATTTTCTCCTAGTATTTACTTAATATTGCTTAAGTTACTATGTGTCCTACAGAAATTGCTAATTCTGTAAAGTGGAATCTGCACTTTTCTTTTTGCTCTAACACAGAAGTATAGGAAAAACAAATATTTAAAGAGATGAATTAAAGTCTAACCCTGTTGCATATTTATTTTATTTTTTACATTAGACTAATATAAAAATCAAATATTTTCCTTAATGTACAGCTCTATTAAATTTTTTAAAAGTTTTTTCCTATTCAATTACAGTTGTCCCAATTTTTCTTCCTTTGCCCTCCTCCACCCATCCCACCCCTCACTCCCCACAGTCAATCCCCACACTGTTATCCATGTCCATGTGTCACTCATACATGTTCTTTGACTAGACCCTTCCCCTTCTTTCCCCCATTATCCCCCTCTTCCCTCCCTTCTGGTTGCTGTCAATCTGTTCCAAGTTTCCATGCTTCAGGTTCTGTTTTGCTCATTAGTTTATTTTGTTCATTAGATTCCTCTTATAGGTGAGATCATATGGTGTTTCCTTTTTCATTTTTGGATTATTTAGATGTGTTCTATTTAATATACAAGTACTTGGAGAATTCCCTTTATGTCATTAGTTATTAGTTGTATGCTATTATGATCAGCAAACATATCTTTAATTGGTTAAGATTATGTTCTCTCTTGGTGAATGTGTTCCGTGTATACTTGAAAAGATTGAAAATGCTTAGTCTGCTGTTGTAGGGCAGGATATTCTATGAACAGCAATTAAATCCAGTTGTTCAATTATGTTATTCCATATTACTATATCTTCATTGATTTTTCTGTGTCTTCTAGTTCCAGTGAGTCTGTGTTTACTATTGGAGTGCACACAGAAGCATTGGAGTTTCCAAATATAATTGTAGATTGGTTTGTTTTTTTCTTTCAGTTCTGTTCATTTTTGTTTCATCCATTTGAAGCACTCATGCCAGAACCATACTTTCTAAAGATTGTAGTGTCTTATTGAAATCACAATGAGATATCACTTCATATTGGTCAGAAATGTTATCATCAATAAATCAACAAACAACAAGTACTGGTGAGGATGTGGAGAAAGGGGAACCCTTTTGCATTGTTGGTGGGAAGGCAGACTGGTGCAGCCACTGTGGAAAGCAGTATGGAGATACCTCAAAAAAGTTAAAACTTGGAACTGCTTTATAAAGCAACAATTCCACTTCTGTGAATTCATCTGAAGAAACCTGAAACACTAATTTGAAAGAATATAAGCACCCTCATGTTCATTGCAGCATTAGTTACAATAAGCAACATTTGGATGCAGCCCAAGTGTCCATCACTAAATTAGTGGATAAAACAGCTATGATACATTTACACAGTGGAATACTACTCAGCTATAAAAAAGAAGAAAATTTTATCCTTTGTGATGGCACAGATGGACCTGGAGAACATTATGCTAAGTGAAATAAGCCAGGTGGTGAAAGACAAATACCATATGATCTCACTCATATGTGGAATCTAATGAAAAAACTGAACTAACAAGCCAAATAGAGGCAGACTCATAAGTAGAGAGCAGGCTGACAGCTCTGGGTGGGGAAGGATTAGGGGATGGAGGAATAGAGAAAAAAGAAAAAAACCTCATGGACATGGAAAACATTCATCTGGGGTTTTATTGAAATTACAATAAAATTAAAAATATTTTAGGGAGAATTGCCATGGTTTAATAAAGCGTTTGACATATAAGAGATCCTTAATAAATATTTGTTGAGTTAATGAACAATGTGAATTACTGAGGGTTCCCACAGAGGAATGTGGCATGCCTTTCATTTACTTACATTTTGAGTTTTCTTTAAAAAATAGTTTATTTTTTATATTAGAGTAATTAATCTACACATGAGTGGTTAAGCTGACCCAACTATAACACTCTGACTCCTTTGGCCATGCTAATTTGTCCAGGGATGGATAACCGACCCAAGTTGTGAATATTTAAAATCAGAAGAGAGAGAAATAGTTGCAGTTTCTCTGAGGTGGTAGATGGAATGAAACATGGAAACCTGCCACTAAGGATAGTCATGGCACTGTTCCATCTAAGAGAAGCCTGCCAAAGGTAGGAGGAGAGGGATTTCTTTCTTTCCCAGTTCCAGTTATTCCAGGAGTCCAGCTGAACTGGCATTATTCCTGCAATTAAGAAATGAAGCCCAGCTTGTTCCATTTGAGTTTCTGTTACTTAAAATTGAAAGAGTCTTAGCTATCATAAATATCATAATGATTCAGAGAGTGTTATCTCTAAGGTGCCAAGTAAATACCACTAAAGAAACTACTTTCATGAATAAGTAATGATTATTACTATTTCATTATCAATTAAGTATTGATATATGAATGGTAGCTTTGAAAGTATTTAAGGGTACTTGAAAACTATTTTTTTAAAGTTATTTAAACATTTTCTTTGGAATCTTGCCCAATTAGTTAGCCTAGTAAAATATAGTTAATACAAATCAATCAACAATAAACTTATGGCTAGCCCCTGTTAAATTACCTAAAATTATAATTAAAATTATAAATTAATAAATTATAAACAGAGCTAATTTTTTTTCAAGTGATAGAATAAGGTACTTTAATTATAAACCTTTTATAGTCTAAAAATATTTTTTAAATCTTATAAACACATCAATAGTTACAGGACTGTCAGATGACTTCTTAGTGACATAACTATTCCACCATTGTCATTACTCAAAACAAAATGCGAGGTAGGCCTTCAGTAGTTCGTGTGCTATCAGGGGTGTCCCCCCCCATGGCCCCCAGGCCCACGCAGCTCAGGTTGGCTATGAATGTGGCCCAACACAAAGTCATAAATTTATTTAAGACCTTTTTTTACTCATCGGTTTTCATTAGTGTTCATGCATTTAATGTGTGGCCCGAGACAACTCTTCTTCTTCAAGTGTGGCCCAGAGACGCCAAAAGGTTAAGCACCCGTGTGGCTAAAAGGACAAGGATATGCCTAGTGAATTACCTGTAATGCTATATGGCAGCGCATTGGCCCCCTTAGCTCCCCATAGCTAGAGCTTATTATTTCCTTTTACAGTCTCTGCCTTGTCCTACACTCACACTCACTCAGACTCTGAAGCCAACCTTATTCTTGTTTGGTTTTAATAGAGGTTTAACAAGCTCCTCACCAGAAACATCAAGGTTCATGGCTAAGTCCAGTTTAAAGTTATTCTTGTTCTCATCTTGCTCCTTAGAACACACTTAAGGCCCTAATTTCTAAGGTTCCTGACAAAATTCCACAGGCATTTGCAGAGCCTTGACCCTGAACTCTGGTGCTTGCATCTGGACTCCATGTCTTGTGCTACTGCTCCTATATGCCAGTTGCTCCACTGCTCTTTACCAACCACCAGACTCCCTTGTTTTTGTGCTCACCTCACTTGTCCGGACATCTTTCTGATGCCAATACCTGTGTCCTGTACATTCATCCTCTATCTTCTTCTGATACCGCCCCAGATCCTTTGCCTCATTTACTATGACAGGGTCATCTAGACCCCAGAATCAAGCCCTCCATCAGCTGCTCATTATACTACCACCTGAGCCCTAGTACCAGCATACCCTTAAGACCTGTTCTTCATTGACAATGTAAATCTTTTCTTGATCATTAGGCAGAATTGTTTTTACACCCATTCCTATACCACTTTCTATGAGCCTCTATTATAAAATATTACAAATGCATTATAATTGTTTACCCAGCTGCACTTTGAAGACAAGCACAGTTTTCTATTCAATTTTATATTCCATGTGCTTATGCAGACTTCTAAACCATGTGTAATAGTAAAATTGAGATGTAATAATACCTCAAAATTTTTCTCTATTAAACAGGATGTTACTGTCTCCCATTACTCAAAATTGTGGCTCATTTTTGTGATTGGTAATTCTCTCCCTCTACTAAGCACCATTGTATCCAGGAAAGAGAAGACTACTTTTTCACTTTATCCAAATCTGTCTTGAATATCCATAATGATCCCAACATTCTTCAGGTCATAATAGTAGAGAATTAAAGGCCAATACTTCATTCTTCCAACGTATTTCAGTGCATGTCTTTGGTCTGTTGCTGCAGCACATTTAACAATTTTAACAATTAATTCTAGCATAAAGGATATAAGAGTGATGATGATAAAAGTAATAATACTAAAACCTCAACAGCCAT
This sequence comes from Pteronotus mesoamericanus, assembly GCF_021234165.1. Taxonomy (NCBI): domain Eukaryota; kingdom Metazoa; phylum Chordata; class Mammalia; order Chiroptera; family Mormoopidae; genus Pteronotus; species Pteronotus mesoamericanus. The sequence continues at coordinate 46,699,201 of NW_026555085.1, forward strand.
TAAAAATTATTGGAATGTGTGGTGTAAAAGTTAAGACCACAGAATCAAGAGTCACACACATGATTATATCCTGAATCTGGCTGTGTAATATTAAGCTAATGTTGATTTAACCTCTGCAAGTCTCAAATTTGTCCTCTTCCAGTTTGGACATGATTAAATGAGGTGATGTATTGTAAGTGTCAAGTCTAGTACCAGACTAAGCACAGAGAAAGTACTTATTTTAGAAAATAAAAAAGCATTTCTCTTGTTAGTTATTATACGATTTTATATTATTTTATCTTTTAAATTCTCACCTGAAGATATTTTTGTTGATTTTGGAGAGAGAGAAAGAGGGAGGTGGGGAGAGAGAGAGAGAGATCAATGTGAGAAGGAAATGTTGATTGGTTGCCTTCTGTACGTGTCACAACCAGTGCTCAGACCATGGATAAAACCCACAACCTTTTGGTCTGTGGGATAACTTTCCAGCCAACTGTTCCACCCAGCCAGGGTAATTATAATCTTTTAGAAGCAGCAACGTTTCTTTTCTTTTTTCTTGGTATTTATCAATTTGAAACTATTTGCTGAACACCCTAACATTCAAGCTCTGTCCAGAAAGTATCCAGTCACATACTATGAAAAATAGAGACATTCATTGAAGAAGATACAAGATACAAGAAACATTGTACATAAGACAATGATACTTCAGTCCCTTCAAAGTAGGCACCTTAGGACCTCCCTCAGTTCTCCCAATTGCCATCTCCTGTCCGTCGTATTTTCCTGCATCTCATCAACAGTCTGAAATCTCTACCCTTTCAAAGGTGAATTTAGTTTTGGGAAAAGCCAGAAGTTGCAGGGTGCCAAATCTGGCCTGTATGGGGGCTAAGTCACCTGAGTGATTTGATGGTTCACCAAAAAACTCTGCAAAAGATGTGATGCATGAGCAGGTGCATTGTGGTGATGAAGCTGCCCATCACTGGTTTGCCCATAGCTGTGGTCTTCTCAGTCATCTGAATAGTTTCCATAGAAGAATGTTCAAGCTTAATGCAAAATTTGATGCAGATTTGTTGCTCTACTGGCTCAGCCATTTTGAATGAGATTGCCACACAATACACATGCTCACTCAAGAGCATCTACCACCCCCACCGACTGGTACAGTGACGTCATCATTGTTCACACATGCACGTTCCAGTCCACTCTCCTTGACTGACAGTTTACATCAATGTCGCAAAAACTGTTCTCATATTAACAATACCTTGGCTTTTTATGGATAGACCTCATATGTGAAACATTAAACTATGTACTATGGGAAACATGAAGCTGTAAAATGCACAGGATCTGCCTGATGAGGCTTCAAAGGAGGTGGTGGCCCACATGCTACCAGGTTGTTATCTTTGTGTTAGTCTCAGCCTCTTTCCAAAGAGAGAAGTCTCCAGTATTTCTCTCCATCTTCTCCTAAAAATAAAAACATTCTACTCTAGCTTAAAAAAAAAATAGGTGAAAAACTACACACAATGACAAGCAGATTAGTAGGTGCTCCCAAAGGGCCAGCAACAAAATGCTTGAAGAATTTAGCAGATGGAGGGAGAGGACATGCATGTTTTAGGGAGGAGGGACCCTGTGTGCTTCTCCAATGGCATATATATAAGAGGTGTTGTATAAGTGCCTGCTCTGTGCCCAAACCAAGAATGTCCTTGACTAGAACAAAGTAACTAATCTAGAAAAATACCAGTCTGAATAGTTTGAAGGATTTTTTTTCTGCTTCTACTACTTAAGATTCTACCACTATGAGATTAAATTGTGTGGTACTCTTTTAGAGTCTTAAAGAGATCCTTGAACGGCTGCCTAATAGGTACTCATTAATTCAGCCAAGCTAAACAAGCTGTAAATGAAACTGACAAATGATATTATCCTACTTGCTATATTCATTTCTTATCCAGCAGAAGATAGTTTGAGGACCTCAAAATTCCAGACACTGTGCAGAGAGCCAAAGGGCCACTGATAATTAATATATAATTGTGCTGAATCCATTTCCTTTCATGTTCAATATTTAGTAAAAGCTGCTAGAATGTGTCCAGAGGCTTGGATTCAATAGACTTGTCCCTTAAAAGGCAACAGATTTACTTATCCCATCCCTGTACCCTCCCTTTCCTGCTCTGCAGGTGAAAGTAAGCAAGTGGATCCATAAAGGAGAGCTAGTTTTCTGTGCCTTCGAGGGGGATAAAGCTTCTGGACATGAAACAGTGGAGAGAGAAGTTCTTTCCAGAGGTTTATGCACTTGGGGATGAAGACCAAGAATTTATATTTTAGTTGATATCAGGGTGGTGAAGTCTGTGCTGGGTTTCTATAGAATCAGAGTCCATATAGAACCATGTGGCCAGTTTGGAGGACTTAGGGTCAACCGTACACTCATGCTCAAATGTCAGGTCCTCAGATTACACCATTCAACATTTATTCTAGGTTCTGCCTGTCACCTCTTTGCAGTCTTCTTTTTAAACACAAATGCTTCTGGGAGAGGCAGAGCATTGCTACAACATTGTCAGGATTTAGCAAGAACTGGTTTGTCAGTATCCCTCTAACCATCACCGTCAGGCCGTCCTCATGACCACACACATCCCGTATGAGGGGCTGATTTTATTCCAGGCATGCCACATCTGGTCAGAAATGGTGACTACACAGAGACCTAAACACAATTTCAAAGTCATTCACAGCAGTGATAGATGAAGCAGACAATTATAAATTAGTAAAATTCTCCACACCAAGTACATTGTTTTTTCTCTCATCAATTTATAAATATCCAGTTCTGTAGAGCAGTATAAAATACTTTATATTTGGGCTTGAAATGCACTTTGTGTTTTTGTTTAAATGTAAATGTGGGAATTCTTGGAATTCAGGAAGACTTCTTTCACAGTTTAAATGTTTGTATCCCCCCTTAAAATGTATATGTTGAAATCCTAATGCCAAATGTGATGGTACTGGGAGGTGGAGCCGTTGAGAAGTTCTTAAGTCATGAGGGTGGAGCCCACATGAATGGGATTAGTGCCCTTATAAAAGAAACTCCATGGAGTTCCCTCCTAGCCTCTTCCTATGAGGATACAGGGAGAAGCTGGCAGTCTGCAGCCCATAAGAGGGCCCTCACACATCCATGCTGGCACCCTGGTCTTGGTCTTCCAGCTTCCAGAACTTTGAGAAATAAATGTTTGTTGTTTTTAAGTCACCCAGGATGTGGTATTTTGTTATAGCACCCCCAAAGGACAAAGACAATTTCTAAGCAAACAACAATATTCCACTATATGAAAGTGTCTAACAGGAGAGCAGGGGAAACTGTATTCCAAACCTTCTTGATACCGACTGGTTCACCATTCCACCTGGGCAGGGAAAAGTTCTCAGACTTCTAGACTGGCAAAACCTCCACTCAGGCTTGGTTGTCCATGCCGTACTTTTCTGGATGCCTGACTGGGTGGGGCCACGCTGGGAGGAGAGAGGTAGGAGGACACTCACCCTTTCCCAGGGAAACCAGGTATTGTGAATGGATGATTAATCTATCCTTATCTTTCTATCTATCTATCTATCTATCATCTATCCATCCACCCTATTGTTGAGGAGGAAGAAATTTTACTCTACCCTTCTAGGTTCTTCTGGCTGGTCTAATAATAAAATGACTTAAGCCATATTAACAAGAGAAAATCAAATTTTAATATGTGCTTATGGGAGAATTTATATAAGCATAAAATTTCCAAAGACAATAAGGCAAAATAAGGTATATAGGTCATTCTGGACTAAGGAGAAGAAGGTAGGGGCCTGGGACTTCAAAAGAAAACAAGGCAATGCACAGAGATGAAAACAATTATATTTAGTAAACAAATATTCACTGGGCCATCTAGAGACAATGGATGACAGGGAGGACTTTGATCTTGCCAAGTTCCTCTCTGCTTACATCACCTAGGGTTATCTATGACTCCAGCTCTTCCTGGAAAAGGCCTTCTATTTTATATTCCCTTAGACAGGTTGAAGGAAAAGCAAAGATTATTCCTCAGTCTATTGTTCCTTAAAAATAAAATAACTCTTATGCCAGAGAGACACATTTTGGGGTGGCAAAATTTGCTTCTCCACATTATCAAGGGATATATCCTGAGGTACAATTTTTACCTTTGTCACAAGTGCTTGTGGAAAGATTTTAACTGGAATAATACTTTATATACTTAATTGGACAATCCAGGTTCATTGCAGGGCTTCTGCAAATGCCATTGGCTCTCTTGACACTTAGGCCACCATCTAAGTTGCCTCACCTGTGCACCAGAGCTGCTGCTGCCTTTTCTGTGATACGATGATGCCTGAGTCACTCTGGGCCTAATAATTATTTACTTCTTGAAACCCCCTATGGCCACCAGCAAGAACTGAAATTGAAATGCACTCAGTTGAAATTTTCATAAGTTCCCAACATTCAGCCATCCTTATTTAAAATTGCCTTCCCTTTCAGTCTCCACACACCTGTCTCCCTTCCTGATCTTTTTTCTTTCTCTGTTTCCCAAAATATGTATCGCCATCTGACATAATTATTTATTTGTTTATTGGTTTGTCGTCTGTGTCCTCACCCTATGATAAATAAAGTCTGAAAGTTAAGAAATTTTTTCCTTGTATTGACTATTATGTTCCAAGCATTAGCATATCTGGCATATGATAGGTATTCAGTAAGTAATTGTTGAATAAATAAATAATTTTTTATAGTCATTTGTTCTCTGAATACAAAAGTAGTACAAGATTGATGGGAAGTTTTAAAACTCAGAAAAGCATCAAGATGAAAATAAAAACCACCACCCATAATACCACCAAACAAAGATATTTGGTAATATTGTGGATGTCTGGCCATAAATATGTTCTGGGTTTTTTTCTCAATTTGTAATGAACAAGATTAGAATTGCACTGCACATGTTGGCTTGTAACCTATTTGTCATGTACATTGCTTTTACTGTATGATTTTTAATGGCTTAATAATAATCTATACAGTAGCAACATTATAATTAATAGTTGTTGACAATTGAGTTTTATTATGGGATACTTAAAAAAGTTTACTTGTTAATAACAGTTGACATACAATATTATATTAGTTTCAGGTGTACAATACAGTGATTATACATTTATTTAACTTATGAAGTGATAACCCCAATAAATCTAGTACCCATCTGATATTATACATAGTTATTACAGCATTACTGACTATAGTTCCTATGTTGTGTTGTATATCCCCATGACTATTTTATAACTGCCAATTTGTACTTCTTAATCCCTTCCTTTTTTCACCTAATCCCCCAAACCCCCTTCCATCTGACAACCGTCAGTTTATTATCTGTGTCTGTAAGTTTGTTTCTGTTTTGTTTCTTCTTTTATTTTGTTTTCTTAGATTCTATGTGTAAGTAAAGTCATATGATATTTGTCTTTCTCTGTCTGACTTATTTCGCCTAGCATAATACCTCTAAGTCCATCCATACAGGATTTCATTGTTTTTTATGGCTGAGTAGTATTTCATTGTACATATATACCACACCTTCTTTAGTCTTCTATTAATGGGTACTTAAGTTGCTTTCATACCTTCTTTATTGTAAATAATGCTACAGTGAATATATGGGGTGCACATGTCTTTTCAAATTAGTGTTTTGGATTTCTTCAGATAAATACCCAGAATTGGAATTGCTGGTTCATAGGAATTTTTTTAGGAAACTCCATACTGTTTTTTATAGTGGCTTCATCAATTTACAATCTAACCAAATGCGCATGAGGATTCCGTTTTCTCCACAGTCTTGCCAATACTTGTTGTTTGTTGATTTATTAATGATAGCCATCCAGTGATAGACAAATGTGAGGTGATATCTCATTGTAGTGTTAATTTGCATTTCCCTGGTGATTAGTGAAATTGAGTATCTCTTTACATGTCTATTGGCCATTTGTATATCCTTTTAGGAGAAACATTTATTCAGGTCTTCTGCCCATTTTATAGTCAGATTATTTGGGTCTTTTTTGGTGTTGAGTTGTATGAGTTCCTTATATGTTTCAAATTTAACCCCTTATTAGATGTATCATTGGCAAATATCGTCTCCCATTGATTAGGTTGTCTTTTTGTTTTATTGATTTCCTTCACTGAGCAAAAACTGTTTAGTTTGATGTAGCTCCATTTATCTATTCTTTTGTTTTCCTTGCCTGAGGAGGCATATCAAGGAAGAATATTATTAAGAATGATGTCAAAGAGTTTACTGCCTATTTCTTCTTCTAAGAGTTTTATGGTTTCAGGTCTTATATATGCCTTTAATCCATTTTGAGTTTATTCCTATATATGGTGTAGGAAAGTGTTCCAGTTTTATTTTTTCCATATATTTGTTCCATTTTCTCAACTCCATTGTTTTAAAAATACTATCTTTCTCCCATTGTATATTTTTGTCACTTTGCCATTTAAGTATGTGTTTATTTCTGGGTACTTTATTGTTCCATTGACCTATGTGTCTGTTTTTATGCTAGTCAGGCTGATTTGATATAGCCTTGTAGTAGAGTTTGGTATCGGGTAGCATGATACCTACAATTTTGTTCTTTTTTTAAATTAAAACATTTGTTCTTTTATAGTTAACATTCAGTATTATATTAGTCTCAAGAAAACAGCATAGTGGTTGGACATTTACGTAACTTACAAAGTGGTCTCCCTGATTAGTTTTGTACCCACCTGACACCATATGTAGTTATTACCACTTTATTGACTGTATTCCCTGAGCTGTGCTTTACATCCCTGTGACTACTTTGTAACTGCCAATCTGTATTTCTTATTCCCTTTACTCTTTTCACCCAATTTCCCTCTAATCTGGCAACCATAAGTTTATTCTCTATATCTATGAGTTTATTTCTGTTCAATACTTTTTTTAATTTTCAAGATGATTTTGGCTATTCGGGATCTTTTGTGGCCCATGTAAATTTTAGAATTATTTTTTTTTAGTTCTGTGAAAAACACCATTAGTATATTGATAGGATTGCATTGAATCTGTAGATTGCTTTGGGTAGTATGAACATTTTAACAAAGTTAATCCTTCCTGTCTGTGAGCATATTATATCTTTCCATTTACTTGCGTCTTCTTCAATTTCTTTCTTCAGGGTCTTACAGTTTTCTTATAGTACAGGTGTTTTGTCTCCTTGGTTAAATTTATTTCTAAGTATATTCCTTTTGATGTGATTGTAATTAGGATTGTTTTCTTAACTTTTCTTTCTGATAGCTTGCCATTGGGATATAACAGTGCAACTGACATCTGAATGTTAATTTTTCTCCTGACACTTAATAAACTTATTCATTAGTCCTTATAGTTTTTTGGTGGATTCTTTAGTGTTTTATATATCTAGTATCATGTCATTGGCAAATAATGACAATTTTACTATTTTTCCTTTCCAATTCAGATGCTATTTTTTTTGTTTGGTTGCCATTGCTAGGACTTCCAACACAATGTTAGATAAAAGTGGTGAAAGTGGGCATCCTTGTCTTGTTCCTAATCTTAAAGAAAAAGCTTTCACCATTCAGTATGATTTTAGCTATGGGTTTATCATACATGGCCTTTAATATGTTAAGATTAACATAGAGGGGGGGATGTTCCTTCTATCCCCACTTTGCTCAGAGTTTTTATCATAAATATATGTCACACTTTGTCCAATGCTTTTCCTGCATTTATTAATATGATCATATGATTTTTATCCTTAATTTTGTTTATATGGTATGTCATGTTAATTGGTTTGCAAATATTGAACCAGCTTTGCATCCAGGAATATATCCCACTTGATTGTGGTGTATGATTTTTTTTTTTAATCCTCATCCAAGGATATGTTTATTGATTTGAGAAAGAGAGAGAGGAAAGAAATAACAATGTGAGAGAGAAACTGCAGTCAGTTGCCCTAACAGGAATCAAACCCACTACAATGAATCACCAGAACAGAGACTGAACCCACAACATTTTGGTGTGGGGGAGGACACTGCAACCAGCCTAGCCTCCTTGCCAGGACATGATCTTGTTAATATATTGCTGAATCTGGTTTGGTAATATTTTGTTGAGGACTTTTGTATCTATGTTCATCAGAGATATTGGTCTATAATTTTATTTTTTTTGTTTTATCTTTGGTTTTGGTATCAGGGTAATACTGGCCTTGTAAAATAAGTTTGAGAGCCTTCCTTCCTCTTCACTTTTTTGGAATACTTTGAGTAGAACAGGTGTTAATTCTTTTTTGAATGCTTGCTAAAATACATTTGTAAAACCATCCGGGCCAGGGCTTTAATTTGTTGGGAGTTTTTTGATTACTGAATTGATTTTATTAGTACTTATCAGTCTGTTCAGATTTTCTCTTTCTTTCTGATTCAGCATTGGAAGATTTTATGTTTCTAGGAATTTATCCATTTCTTTCAGGTTGTCCAATTTGTTGGCATATGTTTGTAGCATTTTCTTATTCTTCTTTGTTTTTCCTAATCTTTACCTGAGGACATTTTTTCATTGCTTTTTAGGGGGAAAGAAAGGGAGAGAAACATCAATATGAGAGATAAACATCAATCGACTGCCTCCCATTTGTGTCTGGACTGGGGATCTTATGTGCCCTAACCCTGGATTGAATCTGCAACCGAGGTATAGGCTTTGACTGGGAATTGAATTTACAATGTTTTGGTTACAGAATGATGCTTTAAACAACTGAGCCACACCAGCCAGGGCTTTTATAATTCTTGATAATTTTATAATTCTTGTTACATCTCCTCTTTCATTTCTGATTTTATTTACTTGGCTCCTCTATTTTGTTTTTTTATGAGTCTGGTTAAAGGTTTATCAATTTTGTTTATCTCTTAAAAAAACAGCTCTTGGTTTCATTGATCTTTTGCACTGTTTTTTAGGCTCATTTCATTTATTTATCTCTAATCTTTATTATTTCCTTCCTTCTACTCAACTGGGGCTTTGTTAATTCTTTTTTTCTAGTTCCTTTCTTCTTTTTTGTATTCTAGGTGTAACATTAGGTTGTTTATTTGAGATTTTTCTTTTTTCTTGAGATTTGCTATGAATTTCTCTTAGAACTGTTTTGGTGTGTCCCATAGGTTTTGGGTCATTGTGTTTTCATTTTCATTTGTTTCAAAGTATCTTTTGATTTATTCCTTGATCTGATTGTTGATTCATTCATTGTTTAGTAGCATGTTATTTAGCCTCCATAAGTTTGATTTCTAGTTTCATACCATTGCGGTCAAAGACACTTGTTGCTATTTCAATCCTTACATTTTCTGAGACTTGTTTTGCATCCTACCATGTGGTATATCCAGGAACTTGTTCCATGTGTGCTTACAAAGAATTTCTAAGCTGCTGTTGTGGGGTAAGACATCCTAAAAATATATATATTAAGTTTATATGGTCTAATGTGTCATTTAAGGCCTCCATTTCATTGTTGTTTTTCTGTCTGGATGATCTATCCATTCATGCCAATGGGGTGGTAAGGTCCCCTAATATGACTGTATTACTATTGATCTCTCTCTTTATGTTCATCAATAGTTGCTTAGTATATTTAAGTGTTCCTATGTTGGGTGTGTAGATGTTATAAGAGGTATCCTCCTGTAAAGATTAATCCCTTTATTAAATTCCCTTTATCTCTTGTTACAGCCCTTGTTTTAAAGTTGATTTTGTCTGATATAAATATTGCTGCCTCAGCTTTTTTGGTTTTCATTTGCACAAAATATCTTTTTCCATCTCTTTACTTTCTGCGTGTGTGAGTTGTTTTGTTACTAAACCCAACCAGTAGGTGTCCTACCACACACTACCAACATGCAAAAACCCTAGAGGCAGAATTTGGTGGAAAGGAACGAAATCTTTTATTTAAACAACAAAATATCTGGCAAAAATAGGTGTGTAAATATTTGTTATTACAACTACTACATAAATCAAGAGCTGAAAATAACACAAGAACAAAATTCTGTATAAAAACTAAGATGTTAAAGGTATATAGTACACATTTTCTGAAAACTGAGGCCCCCCCAAAAAGGAATCTTCTATTTAATATTCATATGCCTCTTCCACTGGTCACTGACAGGTCTGCAGGACGTGTAGTCATTGACAGGTCCACACAGGAGAGGGATGTGGCATGGGGCCCGTCAGTGGCAAGCCTGCTCTGGTGGCCATTGACAGATCCACATGGGCCTGTACCCCAGGCCTCTTCCTTCCCCTCCTACTGTTTTCCAGGCCTGGGGCCCAGGAATCCCAGCCCCCAGCAGCCAGGAGGCAGGGGAGTTGTCTGTCCAACCGCCAGTTCCCCCCAAGCCTGACTCTCCTTTCAACAGCCACCTGCAGACACTGCACAGACCATTCCAGACTCAGTGCAGAGCCTGCCCACATCCCCCTGCACACTCACTTTGCCCGCTGTCCTTGGGCTCTTCACCTGCCTCTTACTGCCAGCTGCCACCTACTCTCCTGCAGGGCTCAGATGCTCTCCTGGATCCCCTCCCACAGCCTGCCCTCTAGGGGCTTCCGGTGCATCCCATCCCACCCTTCCTGTGACCCCCAGAATCCTTTCACACTCACCCAATTTCCCCTTTTTAACATTCTGGACACTTATAATCTTACAAGGGTAAATGGAAAAAAGGTTTCATTCTTCTGTAACTACTTCCTGCTGGCCAAGAAATTGTCCTACCTATCCCTTGGTCGAGAGGTCCCTAACAAAAGGGGGTCTGGAGTGGTCACATGAGGGAAAAGAATCTTGCAAGTTCCAGGTCAGATGGTGACTCTGGAAAGTGGTATACATGATGTCCAAAGGGTGGTACTGCTGGCCTGGCTGGCATCTTTGTACTCTGGAGGTGACAGATTTGTCAAAAAGGTTATAAGACACAATCAGAACAACAACTAATTAAGCAAAGTAGGGACTGTTACATTTCCCTCTTTTGATACACTTCCAGACCTTTGTGTCTAAATCATTAAGGCAGAAAAGAAAGCCAGTTTTGAAACAAAGCCAATAGGCTGCTCCATACTTTACTGACTAAACCATTTAGTCCAGTCAAATCACTGATTTTTAGGAGGCAGGGATGCAGATGGGCTTCTCAAGTGGGGCCCATATAGTCTCCAAGTCCACAAGGCTGTCTTTTGAGAAGATGTTCAGCTGCAAGGCCTTTGCTGGAATGATATCAAGCAGTGACAATTTGACAAAACCTTCATGTCTACAAATTGAACACTTCAGGGGATGTCATCAAATACTGAGGTACTTTACTTTCTAACAATGTGCAGTTTTAACCCTTGGAAACATCAATTTATTTTCAAAACAGACACAAAACAGCAAAAAGGAAAAAAAAAGGGAGCGACTAGAACTAGCATTACAATCTTGTCCCATACTAACCAGTCATATTAACCAGTTATACAGATGACCTTTCTCAGGTCCCAAATGGCACAAAGTCCCAATGGTAGAGACATTCTCTTACCTACAAATGCATCTATTGATCTGGCAGAAACGTGAGCTCTACATACCTGGTCTCACAGCAGAGCCATGCTCTCTCACCCCAGCCATATTTTAACCAGCACCTGATGACCATTGGTACTGCAAATGATCTTTTCTACATCAAAATGGCACAAAGCCCCTGGCAAAAGTGGAGGCTATAAGATCTGCCATTCTCTGAGGATCCTCCCTGTATGAGGGGTTGGAATTCTTCTGATTCATTAAGTCTGAATGGAGAATGGAGTATGGGTCCAATAGTAGCCAGCAGGCTGGATTTCCTGAATTACTCCACATATAGTTAGATCTGAAGTGGGCCTTTTGTAGGCAGCATATCTATTGGCCTCTGTTTTTTAATCCATTCAGCCACCCTATGTTTTTTTATTAGAGCATTGAGTACATTTACATTTAAAGTAATTATTGATAGGTATATAGTTATTAATATTTTGTTTTCTAATTGTTCTGTAGTTCCTTCCTATTTTTTCTTATTCTTTTCTCTTATATGTTGATGGCTTTCTACAGTGTCCTGTTTGGGTCCCTTTCTCATTATTTCTTGTATATGTCTTGTAGATTTTTGGTTTGTGGTTACCATGTGCTTCCTATATATCAAACTATGTTTATAGCAGGGTATTTTAAGTTGATGGTCACTTAAGTTCAAACACATTCTAAAATCACTTCAATTTTTACTCACCCTTTCCACATTTATGTTAATGCCATTATTGTTTACTTCTTTTTTGTGTGTCTCTTAATTTATTATTGTAATTACACATGATCTTCCCACTTTTGCCTTAAAATCTTTTTACTAGATCTATCCTTGTTTTACTAAATGTTTGCCTTTGTCAGTGAGGGTTTTTCTTTTCCCATATTTTCTTATTCATATTTTTAAAAATATTTTATTTAATATTTTTTAGTGAGAGGGGAAGAGAGGGAGAAAAACATTGATGTGCAAGAGATACATCCATTGGTTGTCTCTTGTATGCCTCCAGGTGGGGACCTGGCCTGCAAACCAGGCATGTGCCCTCACAAGGAATTGAACTGGCGATCTTTCATGTCACAGGCCAGCATTCAATCCACTGAGCTACACTAGCCAGGGCTCTTATTCATATTTTTAATGTTTTATTTTTAAGTATGGAAGGCTTTTTTGAAAATCCCTCCTGCTGTCATATATCTATTCCTCCTTCTTTATGAGAAGCATGTAGAATTAACAAACTGGGATGATTTTATAATTCTTAATAAGATGTGCTATGTACCATGTAACTCTTCCTAGAGATAAGCTGTGTAAATGTCATAAAGTAAAAGAATGTCTACAAGTTCTATGCTTAAGAATACCTCTCTGTTGAAAAAAAAAATTGTTGTTCACTTGATTGCTTATTTTTAATTTGTAATAAAAAAACAACCTTCTCTTGAATGCCCCAAATAAAGTGAGCCACTTTCTTAATTCCTGCCCTGAGAAAGGCAATATCCTTAATAAAAGGAGTTAGATAATTCCTCCCTGCAGTGTCTTACAGAGGACCTACTGAGCTTCAGTCAACATTGCCAAAATCACCTTCACCACTAGGTGAGGCTATCTCAGGCCCAAGGACACAGAGGTAAGATAGACTCACACCTTGGGCCACTGGCAGAGACAATAGTAATAAAATACGTTACCACATATTACTGTACACTGTAATATAGGGAGTAAAAACTTTTAAAGGTATGTATGTCTGCTAGTTTCCTCATTGTTATCTTGTTTCTATCAAAAAGTTAAATTAAATTACATCTTACCCAGAGAAGGAATTATCTCTAATTTTAGCAGCTCTTTAATGACTTGTTTTTAATTTTTCATGTTTATAAATAGTGCTGTTTATCTTTGTAATACCATTTTGTGTATTACACTCTATGATTGTTTTCATAGGATAGATTTCTGGAAGGTGTATTATTGTTAAGGCTTTCAATCTTGCGCTGATGTGTCCTCAAAAAGGTTGTACCAATATTCCTACTGCAAACCATTGAAGAATGCTGTTTTTTCCTACACCTTCATCAATATTTTCCGTTACTTTTATGAAAAATAATGTAAGCATATTTTTTGTGCTTATGTAAAGATTCATAGGAAAGTCAAAACTCATTTCATAGCATCATTCTGTAAGTGTGGGTTTCATAGACCTCAGATGGTATTGTGCTGGGACTTCAGACCATGTTATAAATTGCATTCCCAGAGGAATCAATTATAGGACTTTTTCTCTAGCCTCATGATATGTCATAAAAGTTTTCACTCATACTTTTATATGTTCCCAAAGTATGGAAAAATCAAAATATAAAAAGAATTCAAACATAGCTATGCTATTGTATTCAAACTAAAATCTAAAAACTTAGATTTGGGGCTAAACATAAAGAGTTACTCTCTATGGACAACACTATGAGGCTCTTTCTTACTCATGAAATATAACTTACATTTACAGTGAATGCTATTTTCTTGGAAAGTTTTGCAAAACGTAATGTTTTTGTAAATTTCTGCTGAAATACCTCATTGTTATTTTTTTCAGGGATTCTGAACACATATGTATATTTATTTTTCTGGGAACACCCAAGAACTATGTGCCTCATCTTTTAAAAGGAGTGTGTAGATTCTTTGCATTATCTTACTTCCATGAGGCCAGTATTGATTGGGTAACCTAAGAATCTTTTTGTTCATCATTTGCCTTCTTAGGGGTCAGTGGAGAGCTCAAATTAGTCTATCCTTGTCACTTTTTGGCATACACCATATTGGTATCATTTTTCTTGCCTCATCAGTCTCAGTTTGAACATTAACACACGACCAACTTCTTCCTGTACCTCCTGTGAGATGGTCTGAACCAAGTTGGGCCTGATTGAAGGATTACTTCATCTATAAAATGAAACAGCCCAAATCTCAAATCTTGTATTTTATTGGGTTTGAATTACTAAAGCTTTGTCATCTTTCATTTGGGTTGGATCGTTGATGTGCCATGTTCCCAATGATTAAAGGTATTTTAATTTGTGTATCCATAGCTACAATTCATTTTGTTTTCTAAAACTTTAACTTGTTTCATTTTAATCCAGGACCTGGAAGGCCATTCTTTACATGTCAAGCTTCTCAGATCTACCAGCCTTCATTTCGGAATGTTGTAGAAAGGCTTAAAAGTGTTTATCCCCTGACTCACAACCTCAAATTCTTAAAATGTCTCTAACAATATTATGATTTGAAAGGTTCTACCAACCCAGCTATTGCTCCTATTCACCTAAAATTCAAAATATGCTTATTTATTTCTTTGTCTAAGACATGTCCACCATAAATTTCTATTAAAATGAAAATCTGACCTTAGTGATAGTATATTAGTATTTAATAGATTATCATGTTGATTTGGTGGAAACTAAGGCCCTTAGGCAACATGGGAATATATGAGTATTTTGAAGAAAGGAGGGGCTGGAATATAGGAAGCAAAAGTCTAAGTGGAAAGCTTCAATGAGTCCCCTAGGAGAACCCCCCAGGCAAACATCAAAGGAAGCAGAGCATAACACAAATAGTACCAAGGTGTACCTTTTATTGAAAACCTAGTATGTTTTAGGAAAGCTATATAATTATTGCATTTATTCAAATGTATACAGCATTATGACCTCTGTTGTATTATGTGTGATGTGTAGAGGTAAAGGAAGTATGACTCAGCAATGCTGAGTGGACCAAGCTTGAGTCCACTCAATGCTTGAGGTGCTGACAGGTAACAAACCTGAGCTGGGGGATGGCTGCCTGGCTTATTACCTCGATGTTCTTTCCATTTTGCCATTGATGCACCAAGTGAGAATGATACAGATCGGTCTGGCCAGATGGCCTGGCCAGACCATGGGGCCAAGGGAGGGGCGAAAGGAGACTACGCCTAGTGGCACAGGTGAAGTCACATTGTTTGGGTAAACAAGCTAGCATGGTGCATGACAACAGATTTCCCCATCCCCAGGCAGGGACACTGCAGGAGGAAGCCTTGCGCTGAGCTTGTGCAAGGCTACCTAAGGGAAAAGCCCTCTTACTCTCTTCCATTCCCTGGTTGGAAGTGAGACCAGAGGACACAGTGGCATTTGACAGTAAAAGTCAACATGGGAGAAGGGGGAGGTACTGTCCTGCCATCTAGCTTAGGGAAGGAAAAGGACTGGGGGGTGGGGGCTGGACTTTCCCAGAACCTCCAGAAGTTTGGGTGCGACAATTTAAACCAAGGGAGGGGACAAATGTGCTCTTTTTCTTTTCTGGGACCCATGGCACAGATGTGCAGGCTGGAGAGTTTGCAGGGTTGACTGGTCCTGGAAGCCACATGACAAATGGCAGTGCCAACCCTACCCATGGACCCCAGGAATGAACCTGAAGCCAGACAGCAACCTGCTTAGCCACCTCAGACTCTAAAGGACAGATAAGGATGGAGCAAGAATTCTAGGCATTGTTTTGGGTTTTAGTATTTTGGGGAACAGATGGGCTTTGTTTGAGTTTTGTGAAGAAGTTGAGCCTGGAGCCAGGGAGTTCCCAAATCATGCAACCTTTTAATAAAGACCTTTTTCCTTTCCCTACCAACCTTTGTCTTCCGAATTTGCCTGTGGGTGATGGCGAGCAGCCAAACTCCACTTTTGTTAGGTAACAGGAAGAGAGAGGAAAGAGGGAAAGGCTCCTGGAGATAAAATTTACAATACTTAGTGTCATCTCTGCCAAAAACTCCCATTCAGGACATTTAGTATCTAAAGAAATATTTTAAAATCAGCTAAAAGCAAGAATTTAAACCATGTGGCTTTCAATGCTTGATATATCTCAAGGTTTAGTGTAACCTAATATAAATACTAATATTTAGTGTAACCTAACATGAAAGGCAATTACATGTCTTTCAGATTCAATATTCTTTCTGGAGGTAGTGTAAGAATATGAACTTTTTTTTTATACTCTGCCTTGTTACAAAAAAGTATTTAAGGCAGATTTAATAAACTGTAAATTTTTTAGAGTAATTCCAAATGGCACATTATCAGTCTGATAAACTTGCTGTAGGTAGACTCTTCACTTTTCCAGCACAGGACAGAAAGAAAAGCTTGGTAATATATCAGTTCAATGTGCATAAAATAAACCAAATCAATTGCTTAGATGGCAATCAGACAAAATAAATCCACTAGTCCTTTAAATGAAGGAAAAAGTACTCCAAAGATAGCTGACATTTACTGTTAAGATACTGCGCCTAGATTAAAAAAAAAAGTTCTCAATAAATGGCCATTATTATCATGACCATAGTATTTTTTTTAATGTTGCTTGTAAATTCTAGTTTACAATGGCCTCCTTTCATCAGTGACCAAAATATACATGAAGCAGAAGAAAACAAATTTCATATTAATACTAAAATGTAAAATTGTCATCTCATTTATTTCAAGTAATGACAGAATATACCAATTAAACATAAGCCCTGTAGAGCTAAACTGAACAAAACAATCAATGTTCGATACATGTCATGTTTCCAGAAACAGAAAATCTGCAGACCAAAAAGAAAGGAAAGATCTATTGTGGGCTCTCAACTAATTGCCTCTGGCTCAGAGTATATGCCATTAACACAGTCCATGCCAACTAACAACCTAGCGGTTCATTCTTTTTTGAAAATGTCACAATAGTGCTGTCTAAATAAAAATAGTCAAATCCTAGAACACAATAGGTTAGACTTGTTGCTGAACCGGTATGATGCATGGCACCCCACTAAGTATAGTTCAAACAAGTCAAAAGCTGGACCAGAAACAAAATTAGCAGAGAACAGTGAAGCAACAGGCAGCAAGGAACTCCAGTTACTCAGGTGTTAGAAATAGTCAACATGTACAGAAGATAATCCTATCTGTCTGTCAGTGCCATAGAAGGATAACTGACGGAGTCTGAAGATTAAGCTACAGCTGAGAATGGTAAGATGACCACTAACTAGCTAGAGATCCAAGAACACTAAAGGGAAAGTGAGCAGAGCCCTTTATAAGGAAACGACTGTTTATTGTAAAGGACTGTCTGGATGAAGCTCTCTGACAGAACTTCAAAGGGAAAAAATAGCTCAAGACATTGCAGAACATGAGAACAGATTTTAATGGAAGGAAGAGAGAGAGGGAGGGAGGGAGGAAGGGAGGGAGGAAGGAAGGACAGAAGGAAGAGAGGGAGGGAAGGAGAGAGGAAGGGAACGCTCCTGAACCAAATATACTCCTAAAACCAGAAAAAAAATTTGAATATTAGTATCTTAACCCTATACAAAAAGACATGATCTTTATGATGTAAGAGAAGTCTAAAAAAGACCAATCATATCATTTAGAAAAAAATTTAATTGGTTTAATTGCCCTGTTTAAACATAGTGAAATCCATCAGCTTAGGTTAAGGGGGAAAAAAATCAATTATATCTACTTAGAAAAGATGCACCAAAAATAAGAGGCTACTGAAAGGTGTGAAATAACGTACTACAAAGACTAAAAGGGAAACAACACAGGTTGAGCATATGTACATACTGGGACAAACAAATGACAAAGCAAGGATTACAGAGAAAATTCCAAAGAATTCAAGACAAAAACACTGAAGTGAAAAAGATGCAGTTTTATGTTGAGGAAAGGTAAAATTTTCAAATAAAGGGTTAGGTATAAGAATTTATAAACCCTATATACCATAGTATCACTACAAATTCTAAAAACTTAGATATTAAAAATGTAACAAAAACAATTTTGAAGTGTTAAACTAAAACCAAATTTTGTACCTTTAAATTTCCCTCAAATATATCAAATTTTATAAAAATTACATGTATTTTACCACCAAAAACCTCAATAGTTTCCTCCAAAAAGAAATTAAGCTAGACACATTCTCTATCTACTCTGTATTAAAAACAACAAATTAATTTAAAACCTTAAGCAGCAATAAAATTAAGCATGTTTATAACAACAAACACACTTATGTCTTCCCCCAATTGACACTTTAAAAGTTATTTGCTCAAAACAAAAATGACAAAAGAGTAGTTTTTAAAAGATTTTATTTTATTAATTTTTAAAGGGGAAGGGAGGGAGAAAGAGGAGAGAAACATCAGTGTGTGGTTGTCTCTCACATGCACCACCCCACACTGGGGACCTGGCCCGCAACCCAGGCCTGTGCCCTGACTGGGTATCGAACCAGCAACCCCTTGTCTCACAGGTGGGCACTCAATCCACTGAGCCACACCACCCAGGGCAAGAGAGTATTTTTTAAAACAACAAAAATTGAAACAATATTTCAATATTTAAAAAAAAGTTTGAAAATATGTCATTCAACTCAACCTTTTAGAGAAGGATATAAAAAATGTAAAGAAACAACTAAAGTGAATAATGTATATTTTAAACAAACAAATATCAAAGAAAGTAAAATAAAGTTGACTTAAGAAAGAAAGCCACAATGCATGGAGCAAATAGCTATAGGTAGGGATGACATAGAAGCTATAACAGACACACAATTTAAAATGAAAAATAATGTGGTATTGTTCAATTTTAATATTTGAAAATAAGCTAATCTTAAAAAAACTAAGTTACTAAAATTGACTCAAGAAGGAGTCAAAATCAAATGTATACGCAATCACAGACAACATGGAAAGGCGTAAAAGATGTACTGACTCTGAAACTAGGTGTTTTTCCAAATGTTGATGAAACAGCTAATACTACATAAATTGCTCCAAAGGACAGGAAGGTATAGATAGCTACATAATTTATTTTATAGAGCTAACATGCCTCTAAAAGAAAAAAGCCAATTTCTTTTTGATATTTTCAAAAGAACAGAATTAAATTGTTAACAAACTAAATACAAGTTTATGTTAAGTCAACCAAGAGAGTTTTATCCCCATAATTTACAGATTTATTATATAGACTCAGTAAGAAAAATATTAGAGGATAGATAATATCTACATACTGAAACATATTTTGATACAACCCATTCTTGTTTTTTATAAAGATTAGAAAGCTAGAAGTTGAAGACTTTCTTGACATTATTCAATCACAAAGAAGGGACTCTGTATCACAGGATAAAATACCAGAGACATCCCATTAAAATCAGGAACAAAGCAAAACTCCCTGCTATAAGTGTTATTGGACAATATTATACATTAAGTTCATGCCAATAAATAAAATATGAAACAAAATATGTAATATAGGAGACAAAATTATCATTGTTTACTAATGGCATGATTCTAGGTAAAATATTAAAGAAGATCATGTTTAAAATAAAACCCCTTGGAATTAATAAAAGCTCAGTAAGTTAGTCAGAATAGGGGAAAACATATATCTTAATATCATTTGCTTTCTCATATGCCAAAAATATTTTTCTTTTGAGATTTTTATTTATTTATTTCTGGAGAGAAGGGAAGGAGGGACAGAGAGAGAGAGGAGAGAAACATTGCCAATGTGTAAGAAACATCAATCAGTTGCCTAGCACAAGCCCCAACCAGGAACCTGGCCGCAACCCAGGCATGAGCCCTGACTGAGAATCCAAACTGTTCACTTTGCTGGATGACACTCAACAAAAGAGCCATGCCAGTCAGGGCCCAACAATCTTTAGTCAGAAGATGTAGTAGAAAATATCCATTCATCAGTACAAAATGAAATTCATGATATTCAACATCAGCTGCATCCCCACACTCGAGGAATCCTATCATGGTTTTTGGTCCACTCCCTCTCCCATTGGAGACATCCACCCACCTACCCCTCCTCCATCTTAGTAGATTTAACTGCTTCTCCCTCATTAGATGGGAATCCTCTCACCTTCCTGCCACTCATTCTACACACCTACCTGCACCTGAACTCATCCTCCTCTGTCTTTCCCACAGTATGCCAGTGGTCTCATCCTTCTCCCTATCAAAAGACAGGCATCTATCTGCCCTTATATCTGTCTCTTTCCACCTTCTCAGAAACCTTAAATATTAAATTAGCCCCTCATTCTAATGTACCAGTAATCTCTCCTTTCTGTTTTTACAATTTAAACAATGGTAAGTGTTAAAATTTCTTCCATCGCTCCCATCTTTTTACATTCCTCGTTCCTCCTTTTCCAGTTCCATTCCTTTTTCCCCCTCGCAGCCTTTTCTCCTTTTAAATAAATCTGGAAGAGTTCATTATATCCATTATATTCATCACTATGAAGATCTATTCAATAGGCAAATTTGATCATATGACTTGTTCCTCTATAACTTTTTCCTGGAATGCCCTCCACTACCCCAACCTTTCACCTAATAAACTCCTATGCATTCTTCAGCTCTCAAATCAAATAGCTCTTCCTCACATAAAGTGATCCAACATCAAGACTTGAATACATGACAAGATACATTTCAAGATTAAATAATGAATACTAAATAGATGGAATTTAAAAAATTGCAAGTATAATAAAAGTCCAATCAAAATCTCAATGGAAGGTAAAACTTAATGGCAGCACAAAATGATAAACCAATCTCACTTATTAAAAAGGAAACTAAAATTCTTTACAAACTTGTAGAAAATAAAAACCTCTACTAAATGAAAAAAAAATACAGCATGACATAGTAGGATATTTTACTAAGGAAAAATGTTTCAACATTGAAAACTGAATCAATAAATTTATCTTACCAAATAAATAAAAGAGAAATTGATGTGTATCAATCCTTGTTTAAAAAAAATTGGTAAAATCTATGACATTCATAATAAAATCTCAATCTGCAGACAATATCATACATGATATCAAAACATAAAACCAAGATGATAATGACCATTGTCTCTACCATCAAAAAAACAACAATGCAACAAGGATGAAAGAACATGAAAGATATAAATATTGAAGAAAAGGAGACAAAATCTCTACAATATGTAGAAGATAGGGTTGTCTCTCTATAAGACTGAGAGTCAACTGAGTTAGTTCACAGCAAAGTGAAACCCATTCTTTAAAAATAAACCATTAAATCCAGTTAAAATATTCATTCTAAGTGGAATTAAAACATAAAATATCTAAGAATAAACTTATCAAGTAGTATGCTAAAGCTATATATTTTTTTTAAATTACAAGCAATTATACTATAGGACATAATGGAAGATTTGAATCAATGTAGAGACATGTCATGTACCTGAAACCTTCAATACAAAAATACCAATTATTTTCCCAACCAGATCTCACACAAAATGAATTTGACCGAAGCAAAACATGTTTCTAAAGTCATCTAACATAAAGATTAACTAATGAGAATAACTAAAAAGTTTTGAAAATTAAAAATGATAAATTGGCTTACTCTTGTAAGAATTTGAAATATGAGTCTTTCCAGAAAAAGTTCAGCCATCATTAATATTACGAGAACAGTTTGTGCGACAATTATGTAACCTAGCAGCCAAGGAGAGTGGACTGGAATGCTCATGGGTGAAAAACGATGACTTCACTGTACTAGTCAGTGGGGACACTAGATGTTGTTGAATGAGCATGTGTACTGTGTGGCCATCACATTCAAAATAACTGATCGAGTAGAGCAATGAATCTGCATAAAATTTTTTTAAGCTTGAACATTCCTCCACAGAATGTTAAGATTGAGCATTCCTCTATTCTTTGACAGAACTATTTGATGATTCAAAAGCAGCTGCTATGGGCAACTGGTGATTGGCAGGTTCATCACAATAATGCACCCACTCATGCATCACATCTAGTGCAGAGTTTTTTGATGAAATATCAAATCACCCATGACTCAGTCCACCTACAGCCCAGAGTTGGTGCTCTGTGACCTCTGGCTTTTCCCAAAACTAAAGTCACCTTTGAAAGGGAAGAGATTTCAGACTGTCGATGAAATTCGGGAAAATACGATGGAGCAGCTGATGGCAATTGGGAGAACTGTGTGAGGTCCCAAGGTGCCTACTTTGAAGGGGACTGAGACTTCATTGTCTGATAAACAGTGTTTCTTGTATCTTGTATCTTCTTTAATAAACGTCCCTATTTTTCATAGTACATGGCTGGATACCTTCTAGACAGACTCCATATATTAAAGGATAAAAATAAATGGAACTGAAATAGAAGTGGCTTAAAAAAGTCAAAGGAATATTATGAACATTTATAAATTTCCCACTTCAAAACCATTAGAAAGAAAATGAAAGATTATTTAATAAATTATTTTGAATTATCTAGCAATTCATTTGAGAAAAAAGAAACGTTTTCATGACAAAAAAATCAAATAAGACTTAGAGATTTAAATATTTAAAATATTTATATAAAATTATAGTATAGAAATTTCCTAAGTAAGAACTTTATAAAAGAAAATACTTGAAAAAATTATATACCTAAAAATTAAAAGTGTTCATACATTTAGAAAACCAAACAACCCTAAGGTAAAGAAACCAAAACAATATTTGCAGTCAGAACAGGGTATTATTCTATCAAAAAATAGCTTACAATCAATAAAAAAGATGAATAATCATATAAAAATGTGAAAGAGAATATAAACTTGCAGAATAAGTATGCAAATAATCCAAAATATTTAACATCATTAACAATGACAGATCCCAAGTGAAATAGTGTTGACATAATTTTCCCCATTTTGAATCGGCAGACTTTCATAAATTATAATAATAATTGTGATGAAGATTTAGTAAAACAAACATTTGATTATAAAATTATAGTAATTTGGCAACCTTCTATGACTCCTCTTAAATTTAGGTTTTACAGTGTGCATTATGAGAGTTTTAACAACTTTTAAGGAAATAACTAAAAACATGGAAACAGTTTATATGTTGTTTATGTATATTATTGCAACGGTATTTTTATTATTATAAATTGTTAGCAATCTTGACTAGTTATAATGGAATGACTAAATATATGTGGAATATCTATCATCTATTCATTAAGAGTTTTGTTTTTTAAGAAACATGTGTGAATATACTTATATATTCATTGAAATAATTTTAGTTCAAGTGGTAGAATCTGACTCTATTAATAACCACCATATTGGAAGGTAACTGGATTATGTCACAAAGCCAAAATAAAAGTTGAATAAAAGCATCAGAAAGGGCCCAGGCAAAGGATGTCCTGAGGACGTCAACAGCAGGAACTCTCAAATCTTTTTGTGAGGTCACAACCATCAGATGTGTCCGCTCCAGCCACTTTCCATCTCTGACTGTCTCCATCCAGTTCCTGTAAGAGATTTGTTTGATTCAGCTTTGGTTGACCTGTCTGCTTGACTCCAGTCAGGCAAAGGTGTAGGGTAGCACTAACACTGCCTTATAAAAAAAGAGACACTCCAATATGTGTCTACCATAACCTATGTCATTTTTCAAAGCAGAGTCTAAAAGTGCATTGGTTTGGTTTTATGTGGGTGTATATGTAAGAATATTAGAGGAACATTTAGAAGAAGAAACTCCAAACTGGTGGCATTATTGTCTATGAGTGGCAAGTTTATGAGTGACTTATTTTCTTCCCATTTTATGCATGTACAGAAAAATTCTTCAGGCAACAATATGAATTTGGCTACAATGCCATTGCAATTGGCCACATTCAGCCAAGTCCTCATTTTGCTAAAATAATACATTCTAGGAGGTGGAGGGCAGTAAAAAAATTGAGGAGAGGGGGAGCCTGCTAAGGAGATGGCAGACAGTCCCTCCTTGGGAAATAGAAAATTTGTAATGTGTCTTATATCCCAGTATTCTTATAAGCCTGATTTCTCCATTTTGGATTGACAAAATGAACACTAGCTCATTAGAAGGTTCCTGGAAGTTCCAATTAGCTATGAGACCCAGAATCATCCTCATCAATATTTATGTCAGAGAGGGCATGTACCACCAGATGGCATCAAACCACGTCTGGGACCAGAGGGGATTTGGAGAACTTGGTCGGACTTCCAGAATACCAGGCAGGCTAGTTACACGGGCTTGCTCAGGCCATGTCACATTTGATTTTTTTTTTTTTTTTTAGAGCCCACTTATTACCTGGTAGTAGGATCTTACTGCATTCCTTTTTTTCCTAATTTAAATTAATTTTTTAATTAATTTTTTGATAGATGATTCTTACTTAGCTCAGGTCCCCAATGAAAGTATGGATTTATGCAACATTCAGCAATCCCTGCTAACATCACAAAAAGAAAAAAAATGGGCATTTCCTATCTCCAGGTGAGAGAATGGAATGCTATATATGATGCCTTCTTGTCAAAATAACAAACCTGTATCTGCTCAAGCCTCTAGATAAACCTTCAGTTTACAGATGCACAGGGAAGAATGGAAAACTTAAAATGACACTGTGGAATTATTCAGCAAAATCTGGAATATAGGAAATTGTGCTCTTAGAAAATAAAGTTCAATATGGTGACAGAAAGAGATTTGACTTTGGGTGGTAAACACCAATGCAAGATACAGATGATGTATTATAAAATTGTACACTTCAAACTTATATAATTTTATTAACTAATGTCACCCCAATAAATTTAATAACAAAAAGTAAAAATAAATAAAGTTCAAAGGAAAAGTTTAAAAAGAAAAAGAAGGAAAATTAGAGTATTTAATAATCAAATGTCATCTGAATCAAGACATAAGCCAACTGTATGAAAAAAAAAGAACACAATTTTAAACATTGACTCTTATGACACTTACGTTATCATTAAAATGTTAATATGAGGTAATAGTGTTTATATGTTTAAATGTGCTCTTATATTTTAATGATAAATGCTAAATATTTGTTGATAAACTTATATAATGTCTGGAATTTGCTTGCAAACAATCCAGTGGGCCTTGGGAATATAGATAAAACAAGATTGGCCATGAGTAGCTAAGTGTCAAAGTTGAGTAATGGGTATATGGGGACTCACATACTGTTCTCCTTCCCTATATTTAAAAATTTCTGTAATTAAAAGCTAAAAGAGAATCAACAGTTTCCATTCCATCTTGTCTTGTTCCCAGTTCCCAATTCTCCCTAGGTAATAAGTATTTGTAGTTTGTTGTGCATCCTTCCAGTGTTTTATGCAATAAATTATTTTTATAATTGGAAATACATTAAAAAATATATATTTTAAAAAACAGGTTTCCTGGGAGTATCTGACTTTCAACCTATCACTTGACAATTATTTGAGTTTGTTCCTTAAGACTGGTACTCGTTTTCTTTCTGAGTTCCATGGACACAGCACCAAATCATTGGGATCAGGGTAAGTGCCTGAAAATAATGACAGCAGAATCATTCCTGGTTACTGTTTCCATGGGAATGGAAATGAATCAGCAGCAGAAAACTCTTAAATTTCAGCCCGAGGGTCACAGAAGGCCATTCCATTTTCAAAGGGTTGTGGCTATTTACAGCTTTTTTGTTTGGGGGAGATGAAAAATATCAAACATAAATTTATTTCATTGAAGAACATTACCTAATCATAAGTATGAAAACCCAGCCATTATTCAGGGAGATCTGATGAACTTTCCGCCTTTCCACAGCCCTGGTTGTGAGTGGCTGCTGAACACCATCATCTTCAATTTGGCTGTGATTGTTCTGCCATTCTGCCATTCTGTAGCGTTTTAGAGTGACAGGTAGGTTTATGGGGGTCTTGAAGAGTACTGGTTTACAACTTTGGGTAGTATTGAAGGGGCTTTCTGTGGGCTAATTAGAGTGCGATGAATTAAAGCTGAAAATTGGGATTAATTCAAGTTAATCTTTGACAAGAAGCAATACACAAATTGCTTGGAGAAACACAGCAATGTCATAAATTCTTAAATGGAAATAAGTTCTGAGAGAAGCTATTTAAGGATATTTCAAATAATTATACTCATTTCAAAGGCTGTTTGTACATCTGTCTTCTTACTGTTTAATAATACTATATTGTGGTTGCAGAACAATATGTGGTCTCTTCTTTATGCACATCCAGCAGCATGAATCTTGGCAATATATCATTTGGGAAAATTGTTTTTTGGGTGATAAATTGCCAGGTTAAGAGAATTATATTCCTGCTACATTCCTGCTACCATGCCTTTATTATCAGAGCATTTTATAAAATATTTTTATATGATACAGGGGTATTGTTGTGATAAAAATTAATATACCACTTTAACAAGCAGCTTAAGAAAGTCAAAGTGTGGCAGTTTTAGATTTATACTCACAACATTACCAGTACATAGGAAATGTAGAGAACATTAATAGCATTTTTTTAATTATGCAAGTAACACCCACTTCTATAAGTAAACCACAAGCATAGGAAAAATGTGAGACATATTTAGCTAATCCATTAAAATAGATAAAGGAAGAATAAGTTTCATGTGTAGCCCCAGAGAATGGTAAAATTAATTCCACTTTCTTGGGTTTGGATTGGAGACAGAGAGACAAGACAGACAGAAAGAGCTGAGAAGAGGGGACAAAGGAATAAATGCTGCATTGAAGAAAAGCTATAGACCCATAATATTCTTGCTCAGATTGAAAACATTAAGTCATCAAATTATGCACTTTACGTAGGTAAACTTCAGAATCTCCTCTGAAGCGTGAGACATTTAAAACTAATTAACAGTTATTAATATTGGAAAATTCCCCAGCCTTTAAAAAACACTCTCTTGTAGAAACACGTAGTGAAGACACATAATTTGAAAGAAGCACATTTTTTTTTCTCTAAGTGAGACATAGAGACAAAACAATGAAAAATGCAACTAACAACCAACAAAAAACAAGCTCACAAAACAATAGCTAACAGCTGACAGACTAGACTGAGGGACTTGTGGGACCATTAAACAATGGCGCTGGCATCGTGAAGAATAGGAATATTTGAAACATGGCATAAACTCTCTCAGACTGTTGTGAAATTTCTCCATTTTTTTTTACAGTTCCATGTTTCTCATTTAGAAAACACTATGCAAATATATACAAAAGCAATGTTATATTTTGCATTCTGTTTATTTGTTCTAAGGCTGACTTATAATGTTGTACTTTCACAACTACCAGCCAAATGGAATTTAAACTGTTAAAAAGTACAAAAGTTCAAAATTTACTTACTAGTTTTTAAGCTTTTCAGGTGCATATTTAAACAATAACACATATGCTTAAACTGTTGTTTTTGATTTTTTTAATAGTCTTTAATACTTCTAAATTTTTAGCTAAGAATTAATTTGGGGTAGAATTTAACTTATTCTCTATTAGAAAATAGTCTTTTTTAGTCCTTGCCATGTCTGAGAGGAAAACACCCAAAACCTTGGGTGTCAAGCGCTGTCTCTGTTCCAGGAAGCACTGTCTGAGTAAACCTCTACAGCAACATTTTCCTGCAGACAGAGTTCCGCATCTGTACCAGTCTTGACACTGGGCTAGACTGTTACGAGTGCTTGATAAATATTTTCGTTAATCTGCTACAGAAACTGAAGCTGAAGAATTATATAATCCATCTAAAATTATATGCTTAGTAAGTGGCAGGCTTGAGATTCAAAACTTAGGTTTCTGATGCCAAACTCACACTCTCCCTAGAGCTCTTTCTTTTAGAATCAAAAAGTATGCTGAGTATTGGACTTCCGTCCATTTAAAAACAATGGAGTCCCCTGAAGAATTATTTATGAAAGTGTTATATCAGAAAGGAAGCAAGTTGTTTTTTATGTAAGACCTATGAATTTATCCCTGGCTTTGGCCTTAAAATTCAGTAATCAGAACTCCCCAACCCAGAAAAATAAATCAATAACCTGCCAACTGGGTTACAAGGTCAGGGTCCTTTACATGAAAATTGGTTCGTGGAATTTTCCAGCCATATGTCTTGGAGTATGCTTTGGAATCAGAAGATGGACTGTGATAATGGAAATGGGTTGCAAATCTTCTCCAGATCATAAAACTCAACAGTTTATGCCAGGATAACATATGGAGCTGGCGGGCTTCCTACAAGAGAACTAAATTCAGAGGGATATTTCAGGGTCTTATTCCTCAGGGAAAGGACTGTGTGTTGGGTATTCATCCATTTTAAAATCTTTTGTTCAATAAATACACTTAGAGTTCATTTTGGTGATTTTACTTATAATTGAAGTAACATTTCTTCACCTGTAAAGTATGGGGGAAGGGGAAGTGAATAGAGCCTGTGTAATAGAGTTGTCAGAATTAAGTGAGTGTAACTTCTCAAAAAATGTTAGCTGTGACTATTAGGTTCTTACAATGCCCTTCTCACTGTGCTGGGTGCTAGAGATTTAAAAACAAACTTCACATTAGTCCTTTTCCAGGGCTCACAGTTCAGTAGAGGGAGGCATATAAGTCATTCAAATAAGACAGTAGACAGTTCGGTTGGATGCAGAAGGAATGCAAAGGAGAGAGTAGCCAAGTATATTTAGAGGTCAAAATAAGCTCCGTGCAGGAGGTAACAGTCTGAGTCTTAAAACATAGGTAGATGTTCTAGGAGGGGCTAGAAGGGGTATATTTCAGGCAGAGGGGCTTGTGGGAGCACTAGGTTCAGAGTCATGGAAAGCCTGGTCTGAAGGAACTGCTTGTTTATCAGTATGGCTGAAGATAGGTAATTGTTGGTGAGAAGCAAGAAATGAGTCCAGAGATAGACCAATTCATGAAGGACTGTCCTGTCAGAGATGAGAAACCATTGAAGTGTCTTCAGCAGGAGGATACTATAAACAAGTGAGTATTTTAGAAAAATCATAAGTGAAAGTATGGAAAATAGATTGAGGTGGGAAGAATAGTCAGGAGGTAACTGAAGTAGACCACGCAAGAAATGAAAATGACTTGAACTAAGTGCAGTGACATTGGGCTCAGAGAGGATGACAGATTCAAGAGACATTAAGAGAACAGAATATACAAGAAGCTGGGGTTGACTGGGTGGGGGGGCAGTGAAAGTGAAGGCTGGGTACTAATGTTTCTAACACAGGTGCTTCAAAGTATGTTCAACAATGTGGGGAATGGAGGAGGAGGATGTGGAAAGATAGACAATGGGTTTTGCTTTGAACACAGGAAATTCAAGATGTCAGTAGAACATCCTGGTGAAAATATGCAGTAAGCCATTAAATGTATAGCTTTTGAATGCAGGAAGAGCTGAGGCTGGAAATACAGATTTGGAGGATACAGATAAAAACATAACAGTGAACGTGAGAACTACAAGTAAGATTTCTCAGAGAGACCATGTAAGCAAAGAAGAGTGCTGAGGACCGAACACTGGAGAACCCAGCATTCAGTAATGGTGGAAAAAGAGAAGCCTGATCAAACAAGGCTAATAAAAATAATCAGGGAGATGGAAGTAAGAAAAAGTGGAGTCCACAGGAGCCAAAGGGAGTCTAGAATCTCAAGAAGGTCATCAGTATCAAATACCATAAAAAAGTACATGAAACCTGAAAGAAGCTTATTGGATCTGAAGATTTGTTGTTATTTCAATAGGTAGTTTCAATGGGAGCCAAACTGCATTAGGTTTCCTAAAAATATGTAATCATGTCTGTGTGCTTGTGTATGTGAGTGTATGTTAGTGTGTGTGCATATGTACATATGTTTAT
Source organism: Pteronotus mesoamericanus (assembly GCF_021234165.1). NCBI lineage: Eukaryota > Metazoa > Chordata > Mammalia > Chiroptera > Mormoopidae > Pteronotus > Pteronotus mesoamericanus. Next base: position 46,729,021 of record NW_026555085.1, read on the forward strand.
CTCCTCTTCACTACATTGCTGCCTTAATAAGACTGCCTGAATATTTATTGTATGTGTCCCTTCTACGCATGTTTCTATACGCAGGTTTCTTATATATTCATGCCTGAATTGATAGTCAAAGTATTTATATGTTGAATTACAAATATTAGGAGACTAAATGTGATAGTTGGCAACGTCTCTCAAAGTTTCAGCTGTAATAAGTATGGACAAATAAAAGTACTCCCCTCAGGGTTTCTCTTCTCCAGGAAAAGCCTTTTGCAAAGAGGAAAGAACCACTTTTTATGATTTTGGTCACATCTACTCAGAAAATGTCCTGAAAAGACCCCCCTCTTAACAGGAAAATCTGGCAGACCTGCCAAGTCTTCCTGATATCAGTTCAGTACAAATCAATGTCCTGTAACTTTTAATACAGGGTAAGCTTTTTTTTTTTTAAAGAAATTCTAAAGAGATTATTGTTACGTAGATATTCCATGGTAAGAGCAGAATTGCAACACTGCAGGCCTCTACGCTACAATTTAACTCATACAAACTCAGAAATATACACAAAAAAATCCACATTTGAATTTTTAACATTTTATTTTTAAGTAATTATCAATTCATTGGAAATTGGGAAGATAGCACAGAGCAGCCTCATGTATCTTTCACCTAACTCTCCCCACTGTTTCTATGTTACATAACCATAGCACACTACCAAAAACAGAAGGTTGACATTGGTAAAATGTGTGTGTATAATTCTATGAGATTTTATCACAGGTGTAAATGTGATGACACCGTAGCCACCATGGCAATCAAGGTACAAAGCTATTTCATCATCATAACAGATTCCCTCATATTACCCTTTTGGTCATTTGAAAAATGTCATATAAATGGAATCATACAATATGTGATCTTTTGAGTTTGGGTTTTTCACTCAGCATAATGGCCTTGCTCCATCCAGCTGTTGCAAGTAACAATAGTTCAAACCTTTTTTACTGCTGAGTAGTATTTCATGGTAGGGATGTACCACAGTATGTTTAACCATTCACCCAGTGAAGAACAGTTGGGTTATTTCCAGTCTTTTGGCTTTTACAAATAAAGCTGCTATGAACATTCATGCACAGATTTTTTGTGTGGATTAAGTTTTCATTTCTCTGAGATAAATGCCTAGGAGTGTGGCTGTGGGGCCAGCTGGTGAACATATATTTAGTTTTTGTGAGAAACAGGAGGACTGTTTTTCACAATGGCTCTATACCATTTTACATTCCCTGCTGCAGTGTGTGAGAGATCCAGTCTCTCCACACCTTCAAAAGCATCTGGTACGGTCACTATTTTTTTTTATTTTTTGCTTCTCTAATAAGTGTATTGATAGATCATCATAATTTTAATTTGCATTACCTGGAGGGCTAGTAATGTTGAACATTTTTTCATGTGTTTATTTGCCATCTGTATATCCTCTTCAGTGAAATGTTGTTCCATGTCCTTTGCTTATTTTCTTCTAAATTCTTAGGGTTTTTTTAAAACTGTTGAGTTTCAAGAGTTCATAGATAGATAGATGGGGTAGTTATATATTCTTTGTCATACATGTACTTTGCAAATATTTTCTCACAGTATGTAATTTTTTCTCCTCAACTTCTTAGTAGAATCTTTTACAGGACAAAATTTTTAATTTTTATAAATTACAATTTATTTTTCTTTTTCTTTTATGTTTAATTCTTTTGGTGTCATGTCATATTTGGATTTTAGGGTTGAAAATTCACTTGAATTTCCAGAGGACAATAAGACAATCAGTATTTAGCCCCCCAAAATGATTATAACTTAAATTATAGATGTCTGGGATTTGCTTCAAAATAATTCAGTTTCGAGGATGAGGTGGGGAAAAATGGAGGATGTATAGATGGACAAGAATGGCCATGAGTTGATAATTATTGAAGCAGAAAAAATACATATATCAAGTTTTAACAGTATTCTTTCCACTTTTGTCTATGTTTAAATTAGTTTTTTAAAAAACAGTGTATATCTTTTGACTAAATAATTCAGTTTGGGGAACTTTGACTTAAGGAAAAGATTAAAGGATGGAAAAAGAAAGCCATTTGTACAGGGATGCTTATATCATTATTATTTGTGAAAGTTAAAGGAAAATCAGAAGTACAAATAGCTAATGATTAAGGAATGGTTATATAATCAATCTATGGTGTATCATCTCAGGGGACCATTATGGAACTATTAGGTGATAAACATGAGGCAGAAGATACATGAAAAGTGTTTTACAAAATAATATTAGACAGAATAAACAAAATACAATCTTGCAACTATAATTTATCCAGTCATAGTATTGAAATAATGTGATTTTATATTTCTGTAGAAAAATTTTAGTACATTTTCCTTAAACAATTTAATGATAATTCCATTTGCTATAAATGAAAGAATATAGCGACAAGATCCAGCCCCTTCTAGATCACACTGGCAGGTCTAGGAAGGAGGGCAGGCCAAGGAGTCTTTTTCTTCACCATTTCTATGTGAGGGTAGAAGGCAGCTGCACACACACTCCTACCCCTCAAATATACACCCTTGAACATCTTGTCACTGTGTTAAATTTCTGACAGTTATACAAGCATTTTACTAAAGCCTATAAAGACTAAACAAAGAAAAATGGAAGTATAAAAGATATTAAATGTTAGTCAGTAATGGACTACTTTGTTGTAAAAACATTGCTAAGGAGATATAGTCTCCTTGACTTATAATTTGAAGGGTAACCTTGCCTTAGAGTATTACAACGCTCACAAATATTTCTAAATAAATGTGGTAAATCAGGTGGTGAACACCTACCAGATCATGTCCTTAATGGCAACATATCCAGTTTGTGTTGGATCTCATGATGGTTTTAAAAGATATCCACAAATTATTTGATATTTCTTTCTTCAAAAAGTAAGGCATAATTCCCTTTCCCTTAAGTGTGGGCTGTACTTCATAACTGTCATCTAATGCACAGAAAGAAGAAGTGAAAGTGTATGATTTCCAAGGTAAGGATATAAAAGGCATGTGGCTTCCTCCATGCTCTCCCTTAGATCATTTGTTCTGGGAAACACTAGTATCATTTTGTGAGGACACTCACGCAGCTGGATGAAGAAGCTCATGTGAGGAGGAACTGTGGCCTCCTGCCCACAGCCTTGGGAGTAAGCTTACAAGCACAGCTCCAGACCCAAGAAAACACTGAGGTGACTGCAGCCCCAGATGACACCTTGACTGAAGCCCCACAAGAGACCTTAAACTGGAGTCATCCAGCTATACTAATCCTGAATTCATGACCCACAGAAACTGTGAGATAATAGATGTTTGTTGTTTAAGCCACTGTGTCTTGAAGGTCTTGAAACAATTCGTTATGCTACAATAGATGATAAAGAAATTTTTAGAGGCCTTTTAGAAAATGTATTTAATGTGATTCTTGAGAATATGTGTTTAGTGGCATTTTATTGATTTCACCTAATCTTTGATAGTCTCCAACGGAACTATGATATTGCCAGCAAAATTTTGCCAACTAGAAAATTGTTTAGGAATATAATTGTACAAATGCAAAAAGACTTCTTTCTATATCTAAAATCTATATACCCACATGATACGGACTAGGACATATCAGTGATACAGACAAGAGTGTTAAGGTAAAAAGGATTTATGAATACTCTTAAGTTGCTTAAATATTAATAATGTAAAATATCTTTTATATTAATATTACTTTAAAAAGTTTGTCTGTAAACTGTTAATTTTTTGAAATTTGTTTTATTTGTATTTTTGTTTCTCATATTTATACTAAAGGAAAAGGAAGAAAAGGATGAATAATTCTAAAGCCTGAGGAAATAAGACACCTCACTTGTGAAAATATTTCTCATGTGACTAGTACCACACCTTTTTAGATCTTTAGGAAAATACCCTTCCTTTTTTAGGAGACAAAATCATAATTGTTTAAAATATATACCAGTTTTTTAAAATTATTCTTTTGAAAGAAAACAACCTACTAAACTATGATTTGACTCCTTTTCAATGCTTTCTGTGACTATTGATCCAATTTAGACTCTTTCCCTTTATCAAGGGTGTCGATTAATAGTTGAAAAAACAGACATGTGTTTCAGGGTCTTCAAGGAAAGACTGAAGGTCTCCAAGTCTGTGATTCCTCCATACTAGCAGATGAACTGGCAAGTTTATTCTCTGACAACCCTGTTGGTGTGCTCTGTAAGGGAGACTTTGAATTTCATCCTAGGGAGTAATTCAGTGAAAAACAGATCCTCTTTCAAATACTTCCACAGAAATAATCTATTGTAAAGTCTTTCCACTAAAAGTGTGGGGATAATAATCCTTGTTGGTTGAAGAGGGAAGAGAGAGTTTGGGGATCATGATTATGAACCACAAAAACCGGACTTAGTCAACTCAAAACAAAAGACTAGGAAGTCTAATGCAGAACAACTGTGTGAAAATGATAAATTCTAATGATAAAATCCAAGCTTCATTAATGTCTCTGGCTTAAAAAGCAACTCAACAAATGTAACTGAAATATCATGGAATAATAAGAGGATAGTATCAGAAGTGATTATATAACCTATCCCCCTGGGGACACCAAAGTAACTTGTAGAAGCAAGTGCATCTGCTTTTGATTCCTGGACTTTGGAGAATACAAAGGTAGCTAAAGCCATGTGTTAATTTGACAGTATGGTGGGTCATGAGGTTGAGTGTCTTTTAGTGATGAGAGAAATTGTGCAGAACTCATGCCTACACCCACAGATGTTTAATATATTCTAAGTGGCTTCTATGTCATTGGGATTATACTCATTAAACTTACACAGAGGTGACTTGTCATTCAAAGTACAGGATTAAACCTCACAATGTGGAAGAATTAGAAGCCAATGCACAGATTGTCAATAAGAATAATGTGAGTCTCCTTTGCAAATATAATTAAACACAGTAGTATCAGATATAATGTTCAATATGAGATATGTCATGGAAAAAATATAGGATTAATAAATAATCAACTATTAATCAAGTTACCATGATTTTTAAGGAAGAAAATGACAGTAAGATGCAAAATTAAGAATGCAAAATATGCAACACAGCCTTACAATTCTATTATGTCTTAGTCACCCTCGTTACTATTGTTTGCTAAACAGCACTATGTCTGTAATAATCCACTATGTGCCATATTTAATGAAAGTTAAAGTTCTTAGCTAATCTTAAAAATTAAACATAGACAATAGTGTTCTACATCTGTAGATCTATAAATTAAGATATACATGGTACCTGAAGCAAAGTTCCAAGGAATAAAGCATGCTTCTGTTTATTTATGAAGATGACTCTACTGCTTTGAACTTTGTGCTGTTTCCAGGAGTGCTGTGTGCTTATTTGAGGTCTTCCTTTTGACCTATGTCATGTTTGTATTAGCTGACTGATGGGGTAGAGGTGAAGGTCAGGAGTGGAGAGCAGATAGGGGTTAAATGGTCCTACCAGGTCACTTGCACACACGTCTCACGGAGCTCCAACTAAATCCCTTGACGTATAAGGAGACTGTGAAGGAATCAAATTTTTTGAGTTTGGAGAAGAAAAGCCATGGACTGTTCTGGTGATGACAATCTTAACAGCGTGTTTGGAGCTGCTAAATAAATGTTGTCCGACTGTTCTTTATTCTACACAAGCTTGTGACTTACACAGAGGGAATGGTCTTTAAAACTACAGCTGCAGAAACCTCTGTGTAACATGAATATAATTGTTGCAATTTAATAGAAAGAGACAGGGTGGGGTCTTTTGTATAATGGTTGAATTTTGGAGGTTACTTTATTGAAAATAAAGGAATGGCTCTCGTATTACTCTGTGATTTCCAAAAGCACAGAATTCTTCTTGTAAAAGCAAGATGAGATAAAAAGCAGTGCTACTATTGATTTCACACCCTAAAATATGAAGATACCAGATTATTTTATAGTAGCCATAGTGGTCATATACAGTTTTTATAGTTATTTTCATCTGTAAAATAATTGCATATTTAAACCATACCAGTTAACATTTAAACAATTAGACTTTTCTTCCAAGAAGTTGTTTAAAACATCTGGATTGGTGATAATCATTCGGAGGTTTTAGGAGTTGGACACATGTCCCAGAGGAGAAAGGCAACTAGAACACCCTGAGAATAAGAATGGCCTTTTCTTTAAAAAAAAAATAATTATTATTTATTTATTTTTAAAGAGAGGGGGAGGGAAGGAGAAAGAGAGGGAGAGAAACATCAATGTGTGGTTGCCTCTAGGGCACCCCCATACTGGGGAGCTGGCCTGCAACCCAGGCATGTGCTCTGAATGGGAATTGAACTGGTGACCCTTTGGTTCGCAGACTGGCACTCAATCCACTGAGCGTCACTAGCTGGGGCAAAAATGGCCTTTTTAAACTACATCCCCACATTCTCCCAGGCCCCATTGAGAGCACCTAGTATAAGGATCCATTGATATGCAATGACATGTCCCTCTGTGGAACCAGTGGAGAAATGATTGGATACTACTAATGTAGATCAATGTAAAATGAAATCTGATTTAGAGCTCAGGCTGTGAGGGTGGACCACCTGGGTCCAAATTTTGCCTTTTCCTTGCTGTGTTACCTTGGGTGAGTTACTTTCACCTCTCTAAGCCTCACTTGCCCCATTTGCAAGATGAGGATAATAATAGAAATTTGATCACAAGTGAGGATTAGGAATGTACACGAGATAAAGCAAGTAAAGCACTCAGCACAGTGACTGGCATATAGTAGCTAGCACTCAATAAATGTTAAACAGTATGGTCATTGCTCCAAAAAGGATTCAAGAGTCTCAGATCCGAGAAAAGAGAAAGCTGTTTTTAAAAATAGCATTAAAGAAATGTCTAGGCAGGGACTGACTTAATGGCACTTTCTCTTGGAAATTGTAAAAGTGGTATTTGACAGACTCTAAGTTTTCTTGTTACATTCTAGGATTCTTTGAAATGCAGTTGAATACAGGAACTTTTGCCCCTTTGGCAGTCCCTGCAGAAGGAGCACTGTGTGAGCAAATGAAGATTATGTACTTAGTAATTTCAACACAATTCAGAGTTCACTGATCAGGGTCATGCCTACATTTCCTTAGCACAGTTGTTCTCAGCCAGCTGATTCTCATTATCTGTGAAGATTCACATGAAATGATCTATTAAACTGTCCCAAAAAACTCCTAAAAAATAGCCAGCTGGTCTAGGAAAAACATCCCATGCTGAATTTCATTTCGCCTGAAATATTGCCTCCCTTTGTGCCTTCTTGCTGTTGAAGGAGTTCAAAGTTTTTCCCAGGCTGTCCCTAAATTATTTGGCCAAGTTTGCTTCCCTAACTGTTCACTCAAGGCTCTGGAACATGCCTTCCTGCTGGTTCTTCCATGGGGAACCAAACAATCTTCCTCTCCGTGTCTCTGCTCTTCCTTTCAAGGCCTTTCAAAGCACAGTGCAAATTTCCTGCTCTGGCCCTGCCAAAACATGTTCTCTCTGTTCTCTCTCTCTCTCTCTCTCTCTCTCTCTCTCTCTCTCTCTCTCTCTCTCTCTCTCTCTCCCCCCGCCCCCCCATTCCCTCTCTTCACAAGCTCTCATAACAAAATACTATAGACTGTAGCTTAAATAACATACATTTACTTTTCATAGCCTGGGAAGCTAGAAGTCTGAGATCAAGGTACCAAAATGATCAGTTTCTAATAAGTGCTCTCTTCCTGACTTGTAGACAATGGCTTTCTTGCTGTGTCCTCACATGGTAGAGAACGAGCTCTGGTGTTTCTTCTCAAAAGAGCATCAGCCCTGAGATTAAAGCTGAACAGAAATTTGATCACAAGATGCTATGCTCTCATTTAACCTTCATCACCCCCTGAGAGGCCCTATCTCCAAATACAGTTACCTTGGAGATTAGGACTTCAACATGTGAATCTTGAGGGGGAACACAATTCAATCATCAGAATCCTATTCTCTCCCTCTCCTCTCATTTTGAGTTTCCCTACTGCTTCAGACATGTTTTCCATTGTTGGAGAATTTCTTTAATGTCTATATCTTATCTCCTCATTTAAATTGTACATTGCCTTAAGAAAGCACTGCATTTTTGGCCTGCTCTCAGTCCAGACATATAGAAGAAATTTAGTATAGGTGTTACTTGATTAACTCATTGAAGAATATCTTCAGTCTGGTGAATCTATTGCAGCGTCAAAAAAGGGTAAGAATTACTACCGCCATTCATTGAAGTTTTATTATAAGCCTGGCATTCTTCTAAGTGCTTTAAAAAATTATTTTGGTTAATATGGTTAATTCATTTTCTTTAAATGTGAAATAAGTGCTACCCATAAGCCAGGTGCTTTGCATTTATCTCATTTAATCTTCCCTTCTACCCTTCTAAAAGCTATTATAGTAACTATTTAAAAGACGAGAAACAGGTTCAGAGAAAGCAAGTTTCCAAGATTATATGGCTCATTAGAGGTGGAGCTCTAGCTAGCAGATGGGTCTGATTCTAAAACCCATGTTGTCTCTACTCTATTCTGCTGTGACAGAATCCACACTGCTGGCTAACACAAGCCAGCAAAAAACCTACTTCCTGAGACCTCTGAAAATGCATCTTGACTGCTCCTGGGACTGAACCATTGTTCAGACACTGTTGGAATTTTGCTACTTGCAAGGGCAGCAGCAGAAATTTTTGTGCAGCATTAAATGTTCTGAGGAATCCAACAGTAAGATAAGAAATTCATTCTATGTTTATGAGGCTGCCTTTAGTGGCTAAGTTGGTTTTTCTGTCATTCAGAGTAATTCAGCTCTTCATTATAAATACTACATGGGGACAATTAGTATTCCACTGGTTCTGGAACAACAAAACCCTAAGGTGTACAAAAAGAGCATGTGGAGTCTGGCCATGAGCAAAGATTTCATGCAGGGATGCCAATAGGCCACCAGGTTGTGAAAAAACCCGGTCTGTGTTCAGGTAAATTAATACCAAAACATCAAACAAAAACAGCACATTTCTGAGTATCGCTCAGTAATTTCATCTCCAAATAATGTAATGGTATAAAAGAAATAAAATGCTAAGTCTAGGGGCTACAAGGAAACAGGTTATCTTGATCCCTTGCTGGTGGTTATATAAATTGGAACCACCTTTCAGGAGACAGTTTGGAAACACATGTTATAATGATACCTTTGAGCTGGCACTCCAGATGGCCTCTGAGCTAACTAGAAGGAAAGAAAATACGCAAGGGAGTGAGAGTCATCCCTTTCAGTGGTCCCCACGTCCGCCCACGGCCAATCAAGTTGAGCACTCATCTACATGTTTGTTGAATTGGGGAACTTTGAGAAAGGAGGGAGTATTTTGTTATTTTTTACATATAATAACCAACTCATAAAGATAAAAAATATATAGATACATAATAAAAAGTCTCTCTCCCAGGCCCTATAGCCACCCAGTTCCTCTCCCCAGAAGTATCCAATTACTAGCTTATGAATCCTTCCAGATATTTTCTATGTAAACACATACAGACACTTCTGTTATTCAGATAATTTGTGTTTTTTCTGCATTATAGTCCATAGGGATTACAATGGAGACACCAAGTTTCAGTGTATACTTTTATATTAGAAACATATGTCATTGTCTAATCATAGATCTCATCAGCCCAGTGACTTTCATTATGTCTACCTGGGGCGGGTAGCCGTTAACACAGAGCCCTCTACAGTTCTTGGCCACAAATGTTTGAAACTCTCTGCCTGGAATCCCCCTTCACCAATAGGCTGGGAGTTCTTTTTTTCTCTCTTCTGTGTTTGTGTACCTTGTTCTGTATTGCATTATTCCTCTCTTTTGATATGCTTTCTCCTTTTGATACAGCATACCCTTCAGTAGCCTTTAGGAAGTAAGAAAACAAATTTTTGCATGTCTGAAAATCTCTTTATTTCACCCTTTCCTTTGATTGGTATTTTGGCTGAGTATAGAATTCTAGATTGAAATTAATTTTTTCATGACTTTGAAAGCATTGCTCTAGTGTTTTCTAGAGTTGTGGTATAATATGAAGATACACTAATTGCTGATCCTTTGCGATCCTCTGTTGGCTAAGGGCAAGAACACATAAATGAAGCTGTATTCACATCTGTGCCTACTCTTCTCCTCCGGTCACGAGGCAAGATACTCATGTTCTCTCTTGGGATGGAAATGGCAGATGATCTGTGAGGTTTCTTCTAAACTTAGGGTTCAATTATAAAGATATAGTTGGGAACATTCTGACACCTCTCTGAGTATGAAAAGTGTTTCTAATCATAACTGGTTAATGATCATGGAAATTGTTGCTTTTACCCTGCCTTTTTCCAAAGCCCTTCTTGATTCTATCCTCTGACTTGGGGAAAACACACTAATTTGGGTTAATTGACCTGTCAGGATTAATGAAAAGTCTAAATTATAGAACATATTAAAACCATTATAGGCATCTCTGTTCCAGTGAAGTGAACCTTGGATCATGCATCTGAAGATCTACATTTAATTAAGTCCCAGCTTTGCCACTTACTAGTCATGTGTCCTTGAACTAGTGTATTAACCCCTGTGAGCTACTGTTTTCTAATCTGTAAAATGGGCATAATAAATAGTTTACAGGATTGCTGTGATAAATGTATTACAGGCAGTTTAGTAAAGCATACAACAAAGCAGTATATATGCATAAGGCATTCTTACAGTAAATTAAATTAGACAAAAAATCATGCCTAGTGAAGTTCCTTGGGAAGTTAATGTATTTTAAAAAGTGTGTTATTTATATATTTATTTATGTTAATACATTTCCAGGTTGCTTAGTAACTGTTCTACATAATTTAATCTTTTGCCATAATAAGTGGCTTGGCAAATCCTTTCTTCCAAGGTATTGTAAAAATAAACATTAGCCCAGTTCCTTGTCCAAATTATTAGAAATTCCACATAGATAAGTTTTATTGTAGTTTTACTTTTTTCATTTAGAAAAACATAAAATTGTCACTCTGAAGTAGTAAGACTTTTCTGAGAATAACATTGCTGAAATAACATTGGGATTTTGGTGATTTGAAAAAAAAAATAGAACCCTGTTATTACTATTTGAAGCTGAATTGGGTTTTTAATAGAAAATAAAATAGGACAGAAATGACTTTAAGGAATAAGTGGCAATTTTATTCTATTTTTTTTAGGTAGAATTGTACAGACATTTCTGATCAAAAGCCCTAAACAGGGAAATTATGACTAAAGATCAGATTGAAACAGGTTTCATACCCCAGCTACATCTGACATTGTACCTTAAGGACTCATGCCCTTTCTATGTACTGCTGTTTAGGTCAAAGAAATACACAAGTAACATCTGAGAGGTCTGTCATTCAGGAAGAAATACTGCTAAATATATAAAAGGCGATTCATCCAAAACTGAAACCAAATGAGAAAGGTATAAGAATTTTTGTTGTTCTTCTTATCACAGTTTTCTCTTATTAAAATGTCCTTATTTGTAATATTACCACAAATTTTAAAGGAATTTAGTATAGTTCAGTCTTTGATCAAATAATATCATTCATTAATTCCACAAATGTTTATTGAGCACCTTCTACATACCAAGTATTATTCTAAATACTGTGAATGCTCTAGTGAATCATATAGACAACATTTTTTGCCTTCATGGAGCTTCTATCCTTAAAGCACTCAAGAGTTGAGTCAGGCAAAGTCTGAATGGATGGTAGGCATTACAAAATGTGAAAGGGAATGATCCTGTATTTCTTGAAAGTATAATCTTTTTCTCCGTGTGTGTGAGGGAACTGAAAGCCTTGGTAATCCTCTGATTCCAGGTTCCAAAACTTATCCTTTTGTATATTTCTGTTAAGGCAAAAAAACAAAAAACAAAAAAACCTGCAGGGTATAGTGGTCTAAAGTACTGGGGTGAATGCGGTGAGTACAAAGAAATCAGCTCATTTAACTGGAAGGTCCTCTGGTCCTCCCCTTTCACCAAACAAAGCATGACAGGCTGCCAGACTGATCCAGTGTATCAGAGGTATTCCAAAGCAGCCTTAATTTCTAATATTCTGTCCTACTGTCCTTGTGAGTGCATTCATACTTGTCACATCATGTTTTCCTAAATTTTGGTTGGGGATATATGGCTCCTGTCACCATAAAGCAAATGCTGGAACAGCAGCTGAGATACTGTAACTGCTCTGCCAACACCATGCATGTAGCAAGGGCAACGAGCGGAGACTGACTGATTCACAGAGGCAGTCAAAGCCTGAGATCATGAGGAAAACACCATAACTCTTAATATGTCAGGAAGCGCAGTGGCATCTGAGGAGAAAGAATGACTCTGCTTTTAAAGGAAGGAATTTCAAAATGTCTAAAGCCATTTAGAGAGTCATTAGAGACAGAAGAGTGCTACCTAAAGAGTAAGCTTTTCTTCCTATTTCCTGTTGCTTCCTAGATTGGATGAGAGAGAACTTTGGCCTTACTGGGACTCCCCAGTGGAACTCCTAGCCCCATCTAGTCCTTTCTGCCCTGCTGTTTTCCTATTGCAAACTCACCATGCATTTTCTCCTTTAGGGAACAAGGTCATGGAGCAGAACCCTGATAAACATCCATCCAGTCACAAGTTTCTCAACATAAAACAAAATCTCTTAGCTTTGTCTCATTTGATGAAAGGTTCCAGTTCCTTTTAATAACAACAACAACAAAAAAAAACCCACAAGCTCTATGTAGATATATTTGTATATTTTGAACTTCCCTTTGGATTTGCAAGGATGGAAGTTGTTTTTTTCTTCACTTTCCTTTCTGGTCACCTCCAGAGAGCGGAGGTCTCACTTGTTCAAGTTACTTGATTTCATTCAACACAATGTCACAGAAGATTTGCACCAAATTAGACTTGACAGGTCACCTAACCCATGCCTTCATTTTACAGATAAAGAAACTGAGGCCCAAAGAGGTTAAGTGACTTTCTCTGGTCACAAAGCCAATAAATAGTAGGGTCAGGGGCCACTGACTCCAACCCTGTAGTTACTCCCCTAAGTACAGGAATACACTCACTCACATTTCCAACAGACTTCTTATATCCCTGGGATGGTCTATGGCTTCTGGGAGGAAGAGGAATTTCTCTTACAGAGCACAGGGAGGAAGGAAATGTACTCAGGTACATGAAAGACAAGATTATCCTGAGTGTCCCCAAAAGCCCCCCATGCTATTGGAGGCACTTTGGACCACACACACTTAGAGTGTTTCCTCAGCCTCCAGGTAGCATGGTCAGGCACACAGTGATTTAAGGCAATTGTGTTTGTGACTCTCTGTGTTTGAGGACTTTGGTTCATGTAAGATGCAATATTGATTAGTCAAATTATAAAATTGATATGATTTTTGACTCATAATATAGTCCCAGCCAATAGCAAGGATGTGTTATCACATGTGGTTTAGGAAGCTTAATTCGACAAGTGTGAACAGATATCCTTTTTCATCACAGTGGATTTCTAAAACTTATTTTATCTAAAGATGACTGCAATAAAATAGGCTGTAGTTTCCATAGGAACATGATCTCTGGTGTTTGGTAGCAGTGTTATAAGTATATGTGTCTATGAGTGTGTGTGTTGAGGGTGGAGATGTATCTTGACCAAAAATGAGCCCCAATAGACAGGTAACACTTAAAATGAATAAAACCTATTTGCTCACACAACAGTCTTATATCATTTACATGTCTTAGAGATGATTTATTAACTACAACATGAATTAATTAACTATTTAATTTGCCATTATTTGATTTGCCTCCTTAAGATTTAGAAGGACTTTGAGGTGTTAATTTGAATAGCCTAATTGTCTTTAATTAGCTACCCTCTAACTTTGACTACTTACTATCTTTTTTGGCCCTGGGAATATGTCTCCATAGCAAGCAGAATTATTTGAAATAACTCTGTTGCCCAGAGTATCTTTTAAAATAGTGATTACTCCATAAATTTTTAGTGGTGATACTAACTGAGAGATCTCTGAAAAACATGAGTTGATCCTACAATTCTCCCCATCTTCTCTTGCCTCCACAACTTATTTAAAGCTACAAGTTAGGGTAACTGTTCATCTATCAACCAAAAAGCACTGTGGTCTGGACATAGTGAGAACAGCTGCACATCCTTCATTGTCATAGGACCAAGCCCGACACTTTGTGGCTGAGCTTTTTGAGCACTTCACACTCCACTGAAGAACATCAAGCCAATTACCAGACCTTTAGAATAGATATTTTTAAAAAGAGTTCACAGAATTATTAAGACAGTAATAAGTAACAATCTGGCTGTACTAATAATTTCTTTCTTCTTGGAGTGGGTACAATGTCACCAAAAATGCTGAATAAAGGGGAGCAAACGTGGAGAATTTAATTATGGCTGTTGATTAGACAGCTGGATAATTACTACTGACTACAGTGCCTGTATAATGCAACAAGATAGAAATGAGCCTGGTTCTGTAAAATTGATAACTTTTGCTGGGGGTTTCTGTCTCTGAATATCTAAATTTTGACTAAAGCAGTCAGGCATGCCCCCTTATTGTGGGTTTTGTCTGTGAACATATTTTTCAAGGACTTTACAGATATCCCAAAATACAAATAGGCAGTAAACTTGAAGAAGGGTTACTGTGGCACTTAATAAAAAATATACGCAAAAATGATAATGCTATAGCTTTTATCTATTATCCATCCTCATACTGCCAAAGATGGGTTAACAAGTATGATCACATGCTGAAGGAACACGTGTAAAAAATATACTCTCATTTCAAAAGAGGGAGAAAATTACTTTTTAGCCAGTACTCACACATGTAGGAAACTTAATTACTGGTACTCAATAATCTATATTTTCATTATTCTGGGTTAAAAATTACCCTCTCCTCACTAAAAACTCAGGAGAACATACTGTTCTAAAGCAAAGTTTCTCCAAGTAGTTTCCACAGAACACTAGCTCTGTTCTTTTGACTACCCATTGAGTCAAAAAGAGTCCTTAGCTCTACTGAGTCCTATGTGGCCTTTATGAACATTCACAGTGCATTTTTGTCATATTAAAACTCTAAAATATCCTGCAGTAAAAACAACCTGCCTAACATTATTTAACTGCTTCCCAAATTTACTTGGCCATGGAATTCATTTATCAGGTTACAGCTACCAACCTCTTCAGAAACTTTGTAAAACCCTGTCTTAGAGCAGAAAGAACAGGGTTGACCAACCCATGACCCACGACCACATGCGGCCCAGGATGGCTATGAAAGTGGCCCAACACAAAATTGTAAATTTACTTACAACATAAGTTGTTTTGTGATTATGTGTTGCAGTGTCACATAAAATAAACATACGTAAGCTCTCACTATTTTTATGCATGCATGGCTTCAGTGTTACGGTGGTTTGCAGCTTCCAGCATGGTATCTTCCAAGCACAGACAGTAGAATTGACACTATCGGATGTTATATGTGCTCATGGTGACTTAGCGAGCCAGCGATGATCAATAATACTTCAATCTACCATTGCAATGTTAGGCATTTAGTGTTATTTAGAAGTCAGGTAAGCGTTCTTATTTGATTACTAAAGGTACTTCCACACCTCAGCAGCACCTCACACATCACTGCTCTTTACAATAGGCCCTCTGCCTCTCCCTGCATTGGTTTTTTGCTCATCAGTTTTTGTTAGTGTTTGTGTATTCAATGTGTGGCCCAAGACATTTCTTCTTCTTCCAGTGCGGCCCAGAGGTGCCAAAAGGTTGGACACCATTGTGTAGAATATTGTCCTAGAGAACTTAATCATCTTGCCAACACTTTGTCTGAGCTCATATATCTTTGCTACTTTATCTTGAAGATGTAGGTCACACAAGTCCAGTAAAGGTGAACTCTTATTTCACAAGGAGGCTATTACATTGCTACTAGAAACTTCTTCCTTACATTGAATCTAAACTTGTGTCCCAGGAACTTTCCACCCATTACAACTAATTCTAGTTCCTGGAACAACTCTTCCAGAAGCCAAGAGAGAAGAAGGAGATGGTGGGTTGAGTAAAGTCCTGCAGAGATCTAGAAGGGAGGATCGAAAAGCCTCTTCCGGGTTCAGCAATGAAGACACACTGAAGAACAAAAGAGAAACAGAAGCATGGACACATGGAGCAGACTGATAGGTGTCATAGGTGAATGGAGAGGGAGAGACTGCATGAAAAAGGGGGGAAACGTTAGCCAAAGAACATACACACATAACCCATAAACACAGACAACAGTGCAGTGATGGCCAGAAGGAAGGGTGGGCGGGCCAGTGGAGGTGGGCAAAAGTTGCGGGGGGAGGCAAATGGGGACATCTGTAATAGTGTCAACAATAAAGATAAAGTCAAAAAAAGAATGATTGGTTAGTGCTCAGACAGCCCCTCCTAGGGAATGGTGAGGGCTGAGACAGGTTTAGAAATAGCTGAAGAGCGAATGGGAGATGAAGAGGCACAGAAGGGATTGCGAGCATATATGGCGAGATAAACGTGGTAACAGAATAAAGAAAATGGAGTAGATGTAGGTAGGTTTGGCGATTTATTGGCACGAATATGAGGACTTCCATTTTCTCTGTAACATGTGAGGCCAAGTCTATTGTGGGTAAAAAAAAAAGAGAAAAGCAGTAATGCTTGGTGGAACAGGAGATGGTGGTGATATACAGAGAAGTTCATGGGGTTGGGAGTTTTGAAGAAAGTGGAGAAGATACTAAAGTTATTGAGGATGATGGAGAAGTATTTTTATAATCATCCCAAAAAGTGGTATCATCAATATAAGGGCTTTGGCATGTCCCAAGGAAAACATTTTAACTAGAGTCCAACTGGATAACTTGTAAGAGTAAAACAGAGAAGGAAGGGAATTTAATCTAAGGTACATTACTGAGCTATACTTTGTGAGTGTTTTCTATACTTTTCTTTAGTTTCCTTTTTTTTTTTAACCATAAACACATTGTAACTTCATAACTGGAATGTGCTTTTTTTTTTTGCCTCATATACTTCATATAATAGTCCCACTGGGGACCATTCAGGAGCCATAGAGAACACTCCTCAGGATTGTGTCCCCCCCCAACAATGAGAGAAGCGAATGTTTACCCATGTGTTCCACCCAAAGGTCCAGGGAATGCCCTTGGCTATTAACCTCCTTGAGTAAGTGTCAGGGTGACTGAACGGGTTCCTGCAGACTCTGGAGAGATGTGGCAGAAAAGCCCCAGGGACAAAGTCAGTGCAGATGAGGTGAGGAGCCGGCCTAAAGAGGTGGGCTGGGAATACCGCATTCACAACAGTGAGCACACAGGAATTTGTAAATTGAGTGTAGAAATGTTTTCCAATGCCCAGAATCAGGAGATAAAATAATGGTTCCTTAATCATTTGTGTTGTAAATCTATTTTCTTAATTTGATTTTTACATATTTCAAACTATATCTTATATACTGTACATGAAAGGGAGGAAACACATTCTAGTTATAGAAGTATGTTTATAGTAAAAAAAGGAACTAGAGAAAAGTATAAAGACAAAAGACAATGGCCATATATTGGTGATGTATTTTCTTCTAATATAGTCATTTTTTTGTATATTTGGGCTTTCCAAAGTACAATTTTATACCCTGTTTTTCTACGTAAGTTTATAGTGAGGTCATTTTCATATGCAAGAGTTGAATATCAGAAGTCAGTGGTAGAAAAGGTGCATAAAAGGGAAACTTGGTCTGCTGAACTCAGCACCTCTGATAGTAGACAGTTGGGTCCTGTGAGACTTGGCCACAGAGAGGGGTGCAGGGACTCTAAAGGGGTGGGTAAAGATGGGGCCCAGGAAATAAAGACTAGAAGCTTCTAAAGTGGTCCGAAGGAATGAGAATCCTTCCCCAGCTGTCCTTCACACATGGCTCTACCCCAGCCAGCCTCAGAACAAAATCCCACATGACCACATTGGGGTAGTCTGATGCTGTTTCTAAATGAATTTGCTGTCCAACCTTTTTCTATTGGTTACCCAGATAAGGTTTTATTGTTTATTGCTATACAAACCTTCAGAAGTCAGATTTATGCTTTTGGCTTCACACAGTCCCTCCTGTGAAACTCAAAGAAAATAAAAAGCTAGAGGTGGGAGGGGGAAAAGGATCAGCTTAGAGACTGTCTAGTCAATGAACAATGCTCTTTTTCATTGACTTCAAGGTCATATTCACTTTTATAGCTCAGGATGCTAGCCTTTACACTGGAATTTCAAGGAAGGCTGCACTTATAAATTAGTAAAATGTATGAGTCATTGCAAAGTTGTGTTTGATCCAAGATTCAGCTACCAGCCTAGCATAATGCCGACATCTGTCCTAAATTCAGTGGGCCCTTTATTAAAGCTCCAGTCCTGAAATCCAATCAGTCTTGGGGTTAAACTACATAATTTTTATTGCTGTTCACATCAATGTTCAATTACTTAAAATGCTAGACATTCGTAAGAGATCAGTTGCTATCTGAGAATGTGTGTTTATGTGATTGCATCATTGGGTTTATAAGGCAGAGCTTCCTGAATGGCCATTGCAAGTATAGTTTTTAAAAATGAACTTTGGATAATAACCTTGACCCTTGTATTCCAAAGACATTAGCAAGATGTGAACTACTCTGATGTGTGGTTATGGCTTTTGGAACAGAATCAGTCTATTTGGGAAATATGAGGCTGAAGAGGGAAAATCAAGAAGTACCAGATAATTCAGTGAAAAGCATTCAGAGATATGCTCCATTAAACCAACAGAATTCCTTTTGGTGACAAGTAACCTCACAGATCATAGAGGTTATTAAGTTGAATTATTTATTCAAAGACCAAAACTCTAAAATGAAAGGAAATCTTTAAATGGCACTGCTTTGCACAGATTTCAGGCAATGAACCAAGTTCCCAAACGATTTTACTGATTAATGGTCTAAACCGTATTAGATTATCCAATCAAGTAGAAGGCAGCACATTCCATGCTCGGGGCCCAGAATATATGTGCATTATTGCATTCGTGTGTGTTTCTGTTGGGTTAAGCAGTACATGTTTCACAAGTAGGATAATTTTCCAGCTTTTAGTCCCAAACTGACACAATGCTGACACCAAAAAAATTGGTAAAATATCACTGAAGCATAGATCCTGCCAATAGGAATCCAAATAGTGTGTTCTTTTTATGTCCTGTGCAAAAGGGAGAGCTTCTTCTTAGAGATTAGGGTCTGCAGCAGGGAATGAGGGAGCTTCAAGATTGGCAGTTTTGTGCTTTTGTGCAATCAATATTGTTTATGGATTGCTCTGACATGGCTGCATCTATTTGAAGGAGAGAAAAAAAAAGAAACTACAAACACATACACTTGAGAATTTCCGGAAATTACCCAAATGCTCAAATCCTTCTCGGGGGCAATGGTTTTTAATAGGAGTTTACATGATAAATCCATGCAGTGAATACATTTAAAAAATAATAATCTGGCAGCCGCACAGAACAATAGCACACCCATATCGGCTGCTGTTTGAAAAGAGCCCTCAGTCAGAATGAGTGTGAAATTAGGCCATCAAAAAGGAAGCAAGACAAAGGAGGCCCAGAATGACTGAAGCAGGCTAGGCAGCTTATCCACTAGTCGCCTACAATGCCACGCATGCCGTGGAAGCTACTCAGAGCTGGGCTTACAAAGAGACACACAAAGCCAGCATGGAAATGGATGATAAGCAGAAATCTGTGGCCATCATGAGCAGAAGAGGAGGCAGCTGCACAGACCAGAGGTTGTAAACGATAGGATAGTCAGGTCGTAGATAAGTGAAGGTTCACCTATATAGTGAGGACCCTGGGAGGGCCAGAATTTGCTAGCTGGGCCCCCTGCTATTAGTCTGCTCTTTGCCATCTCAACGGCTTATGAACTGCTGATATAAAAGGTCAACTTCCATTGCTCAAGTTATGTTAGAGTTTTGGTAAGGGAAGAAAAGGTACTGCAGATTCCAAGTGTGGTTTTAAAAAATATCATGTCTGAAACTAGAGTAAACAGCAAAGGCTAAATTTTCAAAAACGAAAAATGAGGGCCAGCATTTGTGAGAAAGCCCATTCACGCCCACACTCTGGCTGGCACAGGAGATGTGGGCATAACTTGCAGGGAAGTTGCTTCCCATGTGAGAGCCCACTGACAGCCGTCATAACTCTCCCAGCACAATCTCACAGCTTCAGCTTCAGCTTCTGTGAGGGCAAGATCGCCACTATTCAAGAACATTTTTAACACCTGAGTCACTTCTTTACCACAAGGGACAAGTGTTCCCACAAGACAAGTGACATTCAAGGTATAAGCCAAGAGAAGCTGTTTAAAAAAAATTAGAAATGTGCAAGAATCTTATGTCCAAAATACCCTCCCTATATTGAAACTCTCCATTTGCATGCTTGCAATTTTCCAGGGGTTGCTTGAACGCTCTCTTTAAAGAAGCTTGCCAGCTAATCAGTTTGGGGTTTGTAATCCCTGCTATGGATGTACCAAAAAGCAAGTACAAACCATCATTGAAGAATCAAGGGCTATAGCACCAAGTCAGGACTTGTACAAACTACATCATTCCCTCTAGATTTTCAAACGGATGTGAGACCATCAGAAGTTGCTCTATGTTTCCAGCAGTGGAAGAATAATTTAACAAAAGCACCGTGAATAGCACAGTTCACTAGCTGGTCAAAATGTTAAAGAAAAGGAACTTGCCCTTAAAAAAAATTGCCCTGATTCTGGCTTTATAAATTGTTCCTTAGTTTCTGTCCAATAAAATAACGGGGAAGAGAATGGACAAAAAATATCATTTGTTCCCCATTATGTCTTACTCCTGGCTTCATATTTACATAAAGAAAATTTCATGTTTTATAGCTCTACTCTGAGTCAATGACTGCACAAGCATGACTGTGCTGTCCTTTCCCAAGTCAGAGGCCACAATAGGTCTTTAAGGAGGCCAGCACCCCAATGCCGCAAGGTGTCAGGGGTTTTTTGCGGGGTGGGGGGTGGGGGCGCAGGAGGAGGACTGTGGTTGCTGCTGCATGTGTGCAGAGTCAGCCGCTCTTTGAAGTACAGCTGTCGTTTCCAAGTGGAAGGCAGTCTTTGAAAAAAGTATCTGTGGTAGGTAGACTCCCATAGCAGTAGGAAATCATTTCCACTGCATTTGGGGCTCTGCTCATTCCTGTGACATCTCCTCCCAGTTCAGCAGCTCCATCCCTTGCTTGGATAACAAAAAAGGTGACCGCAGGTCCAAGCCTCATTATAACAAGACTCCAGGGGGTAGCGAAACAGCTCTTCTTCAGTCTACAGTAATTGTGTCGGCTGTAAAAACTATGCACCCCTTTTAGCAAACATCACATTGTGAAGAGAGGCATCTTTCTTCATTGTAGATTTATTCCCAATGTTAGAAGAAAAGATTTCCTGGTGGTGTTACCTTGAGGGGGACCAGCGCCGCTAATAACAAGTCAGTTCAGCCTGGATTCTAAATGTTAATAGACCGATGACGGGCCTGGGAGGGGGGAGTCGTTCTGGGCTGGGGAAGCGGCTGGCAGAGGCCCATGTTGCTGCGTTGACTCATGCCTGAATCACAGCCAGGCTGGCAGGATGTTGTTTTGGGGAAGTTCGCAGGCCTGTCAAAAACCTGCTGTCGCCATTGGCTGATATTATGCAAGATTCCAAATGATATTTATTTATATTCTCCTTTTGGGTTTGTTGTGTGTTTTTCCTCCCCTCCCCCCACTGCACAGGCACTAGAGCTTCAAGTGACCACAAAGAGAAGTAAAATTTAAAAGATAGGCAAGTGCTCATTAAAAATAAAAGGCACTTTGCCCCCAAGTTCCCATCAGTGCTCAGGTCAGAACAATGCCAAGCAATTTGCTTTAATTCATTACACCCCTCTCTTCACTCCTCCAGATGGATGCAGTTGGGAGACAGAACTGCAGAGTGAGGCAGAACCCCATTTAAAATTCCAATGATGACAAAGTGCAGCGTGCAGTTACGTCCAAGCATATTCTTTCACACACTTACACAATCTCTTCCCAGCTTGCTGGCCTAACAGTGTCTCACATATACACAGAACTTCCCTAATGAAGTTGGCCTAGGACTAGAAGGGTTTCCTTCATTTCATGTCTGAGTGATGATGGGGGTGGGGGTGACTGTGCAGTTTTCAGAAGATTCGAGGAGACTTGAGCTTTTCAATCTGAGCTTCTCCCACTCTCGGAGTCTGTGGGAGTTTCACTGTAGAGCTGAGGAAATTCTCCCAACTGTACCATGTAGCACTGATCAGTTCCTCTGCAGAAATTTGGTAGGCAGAAAGAGTGTGAGTGAATTCATTTATGTGCCTAATTTAAGACACAATTGAGAGGCACAGTGTTCTAATAGATGGAGTTCTGGCTGAGGAGTTAAGAAACCCAAGTTCCATTCTTAGCTCAGATGATGGCTCAGTGCAGTGAAATGAGGATTGGCACTTTTCAGAAGAATTTCAACTCTAGAGACAGTCAATTCAGGACAAAATTATATATAAATACAGCCATGATTCCTATTATCTAGAGCTTTCATTGTTCTGACAGAGCCTAAATTTTATTCTCCCTAAGTTCTTAGAAAAGTCCTAATAAAAATGTTCTTTGAGTTGAGATTCAAGGGAAAAAAAGAATTGTTGATTATTCACTGTGCTAGGGGGGCTTTCTTTGGGACACTGTTCAAAGCAGACCTGCGCAGTGGGGGAGGGGCCGTCCTCCCCACCCCACACACGCACCCTGGCAGCGCGGAGGCCAAGTTCTTTCAAGTCCTGCCTAGGGCACTGGACACAGCTGCATCACTGCCTTGCTGGAAAAATGACCTTGGCCATTAGCTTGAGTGCTTAGTGGTTGTTTCCATATGAATAGCACAGTCTGGAAAGACTTTAGGTTGGAAGACAAAATAATCAGTGCCAACAGTTTCACTAGCCTTTCCAACCAGTGCAATCTACTCATTGGCTAAAGTTTACTTGTTCAGGCCACCATTGTTACATAAAAATAGATCTCAAGTATGCTTATTACCAAATTACATCCCCAAATCTCCACCCCCCCAAAATAGTGATTATTTAATGAGTTAACACACTGTCCTGCTAAGTAGTACTGTAATTCAACATTCCACTCAAAGTAGCCATTGCCCCTTTGACACTAAGAACTTTTTTCCATTCCTTTTTCTCCATTCATTTTAATTCTTCAACTATCAATAATTCTGTACTTGTATCTTGTTTGACTTAATCAATGATAAGTGTTTTATAATATTTTATTGATTAAAGCATTTAATAAATATGTACTGCTGCCAACAAGTCATGCACCTTCATGGGTATTTGGAATACAAAGGTAAACATCTGTTTCTGATCTTAAGGAACTAGCAGTCTAGAGGAAGAGATAGACCAATCAGGACAGGACTGGGTGACAGTTGCAGGTTCAGTGGGGACACAAAGGCAGGTTGGGGAAGGCGTTAGGAGAGGGGAGGTAATAAATAGGCATATTGTAGGTGGAGAAATGGTATGTGTTTTCTGAAAAAATTCAAAGCACAGAACACCATAAAGTGGTTAGGGGATCTCAGTGGTAGGAGCCAAGGCAGAGTGGGGAGCCCAATGGGGAGAGAAGCAGAACATGAGAAGTAGGCAGAAGTCAGCAGTACCTGCCGCTCATGCTTCTCTAGACTTTATCATGTAGGCAATGGGAAATCAAGGAAAGATTTTTATCTGGGGAAGGATGTGATTTGATAGACAGAAAAGGGTCACTCTGGTACCTGAATAGAGCTTGGGTTAGAGAGAATTTTAGTGGCTATTTACTCCCAACTATACATTCTCTCTTTTCTTCTATAAAACACTGCTCCCCATGCCCATTCAATCAGGTTCATGAAGGATGATTTGATTCTCTTCCTGGTTCAGTCGGGCATACAACATGGTGATGGCCAAGGAGAACTGATTCTGGGACTGTGCTGAAGCCTCCAAGGAAGAGGCTGTCTCTTCCAACTGAGATGGCTTGAAGAATAGGCCTGAAACTGAGTAGCCAGCATGATCCACATTGGGAGAGCCTGCCTGAAAAGAAAGCACGCAGAAGAAAGTAGAGTATAAGGATGGAATGAGTCAAAGCACTAATAATATTATTTTAGACCCTGGATTGAGCTGTCTCTGAATCTTCTCACTTCTAAGTTATAAGAGCCTATTTAGTTCTATTTAGCCTATTGAGTTCTCTGTCACTTCCAACCAAAAGATTCCTAACTGATGCAGTGAGGCAAAGAGATCAGTTAGACTAATGAAATAGTCCAGGTGAGAGATGAGAAGAAGTTCAACTAAGGCAATAGCAGCAGGAATTTTAACAAAAGGGAAAAGTGTGAAAGAAACTAAGGAGTGGAGACCCAGGACTTAGTGACTGAGTATATATGAGGGTGAAGAGAGTAAGGTATATAGGACAATCTCCAGGTTTTTAACTTCACCACTGTTGCAGTACCATGCACCAATGCAGGGGATATTTGAGATGAAAGGTCTGAAGAAGAAAAGAAAGGGTTTGATTTTTGGATGTGATGAATTCTGGGATATCCAGGTGGAGATGTGCACAGCTGGGTAATGATTCTGGATGTCTAAAAAGTTTGGATAAGCTTGGGATCTGAAATATCAAATGAGGTTGGCTTACAGATTCCTAGAACTCATGACAACTGTTAGAAACTCAAAGATCCCTAGATGGGAATGATCAATGCATATGAACAAACAAACCAAAAAAAGGCAGCTTCTTCTCAGAAAGGGAACAATTTACACGAGTCTTCCCTTATCTGTGGGGGACACATTCCAAGATCCCCAATGAATGCCCAAACTAGGGACAGTACCAAACTCTATACATACTATATTTTTTTCTATACACACATATACTTTATGGCTTCTCTTTGGCATATGCAAATTGCCAACATCACTACTCTTGTGCTTGGGACCATTTTTAAGTGTAATAAGGGTTACTTGGACACAAGTACTATGATACCTCAACAGTCAACCTTATAACTAAGTGACTAGTGGGAAGGTAGCTTATTCAGTGTGGATATGCTGAATAAATAGATGATTCACTTCCCAAGCAGGACAGAGCAGGACTGAGTGAGATTTCATCATACAACTCAGAACAGCATGCAATTTAAAATTTATGAATTGTTTATTTCTAGAATTTTCCATTTAATATTCTTGGACTGTGGTTAGTTGTGGGTAACTGAAACCAGAGAAAGCGAAACTGCACATAAGAGGGGACTGCTGCAAATTTTTGGCATGATAATTTTTGTTTATGCAAAACTGTTCAACTTGTTGCTGAATTTTTAACATCTCCTGAAGCCATACACTAAATGTTAGAGCACCTCTCATCCTTCTGTTAATGCACCAACTGGAAATGTCCCTATATAGTTCCAAACAACCCCTTGAAGAGGCAGTGTCACTCTTGAGATCCCATGTGAGTTCCTCTGACTACTGTGTGTATCTGTATGCTAGCGTGTGGGTAGTCCTCTACTACTGTAACTTTCACACAAATAAAGATGAAATAGCTTCCAGTAACTACAGTTGAAAAGCCACACAATGAACTTAACTCTGAAGATGATGGAATGCTCCCCCACTGTGACATTTTGCCTGTTTTGCTCTTCTCAGGACTTCAGTCTTTTCAGACCACTTAGAAGTTCTTTCTCTAGCCACTCTCATCCCATGTATCGCCTGGGATGCATTTTTAAATGCAAAATGACAAAACATATAAATGTGCATAACAATGTATTACAACATGCACCTGACTTAGTGTCTGTTTGCAGGTGAGCATCCATATATGACCTACTTGACACCATTTCTAAGTTGGGGTAAAGGTTTAGTATCATTCAAAACAACAAATGGGGCAGCATGCTTTAAAAGTGAGATTCTGAAGAGATCCAAGATGGCTGCAGAGTAGCTGAAAGCTCCGTCCACTTGCTCCCAGACCTGGACCGGTTGCCGCTAAACCACAGAGCAATCAGCTTGAAAATCCAGCAGAGAATGAGTGAGAGCATGTGTGAGTGAGGGTGTATGTGGATGAGAGCGCAGGGAGTGCACGGCAGCGGGCAAGAGCCTGCCCGCCTGCCTGGCACTCAGGAGCAGAGGTCTGGGCTCTCCTAGTAGAGCAACTGCTGCCATTGCTACCCAAACTGGCACCTCTGGCTGCACAGATCCAGGGTGGCTGCAAATTGGCACAGGAGCAGCAAGCTCCAGGGGCAGAGAGAGGTGGCTGGGGAGGTGCTGGCTGCAGAAACAGTACAAGAGGAGCGGGCCCACCGGAGGCTGAGAATCTCTGGAGGAAACAGGAACAGCATCCCACCACCGCCCTGTGTTATAGTATCACTGTGGGATGCTTCCCAGCACCATCCGGAAGAGATCCAGAGAGAAACTTTATCTAAAACTGTCAGAGGCTCTGGCAGGCAGGGGACAGCCCTGACCAAGAAAGCCTCTGTGATTTTTGGGTAGGAGGAGCACCTGGAGAACAGGCCCCCCAGGCGTTGGTGCTGCCATGTGGGGGCCACACAGAAACTCTTTTAAGACAGTAGCTGTGGTGAGACTCAGCAGGGACCCAGTACTCACGTGCATATGCACGCGTGTGTTACAGCTCTGTTAACAAAGATTTCAGAGGGATAGAGCCACGTTGAAGGGAATGTGGGACCAAACCCAGCGCAACTGGTGAGTAGGGGTCTGGACAGAGTGGAGAGTTTCGGCCTAAACCTCCACTGAGAGAGTGGCAGGCTGAAGACTGGATGGCCAGTAGCTGAACATCTGAAATATGGCTTCAGCCATGCAGTTCTCCTCACAGACAGGTGAGCCCAAGCCCCACCTGTGGAATTACACGCTCTGCAGATCAGTAAGGTCAGGCTCAGGAGGCCCCTGCTGGGAACATTTCTGCAGGGAATGAAGAAAAAGCTCTGAGAGGGCCCTTTACCAGACACTGAGCTACACTGTTCCTTGAGCCCTGATCCACTGACACCAGCAGAGCTGAGAGATTAGAGACAGGCACAGAAGGGGTGTTCGGGGCACCCGGCCCAACCTCTGTGCTTAGACAGAGCTGCTGTGTGTGCCAAGCAGGAAAGACCTGTCCCTTTTACACAGGTTAGCCCCTCCAGGAAACCGACAGCTAATTCACCAGATATTATACATTATTGGAAATAATCTAGGTCAGACCAACATGTGTGGTGAGGGGACAGGAAACACTCCAACCATTTTCCCTGAAGACTGCATAGTGCCTCCCAGGGGTGACCAGGGGTGACCCAGGATTCCCACACTCCTGGTAGCACCAGAGGCCTCCTCTGGAGGCAGGTGCAGAAGGTACTGTCAGTCATCTTAGGTCATTAAATGAACCACTCCCGGGCCCTGGGCTGATGGAAAGCCAGCAGGGCTGAACAGTGAGGACCAGGCAGTGTGAGGAGAGAGCCACAGACTGTGGATCACTTGTAGTCTCAAACAGGCTGCCTAGGGCCAGACTGGGACACCATCTGATATCACCAGGGGTGGATCCTGAAAGAGAAGACAGTGGTAAACATTGGATTCTCCTGAGATATATTCCACTGCAGTCTTCATGATTTGTGTAATTTTGTCTCCTACATAACCTTTTAATATTCATTTCTCTTCCTTCAAGTTTATGCCTATTATTTTACTAGTTTTTATATGTTAGTTTCAAATCTCATATTTTGACCCTCCCTTCTCTTACTTCATTTTACGTTATTCCTTCATTTTCTTATTTTTGTTTTAAATTTTATTTTTTCTTTTGCTGTGACTTGTTTCTATTCCACACTCTTTCTATATTTCCCCCTTCCAGTCTCTCAAAACCATTTTTCTTATCATTAACCATCCCATACTATTTTTCCTGCTCTTAATATTCCTTTATTCTTTGTCCACCTTTATCAGTCTTTGCTCATTGGTTGTTGATATGGTGGTGGTTGTTGCATTTCTTCAATTTTATTTCTACATCTTCACTATTTTTGTATTTCAAATCTCAAATTTTACTCCATTCCCCTCTTTTACTCCATTTTGCCTTCTTTCTGCCCTTTGTTTTTTTGTGTGTGTTTTAAATTTTAATTTTTCCTTGTCTTAGACTGGTTCCTCACTCTTAGTATTCCTTCTCCCTCTTTCCTCTTAAAATCACTTTTCTTTCCTCTAGACATCTCATAAGCATTTCTTCCTTTCTTTTTTCTTTCTTATTCCCATTCCACCTATATTAATCTTTGCTCATGTGTTGTCAATATTGCTGTGGTGGATCTTAATCTCCAATTTGGTTCCTATTCATTTCACTATATATTTTTAAATTTTTGTTTAAAACTAATACTATATATTTCCCTTGTCTTACTCCATTCTGCCTTCTTCCCTCCTTTTTTATTTTCCATGTAAATTTTCTTTTCTTTTTCTCTTCACCTTCTTTCTATTCCTTACTCTTGTTATTTCTCCTCCCTCTACCCTCTTAAAATCATTTTTCTTTCAGTTAGTCATCTTGTATTCATTTTTCCTTTCTTACAATAGTCTTAATCTCTTTAAGCCTTTATTAATATTTGTTCATCTGCTGTTGATAATGTGGTTGTGGGTGGGGGATATTTTTGGGTGTGTGGGTTTGTTTCTTGGGTTGTTTGGTTTTGTTCTGGAAGCACCTGTACAACAGCATACACGATGTGGTGGGTGGTGTGACTCTCAGTGAGCCAGCTGGAGGGAAGGACACACCAAAGAACAACCCAACAACAACCAACACCCTGTTACAACCAGAGAATCCACATAAACAAAAAGAGGGCATCCAAGAGCATCATATTCAGTAGATCAAGGAGACTGCACCACTGAGTCCCACAGGCCTCCTACCACAAAAGGTCACACCACAAAGACAGTCAGAGCAGATCAATCTAATACACAGAAACAAACATGAAGAGTCCCCTAAATGGGGAAACAAAGAAACAACCCCCAATTGAAAGGAAAGGAGGAATACCCAGAAGAGTGCTAAATGAAATTGAGATAAGCAATATATCAGGCATTGAGTTCAAAATCATGGCTATAAGGATGCTCAAGGAGCTCAGTGAGAACTACCAGAAACTCCATGGCAGCCACAAAGAATTTACTGCAAACTATGCCAGCATGAAAAGG
This sequence comes from Pteronotus mesoamericanus, assembly GCF_021234165.1. Taxonomy (NCBI): domain Eukaryota; kingdom Metazoa; phylum Chordata; class Mammalia; order Chiroptera; family Mormoopidae; genus Pteronotus; species Pteronotus mesoamericanus. The sequence goes on from NW_026555085.1 coordinate 46,758,060, forward strand.
GACATAGAAACTATCAATAAGAGCTGGAAGCAAATGAAGAATACAATATCTGAAATGAATACATTAGAAGAAATTAAAAGCAGGCTAGATGAAGCACAGGATCAAATCAGTCAGATGGATGACAAGGTAGAATAAAAACACCCAGATAGAACAACAGAATGAAAAAGACTCAAAAAGAGCAAAGAGGATTTAAGAGAGCTGCAGGGAAACGTGAAAACTAGTAATATTCATATCATAGGGATACCACAAGGAGAAGAAGAGGAACGAGAGATAGAAAACCTGTTTGAAAAAGTAATGACAGAAAGCTTCCCTAACTAGATGCGAGAAAAAGTCACGCAAGTCCAGGAAGCAGAGGGGGTCCCGATCAAGATGAATCCAAAGAGGTCTATGCCAAGATACATCATAACTAAAATGGTAAAATATAAAAACAAAGAGAAAATCTTAAAGTCAACAAGAGAGAAACAGTAACATACAAGGGAACTCTGGTAAGGCTATCAGCTGATTTCTCAATAAAAAACACTACAAGCCAGAAGGGAATGGCAAGAAATATTCCAAGTAATGAAAAGCAAAGGCCTGCAACCAAGAATACTCTACCCAGAAAGGTTCTCATTTAAAATGGAAGGAGAAATAAGGAGTTTCCCAAACAAACAAAAAAAAGCTAAAAGAATACATCTCCACCAAACCAGCATTGCAAGAGATGCTAAAGGGACTGCTTTAATAAGATGAAGAAAAAGAGAGGGAAAGATAAGAACACAGATACAAAGAGGAAAAGATTACTATGAATAAGTACCTGTCAATAATAACCTTAAATGTAAATGGATTAAATACTCCAATCAAAAGACATAGGGTAACTGAATGGATAAGAACCCATGACATGCATATATGCTGTCTACAAGAGACCCACCTGAGAACAAAAGCTATACACAGACTGAAAGAGAAGCAATGGAAAAAATATTCCAAGCAAATGGACATGAAAAAAAAGCTGAGGTAGCAATATTTATATCAGACAAAATAGATTTCAAAACGAACACCTTAAAAAGAGACAAAGGACACTACATAATACTTAAGGGAGTAGTCCATCAAGAAGAAATAACCCTTGTAAACATACATGCACCCAACATAGGAGCACCTAAGTATATAAGGAAAATCTTGGTGAACTTCAAGAAAGATATGGACAACAACACACTCATCATAGGGTATTTTAATACCCCTTTGTCAACAATGAATAAATCTTCCAAGAAGAGAATCAACAAGGATATTGTAATATTGAACAACCCTCTAGATGGACTTAATTTATATATACAGAACTTTCACCCCAAAGAAGCAAAATATACATTCTTTTCCAATGCACATGAAATATTTTCAAAAATAGGCCACATGGTAGGACACAAAACAAGCCTCAACAAATTCAAGAAAGTTGAAACCATATCAAGCATGTGCTCAGATCACAATGGGTTGAAATTAGAAGCTAACCTCAAGGAAAAAACTCAAAAACATTCAAATTCATGGAGACTGAATAACATACTATAAAATAATTAACGGGGTAACAATGAGATCAAGGAATAAATCAAAAGATATCTTGAAACAAATGAAAATGAACACACAACAATCCAAAATCTATGGGACACAGTGAGGGCAGTACTGAGAGGGAAGATCATAGCAATACAGGCCTACCCAAAGAAACTAAAAAATTATCAAAAAAATACCTAACCCTTAATTTACAAGAACTAGAGGAACAATGACAAACAAACACCAGAGCTAGTAGAAGGAAGGAAATAATCAAGATTAGGGCAAAATGAAATGATGTAGAGATTAAAAGAACAATTCAAAGGATCAATAAACCCAGGAGTTTGTTCTTTGAAAAGACAAACAAAATTGACAAACCTTTAACCAGACTCATCAAGAATAAAAGAGAGATTACCCAAACAAATAAAATCAGAAACAAAAGAAGAGAAGTTACAACTGATTCCACAGAAATGCAAAGTATTGTAAGAAATTACTACAAACAACTATATGCCAAGAAACTGGACAATCTGGGTGAAATGGACACATTTCTAGAAACATACAATCAGCCAAAACTGAATCAAGAAGAAGAAGAAGAAAGCCTAAATAGATCAATATCAACTAGTAAAATTGAAGCAGTAATCGAAAACCTCCCAGCCTACAAAACCCCTGGACCAGATGGCTTCACAGGCGAATTTTGCCAAGCATTTACGGAAGAACTAACTCCTATCATTCTCAAACTCTTCCAAAAAATTCAAGAAGAAGGAAGACTCCCAAGCTCTTTTTACAAGACCAGTATCACCCTAATTTCAAAACTAGGTAAAGATACAACAAAGAAAGAAAACTACATGCCAATATCCCTGATGAACATAGATGCTAAAGTCCTCAACAAAATACTGGCAAATCCAGATTCGGGAATACATTAAAAAGATCATAAACCATGATCAAGTGGGATTCATCCCAGGGATGCAAGGATAGTACAATATTCCTAAACCAGTAAATGGAATACACCACATAAACAAAATGGAAGACATAAATCACATGATCATATCAATAGATGCTGAAAAAATATTTGATAAAAATCCAGCACCCATTTATGATAAAAACACTCAGCAAAGGGGGAATAGAGGGAGCACACCTCAACATAATAAAAGTCATATATGAGAAACCTGCAGCCAGCATTATACTCAATGGGCAAAAACTGAAAACTTTCCCCTTAAAATCAGGAACAAGATAAGGGTGTCCCCTCACACCACTCTTACTCAACTTAGTACTGGAAGTTCTGGCCACAATAATCAGACAAAAAAAAAAAAAATTAGAAGGCATTCAAATTGTAAAGGAGAAATTAAAACTGTCATTATTTGCAGAGGACATGATAGCGTACATAGAAAACCCTCTAGTCTTCACCAAAAAACTACTCGACCTAATTAGTGAATTTGGCAAAATAGGGGATACAAAATCAATATTCAGAAATTGATGGCATTTTTATATACCAACAATGAAATATCAGAAATTAGAGGGGGGAAATCCCATTTACTATAGCAACAAGAAATAGGAACAAATTTAACCAAGGAGGTAAAAGACCTGTGTTCAGAAAATTATAGAGCACCAAAGAAAGAAATTAAGGAAGACACAAGTAAATGGAAACATATACTGTGTTCATGGATAAAGAGAATTAACATCATTAAAATGTCCATACTGCCCAAAATAATCTATAGATTCAATGCAATACCTATTAAAATACTAATGTCATATTTCACTGATTTAGAACAAATATTTCAAAAATTTATATGGAACCAAAAAAAAAAAAACCCCAAATAACCTCAGCAATCTTGAGAAAGAATAAAACAGGATAGATCACTATACCCACTGACAATTATACTACAAGGCCATTGTAAACAAAACAGTCTGGTACTGGCATGAGAACAGACATGTAGATCAATGAAACAGAAATAGAGAACCTGGAAATAAATCCAAGTCTCTATGGTCAATTAACACTTGACAAATGAGGCATGAGCATGCAATGGAATAAAATTAGCCTCTTCAATGAACTGTGTTGGGAGAACTGGACAGCTACATAAAAAAAAAAGAAAGAAAGAAACTCTACCACCAACTTACACCATACAGCATAATAAACTCAAAATAGATAAAAAGACTTAAATATAAGTCTTGACACCATAAAAATCCTAGAGGAAAACATAGGTAGGAAAATTACGGATATCCCACATAGCAATATTTTTACCAATATACCTCCTAGGGCAAGGGAATTAAAGGAAAATATAAACAAATGGGACTACATCAAACTAAAAAAATTCTGCAAGGCTAAAGAAAGCATCGTCAAAATGAAAAGGGAACCAACTGTTTGGGAGAATATGTTTGCCAATGACACATCAGACAAGAGTTTGAGCTCCAAAATATATAAAGAACTCATACAACCCAACACTAGGAAGACAAACAATCCATTAGAAAACAGGCAAAGGATCTGAATAGACACTTCTCCAAGGAGGACATTCAGAGGACCCATAGACATATGAAAGGATGCTCAACATCACTAGCCATCAGAGAGATGCAAATTAAAACCACAATGAGATATCACCTCACATCTGTCAGAATGACCATCATTAATAAATCAACAAACAAGTGCTGGTGAGGATGTGGAGAAAAGGGAACACTAATGCACCATTAGTAGGAATGCAGACTGGTGCAGCCACTGTGGAAAACAGTATGGAATTTTCTTAAAAAACTAAAAATGAAACTACCTTTTCACCCAGCAATTTTGCTGCTGGGAACATACCCTAAGAATCCTGAAACACCAATTCAAAAGAACTTACATGCCCCAATGTTCATGGCAGTGCTCTTTACAATACACAAGTGTTGGAAACAGCCTAAGTGCCCATCAGTAAATGAGTGGATCAAAAAACTGTGGTATATTTACACAATGGAATACTACACAGCAGAAATAAAGAAGGAACTCTTACCCTTCGTGACAGCATGGATGGAACTGGAGAATAAGTGAAGTAAACCAGTTGGCAAAAGACAAATACCATATGATCTCACCAATAAGAATAATCTAATGAACAAAGTAAACTAATGAACAAACTAGAACCATAGGCATGGAAACATGGAACAGACTGAAAGTGACCAGAGGGGAGTAGAGGAGGGGGATAATAGTGGAAAGAAGGGGAAGGGACTAGTCAAAGAACATGTATGAATGACCCACAGACATAGACAACTGTGGGAATTAGCTGTGGTAGCAGGGGGTGGGATGGGCAGAGGAGGGCAAAGGGGGAAAATTGGGAGAACTGTAATAGAATAAAAATAAAAAATGATTTAATAAAAAAAGTGAGATTCTAGTCATATAAAATTCACTCTTTAAAATTTATTTATCTGCAAATGAGCAGAAATCCATATGTGAGTGGTAATGTACTCATGTGTTGTGAGAGGCATGTAACATGGGGTTTATAAGACTCTCTGGTGATGATGAATATATGAAAGACATTAATGAAGTGTGCTATGATTACCTCCTTGACTCAAAGAATAATAGGTATCTCTCAGATTTGAAAACCTTCATTTTTTTAATAAGCTCTTTAATTTACACAGTGCCATGAATTAACTTGTATGTAAACATAGCAATTTGATTAATTAAATAAAATGCATTGAATACACGCCACTTTATACACTTGCTCTTGGAGCAGGAGTCTCAAGGAAATATTAATCTTCATCTTTTAAAGCGGAAGCTACAGGAGGCTAACTTTTCCTCCCATTTCTATTGAGATAAGAGAGGGCCTGAGGTAAAAAGGAGTAAAGGAGAAGAAAAAGTAGGACAGAATCCTGCTAGAGCAGACTGCAGCGCTGGGGGAAGTGCCATTGTCCGTCGGTTCATGTGTACGCAGGCTAAGGGACAGTCTTCAGGCCCAGAGCCGGTGCAAAACAAAGAAAAATATGAAGAAATAAATCTTGAACCAACATGCTTGTGAACGAGAAACATCTATCTGATCATTTTATGGCATTATCACTTAATTATCAAATTGAGTCACCTGTGTAGACTTCCCAAGTCATTACCACTACAACAAACACAATGGATGGAAACAGAACGAACTGGAAAACATCTTCCTTCCACTGTATTTGGTAATGTGTGTCCATAATTGCAGTGGAGAGACTGGAGCCTAATCTACTTTTGTCAAGGTATAAAAAAAAAATCAAGGAAGAGACAGGGCGTTTCTTCTGGTCCTTTGTTTCCAGATAGGGAGCTCTATAAGTGCAAAGTCATTTACCAGAAAAGAACGGTTTATAACTGAGCAGCTGAGAGATTGAGCAGCAGAGAGATTTGGCAACTTTTTGAGTCTTACACCTACTAACACATGAAAGAAGACCAAAAAAAAAAAAAAAAAAGGTAGGGGTAAAAAAATGTTTTCAGCAATTTTCTTCAAAGAATTGCCCTTGCTCTTTCTTCAGTACTGTCATTTTCAAAGTCGTAGGATATGCAGTTATTCCGGTGCTGAGCTGAATCTTATTCAGAACAAGCTGCTGCACAGCGACTCTCTCATCAACAAGGAAAGACTCCCAAATATTGACAAGGCCAGAAATATTTTAAAATGTGCTTCATAACTAAAGAAAAGGAATCAGTATTGTTCCATGGTATAACATGAACCAGGGACAATTCTATACCTCTTCATGCACAGGTGAAAACTGGATTTCTAAATCTCATTTTATATATAAACTAATAAAAATTAAAAATATGGGTAATGTTATTAGTATTATCAGTACTGACAATAGTATTATCAGTAATATATATTGTAACCTTTCATTTTGTACTTTAACAGTAGGGATTATTCTACCCTTTTTTTTGTTGAGAATGCTCAATATTCAGAGTCAAGGGGCTTGCCTAAGATTACCCAACTAGAAAGTGGCAAAGCACTAAGACTAACCTCATAGACTGCATTTTTTTCTGCTACAAATCTTTCCTGTGCCAGTGGTTCTCAACCTTTAGCATATAGTATCAGAATTACCTAGATCACTTATCAAAACACAGATTGCTGAACTCTACCCCAGAGTTTCTTTCCCAGTAGATCAGGATTGGGGTACCAAAATTTGCATTTTTAAAAGTGCCCCAGTGATCTTGATGCTTCTGTCCAAAGATTGCCCTGCACTTTGAGAACTGACCTATTATCTATGTATTTTTTGTCATCCTTTGTTTCTTTAAAAGTTGGCTGCCCTTGTATCCATAAAACAAAAATACTAATTATACCTAGCATCACAGTAAAATATAGGAAATGTGTTTGGTAATGAAGCGTTACCAAAAATTAATGTCCCTGATGTTTAACAAGCACATAGAGTATGAAAGGCAATTAGATATGAATCCCAATAAAGTTACTGCAAAAGAAGTCCCTTGGGGAATACATGCTTATTCCAAAGATAATGTTATTGAATATCCTTATAATAGTAAATCTTTATCCTTTGAGGAAAAAAATCAAAACAAAACCATGCGAAGTCTAATAAGTAGGTAAGCAATTAAAATAGAATATTACCATTTTGAAATTTTGAAAAAACGTATTTTCTTGTATGCCTTTTAGCCAGCTATGAATAAAATTCTGAAGGAAGAGGTTCTAACATTCATAAAGTCATGGCAGTTTTCCTATGTAACTGCTTTGTGTATGTGAAAGATTTTGGACTAAACAACAGTAAGATTCCTTCAAACTCTGAAATATAATTCAATAGCAAGCTGGGTCAAAAGGTCTTTTTTCTTATGACTTTGTATTGTCAGATGCAGGATCCGCAAATTCCATAGGAAATTAGTTTCATGGAATATTTTTAAGTAAACATTTATTGAAGGATAACATGCATACGGAAACTTAAACAAATCAGAGACGTGCAGCTCAATGCATTTTCTTTTTTTAAGTTTTTTTTTTAATTTTTTATTTTATTTTTTCCCATTACCATTTAGTCCCCTTTTACCCCCTCACCGCTGCAATCACCACACTGTTGTCCATGTCCATGAGTACTTTATCCTTTTTGCATTTTCAAGATAAGCACATCCAAGTACTTACCACTAGGTCAAAAATAAGAACATTACCAGCAACGCAGAAGTCTCCACTCTCATGTCCACTGCCAGTCACCACTCTCTCCTCCTTTATCACAATTTATTAATATCGCTTTTCTTTAAACATTCAGTACTCTTTTGTGTCTAGCTTATACCACTCAATAATACACTTAAATTTATCCAGCCCTGACCAGGGTGGCTCAGTTGGTAGGGTGCTGTTCCGCAAAGTGAAAGGTCACTGGTTTAATTCCCAATCAGGGCACATGCCTGGGTTGTGTTTGGTCCCTGGTTGGGGCACATACAAGAAACGACAGGTCAATGTTTCTCTTTCACATTGATGTTTCCCTCTCGCTTTCTCTTCCTCTCTCTCTAAAAATAAATAAGTAAAATTTTCAAAATGAAAAATTCATCCATATTGTTGACATTTAGTAGTGGTTTACTCTCATTGCAATATAATATTCCATTACCACAATTTATTTATTCTTTCTGCTGTTAATGGGTATTTAAATTGTTTCCAGTTTAGAGAGATTATAAATAGCGCTTCTGTGAATATCCTGGTTCATGTCTTTCGGTGGCCAACCCACTCATATCCCACCCAAGAATGAAGTTGTTAGTCCACTGGGCATATACGTTCCATTTGAGTAGGTACTCTCAGTTTTCCAAAAAGCTATGTCCATTTAGCCTCCTTTCAAGTGGTGTCTTGCCAGCATGTGACAGTGCCTGCATTTTTAAGTTTATCCGTTCTGGTAGGGTCATGATGGTGTCTTGCAGTTTTCATATGGATTGGCCCTGTTGACCAAGGACTAAGCACTCTTCCATATGTTTATTGGTATTCTTGGATATTTGCTGTTGTGAAGGGCTTCTAAAGCTTTTTGCTCATTTTTTCACTGGTTTGAATGACTTATTTAATTTTAGGTATTTCTAAATGTATTTGAATATGAGCCATCTGTAAGATATGTTTTGAAAATATCTCTTTTGTACTTGACTTTTCACTCTCTTGATAGTGAATTTTAATAATTAGAAGTTCTTAATTTTAATGTAATCCAATTTATCATTCTTTTTCTTTATGATTGGTGATATGCGTATCCTAAGACATATTTGCCTATACTGAGTTCAGGAAGATAACTTATGGTTTACTTTAAGAAGCTTTAATAGTTTACTTTTTACATTTCAATCAGCAGTGCTTTTAGAATTAATTTTTGCCCACTGTATAAGAGTCAATATTTGATTTTTTTTCCTTCATTGTGGATATCCAGTTGACTCATCCATTTGTTAAAAATATCATTTTTCTTTCCTCTACTGCGCTGCAATGTCACTTTTTGTGAACATCTGTGCATGTGTCTTTTTGAGCCTTCAATTTGTGCCACTACCCTTTTGCAAGTACTACTTTGTCTTAATTACTCTGGCTTTTTAAGTTTTGACATCTGCAAGTGTAAATTCTTCAACTTTTTTTTCAATGTTGCCATTGCCTACTCTTTGTATCTGCATATAAATTCAGAATTGCTTGTCAGTTTTGACAAAAAAATTTACCTGGTATGACTTTAATTGTGATTGTAATAAATCTATAAATATTTGAAGTAGAGGGGAAAACATATATCTTAACCATATTAAATCCTCTGATTCATGAATATGGTATATTCTTCTGGTTTTTTAGGTATTTATTTAATATATCTTAATAATGTTCTGTGATTTTCTTTATGGAAACTACACAGTTTTATTGCATATCTTTTGGTCAATTTATTTGTAAGAATTAATTGTTTTTTAAGGCTATCATAAGTGGTATTATTAATTTTCATTTTCTTGATTTTAATATGCTGCTATATAGAAATATATTTGATTTTTGTACATTGATCTTGAATCTGGCAACCTTAATAAATTTATTTATGAGTTCTAATAGTTGGTCTACAGACTATTTTAGAATTTCTGCATACTTAATTGTTATTTACATATTTAAACAATTTTATTTCTTCATATTCAACTCTTCTCACTTTTCTTTTGATTTGTTGCACTTAATAGGACTCCAAATATAATGCTAAGTAGAAATAATGATAGCAGCCATCCTTACCTCATGTCAGAACTCAAAAAAAGGTATAAATATTTCACCATGATTATGTGATGTTTACTGCAGATATTTTTAAAGGAAACAAGGACATTTGTTTCCATTCCAGATTTTCTGAGTTTATTATCAATATTATTATTATTATTATTTGCTGAAGTTATCAAATGCTTTTTCTATATTTCTTGAAATAATTAAGTGATTTTTCCCCCTTATTTGGTTGCTTTAGTTAATTACATTGATTAATTTTTAAATGTTAAATCAATCTTAAATTCTTAAAGTAAACCCAAATTAGTCAATCTTTTTGTCTTTTTAATTTATGGATGGATAAGAATTGCTACTACTTTTTTTTGTATTTTTGTATCTAAGTTTATGAAAGAAAACTGACCAATATTTTAAAATAAGTTGGGGAATGTTTTCTCTTTCTCTGTTCCTGGAAGAGTTGAATAAGATTGAAGTTATTTCTTCCCTAAATGTTTGGAAGAATCCACAAATGTAACCTTTGTGAACTGGAGTTTTCTTTGTTAGTAAGTTTTTAAGTCCAGATTAACTAATTTAATAAGCATAGTACTATTCAGATGTTTGGATAAGATGTATAATTTTAGGAATTTGACGATTATATCTGAATTTTTAGTTATTGACATGGAGTTGCTTAAAATATATTTTTATCCCTGTAATGTATGTAAGGTTTGTAATAGTATCCCCTTTTCATTACTTACTTTTGTTATGTGTCTCTATTCTGTTTTTCTCTTGATTGAAAGTTATCAATTATATCAATCTTTTTAAAGCTTCAGCTTTGACCTTTTCCAAAAAATGTTTTTCATAAATTCCTCTATGTATTAAAATAAAAATTCTGTAATCACAAAGAAAAATGCAGAACAAGAGAAACCTCAAACTACAGGATTGAACAGCAAAGTTTACAGGAACACAGTGAAGTATGTTACAGACAAGGTTCTGAAACATGTTATATATTACACTTTCATTTCAGTAACTTTACTATAAGATGGTGGTTATTCATTTATTTTAAAAATCCCAAATTCACATTTATTATCTTATTAAATTAAGCTTTCTGTCCATACTGATGTGAAATATCTCATTGTTGCCAAATTTTAGTAATATTTTTATGTCAGTTCATCCAAGAAAATGACTCAATGCAAGAGTTAGGTGAGTATTACATTTTTCTACTTCAGTAATTTCTTATCTTTCCTTTATCATTTACTTCCTTGTATTTTCTTTGGATTTAATTTATTGGGTTTTTTTTTTTTTACCTTTATGAGCTGGATGCTTATATCATTGATTTTAAGATATACATTTTTTTATTTGTATATGGGCCCATACATTTGCTTTTAAACAAGCTTTAGTTTTATACCACAAATTTTGATAAGTTGTATTTTATCATTAATTTTAAAATATTTTCTCATCTCCATTTTTTTTTTGTCCATGAATTTCATAGAAGTATACTGCTTACTTTCAAAACCTTTGGAGGTTTTTTATTTGTTTTATTGCTGTTTTTACTGTTATTTATTTCTAGCTTAATTCCACTGTAGTCAGTGAGCATCCTTTTAACTTTCTCAATCTTTTAAAATGGTTACATCTTGTTTCATGCCCCAGAATACAGTCAATTTTTCTTAAAAAGTACTTTAAAAAATGTGGATTCTGTAATATGGCTGTGTTCCATATATTTCATTTACATCAAGTTAGTATTCATGTACTTCAAATGTTTTATATTTTTATTTTTTCTGATTTTTTAATTAGTTAAAAGAAATTGTTATTATGCTTTTTTCAGCATTTTCTATCCTTTTTTCTTCTTCTACTTTAGTCCTCTCTTCCAATTCACTTATCTTCTCAACTGTATCCATCTGAAACTGAGTGCTTTATTATAGTTATTGTAAATTTCCATTCTTAAAATTCAACTTTAACCCCTTTTTAATAGATCCAATTATCTGGAGAAATTTTATATCTTGTAGTCTGTTTTCTTTGACATATCAATTGCAATTATTAAGAGAAAAATGTATGACTGATAAATTTAATAGCTTGGATACCCATAAGTATATATCTATTGTTTATTTCACTCCTTGTCCCATTTCTTTATATGAGTGGTAATTTCTCATTGAATGCCAAAAACTGTAATTGAAGCATTTTTTTCTTTTTTAAGTATATTTTATTGATTATGCTATTACAGTTGTCCCCTTTTTTTCTTCCCTTTATTCTCTCTGCCCTGCACCCTGCCACCAACATTTCCCCCTTCCCCTTCCCTGCTGCTAACTCTCCATGTGATCTCCATTTATGTGATTCTGTTCCTGTTCTAGTTGTTTGTTTAGTTTGGTTTGTTTATTTTTTAGTTCAGTCATTGATAGTTGTGAGTTTGTTGTCATTTTACTATTAATAGTTTTGGTCTTCTTCTCTTTCTTAGATAAGTCCTCCTAACATTTCTTATAATAAGGTTTGGTGATGATGAACTGCTTTAACTTGACCTTATCTCAGAAGCACTTCATCTGCCCTTTCATCCTAAATGATAATTTTGCTAGATAGAGTAATCTTGGATGTAGGTCCTTGCCTTTCATGACTTTGAATACTTCTTGCCAGCCCTTTGTTGCCTTTAAGGTTTATGAGAAATCAGCTGATAGTCTTATGGGAACTCCTTTGTAGGTAACTGTCTCATATTCTCTTGTTGCTTTTAAGATTCTCTCTTTAATTTTAACTTGGGTAATGTAATTATGATGTGCCTTGATGTGTGCTTCCTTGGGTCCAACTTCTTTGGGACTCTCTGAGCTTCCTGGATCTCCTGGAAGTCTATTTCCTTTGCCAGATTGGGGAAGTTCTCCTTCATTTTTTGTTTAGATAAGCTTTCAATTTCTTGCTCTTCTTATTCTCCTTCTGGTACCCCTATAATTTGGATGTTGGAATATTTAAAGTTGTCCTGGAGTCTCCTAAGTCTCTCCTCATTTTTCTTAATTTTTTTTTTTATTGTTCAAATACATTTGTCTCCATTTACCTGCCACCACTTTCCCCTGCTCTTCTCTCACTTTTTTGAATCCTTGTTTCTTCATTCTGTTCTGGTTTGAATGTTTATCTCTCCCTTCTATTCCAAACCATTGATTTGGGTCTCAGTTTCCTTCTCTTCACTGTAGGTTCCCTGTATATATTTTTTTTTGTTTCACTTTGCATAGCCTTCACTTTTTCCTCCATTTTGCAACCATTCTAAACCATTTCTGTGAGCATCCTGATTACCAGTGTTTTGAACTATGCATCTGATAAGTTGGCTATCTTTCCATCACTTAGTTACATTTTTTTCTGGAGTTTTGATCTGTTCTTCCATTTGGGCCATATTTCTTTGTCTCAGCACTCCTGTTTTGTTGTAAGGGATGTGAGCCTTAGGTATTCATCAGGACAGAACTACTCATGTAGCTGCACCGTGGCGCAGTATATGAAGGAGGGGTCAGAGAAGGAACAATGCCATTTGCTTGGGTCTCACCCCACTTTCAGTTACTTCCCCTGCAGCCCACAAGCAAATTGGGCCCTTCTGGTGCTGACTCCTGGGTGGGTGGGTTTGTGTACCTTCTGAGACCCTGTGGATTTCTCCAACGGACTCTCCTGTGAGGCTGGGAGTCTCTTTTGCAGCCACAACCCCTACAAATTTTTACAACCAGAGGTTTTGAAGCTTTCTTTTTCCACGCTGGAGCCCCTGATTATGCGGTCTGTCTCACTCCCCTATTGTTCCTCCCTGTTTATCTGCACACAAATGTGGGACCGATAGATTCTCCAGCCACCACCTTGTTATGCGTCCTCTTCACCTTAGCTGCCTGTCTCTGCAACTCCTACTGGTCTGGGCAAATGTTTCTTCTTTAACTCCTTGGTTGTTGGACTTCCATATGGTGCAATTTTCTGGCAGTTCTGGTTGTTTTTTGTTTTTAAATTTGTTGTTGTCCTTCTTTTGGTTGTGCCGGAGGCAGAATGTGTCTACCTATACCTCCATCTTGGCCGGAGTCTCCAAAAATTGTAATTGAAGTATTATAGAGGTACAATATTATCTTTCTCCATAGTACATTACACTACCTGTTGCCAGGGAGTAAGCACAACACTTTTGCACTCTTTGAAGGCTTAGTCTACCTTAGCCCTTATTGTGTAGTCAATTGAGAACCTAAAGTATTGACTAGTGCCACATTTTTAGCAGTTCTTGGGCTCCAATTTTTATTTCCCTAGCACCATGAAACTGCTAAAAAAAAATTTTGTTCCACTTTTTATCTGCTTTCTGTCCATCTTCATAGTCTCTGACTATGCCCAGTTTAGGAACTGGAAAATGCCTTAAGGAAAATACTGGAACCAAATGTGAACTTACTTTTTTGTACTTGCTTTCTCTCTGAGATCTTGGCTTTTCAAGACCTGGCTGTTTTAGAAGGCCCAAACTCCATTTGCTGTCCTAGCTCTGAGATTGCCTATGACTCTACTTAGCAACTCAGCCTCTTTCCCTGGTCCAAAATTGAAAAAAGTGCCTCAGGAGAAAAGCAGCACAGAGACTATTTGGCTCACCACAGTAAACTCATCTTGTCTGTCAGATCTTAGTCTTTTAATTCTTGGCTGCCGCAGCAGTTCTTAGCCCTTTTCAACAACCGTTTTTGCTTTTTTTTCCTCTGACTTTTCTGATTGTTGTCAATAGAACCATCAGTCTTTTATAAACTACACCATTATAACCCAAAGCAAAAGTCCTCAGTTTCATTAACTCTTTTTGTTATATAACACCTGCCCTCCTTTGTATGCCAACTCCAATACACTTGCAGATATCTGTAGTACAGGATAATGCTATGTTTAACTCTTCTGACCACTATTACCCAAATTTATTATGAAATAACTCTTACAAAATAAATATAGTAAACTTTAAGACAGCAACTTGCTTAAGGAGCTGAGATTTCCTATGGGGAAGCCATATAAGTATGTCTTTGGCATCTACTGTAGTGTTTGAACCAAGGACACATGTAATCTTAGTCAATGACTGAGCGTGGCAGAGGTACCAGATCCTGGCCATTTCTACCAACATGGTGTTCTTCTACAGGGAGCTTCTACTGGCCTAGTTTCTCAGAATAGTATCCATGTCTTAGGCAAACTTCTTTCCCACCACCATCCTTTCACAGGTATCAAACCTGCATTGCAGTCTGCAGGCTTTCCCTGTATGCCCCTGCTCCCTCTCCTTATCCTTTAGAGGTGTTACACAAAAAACTTTTGTATGTCTAACTTTACTCTGGTGTCTGCTTCCCTGGAGACTTGAACTGACACACACTCACATAGATTTCATTCTTCTAGGTATGTCTCCTTAACTTACTCATGACTGCTGAAGATATAAAAATCTTTCTGGTTGGGTTTTCCCACTAGTTTCTGTTGGGTGTAATGTGTGAGGTTTATCTCACTTTCCTAGGAATTCAATAGTGAACACTTCTGAAATATTAACATCTCTTCACTATGTAGTTTATTATGCTTGTGTTTTTGTTGCTGCTGTTGTTGGGAATAAACAAATTTATTAATTTATTTTTTCCTTTATTCTTTCATTAAAAAAAGAAAACCTTATCAAGCATATAACACCTGCTAGACATTTTGCTATATTTTCTTCTCATAAAAGAAAAGTCCTAAGAGCACAAAACAGAATTTACCATCCAGCAGGTCATGTTCAACCTCCTTTTGGTGTCTCTCTTACCCATCAGGCATAGAATCCTCCACTCTTTCCCAGTCATGGTACAGGCTTTGTCATCCTGAGGTTTCAGTTTGTGAATAGGCTGCTTACTGTTTATGGCCCAATTGGAGTCACGTTTCAGAACGAACCCCTAATGTACTTTTGGTTAACCTATGTGAGTGGCCCTAAAAAGTTTGGGTATCTTACTCTCAAACAACATCTAGCCAGTTCTCTACTCTTATGATTCCAATGTACATTGCATGTCAGGTCAGGAGGAGCATATGGTTAAAAAAGGAGATTATAGGACAACTGCAGTAACAGAAAATCTGGGAGAAAAGAAAATAACCTTTCTAAGAAGCAGGATTTAAAGATAAGAAGGCATCAGGCAACTCCCACAAGCTGATCATTCCCCAAGGACTAGAATTTCCCCTCGAGGTGTGGCTGGGGAGAAGGCCCCTGACGGCCTGTGGGAAATGACTTCCTGGTTTCTTCCTTTACCCATGCTAATAGGACTCTCACTTCAGAAAACACTTTCTTAGTCATTCTCTTAGCTGTGGAAATCAGGCTGAACAGTTTCACTATCATTATGTGGAAGAGAGGACAAATAGGCCTTTGACTAAAATGGCTGCTCTAAGGTAGTAATGAGCACTAATGGGCCAGTGAGAGAGTAGGGAAAATAGGTGGTGTGATTCTAACACATTTTACCTCTAGGCTTGCCAACCCTTTCCATGATCTCATAGCCAATTTCTCACTGCTGAGTACTTTTAAAGAAAAAGCTGGGTTCTGACAACTAGAGTAAGATGAGCTTTCACTATTTCACTGTGTAACACCAGGGTTCCAATTTTGATTGGCTTACATGGATCAGTGATTTTCTTCCTTCTTGACAGGGAGCCCACACTAAAGTCTACTAAATTATATGAGAAAGTGTGTAATAAAATACAACTATAATCACAATAAACTCCAATGATAAGATTAAAAATATAACTGATAAGCTGAAAGACCTCAAGATAAGGAACTGAAATACCACAAAGAAATGAGGGTTGCAGCAGGACTATGTGTTCAAAAGACAAGCACAGTTGAAAGTTCACTGATTCATTTTCCCAGTCCTAAAAGAAAAGCCAATCAGAAATACTTAAGTCACCAAAGATGAGATGATACTGAAGCAACTTTGCAATCTTAATTACAGTGAATTCTTTCTTTTTTTGCTTTACATCCCTCTGTGGGTGAGTCAATGCTTTGTTTTCCTTTTTATTCGGTAGGAAATTTATGGCTGAGCTAGATAAGAAAAAATGTGCAGTGTTTGTCTGCTCTGGTTTGCCTCTAGTTCTTGCCGTTACTGGGGAGAGGGTGTGTATGACAGGAACTACTCCTGAGCAAATTGTGAGGTAATCCTGTGTAGTGCCCTCCTACCATCCTTTTTGGAGCTCCTTCTGGTGAAATACCCAGATGTTCCCACCCTAGGGAACCAATTCTGTGTACTCTCCACTGCCTATCTCCCTTGACCTGCTGAGGTGTTAATTCTACCAAGCTGTTAGAATGGAACACAATATTTTGGCCTCCAAACCTTGGCTCAGCTCTCTCCCTGCCTAGAATTCCCTCCTCACCCTTCTCCATCTGTTTAATTTCTGTCTTTTCTTAAAGCCATACATACTGGCCAAGGCTGTTTTGATTATAAGTAACTAAAATCATATTCAATCCAGCTTAGGCCAAAAGGGCATTTCTTGAACTTAGGTACCCAAGCCATAGGCAGAGTAGAATTAGAATCTAGGAGGCCATAGCACATCTGGAACCGGGCTCCCAAATGACAATACCTGGTATCTCCATTTTTTATCTCTGATACTTTCAGGATTTCAGCTTCATTCTGTTAAAAAAAGATGTTACATAATGTTGGAGACATCGTTTTCTGCAGGTTCAACTCTCCCAGCATTGCCAACAGAGGATGATAACTGCTCCCTTTGCTTAGGTCAAATTTTAAAATATTGTGGAAGGATACTGGGTAGTCTACATTAAGGTCACACACTCATATTTATGTACATGGGAACAGATCAGGATGGTTTTCAGCCCTTCTTAGGGCTACATGGATAGAGAAGATGAGAAGGAGAATTCCCTAAAAGAATTTCTTGAAAAGATGAAGATTTTTCCAGAAGAAGAAAAATGTGATGGCTAGACCAAAAACTGAGTGTGTTCCTATATCTCAGTTTAGTTCTTCCATTCAAAGTAGTATCCTCACATACTTGGGTAATTCACCTTGACTTCCTTGGTTTCAGTCTTTGTCTATAAAATTAGAAAGCTGAGTTGGATTTTTTTAAGAACTTTCTAAGCTTTAAAATTTTACAGCTATGTGTTTCTAAGTCAAGCATTTTATATTATTCTCTCCCTTCTCTGAATCTTAGCATGGCTAATATAATTTTTATGAACTATAAAAGAAAAAATGTTTGCGTTGGACTTTATAATTAGCCCAAGTTGACTATTTAGAGTGTTGATTTAGGATATTAAGACTGTCAAATGTATATGACTTCTGACAAGCTTCAACAACAAGGTGATAAATTACTCATTCAGAGAATCTGTTGGGGGGATGGGGTTAAATAAAAACAACTAAAATAAAGTTATCACTAAGAAAAGAAGGAGGGGTTGGAAACAAAGAAATTACTTTTGCAGTCACCAGGTAAGATGGCAATTGAGCTCACATATTAAATCTCTCCCTAAATCATCTCCACAGTCAGACTGAAATGACAAGTGGAATGCAAGGGATAGGAACACCAAAGAAATTTCACCTCTGCTATGGAAAAATAAAGCTGGATCATCTATGAGGTACAAACTCCAAGGAATTGTAAATAGATATATTGCAGACAGAAATAGAATTTTAAAAGATATTAAGATATTTTCTGGAGAAAGCAATGCCAAGGTTTAAGAAAGAAGAGATTTTTAAAAAGCTCCTACAAATATGTTATAATGGGATTTGGGTTAAAAGCAAGTAAAACATAACAGATAGAAGACTATTCTTTTGCAACCCATTTCAACATTTTAGGTCAACAATATTCAGTAATATTACCTTCACATTCTATTGAATAAAACTGAGGAAAGCTAATAAGATGTGTTTCTTATTGCAACAAGTTCTCCCATCAGGTGGCAGCTAGTAGAAGTAATATATGAGCAGATATTCTTATCCTGAGTACCTGGAGTAGAGATTGAAACAAAACTAAATGCTGTGAACTGGTCCCCATGCATTAACATCACTAACAGAGGAAAAAGCTGCGTAGAGAAGTTTGTCTTTTGAAAATGCAGAGAAAATGAAAGGAGAGATGAAAAATATATTTTAAAAAAATCTTAATAGATACTGTGGACAATGAATAGAGATTGGGAAACAGGCACAAGTGCTCATAAGAATCCACTAAAAAATAAAAATGAAATAATTATGAAAGATATAGTAAGAGCAAACTTAACTGAGGTGAAGAAAGTTCAATTTAAAGACCACAAGAATTCTTTGTGTACAAAATCAGTGAGAGAGAAATCACACTTAAACATATCCTGGTAGATTGTACAAAAGAGAGAAAAAAATTTATGACTGTCAAGACAAAACTTACTGAGAAAGAAAAAATAGTAAGTCCTTTTTTCCAGGGGGGTTTTTTCTATTACATAAAATGAGGGAAATTTTGTAATATTAAAAGGGAAAAGTTGTGGCCAAGAACTTTTGTGGCCAATCCTACACCCAAATATAAATAATAAATGTATAAAGAAAACAGAGTGACTTTTTAAAAAATTCAAGGGTCAAGAGTTGGACAATAAAAATATTCAAGAAAAAACGAAGAAATAGAATTAAGAGTTCTGAAACAAAATAAGTAAATTCCAAATAACTGTTATAAATATAAACAAATACAAATAGAAAAGTAAATTTTAACAATATTAATTTAACAATGATAATATTAATAATAATAATAAAGCAGGCAAAAATCTGAAGGTACGTCAACCAAAATCAAGAATTAAAAACTTTCCTCTGAAGCATTTGACAAAATTCAATACTAACCCATAATAAAAAATCTTTCAACAAACTGGGAAAAAAGTAAACTTCTCTAATTTGATTAAAAGTATCTCAAAAATATGCAACTATCAAAACCATATTTAACTGGTTAAAATTGAAAACTGTCTCCCCGAGATCAGAAATGAGACAATGATGTCAGAACCAGCAGTGCTACTAAACATCACACTAAAGCCCAGACCAGAACAGCAAGGCCAGAAAGAGGGAACTGAAGAGGAAAATATAAAATCTACAATATTTACGTGTAATTTAATTTTATAGCTAGAAAACCCACATTCATCTACAATTGGGTGAATTAGAAGTAAATTCAGAAAGATTGCTAGATACAAAGTCAATTTACAAAAATTAATTTTATTTTTATATTTCAACATAAAACAATAAGAAAATTATCTTTGAAAGACTAATATTTATAATTGCATCAAGTGAAAAACATCAAATACCTGGCAATACATTTTACAAAAGATATGTGAGATTTTGGTCTAGAAAACTAAGAAACTTTATTGAGACAAATTTTAAAAACCTAAATAAATGTGCATATGTAATATTCTTTAGTTGAAAGATTCTATACTATTAAACTATCATTTTTCTCTAAATTAAACAATAAATTTAATACTAATAAAAATTCCAGCCAGGTTTTTTTTGTTGTTGTTTCTAACTGACAAAATAATTCTAAACTGTACATGGACTTTTAAAGATCAAAACTAATAAAGATATTCTCAAAGAACTAGTCTAGAAGACATAAGATATCAGCATTTATTATAAAGCTACAGTATGGCACAAGGATATGCAAGTAGACCAAAGGAACAGAATAGAGGCAGAAACATACCCATATTTGAGCGGTTACTTGATTTATAAGAAAAGTGACGTGCATAAGAGAATGGTCTTTTCAATGTAGATAAAAATAAATGAATCGTGACTTCACACCAATACTTAAAAATCAATTAAATATCAATCCCAAGTGAAAGTTAGATCTAAATGTAAAAGGTAAATAAGTAAAGCCTCCAGAAAATCGTTTTAGAGCATAATTTTATGATTTGGAATTGGCAAAGCTTTTTTTAATGACACAAAAAGCCATAAGAAGAAAATGATTGATAATTGTATATCTTAAAATTAAGGACTTCTGTTCATCAAGAAACACCTATAAAAGAGTGAAAATGAAGTCAAGGTATAGAAGATATTCATATACATGCATCTGGCAAATGATTTCCATCGCAAACATATAAAAATTCTTAACAATAAATTTTAAAAATATGACCCAATAGAAAAATGAGAAAAATGCTTGAATAAGAACTTCACAAAAGAAAATACTTAAATCATCATAAACATGTTTTTTAAAATCCATCTGCCTTTTTAATCTCATGAAAATACAAATAACTACTATGAAATGTGAATTCACACTTAAGATAATGGTTAAAATTACCAAGAATTCACAAATATGTGAAGAGATTGAAAATCTCATATGCTATTTCTGGTGGTCTAAATTGGTAACAACCTTTGAAAAAAAAACTTTCTTGGCATTGTCTCCCACAGCTGAACCTACAAACACCCTATGACTCAACACCTTAGTATATAGCCAGCCAAAATGCATACATATTTACTCCAAAAGATGTGCACAAAAATGATCATGGCAATACTATTTGCAATATCCCCAACTGGACATAAACCAAGTATTCATTAATAGTAGAAAGAAGAAATAAATTGTGGTATAGTCATATAATGAGATACTGTACAACAATTAAAATAAACAAACTGCTAAAAACAACATCGTGGGTGAACTTCACAACCACAATGCTGCACTGAAGAAGCCAAAACAAAAGAATGCATAGTGTACATAGTTCATTCACAGAAGTCCAAACGCAGTCAAAACTAATGGGTAGTCAGTCACCCAATAAATTTAATTTTTTAACAAAGAAACCAACTGTGTGTTCCCTCCTGCATGGAAGTCATGGCATGCAGGGGCGGGGACTGATCGTTCGGGGGGAGGGTGCCTGGCAGGCCTCAGAGGGCTGCTGATCTTCCCCTTTCTGCCTTGCGTCACATTTACTCAGATGGGTTCACGTAAGGAAAAGTTAATCAACTGATCCACTTATAATCGGTGTACTTCGTTACATACTTCAATAAAAAACTACTTAAAATCAGCTCATGGAACATTATAATTAATTAATTTTAAGGAAAAACAGTGATGTGTATATAAGAAAAAGAAAAGCCAAAATGAGTTGTTCCTGTGTATTAGAAATACTTAAGACTTACTTCAGAATTAATTACTTTAGGATTAATTTGAATATTACTATTTTTGTGTATTGTTTTCTATTTTTCCACCATAACCAAGAATTACTTTTTTATTTTAAAAGAAAATTAAAAGGATTTTAAACACAGGAAAGCCTCCATAGCCTTGACCTATCGGATGGTTGGACCAAGAAGGCTGTAGTTAACAGATGGATTCAGAAAAGAAGGTGCTTCTAAAACAAGTTACTAAACTGAGCCACAGTGATTTATGAGCAAATAAAAAATGAATCAGACCAGACAAGATTAAAACATTGTACCTCATGTTACACTCAGTGAAAAATAGTAACATTTCATATTTCAGTGGCCCTTTATAGCCGCAATGTACTTTTGTATCCATTTTCTGGCTTTAGCCTCACAAAATTCTGGAAAATAACTGGGGTGATGGCTATTATCATCATTTTATGAATAAGAAGTGAATGCCAGAGAGATAATATAACATGCCAAAACCTAGAACTTGCAAGTGACTATCTGAGGATAAATAATAGTGACCTGGAAACTCTTATCCCATTTAGGTTGTCTTTTATGAGAAATGGAAATAAAGACTTTTATATGTTCAAAGACACTCAAAATATATCCACCCCTCAGGTAAACATCCCCCAAATTACTCCAACACCAATTACAGACAACAACAAAAAAAGCAGTAATAATTAAAAAGCAATGAATAGTAACTAAGATTTTAGGAATTAAAAGGTAAGCATGTGAAAAGATGTGCATCAGCATTAAAACAAAATAAATGTACAGTTTAATATTAGTAACTATAATGAGTATACCAAACTGAACCTAGAAAATAAAAAAAATTATGAAGTCTTGGTTTCTAAGAATAATCTGAATCCATACGCATCAATGTGGTTAATACTGGCATCTGTTTGATATATCAGGAAGTCAATATTTATTTCTTTACTCTTAAACTTTTAAAATTAAAGATATGCTTAAATTATTTTTTAAACCTTTGAAAAGTTAACAGCAGAATTTGAAGCATGATGTCCTCTTTATTATATCCTTTGTAGATGTAGAAAAGATAGAAAAGACAAACACAAATGCAAAGACACAACAAGTTAAACATAAAACAAGATGACATGAATAAGAACTAATGGTTCGTATAGATCAATGTAAATGGCTTAAACTTTAAGTTAAAAACAACTAAGATTGGATTAGAAAACAAATTCTAACCTGATGGTTCTTACAAAAAAACACCCAAAAATGATGCTGAAACTTGAAAAAAAAATCATGAGTTTTATCAGGCAAAAACAAAGGAAAAGCAAGGACAACAATATTAATATCAAACAATGTAGATTTCAAGCCAAAGAGATTAGATATGGTAAAAAGAAATTATTTTATAATAAAGTAACTCTATCATGGATATGCAACAATTAAGAAATATATAAAATGAATCAAAAATGTATAAAATAAAACTTTTGAAAAACAGATTGTCAGAGAAGTAATTACAATGAAAAGTTTAATATAGCATTCTTAGTCTTTGACAGGTTAAACTACATAATTAATAAGGACATGAAACTTTAAATAATTTAAGCACTAACCCTGAATTAATAGGTACATAACATTTTTTCCCTACAGAGAATATAACTTTTTACTGTTTATGGATCACTTACAAAAATTGAGGAGGGATACAAGTTTTGAATTCAAAAAGTAGGCATTCTGTGACCCACATATGCAGAAAGTCAGGGCAATACGTCAATAACCAGTAATAAATGCATAAGCCCCAAACCTCAAGCAACCTGAACATTCAAAACAAAACAAAACAAAATAAAACTCTGACCTAAATAAGTATTGGGTCAATAAGGACACCAAATTAAAATCACAGACTCTTTTTAAAACAGTGGAATTGAAAACATTACTTTTAAAAATTTTGGGAATGGAGACAAGAGCTGTATTTAGTATTTTTAAAAATTAAACTAAAGACAATTTTCTCTATTTCCTTTATTCTTTAAAAAAAAATCTGGGTCTGTCCAATTACATTCTCTTAACTGATGAGATTTAAATTTGATCATCTCATTATCCCTCATAAAAGCTGAAAAATGAATGAGGCTATATTCTCTCAGGGTATCTGGCCCAGAAGCTGACCTGAAGAACCAACTGGAAGTCTGCAGGTGGGCTGTAAAACAGGTGTTGGAGATGACCCTGCAGAGCTGTGCCCAGTGACTATTATTGCCATCTCTAACAGCACCAACCTCTTTTCCTCACAGGACTTTCTTAGCTGCCTACAAAATTTCAGAGTGACATTTACCTTTCTAGAAATGATGCTCTAGGGAGCTATTGTCAGGGTGATTGGAGGCAGTACAGGAGGGGAGTATTATCCTATTGAGGTCAGTTTAATGCTCTGGGTACCAGATTAACCTGAGTAGCAGGGCTGCAGGGGCCTGCAGTGTCCTGCTCTGGCCAGGCAGTGATAATGTATGTGGGGCAGAGAGGGAAGATGGCATCCAGCTGGATGCCTCTGATAACTGGGGAAATCAGCTATGGCGTATGGCCACCCATCAGCAGATGTAAAAGTCCTATAATGAAATTCACTAAATACAATGATAAGCAAGTTTCATCTGCTCCATTTCAAAAGAAGAGTTAAGAAATCTGAATTGAAGGGGCTCTTTTACACTCCAATGAAGGCAATAATCTCAGTATCAGACAGGGCCAAATTTTCTCCATACAATTTAAAATGAGAAAATGCTTCTGCTCCAGAATATCTGTCTCCATGCCAGCTTAAAGTCCACAAAACACAAGTCACTGTGGCCCATTTCCATAGTGATCACAGCAAGTGGGCCCCCGAATCCCAAAAGCTCCCAGCATCTTCCACTGGTTCTCTTCAAGGGACAGCTCAGAATTATTTCCCGGTGTGACCAAGAAGTTTGCAGAGTAGAAAAGAGTCTTAGCATGTTCTCTAAAATGTGACCTGCCTTAAACCTTGGGTCAAAAGTCAAACACAAAAATAGGGTAGTAGACCAATACCTTTGGATATTAAACAACAAAGACAGATGTTACCATTGGTAAATATCTTGACATTGTTCCTTGGATTTTCCTACCCTTTTTACCCTTGATTTTTATAGTTACTATGAGCTGTGAATTGTACTTTCCTTTATCTCCCATTAAGTACTCTGAGCCATCCACATTATTTGTCTGAGTCCACTGGGACTAAAGACCCATACTTTTGAGGTGATTGGCTGGAATCAGAGGTTTGAGTTTGACCTTGGAGTAGTTTCTCTTCCAAGTCAACTGGCTGGTGTGGGAATTAAATGAGGACTCTGAGCCCATGGATTTCTACAGTTGTCTTCTGACTTGTAATTTTTTTCACTGGTTTTTTTTTTTCCATTATACTTGGAATCCTAAAGAAAGTAGTTTATCGCCAATTAAGCTGAAAATTGTAAAATTATATTACAAGGTAAGGTGACTATGGCTGAATTGAAGTTTTAATGCATTTTCATATATTTTCATGACATTGAAAGAAAATATATTTGTCATGAAAAAGGATGGAGTTCTTAGAGATGGCCACACTATCTAGCTGTGGCCATATTGACCTTTGTAACTTGCATGTATAAAAAGTGCTGGATTCCTGGAATGTATTTGCAAAAGTAACTTTATATTTATCTTTCACTGTCACTTTAAACTTGCTGTGTAGACATTTTTCCTTTCCATTTCCCTTGATGATCATTTGGACAGGACCCGATTTTTCTGTTCACTTTTTTTAGCAGTTTTATTAAAGTATAATAAAATATAAAAATACCCATTGTGAATGTACAACTCAGCAATATTGTTAGTACATTTTAGTGAGCTGTACATCCATCATGACAGGCCAGTTTTAGAACATTTCCATGATTTCACCTAAGTTCCTTAAAGCCTGCTCCTTCTTCGGTCCCAGGAATCACTAATCTACTTTCTGCCTCTATAAATTTGACTTATCTGAACACTTCGCATAAATGGAATCATATAATATATTGTTTTTCTTGTGTCTGGCTTGTTTTCCCTGCCGCAATGCTTGTGAAAGCTTATCCATGTTGTAACATGTATACATATTTCATTGCTTTTTATTACTAAATAGTATCCTATGCTGTGGATATGCCACAGTTTTGTTTATTCACTCACCAATAAATGGATATTTAGGTTGTTTCTATTTGGGACTATTATAAATAATGATGTTATGAATATTCATGTATAAGTCTTTGTGTATGTATAGATTTGCACCATTAACTGATCTTAAATATAAAGGCTAGTTTTAGAATCTTTATTCTGTCTCTTTCATTTATATACCTATCCCTTTACTAATATCAAAATTTCGTGATTATTGTAGCTTTATGTTGTTTTAAAATTGGGTAATCTAAGTCTTCCAACTTTGTTCTATCCTAAAATTATTTTGCTTAATCTGGATCCTTTGCATTTCCATATAAATTATTGGATCAATATGTCAGTCAGCGTTCAACCAAAGAAGCAAAACCAGTAGGAGACACATAAAGAGATTTATTACAAGTAATTGACTTATGGGATTGTAGGGGCTGACTATGCAAATCTGATACCCATGGGCTAGCAGACAGGAAGATCAGCCTAGAACTCATGGTCTTGGGCTAACGCTGCAGTCTGCAAATAAATTTTTTTCTTTTTCTCAGGGAAGCCTCTGCCCTGGTTTTAAGGCCTTTCAACCAATTCAATCAACCCATCAAGATTAGCCACCATAAATTCTCTTATTTAAAGTCAAATAAGACATTTATTACATCTGCAAATATTCTTCACAGCAACTCCTAAATTAGTGTTTTGTTATATAGCTTGAGACTGAAGACTAGCAAAGTCGACACATCAAAAACAATTACAATCAAGTTGTCAATTACTACAATAAAAGTCTGCTGGGATTTTGAAAGGGATTTTGTTGGTTCTACAGATCAACTTGGAAAGAACATTCATCTTAACAATATAGAATCTTCCAAACAAAAATATGAAATTTCTCTATTTTTGTCTTTATAAATTTATCTTAGCAATGTTTTGTGGTTTTCCACATGGGAAGATTTTTAATTACTAATTCAATTTCTTTACTTGTCATAGATCTATATATATTTTCCACTTCTTGCATCAGTTTTGGTAATTTGTGTCTTTCTAGGAACTTGTCAATTTCATCTAAATTATCAGATTTATTGACACAAAATATTTCATAATATTCTCCTATAATTATTTTAATTTATATAGCACCAATAGTAATGTGCTTTCTTTCATTTCTAATATTGGTGATTTGAGACACCCTCTCTCTTATTTTCTCTGTCACTCTAACCAAGGGTTTGTCAGTTGTGTTCATCTTTTAAAACAACGAACTTTTAGTTTCATTAGTCTTCTCTATTTTTTTGTTTTGATTTCTATTTTAATAATTTCCACTATTCTCTCTGTTACTTACTTTCTTCTATTTACTTTTAGTTTACTCTTTTTTTCCATTTTTTAAGGTAGATATTTAAAGTTATCCATTTTCTGCTCAGCATCATTTTAGATTCTTTCTATATATTTTACATACTATGTTTTGGTGTCATTTAGTTCAAAATATTTTTTACTTTTCCTTCTGGTTTTTTCTTTGACCCACAGATTATTCACAAGTGTGTCATTTTAATTGCCAAAGAGACTGAGTTTTACCAGATAGCTTTCTGTAATTAATCTCTAACTCAATTCTGTTCTGGATTAGAGTATGATCTAACCTAGAGAATGTTGCATGTGTACTTAAAAATAATTTGTATTCTGAAGTCTTTGGAGTGTTTCATAATGCCAGATGAAGTTGGCTGATAGGTGTGTTGAAGACTTATGTATCTTTGTTGATTTTCTGTACAGTTGTTCTATCATTTATTAAAGGAAAAATATTTCATAATAATAAAAATATTATATCAAGAATAAATAAGAATTAACAACTTATATACACACTTCACAACAACGCCTCAAAACACATAAATTAAAAATTGACAGATCTGAAAGGAGAAATAAGCAATTTAACAATAACAGCTGGAGATTTCAGCAGCCCACTCTTAATGGTATTTCTGGTCTTAAAGTTAATTTTGTTTGATACTACTATAGCAACTTCAGCTCTCTTACAGCTACTGCTTTATTGTATATTTTTTCCACCCTTTTACCTCCAAGCTATTTGTGTCTTTAAAACTAAGATGTATCTCTTGTAAATAACATGTAGTTAGATCTTGTTTTTTTGTCAAGCCTGACAACCTCTACCTTTTGAGTAAGGTGTTTAACTCATCCACACTTATTTAATTATTGATATCATTGGATTATGTAGACAACTTTGTTGTTTGGTTTCTACTTTTCTCAGGTTGTTATATTCCTATGCTTTTCTTTTGCTAGCTTCTTTTGCATTAAGTAATATTTAAGTCATGGGTGTCCGACCTAAGGCCTGAGGGCTGCAAGTAGCCCAGGATGGTTATGAATGAGGCCCAATGCAAAATCGTAAATTTACTTAAAACATTACTTAGTTTTATTACTTAGATATGTACATTTTCTATATAAGTGATCGTAAACTTGGGACCTGCTCGACGATTTTAAAAGATTATCAAAAGGGCTGCTGCATAATTAAGGTTATTACATGAGGACTGTTTTGCTTACCTGTGGTGGCAGATATCATGAGAATTATGCATGGACCTTTCTTTTGCTCATCATTTTTCATTAGTGTTTGTGTATTTAATGTGTGGCTCAAGACAAGTCTTCTTCCAGTATGGTCCAGAGACACCAAAAAGTTGGACACCCCTGATTTAAGTGTTCTAACCCAAGAGGAAAATCTTCTAGATATAGTGCTAGGTTAAGAGTATTAAACATGAATCCAAAAACATAGTTTCTAAGAGGAAACAATGACAAATTGGACTTCATCGAAATTAAAATTTTTTGTTCTATGAATTATCTTTTTAAGAGGATGAAAAGATAGGTTACAGGCTGGGAGTAAATATTTGCAAACTATATATTTGACAAAGAACTTGTCTCTGGAATATATAAAGATATCTCAAAACTCAAGTAAAAAAAAAATCTAATTGGGAAATGGAAAAAAGACATAAACAGATATGTCACCACAAAGGAGATATAAATCACAAAAGAGCATACAAAAATTTGTTCTACATTATTAATTATTAGGAAAATGCAAAGTAAAACCACAACAAGATATCACTACACATCTGTTAAAATAGCTAAACTAAAAAAATATAACACCAAATTCTGAAAAAGACACAGAGAAACTGAATCTCTTTTCTGGTGTGAATGTAAAATGGTACAGCTACTCTGTAAAACAGTTTCCCATAATATATCTCCCAGCAACTCGTGGAGCATTTATCCCAGACAAATGAAAATGTATGTTTATACAATAACCTGTTCATAATGTTTATAGCATGCATGAATGCTTATTTGTAATAGCCCAATACAAGAAACAACCCAAATATCTTTCAACACGTTAACGGTTAAACAAACTCTGGGACAATCTTACAATAGAAAACTGCTCAGTAATAATGAGGAACAAACTATTGATATATCCAACAACTTGGATGGATTTCAAGGGCATAGCGAAAATTTCATTAATGCTTAGTGAAAAAAAAAAGGCAATTTCAAAAAGTAATGTACTCTATGTAATTCCATTTGTATGATATCTTCAAAAAAACAAAACTATAGAGATGGAGAACAGATTTTCAGGGTACAAAGGTGAGGTGAGGACTGGGTTTGACTATAAAGATGCAGCAACACAAGAGTTTTCTTATGATGTTAGAACAGTTCTTATGTATTCTGATTGTGTTCCTGGTTATATAAACTTTTACTTGCAATCAAATTGCACAGAACTACATGCACACATACACACAAGTACCTGTAATACTCAGTGAAAACTAAATACAGTCTGCAGTCTAGTTAACAGCATTATGTCAATGTCAATTTTTTGGTTTCTCATATCATATTAATTATATAAGATATTGCCACTGGGGGAAGCTGATCAAAGGGTTTAAGAGACTTTATGTACTATTTTAGCACCTTCCCACTGAAACTAAATCAATTCAAAACAAAAAGTTAAAAACAAAACACATACACACTCATACAAGAACTGTCTATTCCAACATATCAATCTATACCTCAATTTTCATTTGATGATAACATTTCTTCTTAGAGTTTTTCCTCTTTTCCTGGCTTGCCAGACTGGTCTCTTTCTCCATCAGAGTCAAAACTGAGGTGAGGTAGGGGTACAAAGTAAGGAGGAAAGCAAGAAGGGGAGAGAGGATAGGACGCTTCTCTCTGATTGGTGCTGTATTAGGACAGCCTCGTGTTCTTCAGGCCGGGCAGGAGTGTGAAGTGGTGCTCTCTCATCAGCATTGTCACGGGTTTTATGGAGACTCCCCTGTTGAGCCTTCAGATCACAGCTCCCTGAGTAAAAATGAGACCTCTTCAATGGCCAGCCAGCCCAGCCTCCTCTGCCTCTTTTCCCACTGATGCACCCTACACTTCTGAGTGCATAGCCCTGGCAAATCACCCCCTGGGTAGAATTTCTTTTAATGCAACCCTATGCCAGCATTCTCTGTGGCTTCCACTGCTGGTAACTGGAATGCCCACACCTTTGATCTGTTGACAACAGTGGATGAAGTTTCTGCCCAAAGGCAGTGTCAACCGTGTGGCCACAGGCCACTTCGGCTTTCTCAAAAGTGAACTTGTCATCAGTTCTCTGTGCACTCCTCCACTCTGGTAAGGTCTCTCTAGAACACTCATAACAGCATGAACATGAGATACCACCGGTACCAAGCAAAAATACATTTACTTCTGATATCACTGAATTTGGCCTTAGAAACAAAACCTATGGATGGCTGAATTAGCCTTAACTGCAACTTGTCTAATTCATTTTTCACACCTAATAGAGAAACAAGGCAATATATTGAATTTAGATTGAACAGGCCATTTTTATTCTTATACAAAACATGCAGCCAATCCTGAAACGCATTTCTGGATCGTTATAACATTACTGTTTAGCAACCAATTAAACATGCACACACACACAAATCAACTTTAACCAGACAGACTTTTTATTGTACATAAGCATAGATCTTTGTACAGCCTAAAGACTGCAGCTTGAGCAAGACTCTAAAATGACACACTAATAAGCAAGGAAAAAAAGGGTTACAGTAAATGTTCCAGCAGAACTTGAGGAAACTAACAGACAGAATCCTAAATTGGATATGTCACATTTTGGCAATAGCAGCCACTTGTGATTAGTGTGAAACAAGGCGCTAACAGGCTAAAGGCCCACAAGAAGCCAAAATCAGTGGAAAACAAATGAACCTCCAACACACAATGTAATTGAAGACAACTCAATCATTGAAGGCTTCCTTATAGTGTCAGCAATTCCACTACTCCTCAGCATATAGATATGAACTCGTTTTTCATTCCCCACCTTCACATTGTGCAGACTTTCTGTGTCCTGCATTTACCTCCTCAAGCCCACCTTCTGCCCCTGTCTTGGGGCTCATGCTCTCTAGCTTGGTCTCTCTGGGTTTCTTCTGCTACATCTGATTTCTCTTGCACAAATTAACAAATCTTTCTCAAATGCCATTTTCACCTCACCACACCTGGGTCAAGAACTCACTGTTATTCTCACTGGTTCTCTGATTCCTACAAACTCTTTAACTCAATTTTAGGAGGAAAACAGGAATGTACCTTTATCTTAAGACAGAGACTCATGGAGAATACATGAAAACTCAAACACATTTGAATGTTCTCTAGTATTTCTGAAGACCCAGTCAGGGAGAAAACAACATCTCTAGCCAGAGACAGGGTTGAGGGTCTCAGATTCTCAGCACTGAAGGTAAGGTGCAGCTCATAGTAATGGCATACGAAGGCATGGGCATGGCTCTGACCATCTGGATGAAGAAGGCTCTCCTTACCCCACCCTGTACTTTGGTAGTCAGCTCCAGCAGCTACAATAGCAGCAACACAAGTAGTGGGTGCGTGCTCTACTATTGCAAGATGTCCTTAAATGTTGGCCATTATTCCCTTCTTCATATGGCTAGAGAAGTTGTGCATACAGAAACTAATCCAATGCTGAATGTCTAAGTGTTAACATTAATGTATGATCAAAGCTACCTCTCATGGGTTGAATTGTGTCCAAGTCCTAATCCTCTGTACCTGTGACTATGACCTTATTTGTAAATAAGGTCTTTGCATATATGATTAAATTAAAGACATCCTGGTAAGATCAGCCTTGATTTAGGGTGGACTCTAAATTCAATAATTGACACCCTTATGAGAAAAAGAAGAGGGGTGTTTGAAGCACACACATAAAGAATAAGGCCAATTGAAGAGGAAAGCAGAGATTGGAATTATGTAGCTACAAGCCAAGGAACACTAAGGGTTGCCTTGTTGTTAGCCACCAGAAGCCAGGAGAGAGGCATGAAAAGGAATCTCCCTCAGAACCTCTAGAGTCCAGTATCTAGATGGAACCAACCCTGTCAACAACTTGACTTTGGATTTATGACTTCCAGAACTGTGAGAGGATAAATTTCTGTTGTTTTAAGTTATCAAATTGTGGTAATTTGTTACAGTGTCCATTTGGAAACTAATTCACCACTACAGTAGAATGAACTTTTGGAAACACGAATAAATCTGAAATTGCATACAAAAAAAAATTTATTATTATTTTAATTGTATTATCAAAGTTTTATAGTAAAATTTTTTAAGTTATTATAGTATAGCAATAATAATTTCTCAATTGCCACATTTTACCCATGGTCACTACAGTACATACTCATGATATGAATAGATGCTTACTCTCAACTAAAGTTAGTGGAAGAGCAAGATTTCTAAGGTATTTCATTTTTTCTCCATAATGTTTTTATTTTCTTTATAATTTTATAGGTGTATATCTAAGATGGTTGATCATGGACATTGTTATATACAGTTTAAGAGTTTAGTCACCAAATCAAAATTAAAGGAAGTAATAAAGGAACTTTTTAAGAAGAAAAAGGAAAAAATAAAAATATGAATAAGAAAATATTACAAAGAAAAAAATTCTTACTGACAAAGTCAAACACATAATAAAAACAGTGGATCAACAAACATTAAAGCTAGTCCAAAAGTTAAAAAGAAGAAGTAGGAAGATCATGTGTTACTACAACAGTGGGCTAAGAGATACGCATAAACAAAAAACAATAAATAAATAAACAATGACAAAACATAAATGTGGAGGGGGTGAGTAAAAAATGTGTGTGATTTTAGAATATGTCCAAACTTAAGTGACCACCAACTTAAAATAGACAGCTATAAATACAGCTTGGTGTATATGAAGCTCATCCTTTCAACCTCATTGCCACTTTTTAAAAATGCTATTTTCTAAAGAGAACTCAATTCAAGCCAAATAATTCTTAGATTTCATTCAAAGTAATTTATTTTAGAAATTGTCAAAAGATCTTTGACAAATGCTATTCTTTACTTATAGTACTCTGAGACTCAAGCCCACATTTAGCAATATAATATTGGTCAATTCACTTTATATGCCCCCTGCCTCTGACATACTCCTATTGTCAGTTCTTTTTTATTCAGACCATGCTATGGACCCTTGAATATTTAACAGATACAAAATTTAGTGAGAAAAAAATGTGTAACATACCCAGCCTGGTCCATGGCTCATTGTAAAATGGTAGAAAAGATACACCTATGTTCATAGTAGCATTGTTCACAAGAGCCAGAAGGTGAAAGCAACTTGTTTTCATCAGCAAATGAACTGATAAACAAAATATGATATGTATAAAAAAATGAAACGTTAACTAGCCTTAAACAGGAAGAGGATTCTGACACGTGCTACAACATGGATGAACGTTACAGATACTGTGCTAAGTGAAGTAAGCCAGTCACAGAAGGACAATTACTGTATGATTCCACATTACATGAGGTTTCCAGAGTTGTCAAAAGTGGGAGCTTGGCTGCCAGAGGAGGGAGGAGTGTGGGGAGTTGCTCTTTAATGGAGACAGTTTCAGTTTTGCAAGATGAAAAGAGTTCTGAAAATGGATTGAAGGTGATGGTTGTACAATGTGAATGTACTTAATGGCATTAAATTGTACACTTAAAAATGGTTAAAAAGATAAATTTTATGTTGTGTATATTTTACACAGTTTTAAAAAACAATACAAAAGAAAACCCCATCCCCTAATGGAGACTGTCCTACCTAAACACTGGTGGTCTCAACGACACACACCATTTCCCCTGTGGATTGCTCAGCTCTCTCATAAAGAGCAGAATGTGTGTGTATATCCACAAATTTCACTTCCTCTTGTGACTTCAGCCCCATTCTCCAAGGAGATTTGTCCAGACCAGTAACTGATGGCCTATACCACGTGACCACTACTCACTTCTTTCCAATACCGCTTGGTCAATGTTGTGAGACATCCAGTCAGGAATCTGAAGAATCAGAAAAGGGTATCAAGAATGCACAGATTGCCTAATCTGATCCAGGGTCATGGAAAATGGAGGTAACTGCTTCCTGAGCACTGACGTCTTCTGTATTGTACCCTCCCAACAAGGCCCTGGCAACATAAACTATGATAGCCGGGCGCCTGTCGTCATTGGCATTGGTGGATCATGCCGATCTACTGAAAGAGAAATATATTCCCAAACCCATGTGAGCCAATAGTGTGCAATCTGAGTTCAAGCTGTGTGGCTGTTTTTCCTTGTGTGACTGGGAATACAGCAGGGCTGGGGATGATCAGAAAGAACAAAAAGTCCAAAATGTGATAGAGAAAGTCCCTGAAAGCAAAAAGAGCCACAGGGACACCTGGGGAGCTTGCATTATCCTGCACTTGGTAGAGGTTTTGACTGTAATTTTTGCCACCATCAGGGTTTTGGCGCTAACCTAAACCCTGCCTCTACTCAGGCTCCGAATGTCAAGTCATACTTTCTGGGTAAACAGAAACAGGAGAGGAAGCAAAAGGCCCAGTGGCTATAGACCACTTTAAAAACCAAGTCAAGTGGATTTTTTTTTTTAAGTATAGTAATGACTTTGGTAGAGGGAGAGAAAAGGGGAAAGGCACTAATAACACCGATTTTTACCATTCTTTCATATGTTAGGTAGAAAAGTAAGCACGCAGGGACAGCTCTTTATATTTCTTGGTTTCCTTTAGGCTTTGTGAATAGCTTTTCCTGAAAGAAAGTAAAACTCCTATTAAAAATCAGACAAAAATAGATTTTCACATACTAATGAAAAAGTAAGACAAAAACTTGGTGCCAGATCCATGGTTCCCTTTCCTGTAGTCACTGGAAGACGATGGATTTTATTAGGACTCCCATCAATCTTTTTCTTTTATTAAAACTTTTCGTTTTACAGTTACATCAATAGTATAATATTTAAATGAAATAAAAATACTAAGTTCCCTGGCTGAAGGTGGCTCAGGCAGTTTGTGTGTCATCCTGCACACTGAAGGGTGACGGTTCATTTCCCGGTCAGGGCACATGCCTGGGTTTCAGGTTCAATTCCTCATCAGGGCACATGCAGAGGTAACCAGTTGATGTTTCTCTCTTTTTCTTCCTCTCTCTCACCCCCGCTCCCCTTCCCTTCTCTCTATAAATCAATGAACATGTCTTCAAATTAGAATTTTTTAAAAATACTAATAAGCATAAAAAAGAAAGGTAAAACCACCCATAACTCTACCACCCAAATGACTATTGTCAATATTTGAATGTACAATATTACTTTAGAAAGAAATGGACAAACACGCGACATGTTATGTTACTTACTTTATTTTTATAGTATTTTTAAATTAAGATAATTTGTATACAATGCACATTAATTATCTACTGCTGCATTAAAAAACACCCTCAAAACTTAGCAACAGTGTTAAAAAAGACAACAACTATTTGCTATCTCACATAGTTCCTGTGAGTCAGGAATCTGGGAGTGGCTCAGCTGGGAGATTCTAGCTCAGGGTTTCTCATGATCATGACATTACAGTAAAGATGGCATCCAAGCCACAGTCACATGAAGACAGGACCAGCCATGTCCAAGCTCCCTTTCTGGTGGTCAGCAGGCTCCAGTATTCACTGGTTGTTGAACTGAGGGTTTTAATTTCTCTTCACAGGACTGCCTGAGTACCCTCGAGACATGGCAGCTGGCTTCCCCAGAGCAAGTGATCCAAGAGAGAAAAAGCATGAAAGCAAGACCAAAATAGAAGCCACGGTGTTTTCTATAACCTAGTCACAGAAGTTAAGGTACATACATCACTTCTGTTGTATTCTAAGGGTCACACAGACCAACCCAGGTACCAAGTAATGTCAAGAAACAGGGATTATTAAGGGTCTTCTTAGAAACTGGCTTCTCTAATAAATTGCACAGATTTTAAGTGTACATCTGATGGGTTGTGACAACTGTATACACTTATGTAACTATTTCCAATCAAAAAATATTTGTCAATCTAAAAAGTTTTCTCGTGCTTTTTTCCAGGCCAGCCCTATCCACCTCACCAAATGGAAGCACTGTTTTGATATTTTTCATCATAGAATTGTTCTGTTAGTTCATATACTTCATACAAATGGAATTGAACAATGTGTACTATTTTCTGTCTGGTTTATTTGATTCAGTAGTACCTCCTGGATTCATCTATGCTGGGAAATTACTCCTGTCTTCTAATTTCTGACTAGTATTCTTTTGTATGAATAGTCCACAAATTGGTCATTCATTTTCCCATTGACAGACATTGGGTTATCTCCAGTTTGGAGCTAATATGAATAAAGCTGTGTTGGGAACCATCCCGTCTGGTTTCAGGGACTGCAGCCCCGCCGACA
Source organism: Pteronotus mesoamericanus (assembly GCF_021234165.1). Lineage (NCBI taxonomy): Eukaryota > Metazoa > Chordata > Mammalia > Chiroptera > Mormoopidae > Pteronotus > Pteronotus mesoamericanus. Next base: position 46,794,403 of record NW_026555085.1, read on the forward strand.
GACAAGAGGACTCCAAGGCTGGAAATAATCAAGGAGGCCTTGGGAAAACAGGCCACTGAGGAGACAAAACCTGTCCCCCTGGCAAAGGTGCAGCCCCTGCCTCCCTCACATCACCCTGCTTAGCCCTGTAATGGTAGCTTAGTCATAGACGGGGAAGATGTCTCATGAGGAGGGATGTCCTAAGACAGACACGGCAGATATGGGCAGCAGACAAGGACTTGGGGAACATGGAGAAAGGGCAAAAGGGCGCAAACCCTTCGGCCCAGCTTGGACATGTCTCCTTTTCTCTTGGTGGCTCTGCCCCAGCTGCCTGGCTAAGTCTTTAAACAATACTAAAGGCACGCACAGCTCTATGGATTGGGCAGTTCCCAGGGACAATCAGGGCTAGAAGTAAGTTCCTTGAAGCGTGCTTTGTTCTTCCTTCAAAACCTATGATAACTGGCTCATGCTGGGAAGATTTACATTATTCCTAGACCCTGACCGGAGGCAGATCTCTTGTGTTCCTTCAATTGTTATCTGTTTTCTGTAAACATAGCCTTTTGACATTGATTGATGATCTTTGCATCCAAACCCCTGTGCAAATGCTTCTCAGTAAAAGCCTTTGGACATGGGGACTCGGGGCCTTCTCCCCTAGAGGGAAGAGCCATGCCCCCTCTCCTGGGGACAGAGACGTGTTTGCAACGACTCGTGTGTATTCCCCCATCCGTGACAACCCCAGGACGGGCTCTGCGGGATCAGAGCCCATGCCCCCACCTCAGCTGGCTCCAGATAATAATCCTTAGATCCTTTGTTCACAACAAAACTGTCATGAACATTCTTGTGCAAGTCTTTTTGTGGACATATTCTTTCATGTGTCTTGGGTAAAAACCAAGGAGTTTAATTGCAGGGTCACAGGGTCAATATATGTTTAATTATATTTAAAAATTGCCAAACAGTTTTCCAAAGTGATAGTACCATTTTACATTTCCACCAGCAACTTAAGAGAGTTTCATTTGCTACATATACTTACCAACATTTAGCTTTTTGTTTTTAAATTTTAGCAGTCTGGTGGGTATGTAGTGGTATCTCATTTTGGTTTTAATGTGTATTTCCCCAATGTTATTGAGCACTTTTTATGTGTTTAATGGCCATTTGTAAATCTTTTGTGAGGTGTCTGATCAAGTCTTTTTCTCATTTTTTAAAACTTGAGTTTTTTTCAATATTGATGTGTTGATATTACTTATATATTCTGAATACAAGTATTTTTGTCAGATATATGGCTTGTAAATATCTAATCCCAGTCTGTAGTGCACCTTTTCATTTTCTTAATGGTGTATTTTTTATGATAAGACATTTTGATAAAGTCCAGTTTAACAATCTTATGTTTTACAGATGTGTTTTTCATGATTTAACTAAGAAATATTTGTCTTTCCCAAAATTGCAAAGATTTTCTTCCATGTTTTCTTCTAGAGGCTTTATAGTTTTAGCTTTTCTATTTAGGTCTACGATGCATCTTAAATTACTTTTTTGGTGTGAGGCTGGGGCTAAGGCCTCTTTATTCACATAGGTATCTAGTTCTAGCATGATTTGTTGAAAGGGTTGTTTTTCCCCTCTCAAATGCTTTGTGCCTTTATTGACAATAAATTATATATTTGCACTTACTTCTGGTCTCTCTGTTTCATTCCAGCAATCTATTTATGTAAACTTATAGCACCGCCACCCTATCTTGATTACTATAGCTTTAATGTACAACTTAATGTAACCTGCTTTTAACACAAAACAATATGTCATGAATATCTTCCCAGGACAACAATCCTACTGTGACATCTTCAGCTTTTGTGAATGTATAGTATTATATTCAGTGGATGAGCCATAATTTATTAAACAAATTCCTTATTGTTGGATATGTTTAGTCTTTGTATTTTAAAGAATCATTTAAAAATTCTTCAATGAGCTCCGACTGGGTAACCCAATTGGTTGAAGTGTCATCCCAAAAACCAAAAGATTGTGGGTTTAGTGACTGGTGAGGGTACATACCTAAGTTGAGTGTTCGATCCCTAGTCAGAGAGTACACTGGCAGTAATCAATCCATGTTTCCAAATTTTCTCTCACATTTCTGCCTCTGTCTTTCTCTCTCTCTCAAATCAATGAAAACATCTTGGGGTGAGAATTAAAATTTTAAAAATTCTTTTTCAGTGAACACCTTTGGCATTGTTCTGAATTATTTCCTAAGAGTATATTTTTGAAGTGAAATTGCTAAATTGTGTGTTGATTTTTGAAGTTTTTCATATATATTTTCAAACTATTTTATAAAGGCTGTGTCCATTTATAGCTGTGACCTCTAGTATATGAGAGCCAATACTGTGTATTATTATTTAAATAAAATTTGCTGTGTAATTTTAATTCATAGACAGCACCAGTATATCATTGATGTTCTAATGTGCATTTATAACTTATAATTTGTATTTTCTAGTAAAACTTAAAGAATATTTTATACACATTGGGCATACAAATACAAATTTCCTCTTTTTTGAATTGTCTGTTCATGCCATGTGGTCATTTCTCTATTGCCCTTACTTCCTTTGTAATGGACTAATGGTCAAAGCTAACTGTAACCACAGTATAGAAGGCCTTCCAAGCCAAATACAGGATAATTAAACATATCATTTTTTCTAGAAATAGTATAAATGAAATAAAATTATAGAAGAGATTCTATTAAATGTAGCTGTTAAAATAATTTTATTCATTATAATTATATTTCGACCTTGTCCCAACTACAAGCTCCTTTTTTTTATCTTTTGCGTCAGGCTCAGACTCTGCTACCTCAGGGCTCTGGCACCACACTCAGTCTGTCCAGATGGCTTCTGACCTCCTAGTTTGCCCTTGCTTTGCCCTGAAAACTTGTCACTTCTGTCCTCTTGGACTGTTTCTTCTAAGTATGTTTCTTTGCCACTGCCTAATTATTCCCTTCAAATTCTTCCTAAAATTTACTTTCACCTATCTAAGTTTTTGATCAATATAGCTTTACTGTGAACTTTTCATTGTTGAAAAATATAATGAAATACTTTTAAAAATGTAAAGAAATACTAAGAGAAAAACCTCAAAAACATTAAAAAGGAGAAATTTTTTTCTCTTCTCTTGTGCCTGTTTCTCTTAATCACTTAAGTGCCATTATTTAGAACAGGAAATTCCCCTCTGATCTTAGTACCAGGAATAGTTTGCTTTTGAACAGTTGGTTTGTTTTTACGTATGGACTTCATGAATCATTTAACCGATCATGCCCTCCTATCTGAGCTGGCTGGTAGAAATCTCAGAGTCAGATCTGCAGTCCATCTGTGCCAACTGGATTGTGTGTCAAGACATACTCTCTATCTATTAATCCCACTCTTATTTTTCTTCATCTTTTTTTCTTACTCTTCCCTTATTGCCTACTACTTATTATCCATATCGTTTGACTTCTCTTTACTTAAAAAATTGCAGTCTGATAGTATATACTTTGAACACTGACTTAAAACATTTTTTTCAGAATAAGATGGATTATCTATAAATAAACAATCACCTATAAAATATAAAGGAAAATGTATTTAGCCTAATGTCATAATTTGTGCCTCACTTATCATGATCTAAAATCTCCTAAAAGCAGTACCCTTGCACCCCATTAGCAAATAGAAAGGTGGATATCGAGAAGTTAATGGAACTGCCCAAGATCACAGAGGGAGTCAGTCATGAAAGCCTGTAATGAATCTTTGTTTCTTCACCCAACACATCGTTTATGAATCCAACACTCCATTTGCACTTGGGTCACGACTATTTAGGGTAGTTAATTACTTTGAAAACTCATTCATAAACACCAGTCCCTGTTTTGAGATCTATGGGTTTTTAGGTCTATGAAGAACTGGTCTAAGGTTATTACAAAGTTAATTGTTTTGCAATTTTTTTAAAGCAGCTATAATGTAGCTAAAAATCACTGTATCTTAACTTTTCCAAAATCTATAACTCAGAATTAGGAGAAATTACTGTGATTCTGTTGGTCATACTGCTCAAAAAAAACCCACAAAGTGCTAATAACAGAGATGCTTACAAAATTCAAAGTTAGGTCAAAGATGATGTTGGTTAGTTGTCAGGGGAGATTGACTAGCATACTTGAATTAGAATTTAAGAGAAGGATGGGGCTTAAATTATTTAATTCAGGAGGCAGTAAAGGTACAGAAGCAGGAATGAGGAGGGTGTTTTGAAGACAAAGGAAGGATACCACTCAGCCAAAGTGGAGGGACCATCCTGGGCACTGTGAATTTAAATTGCATTTCTCACCTTTATAGGACAAAATGAAAACCAAGGGAAATTTTTAGTTTTGTTCTCAGAAGTGACTGGACATAATCATAAGTTCCTCAATAAGGCAATAGTGGGCTGACATTTTTGTTCAAAAACACAGCTGAGAGCAGAATGGGAAATACCACTGGGAGGGGCTGTGTTAGTTAAGACTACCTCACAGTGACCTGTGAATGGAAATGTTCAGTTTAAGACTCATTGTATAGAAGAACTAGAACTTAATGATTGCATAGATTAGAATACAGTGGAAGAAAGATTATTGTAAGTCCTCAAATGTTGGAAATGAGACCGTTTTGAGATGTTCAGAAAGAAGAAGTCGAAACTGGAAGTGACAAAGTGATAGTTTTAAGACATTCAATTCAGCAACTCAACTACTGAGTTTCCACTTAATATATAATCCTACGCTGGACACTATAGAAGGTAAAGAAGAAAGGTAATACATAGTAAGGCAAGGCTTAAATACAAAGAGATTTGCCAATGAGAATGAGGAACATAGATATAAATCAGGAGCCAAATGAACTGTCAAAAAGATATTAAATAAAAGAAATATCTGGGAGAAAAAAGACCCAACAGAGTAAAGGGCAACCATAGAGTGGAAAAAAAAATTAAAACAAACCATATATTTGATAAGGAGTTAATCCAGAGTATACGAAGATCTCTTATAACTCGGCAAGAACAAAACAAATAACTTGATCTAAAATTGGGCAAAGAACTCGAATAGATATTTCTCTAAAGAAGATATACAAATGACCAATAAGCATAAGGAAAGATGGTCAACATTACTAATCTTTAGAGAAATGCAAGTGAAAACCAAAATGAGATTTCACCTCACGCTCATTAGGATAGCCACTATTTTTAAAAAACAAATAAATAAGCATTTGAGGAGGATGTGCAGAATTGTGATACCTTGTGCATTGTTGATGGGAATGTAAAATAGTGCAGCTGCATGGAAAAGAGTACAGATTTCTCAAAAAATTATCGTATGATCTAGCAATCTCACTTCTGGGTATATATACAAAAGAACTGAAAACGGTCTCAAAGAGATATTTACACACCCATATTCACTGCAGCATTATCCACAATAATCAAGCGGTAGAAGCAATAGAAATGTCCATCAGCAGATGAGTAAATTAAAAAATGTAATACACACAAAATGAAATACTCTTCAGCCTTAATAAAGGAAGAAATCTAGTCATATGCTACAACAGGGATAAAATTTAAGGATGTTATGCTAAGTGCAATAAGCCAGATACACAGATACACTGCATCTGTATCTGTGTATCTAACAGAGGTATCTAACAGAGTCAAACTCATAGAAACAGAAAGTGAAATGGTGGTTGTCAGGGGCTGGGGGAAAGGGAAAAAAGAGGTTGCTCAATGAGCACAGAGTTGCAGTTTTGCAAGATAAAATAATTCTAAAGATAAGTTGTACCAGAAGGTTCATATTAGAAATCTCTGAGAATGAGAGAAATAAAAAAGAATTTTCTAAGGCCCAGAACTGAAACTTAGAGGAAGCCATAATTTGAAAGGAACTCTTGAAGAAGACAGAAGAAGAGCTATAAGAGGCTGAATAAAGAGTATAATATCACAGAAGCTAAGAGAAAGAATGTGCTATAAGAAGAACCAGATGCAAGAGAGAGATGAACAGGATATCAAGGAAATCATTATAGACCTTAGATGGGGCATTTTCAACATTTAGTAATTGATTCAACCCACAGAGATTTATTGAGCTTCAACTATGCACCAGGCACTATTTCAACAGGAAACAAAGCAGACAAAGTCTTTTTCATTGTGTTTGTAGAAAACCGATAAATACATTCCAGAAAGTGATAAATGCTATAAAGCAAAAATAAGCACTCTAAGGAGGCGGGGGTGGGGGACACTATTTTGCTATTTTGCGTTTTTTTAACAGAATGATCAAGGGGTCATCTGACCGACACCTGAAGAAAGTCTTATGAATATCTGGGGGAACAGCATCAGGGCAGAGGGGAAGAGCAAATGCCAAGGCCTGAAGCAGGAACACACTTGAGCTTGAGGAGCAGTATGAAATTCAGTGTGGTTGAAGCAGTTTGAGAAAGAAATATTAATAAAAGATAAGCTCTCAGAGGTGTCCAGGAAGCAGTGGCAATGAGAATCAAAAGGGAGGGTTATGAAGTTTACAACAATTTGAAGAGTTTACTAGAAGAAACAAGAAAAAGGAGAGATGAAATGAACTGGAGTTGAATGGCTCATTGGTATCACAGGAGGCTTACACTGTTTTAAGAAAAGTGATATGGTAAATCTTTTGGGCAGAGGAAGAGATAGAGGAAGTTTTGACATGGGAGGGAATTATTACAGGAGCAAAATCCCTTCAAAAAGGAGGAAAAAATTGAAATCCAAAATAGAGTTCAGATATTAGATTAGGGAAAAGGAAGGAATATTTCCTTCCTTCAGAGATCCTGGGGGAATATGCAAGAATAAACCTATAGCCACTGAAGCCTGCTCTCAACACCTGCTTCTGTAGAGCCAACCCAAAGGGTCTATGAAGTCAGACAGTATAAATTCAACTCAAATAAGAGGCAGATGGTCTTTGAAGTCTGTAGGCATAAACAGATATTTGAGGTGATTCATGAGAGCCAAATAAAGAAAACTCTTGGTTGTTGACAATAAATTACTACAGGATATTTACAAAATCTTAGGCTTGGTTAGATATGGGTTTAAGAAGTTTGGTAATTATCGCAAGAAAAGCAGAAATGGTTTAATCTTTATTTTCCTTAAGACTTCTAAAAAGATGGAAACCATCTTGAAAGAAATCTAAAACAAATATTTCATATTAATTTAGAAAGTTCAAAAACACATTAGAACACATTGGCAACACGAGTTTACGGGGAAAGTCATGCCAAATAAAGCTGAAAGTCTCTAAAAAAACACATCCTGACTAAAGTAAATGGAAAGAGTTAAATAATATTAGATCATACTATTAATCACCATTAAGAATGTTAGTTTAAACAGTCTTAGGTTCATGGCCCTTGTCTTAAAAAGTTTTGCTATAAACAAGGTACTTTGGGTTTGTGAAAAATAACCAACACAAAGTCTTGATATTTAATGTGCATGGCTAGTGTAATGGACTAGAACTCAAGTCCAGTACTGGAAAACATGAGAGAAAACCCAAACAAAAAGGATGAAAGACACATTAACAACACAGTGCCTTTCTGTCAACCATAACACAGTACCTACCAAGTACTGGAAATGACTTTTGGTATCAGCTGGTACTATGATTTAAGTTCATTAATATTTTTAAAATTGTGAAATATAGCACCTCTATAAACACATGTATAAAACACACATGTGTAATTTAATAAATGTTAATCATTGTCTCCCTTTCACTTTCCCTCAGGGATAACTGCCATTCATGATACTCATTCCTCTGCCCTCCTTTACAGTGTTTCTACCTATGTACACTTCCCACATTGTTTCACACCAGCAGTGGATGAAGGATCCTGTTTGACTGACCTGCCTCCTGGCATTTCTATTAACAAAATGTTACTAGAAATCTTTTAGATTTTCACCCATGTAGTGGGAGTGACATTATACCTTATTGTGGTTTTAATTTACATTTCCTGATTACTCAGTTTGAGCATCTTTTCACCTGTTTATGGACAGCTGGAAAGGCTCTTTTGGTAGAAGAACCATTTTGTATTGAGCTGTTCATTTTTTTTTCTTATTGATTTCTAGGTGTTCTTTATATAATCCTTTGAGTTATATATCTTACAGATATCTTCTCCTAGTTTTTGGCCCACTTTTTAATTTTCTTTTTGATGTATTTCACTGAAAATACACCCTCAAAAATGTAGCCAATATTTTCCAATTTCCTCCTATGACTTTAGCCTTTTCTATTTCTAACCTAATTGCATTATGGTCAGAGAATGATTACAAATTGGTTGGACTAGCTTTTGTTCTAGCAAAAATTCAGTTTTCATAAATGTTTTCATGTGTGCTACTCATTAGTATGTAGACTGTGTATTTCCAAACCATTAAATGCATTATTCTTTAAATATCTATTAGACCAATCTTAATTGTTCAATTAATATCTTCTATATTCTTACCAATTTTTGTGTGCCTAATCTATTGGTATTTTAGAGAGTACTAAAGTAACAGATTTACCAATTTTACATATTTTGGATTTATGTATTTTGAGACTATGTTTTTTGTTCACAAGGTTTAGATTTCCTATAACTACAGGGTGAATTAATAATTTTAATATTATGTTGTGGTTTTCTTTATTTCTTATTTCCTTAAAGTCTAATGTCTAATATTAAGATAGCTGCCCCAAGATTCTTTTGATTATTTGTCTAATATATGTAGTTTTATCCTCTATTTTTAAAAATTTAGGTAACCTTTTGATATATATGGTCTATTGTAATTAGTGTATGGCTGTACTGTTTTTTAATATAGCCTGGTCATCCTTATATTTTACATCTAGAGTTTAGCCCATTTACATTTATTGTGATTAATATTACAAAAAAATATATAATTCTTTTATATTACTAATCACTATATATAAATATATTTATTACAAGGAATTGGCTCACATAATTATGGAAGCTAAAAAGTGTCATAATCTGCCATCTGCAAGTTGAAGACTCAGGAAAGTGGATGGTGTAGTTCATTCCAATTCCGAAAGCCTTAGAACCAGAGTAAGTTTCAGTCCAATGGCAGAAGACCAACGTCCCAGCTCAGTCAAACAGAAAAGGCAATTCTACCATCCTCTGGCTTTTTATTCAATTCAGGTTTTTACTTGATTAGATGATAGTCACCCGCACAGAAGAGAGCAATCTGCTTTACCAATTCAAATACTAACATTTTACAGAAACACTCTTACAGACACACTCAGAAATAAAGTTTAGCTAAAATCTGGGCAACCCATGGTCCAGTCAAGTTGACCAAAAAAAAAAAATTGATTATCACACCTGCTAATGTCAATAATCCATTCCTAAAACATCAGATGTTTTGCATGAAAACACTGAGTCTAATTTCTCTTATTTTAAATGAGAAAATGTATAATGCCTTGTATATTAACCCTACCTCTCAACCAATTTTCTTAAGTAAAATACTTAAATAAAAATAAACTATCATGTTGGGATGTAAAATGCTTCAAACATTATTTTATGATTGCCAAACATAAAAGTCTGAAAGCATACCATGAACATTATATTTACAACTATATTTACATATATTTGCCGTAATATAGCAAAGCAAATGACAGCAATAGATATACTTGTTAGAAAAAAATTAGTGAAAATTTTCCAATAAAAACCAGACAATTACCTGAAATAAACTATAACTCACCAAGTGAGAAGAAAACTTGGAGAAAACTAGAGGGCAGGACGGAAGCACAATTGTTTGTCATTGTTGAAAGTGCTGATGTGGACAAGTGAGATGAGAACAGTAATTTCAAGGAAACTTTCCAACGCAGAAGCTGATAGAAATTCTCTATCATTTGGCACTGCTGAAGAAGCTCCTAAGCAAGAAAGCCATGACACATTTTTAAAAGAGGTGACTAACATTTAAGAATGAGAAACTTGTAAAATGGAGCCTTGTTTAAATTCCCATTTGTTTTCTCCTTTCACCTTACTGTTCTTCAATACTTTCTTAGATTGTGTGGGTGTAAGTCATTCATCACTAGTCAAAAAATGAGGGCTAAATATGAGAAAAGCCCTTTGGAAATGTGTCCAGGACAAGCACACAGCGACAGAGCGGTTCCCACTGAGGGTAATGCAGTGATGCCCTGCTCAGGACCAGCATCCCTTTTGTGGAACTCTGCTTGCTTTTCAAAAACTCTGCATGTGATGCTGATGATTTATCCATTGTATTTGAAATGTAACCTGATACCTTTCCAGCACATCATTTTGTTAAAAATCCATTGAGTATTTGGAGTGTAATTAATACTGCTCCTATATAACGGCTAGCTGACACAAAATATATTCAGAGATGTGTAAGTTCTATGATATTTGGTTATTAAAAACAAGAGGTATTTTTACTGGAAAGATATTAGCTGTAGAAAATTCTACAATTATGCCTATATTTTAATTTACTTTTACAATTCTATTCTTTTTCTCAAGGTATCTCTCTTTTCTATTCTCCTCCTTTCTTCTCTCTTGCTTGCAAGCCCAAATGTGGGTGGGCTTGTGGCTATGAATTATCAGGGGAGATACTAGACATTGTATTTCTCACTTCCAACACCAAATTTAAGTCAGGTGAATCATCTTGTTGCCCTCTTTTATATGGTGGGCTTCATTTCTCATTTCCACTGCACTAAGACTATAGGCTTTCAAAGTCCTGGTTTATTTGGAGATCATCTCTTAAGACTGCCTTAGCTTTAGGTCTCATTCCCTGAATTCATGCTTCTGCCAAAGCAGAAGCACAGGGTCTCAGCCCAGAAGTCAGCGTGGGTGCTCCCATGTGGCCAAGGTTTTGCATTTACTTCAGTTCTCACCTCTGAAAAGCCCTTACTTTCATGCCAGCTCAACAATGAATTTTAAAACTTTTTTTAAATAATATTTAGCTTGTTTTGGTCAAAAGTCTCCCCTCTTTTTCTAATTTCTTTATTATTTTCCAAACCCAGGGAGTCAGAAGGCTGTCAAATAACTTCTCAATTCATGCTAAATAAATCCAGAAAAATAAACCAAACAGGTCAAAAAGTGCCATAATGTTTTAACATGGCAAAATATGACAAATCATAAGAACACAATTTAGGTGAACTGTGCAGCCAGTTGTCACAGGTTTGCAAGTCTAGAGAGAGGGGCATGCTGCTCACTAAGTTCTGCAGGTTTATTGCTACTAGAAGTTTGACTAAGATTGTTAGTATTGGGAATAACTGTGAAGAAATGTTATCTTGTTTTTGTTCAAAGTAACAATCTTACGGGCATAGAAAAAGCATTTAAAAATCTTAACAGTGAATAGCTCATTCTATTCACTGTTATAGTTATTCTATTTCTCCTTATCTTTTAAACATGTTTTTTTTCTGTAAAAAAGAAGAATGGCAGTAAGTTTTCTTTAAGGCAAATATATATGAAATATAGTATTTTGGGTTTGGAAAACGTGGTCTTACAGGGGCTTCAGAAGGTCAGTGCTTTGCTATAGATATCCCAGTGCAGACACATGCTTTTGATCAGAAGGAGCTGAAAAAAAATGATCAAATGACTTATAGGAGTAAATGGTATTAAAGGTTTAAGTAGGCGAATGTGGCACAGAATGATTTCTAAATGTTATAGGTCTTACACACTTAAGAAGATGTATTGCTCTGAGGACCAAATCATGGATGTGAAAGACAAAGTAGCAGAAAACACCCAATCAGAGCAGCATAAAAAAGAAGAAAACCTTACCTTTATTGACAAAATGGATGGACCTAGAGAGTATTACGCTAAGTGAAATAAGCCAGTCAGAGAAAAAAAAATCATATGATTTCACTTGCATGTGAAATTTAATGAACAAAATAAACAAAATAAAAATAGACTCAAAGATACACAGAAGAGACTGACAGTTCTCAAAGGGGATGGAGGCTGGGGAATGGGTGAAATAAGTCAAGCAAAAAAAAAAAACACCTCATGTTCACAGACAACAGCATGGTGATTTCCCAGAGGGAAGGGCAGATGGGGGCAGGTGGAAGAGGGTAAATGAGGGATAAATGGTGATGGCAGGAGACTAGACTTTGAATGGTGAGCACACAGTGCAATGTTCAGATGACGTATTGTAGGATTTTATAATTGAAACCTATAAAAATTTATTGACCAATGTAACCCCATTAAATTCAATAAAAAAATAAATTTAAGAAAGAGATTAAGTAGGGTAGTGATATCCTCCAGCATGTTGTTGTTCCAAATGTGATGTCTTTTATTGAAAGAAACAGCCACGTCTGTGGCCATTAATCTGATAAAAGTGCTCTTTTAATTACCCATCAATAAAAAGGATTAACAACTGGGGGAAAACATGTATTGCTTTAACTATTAATAAAATGCTATAACTAGAAGATGTAAAATAAAAGCAGGTCTTTTGAAAGCTAACAATGAAAAAACACTTCCTGAAATTGCCTAAGATTAGAAGATACATTTAAATTTTAATTAGGATGATTAATCAGTGCAATATTCTACACACAGAGGAAGGTATAAAAAGAAAAGTAGACTTCTTGAGGTTGCTCGTCCTAATGTCAGCAAAGAGGTGTTCTTAATTCATCCATTCATTTGAATACCTTGTGCCAGGTACTATGGTAGATCCCAGAATCCACAGACAATGGTATATCATTTACGCCCTCAAGGATCTCAAGCTCTTTTTAGAAAGACGGATTTGTACATGAGCTCCACTATGACATAATAGGAGCATGTTCATTGGGAACTAAGTCTTCATGAATTTGCCACAGCACAGTAACCTCTTTGATCTCCTTACCAGGCTATTTAGGGAACAATTTCTAGTCTTAGCATCTGACCGTTATTTTTCCATCCAGACTCACAGGTTTAATTTTACTTGGTATGCATTTGCTGAAAACAATAGAAACTATCCCAATAAACTGTCATTTGAACCAGAGGCTTTACTTAAATTTACATTAGGGGAGCTAGAGCTCTGGATTGCAGTAAATTTGCCAGATCCAAGCCCTGCCCTCTTCGCTCTACAGCACAGTCATTGACAGTTAAAATATTTGGCTCCCAAAGGCAGCCAAAAAAAAAAAAGAAAGAAAGAAAGAAAGAAAAAAGAAAGAAAAAGAACTCAGATAGTGGTGTTTTGAAGCAGAGAACTTTTAGATTGATAGCCCCTGACCTAGAAACTTCCAGAAACTGCTTTAATTTTATAATTTCTGCAGGACTAAAAAGCTGTAACTCAAATGGAAACTAGGTATAATTATTCAAGAGTATATGCTGTGATATAATCACTCCTAAGACAACAGAGTGAAGTCAGAGCATGATGGGAAGTCAGAGCATTTCATGGCCTGTGCTTTTAGGACCCTTTCCAGAGAACGTGCTCTATCCATGGGCCTTGGAAACAGCATCCCAAAGGTGACATCCACAAAAAGAAGGTAGGCCAATCAGATTCTCAGGAGAAGACTTTGAACTTAATAATAGAGACTGAAGTGAGGCATAGGTCATGAAGCAGAGTTGGAGCTGTGGCCTTATTGGGTCCTGGGCAAGGTGAAGAAGAGAAGAAACTAACCAAAAAAGCAAGAATAGACAGATGAAAGAAAAACAGAGATAACTTGTGTAAGAGAGAGTGAATGGCCCTGAGATAGTGGGGAAACATAAATTCTGCATTTTAGTCTTGAAATCCATACATAGCTATGAAATTACCTGACATTCCTACCAAAGAGTTCCCTCTTTACTTGGGCTACTTGGCTAGCTTGCGTAGGTTGTTTTCTTTGGATTCTAAAGAGCCTTGACTGAAATAAGTCAGAACACAGTTGAGCAGAACCATTGTATTACTTGGCATAAGTAACATTCAAATACATCAGTGGGTAAACAAGTTCTATTAGTGACAATAAAAAAGAACACTGCAAAGCAAATGGTGAGGGCAAAATACAGGGTCCAGCAGAAGTAACACCTGCTTGAGTGTGGTTGGTAGGGTAATAATATGGGTGTAATCATTTATAGTTTTAATTTGAACATTTCACCTAAAATGTCATACGGTTTGCATGACTGTGATAGTGTTATGTTACAGAATTACATGCTTATGATTTTGTAATAAAAAATTCTGTAATACAAAGGGGCGTTATTTGTGCCAGACCCTGTAGCTTGCAGGTACAACTTAAGATTCAATGGGAAACCAAGACAAATGCCACAGGGGACATGTTAAGCCCTCCTCTCTGATGAAAATAATAGCCTGAGTGCTTTGATCAACTACTGGGCCCAAAAATATTATGAAATCGGGTTCTCCCAATAGCAGTGATATTAATTTAAGAGTAATTCATAACTCAAGACACCAGGCTGAGGTTTCATGACAAGCCTCTGGATTTTCCAACTCATGGTGTGGTCTGGTCCACTTTTGTTTTCTATGTGGCAATATCACCACAGTGTTTATGTGCCTGAGCCACACATACATTTACACAATCTTTTTTGATACTTACAACTCATTTATTAAGTGGTCTATTCTCCAATAAAGACAATTTAGTCTTTTGCTTAGGAGATAAACCTATAAACTGGTTTCTTATCTATAGTACTCATCCATTACAAATATCGTTTCTCTCAAAGATGAATAATTATAGTCCCTGAGGACATTTCCTATACATATTGCTGTGGTAGCCATCAAACTGGAGGAAGGGCTGATAGGTGTAGGCAACAATGATAAAATGAACAGCCTGCTTGTCTGTCAGGCAACAAAGTAAATCAGGGAAAACAGCCCTCATTACCACAAGTTAAGTGGGTCTGTGTGGTGTCCAATTTTGGGGCATGTACTCTTTCTCTTTGTGATAAAGTAAAAACTATGCCAAAAAGACTTACTTCTCATAAATAAATTAATCTAATGAGTAAGTAAAAGAAAGGTCATATGGATGAGTTCATTTGGTGCCTTATTTTATATAAATAGCTTTTAAAATTGTATATGTATTTGCCACACTGGAAGTCTATATTTCTTAGTGGAAAATGGCAGATCAGAAATCAGACTCTAACAAGCTGTGCCCAATAAATGGGTAGCATATGTTACGGCTGAGTTCATTTCTACTGTTTGCAGCATGTACGTTCTACCTAGAATTGCAGAAGTGCTTGTTATCTGGATGACACTGAGGCAGGAAGAGAAGATGACAAGAAGAATGCCATATTTAGCTCAAGACATTGCCTCCTGGGACCATGTCAGAATTCCTAACAATAAATCCATGGGAATAAACTCAGGAATCACTAGAGTTTAAAATTGCCATGTCCTAATTATAGACTATTCTTAGCAGTCCCACAGGTCCTGTGGATAAATTATGTTGATTTCACTATGACATCTATCCTTTACAAAATGTAGGTTATAAATGACTTGGTCCTTCTGTTAATTGCATATATTCTTTGGGTGAGTCTAGCCTATCAGTTCTTACTGGTAAATCAAATCCTTCTCTCTCCAGTGTCGAAATCCCTAGTTTCTTCCCTTTAAATGTCTACATGATTTACTATCTTATCATCCATTCAGCAAATGCTTATTGACTGCCAACTATGTGTACGGAATTTTGCTACACACTAGGAAAGATGTAAGATGTATAATGCATACTCCTAACTCTCTAGAAAATTCATCTTTTTCAGAACAATAAGACATGCACACACAAGAAGTGAAATATCAATACAGAACTTAGAGTACTGCAAGACAATAAAAGACATATCTTAAAACAGTACATTTTGAAATCCCAAATAACTGCTGTAGACAAAAATATAAAGAGTGGAAGAGGCAATAATTGTTCAGCGCTCAGTGGTCATGGAAGGCTTTCTAAAAACGAAAAGATCTGAACCATTTTGGAAGAGGCAGTCTGAATACAGACAAGCGCACGTCAGTGTGCAGAGGTAAAGACAATGGGCCACTTCTCAGTCGGGGCAGGTTTAGCTGGAGCGCAGGAAAACAAGCCAGAGAGCAGTGTGAAGACAGTTTGCAGAGCATCTTCATTGCCAGTCTGTGCTTCAGCTTAAAGTAATGGACACCCATAAAATGCTTTATTATTAAATCAACTTTAGTGAGTTATAATTTATGTACAATCAATGGCACACATTTTGAACTTACTGTTAAATGAGTTTTAACAAATGGATACTGTCAAGTAACCACTGTGGCAAACAAAATATGGAACATCTCCATCACTCCAGAAAGTCCTCTCATGACCCCTTCCCGTCAATCCCCCCCAAACCCCTTCTTTTTCATTAACATACTACAGTCCACTTCTTACCCATCCCTGGACATTTTGAGTAGTTACACTTTTAATCTATAATATTTTCAAGCTACTCTATTATACTTTATAGGCTGTAAACATTTTCAAACAGAAGGGATTTTTTAAAAGTTTTGTTAATTATTTTCTTAAGTCTGGGCCTCCCAAATGGTATTACTGGGTTAAACCATTGGTACTCCATTCACCTACTAGATTTTTAGCGTGGTGTGGCATCTGATGACATATTTCCACCTGCTCTGACTCCTAGATTCCAACGGTACATGCCAGTTTTTTTTCCCATTGGTTTTAACAGCAGCAACATCAAGTCCACTTAAGACTTCCTCTTACACATGGCAGATTGAGCACACGCTTGTGCCTCCTCTCACTCTCAAGACCACAATGAAATGAAAATAGAAGGATAAAATATATTATATATGTATATATCCACAAGGATAAAGAGAATGGGAGATAAAATATCATCAGACAAGACATTCCAACACATCAAGAAGACAGAAGGCAGATTGAGTTTCAGTAACAGAGCAAAGAAAGCCATATTTCAAAGAGCCTGAGAGATGGAAAACCCCTTTATCCAAAGAATATCTCTGAGATTCTCAGACTATCAGTCAGATACTGCTGAAAGAAGTAGTGAAGCATAGGCTGAAAAAAGGAATTCGTTTGAAGTTTGCATGTATGGAGGATCTCTCTACCATATTATTCTGTCAGGCAAATATGCCCCATCTCTACATCCAACCCCCACCACAAGCAGGAGGAGGGAGATTTAATGTCTTGAGAACTCAAGGAAGAAGCACTAAATTCAGAGATGCCAGACCTAGTGGAGGACATTAAATGAAGAAATTAAATGTAAGAATACTGCATGGTAGGTTGTTCTTACTTTGCTCACTCCCATGACATTGGCAGCTAATCATATGGCTCACAGTCAGTAAACTGGAAAATTCTTCTCACAGAAATGGAAGGCCTCAGAGAACCAAATTCCAGAGAATGGATTTTAGGCCCCACTTCAAAATCAAATGGCCACTTGATTGCCTGATCACCCTGTAAAGAAGTCTTTCAGCTGATAACTATCAACTGTGCATATAGACGTTCCAAGAGATTCTTCATTGCTTCTTTTATTATTATTAGAAATAGACAGCCAAGCCTTATTTTCATTTCAGGAAAACTTGCAACATAAAAGGGAGAGATGCAAAGCAAGAGTATCATATTTTGCTGTGTATAATGTGCACTCACATTGGCCCAAACTTTCAGGAAAAATATCTTTTCCTTTAATTTTTAATTCAATTTTTATTTATTTATGCTTAGACACTTGATTTTTTTTTATTATAAAGGAATTTTAACATTTATTTTTGAACATACTATGGTACAGGAAATTTTATGTAACAAATAATTACAAAAAACAGGAACAGATACAAGTTGTTTCAGGTACTACCTATGTATAATGCACATTCTTATTTTTCCATCAAAAATTTGGGCAAGAAAATCAAGATGGCAGAGGAGTGAGTGAAGTCACACTGACCTCCTCCCAGGACTAACCTGGAATTACAACTAAATTGGGGAGAAATCACCTGGAACAAACAACTAAACAATAGTGAGAAATGATCCTTATAACCTTGGGGACAGAAGAGTCAGCTTTAGCGCAATCTAACTGGTAAGCAGTGCCATAGAGGCTCAAGAAGGCAGGCAGGGTGCTCATGGGCGGCAGCACCAGAAGGATATTGAAACAGCCAGTTGGATCCCCCTAAGAAGAGTAGGGTATAAACCAAAAGTGGGATCTCCAGCCTACAGCACCAAATCCCAAAAAGTACACAGAAAACAGCCAGCTGCGAAAAGCGGAAGGGTTACTCTCTGCCAGAGCTGGACAGCGGGAGAGGCAAAGAGCCATTTAAAGGGCCAACACATACATTTTTATTTGCAGCCACTTACTCCGGTCTCTGGCAAAAGTGGGGGCAAAGCGAGTTAGAGATGCCTGAGGAGAGACTGGGGAAGGAGGCTTTGGGGAGAGAACTGAGAGAGTAGCTGGTGGGATCTTGGTGCTGACTCATCCCTCATGTGGCAGCAGCCATCTTGTTCAGGCAGAGGCCACGCCCCTGAGCGACAGCACCATGAGAGGACCTAATAGCACCGCCCTCAGGAGGTACTCTGCCCCTCCCTGTTGTGTCTCTAGGCTGGCCTGCTGAGTACAAAGTGACTAGATTAACAGCTGAAGGAGCAGCCACACACAGTAGTTTTCTGAAATTCTCAAACAGACTGCCTAAAGTCAGACAGGGACAACATCTGACATTATCAGAGACAGATCCAGAAAGTAAAATGAGTGGCCTCCTACCATAGACATTCACACCACAAAGTCAGGAAATCAAGACAGATCAACTTAAGAAGCAGAAGCAAAAAAGAAGACTCTCACAAATAATGGGAAGACAAAGAAATACCCCCATTTGAAGGGAAAGGAGGAATCCCCAGAAAGAACTAAATGAAATAGAGGCACATAAACTATCAGGTATTGAGTTCCAAACAACGGTTATAAGGAAGCTCAACGAACTCTGATCTCAGAGAGAATTACAAAAAAACTACAGAGAAACTACGAGAAACTTACTGCAAACTATATCAGCATGAAAAAGGACATAGAAACGATCAATAATAGACAAGAGGAAATGAAGAATACAATTTCTGAATTGAAGAACACAGTAGAAGGGATCAAAAGCAGACTAGATGCCGAGGTTCGAATCAGTGAGCTGAAAGACAAGGTAGAAAAAAACTCCCAGAAAGAGCAAGAAAATTAAAAAAGACTCAAAAAGAATGAAGAGGTATTCAGGGAAATGCAGGACAACCTGAAACATAATAATATCCTTATAATAAGGATACCAGAAGGAGAAGAGGATGAGGAAGGGAGAGAGAACCTGTTTGAAAAAGTAATGACGGGAAACTTCCCTAATTTGAGGAAAGAAAATGTCACACAAGTCCAGGAAGCACAGAGGGTCCCATTCAAGAGAAACCCAATGAGGCCCACTACAAGACACGTCATCATTAAAATGGCAAATATCAAATACAAACAGAGAATCCTAAAGGAAGCAAGGGAGAAAGCGGTAGTAACATGTAAGGGAGCTCCAGTATGTCTAGCAGCTTATTCTCAACAGAAACACTACAAGCAAGAAGGGAGTGGCAAGAAATATTCCAAATCATGAAAAGCAAAGGCCTGCAACCAAGACTGCTTTACCCAACAAGGCTCTCAATTAAAATGGAAGGTGAAATAAGGAGTTTCCCAAACAAAAGAAGTCTAAAAGAATACACCTCCATCAAACCAGCAAACTGCAAAATATGTTAAAGGGACTGCTTTAAGAAGATAAAGAGTCTATGAATACCCAGTTCCTTTCACAGTTGCCAATACTTGATATTACCAATATTTTAATACATATTAATCTGATTGTGACAATGATATATTATTTTAATTGTTCCTTTATTATTTGTTGAAAATAAACCTGTTTTTGTATATTTCTTGCCTATTTCTTTTATTTTTTGAAAAAGCTTTAAATGACTTTTGGGGATTCTTTAAGCACTTTTTGATTATAGGTTTGTAGAATTTTTTTCCCAAAAAAAAAAAAAACCAAAGAAAAAACTATTAACCCTTTTTTTAGATGTTTGGCAAATACTTTCCCATTCTATTATTTGTCCTTTAACTTTTTTTATATGTATATTACTATATAGTCTTAAATGTTTAATATAGTCATATTGTCAATATTTTACTTTATAGCTTCTGGGTTTGAATATTTTACTTCACAGGGTAAGAAAAATATTGGTTTGTATTTTCT
Organism: Pteronotus mesoamericanus; assembly: GCF_021234165.1. Lineage (NCBI taxonomy): Eukaryota > Metazoa > Chordata > Mammalia > Chiroptera > Mormoopidae > Pteronotus > Pteronotus mesoamericanus. The sequence continues at coordinate 46,814,374 of NW_026555085.1, forward strand.
CCTAAAATGCCTTAGATTTTACATATTGATTTTTAACTCATCTGAATATTTCTTGTATAATGTGTGAAATAGGGCTCTATATTTGTTTTATTTCAAGGAATAGTGGTCCATGCACCTTATTTGTTGAATAAGCCTTATTTTACCCATTGATTTGAAATATTAATTTAATCATATATTACATTGTTAGACAGATATATACGTTTGCCTCTTGAATGCTCATTATATTTCATTGATCTACTTGATTATTTCTGTGCTGGTGTCATGTTGTTTTAATTGCTGGGACTTTATAATGGTTTTAAATTTTTTAATATTTTATAATTGACTTTGGCATTTAAAAAATAAATAAAATCAATCTGCGTTTAAGAAAGAAGAAGAAAGAAAGAAAGAAGAAAGAAAGAAGGAAAGAAAGAAAGAAGGAAAGAAAGGAAGGAAGGAAGGAAGGAAGGAAGGAAGGAAGGAAGGAAGGAAGGAAGGAAGGAAGGAAGGAAGGAAGAGGGAGGGAGGGAGGGAGGAAGGAAGGAAGGAAGGAAAGAAGATGGAACTGGAGAATATTATGCTAAATGAAATAAGCCAGTTGGTGAAAAACAGATACCATATCATCTCGCCTATAAGTAGAATCTATCAACAAAATAAACTAATGAGCAAAATAAACCACAGTCATGGAAACATGGAGCAGACTAAAAGTGACCAGAGGGGATGGGGAAGGAGGACAATGGTGGAAAGAAGGGGAAGGGACTAGACAAAGAACATGTATGAATGACCTATGGACATGGACAACAGAGAATTGACTGTGGGAGCGGGTCGGGGGGTGGGATGGTGAAGGGGAGTAAAGGGAGAAAAATTGAAACAACTGTAATAGAATAAACATGATTTAAAAATTAAAAAAAATAAAAGAGAAAAAATAAAGGCTATGAAAAATAAATTGTGCAAAAAATGGTAAAAAGGAACCCAGAGGAAGGAAAAGAAAATTCAGAAAACTGAAATTTTCCCACCAAAAGTCAATAACCTTGCAGAGGTAAGAGAACATGTTGCATTCATAAAATAAGAATAGAAAGTTTTTAAAAAGGAATATTTAAGAATCAGAAAGTGCTCTTGAAAATTAAAAATTAAATAGAATCAAGGAAATCCTCCAGAAAATAAAGCAAATAGGCAAAGAGGTGAAAAAAATAGAGTAAAAAAGACAGTAAAGTTTCAACTTAGGAAGTACATCTGAGTTCTAAAAAGAGCAAATGAACAAAGAGGGAGGAGGAAAATTAGCAAATAAATAATTTTTAAAAGTTACATGAATAGCTATATGAAAAGGGCCTCTCAGTAAATTGCAAACAGACTCATACGAAAACGTCATATTGTAAAATTTCAGGATATCAGAGCTAAAGGGATTAATAATAATTTTTTCAATGCTTTCAGAGAGAAAAACAATGCCCTACACAAAGGAACTTAGATCAAAATGACAGTGGATTTTTCAATAGCTATACTGGATACCAGAAAACAACAGGGCAACAGCCTTAAAATGCTGAAGTAAAGTTATTTAGAACTTTGAAGTGTATACCCAGCCAACCTACAGTCAAGCATCAGAGTAAAAGGAAGGCACTTCAGTAAAAACAAAGTCTCAAAGACTGACCTCACATGAACTCTTTCTTAAAAACATGTAAAGGATGTTTTCTATAGAAGTAAGGAAAATTATCAAGAGAGTAAACAACTCTGAAAGTGTGGGAATTCAATGAGAAAGCAGTCGATGAAACTCCTGTTGAAGAGAAGCCCTCGTTACTTTGATAGTTGTGGAGAAAGCCTCAAGGCCAACTGCATGGAATGGGGCAGGGGCTCCAATAGTTCTGGGTGGGGCAGGGAGTCTTCAGGAAAAAACATGGAGTTGACAGACTACCTGAAATGTCTTACAGCAAGTTATAAGAGAGAAAAAAAGAAGCAAGTAATAAATTCAATGTGGGGGAACACCATGTGCAAGTTAGAAATGAAAGTAAAATAACAAGGTGAAGGGGGCTTTAAATAAATAGGTCTGAAATGAGCAGGGGATGGAACTAATATGGAGTCTAGGTATGTTAACCTATGTGCATGTGTGTGGGTCATGCATTTAGATGGACAAGTGCACAGGCACATATGAGCAGTGTGCGTCACTGGAGAAAGAAGTGAGGACAGTGGAAGGAGGAAGGATATACTGTATTCAGAGGCTCCTTTTTGGAAATGTCTTTTGGGTGTCTTGGGGTATTTTTGTTATGTTTTGTTTTGTTTTGTTTTTGCTTTCTGGTTTGTTGCAAGGTCAGAGGTCACTTATAATTCTGTGGTGCACTCCATGTTCCCGGGAGCTGGAATTTCCCCGAGCGCAGCACTTACACAGTGCAGCCCCGACGAGGGCTGGAGGAGTTTGGCGACTGTGAATCCTACTGCTCTGAAAGGGTTTCCTGGAGCCCATAGTATAACCCTTGTGCAGAGGTTTGTTGTCACTTCCTGCAGCTGAGCAGTGTAAAGTAGACAAGTCAAATCCATCTCAGATGCTACCTTTTAAAGCCTCCTCAGGGTGCTTCCACCGGTTAAAAGGGTTTCAGCAAAGAGAACACAAGACAGGGAGGCTTCCTGCTGATTGTGAGGAAAGAGATGACTCTGTCTTTTAAAATCTGGGTGGAAGCAGCCATGGGAAAGCTATTCTGCAAAAAGTTTTGCTCTTTTCTTACTCCCTTGACTATTATTACTAATTATTATTCTTTGTATTATTTTGTGGGACACCAAAAAACATACATATTAAAAGTAGTCTTTGTTTCACACAGCATAGTTTTATAGGAATGACAGAGATGTCACCAGAGTGGAGGTTGGGTAGCAGCCTCACCAAAAAAACCCTCAGATATGTCAAAGACATTGGCCTACAGATGACTCCAGAACTCTAAGGAGGGTCCCAAAAGGGTGTAGCAATTGGGCAGAGGACCTTAGAGCCTGGGCTCAGAGATCTGTGTTCGGGTCAGGTCCTGGCTGCCTGTGCCTCGGTTTCCTCATCTGTAAAGTAGAACTAATCACTCATGCCACAGGATTATTTCAAAGTTAATGTATACAAAAGATTTTCTAATATAAAAATTATAAAAATGTAATTTATTAATATTACAATTCATATAACAACACATTTTATAATATATAATTAGTATGATATGTGATAGATAATTATTATGATTTATTCTATTGCAGAATGTGTTTAATAGATAACAAATTCTTTCCATTTTTCATAGTTACTTTGATGCATTGTTTCCAACATGTAGACAATTAAACTGTAGCTGATATATAGCTGCAATCACTAAGGTGACAGTTCTTGAATTATGCATTTAGTGCAAAGACCAATTACTCAGCGAGGCAGTTGCTGAGTAGTGAACTGAGCACTGGGTGTTCTCAGGATCCAGGACTAGTCACCTTGACTCTGTCACTCCTCGTTGTGCACCTGGTCAGGTCATATCCCCTTTCTGAGCCCAAGTCTTAGCAGCTGTCCCGGGAAGAAGTCAGATGAATGATCTCTATGGTTCTTTGCCAGAAATTTTCTCTGAGAAATTTCCTGTCAAGATCCTTCTCTCAGAAATTGTTTCTCATGCGTAGCAGTGGTGTTAGTTGTCTACCACAGAACAAATCACCCCGAACTTAGCAACTTCAGCAACATTTTGGGTCTCACAGTTTCTGTGGGTCAGGAATCTAGGCTCAGCTTAGCTGGCCTCTGACCCAGGGCCTCTCCAGCCTTCAGGCAAGCTCTTGGCCAGGGCTGCAGTCTTCCCAGGGCTCAGCAGGGACAGGATGCACTCCCAAGCTCACTCAGGTGACTGTTGACAGAATTCAGTTCCTCCAGCTTTGTGGGACTGAGGGCTTCCGGTCCCAGCTGGCTGTGGGTCAGAGACACACATTCCTAGCTACAATACATGGCCTTCTCCACAGGACTACGCATAACCAGGCACAAGACATTCCCCAGAGTGAGAGCTCCGAGAGAGAAGAGAGGGGGGAAATGGGGACAGAGGGACAGGGGGAGAGAAAATGTGCTCAGAATAGAAGGAAGTCACAGTCTTTTTGTTAACCAGATCTCGAAAGCGACGACCAGTTGCTTCTGCCAAATTCTATTCATTAGAGGCAAGTCAGTAAGTCTAGTTCACATTCAGGGGTAGGGGTTACCCAAGGGCATGTGTAATGAGAGGCAGGGATCTGTGGGACATGTTAGAGTCTGCAACTATAGCAACTAAGGGAGATCATCAGGGACTTGACTCATAATTGGAATCATCTGACACTATTTATCCATTGGTACACTCATGCAACAAACATTATCCATTGCCTTCCATGACAATGCCTTACATTATATGCTCTGGGATAGCAGAGACTCCACCTAAGAAATTCCTTGTTCCCATCTATATACATCTCCTCTCAGTACAGTGAGGGTGGGAGGCTGTTGGAATCACCTGAAGGTACTTTTCAACTATGTGTTCTCAGCGCTCCACCCACACTGATTCTAATAAGCTTCCCTTGTTAAGAACTGCTAATAAGAGAAAGGTTAAAACTGGTACTCAAAGAACTATAGGATAAAGTGGAAACAGGGAAGAGCTGTAAGAGGCTTCTCCTGCCTCCAGACCCAGAAGTGCTGCTCCTGGGGGGCTGCCCCTGAGAGATGTTATTGGAAGAAGCAAACGCTGTGAATGTAATGAAGTTCCAGTAAGGAACCAAAAGGTGGTTACTTCAACACCAAACTTCTAGCACCTTCCCTATTTTATTTTCTTCTTTTATTATTTTCCGTGCCCGTTTTCCCCACCAGATGGCAAACTTCTTCGAGGGTGAGTCTCTGTCATATTTACATACCTCCCCATCCTCTCTCCCTCCCTGACAAGAGCCCCCTTTCTAGTCAGTCTCCCCCTTCAATGTACTTAGTTTAATGTTTGTCATTGGAACTTGTTCCATAAATTGTTGTTAACTTAAAAAGTAAAATGAAAAGGAGATTTGAGAAGTAATATACTCAACTGAGAATATTATTGGAAGTCTCTCCAAGAAAAGACATGAAGTTTATACTTGGTTTCCTTCAAAATTCATTTTGCCAGCCAAGTTGTGCCATAAATTCCCATATTGGAAAGTAAGCTCCTTGTTTAAAATGCAGCAGGGTCTGAGGGGGACAGCATCCATGGCCCTTGAAATTTTCTGCCCCCGCTTTATCTTCCTTGATGCCAAGACCCAAGAGAAAAATGGTGTCTTCATCAGATACTGATACATGTTAGCAGTCAGCCAGGCACAAATGTCCCTGGGTGGGCTAAATAGTATTCCCCCAAAATTAATGTGCCCTCAGAGCCTCAGAATGTGACCTTTTTTGAAAACAGGATCTTTGCAGATATAATTAAAGTGATCCAATGACTGGAGTCCAACCCACGGACAGGCATCCTTATAAGAGGAGAGGGGGACACGAAGACGTAAAGAAGGCCATGTGAAGTCACAGTCAGAGACTGGAGTTATGTGGCCACAAGTCAAGGAAAGCCTGGAGCCAAAGCTGAGAGAAGCCAGGAGGGGTTCTCCCCAGAGCCTTTGGACAGAGTGTAGCCCTGACGACACCTTGATCTCCGTCTTCTGGCCTCCGGATCTGTGAGAAAAGAAATCCCCTCTGCTTTAAGCCACCAAGTTGTGGTAATTTATTACAGCAGCCATAGAAGAATACTAAGTTTTCAAGTCCTCCTGTACCCTAGATGGATCATTTTCTGCTTTGGGCACATTGTCCAACACAAGAAAAGAAGCAACGAAAAGGGAAGTTTCTGACGGGCTTTGGTTTTCTGGCCAAAGGTGTGCCTGGCTGTACAGTGTCCCATTGCTCCTCAGAAGGCGTCACCTCAGACCAATGTGCAAGACTCTTTAGAGGGTTCTAAAGAGTCAGACAGCAAAGTAAGACCATGGGGCCAACATGCTCCAAATAGACCTAGAGTGTTATAGGAGGTGAGAGAATGCTTCCTTCCGAAATTGAAAAATCAGCAAATTCTTCAAGGCACTGGCTATGGATGTGATCTCTTTAGAGGTGTGGAGGAGGAGGCTGTTTGGGGAAGGGTGTGGAGGAGTTAGGATCTGTCTAGATGGGGCATCAAGGGGAGCGAGGAGAGGCAGACAGTGACGGTGCTGGTTAGGCACATAGACCTTGGTGTTAGATCAGCTCTGGCTTTGAATCCCTACCTTGTTTCTTATCAGCCATGTGATCTTCAGTCACTCTAAAACTTCCCATTCTCCAAATTTGGGAAAGTAACAGTACCTACCTTATATTGTTATTGTGAGAGTCGATGCAACAATGTTCAAAGAACATAGAATTATGTGCTTCACAAATGGTCCTTATTATCACTGTTATTGTAAGCTGGGACACATCAGCAGCAAACTGGAACTCTCCTGGTATCCCTGGGCAAGGGAAAACGTGTTTGATTGGATTGGAGGATTCTGCAGGGCCCCGGTCCCTTTTAGGCTCACTAATGACACTTCCTTTCTTTGGACCTTAAACTGTTCCCTTGAAATTCAATTAGCTGAAGTACAAATGTATATTTATTTTTGTAAGACTAAAATTCTGCAATAATTGATGATTTGGAAAGCTATTCATTTTATATAAAAAACAATTATTAGAACTTTCAGATAGGGAAATAGAGACAGTCATTTTAACGAGAGAATAATTTAGCTAGCTTATTTTAGGAAGAAAATAATTTTACTTTTGAGCCAAAATGTTGCAAAAATTAAAATATAAATACAGCAGACTATATTGTTGCATTGTCCAATTCTGGAAGCCACTAGGCACATGTGGTTATTAAAAACTTGAAATGTGGCTAGTCTGAACTGAAATGTAATTGTAAAATTCACTCCAGAGTTTAAAGACGGGATTAAAAAAGAATTTAAAATATCTCATTAATAACTTTTATACTGGCTACATGTTAAAATGATAATATTTTTGATATGTTGGCTTAAATGAAATGTTACTAAAATTAATTTCATTTTTCTTTTGACTTTTTAACATGGCTATTAGAAAATTTGCATTGCATTTCCCATTTTACCTCTATTGGATATCTTTGCACTAGACAATGAGAGTCAGAAGCTCCTTCATTTATTCATTCATACATTTATTCTACCATTATCCATCCTTTGAACTGGGATTGCTGAGATAAACATGCAGTCTTTGTCCGCATGACAGGGTGTTTAGAGTTACTGAATTAAGGCAGGATGTGTGGGGCCAGCACGCCCTGATACCTGTGTGCTGCGCTGAGCGAGTCGCTGCTGACACTATCCATAGTCTACACCCAGCCGCGGCAGGCCTCACCCTGCTCTTTGCTTCTCATTTTCCTCTTGATCACAGCCATTCCTTCCTTTGACCCCCTTCTTGACCACTGCCTCTCCCAGGGCCCGCAGGCACTTGGCACTCAAGTGTGCACACACAGGACCATACCCAGAACTCACCTCTGTCTTTCTCTAAACTGCTCCCAGAGACTAGTGCTTCTGGAATCTTTACTAAAAAGTAGCAGAGTTCTTTGTTTGAAAGACATGAATAATTCCCTGCCTCCTTCTCCCTTCCCCTCACCCCCTTTTCTTTCCTCTGCCCCTATACTTTAAAAGAGTCCATCATCTTCCAGTGATAATGACATCAGTGTCTAAAAACAGAACATCATGCAAGGAAGTGACTTTTAATACCTGGATCTTCCCCGCTGTAGTTTTGTCTCTATCTTGTAATTCTTCTCACAATGGAAAAAAGAGTCTCCCTATCAAGCTATAGGTATTCCCTTGTGATCACAAGTAATTAATGAATTAAGTCTTTCTCCTTTTTTTCATATAAAATAAGTATAATTTTTAAAATATTTCTTTGCTGTTTGGTTGTTTAATTTTGCTTTCTTACATCTTCACCTTATTCTGCTTAGGTTTTGAGATACTAAATTATTTCATATAATTTCAAGGTGCTCATTTTCTAAAATTTGTTTATGTTGGTCTTGTCAGAGTCTTCATGCTCCCCCCACAAAAGGCTTGGCATTCCATTAAATAAATGAAAAGAGTGTTTTAAAGTATTGCACGTTAGAGTAGGAAACAACCTTTGATCCCACTTTTTATATTTTTCTCTATCCTCACTCAGCATTTCCCATCACAGGGCTGCATTATTGATTCACGGTCAACTTCCCCCATCCCTGCCTGTCATTCTTATATTATCTACAATTCCCCACAGAGCATTTTTGTCACTGTCTTTCCTATTATCCTGAAGTTTTTCAACTTGGATTTCATTCTATTTGCTTTAAAACTGGCAAAGAAAAAATATTAAGAATGGTTCTTTTTAGGTTGTAAGTATAATTGTATAAAATGGGATCTTTAGTCTTTTTTTTTTTTTTTAGCTTATCTTATTCCACAAAGTGAAAAGTGCACCTGCCACTTAAACCATAATTCTTCTGGCAGTGGTTTCTTGGTTGGAATCAAATTCCTTCCTTGGCCTTCAAAAATAGCAAATACATCAACAATGTTATTTCATTCTACATAATGAATTATGGAATACCCATAATATTTCTTGGCCCTGAAGATTTCTCAATGTTTGCAGGATATAGTTTTAGCAAACTATTATTTCCAGATAATTCAGCTAAAGATACTTAAAGGGCATGTGAATCTGGAGTCAGAAAAAGCCATTGCTGTATACTATTTTTATTTTTAGCATGTGGATAAGTTAGCCCAATTTTTTTATTAGAGCTTACTGTATTTTACCATGACTAAAAATAAAATTTATAATTAAAATAACTTTGGCTAGTTGATAAGAGCTTTTCAATCAGAAGCTTAATTACATAAATACTAAAATCATATATAAAATAAAAATAAATTTAAGAAAATAAAATGAAAAATAAATGAAACACAAGACTTTAAGTCTTTGAATAACCTTTATTGGAATGCCCTAACCCCATACCCCCCAACAAATTGCACTTGCATTATAGAAAATGCAACCATTTGGGTAAAGACACAAAGAAATAAAATTATTTTGAGGTTTTTTATTATTTTTATTTCCTCAAATCTTTCTAATGTTTGAGAATGTTCCTTGTTCATATTTCTACTTTTCAATAGTAACCTGCTCTTTTTTTATGGGTGCCATATTGTCTCAATAGTCAATGTAGATGATACTTGGATTTCTATTTATTCTCCAAATGTCCACCATTAATTTTCTTTCCCTGGAGCAATTACACTGATTGTCCAGCTAGATCTCCTGTACCAGCTTCTGATTCTCCTCAAATGCCTTCTAATTTTTCCAGTGATTGTGCATATGTATAGGTTTCAGCGCCAGTAGCTGGTATTGATTAGATATCAATCAGAAGTGTGACTTCTGCTGACTGTGGAAGTCACACTGGTTAACGTGTCCTGGCTGGCCTGTGCCAGATGTTATTTCCATAGGAATATAGGGCCTCCCTCACCTCGCTCACTGCCTCCCCAAGCAGATAAGATTGGGATCAGATCACACATCCCACTCTACATCATGGCTCTGCTCCTGCCAACTTCCACAGAATTCTGATATGAAATCAGGGGATACATAATTTGCTGCACAAGGTGGGAGCAGATGCATCCAATCTAACAAGCTATTAATTTACCACCATCACCCTCCCCCACACTGTGACTTGTGAGAGTCCCAGAAAAACAGATCTGCCAGGGCGCCATAAATGCAAATATATCACCAGCTGTGCTTTTAAAGAGAAACTAGAAACTCAACTACTAGGTAGAGATACTACAGTATTTGACTCAACCTCACACTTTCCAGTCGCAATACTCCCCTGTGCGGCACAATTAATTGGCACCAGAAACTCAAAAGAAAAATGTGTACTTGTCAAGAAGTCCTTTATGCCTCAACCTCTAGTGAGATTATACCAAGAACACGGGTGAAAACAGTTGCTGCCAAAGATAAATTTAAGATGATGTCAACATGAAATTCTGTATCACACGGAGATGAGAAATAGTTACATGAACAAATAATTTTATCAAAATGCCAGCAAACACCCAGGAGACTATCCTATGCACTTTTCAACTGTATTTTTGTCAAATGTACAAAGAGCTTATGTCCCAAATCTTTCTTTCCCACCCTCATATCTGTCTTCTCTCTGAAGGTACCCTGCATTACCTTTTATTGTACTGTTAACCTCACTCCACTTCCCCTTGATCTCTGTTCCCATTTTGATCCTAGCTTTTGAAGAAACTTAAAGCAAAGCTTGCTTTGACCTGGTGGGCCCATGGCTTAGGAAGTTGACACACTTGGGTTTCCACAGTGGCTCCATCCCTCACAAACTGCATGACTTTAGGACATTACCTGACCTCTTTCGTCCTCAGTTTCCTCACCTATAAAATGCTCATGAGAATGCCTAAAGTATGGGCAAAACATTGCCAAAGTATCAAGAATAGGGACCCAATTAGAGATGAGAAGAGTATGAATCCTCTAGTTTTTCGCTGGAGCCTTTAGAAATTTGAGAATTCCAGAAGTTTCTTTCATGTACAATACCCTGCGTGGGTGCTCAGAGGAACACAAACCTCCCGCGTTATCACATACCTGCTCTCAAGGTGGGCACATAGGCCCAGGCTGATCAAAATGGAGCTCTGAATAGGTGTGGAATAAAAGTTCCTTTTGCAGAGATAGCTTTCTCTCCTGGAGACAGTGCTGAAGCTTAATCCCAAATCTTTTTTTGTATTCCTCTGCCAGTGGCTAGGGCAGGTGGCAATTTCGTTGAGCTCTGAAAACCAGTTAATCCTCATCTGGAAGATATTCAAGGTCGCTTCACCCCATTGCCCAGGCTCCTCTCTTGGGTACATGAACATTCAAGGATATCTTCTTCCAGTTCTGAAAACTCCTGGCTGTGGAACACACCAGGGCCTCCTTTGCCACAGCGGAAAATTCCAGTGATGTTTTTAAATTAGAATCCAATTTACCAGCTTGGATTTCTGACCTTTACTCTAAGAAGTTTCCATGCAAAACTAATTCAGGTTCTTTGTGGGGCAGGGACCAGTAGGGGTTTACAGGTTTCCTTATTTTTATTGTACTACTTCTGATTTTTAATTTAATATTGATAGTACTGAAATGAAACGCACATTCATGCTCAGAACATGAGATTAATAAAACTCCAATAAGGTAAAGATTAACATTAACTTTTACTAATTACCTTCCTCCTACTTTTGTGACTCTAAGGAATGTTTTTCTGCAGTACCCTTTCCTATCAAATCAGGACCCTTCCACCAGGTTAAAATCTGGACCTAAATATAGGTTCCAAATTCTCCCAGTGTCAGTATTTAGGAGAGTCTTTCCTCAACTCACATTTGTGAGAGGACAGGCGACTTCAGGAAAGTAGATATTTGTTCCTAGGTGGCTGACCTGACAGAGTTAGAAGAAAAAGCATGAGAGAGATCATGAGACAACCACTGTCCCCCAAGTTACCTCCAGTCCTGACGGCTCTTTGTATCCATTAAAGTCCAGTGCACACGTGCTTTACTCCCTGTGGCAAAGTCAGTCATGCTCTATGCTAATAGAACCAAATGTTCTCTGGACTCCTCTATACTTCCTAGCCATTTCCAATTAGGCATAGCCATGTGACCGGGTGTGTCAATGGGCTGTGAGCAGATAGGTGATGAGGTGTGTCACTTCTGTGGGGGGACAGTGAAAAGCCCATGAGAGGGCCTCCTTTCTCTCCCTCCCTGCTTCAGTGGCCCATGGCATTCTAACCTTCCAGATAGCAGCCTCTCGTCAGCCAGAGACTCTGACAACAAACAGCAGAGTCCAACCACCACCATGACTTCAGTTCACAATGGATTTGTCACGTGCACAAAGGATAAATGTTTGGGATTTCAGGTTGTTTAGTTATCATGGCATAACCTAGCCCATCTACCCAATACGTTCTAAAGCCCAAACCCTTGTTCCTACCCCAAACTAGGGGAATATTTGTTTTCATAGCCCAGAAGTCTAGGCTACCTGTCTCCATGTGAGATAACACTCACAACATTGCAGAAATAACATGTGACCAAAATGTGTATTGTGTGTGTGTGTTTATTGTTGAAAATGTTCACAAAGATTATCTCTGGATAGTAAAACTAAGGGTAAATTTTATTTCTGTTCTTTATATTATCTTTCTGTATTTATCCAGTTTTCCTCAATGTACATTTCTTTTATAAACAGAAGATAATCCTAACATTTTTTTTAAGTAATCTGTTGCATTGATATCAGCAACCCATATTAGGACAGATAAGCATTAAAAACTATGGTCCTTTATTGCTACAAACACAGTTTGCTGACCCCCGCTTGCCCCTGGGTTCTGCCTCATGCATCCCTGTGTGTGCTCATGGAAGTCACCCATGGCCCTCGTGTGGGTGCGGGCTGTCATCACTCTCACTGTATGTCACACATTTTGCTCTCACCCTGCACTAGACCACAGGCTCCTTGAGGAAGGGCCAAGATCATGTTGAAACAAAATGTCAACAGGGCTGTGCTCCCCACCCTAGACTCAGGGCGGGGGCGGGGAGGGGGAAGTCTGTCCCACACCTCTCTCCTGGTTTCTGGCAATGACTGGCATTTCTTTGCTTGTAGTCACATTGCTCCAATCTCTACCTCTATCTTCACATTGCCGTGTCTTATAAGGACACACGTGGTTATATTTAGATTCTACTCACTTCATCCAGGAAAACTCTCAAAATCCTAGATTTAATCACACCTTAACCATATAAGGTAATATTCAAGGTTATATGAACTTATATTTTGGAGGTCACCATTGAGCCCCACTATGTCTAGCATAAGATGATATTAATATTCCATAATATTTGTTAAATGGATTCATAAATTATAAATACAGCTCAACCCTTCTATGAAGTCTGACTTATTCCTCCCAGACATGATTAGCAACATCTTATCTACTCCAAATTTACTATGCCTGATCTTTTCATCACACACTAGGGAAAAAAAGAGGTGTATTTGGACCTGAACCTGTGGTCTTTAATCGGCTAATATACTTTTTGGCACTGCTGTTTTGGGAGGAGAAAGGTTTTGTTTCCTTTGTCCAGTTGGTTGTTTAATAAAGTCAGTAGAATGCTGAGCAAATCTGCATGGGGTCTTCGACCCTTTCTCTCAAGGCTGATGGGAGGATTAATCTCTATCGGTGATACTTCTTTCTTTTGCAGACCAGTCAGCGGGAGCTCTCAGTCTAGAGTGAATCTCACCAGATGGAAGGCTGGAGGTCCAGGCACTGCCTAACATAGAATCCACATTGTAATTATTAGTCACATTAGAGAATAAGAGTCATTGAGTGGCCTGTTATGGAAATCAGGATAAGGATAACTAATGGGGGAAAGAATGTATCCTTTAGTTAACATGAACACCATTCTCCTTTTAGAGGAATCGGAGATAACCCAGTACTGTGACACCTTTTCTTCTTTAGAGGACCTTGCATCCCCTCAGGCATTGTCCAAGATCTGCATTTCCAGTCAATCCTATTCCCTGTATAATGTTAATTTTATCAAATGAAACCACAGATTGGATTTAAGACATACCTCTCCTTGTATCAAATCTCAAATTCTGTATTAGTGAGAATTCTCATCATCTTTGAAACATAGTAAAGTCATAAATTATGAAAGAAAGCCTTTGCAAGTGCACAGAACTTGGAGCCCACTCTTCCCCTGTAACTTTCAGTTGAGAACAGAATTGCCAAATATAGAGTGCTGGCATTTGACAAGCCTACCTGCGCCCTCCTTGTCCGAACAGACACGACACAAACACACATTTATTGCTGACGCAAGTGCACCCCGAGGAGTTGCCACGTTTAGAGAGCAAAGCGAAGGTCAGCACTTCTACTGTCAGCGAGACCACTGAGGGCCAACAGGAGCAAAATGACCTTCTAGCAAGGAGGCGCCCAGAAGGAGCTACAGTGCTCCTGTGTGATGCGACAGCCAGGGCTGTGCAGAGACCCAGGGGACACAGGACAGGGAAGAAAGGACCTGGCAGAAGCACAAGGATGCTCCCCAGTAAATGCGCCTGTCCCTTACGTTACCAGGCTGGCCCTGGCTGCTACCCATTGTGGAAAGCACCTCATGCCATTACATGCAACACTGGCCCACGTTTCCCTGAGTCTCTTTGATTTTCATTGGTTACTTTAGCATTTGCTCTCCTGCACGCACTTACTTTTTATGAAAGCTGTTGCAGCATCTTTTTGAGTTCCTGTCCCTTGCTTCGCTCATCATAAGAGCAAAGCCTTGATCTGCCAAGAGGAAAGAAAGAAATCCCCGAGAATCCATTTTGTCAAAACTACTAGACAATTATGTTAGCTTTAAAAATTAAAATACATATTCTTTTGCATATAAATAGAAAAAAATGGAAAGAATGTACAGTAACCTGTGAACAGTGGTGTTCTAATTAGGAGTACAGGAGGAAGGAGAAAGAGAAAAAACATTCACTACATTTTTGTTTTACTTGAATTTTTGAATTTTTACTTGAATTCTATAATACCTTTGTACTTAGAAGAAAGCAATAAAGGTATTCCCCATTTAAAAAAAAAAAAAGGCTGAGCAGGTTCATTTTTGCTTCTTACTTTGCCAACAGACAATAAGATCATTCTGAAATTGCAATCTGTGATGATACAGTTGTGTTGGGAGTGAGTGCACACACTTGCACTTCTCATAATGATAAAGGATGCATGCACATGAAGAGCTCAGGGACGGCAGTGCCACTGAGGGCTTTTGCCTTCTGTCTGGAAGACCCTGAAATGTAAATGCTTCATCTGCACGCCCCTCGTTGCGCAGAAGAAACAGCCAACGCCTCCTCTCCCACTCCCAGCTGCACAGCAGTACCTTTGCGCCGCAGGGAACAGGCTCCCTTTCAGGGTGTGCCAGGAACTTCACTGAGAAGGCAGTGTGTTGTGCCTGCCTACCAGCAACGCATAACTAGCAAAAATAAAAACGTAACAAAAATGACTGATAAGGATGTGGATGCACACACATTCCACTAACCAAGCCAACAAAAATGTACGTGGAAATAAACTTAAAACAAGGAAATGGAAAAGTCAATGAGATAGTGGGCATTACTAAAGTAACTGAAAATAGACGGGGCTGATCTAAAGGTGCTCTGTGTGAAGGGGGATGGCAAAAGAGGATGGAAAGTGGGGACAGAATTTCTTCCTCCTTATTTCTTGCCCTAAAATCATGGCTTGGAAATATAATAACTCTCCAAAAAAGAGTTGGTATTTTCAGTTTTGCCTTGGAAATGCAGAGAGCTGAAGAGAGCTTGCCGCCACATTTAACGAGAAAAACTGAGACAAAAATTGACACCTTTTCCTGAACCCTTGAGAAAACTGAGGTCACATCCAACCTAAAATCTAGGAAGAGACAGTCATCTGCAGGGAGAAACAAAGCCAAGTGTTTGTTTACCACAGGCAAACACTACCAACTACCAAATACACTGATAGGAAGGTTTCATGGAAGTTTAAAGAATTAATAAAGATGGCATGTGGGCTGGTGAGAGAGGGTGAAGCGCCTGGGAGCCAAGGACCTAGGGTTCAAAACCTCTTGCAGGTATTACTCTACAAACCCTTTCCCTCACATCACAGTGACAAGCACTAAGAAAATAACAGTAGAATGCAGCTAAAGGAAGTGCATGCAACAGATTCTCTCTAGGAAGCAGACACTGAGAAAAATCCTCTGGCAAAATAGCCCACATCCAAAAACAAGGTATCCCTAGAGAAATTTTAAACCTGTAGAACTCTAAGGATAACCTAACAAAAAAAGAAACTTCAGACTCAGCCCAACTCCTGACTAGCTTAACACAAACCTCCACACAAAAGGCAGAGAAGAAATAAACATGTGTTCATATCCAAGCATAAAAAACAATTAATGCAGTATCTTCTATTTTATAAAATATATACAGTTTTCTAAAAAAAAAAAAAAATGAGGCATACAAAAAGATAAGGAAAAACCAATCTGAAGAGAAGTATTCAACAGAAACAGGCTAATAGATAACACATAAGTTAAAAATCAGGCGGAGAATTTAAAACAACGACTAATATGTTAAAGGCTCTAATGAAAAAGGTAGACAACATGCAAGACCAGATAATTTCAGCAGAAAGATAGAAACTATACAGAAGAATCAAATGAAAATATTATAAAATCAAAACCACAGTAACAGAAATTTTAAAATGTCTTCAACAGAGTACCCAGGAGCTATGAGACTATATAAAATGGTCTAACAAGTATAATCCCAAAAGTAGAAAGTAGAAAGAACAAAATAATTAAAGAAATAATGGCTGAGAAACGTCTAAAACTAATGACACATACTAACTACAGATCTAAAAATGCTCTGCAGAATAAACACAGACATACACAGATCTAGGCTTATATCAAAACTTTTGGAAACCAAAGACAAAGAGAAAAATCTTATTGGAAGCCAGAGAAACAGATTAAAACCACATGAGATACCATATATACCTACTAGGATGACTTAAAAATGAACTGATAATATCTTGTGCTGACAAGAATAAGAAGACACTGGCACTTATATTGCTGGTGGTATATAAAATTGTATAGCTATTCTGGAAAGCAGTTTTCCAGTTACTTATAAAAATAAATATCCACTTACCAGATAACCCAACAATCCTACACTAAGGTATTTATCCTAGAGAAATGAAAATGTATGTTCACACAAATGTTTGCACATGATTCTTCATAGTAGTTCTATTCAAAATTACACAAAAAAAACAACAAAAACCACCTGGAAACAATTCAATGGGTGGAGAGATTGAGCAAAAAGGAAAAAGGACTCATGGACATGGGGACAACAGTGTGGTGACTGCTGGGGAGAAGAGGGCATAAGGGGACTAAGTTGTCAAGGAAAAAAATACAATAAAGATTAAATTAAAAAAATTAAATAAATCTTTTTACCCTAAAAAAAAAAGAAGAAAAAAAGAAAAGGAATTGAGCATGTTTGGTTCAACTTAAGCCATGTGAGCTTTGTCATCTTTTCAGATCTGCCTGCCCTCTGTTCGGCCCTGCAGCAGTTATCAGGATAAAATATGCTTGTCACTGCAGAAGTAAAGCAGTATCTCTACAGGGGTGAAGGATTAATACTTAACCCAATTTGTTACTGACCTAAGCCAATCTCTAGTCAACTTGATAAGTAGTAGAGCTCAGTATTTATCTCTATTTCTTGTACTTCGTTTTTCAATTGATTCCAAATTTAGGAGAGGAAAAGGGTAAAAATATTTAATTATTATTTTAATTGTGCCCCGAACTATTCTTGGAACAGCGTATATTTTATTTCTTTACTTATTATTTGTTTAAGCATAGAATTCTAGGTTGACAGAGTTTTTTTTAGTTCTTTAAAGGTGTTGCTCTACTGCTTTGTTTCTGATGAAAAAAAACTGCTGTCATCCTTAACCTTTTATTCCTTTATATTATGACATATATTTTTTTCTGGTTTTTTAATACTTCTTTTCTGGTTTAAAAAAATATTTTTCTCTATAATTGGTTTTGAATAATTAGAACAGTATGTGCTTTCATTAGACTTTTTCCACATTTTTTGCACTGGGAGTTTGCTGACCTTCTTTGATTTGTGGGTTAATAGTTTTCATCAAATTTGAAAATTTTTCAGACATTATTATTGCTTTAAATTTTTTTTGGCTCTCCATTCTTTAGGACTCTAATTACACATATATTAGGCTATTAGATGTCCCATAGCTCATTAATGATTTTTTAATGTTTTTTTAATTCTTTTTTCTTTATGTGTTTCATTTGGGATAGTTTTTATTACTATGTATTCAAGCACGCTGATTTTTGTTCTGCAGTGTCTAATCTAACATTAATTCTATCCAGAGTGTTTTTTATCTCAAACATCGTAGTTTTAATCTCTAGAAGTTTAACTTGGGTCACTTTTATATCTTCCATGACTCCACTTGATGTTTCAAATATCTGGATTACTTGTAATAATTATTTTAATGTCTCCGTGTGCTAATTTTAATATCTGCATCAGTTCTCAATTAGCTTTGCTTGATTGATGATTTTTCTCCTCTTTATTGGTTCTATTTTCCTGCATCTTCCCATGCCTAGTAACCTTTGATTGGGTACCAGAGATTATGAGTTGTACCTTGTTGGTTGCTAGATATTTTTATATTCCTATAAATATTCTTGAGCAGCCTTTTGCTGGGATGAAGTTAAATTCCTTGGAAACTGGTCCCTTTTTCCCAACTTTATTGAGGTATAACTGACAAAAAAAAGTATTTATTTAAAGCATACAATGTGATGATTTGATATACATGTACATTGTTAAAGGATTCCTGCCATCAAATTAGTTAATATATTCATCACCTCACATATTTAGCTTTTTTTTTTTTTTTTTTTTTTTTGGTGAGAACATTTAAGTTCTGCTCTCTTAGCAAATTTCAGTTATACAATATGGTATTATCAACTATGTGTTCTACATTAGATCCTTACACCTTATTTATCTTATAACTGAAAGTTTATATCCTTTTACCGATCTCTTTCTGTATCCTCTACCTTCCAGACACTTTTTTGCTCTGAGTTCAACTTCTATGAGCTCTACTTTTTTTTAAATCCACATATAAGTGATACCATGAGAAACTGATCATTTTGGCTCTTAAGACTTGTTAACTGGGTCCAGAGAAGCATTTGATCTAAAGCTAATAAATTCCCACACCTGAGGCAAAAATTCTTCTGAGTACTCTATCCTGTGAGTTATGAGGTTTTCAATCTCATTTGTAGGAACAGGCACTGTGAGAAATGGCCACCTTCCCAGCTGGTTCTTTCTGGGATTTTTTTTTCCTTCCTCAGATCTTCCATTGTTTCACCTGGTTCATTTTTCATCTGTTGAGAATTACTGGACTTTATCTCAAAAACAAAGATGAAATAAAGGCTTTGTCAGGCAAAAATGTTTTAAAAAATTCCTCTGGTAGAAGAAAAATGATAACAGATGGAAATTTGGATTTACACAAAGAAATGAAGAACATCATAAATGGTAAAAATCTGGGCAAATACAAAATCCTTTCATTCAAATGGTAACCAGTCCCACTAACACTAGAGCAATCCATTATTTTCCCACTGAAATGAAATATTTCCTTTATATATCAAATTCCTTAAATACACTTGGATCTATTTATATATTCTCTATTCTATTCCATTGACCAATTTATCTATAATTATATCATAGTACCATACTGTTCTTATTTCGATATACATAAAAATAAAATATATATAATTTGTTCAAAATATATATAATTTGATCAAAGTGTGTTAAAAAGAAAGTTTACCTTGTTCATTTTCAAAATTTCCTCGATAATTTCCCCCATGTTTATTTTATGACATAAACTTTAAATACATCCCCTCTTCTCCCCTCCCCCCCCCAAAATGATAAATTCCTGTAGGGGTTTTGACTAAAATTATAATAAGCCCAAATGTTAACTTGCAGTTCACAGTTAGCAAAAAACATGTTTTCATTAGGAGAAAGAGACCATGAAAGTGCGGGCCTGGCTGGAACCATGGGATACTGCAGTTCTAAGACACTGAAGAAATAGCAGCTCATGAGTGGCTCAGGAAATGCTTTGTGGCACACAGTCTGGGCAAGGGACACTGCTGAGGTGGAGAGCTTTGGGTCAGCCAAGGCGGCAAAGAGAGAGGAGTGTGTGTACATGGGATGGTCATTCTAACTTACCCAGTCAGTGGTATCTCTTAGTAATGTGGTCAGCTTTCCTTTGAGGAGTAAATTATCGCTGAAAGATTTATCTAAGGAAAAAATGGTGAGAAAGGTTACCATAAACCTAATGATGTATGTAGAGCAATAAGAGAGAAAGGCCCAGTCCTTTGTCATGAACTTGCCTGTGGTTCTGCCATTCATGCTTGTATGTGCTGTTTGACGTTCTCAAATAAAGGGAAAAGAGACCATAAAACCCTGATTAAAAAGAGGTGAAAAATTCTCTTCTTTTTTATAGCTGAATAGTATTCCATTGTGTAAATGTATCATGGCTGTTTTATCTACTCACCTACTGATGGGCCCTTGGACAGCTTCCAAAATTTGGCTATTGTAAATAATGCTGCAATGAACATAGAGGTGCTTATGTTCTTCTGAATTAGTGTTTTAGGTTTCTTTGGATAAATTCCCACAAGTGGAATAAAAAAAGAACTCTATTTTTAATTTTTTGAGGAAACTCCATACTGCTTTCCACAGTGGCTGCACCAGTCTGCATTCCCACCAGGAGTGCAAAAGGTTCCCCTTTCTCCACATCCTCATCAGCACCTGTTTGTTGATTCATTGATGATAGCCATTCTGACAAGTGTAAGGTGATATTCCATTGTGGTTTTAATTTTCATTTCTCTGATGATTAGTGACATTGAGGATCTTTTAATATGTCTGTTGACCATCCGAATGTTCTCTTAGGAGAAGTGTCTATTCAGATTCTTTGCCCATTTGTTAATGGATTGTGTTTTTGGTGTTGTATTTTCTAAGTTCTTTATAAATTTGGGGTATTACATCCTTATCAGAGGTATCAACATATATATTCTCCCATTCTATGGGTTGTCTTTTTATTTTGTGGGTGGTTTCTTCCTTTGCTGTACAAAAACATTTTAGTTTGGTTTAGTCCCATTTATTTATTTTTCTTTTGTTCCCCTTGCCTCAGGAGATATATCAGAAAAAAATATTGCTACGATCAATGTCCGAGATTTTACTGCTTATGTTTTCTTCTAGGATTTTATGGTTTCAAGTCTAACATTTAAGTCTTTAATCCATTTTGAATTTATTCTTGTGTGTGACACCAGAAGATGGTCTAGCTTCTTTTTTCACCACATATCTGTCCAATTTTCCCAACACCATGTATTAAATAAGCTATCTTTAGCCCGTTATATATGCTTGCTTTCTCTGTCAAATACTAATTGACCATAAAGGCATGGGTTTATTTCTTGGTACTCTGTTCTGTTCCATTGGTCTCTGTGTCTATTTTAATGCCAGTATCATGCTATTGTGATTATATGGCCTTTTAGTATAGTCTGATATGAGGTAACATGATTCCTCCAACTTTGTTCTTTTTTCTCAAGAACGCTGTTGCTATTTTTTAATATAAATTTTTGAAGTATTTGTTCTAGTTCTATAAATTATACCATTGGTATCATGATAGGAATTGCATTGAATCTATAGGTTGTTTTGTGTAGCATGGACATTTTAATGGTGTTAATTCTTCGTATCCATGAGAAAGTGGAAGTATATGCTTCCACTTATTTGTATCTTCTTCAATTTCTTGCTTCAGTGAGTTATAATTTTTTGAGTACAGATCTTTTACATTCTTGGTTAAATTTATTCCTAGGTATTTTACTCTTTTTGAGTAATTGTGAATGGGATTGTTTCCTTAATTTCCATTTCTGATAGTTCATTATTACATTAGGGTTAGGGTTAGGGTTAGGGTTAATGTTATACTTAGCTATGCTTGGGAGCTGACAGTTCTCCATTCCTGAGGTGATTTTGCCCAACTGAAGGCCTTAACTGTGAAAGCTTTGAGATAAAAGCTTATAATACTCATAGATAATTGTGCTCAAATGTGGCTAAATCCTTTCATACAAGAACTTAAGAGCACTATAATAACTACATGGTGTCAGGGTTCATGTATCCCTATCTTTCATGTGAAGGAACAGAGTAGAGATGGGAATGTAGAAGTCGCTTTGAGCAGGACAATGACTCGAAGGTAAAGCTGAGAGGGGAACTTACACTTGGACTGTGTACTTGGGATCATCACACTCTGACTGCAGCTATCTCCCAGCAGGAGTGGCAGTTCAAAAATACTCAGTTTGGTTCAGAGCTTTGCCTGGAAAGTGGCCGGGTAACAACTTAAGTCAAAGATTCTTTGTGCGGCCTCCTCAGCCCTACGTTAGTTACTGTGCAGATTCAAAAAAAGGGATTGACGGAGAGAGCCCTTCTCATCCAGCGGCTTATAAGGTAGTTAGGGGAGAAAAAACATATTCCCATAGCATAGATACGTGTCTGTCTTACTCAACTTTGTACCCCAGAACCTGGCTGAGAGAAAAAAAAAAAGGTAAGCTAAACTGCATACTCATTTAGTACACAAATGAGCAAAGTTAGTAGTCGGTGCTGAATGGGTTCCAGGAATGGAGGGTTCTTGATGGGCTAAGTGGAAAGAAATGGCTGCATGTTAGAAAAAGGATGTGACTCAAACCCCCCAAACTCTTTGAGAATGAACTTCTATATGACCGTTCATCTTAAGTTCTTCCTTCTCACTCTGTACCATGAAACATGAGGAGAGTTGGTGTCCCGATAAACTCTTTTCTTTATCCAGTGAGAACCAGCTGCTTTATTCATTCTCCAAATGACTTTAACACATTCCATGTGCCTGGCAGTGCCCGGGGCCCAGACATGTAAAAGTGAAGATATCAGGCAGTCCCTGCCACTGATACTCCAGACAGCCATGAGGGTCATGTGCCCAAGTGCTGGCCTCCCCATGCCTCTGACCTCCCTCTTGTGTTGGGTCAAAAGACCATCTTCTTATCAGAGGCTAATAGATTCTTCTCTTTCTCTTTCTACCCAAAGAAGAGAGATGAAAGCCTATTAGGCTCCCTGGGTGTAGTGAAAAGCTTAGCCGTGACTGTAAACAGCACAATTACACTATTATTCTTAGGCCCTTGGGACTCTCTAATGAGAAGCAACCTTCACACTCAAATTCTCTGGTGTCAGTTTCTTTCAGGAGCTTCCCTTGAGAAACACTGACTGGACAAAGTGCACTTTTTTATCCGATGCATAATCCATTACTCCCAGAAAAGATGAGGTTGGAAACAGTTCCAGGACACTATAATTAGCAGCATGATTCTCATAGCAACAAGGAAATCACATGAGGAATTCGATCCCAACAGCGTGCCCCTCCTGCTTTCCTTCTCTTAGGTTTAAGTTCCATTTTCACAGTCACCTCCCTGAGGTAAAATGGGGGCTTGTCTTCACGGACACCTGCTCGGTGGGTCCCGATGTGCCCCTGGATCCATCCTCTGATTTCACTGGCTATGTACTTGCTCTCTCACCCTGTCTGCTTAAGCCCAACACATCCTCAGAGTTCCATTGAACAATGTTTCTATCAAGGAGGGACTGGCAAATTAAGGACACACAGATCAAATCTGGCCCACTGCATGTTTTTGTAAATCAAGTTGTATTGGAACATAACTCTACCCATCCATTCATGTATTGTCTAGAGCTGCTTTTGTACTCAGCAATGTATTTGAGTCATTGTTCCAGAGACTGTATGGCTGACAAAACCTAAAATATTTACTAACTGGCTCTTTACAGAAAAAATGCTTGCTGACTCCTGCTATAGAGTAAAATTTAAGGTATATGTTCTGTGCTTTTTGTTGTATCAAAAATGCAGCTGTTTATGTAAAGAAAACTGTATTTATAGTTATTCTTTTCAGATAATATAAATCCAATGGGACTGGTATCTGTATGCCTGGTTTTTGGTTTCCAGTGCGGCTAAGGTTAACAGTTCATTCCAGTGGTTTCAAAGCAGGGCCAACCAGTAAACAGAGATGTAAACAATTTGAGGGTGTTCTTGAATTAATTTTCCCACGATGATATTAGGGAAATGGAGCTTGGAGGGACACCTATTTGGAGATGTACCCCTTCCTCCTCAGGACAAACTATCAATTGGAACATAGGAAAAAAAATGGTCATAGACTTCATAAGTAATCTTATGTCACTTCTAGTTTGGATGTTTGGAGATAATCTCAAACATTCAATATAAAAGTCTGGAGATGATCTAAAACTTAGCCTTGCCTAAGAAGCAGGAATTCCCAAAACATAAAGCTCTTGCCTGCTGTAAATGATCCTTTAAATTGTTAGATTGCTGAGGGACCATGAGAGCAGGAAGGCCTCTCACTGAGCAGGCAGTCGTTTTGGTTACTTTAATATAAGAGATGATCTGTAGTTATATCTTCACAGCTGGTTGATAGTTAATTGGTTCTGAAGAAAGGCCTATATCCTGAATTTTTTAGAAATAGCTTTTCTTCTCTGCTAATATCTCTGGCAGATCTATGGATCAACAGAGTAACACAGACATACTGAGTCGCTGCCATCCAGTGGCTGAACAGAGTAACTGCTCTAATCATGAAAGGTTGAGACTCATCGAGGGCTAAAGTCGGAGAAATGGGTCTCAGACTGAAACTTTATTGGCTTACTAAAAATGGGAGACTTTTTTTGCAGATGGTATAAATGCATAAATGAAAAACTAAAAAACTGCATTAAAACTATTAGAATAAATAAGGGAATCTGGTAAAGAGGCTGAAGATAAGATAAATATACAAAAATGTGAAGCTTTATGCTAGCAACAACTGATTCAAAAAAGAAATGGAAAAATAATAATGACAAAATAACCCCAGTTTAATTAGCTCTAAAAGCATGGGAGGGCTGAAGTCTCCCCCAGGAAGCTTCAAGCAAAATATTTGGTATTGTGATACTGGCCTGATAGATTTTTAATCTCCCATGATGCTCTTAAAGACTAGTCCTAACCTATGTCACATGTCTGTTTTATATCAGTCTCCCTCATAAGCATGAGCCTTCCCATTATCTGTTTTATGGGATCTCTTAACTCTACGCCACACAGAACAAGCCGCACCCCTCCCCTTCCTCCTCAGTTCTTTTACTGAGCTCTCTAAAACTTTCGCTCTACAGTCATAAACCTAGTCTCTGAATGGTTATCTACAGAGAACATTGCTTGGCCTGCAGCCTTCTATAAAATAAGCTTTTTCCCTATACTTCATGTTCCTGGGCCAGAAAGCAGGTAAGCCTATTTCTTATTCACCATTGCCTCTTTCCACTCTGAGACTACTACTTCTTGCCTTCTCTTTCTTCAAATTTCTTACTCATTCTCCCACAAACTCTCAGCCGATGTCTTCATCTGACACCTGAGTGAGAGAATAAACGTCATTAAAGAGGCCTCCTTCCTAATGTAAACATATAGACCAATTGTTCTCAACCAGAAGAAATGTCATCCCCAGAGGACATCTGTTGATGTCTAGAGACATTTTGAATGTGACAAACTGGAGAGGGGAGGCTACTGACATAAGCAGGCAGAGGACAGAGATGCTACTAAATATCAGATAATGAACAGAACAGCTCCCAAATACAAGGAACACCTAGCCCAGAATGTCAATAGTGCCAAGGTTGAAAGATGCTGGAATATACTAGCCTGTACAGATAGCCCTCTCTTCTCTTATTCCAATGGAAGAGTATCTTTGCTGCCATCAAAATCAGTTTTCTCTCATTCCCAAAGACTTTCCTTTTGAAATTACCACCTCTTTCTTTGTATCTTTATTTCTCCCTCTCTATTGTATGTGTTCAATCATTCAAAAAATATTGGGAACCCTCACATATACCAGAAGTTCTTGGTGCTGAGAAATCACTTACACTGTAAGAAATAAAAACAATCAACATTATAAATAAGTAAAATACATCTGTTAATTAGTGGTAAGTATAAAGGTGGGAAAACAAGGGTAAGAAGAATAGAAACTTTGTATGAGGCCAGAGGTTAAATTTTAAATAGGATAGCCAGCGAAGAGCTTCCTGATATGCTTAAATTTGATAAAACCTGAAGAAAGTAAGAGAGATATCCACGCAAATAAGTGGAGGAAGAACATTCTGAGCAAAGGCAAAAATAAGTGCAAAGAAGGAGTAAGTCTGGTAGGTCCAAGGAGCAGAGATGCAACGGGAGCCAACTGAACCAATGAGAAAGTTGTAGAAGATGATGAAGCCAGAGAAGTAATGAGGACCAGACAACTGTATAATTTTGTCTTTTAATCTTCTAAGTGACATAGGGAATCATCAACCAATTACAGCCATGAGGCCATACCTGCTTTGTAAATAAAGTTTTATTGGAACACAGCCAGGCCCACTTTTTTAAAAAAATATTGTTTATGGTTGCTTCCAAGTAGCAATGGCAGAAATGAGTAGTTGCAACAGGGAACATACAGTTCACAAAGCCTAACATACTTGCTATTTGGCCCATTACAGAAAAAGTTAGAGTGGAGAGACCTAATAAAGTCAAAAAGCTTAGAAGGCATAAATGAAAGTATATATTGGACAGCCTAAAAATTTTAAGTTATTTAAGTTATTAAGTAAAAGTCACTATAAACAAAGTACAGAAAAAAATAAGAGATTGGAAAAAAATATTCCTCACAAATTAAGAGTTAATATTGCTAATACACACAGAGTTCCTACAAATTGATGGAAGAAAGACCAAAAATCCAAGAGAAAAAATAGGCAAAGATATAAACAAGCAATTCATGGAAGAGAAATGCAAAAATATATATATTAAAAGATACTCAACATCATTAGTGGTCAGATAAATACCAATAAAAACCGCAAGGAGATACCATTTGTCACTTCAAAATCTGAGACCAAAATCACAACTGACACTTACTGGGATGCAGGGACACGCCGACGTTCTTGCCCACTGCCAGTGGGAGTGTGAATTGCTTCGGACTCCTCTTGAAAGGTGAGCTGACAACAGCTGGTAAAATTAAAGTGTGCAGATTTACTGAGCGAGCCATCCCACTTTGGAAAATCTATCTTGCAAAAACTAAAGCACTTTATACACCAGAATATTCTTAAGACATTGTTTGTCTAGAAAAAGAAGCACCAAAAGGGGAGAGGGGACATCTACTAATAAGCATCAGCTCTACAATACTACAAAATACTGTGTAGTTATTAAAAATTCTATATTTGAGTCAAAATGTTAATCTCCTTAAATTTTCTTAACATTCAAAAAAGCTCTATGACTCAATATTGAAAGGACAAATGATCCAATTTTTCAAACGTGCATAGAGTACAAGTAGACAGTTCACAGGAAAAATTCAAATGCCCTTTAAGAAGGGAAATGATACTCATTCTCATTCATAATAAGAAAAATGTAGTTTGAAACTACCTTAAGATACCATTCTTGCCTATCACATTGGCAAGGAACAGAAATTTTGATGACATACCATACTGTAAGAGTGTGGAGACTTGGTTCTTGCCTTACTGATACAAGTGTAAATGATACAGTCTCTCTGGAAGGCCACTGGACTATAGGTGTCAAAACCAACACATTTGACTTAGCAATGCTCTGCTATAAGTGCACCTACAGATAAATTTACATGGATACAAAGTAATATAGTTACAAGATTATTCATTGCAATATCGTTTGTAAAAATGAGGGGGTTATTGAGTGAAGTGGGGTCATGGTTGAATAGACTGTATTTCCATTGGTAGGGAGTACATTAAATATGTTGTGCGATATTTATATAATGGAAAGCTAGGCAGCTATTAAAAAAATCAAACAGAATAATAATAAAAGAAAGTGGTAGTTTTACATGTTCCAATATAAAAGACTTTCCAAGATAAGATATCATTAAATGAAAAAAAAAAAACAGCCAGTGAAGACAGTGTGGGAAGATTTCTACCTGGAATAGAAAGCATATGCTTTCATGTATAGAATAGCTCTATATGGCTTCAAAATATTACTGCTAATGGTGTTTGCACTGCAGAAGAAGAGTGAGTATCTATGGGACAGGAATAAAAGGAATACCTAATTCTCAGTGAATAACTTTTCTTCTTTCTTAATTTTTTTTACCATGTATGTGCAGTCCCTTTACAAAAATAAATAAAATTTAATTTAAAAACATGATCTATAGCTATGGACTTGGAGAAATGTCCACAATATATTACTTTTTAATCCTCACCCAAGGATATGTTTACTGATTATAGAAAGAGAAAAAAGGAGGGGGCAAGAAAGAGAGAGAAACATCAATGAGTTGCCTCCTGTACACGCGCCAACCAGGATGAAACCTGCAACCTTTTGGCACACAGGACAATGCTCCAACCAACTGAGCCACCCAGCCAGGGCCACAATATATTACTAAGAAAAAAAATAGCAGAGTGATATGTATAATATTATCCATTTTTATTAAGAACACTAAATAAACCAAGCTATATGTGTATGCACATATGCACAGAGAGAAAAGAGTGGCACGAAGATTGTCTTGGTGGAAATGGATTTGCAGTAGAATGGGAAAGAGATAATTAGATTTTCCTTATATGTTTCGTTTTTATTTGAATTGTCATAAAAAAACATTATTTTTAAATTTTAATAGCGTAAAGAAAAAATGCCTGGGTGGGATTTCTGATATATATTGCACTGAGCTGAAAACCACAAACGAAGCTGCACAGTCAGCATCACTCTTCTCCTAAAGTCTCCTTCCAAGACATGCACACCCTGGCCTACATGCTCTCCAGCCCAGAGATGCACTGCCTATCTGTTCAATATGCAATCCCATTTAACTCCACTTTACATTTAAAAATACTTAAGAGGCTACGTTTACCTCGAACTCACACTACCTGGGCACCTACTGTCTTCATTTCTCATTCGACATCGGTATAAGTTGCCTCATAAACAGTAACAGTGCCATCCATGGCAAACTATAATGCAGCTTGAGACAAAAGGAAAAACACAGTACTATTGATTCTGTTGTTCTTTAAAATGTTGATTTTTTTCATCATGGATTTTGTATTAATTTTTATTTTTATGAAATTGCCTTACTAGCTAAATGAATTTCTGGCACCCCTTACATTTTATGCCTGAGGTGATGCCTCACTCTCACCCTAACCTGGCCCTCCTCAGGCCAAGACTAACTGAGGAGGGGGACTAGGACGGGCTTATCCCAGGAGCCCGGAAATTATGCCAAAGGTTTATGCTGTGCTGACGACCCCTGGATGAATTCAAATACTCCCATCCCCTCACTAAGCGTGAGCTCCCTTTGTTTTTGCCTCTTATGCTAGAGTCCAGTACAATAGATTCTTGCCCTGCTTGGCTATTTAAATCTATATTAATTAACAGCACAAATGTAGAGGGCAGAGGGAGACAACCCCTAATACACATCTGAGGCAGCTCTATGAGGACTGATAGGATGCTCCACTGGAAAAGCATGGGATATAATGCAATGCGCAGTTCATACTAGACAGAGTCATTGGTTCCTCATTCACCAACTTAACAAATTCAACAAATATTCACCGAGCAACTACTAAGTGGTCTTCTGGGTATCAGTGAACAAAACAGAGCAAAAAGTCTCTGCCCTTATGAAGTTGACATTATAGTAAAAGAGATCAGTGAACCAAATAAATGAGCCAAAACGTGTAGTATATGTGGTGGTGATGTGCTAAGAAGAGAAATAAAGCAGGGAAGGGGGAGGAGATAGATGTGCAAGTGTAAGGCAATTTAGGGAGGGAGGCTTCAGGAGAAGTAACATTTTAAGAAAGACCTGAAGAGGGTGAGGAGGGAGCCATGCGGGAATCTAGCAGCCCGGGGCCAGGCAGAGGGGCCAGTGAAGGCCCTGAGGCAGGAGCGGTTTGGTGCCCCTGAGGAATGCCAAGGGGGCCCCGGGCTGGAGTGGAGGGTGAGGAAGGAACAGTGATGCAGTGGCCACCATTGGGCTGATGAGCTTCAGCCTCTTTTGCCCAGGTACAGATCTTGTTACTTCATGAAAATATCCTTGCGTTCTGTTTTTCTTTCTGTCCCTTTCCTGTCTTAGGCTACCACGGAAGGCTCTGTCCCTGCCCTCCCACTTCCCAGAGGCTGTCCAGAACCCCCTTTCTGACTGCTCCCCTCCCTCCGTTACTGCAGCCTCCCTACTGCTGCTCCTTGTCCTTATTGATTTTCTTTCCTCCGGGAACACCTTCATTTTCAAAGTTCTATTCCAGGCGTCAGCCATCAATGCAGTGCATGCAGGGTGTCCCTCAATTCCGACCACTACCCAGAGTTCTACTGTTTAGGTTTACAATTTTCATTGCCTTCTTCTCATGAATCAAGAATACTTCAGACTAGGTGTGATATTCCAAATAGGCAAATAACAGATGGAATAGGGCCTGGCAAAACATGTTAGAACCAGGGCAGGGTCCTGGACTCCACTGTGCCGGGTTAACTTTGCTGCTTGGTGGCGCAAGGTCTGGGAGGTCACGGAAAGGGCAGAGGATGTTCAGAGCTCAGGGCAGCGGCTGCTTGCTCATCAGCACAGAAGCATTGACTATGTAATAGCTGGTACGGCCATACCAGCATCTGTCAGCTGAATATACACTCTGCTTAAGGTCACATTTACAACTTAATACAAATGGCTCTAGTTTCCTGTCAGAGGGCTGACTTTAAATTTAAAATCATAGGCTCCTCCAGCAGTGATTATCCGGAGAAGCTAACTTTTTCTCATTTATGAGTGAGTCAGCTGCACTCAACCAAGACAACCCGCACGGAAGGGGCAAGAGCCCTCCTTCTAGAGTCATCTTTGCTGTGGAGAAGGGTGTGTGAGTGGATAAAGCCCATCCGCTTTAAATTGTTCGGAGATGATCTGCCCGAGTGCACCACCACCAGCTGCTCCTTTTTGTATCAAACATTCAGATCATGTTCACAGTCTCTGAAACAACAACACGCAGGCCTGCTGAGAGATCAGACAGCCAGCATAATCTTTGAAGGTGACAGAAGCTTACTGGTGACCCTGGCAAGTGGAACCTGTGTGAAAGACTGAGACCAACTCCAAGTTCATGTGCCTTTGTGTTTCTCATTAAATCTGAAACCACAGTTACTTCCTGAAAAACTCCTTAACCCAGGCAGTTCTCTCTAAAGCTTTTGGCATTGCTGAAGATTGTGCGTTTTTCCAGTGTCCAGTACAAGCATGGTATGCATTGTGGTCAGGGTCGGGGCATGGGGAGAGTAAAGAGGGGTGGAGTTTAATAATACTTCTCCTACTGCCACTCAAAGTTCCTGCACCCCTGAACTATTCCCATCAGAGAAATCATTCAACTGATGTAACCTGTGGGCACAAAGGCAAAGGGGGCAAATGAGATCACCCTACATGTATCTGAGGTTTTGGTTTATTTTTTGTGCTACCTCATCAGCGAAAAAGTGTTGGAGGGAACTTCTGGTTCATGATGGCAGACTAGACACATATTTTTGCCTGTCATCCCTCTTAGGTGAACCCCACCACCATCAAAATATACCCACTTCCCATCACCCCCTTTCCAGAGACCACCAGCAATGTGATGTATTGAACCAGCGAAGCAAGGGAAGGACCTCCTTGACAAAGGGTACTTACAGCCTCTTGTTAGCAAAGGACTTTAAGGTGGAAGTTAGAAAGCGTGATCTAAGGAGGGATTGGTCAGCATTTGAAAATTAGGCAATTGCTGGAACTCATGAGTCCACAAGGATTTCTAGTAATATAGTCATGGGTGTTAAAGCAGTTTGAGCTTAGCTTTTCATACCTATCGTGGGCTTGGTGGAATTCTGTTTGGTAAGTCGGCACACAACTGTTGACTGCAAACAGTGGTTCTGTTTTTCAAATACGAAGATAAAAACAAAAAAGAAATCCATAGCAGGGAACAGAACAGAAATAGGAAGTCACCAGTAAATGAGAAATTGCATCAAATTTCTGGAACACAAGTACAAATGAGAGTGGTTTGATAGGTGAAATAAGTGAAGAAGAGGCAGCCTAGAATATCTGAAAGAGGGTTACAAAAGAGTGTGATCCACCTTTGGGTGTGATCAGACAGGTAACAACAATAATAGCTACTGTGTTGTGGAGTCACGCATCACGTGCCTGCTGGGTCACATGTTTTTCATACATTATTTCATTTAATCCTTGAAATGACCTGATGCAATAAGAATTACAACTCACATTTTACATATTAAGAATTTGGGACTAGGAAAAATTATATAATTGCCTAATTACTCAAAGCTAGCAAGGGTCAGAGGTTGGATTCAAACTCACAGAACTCAACTGCAAGCTCTGTAAAGCCAGGATTCCATCTCTGGTTCACTTCCATTTTCCCAGCTCTTAGTTCAGTATCTGGCACATGGCAGTCATATAGATGACAGATAGATTAGATATAGATAGAGGGTAGGTAGGTAGGGAGGTAGATAGATAGATAGATAGATAGATAGATAGATAGATAGATAGAAAGTATGTGGATAGATGGAATATTGGATGGATGGATGGATGGATGGATAGATGGATGGATGGATGATTGGACCAACCCAAATCCAAATGACTCCAAAACCACCACACAATATTGCCTCCCCAGGGCCATAAAGGAGCATATAAATCAGTCTAGAGGCTACATCCAGACACATTAGTTAAAGCCAGAAGGATGCAGAGACTATGGACTTTAGAAAGCACAGTCCAGACTTGGGGTGAGGAAGAGATGGGAGCAGAGAAGCCGGGTACAGGAGACTGCAGTCAGACAACAAGGGATCAGGAATCCAAACCAAATTGTTTAAGCAAGAAGCAGCCAAGAATCGAGAAAGTTCGGAGTGGCAGTGCCTGGGGCACCATCTCAGTGCAGGAACAGAGTCTATCACCTTGTGCTCGGATTAAGCTAAAAGGCTGAGAAGCAGTGAGGCATGATGCGGAGCCAGAGGCTCAGTGAGCCAGGTGCTTGCTATATTTATTCATGTGTTTATACCCTGCTTGGTTCCAAGAAGAACATAAGGCATCTTACAAGGGCACAGAAAGTACAAAGCAACATAAATAAGAGCTAGGTGAGAAATGAAATGGTAAATAATAAAGATTAGGGCATAAGAAGAAGCCAATAAT
Organism: Pteronotus mesoamericanus; assembly: GCF_021234165.1. Classification (NCBI taxonomy): domain Eukaryota; kingdom Metazoa; phylum Chordata; class Mammalia; order Chiroptera; family Mormoopidae; genus Pteronotus; species Pteronotus mesoamericanus. The sequence goes on from NW_026555085.1 coordinate 46,846,969, forward strand.
ACATAGGCATACCTTAAAATGCAATGCACCAGCTGTAAGACAACCACAAGTCTGCCTCTAAGTTTCCTAAAGGAAGAGACTTGAGAGAAGACCCAATGGTCCCTTTCTTCCCTGCCCAGGTATAGAATTACTCAAGACATAGACATGGAGATCAGATAGGAATGAAAATGGTAACTGCTGTCGAATGCATGGCTGTGCAAACAAGTCGGCTTGCCAGTGTTCTCCTCTGGATGCCTCTACTCAAGCGTGGCCCTTGGGACTTCCCTTCCAGTGGGAAAGTTTGCACCTGAAGGCGGGTGCACTCAGCCAAGAGGTCTGGGGTGGGGAGGGATGGAAAGACTCCAGATCTTTGATGCTCACAGCCTTTTACAAGCTAAGTCTTATCCAAACAAGAAACATTAACTGTGGGTGACACCTACCAGCCCCCAGGGGCTCCTCCTAATGAGGGTCTCTTCAAAAATATATACAGGATTCCTCTGTCTGAAAGATGTTAAAACTAGTGTGAGCTACTCAGGCGCCATGTTTTATCTTTGTATCATTATTGATTATCAGAATGTCTTCCACCTAGTAACATTCAACTGTTATTCATCGCAAATACCCTGTGATTTTTCAATGATGTGTCATACTATGATTCAAGAAATATGAAATTCAAGAATTATCCAGAATTTCAACATCAAAATCTAAATTTTTGTAAATCTCATTCCCAAAATATCTGTAGTGAGGGTGGTGGAGATAATACAACAGGTGATAGGAAGCTAGGTCTGAGATGGTGGTCAGAGCTTAAACTATATAGATCCTGGTATAAGGGTACTCTTCCACAAAGTATGGCTCAGAACTTGAAGGAACATTTCCTAGAGTAAATGCAGGAGCTATACTTAGAATCTGTTGGGCAAAAAAGAACTTTAGGTCTTAAGCATGAGACAAATTTCTCTATCCTGCTACTTTTCTTCAGAAAACTCAGAGATCCTCATTTGAACTGGGTTTTACTCTATTTCTGGATCCATGTAGAACACCAACTCTACTAATATGATGCACTATCATTGTGTTATTTTTAATGTTTTGGCACTAAAATTTCCCTGAATAATCAGTTATTTCCAGCTCAGCTAAGCCTTCCACCTAACAAGCTCCAGCTCGATGTTCTCTTAGCTCCTCTTTGCTCTGTTTCACCTCAAAGCCCTTGGAGCAGACATGAAGCTAAAGAATTCTTCATTTGTAAAGTTCTTCTCAGAAAGAGACCATAGGCCTTAGGGCCAAGGTGAACTTCTGAAGGACGTAGAGCAACTTTTCACTTATACTAGCTTTCTTTTTTTTACTATAACAATTTGTTTTATTTTTTTATTTTTAAATCATGTTTATTCTATTACAGTTGTCTCAATTTTTCCCCCTTTGCCCTCCTCTACCCATCCCACCCTGCCCCCCTCACCCACAGCCAATTCCTCATCCATTGTCCATGTCCATGGGTCATTCACACATGTTCTTTGTGTAGTCCCTTCTCCTTCTTTCCACCATTGTCCTCCTTCCCCATCCCCTCTGGTCACTTTCGGTCTCCTCCATGTTTCCTTGCCTGTGGTTTATTTTGTTAAATAGATTCCACTTATAGGTGAGATCATATGGTATTTGTCTTTCACCAACTGGCTTATTTCTCTTAGCATAACATTCTCCAGTTCCATCCATGATGTCACAAAAGGTAGGAGATCCTTCCTTCTTTCTTTCTTTTAAATGCAGATTGATTCTATTTATTTATTTTTTAAATGTCAGGATCCATTACAAAATATTAAAAAATTTAAATCCATTATAAAGTCTCAGCAATTCAAACAACAAGACACCAGCACAGAAATAATCAAGTATATCAGTAAAATAAAATGAGCATTCTAGAAACAAATGTATATATATATCTAACAATGTAATATATGATTAAATAGGTATTTCAAATAAATGGGTAAAATAAGGCTTATTCAACAAATAAGGTGCATGGACCACTATTACTGGAAATAAAACAAATATAGAGCTCTATTTCACATTATACAAAAACATAAGGTGAGTTAAAAATCAATATGTAAAATTTATGGAGTTTAGGAGAAAATACAAAATAATATTTGTCTTACCTTGAAGTAAAATATTCAAACCCAGAAGCTATAAAATATTGACAATATGACTATATTAAACATTTAAGATGATACAGTAATATACATATAAAAAAGTTAAAGGACAAGTAATAGAATAGGAAAGTATTTGCAACACATCTAAAACAGGGTTAATAGGTTTGTTTTTCTTTTTAGGGCAAAAATTCTATAAACCTTTAATCAAAAAATGGATAAGGATACCAAAAAGTCATTTAAAGCTTTTTCAAAAAATAATAGAAATAGGCAAAAAAAATACAAAAACAGGTTTAATTTCAACAAATAATAAAGTGACAATTAAAATAATACATCATTGTTACAATCAGATTACTAAGTATTAAAAATATTGACAATATCACGTATTAATGACTGGGAAAGGAACTGCTTTATCTTCTTAAAGCAGTCCCTTTAGCATATTTTGCAATGCTGGTTTGGTGGAAATGTATTCTTTTAGCCTTATTTTCCCTGAGAAGCTCTTTATTTCGCCTTCCACTTTAATTGAGAGCCTTGCCGGGTAGAGCAGTCTTGGTTGCAGGCCTTTGCTTTTCATTGCTTGGAATATTTCTTGCCATTCCCTCTGGCTTGTAATGTTTCTGTTAAGAAGTCAGCAGCTAGCCATATCTGGTCTCCCTTATAAGTTACTACTTCTTTCTCCCTTGCTTCCTTTAAGATTCTCTGTCTTTGATATTTGCCATTTTAATTATGATGTGCCTTGGGAGTGGGCCTCATTGGGTTCCTCTTGAATGAGATCCTCTGTGTTTCCTGGATTTGTGTGACTTTTTCTCTCCTCCAAATAGGGAAGTTTCTCATCATTACTTTTTCAAACAGGTTCTCTCTCCCTTCCTCATCCTCTTCTCCTTCTAGTATCCCTATTATATAGATATTATTACATTTCAGGTTGTCCTGCACTTCCCTCAATGCCTCTTCATTCTTTTTGAGTCTTTTTTAATTTTCCTGCTCTTTCTGGGAGCTTTTTTCTACCTTGTCCTCCAGCTCACTGATGCGATCCTCTGCTTCCTCTAGCCTGCTTTTGATTCTTCCTATTCCATTCAGAAATTGTATTCTTCATTTCCTCTTGTCTATTATTGATAGTTTCTATGTCCTTTTTCATGCTGATATAGTTTGCAGTAAGTTCCTCATAGTTTCCCTGTAGTTTTTTGTAATTCTCTCTGAACTCACTGAGCTCATTGATCTTCCTTAGAACTGTTGTTTGGAACTCAGTAGCTGGTAGTTGACTTGCCTCTATTTCATTTAGTTTTCTTTCTGGGGATTCCTCCTTTCCCTTTGACTGGGGTGTATTTCTTTGTCTTCCCATTATTTGTGAGGCTCTTCTCTTTTGCTTCTGCTTCTTAAGTTGATCTGTCTTGATTTCCTGACTTTGTGGTGTGAACTCTTATGGCAGGCGACCTCTATTTGTTTGTTTTTTTCTCTTTGGATCTGCCTCTGATGACATCAGATGTTGACCCTGTCTGACCATAGGCAGTCTGTTTGAGACTTCCAGGAATCTACTGTCTGTGGCTGTCTCCTTCAGCTGTTAATCTATTCACTCTGCACTCAGTCTGTCAGCTTAGACACCACAGGGTGGGGCTGAGTCCCTCCTCGGGGAGGGATTATGGTGTCCTCTGACGCTGCTGCTGCTCAGGGGAGTGGTCTGCCTGAGCCAGATGGCTGCTGCCGCATGGGGAATGAGTCAGCACTGGGATCCCCTCAGCTACTCTCTCAGTTCTCTCCTCAAAGCCTCCTTCCCCAGTTTCTCCTCAGGCGTCTCCAGCCCACTCTACCTCCACCTTTGCCAGACACCAGAGTAAGTGGCTGCAAATAAAAATTTATGTGTTGGCCCTTTAAAAGGCTCTTTGTGTCTCCAGCTGCCCATTTCTGACAGAGAGCAACCTACTGCTTTTCACAGCTCAGCTGTTTTCTGTGTACTTTTTGGGCTCTCGGGCTATAGGTTGGAGATCCCCGCTTATGGTTTAGACCTTACTCTTCTCAGGGGGATCCAATTGGCCATTTCAATATCTTTCTGGTTCTGGTGCCTGTGGGCACCCTGTCCACCCTCTCAAGTCTGTATCACACTCCTTACCAGTAAGGTTGCACTACAGCTGATTCTTCTGTCTCTCCAAGGTTATAAGGCTCCTCTTTTGCTATTGTTCAGTTGTTTTTTCCAGGTGATTTCTCCACAATTTAGTTGTAATTCCAGGTTGGTCGTGGGAGGAGGTCAGTGAGACTTTCACTCACTCCTCCACCATCTTGGTTCCCCCTCAGAATCACTAGCTTTCTTGAAAATCTTTTCTTAATTATCCCTTCTCTCAAGGAATTATTATCATTAAGCTAATTTAATTAACTGGTATAACTAGTATAGGGAGATAATTAGAAAATATTAAAGTCTAGTTACTTCCATCACTATAATAGAATTGAGAAAACAAATGAATATCCATATTTTACCTAATAACTGGTTGTGCAATCAATTTACATATATGTAAATATAGACAGCAAATTATCAAGAAGAGAAATGTTTGCTTCAATGTCAACAAAACAAATGCTAATTTAAATAACTTTAGCTTATCATTACCCATCTATTTAAATAATTATTAAGTATTGTTAATGGACCTGTTCAGAAATAGATATTTTTAAGTATTTTGGGAGAGTAATTCATCAATATGGATCAAAGCTCTAAAGTTCTGATGCAATTAGTTCCATTTTATGAAATCTACCAAAAGCAAAACAGAACAAAAATGTTCACAGTGGCATTATTTATAATAGTAGAAAATTGTAAATAACCTGATTCTTAGCAACAGGAGAATGGCTAAGCAAATTCTGACACATCAACACAATTGTTGCTCTACCAATCAGTAGCTCTTTATGAATGTTTAGTCATTTTACACTCAACATAATTATTGATATGTAATTTTTTCTTTATTTCTCACTTTTTTATTCCTCTGTCCCTCCTTTACTGCCTTTTCTTATGTAAAATAAATGTTTTAGTGTTCCATTTTAATTACTCTGTTGATGTTTTTAGCTGTACTTTTAAAGTTATTTTCTTAGCGATTGCTCTTATTACTATAATGTGCATGTTTAACCTGTCACAATTGACTACAGATTGATACTGACAATTTTGTTAAAATATAACAATTGTATTCTAACATAGCTCCATTTTTTTCTACTCTTCCTTTGTGTTATTATTGTTATACATACTATATATCATTATAGGTATCACATATACTCACATACAATTATATATCGTAAATAACCATATATGAGGTATATTATCTTTTATCATAAGCAATCACATATCATACATAGTATATTATATATCATACATCATATGTCATAAAACCAACAATATAGTATTATAATTATTGCTTTATGCAGCCATTTTTTTTAAATTAAGATATGAAAAGAGAGGAAAAAACTATTATAGTCTCTTACATTTGCTTATATATTTAACATTCCTTTCTTCCTATGGATTTAATTATCATCTGGTAGAATTTTGCTTTATCTTGATTTCTGACTTTCTTCAATATCTTTTGTAGGGTAAATACTCTAGAAACATATTATTTTACTTATGCTTTATTTATGAGAAAGTATATATTTCACCTTTATTTTTCAAGGATAGTTTTTCTTGACATAGAATTTTTAGTTGGCAGTTGTTTTCTTTCAGCACCTTGAGTATATCACTCCACTGCCTTTTAGCGTCCATTGTTTCTGATGAGAAATGAATTCTAATGCTTTCCATTCTGTATTCTTTTGCTCTTCTTGTTTTTCATGTTTTCATATTAAATTCATTCATCTTGTTTTCCACATTATTCTCAACTTCACAGACAGAAATTTATTCTATACCCATCAAAGATAAATTTAGTATTGTTTATTTTCAGTTTCCAAAGACTGGTGATAGTATTGATGTTGTTACTGCTCATTTAACTTTTTAATCTGTTTGTAATTCTTTGCTTGGAGAGTGAGTGGGTCCAAGTTAATTCTCTTCCAAAGTCATAACTTCTTGTCCTGGTGCTGTTTCAATTCTATGAAACATACATTTATGAGAGATTGGGTATGAGGCAGAGCTAAGCACTGTGAACCTGCAGAACCTAGAGAACAGATTAGCAAGATCCAGTGAGAGGTGACAGGAGCCCAGATAAAATCTGGCTGTGAAAAGCAGCTGGATTTCTGTCCACCAGGAAAAGATGGCTATAGGTGCAAAGAGCCTCACCAAAGGCCAACACACAAAATTTTGTTTGCAGCCCTTTAGCCTGGGCTCCAGCAGATGGAGGGCAGATTGGACTAGAGCCAGGTGAAGACAGTCTGGGGTTGGTGGCTCTGGGGAGAGAGTTAAAGGGCCAGCCACCAAGATCCCTGTGTTGTGTCATTCCCCATAATGCAGAAGCCATCTTTCTTGGGCAGAGCACTCCCCTGAAGCAGCATCAGCTTTAGGGAAAGCAATACCCCACCCACTCTCATCCCACTCTATAGAGCCTAAGCCTGGCTGCTGAGGAGTATGCTGGAGGCCATTTCCAGGACAAAGCCTAACAGAAAGCCTGCACACCAAGGCAGATCTCTGAGAACTCTGTGACATTAACTGGTCCTCCCCGAGACCCAGTGCTGGTAAAAGCCAGCCTTGGTATGAAGCCTGCACACATTCAGGCCCAGCAGAGGGAGCCACATGCTGGGGATCCCTGATAGCTCCTAACAGGTTGCCCAGGGATGGTCACAGGCAGCATCTGAACTGGGCTTGCACTAGAGTCTGTGCAGACCTACCTAATACATAGAAACTAACACAAAGAGGCAGCCTAATGGGAAGACAAATAAACAAGGCCCAAGTGAAAAAAACAAGAGAGTCCTCCATAAAAAGAACTAAATGAAATGGAGGTAAGCTATTTCAGATACAGAGTTTAAAGTAATGATTTTAAGAATACCCAACAGCATGAAAAAAAACATAGGAACCACAAAAAAGGACCAGTCAGAAATAAAGAATGCAATATATGAAATAAATAATACACTGGAAGAAGCAGTGGGTTAAATGAAGCAGAATATCAAGTCAGTGATTTGGAAGAATCGGTTGAAAAAAAAAGCCTAAGCAGAGCAGTAAAAAGAAAAAAAGAATTTAAAAAAATTAGGAGAGTTTAAGAAAGCTTTGGGACAATAAGAAGCATAAAAACATCCTCATCATAGTGATACCAGAAAGAGAAAAAAGAGAGCAAGGGATCAAGAACCTAGCTGAAGAAATAATGACCAAAAACTTCCCTAATCTGGTGAAGGAAAAAGATGTACAAGTTCAGAGAAACCCAAAAAAGATGGACCTAAAGAGGCCTACACCAAGACACATCATAAAAATAAAGTGGCAAAGCTTAAAGACAAGGAGAGGATTTTAAAAGCCATATGAGAAAAGCAGTTAGTTGCCTAGACTATCATCTGATTTCTCAAACATGCCAGAAGAGATTAGCATGAAATATCCAAGGTGATAAAAAGCAAGGACCTAAAACTAAGGGTACTTTATCCAGGAAGGCTATTATTTTAAATTGAAGGAGAAAGAGAGAGCTTCTCAGACACAAAAAAGCTAAAGGAGTTTGTTAACACCAAACTAGTACTTCAACAAATGTTAAAGGGTATGGAAGAAAAGAAGAGGAAGAAGAAGAAGGAAGAGGAAGAGGAAGAAGAAGAAGAAGAAGAAGAAGAAGAAGAAGAAGAAGAAGAAGAAGAAAGAAGAAGGAGGAGGAGGAGGAGGGGGAGGAAGAGAAGGAGGAGGAGAAAAGGAAGGAAAAGAAGGAGGAGGAGGGGAGAAAAGAGGAAGAAAGAGAAGGAAAGAGGAGGAGAAAAGGAAGGAGAACAAGGAGGAGGAGGGGGAGAAGTAGAGGAAGGAGGAGAAGGAAGGGGGAGGAGGAGAAGGAGGGGGAGGAGGAGAAGGAGGAGGAGGAGGAGAAGGAGAAGGAGAAAAAGAAGAAGAAGAAGAAGAAGAAGAAGAAGAAGAAGAAGAAGAAGAAGAAGAAGAAGAAGAAGAAGAAGAAGAAGAAGAAGAAGAACTATCAATAATCACTTTAAATATAAATGGCTTAAATACTCCAATCAAAAGGCACAGAGTAGCTGAATGGATAGAAACCAAGACCCATATGTATGCTGTCTTAAAGAGACCCACCTCAGAACAAAAGATACAGACCAAAAATAATAATTGTATCCAACAAAATAGACTTTAAAATTAAGGTTATAGTAAGAGATAAAAAGAGGACAGTATGTAATGACAAAGGGAACAATCCAACAGGAGGATACAACCCTAGTAACATTTATGCATGCATATAGGAGCACCTAAATATGTAAAGAAAACCTTAATGGACATAAAAGGAGAGATCAACAGAAATACAATCATAGTCTTGGATTTTAACACCCCATTGACTTCAATGGATAGATCTTCCAGACAGAAAATCAACAAGAAGACATCAGCCTTAAATGACACACAAGATCAAATGGATTTGATTGATTATTACACAGCAACTCATGACAAAGCAGCAGAATATATACTCTTCTTAAGTGAACATGAAACATTTTCAAGGAAAGACCAAATGTCTTTCCTTGACCAAATCATATCAAGCATCTTCTCTGACCACAGTGCTATGAAACTAGTAATCAATCACAAGAAGAATACTGAAAAATACATAAATACATGGAAGCTAAATAACTTGTTATTAAACAATGAATGAGATCAAAGAAGAAATCAAAATGTACCTTGAAACAAATGAAAATGAGGACACAACAATCCAAAATCTGTGGAACATAGAGAAAGAAATCCTAAGAGCATAGCATTAAAGGTTTATGCCAAAAAAAAAAAGGGAAAAGCTCAAACAATCTAACTTCACACGTAAAGAAATTTGAAAGAGAACAACAAACAAAGCCCATTTTGAGTAGAAGGAAGGAAATAATAAACATCAGAGCAGAAATAAATCAAATAGTCTGTAAGACAAAGATTGATCCATCCAATAGCTGCTTCTCTGAAAGGATAAAAAATACTGACAATTAACCAGACTCATCAAGAAGAAAGGGAGAGGGCCCAAATTAATAAAATCAGAAATGAAAAAGGAGAAATAACAACTGACACCAAAGAAATATAAAGGATTGTAAGAAAATATTACAACTATATGCCAACAAACTGGACAATTTGGATGAAATGGATAAATTTCTAGAAACATACAATCTTCCAAAACTAAATCAGGAAGAATCAGAGAATCTGAATAGACAGATTATACCTAGTGAAATGGAAGCAGTAATTTTTTTTTAAAAAAACCCATCAAACAAAAGCCCTGGACTGAATAGCTTCACAGGTGAACTTTACCAAGCGTTCCAACAAGAACTAATGCGTCTTCTTCTCAAGCTATTCCAAAAATTCAACAGGAAAAAGACCCCCAAGCCCATTTTATGAGGCCAGCATTATCCTAAGCCAAAAACCAGATAAAGACACTACAAAAAAAGAAAGAAAATTATAGGCCAATTACCTGATTAACATAGATGCTAAAATCCTCAGAAAATATTATCAAAACCCATACAGCAATACACCATGATCAAGTAGGATTTATTCCAAGAATGAAGGTTGGTATAGTATTCACAGATCAATAAATGTGATTCACCACATAAATAAAATGAAGGATAAAAACCACATGAGGGTATCAATAGATGCAAAAAGAATTTGATAAAATCCAGCACCCATTTATGATAAAAACTCCCAGCAAAGTGGGAATAGAGGGAACATATGTAAACATAATAAAAGCTATAATATGATAAATCCACTGTCAGCATCACACTCAATGGGAAAAAATTACAAATGTGTCCCCTTAAGGTCAGGAACAAGACAGGGATGTCGACTTTCACCTCTCTTATCCAACATAGTCCTGGAAGTTCTAACCATAGCAATCACACAAGAAGAAGAAATAAAAGACGTCTGAATTGGAAAAGAAGAAGTAAACTGTCTTTTTTGCAGATGACGTGAAACTGTATGTAGAGAACCCTAAATGTTCCACCAAGAAACTACTAGGACTGAAAAATGAATTCAGGAAAGCAGAAAGATATAAAATTAATATCCAGAAATCAGTTACATTTTTATAAGCCAACAATGTAAAATCAAAAAAGGAGATTAAGAAAACATCCCATTCATAATTGCTTCAAAAAGAATAAAATACCTAGGAATAAATCTAACCAAGGATGTAAAAGACCTGTATTTGGAAAATTATAAGACACTGAAGAAAGAAATTGAGGAAAATATAAATAAGTGGAAGCATATACTGTATTCATGGAGAGGAAGCATTAACATCATTAAAATGTCCATACTACCCAAAGTAATCTATAAATTTAATGCAGCTCCTATCAAGATATCAATGACATATTTCACAGAACTAGAACAAATATATCAAAAAATTTGTATGGAACCACAAAAGGCTCTGAGTAGCAACAGTGATCTTGAGAAAGAAGAACAAATTTGGAGGAATCATGCTACCTAATATCAAACTATAATATAAGGGCATATAATCACAACCTTGTACTGGTATTAAAACAGACACATATATCAATGGAACAGTATAAGGCACCCAGAAATAAACCCACGTCTTTAGAGTCAATTAGAATTTGACAGAGAAGACAAAAATATGCAATGGGCTAAAGATATTTCATTCAATAAATGTGTGTTGTGAAAATTGGACAAATATGTGCAAAAAATGAAACTAGACCAACTCCTTATGCCACACACAAAAATAAATTCAAAATAGTTTAAAAATTTAAATGTTAGACTTAAAACCATGAAATCGTAGAAGAAAGCATAGGCAACAAAATCTCAGATGTTGCTCATAGCAATATTTTATCAGATATATCTCCCCAGGCAAGGGAAACAACAGAAAAAATAAACAAATAGGACTGTATCAGGCTAAAATGTTTTTGCATAGCAAAAAAACCCATCAACCAAATGAAAAGACAACCCACAGAATGGGACAACACGTTTTCCAATACATCTGATATGGGGTTAATATCGAAAATTTATAAAGAAATTATAAAACTCAACACCAAAAACACAAACAATACAATTAACAAATGGGCAAAGAACCTAAATACACACTTCTCCTAAGAGGACACACTAATGGCCAATAGACATATAAAAAGATGCCCAATGTCTCTCATCATCAGAGAAATGTAAATTAAAACCACAGTGAGATATTGCCTTACTCCTGCCAGAATGACTATCATCAATAAATCAGCATACAACAAGTGCTGGAAAAGGTGTGGAGAAAGGGAAACCCTTTTGCATTACTGGTAGGAATGCAGATTGTTCAGCCACTGTGGAAAGCAGTATGGAGATACCTAAAAAAAATTAAAAATGGAACTGCCTTATGACCCAGCAATTCTACTTCTGGAAATATATCTGAAGAAACACGAAACACTATTTCAAAAGAAGATATGCATCCCTATGTTCATTGCAGAAGTATTTGCAATAGCCAAGATTTGGAAGCAGGCCAAGTGTTTATCAGTAGATGAGTGGATAAAACAATTATGGGATATTTATAAAATGGAATATTACTTGGCTGTAAAAGAAGAAGAAGAAGAAGAAAAGCTTACCCTTTGTGACAGCATCAGTGGACCCAGAGAACATTGTAGTAAGTGAAATAAGCCAGTCAGCAAAAGGCAAATACCATATGATTTTATTCCTATATAGAATCTAAGAAACAAAATGAACCAATAAGCAAACAGAGACAGACTCATGGGTAAAGAGCAGACTGACAGCTCTGTGGGGCAGGTGAGCAGGAAAGCAAAAAAGAAAAAAGACTCATGGACACAGACAACAGTGTGGTTATCTTGGAGAGGAGGAGGGTGGGAAGAGGTGAAAGAGGGTATAAATGGGACAGCTGGTAATTAAAAAATACAAAAAAAACCAAAAATAAAAAATAAAAAATATTCAAAATAACATGCTCCATGAAAGAACCACTGTGCCTATATATCTTATACATATTTCGCTTATTATATATAACCTATAATTTTCCAAGTCACCCACTGCCCCCACCAGCTGGCAGTCTGGTAGCTTCATGCAACTGGCGCATTTGAGCAGCCAGCTGGCTCACCAAGTCACCGGTCTGAGCCAGTAGGAGCATTCAATGCTTCTCCCACCAAAGTGGACAGAGATAGATAGCTATCAATAGAATCTGGGTGCACTTTGTTTTACTGATGAGTCTGTCCCGAGTCTGCATGCTGCATTTAAAAGGGAGGTATTAGTGACTTTGCATCAAATAAGTGTGTGTAGGGGGTGGGGGAGTGTTGTCATTGTTTATCTTTCGGATTGAATCTTGTTTCCTACACAGGCTCCTTACCCACTACTGGATGTGACGATGACAGGAGGTTGGAAGCGCTCCTTGAAGATGGTGCCAAACCTATCCCAGGTTATTACAGTGTAACTATTAATAGTAATGCTGCCCTTAAAAAGAAAAACATCTAGGCAAAATATTAAAATGGAAGAAGGGCATTTGGACAATAGCATAAAACTGGACTGCTCTGGGTATACTGGGACTTATGTCCGCCTTCAAAAGGGGATAATAATCAAACATACCAGAGTCATTGTAAGAATAATTATACAAATTAAATGATAACATTGTTAAAGCATTTTGTATAACCTAAAGTGCTATATACATATTTTTCTATATATTGATCCATAAATGCATTCTTCCTCACTGATTATTTCAAAAAGACCATTACCACTGTTTTGTAAATTTCCATAAAGTTTCTTGCTGTGATTTTAATAAGCATTGCTTGAAATCCATATATTAACCTAGGGAGTATTGTTATCTTCATTGTTTTTAGTCTTTTAAATAAATAGTAAGCTATAGCTCCCTACTTACTCCAGTCTGCCTTTATTGTCCTTATTAGAGCTTTAGAGATTCTTCAAATAAATTTCTTTGTTATGGATTTTATTAATAGCCAAGGATTTAATGTCCTGGTGCTATTCTAACAGAATCTACATTTTCATTGCATTTTCCAGCCTTGCACCACTAGTGTATAGGAAGATGTTTCTGTTTGTGTGGTGAATTAATCTTACCTCCTTTTCCTGCACATTCACCCATTTTGCCTTCTTTGATTTCAATTCCATAGTCACTACCCCAAGTCCCATTTCTCCTGAGTGCCCAAAACACATCTATATAACTCTCTGCTGCCCAGACAGCCCACAGGCACCTCAAAAGTAATGTAAGCAGAGGAAAATTCATCTTCCCCTAGAATCTCCTCCTCCTCTGATATTCCTAATTTCAGTGAACCATGTATTCCGTTGTACAACATAAAAACTCAGAAGTCATCCTGGACCCTGTCTTCTCATTCACCCTCACATCTAATCACACACCAAGTCATGCACACTCTCTACCTCTCATATCTCTTACATCCAACACTCTCTTCAAGTTCAGGTGTTGAAATGGAGACCATTTTTTGTTTGTTTGTTTGTGGCTGTTCTCCCTCCTCCCATTTTTGTCTGACTCTGCCTTCTCCCCTACCCTCCCCTGTTCTTACACACACTCAAGTTGTTCTTTATACTACAGCCCAAGGGATCTTTCTGAAACCGCACTGCTCCTATGCTTCAAATCCTTCAAAAGCTACCCTTAAGTTTCAGGACAACACACAAATTTCCTCTTCCTCTCAGGAGGGTGCACAAGACTGGTAGCTCTGTGCCTGCCTATGTCTGCATCTTTATCTCTCAACACTAAACTACCTGACTGCATCTCAGCCCCTTTATTATAGTTGCATTCATTTACTTCAGCTGCCCAAAGCAGCCATTTTGTCCTTTGGCCTTTGTATGGTTCCTACTCCCTCCTTTTGGGAACACTTTCAAGTCCTTCAGGTCTTTTTTTAAGAGACTGCCCATCCCCAGAACTCTTTCCCACAACCTCTTTTGAATTAGTCTTCGTGGTCTGTTTCCTTGTCTGTCCCCATAAGCAAAACTTGTGTATGCAGGAGGTAGGCAATCCTGAAGGGGGTTGATGCTGGAGGCAGCACAATGCGGTCCCTGCTCCTAACATCCTGACATCCCAGGGGGAAGGCAGATCTCTCCTGAAACAGATCAGAGCTTCAGACTTGGTCATACATGAAACCAGTACTTGAAATGGCAAGTGCAGCTTACTCTTATATTTATTTGGTGTGCATGGTAACATATTTGTCACAATGGACTGAAATCAAAGATCTACCATGGAGACAACTCCCAGCTCTGTGTCAGACTGAGGCTCCTCCTACTTCTGCCAGGGTCACTGATGGGAGGAAACACATAGTCAGTGTAACGGAGTGTGGGGTAAGGATCAGAGAGTTCACGACATACCCTCATCTACATGGGAAATCATTTATTTGTTATTGTTTGCTTTCAATTACCAGCTTAAAGAACAGGGTGTATCATTCCGGGGTTATCATCTCCAGAAGTACAAAGCTTAGGAGTGGTTCAGAGAAACTGGATTTCAAGGGGGTGGCCATGGAGGGCGAGAGTAGCAAAGATGCCCCTGGAAGGTGGTTTTAATTTGATTTGCACAGTGAAATTCTATCTTTAAATGTGTTAATAATGGAATGCACGGAGAAACCCTGGTTTCATTAGTTTGTTGGGTGTTGTTTTTTTTTTTTCCAATTAGTTTTCCAGCAAATTCTGCCATGGCATAGGGGCAAAGAGCACTAACATATTAGATTCCCAGTGGACCAGTTACCCTCACTTGGCCACTGACATTTCCCCGGGCAAAACAAGCTTAGTCAGGAGTGGCAGCACATTTTTCCCATGCCAGGGTGAGTGTTCCTTTTAGATTGCATTCTAGTTTTTAATCTATGTTAGTTTTAAGAGTATTTCCTGTATGCAGCTACATGCTTGATCCTGATTTATCATTGTTGTTGCTGTTGTTTAAATAAGAATAACGCTTCTTTTTCTATGATGGATCCCCCATTAAGCTTACATAATATTCTCCATAGTAAACTATACCATTTTATTTTGTTTTCTCTTTTTATTTTGCATGGATAGAATGTAAAAATAATTTAAACTCTGGTTTTTTTTAGAAACCAAGTTGGAATATAAGCTCTTTTTCTAACCTAATCTTATTACTTTTGTTCTTATTAACTAAGTAAACATCTAGCAAAGATAAGGCATGCAGCTGTTGGGGTTTCTACCTCTTTTCACTTTCCCTAATTGCCTCTTGCAATTACACCTTTTCTGAAATATCTATCCTAACACCTGGTAGTTTTCAGAGTATATAATCTAATTCAGTGATTTACAAACTCAGATGATAACACTGTGCTTTTGAAAGTAGTTATGGTAGTCTTATACTTATTGTAACATCATAAATATTAATTCAAAAAGTATTTATTGAGTGTAATGTGTTGAGTTTGGAGGTTCCATGGTCTATCGGTTTACTTTGGGATCATACTAAATCACTCCAAAATTTTGTGACTTTTAACAACTATATATTGTTTCTCACAAATCTGCGTGAAGGCAGGGCAGTTCCAGTCTGAGTTCACTGAGAAGACCCATGCTGGGTGTGCTCATGTGTCTGTGGTCAGCTAGCAGTTTGACTGGTAACTAGCAAATCCAGGATAACTTCACTCACACATCCACCAGATGGTAAGTGTTGGCTGAGTTCTATACATTCATCTCTATATAACCTCTCATCCTCCACAGACTACCACAGGCTTGTTCATGTGACAGTCTCAGGTTTTAGTTACAGCAAGAAAGTTCACATCCTGATGCACAGGTGCCTTTTACACCTCTGCCTACATTATGTTTGCTTGCTGATGTCCTACTGGTCAGGGAAAAATCACATGAGCCTAAAAAGAAACTACCTCTGGTAGTTTCTGGATGCTACCTCTGCTGGGAGAAGCTGCACTGCAAGAGAGAAGATGCAAGGAAGGGAAACCATATGCCTATTCTTGCAATCTGCCACTGTCCACCCCTGGCCACACATTATTCACATTCTTCACACATGCAAACTACACCTACTCCAATCCCAGGACATCCAAAAATCTCATCTAATTATGGCAGTTAGTTTGAAGTCCAAGATCTCATGGGCTAAATCAGGTCCTCCTGTAGCTCCTCTTGACACAGAAGTTGAGGAGCTTAAAGGACAAGTTATGTGTCCTCCCACACCCAATATACAATAGTAAAACAAGGACAGAAGGGCTGAAATAGGCACTCCCATTTTAAAAGGGAAAGAGTGGGAGATACCCAGAAGTCACTAGGCCATAGCAATTTTGAAATATACCTGGGCATATGTTGCCAAGATTCCCTGCTCTGGGAACAGAGAATGTTTCTTGCTAAAGGTTCTGTTTTGCTCTCTGGAAACAGCTCTGCAGATTATTTCTCTCTGATTCTCTCTGAGAGTGGCTTTCTAGTCCACTGTCCTTCAAGGCTATGGGTCACCCTCTGGACCCTTGGCAATGCCTCTTCTGAGACATACTTCTTTTTCCATTAGAATGGCCCATGCGTGCCGCTGCCTGCTGTTGGGAGCACAATTCTCTGTGGGTCTTTTACATTCTGTGCATCTTTCAAATAGAGACAGTGACTGCCTTTGTTCTGGACTTTTTTTTTTTTCCAAAGATTTACATAGTGAATAGCCTTGGAACGTAGAGGTAGTGTCGTTTTTGTGGAATAAAGGGCAGGTTTGCTTATAGCTCTGCAAGGCGGAGCTGGTGTCTCCCTCTGGAACATGGCCGGGTTACTTAGTGTCCAATATACGAGATTCAGGCTTCCAGTCTTCAGAGGTCCTCTCCTGTAATGTAACCCCTTGTGTGTGCCATTGTCATCTGGCTGTCTCCATATCACCCTATGGGAATTGGGGCTCAAAAAACTAACGTAAATATGCTCATACTCATGCTATTTGCTATGCCCTAAGTGACAAGCTATTTTTGTCTCTGATCCAAAAGGTTCATATCTTTTGCCAGCACCCACAAAACTGACAGGCTAACTTGTTAGCTTGCAGTAAGCTAAAATCTCAGACCTTTCACAGTTCCTGATACCTGCTTTCTTCATATAGGAAATTGGGGACCTCTTTGAAATTTGAGCAATTTTAGTCTCCTTTTAGTACAAAACTGGTGGTTCTTTTGTTGGTATGACTCCTTTAAAATATCTGTGGGCTTGCTATGCATTTGATTATAGTCCACTCTGATTGACAAAAGCTACATCCACAATTCTTTTCAAGATAGACCTCTTTATACTTTAGGCAGCATAGTAGGCAACTGCAGCACAATGCTTGAAGAGACTCAGAAGCCCAGTTGTCCAGCCGCGATGGGATATTAGGCATCGCCTTAGTAAACCTTTCAGAAGTCTAAGCTAAGAATCTGACAGCCACATCCCTTCTTTGATCTTAGTCCCTAGGACTCCTTTCACTTTGAGAATCAATGTTTCTGGAGTCTGTGGGTAAAAAAACTACCCTGGGCTCTCTATTTCCCTTTAAATGCTGCTTGCAAAGAGTTCCTTCTTCAGTTAATCTCTTTTTTTTTAAACATTGTATTACGTACATCCAGAAGCACCCTAACACTTTCAACATTCTGTCAGAAAATCTACTGAGCCAGATCTACAATTTTACTAGGCACATTTTCTATCTTTCAAATTACCATGTGCAATATTTTCCCCAATTATTTACTACTATGTAATGTGTTGCCATTTTTTCAAACTCCAATAACAATTTTCATCATCTCTTCAGACTTCAAAATTACTTTCCTTACTATTTTTCAGACCCACCCACCGCATAGCCCTAAAACTAATGGTATATATTTTGAGCTTCTGTTTCAGCAGTACGTTAATTTCTAGGTGTCAATTTTTCTACCAGTTAGACTCTTCTGCTTTATCGGTTATTTTTTGTCCAATAGCAAACCACACCAAAAGTTAGTAATTTTGTTTCTCACAATTCTGTGAATCTGGATTCAGCTAATCTAGTGTTCTTTTGATCTTTCTTGGGATCTCTTGTGCAGCTGTGGTTTCTGGAAGTTTGTCTGGGGCTGGACGCTTTAGGATAGCTTCATACACGTGTCTGGTGATTAGTGCTGGCCATGAGCTCACCTTTTCTCATCCTAAAGGCCGTCCCAGGCTTCTTTACAAGATAAAATTAGAGTCCCAAGAGAGCAAAAGCCAAAGTTGAAAAACATCTTACAGCTTAGGATCCACAAATATAATTTCTACCACATTGTATTGATCAGTGCAAGTCAGAAAGCCAGCCCAGAAATAAACACCACATTTTGATGGAAAGAGTAGCCGTGGTGGATGCTGTGATGTACTGCCCTGATCCTTATTCCTAGAGCAAGGCACTTGTTCCCTCATCCTCCAGAAACATTGGCCGCTGGTGGCTCACAGATGAGTCCCTCCCCAGAAATTACTCTCTGCCAAAGAGAATTTCCCAACTCCAGGTTATATACCCTCCCTGGGGGCCACTCCAGTCTGCTAACTCAGACCTCTTACCTCAGTGAAAAACTCTTCTGAAAGTTCATTTCATACTCATAAATTCCATGAGATTGACTAAGACTACTCTTGCAACTACATCGAAATTCAAATGCTCCCTCTGTCCAGCCCTCTTTTGTCCGTGCCCTCACAGGTAGCCCCAAGAGCAGTACCCAGTAAACCACCTCCTCGCAACTCTTCACCTCAGAGTCTGTCTCCCAGGAAGCCCAATCTAAGATATCAGCAAATTAACATGGCAACCTACAATAGTTGTATAGTAAACCACCCCAAACCTTAATGTCTTAAAACGACAACCATTTATTACTTTCCATGATCCTGTGAATTGACTGGGCAGCTGAATGATCTAACATGACCTCATGCACATAGTGGGCAGTTTGCAATCTACACAGTGAGTTATCTGGTCTTCACTTGCTTCTCTTTCTCCAGCTGGCTAGCTCAGGCTTGTTCATATTGCAGATTGAAATAGATTGAAAAGATGGCCACAAATTCTTTTCTCCCTGTACCCATGCTCTTGCAATGGGATGTTACAGAGCCAGTTGACCACAAGCACATGAACCACCTCAACAGAGATCAGCTGAGGAAACCCAGATCAGAAGAACTGACTCATACAATCACAAGAAATAATAAATATTTATTGTTTTAGGTCTGTTTTGAGGTGGTTTGGTTTACAATCAAAGCTGCATACATTAATGTAACATGCAATGATAAATGAAACAGACTTTCTATGATATCAACCAAGAACACTTTTATTACCAAAAAAATGCAGATACTATAAAATCACAAAAAAAGAATAAGAATATGTCCATAAAAATCAAACTGTTCAATTAATTATTGTACTTTCCTGAAATCTTCTAAAAATATTTAATTCCCCTCTATTTTCTCATATAGTAGGAATAGAAATTGTAAAAAACAATTTGATGAGGTAGAGGAGATGAGTGTTAAGTTGAGGGAGTTACGTTCTTCAACATTTTCCCTGCACTTTGGGAACGTATTGCAATCATTTTATTTTATTCTGTATTTTACAGAAGGGCATTTGACAATGACATGTCTAATTTACTCATTGATTTTATTTTATAACATTAATCTGGCCCTTTGGGAATGTTCTAGTCTACTTATCTCTTATTAGTGTCTTTCATCTACTTTCAAATCCATAACACCCCTGTAATGATATTGCCAACTGTGAACCTTTGCTGACAATCCGTGTGCATTCTCTAGCCCTTGAAATCATCCACTTTAAGAGAGTAAAGTGAACTTGACCTGAAGAAGGATTGTAATTGTGGTGATAACTCTGTCTCTTCATTTGCAGAGGTTGTTTCCCCCCCTGAAACCCTTCTTTTCTCTGAAGCTGAGGGTCATTCTTATGTTAACATGTTTAGAAGTTAATTCTGGTTTCTTCTTAACAACTTGCAAGTGCCCTTTAAAATTGTTCATGTTGTGACAAGGTCATATCTGCTGAGTGGAATGCTGGGCCTCCTGTGAGATTAGTCGGTTTCCTTTCATGCACTTAATCAACTAGTATTTATTGAGCATCTACCATACAAAAGGCATTCTGCTAGACATTGTAGGAGTTACCAAGATGCCTTACAGAGCTCTAAGCATACAGCCACACTGACTCTTCTATTTCTTCTCATATGCCGATTGTGCACAATTTTATCTCTTGTGTATATTTTCTCTGTGTTGAGCTTTGCTGAGTTATGACTTTGGACATTGTCAATTCTTCTTGGGTAGCTGCCACTTTCATAGATTTTTTAAAACATTATCATTAAGCGGAATTTGAATTGAAAGTGTCAGGCATGGTATAACAGAATGGTAAAGTGTTCACCAGTCACTGGAAGAGCTGGACGTTGAAGTTTGGAAAGGCTCTCTAGGCTTAAATCCTAGCGACAGGGTGTATTATTCCACCCAGAGCAGGCGCATGACTACAATCTTTTCCAGGAAATAAAATAATGTTTTATTTTAAATTAGAAATCATATTTCTGTTTATACTACTATTTCCAAAGCTGGCTGACATTGTAGCGCTGTGGGTAAGCATTTTGGTTAAACTCCAGAGCTCTAGAATTCAAATTCTAGTTCTGCCCCTTGCCAGTTCTATGACACTCACTTTCTAAGTCTCAGTTCCCTCATCTGTATAGTGGGGATGATCGTGGAATGCAACTTAGACGGCTGTTTTAGGGAGTAAATGAGATAATCTAGGTAAAGCAGTTAACATTGTGCCTCTGATGAAGTCAACATCTAATAAATGGTAGTTATTATTACTATGTCTGACTCCAGTACTGGCCTTTAATAAATGAGTCACTTGCTATTTTACAACTTTTTCTTTATAGATTATGAATTTGGTCTCATCAACTATGCTCATGACGTATTCATACCTCTGGTTAAAAGGAAACCATGAATTACTAAGCTTTGAGAAAGTAAATGTGAAAAGAAGTCAAGTAAATTTATTCCATCCCTATTGTGAGCATTGGTCAATGCTTGGTCACTGATCACATAATTCTTTAACTGAATTTAAATAATACACCAAGCAAAAACAGAAATAACCCATACTTGACAAATGCTATTTTATAAATGATTAGAAAAGTAACTTCCAGAGAGTCATATAATAGAAGAAATAGAAGAAAATACCAGCATTTTTGACCTGCATGTCTTTAGATACCAATGTGAAAAGAGCATGACTTTCAAAATTCACATGGAAAAGAAAATGATGACAATATTTAGTCTTTAGAAGTTCAGACTCAAAAGCTTTAAAACAATTTACAACTCTTTAAAAAAAACAACATTATTGTACACCAAGATAATATCCTTATAAAACCACAACAGTAAAATGAAATGGCCAATATAAATTCCCAGAACAGCCAAAGAGAAAATGAAATGAAAATAAAATTTGTGTTATTGGGTTTTCTCATTCAGAGCAAAGTTGTTTCATTTCTGTAATATTTGGAAGCTATAAGAAAGTTTTTCACATAACTGTTTTATCATTTAAATATGCAAAATGTAGCTGGAAAATCCTGAGGAGACAGAAAAGACAAAAGTGAGTTTACTGAGAGACAGAAACCCCCTCCCAACTGAGTCATTAACCCTGCATTTTTTTGGAGGTGTCTGTGCCTGTGGAAGGAGTTTAACACCCGTTCATCTGAAATCCCTAAAGCAAGACTCAGGGAAGGCACAGAGGCTTCTGTACACAATCCCAGGGATATATCCTCTCAGAAAACAGCACAGATGTAGACAAAATTCTTCATCCTTCAACTGAATTTGAAAAAGAAGACCTGATGTTTAAAGACACCAAGAAGGTTAAAGCATTAGCTTTTAGTGGTTAAGCTTCAAAACTATATTCCGGATGGTCCTTATTGAGAGTAAAAAAATGTGTTCATTCTATAAGATAAGAAATCCTAGATTCCCAGGGTGCGATCTTCACAGAACATGAATTTTAGTTTCACCTCCTGGGCAAAGCTCTGGTCTGCGGCACCCAGTGCGGAGTGAAGACATGGAGCCCCCTCAAAGAAATTCCACACCGAGTCCCATGCTCTCAGGAGGATGGGGTACGGCACCGGGAGAGATGCTAAAATGCCATGCGGTTGTCAGTGATTGTCAGTGGGATTCAGGCAGCAGCTACAAAAAAGTCCAAGACATGAAAATAAACCGCATCACCACTCCCACCTCTTCACTCATTGTTCTCTTGGCCGGTTATGTGGGCCAGAATAGAGGGCAAAGCCTGCTTTTATTTATGTCTTTATAGGACAGGGTCCAACAGCCCAGCTATCTGTGCATTTGAAGTAGAACTCCATCCTCAAAGGTACGTATGAGGAAGGAGGTGATTTCAGGTAGAGCAAAGTACAAAAGGAAGGTTGGAGATGGAAGGGGCTGTTGTCAAAATTTTATTCAGTGAGAATCTAATATAAAACAGGGTGATATAGTTCTAACAGTGTATTCTATAATTTAAAAAAAAAGTTCAGGTCTCTGCTAAAATATCAGCTCCTCAAAGCAGACCATTCCACGTAAGATAGCCTCATCCATCGCTATCCTCTTTTGCCCTGCCTAATTTGTCTCTATAGCATTTATCACTCACTAAAGTTGTATTACATAGTTATTTGTCTATTGATTTATTTGTCCATTAATCAGCTTTTTATTGATTACCTACTCCAGAAGACCTTTTCTAAGCACCGAGATTGCAGCACTGAATAAAATAGACCAAAATGCCTGTTCTAATGGAAATTACATTTCAGTTAGGAATGAGGAGAAAGAAAGATCGACAATGAGCAAATAAACAAGTAACAAGTAAATAGAAATCCTGTCAGCTAATAATAAGTGCTGTAGAGAAAAAGCCGTACAGGAAAGAAAAATACGTAACAGCAGCATGTAGAGAGTGGTAATTCAGACAGAATCATCAAGAAAAGCTTCACTGACGTTTGAACAGAGAGCTGCAGGAAGGGAGGGAGAGGCACTTGTGACTATCTGAAAGGGAAGAGTATTGCAGGCAGAAGAAACAAATGCAAAGGCCCTGAGGCAGAAACAAGCTTGCTAATTCAAGGCGCAGAAGTGAGAGGCAATGGATAAGGAAGAGGAAGCAGGCAGAGGGAAATGGGTGATGAGATCAGAAAAGCACAGGCACCATATCAGATGGCTGTTTTAAGCATTTTGCCTTTAACTTTGAGCGAGGTAGAAATCATTGGTGTAAGATCCCAAGATAAAGTACAAGACACTCAGCAATTCAAACTTCAGGTGGGCAATGCTTTTTTTAATATAAGTATATCCCAAATAGTGCATGAGACATACTTATATTTTAAAAATATTTTTGTCTATCTGAAATTTGAATTAAGTTGGGCATCCTATATTTTTATTTGCTGAATCTGGCAACCCTACTTTGGATGGTTTTGAGCAGAGGACTGACATAGTTTGACTTAACTTTCAGTTTTGACTTGAACAGGATCACTGTGGTTGCTGAGGTGAGAATAGACAATGGGAACAAAAGGAGAAGCACGGGGGCCACTTACGGATAAGCCAAGAGGAATGAATCAATGAATGGATGGGTACACCGAGGTTCTTTAGCTTCACTAGAGTGTGGACAATGGGGAAATAATGTTGGAAATGTCTACTGGGGCCAGATCAGAGAGTGCTTTAGTGTCAGGCAAGAGATTTGTACTTCACGTTTTAGGAAATAGGAAGCCCTCAGAGATTTCAGAGCAGGTTAATGATATCAAGCCTGTGTCTTAAAAAGACATTCAGCTCCCGCTGGTTTGAAGAAAGAAAATATTAGAGGTAGACCAGCTCCAGGACTGTTTCATCTCTGATTTAGAGATGCCAAAGGCCTGAACCAGGGTGGGGCCTGCCAGGCTGTTACTCATTAACTCTAGAAAGATGTTCTTCCTTACAAATAAGCCCAATACCAAAAGTATTAAATATGCCTGCATTTCTACAATAAAAGCAAAATGCATGGAGAGTCATGTTCTTAAGAGTTCATTGGTCCAAGTGATGGGAGACCTCCCCCCATATACACACCCAACCCTCCATGGAAATGCATTGATGTGTACAACCCAAATGCCCTCAGGGATGTTCCAGGAATACCAATATTCCTGCACTGAGAAATAATCAGACCCGGAGAATTAAGGATAATTTATAGGAAACTATTTAGTGATTTGTCCCTGATGTCTGTTTGAAAACCTTCATTTGAGAAGGTAATTCTGAAAAGAGAGAGCAATCAAATGACCACAGGGCTGCTGGGGCCATGGATGTGCCCACTTCCTGACAGTGCCTGGCCTTTCCCTTCCCCCACAGGGACATGGTCTCAGGGGAGCAGCTCCCACCCCAGCTGGAGGGGTGAGGCTGACTGGTCTAAAGCAAGTCCAACTCCCCTGTGCGTTGTGGGTGAAGAGTGGAATGTGACCAGGTCCCCACTAGTAAGTTAACAGGAAGTAGGGGTGAAGAAAGGCGCTAGGACGATTCCCATGATTCTTGAACAGAACTTCAGGAAGATCCTCTCTCACCTTTGATTCTGGGCAAGGTAAGGTCTGGAGGTGATGAGGCCAGCTCAGAGGAAGGTGCAATGCAGAGAAGGAAAGAACCTGGTCCTTGACAACATGGCTGAGTGACTGAAGCAACAGCCCAGAGCCTGCTCTGTCTCTGCACTCTCTGCTATACGACACACTAAGTGCCCTCGTGGTTTATGTCTGGGCCAGAATTTCTAGACTTGCTGCCTACTACGCCTTCCCTGCTGACCCAGAATGCCAGGCTTTGAGCTTGGCAGGTCTCAGATACTGTCCCCTCAGATGCACAAACCGCTGCCTGACTCTTTTCCAACGCTGTGCCTCCTGGCAAGGCGTTTGCCACATGAGAGCAGATGCCCCATTCTCCACATCTAGGAGATTCCCCTCCTCACCTCTCCCCACCAGAGCATAGGGAATGATCTATCTGATTATTGAGGTTGGGAAGAAAAATAAATGAGTCTTCTTGGCTCAACTTCTGCCCTCCCTCTTGGAAACACTATCTTTGCCCCTCCACTGCACCAACCCCTGACTAAGTGGGTTAGTCTAATTCAGAAATGAAGTATTAGCAAGCTCACTTGGCTGTAGCTTTAAAGCCATTTCTTCAACCAGGCTGTGTCAGTGACAAATTCGGTATTTTTATCCACACCTGTATGGGTCTAGCATCCTTCTCTTTGTTGGTTCTAAGCTCAGGAAAGAAAAAGAAAAAGAAAAAATAAAGCTGTTGTTTCACCCCTTTGGAATAGTTAGGGTAAAAGGTAAATGCTGTAGCAAAGTGGCCCAACAGGGCATGGTTTAAATAAGACAGAGGTGATTCCTCTCACAGATAGGAGAGGTGGGCAGTCTAGACTGGCAGCAAGTTCTGCTTCACATATTCATTAGGGGATACATGTTCTTTCACCTTGTGGCTCTACTGTCCCCAGTGTTTGTCTCACATGCATGATGGAAGCTGGGCCATTGCCATATTCCTATTTCTTCAGTCTATAAGAAAGAAGAAGAGAAGATGGAGGAACGAATGCCCAATGCCATGAGGCCAGGACCCAGAGATGGCACATGTCACTCCCACTTACTTCCATAATCCAGTCCCATGGCCACCACTGACTACTATGGCAAAGTGTATCTCTAGCTTGGTGGCTGTACTCCCTTGACCTCTCATTCCTATGGATGATTCACTGACTCCAGAATTTACTGTCTCCTTCCACAAGATAAAATAATAAAATCCACTTAGCCACGCAAAGCTGGCCTATAACTGAACATGGGCGAAGACTGCTGTCCTTCCTGGACAATGTGATTCCCAGGAAGCAGCTCCATCCTATCGATGCTTCTCAACTGCCCTTTACGGAGCTTCTCCTGCCCCTTCTAGGAGGTGAAGGAGCTAAGCTTTCTCCTCCTGGCACCCGTGATGGAGAGCCAGGTCTTAGCCTTAATCTGTGCACAGAAGGTGCTTAAAAGTTAGAACAATGAATGAATCAACTGTGTGGGCGAATGGATGGAAGGATGGAATCAGTCCCTTCACAGTCTCTAGCTGTCTCCTGCAGGCTGCTCCGGAGTACCACACTGTTCTCAAGTGGCAGTGCCCAGACGGGACCATTCTGAGGCATGGCCAGAAAGAAGTGGCACCTAAGTGAAGAAAGCATAGCAGAAAATAAACTTTAAAAAAAATCCTTGTTCTTTGTTTTCTTTGTTGTAGTGAGTCTGGCTATAGAGATGATAAAGATGTAAAGACTTGTCATGTTCTCTCCAAAATCTAAAAATTTCACACAAAAAAAAATCCCTTCTCTGAAGTTTCTGCTGCCTGATATTGGCTATTTCTCTGGGATTTAAGTCACAAAAGCAGAGGAACAAAGGTCTGTATGTGTCCAGGCTGCAAGGAATGTCTGTGGGGGGACAGGCCATGGGAAGGGGCTGCTCTGTGGCCCTGCTTTAGTCCTTCCCGGCCACAGCCCTGATTATGGGGCCTGTCAGTTGCAGCAGCTGCGAGAGAATTAGCAACATATAGATTGGGATTTTCCAGTTGTCAACTAGGGCAAGACAAGACGCTTTCTCACAGCATCCTGAGGTTCACTAATAAATTCTATGTCTCAGTTTCCCTGATCAGAAACAAAGGTCATGTAGAGTTGTTTTGAAGAAAACAAATAAGTAAAAAGACATTTCAGGTGACTCAATGGGATCGCACAAATGAGAAATTATATTTACGGAGCTCCGCCCCTGGGCTCTGCCTGAGGTCAGTCCTCATCCCTTGGGTTCTCCCTTATCCCGTGTAACCTCATCTTTTATACGACACTATCAAAACAACTCAGGCGCCCTGAGAAGAATAATCCCACCTTCTGAGTTACCACCCAAAGTTCAGGGAGAGTGCAGTGTTTGGACGACCCTGAAAGGGCTTTAAAATAATGAGTCCACCTTCTTGGTAGTGTCCTTTGACAATGTCCTTTGACTTTAAAAACCTCCTTCTTACAAGAGAGCTCATCTTAGTGAGCAGGTAAGATGCCTGAGGAAGAGAGGAGACCTTTTGGTGGAAATGCTTTTATCCTCCTGAGTGCTCCCCTCGAGTGTGGAGATCAAGCCCCAGTTGCTACAAAATAAAAGGTAGCATTGCCTTACATTTCTAGAAACTCTTTTATATGCCCTGATTTGGAAGGAATGGAGGGAGAGAAAGAGGGAAAAAGGGACATTTTGTTAGCCTATCTCTGAAATATGGTCATAACAACTAATGGCAGCCCCTCCTTCAGGGAAGAGTTTCATGGCAGCCTCCTTGGGCACAGACAGCTGTCATTGGCTTGACACTGGCAGCAAAGTGTAGCCATTGGCTGCTGGACGCCTGAGGACCCAGGATGCCCAGGGCCCCTCCCTCCTGGGAGAATAACAGGAAGGGAATAACGGGAAGCTGGAGCAACGGAGGGATGGAGCGCACTGAACAACCAGGGCAGGCTCCTCTATGTTCTCTGTTTGTTTGTTGTCAGCACCTCAGTGCAGGCTCTCCACTTGCTAGGAAAGGCCATGCTTACTGCCTGGGAAAACAAATATTTTACACCTAACCAGGAGAAAATTTTCTTGTTAACGTGATTCTGCAGGGAGAAGAAGACCCTCCCTCCCTGAGGTCTGAGTGTTACTGTGCAAACTGAGTACTGTGAATATTGTGCATACTGAGCTCTGAGCAGCTGCTCTTCCGTGCCCTCTGCTCCTCACCCAGAACCAACAGCCTTACGCCGCCTCTGGGTTTAAACAGCCAGTGCGGGCTTCAGAATCCCCCCCAGCCCCTGCGGGTTCAGCAAAGAAGAGTGAGTTTCTCAGCCCGCCCTAGAGCAGGGCCACTCCAGGATGATCAAGGAGGCCCTGACAGTGCTAGGACTTCAGTCTAGTAGAGTGGCTCTCAGACTGCAGCTCATTAGAACCACCGGCAAAAAGGCTCAAAACCTGATGACCAGTTTGCATCCTAGCCATTACACAAGAATTTCGGGGGCTGGACCCAGACATCACACACCCCAAGCATGCATTGGATATCTGAAAAGCACGCATTGGAAATTTCCTGAGAAGTTCAAGACACAGATGCCTGATCTCCAGGAATCAAGTTTGAGAAAGCATGTCTAATAAAAATCCACAAGCAACTGGACCACAGGCTGCTGGGCAAACATCTCCCATTCCACGTCAGCCCCCTTGAACCCACTCCCCAGCCACAGTCTAGAACCCAGGGGTTGTCAGCCATTGGCCAACCTATAAAAGAATCCAATAAAAGAATATCAGCAACTGCTGTGTGCTCTGGGCCAGGCATTATGGAAAGAGCATTTACATATATTGTCAAATGTAATCCCCTAACCCATATAGTACTCTCTTCCTGAGATAAGAAACTCTCAGAGAACTTAACTGACCCCCAGAATCACACAGTTATTAAATGGAAGTGCCATAATTCCTAGTTCAGCTCATTCCATGGTCTGACTTTTTAACCTGTTTGCCTCAAATTTCTTGAATTTTCTTTGTCGATATCTAATGTTCTGAACCCACCCATTTCTCCAAATGACAATTCTCCAAAATACAAGTTTGCCAAAAGCTAATTTTTGACTTATCACATCATCAAAAATTCCCACCACCAATTTATAGAGTTCATAGCTATCTATAGCATAGTTGGTTTCAACAGATTTTGAAGACTTTTTTTCCCCCAGGATTTTCACTTTGCTGTATCCAACCTGGTAAGAGGAAGGGGAGGGCTTGCCCCTCCACAGCAGCGGCCCTACTCCCGATGCTGGCTCTCCATCCTGTGTCCTACCTTTATCAACGCTGCACATGGGCCCCCCCAAGCTCTTGGCCCATGACTGTTGGTGTTTGAGCCCTAAGCACAGGCTGTGAGAGTGAACTAGAAAGGACTCCTTGCCTTTGGCCAGGTGCTCCAGAAAAAAAACAGAGAGAGACCCTGAAACAGACTAATAGGGAGGTCCCACTTCAGCCAGCTATCCCAGACCTATCAGAAGTTATTCCTCTGTCATTCATCTAAATGACTTTAGATGAATTGGCATGAGCCCTCCAGTTCACCCTGTGCGCTCTCCTGGCATCTTGTCCTGCTGAAGGCCAGGCACTGATCATGCTGCA
Organism: Pteronotus mesoamericanus; assembly: GCF_021234165.1. Classification (NCBI taxonomy): domain Eukaryota; kingdom Metazoa; phylum Chordata; class Mammalia; order Chiroptera; family Mormoopidae; genus Pteronotus; species Pteronotus mesoamericanus. The sequence goes on from NW_026555085.1 coordinate 46,876,056, forward strand.
TTATAAATGCTGCTTCACTTCCCTCCTGCAGCTGACAGTGAGTCTTTTAAGAGCAGGGACCCCTTTTCATTTTTGTACCTCCAACACAAAATACAATATCTCTCTTATTTTGGGGTGACCATAAAATTTAGCATTCAAACCGGAAAACTTTAAGGGTGGGAAGTGATTCTACTTCAATGGAATACTAAGATGGTCAGTATAAACCAGGGCTACCCTGACCAGTAGGATTCATGGGAACTTTAGAGCAGACTCTCAAATATTGGTTGGATTAATAAATCACTCAAATAAAAGACATTCATGGGAGTGGCTTACTTCCTGTTAATTGTAGAGTTTGGGTGCCTCTCATTTGAGATTGGGTTTTCCATGAAAGCTTTGGATGATATGAACCACCCGACTAAATGCTAAATGTACTTGCTCCAAATCTACTCTCTGTGCCCCAGTTCCACTGAAAGGCTAATGATATTTATGGAAAGCGAGCACTCCATAAATATCTGTTGAATTGAATAAACAAGAATTAATATACCTTATTAAAACACTCATGTAGTTGCCCTGACTAGTGTGGCTTGGTGGGTTTAGGCATCATACCACAAACTAAAAGCTCGCCAGTTTGATTCCCAGTCAGGGCACATGTCTGGGTTGTGGGCCAGGTCCCCAGATGGGGACACGTGAGAGGCAACCAACTGATATCTCTCTGGCACATAAATGTTTCTCTACCTCTCTCTCCCCCTCCCTTCCCTGCTCTTTAACAATAAATAAATAAAACCTTTTTAAAAATTACATTCACATGGTTGAAGTCAAGGATGTTGTTGTGCAATGCCATGGCCAACTCCAGAACCTGACACAATGGTCAACTACTCCCCACCCTGGTCCCAACCAATCAGGAGAGCCCACAATCCCAGCTCCTTTAGCCACCATGTTTAATTATTTTCCTCCTGTGTAACCCATCCCCTGGAAGCCATCAGGGAGCCAGGTCTTCAAGCACTAGCTTACCCGGAACTCCAGGCTTAAAACAATTTTCTCAGTTAATAAACGCTTATTTTATTGGCTGCAAGAAAAAAAAAAAGTGTTGTGGATTGATTGTGTCCCCTAAAAACATATGTTCAAGTGCCAACTCCTGGTAACTTTGAATACGACCTTACTTGGAAATAGGGTCTTTGAAAAGAGGCTATACTAGATTAGTGGGGGCCCTAATCCAATGACTGGTGTCCGTATAAGAAGAGGAAAAAATTGAACACAGATGCACAAGGCAAAATCCTGTATGAAGAAAGAGGCAGCAGAGATTGGAATGATATGTCTATCAACCGAAGTATGCCAATTGCTGGAAACCATCAGAATTTAAGACAGAGGCATTAAATAGAGTCTCCCTCAGAGTCTCCAGTAGGAATCAACACTGCTGACATCTTGGTTTTTCATGTCTAGCCTAAAGAATTATGAAAGAATAAATTTCTGTTGCTTTATACCACCCAGCGTGTGGCGATTTTTCATAGCAGCCCTAGGAAACTCATACGGATCACATGCTAGTTGGGAATGAGAATGAAAATGGCAGTACAAATGTAACCTGCAGTTCTCAGTTCTTCACCCACCTACCTCTCCAGCTTCCTTTTCTACCATACTCCTCTGGGAATCTTCCACCACGGGCATATGGACTTGCTCATTGTTCCAAGGACATACTTTGCCATTTTATCATTCTGTGCCTTTGCATATGCTCTTCTTTCTGCACTTGTCTTTCAAATCCTAGTTTAACAGCCAACTCCTCCAGAAGACTTCTAAGTATCTCAGGAAGAATTAAAAGGTCCCTTCTTTGAAGTCCTACAGAATGTTCTTATCTCCCTACTGTCCATCGTTATGACCTCTATTCTTATCTATTTCCCCGTTTGGGTGTTGGGCACTTCCAGGAGCTATGCCCAATTCCCCTCTGAATCCATGATGCCTGACAGAGTACGCGGCACACAGTAGAGACAACATAAGAATTCAAATGATAGACTGGAATAGCTCCAGCCTACAGAACAGTAAGAGTTTAGTAAGTAGAGAACGAAAAGCACCACTTTTTGAGAGAAGATAAGGCTAGCAAAGATGGCAGGATCCCAATTAGGAAAGGTATGAAAAAGCGATAAAGATAAGTTTAGATTTTATTCTGTAGACTTCTAAGTGCCTGTGAAAGTTTATTTCAGGCTTCCTGTAGCCTGAAAGAACATGTGCTATGGAACAATGGTTCCTAGCAGTACAGAATGTAGTAGTAGTAGAGTGGAAGCTGTATTGCTGTCCAAAAGCTCAGCTGGAAAGCATTTGCTCATCGAGGCAAGAGATGCCTGGTAAATGAACCAGGACAGAGATGGTTCAGATGGCCTTAAGAGATGTATCTGACATATAATCAGGAGCCTTCACAGCTAAATCATTGGCCAAGATAGTGGGGAAAAGGAAACAAGGAGAACCCTAAGGTTTTGAACCTATAAATATGATAGACAAGAGTGCCGTCATCATGAGAGGAACACTCAAGAGAAGAGCATGTTTGGTGGCAGGGCTGGAAGTGTCCAGAACCTATAAATATGATAGACAAGAGTGCCGTCATCATGAGAGGAACACTCAAGAGAAGAGCATGTTTGGTGGCAGGGCTGGAAGTGTCCAGAGAGTGAGTTTTGTTCTGGACATACCTGGAGATTCCCAGGAGGCCATTGTGTGATTGCTTTCAATTGTGTAAAAGACAGCTTTTGGAGATAGAACTATGGAAGACATCAAGGTACAGACAGGGGACAGTGGAAGAAGAGGATGAGGTCCTCCAGGGAAAGTATGTGCTGCAAAGGTAAGGTGGGCTACTGCCAGACCCCTGAAGAGCACCGAGAGCAAGCGTGAGCCTCCCCAAAAGGCACTTCGTGGGTTTCCTTATTCTGAAACCACAGTGAGGCTGCCCCGTGGTTCTCTAGCTGTCTGTCCTCAGAGCCCTCTGGGCTGCCTCAGGGACAACTCTCCTGTGGGGAAAACAACTCTTTCAGGCTGCCGTCTCTCAAAATTATTTTTCTTTTTACTAATAATATTCAATCACAAAAACTCTGGCTCACAGGCTTGGGTTTAATGTGATGAAAATCCATATTCACCTTGAACAGGCTGCTTCAGATAACAGATATTTATTTGATCTGAGTCCATTATACCCTCAGGTCTATCCCCACATACAAGAAAAAAAGCTCAGCCCAAGGTTTGTTGCTGCTTTTTAAAATCTTTTTCTATGTTTTTTTATTGAATTTATTGGTTAATAAAACCATACAGGTTTCAAGCGTATGACTCAGTAACACAGCCGCTGCATGCCGCATCGTGCACTCATCACCCAAGTCTCTGCCGCCATTTGTCCCCCTTTGCCCTGTTCCACCTCCCCCCACCCACCCTTCCCTCTGGCAGTCACCGCACTGTTGTCTGTGTCTTTTTTTTTTTTTTCTTAATCCCTTCACCTTTTTCACCCAGTCCCCCAAACCCCTCCCCTCTGACCGCTGTAAGTCCGTGCTCAGTATGAATCTGTTTCTATTTTGTTTGTTAGTTTATTGTGTTCATTAGATTCCATATATAAGTGAAATCATATAGTACTTGTCTTTCTCTGACTACCTTATTTTCACTTACCAGAATGTTTTGAAGACCATTGTTCAGGTCCTTCGGTCCCTGGAAAATAGTAACCACAAGTAGAAACAAATTAAAAATTAACGAATGTGCTGTACTAGATGTCTTTCAATCAAGGATATTTACGTAGATAAAAGAGCAAGAGTGGAGGAGAAGATTTTGTTGCTGACATTTTTCTTTATAATTATTAGGTGGAGAAAATTGGTGAAGAAAGTGGGGGATAAGGGCAGGGCAGCTGAAACAAAATTAGCTTCCTGCACTGAGAAGGCAAGGCAGGTAGAGCTGAGGACATGCAGACAAACGGGCTTTTGGGGCTGACACGGCATGGTAGGCAGTACACAGTGAAGTCTGGAGTACTTCAGGGCGAGGAGCAGAAATGCTCCCACCCAAGGCAGCCTCACCCACAGCCTGGCCAGCCCTGACTTGAATAATGAGGCTGTTTGGACCAGCCGGAGGGCAGTCACAGAGACTTATGTAACCAAACAAAAAAGTCTTGGGCTTATCTACTGTTCTCCAAAAAAAATATGAGGCTTCCTACACATTGTAAATTTTTTGCGGCCATGGAGTAGTTTTCTGCAGCTGGTATGTTGTGGTTACCACCAAAGGAAATGTGTGTTTACTAATAAGAGGTGAATTAAAATGCCAATAATCAAATAAAACCATGCCCCCCTCATTTCAAATACATATACACATATTTGCTGAAACAAACCAATACTTTTTTAAAAAATTACCTACAAGATCGATAGATTTTTTTTTCCTAGTGAATTAGAAGCAAATCTACATATTTCTAAAACTACTGAAATATCACAAACCCTTAACGCTTTCCAAATTGAGCCTGAAGCAAACAAAGATTGCACGTGGTTCAAGTCGTGCTTCATAAAATATACTACCGCGCTATTTTAAGGAGCGAACTAAAATTTTGTGGATTAAGTCCCTATAGAAAGCAGTGCATACATATCTAAGATGAGGAATTGGTTAAGTGTTAAAACACATATTGTGTGTGAAACAGACTGGCTGCTGGCAAGTTAGATCAGTCGGATGGAGCTGGCAGAGCAGCAGAGCCAAGATTAGAACTGGAAAGGCCTCCTGAGCCAACTGGTCACTGTTTTGTTTGGAACCATGAGCCAAGGAGCCACCAAAGAGACAGCCTCCCATGAGGTGGAGCTGATATGAGTGCCCTTTTTCAAAGGACGTAATCCATCCCAAAGTATAGAGCCTGCTGGCTTCCCAAGCACAGTGGGTTGTGATACTCAATTGTTCATTAGAATCACTCAGGGGAGCTTTTTAAATCTGTAGACACTCAATCCTCAGCCAGAGATTCTCATCCAGTGGCTGGAGGTGGTGTGCAGCCCTAGTGTCTAGTGTTTATGGAAGCTTTCCAAGTGGTTCTAAAGGGCAGTCACCCCAAGAGCCCAGGCTTCATCTATCCTAGCTTGAGGATGAGTCCCTTTCCCTCCCATTTACATTTCTTCCTGGGTCAGGGAACGCATTAATTCCCCCTCCTCCACCAACTGTCTCCGGACAGTGACAGCCTAGTCACCCTGTAAGCCAGGAGAGTCGATGGTTGTCTCTAAGCGAGGAGTGATGTAATTTGCTTTGTGTTTTAGGAAAATAACCATGTAGACAGTATAGCAGAAGGACTGAAAAGAGAGAGCCCAAGGGCTGGGAGACCAGTTGGGTACCTGCCCAGTGCTGCACTATCAAGGCCATCGGGGAAGAGGGCCAGGGATTGGAGGAAATGAGACCTGAAAACATGGTTGAAACTGAACCAACACAAATTTGTTGACTGTCAGGGAGGGTGAGGGTAAGGTAGGAATAGAGACGGAGAGTAAAAATACAAGATGAAACATTATAATTAAATTACCTAAGATTAAAGATATGGAGAGAATCTTAAAAGCAGCAAGAGGAAAGGAGAGAGTTATCTACAAAGGAGTTACCATAAGACTTTCCGCTGATTTCTCAAAAGAAACCTTATAGGCAAGAAGGGGCTGGAAAGAAGTATTCAAAGTCTTGAAAGACAAGGACTTACATCCAAGATCACTCTATCCTGCAAAGCTCTCATTTAGAATGGGAGGGCAGATAAAGTGCTTCCCAGATAACGTCAAGTTAAAGGAGTTCATCACCAAGCCCTTATTCTATGAAATGTTAAAGGGGCTTATCCAAGAAAAAGATCAAAACTATGAACAGTAAAATGACAACAACCTTACAACTATCAACTACTGAACGTAAAAGAAAAAGAAAACATGCTAAGCAAACAACTAGAACAAGAACAGAATCACAGAAATGAAGATCACATAGAAGGTTATAAGCAGTGAGGGGACGGGGGAGAGTGGGGGAAGATGTGCAGGGAATAAGAAGCATAATTGATAGGTAAAAAATAGACAAAGAGAGGTTAAAAATAGTATAGGAAATGGAGAAATCGAAGAACTTATATGCACGACCCATGGACGTGAACTAAGGGGGAGAATGCTGGGGGGAGATGAGGTGCCGGGCAGAGTGGGGCAAAGGAGAGGAAAACAATGGGACAATTGTAATTGCATAATCAATAAAATATACTTAAAAAATACAAGATGGGGAAATGAGGTTAAGAGTGACAAAATTAACTAAAAAGACCAGTTGATTTGGAGCTGGAGAAAGAGTTTCGTTCTGCCTGGAGTGCTTGCCCTCCTTTCTCATCCATGGCCCTGGAAGGGCTGGAGCAGGTTGCACAGAGATGATATTAGGTCAGATATTATGAGTTTGTATTACACGAACTTCTGTTTATTTCTAGACTCTGAGTTGCTGAAGGTCAAGGACTGGTATTGCACATCATTTTTTTCAGTCTCAGCATCTAGCACAGTAAGCATGCAATAGGCACACTACAAGTTTTTGCTAAAAAGGATGAGTGACATAATGAAATTGGGAACAGTCTCACTGGGAAATTTCACTGCTACCAAGTCAGCTTTATGACAAAAACTGTTTCACATAGAAAAGAAGTTAAAATGCCTTATTCACCTGGGCTGCAATTGGCTTACAGGAGATGATGACTCCAGCAACATCCCTGGGAAGGAGTGTTAATGAGGAAAGGGTTTTAGGCTTGAGTCCTCTCATGCTTTGGAGCTACATGTGCTTCCCAGGGCGGGCAGCCTCTGACCAGAGCCATTATCCATGGTAGGTGCCATCTTTTTGAATGTGGAAAAGGAGGACGAGAATGCGGGCCTGAGAGTGAAGCCTATGTCTGTCCTTGTCATAGACACAGTCGGGGTGGGGTGACAGAGGACAGGAAGGAGCAGGAAGTGAATTTGACCAGGAAAACCTGAGGAAATAGGGGAAATGCCACTTAGCTCAAGAGAAAATGCTTTGATGCAACAGCTATGGAAGTCAAGCAGTAATTTCCAGAAGCAGAGAGAAACGGATTTCTACAGCTCTTTGTCAGAACTGCTGTTCTTTGCTTTCAGATCTCCCCGCAACACCCCTTTCTTTTCCCAAGTTCCCTAAAATGACAGACTGAATATGGTTAATTAATCAGTCAATCAATATCCAGCGATTATCACACAGCTATTATGTGCCTACCAAAGAGGAATCTACCCGGCATGCAAACTAGGGGGTGACCCAGCCCAGGTTAGGTGACCTAACCTCAAATGTGCCTCACATGGTGTTTGACCAGATGCTTCATCTCCCTCTCTCCTCACAGATGCTTTCTGGGTAGTTTGATCTCTCCTGTACCAAGAAATTGATCATGCCAGCTACAGTTCTATTTTTCACATAAAACCTCCCTGTGACTTTATATTGTAAGCCATCTTCATTTCTCCCCTACCCCTAACCCACTCCAATTTTTGAGGGGAACGGTGGTAGGGCTCTGCCAATTAGAAGCATGGTACCCAGGCTTCTTTGTCAGCAATGCTGGGAAGGCTTCCCTTTCACATTTCTCTTTGGCTCGCAGTGTTAACTCCCAGATTCAGGAGTTCAGGGTGGTTTTTCCTTTCCATATCTACGAAATTCGGTATAAATTTGTACTCACTTTCCCTACCCTGCAGGTTTTCCTTTTCGGCTCTTATTTCCTCCATAGAAGAAGTCAGCAAAATTCTGTGCTGGGTAGTATCTATGGGAGCTGCTGTTGACAGCTGGGTGGTGGGTGGGAGGTAGAACAGAAAGAAAAAGGGAAGAAGCAGCCAATAGGAAAAAGGACTCTTGAGGCAAAAGGGAGTTGTTTTAGAAACAACTCATGGCCTCCTGTTGTCTTCCTTGAGCTTTTGTTTTCAATGTCTTGAAAACAGTCTCCTCCTTATTTATTCAGTTCTGAGAGCCTGATCCAGCTTTCAAATTGCCTGATACATGTGTAAGTACGCTACCTGTGAAGGCCCCCATCACGGAAATGAAGCTAGAATGCACAGCTAAAACTGAAGGGATGAATTTAGGCTCTGAGACAAGGGAAAATATTAACACATCGATGTTCAGAGCCTTGACCTTTACCCCACCTGAAAGAGTTCTGGGCTTTTTCTACCTGTGTAAGAGGCTGTGTGATGAGAAACAGCTGCAATGCCTGGCGAGGTTTGAGTTAGAAAGAACAGAGAATAGATATGTTACATGAAGAGCAAGAAGCAAGGGATCCTGCTCCCAGCCACTGATTAGGAGCACAACTTGGGGGAGGAGAGAGACTGGGGAGAAGCTGTTATACTGGAGGATGGAGAGAAAGAATTTTTAGAAATTTCCTGTGCATTCTAACTAGAATCTGCCTTCAGCATTTCCTCAATAAATTGTAATAGATTCTTATGATACTTTTAAGTTTTTTGTGATAATAGTTTTTTACTTTGAACGTGGCTCCACGTTAGGACGGGTCACGTGGCAGCTCCTCTTTATATGGGTTATAGACGTGTCTAACTTCATTGCAGAAACTAAGTCTGAGTAAGAGCTGGCAAGGAACATAGTACTGGTTGGAGACTGGTGTTTACAGAAAAAAAAAGTGGGGGAGCTAAGACCTTCAAAATGGTGTGAAGAAGCTGGGCTCAATTTGTCAATCAGACTGTCCTCAAATACCAAACTCTGTCACTTATGGAGCAATGGCATTCATGAAAGAACCCCAAGAACCGAGATCTGTTCTCAGTAAAACAATCTCCCCTTGTTGTCAAATGTTAATCCTTGGTTTCCTCTGTGGTCAAAGCAGCGATGCTGACCCCCACCCACCCCCAGCCACACGCTCACTGCAGACACAGGGCAAGGAGGGCAGGACTCCTGGGCTGGAGAGGCTGCTAACCACGCCTCGTAGGGCAGTAGGGGTCTCCTCTTGGCAGTTTATCTGGATGAATCCACCATCTTGGGGGCTAATGGGAACCTACGAAAGAACAACTCTCCTCCCTTAGGGTTTATTGAAATCTTTCACAAATTACCATGGGTGAGAAGTTACATGAGAGCAAAAAGAAGTGAGTAGTTCCCAAATGTCACCATTCAGGGTATTTGAGGGAAAAGCTGTTTGAGAGTTGCTTGAAAAGAGGGCACAGATGCCTTCTGACCTTTACTCCATGGCTCCAACTTCCTGGCTTTGGAAACTGCACACCAGGAGCTGTATCCGGGTCCATGGGAACAGAAAAGCCTGCCTCATCCCCCCCAACCTGACACTCGCCCCACCACCAGGCACAGGACGTGGCCCAGAACTTGCAGGCTCCAACTCGGACTCCAGCCCCTGGCCTTCTCAAGAAAGAGGTGGGAACTTTTCCAGCCTATGGGATGTCATTTTCAAAACAGCCACAACGATCCCACCCCACACTAATCTCAGGTCCAAGAATGTCCGAGGGAGCCCTGAATGTTCCCTGAGGTCCAGGGTTAAGTCTTAGTGCCCAGGATTTCAAATTGTATGATCACCACTGTCTCTGTTAAACTCTCTGTAACATACACACTAGATAAAAGATTAGAAATATAATCCATGTCTACACTAGAGCTGTTCTTATTTTCTCCATCAAATAAAACATTTCTTTTTCCCAATTTTCAGCCATAATCATTTGTAACTTTTACAATCAGAAAACTTCTCTTTTTTTATACTTACCTGGCAGGGGAGACACTATGATCACTAAGGCGGTTTTCCCAGGGCGAGGCTCACCCATTGCCCTCCGGGGGCGCTGTCCCCTGCGCTTTCCCCAGATGCGGGGAACTGGACTGCATCATTCGTGGTCGTGGGGCACTGCATTCGCGCTCTCCCCTGAACAAGAGAAAGAAAGAAAGAAAACTTCTCTTTTAACAGTGAAAATATTTACAAGTTACAAGTCCTTGCTCTGCCCCTGATTACCAAAGGATAATAACCTCTTTGAGCCTTGGTTTTTTCAGGTACAAAATGAGAAGGCTCTGCGTGTAGCTTCCTCACTAAGGTCCCATTCAGCACCAATATTCGGGAAATCTGTGAGACATTTGATTATAAGCTAAACTAATTTAGCCACAAGAGAGTACAAACCTTACAAACTTTTAAGAGTCCCAATTATATTTGTATCTAACGACAAAAAAAAAAAAAATTAGACTTAAGAGAAAATCATTTTATGTACTTCCATTTTCTCTTTTGGAGAACTTAATAGTCCATTCATTTGTCAGATTTTGTTAAGGGCCTATTATGTTCCAGGAACTCTGTCAACCATTGTTAAAATCTCCATAACAATGCACATTTCTGTGGGACTGGAGTATTAGTTAAAGTAATGCTCCTTGCTATAACACATAAAACCCCTCCGCTCTCAGTGGGTTACTATAAGAGACATTTGTCTCTCACTCATCTGAAAACCAAAATGGATATTCCTTCTTGGGGTGGAGGGATACACTCTTCTAAGTAATGATTTGGGAGCTAAGTCTTCCCCATCTTATGTCTCTGCTCCCCTTAAGACACGGATTATGAGGTCACAGCTCTAAACTGCCTTAACCTGGCAAAGAGGGGGCGACACACAGAGGGCTTATTAAGGGTTAGTGCTGTAAGTGGTCCTCGTAACTCTTGCACTGGCCCTCCTCAGTCACATGACCCTGCATCACTATGGGGGAGGCTAGGAAATGCAATCTCACCTTGTGCCCAGGAGGAAGAGAAGCACGTTTGGTGATTAGCTGTCAGTCTTTGCCTCAACAGGCATTAGCCCCATTTTGAAAATGAGGAAACTGAGACTTTGCAAGGTAGTGGCAGGTCCAGAACTAGAATCCAAGACCCTTGACTGCAACACAATTGCCACAAGCACATAAACAGCCAATGGGCTATAATTGTGAATGCTGCGACGGTGACAAGGGAAGACAAATGGACTCATTAAAGAGTGGAGATTAACCTTGCCTGGTGAAGGCTGCAGGGAACAGAGGCTCCGACAGCTTAAGTAAACTGCTCAAGACCACAAAACTTCTCAATGGCTAAGCTGGGACCCCAAGCCCGAAGTCCTCATTTTACTATGCTACCAGATTGCGTTAAATTCCATCTTGTAGGATTAATATGTGTTTGCTAGCCAAGCGAGAGGAGGCAGGGCGCTGCCAGCAGAAGGAATGGCATGTCTATAAGTCTGCAGGCAGATAAAAGCCTCCAGAGGAAGAGCAAGTCGCTTCATGGGGTCAGTTCTCTGCTACTAAAGCAATCAAACTGTCCAGCCCAAAAGTAGATTATGTCTGTGGAATATTATTTCTTAGATAGCCCAATTGTTATATTGCCTGTCATTTTTATTTTTGCATAAAATTGAACTTTATGGTTTTATGGTAATAAAATTCTTTCATTTTTACCATGTTCCTACCCACTAAGCTTTCACTAAGATATATTCTTTTATGCTACAGCTATATACTCTGATTAAAGCAGTTACAGATTCATCTAATTCCACATTCAAATAACTGTCTTGATCAATTTTTATTTTCCATATTTTTTTTGATCCATTATCCCGTTTCTCCATAATGGCTAAGATAATTTGCAGCCCCTGGCATTTTGCTCTATGTATAGGTGCTAGGCCTATATGTTTAATTGTTGTGCACATCAGCCTGGCTTGATCTGTGTTATTCTTCATTATTTGCAGACTGATTGAAATCATGAATCTCTGAAGTATAACTATTTTCAAGATTATCATCTAAATTATGTAAATAACTAGCCCCATAATTAGCTCTCTTCTTTGATGAGCTTCCGTTCAGGTTCAAAGCGTGTTCATCTGTATTCATCGGGTTTGAGGTGCGCTGAGCTCCCAGACAGGCCGGCCTATGCAGGGAGAGAGCCGCTCCAGGGCGGCGCGTGGCAGCCCCCTGACCGAGCTGGCTGGGCCACCAGCCCTCCTCTCCCAGCTCTACTCACACGCTCCCAAGTCCTTAAGTCGAAAAAATTCTTTCAAGAAGCACACAGTCGAATCCTATTTCTCTTAATCACTTTTCAGGATTCTAAGTTTGAGCACCATGTTTCTTTTTCCATATTCTTTCTATCTCTGCCAGGAAAACTTTTCACATCCTTCTAGAGAAACTTTGTATGTCTTGCCCTCACTTGGAGATAAGAAAATAGCTAAGCAATTTCCCTTCAGTAAACAGGGTTCTTGTTTCCAGCAGGATAAGAGCTAAGCCTTTCAGGCTGACCTTTGCAAGGACCCAGTCATTGGTACTGTCCTTGGTGGCATCCCTGTCAGATGAACACATTTAACCTGGGGTTGAATCCTGGCTCTGCCACCTGTGAGCTATGTGACAATTCATCTTTTGAGCGTCAGGGTCCACACTGGGAAAATGAGGTAACAATGTTCAAGTTTTGCCTGCCATGAGAACTAAGAGAAGTCAATGTATGTCAGATCCCGCAGTGTTCCTCAGAGAAGCAGGGTGTGCAACGGTTACACACTCAGACTCTGCACTAGAACACTATTCCACCACTTTTCAGTGACCTTGAACAACTTACTCAATTCCTCTGGGTCTCAGTTTCTTCTTCTCTAAAATGGCATAGTGAGAGCACCTATCTCATTGGGTTACTTTGAGAATTAAACATGAGCATTTAGAGCTGAGCTGGACATCAGTGGGTACCGTGTTTTTAGCTATTATCATTCTGGCCCAATGCTGACAGATGGTAAACGCTGGAGAAAGTTCGTTTCCTTCCCTTCCCACGTCTCTCTCACAGAGGCCTCACTGTTGGGTGGGGGCTTCCTGGCACCTCTCCCTAGTTGGAGAGTGGTGGGTTGGAAGTAGTTACAGGACCAGCACTAGCTTCTCGCTCTGGCTCTCCACAAATAAAACCGCAGACACTTCAGAACTAACACTCTATGCTTGTGTTCTCCTGTTGAACCTGAGTGTTGCAGCTGGGATCATGTGTAGATTTTCATCTTGACTTTTCCACCCCTGCCCATCACCCCAGTGTCCAAGCCCAAAAAGTCTCAGTCACCAACGTGACTTTCCAGAAATCTGACTGACTGCAGACCCAGCTGGTCTAACTCCCCGCTCAGTATCTTTCATTTTGTCTGTTTGTTTTTTTCATCCCACAAAGCGCACAGAGAGGCCCAGGACAGATCAGCCACCAAACACTACTGACTCTGTGACATGGGAGATTCTACTCAGCCATGACCTGAGTGCATGATGGGAAGGCATCTTCTCCAGCAAAGTTCTTCTGCCAAAGTGAGCTGTGATTGGCTCTACAGCCAAGAAGAGAGGAACCCTTGGGCGATGATCAGACAGACCAGAGAGGACACCAGGGAAGGCTTCTTGGAAGAAGAATCTTGAGCTGGACTTTAAAACAAGATTAAAAACCTCTAAGGGGGAAGAGCAGCCATTGGGTCAGAGGAAGAGACTCTATTCACATTGCCTATTATGTTTTCACACCAAATATCTCATGTTTAAGAATGGAACTCTACACATCCGTGATGACTGTAGATTGGTGGTTGTCAGGACTGAGAAAGGCGGGGACGGCTTATGGGTATGGTGTTTCTTTTGGGAGTAATGAAAAATTCTAAAATTAAATAGTGGTAGTTGTTGTGCAACTCTTTGACTAAAACCCACCGAACTGTATAATTTAAATGGGTGAATTTTATGGTATATGAACTCTATCTCAGTAAAGCTGTTATTTAAAAAATACGAGAATTGTCCTGGCTTGTGTGGCTCAGTGGATTGAACATCAGCCTGCAAACCGAAAGATCACTGGTTTAATTCCGTCAGGGCACATGCCTGGGTTGCAGGCCAGGTGCCCAGTTGGGAGCGTGAGAGAGGCAACCAGTCTATGTTTCTCTCATACATCGATGTTTCTTTATCTTTCTCTCATTCCTTCTCTTCCTCTCTAAAAATAAAAATAAAAATAAAATGTTTAAAAATAATAATAAAAATTAAAAATAAGATAATGGAATCCTAATAAAAATCCTGTCTTGATGAGGTCTCTGTTCTGCTGTTCCCTTGGACCTTGACAACTGCACAGAAAGCAGATGTGCTGTTGATACAACGCCACAAACCATGAAGATAAGCACAAATATCAATTGATGATAACATCTTTTCATCTAGCTCAATTGTTCTCAACAGTGTGTCCTCTTGTTCCAAGAGACATTTGGCAATGTCTGGGGACATCTTTGATTCTCAGGACTTGGGGGATGCTACTGGCATGCAAAGAGAGGGTAGAGGCCAGATATGTTGCTGAATACCCTACAATATAACAGACTGCCCCCCAAAACAAAATCTAGCCCAAATTTTCAGTAGTGCCAAGGTTGAGAAATTAGATCTAGCAGGAATTCTATAGGCTCCTCTTATCACTTCTCTTTTACTGCAAATTTTATTTTAAGGCACTAAAATGAATATCTAAAACAACTCAAAAGTTCTTTTCCCAAAGAAAATTTTTTCTATATATAAATGTAGCAATAACATCCTAGTTTTAATTTGTTCCAGATTCACAAGGAAAATAAGCTTTTCCTGTAATTTCCTGGTTTATTCCTCTTTTGAAGACAAAACTAGGTAAAATATTTACAAGAATATGGTATTTTCACTAAATTAAAAAGTTTGTATGCTCACTTCTATTATTCTCTGAAGCATCTTAGTTATTCCTCCAGGGGGGAAAAAACCCCACTTTACTTACCTGAACGAAAAAAAAGAATTTCTTCTTCCTTTAAAACAAAATTTAAAAGAAAAATATCTTACTGGAAAAACACGGTGTGTGTTCATCATTTAAGGGATGTAAGACTGAGAGGGAGGGTCTGACATGCCTTTTATGGTGGAGGGTAAGGAAATGGAGCTTTCGGCTTGTCTGAATTTGATTCTCAGCTCTGCATTTTGTCAGCTGTTTGGGCTTGTGCAGAGCACTGTTCTTGCCAAACCTCATTTTCTCGCCTATAAAAACAGAGTTAATTCCCACAATTCCAGGTTATTGTGAGAGTCAAATGAGCTCATGTGTGCGTAGCACTCAGCCTATATTCAATGATGCCCCCTGTGTCGCAGAGTAGCCCTTGCCTTGGGCCAGACTAGACCATCCACCCGTGACACATACCGCCATCATACAGGACCCCTTTACTCTTTCGCAGGCACTAATGGTAGTTTTTAGAGATGTCATTAATGAAATGGGTTTGCCACCAGGGGTGACTGTTCATTGCCAGGGCTGGAGCAGAAGTAGTTCTGTCACCTCCAAGGCCTGGCATCTTGAGACACTACAACAGCCCTCTTCTTGCCTGTGGTAAACAAGTGTCCCCTGCTACCTGTGTTACATCTGCTCTGAACACACATGCATTGTGGTTCTCAAGTCTGTAGCTAGGACTCCAGGTCATCTGGGAAGTGCCTTCAGGGAAGGGAGCATTAGCACTTCTTGAGCACCTACCAAGTGCTAGAACTACGCTAGGCATTTCGCATGATCATCTCATGGAACTCTGCAGTAAGTAATAATGGTCATGATTGAGACTTTGAACAATTGTTTGATTGTGTTTCAAACACAGTGCTCAGCACTTGACATGTATTGCTTCATTTTAAATTTACAACAAACATGAAGGTATGTGTGATCCCCATTCATGTGATCCCCATTTTACAGCTGAGAAAACTGAGGTACAAATGGGTTAAGTAATTTGCTCAATGACACAGGGGAGGTGAGGCAGCACTTCTACCTTGTACACTGAAGGCTGTTACACTACACCAGGAACATCCACTTCCCTCACCTCACGTTACCCTAACCTGGTTCCTTTTTGTGTAACAGTGACCTACCTCCAAGATGGGAAACATAAATTAACCTCCTTTGGCTTAAGGTTGCATATCTGGAATACTGTCCACACATCTAAGGCTTCAGGACCAAGTCCACTTGCCTCTAGTTGGAATGTGGAATGCCGAAGGTTAAGAAATGATTCTTAAACTCAGATGCCATAATTCAGATGACAGATCAAAAGCACATATTTTGATCTTGGATAATGCTGAAGTCTCAGTTTTCAAAGTACTTTTAACTTTAAAATGAGGCAGTCATGCTAGCTTTCCATTCCCCAGGGGTGAGGAGAGTTCTAAAGGGTCCTTAGTGGGCCAGTTCACCTGTAAGGCCAGAAGGGCCCACAGTGCCTCTCTCAGCTTTTCATCACAGCCTCTTGGAGTCCTGATCTGTACCCCATGACCCCAGGAGAGGGCTGAACTTACGCCTGTATTCAACTGGACCCAGGGGCTCGGCTCCACGTGCAGCCGATTCTCTTTCCTTCCGAGAAGTCACATTTGTGGACAGTCCTGGATTTAATATGGCCCCTCTGTACCTCTCAGGACACCTCCTAGGACAGCCCTGGTCTGTAATCAATTCCCATGCTCAACACCATCCAGCATTTGAACCCAGAAAAATGAGATGTAGGTAATGGAACATACCAAACAGCCCTGTATTTTTATCACATGTCACAAAAGTAGAAAGAACTGCCTCTACCTTCACGTGGCCTACTTCCTGTTTGTGTCAAATCACCTCCTTTTTCTTACAAGGACATCAGTCATTGGATACAGATCTTTCCCCTAAATCCAGGAAGATCTCCTCTTGAGATTAACTTAATTCATTTGCAAATACTCTGTTTCCCGGTAAGGTCACATTTATAGGTACCAGGGGTCAAGATTTCGACATATATTTTGGGGGGCCAAAATTCAACCCACATCTTCAACACCCCTCACTCCTACCACCACCCAGGTATTCCCAAACCGAGGACCTTATTCCAAGGCTTCTCAACTTTTTTCATCTCACAGCACAATAGAAAGAAGTGCTAATATTTCAGCATCACATGGCAGCAAGCCACTCCCAGCCTGAGGCCATCACTGAGGAAGTCTGGCTGCCCCAGGCTTGCCCCGTGGCCCTGAGCGGAGAGGGTCATTATCCCAACATCCCTGTGACCCACCCCATCAAAGCTCTGTAAACATGTGAGTCACAAACCTTGGGGTCACCTCCAACTTCATATTCTCTAAAGCTAGCAGGAGATTCAAAACTGTTTTCCCTCCGGGAGCCCCTTACTTCTTCAGCATCCACCCCACCAGAATTCCTTGCTCTCCTGCCTTGGACTCTGAATGAAAGAGACAAGGCAGGCCAGTCTCCTCCTTGGACGGTGACATACCAGAAGGGCTCAGAAGCTACCCCTTTTTTCCCTGTGACCTTTCTCCTCCCAAGTGGCGTGAATCCCACCTTTGTGGTTGCCAAGTCCTGTTTCAGGTTTACACTTCTTGATCTTCTTTCACTATGCCAGATGAATTTCTAATTACACACAGGACATACCCCACATCACACAGAAGACAGTGTCCTGTATTCTTTCGCGTCTGTGTGTAAGGGGTGGGGGATTTTATTAGTAGTTAGATGGGTGGTTTTGTTCTTGGGGGGGTTTTTTTTGTTTGTTTTTATTTTTGGTTTTTTGGCCTCCATTCTTGAGACAAGGAAGGTTCAGTTTTCCTTTGTGTGGAACAATTCTACCCAGCCCTAATATGGGCTACAGGAAAAGACTGTTCCTAGATAGAATTCACTTCACATCTCTATTTTGTATTCTTACAGTGACTGGAGTGTAATCTGTCCTTCCTGAAACACCCTAATCAACTAACTTGGCCAAGTTCTTTCCTAAACAAACCCTGTGCAGCTTCCAGTTCTTTTTCCGCAAGAAATACCAAATTAGTTGCTTTGTGAATTGCTGGTGAGCCTGAGACCTTTTTTCATTATTAGGCACTCCCACTCTCTGGCCCACGGGAAGCTCTGCCCAGAATATCTAAAAGGGTCTATTGTTGAAGTTCAGTTCATTTCATCTTCATGCCTGCTTCCGTTGGTGATCTCGACCATGGGCTGTATATCAAAATGTTACCAGAGGGGGGAAAGCACATGAATAAGATGACGACCATGGCAAAAGAATCCAATTTATTTAAAATACCCACATTTATTTTCAGATTTAACCAATCATTGTTGTATCTGTGCAAGGAAAATAGTCAATGTGGGCTGATCTTAAAGACAGTCATTTGTATTTTCTTGGAATATATTCTCAAACATGCTGCAAAATATACGTGGCTTAGCTTTTCATAATTCGAATAGGAAAGTAATTTCTATAAAAGCAGTCTTTGCAGAGGATATTTCAAGCCTCCTTTTTAGAGCTGGGGAGGTGACTTGGGTGGATAAAGTCACTCTCCCCTTGCTGGGCTCATATCTCTGCGAGGACCATGACAACCCTGGGAATTTGACAGGGCTCATTCGTAGCTTCAAAGACAGGGGCATTTAAATTCACAGACTTTGTAAGAGTTGGATGTAAGAAATAGTGGTGATACTGACACTTTGCCCCTTAACTCAGCTGTTAGAGCACAAACCATCAGAGCACCAAAATTTCCAAGGGATGATTTTGACTTTCTCAGCTGGATTAACACATGCCATATATATGTTTGTCCTATGTCCCATGACCACTCGGGAGGAATTACATAATTTATCATCCAAACAGGGACACTTGTAAGAGCGAAGGGGGCTATCATTTCAATGATTTACAAAGGGAAATAAGGCAAGTGAACTGGGAAGTATAGTCAGTTCTGGTCCTTCCTCCCAGACCGCCATCCCAGCCCCCGCAGAGACCTTGTGGGCAGCAGTGGTTATGAGGGTGGAGGGGGATGTTGGGAGGCCGTCTCCACAGCACCTCCCTTCACTTTGGCATTCAGATTCTGCCATAGTCGATATGTGAGACCACATGGAAATGGCCGAACAGCAGCCTCAGCAGGAATGTGTGTGGTTCCCAAGTGCATGTGGGAAACTTTTCTCTGTCCTCGGCCTGCTCCTCAATTGCCAACACCTGCCTCATGGCACAGCTCCACACATCACCGCCACCAGCTCCTTCAACCCATTTCTATCTTGGAATTTAAAGCACCCAAACTTGCTTCAATACCTCCAGCTCCAGGCAAACAATATTAGCAAGTCTTTGGTTAACCAACGTTTAGCTTTTATGACAAAAACAGATTTAGAATCATAGATTTGGGAGAACACAGCTGCTCCATCCACTGACCTTAAAGGAAATGGTTTCGGTCACATCAGATAAATTTTATTGTTGGAATTCATCTAGAGATGAAGCTTCCAAAGCTTATTTCAACAAGCTACTCTTATATGCCAACATGAGTAACCAGAAATTTCTTCTCTTTTACATGCACTGCAGTTTAGGATTTATGTATCTCTTCGTGTCAGCCACTGTGGAGCGCCCTCTGTAGGACAACCCCTGCTCTGCTCTTCTTTGTAGCTTTTAATTGTCTTTCTTGTTCCAAAAGGTTTCATAATCATTTTTGTTTACATAGACTAGTGTGATGCAAGAATTTTTAAAACATATAATACCTGACTATTTAGTCAGGGGCACTGGCCTTTTTTCCATTAGATTGTCAAATAAAAGAATGACAACAGCTAACACAATAGCCATCCAGTGTAAATGAATCAAAATTATACCTATTTTTGTCAGATAGGCAAAATATATATTTTTTGCTGTGCTGCGGAATTTTAGTAATTAGTTTGTGTGTACCATAAGATGAAAAAGGTTAAAAAATCAATGACATAGACTATCAGAGATTTAGAAAGGATAGTTTTCCTATCTGATATTTCTAGTTCCTGGAAATCTGACTGATAATGACAACACATCATTTAGATTTTCCATAGAGAAACCTAAGCTCTATTATGCTTTACTTGGCCATAGACACCCCTTCATCACTGATTTTTTTGGTATGCATTTCACATATAGAGAATTTGAGGTAATCATGTCCTGGTTTTTTCCCCCACACTTGGCCTTTGGCTTCTAATCCATCCCTCCCCTGATGTATCAAGGACATTTGGTTCCATTACTCTCTCTCTCTCTCTCTCTGCCTTTATTAAGTCAATTAAGAGGGAAGCCATCTAAAAGCTAGTTACAGATGGAAAAGGTCTACAAGAGTCTTGTCTTGGGAAGACACCCAATGCCTTGTACTTACTGCATACTCAATATGTTTGCTAAGTTGAATTAATTTAATCCAAAAGTGTCATTTTAAAAAATATTCAAACATGTTTGCCATATCTCCAGGGAAGACTCTTCTGTCACTTACCCTGAGATTTGGTATATTTCACCATTAGGAAGGTTTTGTTTATGGGCCAATCTTATGAGATATGTTGGACGGAGCCCTTGCCTGGGGGCTCTCATATTTGCTGTGTATAATGAGCACTTTTTTGATCAAATCTTTGAGGGAAAAATAAGGATGCACATTATAAATGTGTGGTCCTTGAAATACGTTGTATCTGTCTTTGTGTTTTGTAGGTATTTGTTACATAAAATTTCTTGTACCATAATATGTTCAAAAATAAGTGCTAAAATTCCTTTATAATACAGAAAACAAGTGTCTAAATGTAAATAAATAAATAATTGAATTTAAAAATTGAAACAAAGATTTTTTTCCTGAAATTTTGGGTCAAAAATGTGGGTACGCAGAATACATGGCAAATACAGTATATCCTGAATGGTGCCCAGGTCTGTGACCTCAAAACAATCACTTCACCTCTCTGAACCTGGTGTCCTCGTTTATAAACACTGAACATAAACTGGAATCATACTCTAATCTCTTGGTTTGTAAATTTAATGATTCTATTCTTCAATTCAGATAAATAATGCATTTCCTTAAATTCTTTTTTAAAGATATTGTTCATGTGAAACAACATTAAAATACAGAAAATTATGAACAACAATAAAACAACTATTTACCATCCACCAATATATAACACATGTTAAAATTTTGACATATTTTCTTGAAATTTCCTCTTTATAAAAATGAAATAAAACAACAAAAATATATCTGAAGCCTTGTTTGAAGACTTCCTTGATGTCTTTCCACTTCATCTCCCAAGAGCTTAGTATATCATCCTAAAATGAGCATGTGTTTTGTTTCCATCTGTTTTTATACTTTCATAATATGTTCAAAGATCCATAAATATAATTAGTATGTTCTGTGTGTTTTTAAATTTTATATACATGATGTTGTCCTACACTCTTAAATACATCTTTCTTCTCACCTTAACTTCTGAAAGGTTTAGGATACACACTACTATTGAACCAGCTTGGTGAAATTCTGTTGAGAGTTTATCTCACATACCAAATCTCTTATTAATCATTTCTGTTTTTCTCTTGGGAGTACATTTTGATTTATATTCAACTTCATTTAACTGTTTGATCTTCCTTGCCATGATCTAAAAGTGTGCATTCTTGAAAGGGAGAGAAAAATTCTCACTCAAAATTCCAGAACTTAAGTATTAAATGAGAGTGACTATTATAGAAAATTATAACATTTTGTAGTGCAGTTTCTCTAAAGAATTCTTAACAACTTCTAGTTCACTTGTTCCGCGGAGAAACAACTTCTACAGGATACAGAATAAAAAATAATGGTTTCATTTCATTTATAAGCAGTTATAACCATTGTAACTGGTGTCCTTTAGGAAGGCTCACAGAAAATGTTGCTAAACACTCAGATGAACTGGTAAATTTCTCATTCATCAACATTGTCTCTCTTACAAGGTAAGTACTGGGGAAACTTCTGTCCTACAGAGTGCAATAAAAAATACCAGCATGTCTTAAGAGTTCTGTGATAATAGTGATAATAGTCACTCTTCTGGATATAAGGCACAAGGAAAAAGGATTAAAACAAATCTAGACAAATGTTAACCTCTGTTTGACCTCAAATTACATACCCTATAATTATCAGACCAAAAGAAAATTAGAGTCAACGTTATTAAATCCCCTTCAGCTAAAAATGGGTGAGGGTGATAATGACCACTTGCTTTGGAACATCGCACATTAATATCAGAGTACAAAGCAATATTCATCCAGTGGAAAATATAACTTCTTGCATTTGATAAATATTGCTGCTGTGGTGTAGTGAGAGTCCGAGCTACTTAATAAAGTTATGTAAGTCAATGAATGGTCAAGCTAAGTTCTGCAGCCTGATGGAGAGACTAATATTAACCATTCAAAGTAGATCTTCTAGTTATGCAACTGAAAACGTTTCTAAAGCAAATGAATTACTGTGCATCTAAAATAATGAGAAAATTAATATCCCATCTGGGGAACATCTGCCAGATTGGTAGATATCCACCTGGGGAAATGGTCCTTTTCTAAGGTCTTAAGAGACTGGAGACATATGAGAAAACTCAGATTAGTATCCAACGGAGTGTGTCAAACTGAGGCATGCGGTTGTGATGTTAAACTATGTGCCATCCCACACCTGAGACTCCAAATCAAAATTCAAAAAGGAAAGCATCCTTGAATACCTTTATAGCTCACTAAAAGAGTATAACAAAATGCCTAAGGAAATCAGACTCCATGATGGGAATTTCCTAAGCATGAAAAAACAATCTTCACACATCAGGCACTGTTACTGATCCCTGGAAAATAACAAAATCCAACATCCAATGCGGATCTTGGTATGTTTCCCTCCTACTTTTCCAAGTTCTTATCATTCATTACTGCACAAAACCATCATTTCACAGCTATTCCTCACTGTAGGAAAACAATATCTTTTTAAAAATTTAAATATCATAGTGATTCAATCTCTTTCTACCATGACCCTAATAATAGCTAACATTTATGTAAAATACTTGTAAGCATGTCACATGCACTTTCCCATATCATCTTCATAATAACCTGTATAAAGTGGCATGGGGGACAGGGTGGGTGGATAGACAACAAAATGAAAATTGATCTAAACAAAAGGGTATAACACAAAAAGACCATGTAACAAAAAGTCCAAGTTTGGGTTTGGGTGTAGCTTGATATAGTGCTCAAGGGCTGGGCCCATTTTTCTTTCTCATAGTCCTCTGCTCCACTTTTCCTGGATTAGCCTTATTTTCCACTTGGCTCGTATCTCATAATTTCAAGATAGAGGCCAATAGATCCAAATCTTACTTCTTGTCCAATCAGGTCTAGTGGATAACATGTCTGCCTTTATCCCAGCATTCTCAGCAAAGCTCTCTGGTTCTGAGTGGGTCACGTGCTGATCCCTGCGCCAGTCACGGAGGCCAGGGAATGCAGAACACCATTGTCTGAGTGGTAAAGTCAAGTCCCACCCAGAGCACCTAGTCTGAAAGCAGGAAAAGGGGTGATTTCTAGAGGGAAAGTCTAGAAGGAAGGTAAGTGAACACTGGAAAAATATCTGATACAAAATTTATAAGAGAATAGAAAGATTGAAAATATTCTGGGTGAGGAAGATAGTATAATGCAGAGGCATAGTGGGAAATAAGCATGGTTTCCACATAAGAAACAGTTCATTACATCTGCAGAATAGAGCAATTGAGCAGCGAAAGACAACATTGGATAGGCAGAATATATCCAAAGTATGGAATATATCCAAAGTATGGACCTGGATGTTTAAACTAGATTTAATAGACAATAGAGTCATTGTATAAACTTGGAGGAATAAGATGAAAAATAATTGTGAGGAAATGGGCTTTCTGGAATACTAGAAAGTTAGATGCAGAGATGTGATTCTGAGGTCAACTCTACTTTCATTAATGCCCTGCTTCTGAAGACTTGGCCTTATTGATGCTGAGTTTGGCTTAAGAGCAAAAGAACTTAGGCATGTTTATAAATATCCCCTTAAGTGGAAGCATATGAACTATTACTGGGACTTTTTCTGGAATATTGATGTAATCCTTGATATTAAAAGGATAAGGTCTTAGCAAAAATTGTGCTTTCACGATCTAGAAAGAACGAGACACTATTGATGGCAACTTCTGAGCCCCATTAAAATTTTCATGGGCCAAGAGAAGCTACACCAATACATGCTCTATGTTCTCCTCCCCCCACGGCCTCACTGACTACAATAAGATTGTGTATCTTTGGCTATTTAAGAGAAGAACTTTAAAAAATTTTACACCTGAGGGCAGGGCAAGGGAGCCTGTGGCAGGGAGGTGTGTGTACCTGTGAGGGGGTTCTTCTTCCATCAGTCCACAGTCAGTTGGCACAAAGACCCTCTTGTTACCATATTGGGCTTTGGAAGTGATGTCAAAAGGTCAGAGGAAGGAAATATGGGCAAAAACTACCTGGATAAGGACTGCACAGTCCTTAATATGAAACTATGACATTTTTGAGGGGTATTTTGAGCAAGAGACATATTTGTGGAATATATCTGTTTCTTTACCTACAACAGGTCAGCCTAAAGTAGACTGTTTTAAAAGTTATTTCTTAGGGAAAGCTATCCCAAGGCATCATTCTCTGGCTTCCCCTAAATACAGCAGTCATGGCACTTGGAAAATTGAAGATCTCCAAAGGAGAAGGAGGGTTATGAGCCAGGATGTTTTCTCTTCTCTGTCATCTGGGACCATAACATAAAGGAGCAGCCCAAGTTTCTACCAGGAAGAACCTGGAACACTGCTGAGATTTTAGAAGTAAGAGGGGCCAATGTGGAGCTAAAAGATACTTTAACTCTTTGTCCACTGAACTGAGACCATAGGAGGAATGAGAAAACAGGGAGCAATTTAGTCAATTCACAACACCATCTTTACTAGCTTTTCAGGGGGGAAAAAAAAAGTGGCCAAGGAGAACAGTGGTTCTGATTTTAAAATCTTAGCTGTGAGTAACTATTTCTAAAGGTGTGTCCAAATAGTTCCCCTGGCATGTAAAGCTGACCTTGAGACAGATTTGGACAAATGTTCTAAAGACTAGTTGGGTTAAATTTTGCGTTTCACATTTTTCTTAAGTAGTGATATAGCATTTTTATTAGTAAAAAAGGTAAGCAATTGCTTTTTGAAACTTCTACATGAAACAAGTGTGCATATGTAACTTGAGGCAGTAGTGCATTTACGCAAATGGGTAAAATGCAGGAGAAGAGAAAGGGTTTGAGGCATCTTTCAGGATAGTCATGATTTCCAAGAATGCTGAATTAAAATGGTTTCAAGACAATTCAGCTAAAGAATTGAGTACCCAACTTCTGTGTTTTAGACATGATTCTGTTTGAGGCATAAATATAGTTGCTGGATCAGAGCCAATAAGGAAAAGGGGAGGCTGGCAGCTGGCCTAGCATCTCCTAAGCAAAAAATCTCAGAAAAAGAAGTGTTGTTTCTTTCTTTTGAGTCACCTTACAATCTTGGCTTGAGGTCACGATTTCTTTGGTAGCTAAAGAGAGTAATGAGACAGCTGCACCTCCCCCCATCTTCAGTAAAATATAGGGAAACTCTGTGGAAGATGAATATTATAGAAGTTGGGGAAACTGTGAAATGGATATGATTGTGCAGAGGGTATAGCCCCTAGCACTGGAAGAGAAAAAAATTGGGGTTTTTATCAGAAAATGTCTTTTATGGAGAAAATAACCAAAGGGATTTGACACAGAGGAAACAGAGACCCATTGGCAAGACTATGTGCCATTACTTAGAACACTAGCACAAGGGACAGAGCCAGACAGACAGGGCACGCAGGAGTGGCACGGGGGCCCTGGCCCCTGACCCCAGCAGAACCGGGCCCGCATATCCACCCAGCTCCCGAGTGCCAGAGAAATTGAGAGGGCAGCCCATGCCCAGCAAGCCCTACCGAAGCTCAGGGAGCCAAGCAGTGAGATGGCGGGGTGGGGGGGGCATAGCCTTTGAGACTAAACTAGAAGAAGGAGGGAAGAACTCCCAGCCTTCAAGGGAAAAGAGTGTGAGGGAGAAAGCTGCCTGCTTCAGTGCTTCTGCCCTTAGACCCGGGTGAAATGAGCCACCCTGGATCCCACACTTTAGAAATACCTGTCTATTGGCTCACCAGTGTACTGTCTGATAGTCACTGTCTGATAACAACAAATGCAAAAGGAACTCCCCAAAAACAAGATTAGGGGTGTACTTTCAGCCAAATAGATTCGGAATCAAGTCCTCAGACCAAACTATTAAAACACTCAGAAAAGAAAAAGGAATATAGTCAGAGTCAGAAGGTGGCCCTCCCCATGCCCCTAAGAGGTTGCAGGTAAAGAGAATGTTCAAGGTTCCCTGGGCCTTGACTCTCTTTAGAAGACAATGGCCTTCAAGAACGTAAGTGACTATTTTTTAAATAGAAGTAAAAAATTAATTTAAAAATAGGCACAGTGGTCTGAGTAACACATTCTGGAATGGTGAGGTGAACTCAGGCCCGAGGTTTGTGCAGCAGCAAGAACTGGTGGGGAGCTGGGTGTGTGGACAGTGTTACCAACAGCTATGTGCACTCACCAAGGAAATCTAGGGCCACAAGAAGCCACCCCTCACATCTCGTAAGACTTTGTATTCTTGGCTGATCAAACCAGAAACTTAACTTTATGCGGAACGGGAATGTGTTGGGGGTAGGGGAACGATCTCTTTTTGCCAATCTCTAACCCACTTGACACGGAATGAGAAGTCAGAAGCCTCTGGATTTTATACTCTGTCCCTTTCAAACATAACACAATTCACCACTGCCTGAAGTGCTTCTGTTTCTTCGACTGAAAGGTAAAGTGTAGCTTACAAATATTTTTCATTTACGTCCCACAGGAGGCTATGAAATTTAACTAGAAGACATTTATGATCTCTGATGAAAGGTACTCATTAAGTGTAATTGTTTTCATTACCTGGATCTATTTGACTTTCCTCATTTTGTGTATGTACATATATACAGGCTGCACGATGTGGTCCCCGAGAGCCCCAACACCGGCATTCTCACCCGCTTGCTCACACACTTCGGTGCCTGTCCGGTGGGTGTTTCACAGCCTTGATTCTGGGCACTGGGCCTCATGGCGACCCTGGGTCTCAGGGTCACCCTGGGTCTCGTGCTCCTCTGAGTGCCACTCTCTGGCAAGCATACAATTTTATTCCAAAACAAACGTGCCAACAGTTGGCTTGCTCTGGGTACAATTAGTCACTTTCTCAGAATGAGGAGCAAAGGGCTAATTGTTCTGCAAGTGGACAATTGCTGCTGTAATGATTAGCCTCTGCAATTTTTCATCCATATATAATTGCATATGCGGATGAGGAACGTTCGGGCTGTCTTCTTGCAATTCCACCCATGAGGCTTCTCATTGTTATGCTCGGGTTTTTTTCCACTTGTATCAGTCACAGTTGGTTGTGCTTTTCCATGATTGTCCTTTTTCACTCGGTAAAATATAAATGCAAAAGCAGTTTTTAAAAACTTTTCCAGAACAATTTAAATACCGAATCAGCCCTCTAGTCATTGAGTTTGTTTTAAATGTAACTTGAGTATTTACAAAGGCAAGCTTCTGGCTGAAGTTTATAGAATCGCAGAAAAGAATGAAGCTGGAAATTTCCCCTCAGCCCCTGCTGTCTGCATTCCCCATAGTCTCTACCCTTCTCAAAGTTTCCAAAATAGGATTCAAGGCCTCTGTTTGCAACTTCATTTCAGTGTCACGTCTCTGACTCTAAAATGTCCAAGCCTTGTATGTTCCCAGACTCAGCTCAGGAGTTCCAGTTGCATCGTGGTGGCAGCTAGTTAATGGCTAGTTCCTTTGGACATGGTGGCGCCGCATTTGTTATCCCAAGGTTTGTAGCCAGACACCATCTTGAGAGGTAAACTGATTTGTTTTAGCCTTACACATGAGGTTTTTCTATAAAATGTTTTTGGAAGCAGCTGATGTTTCTCATGACACGTTTGACCAAAATCTACTCAGCTTCATTCCACCTACATCCCCAAACCCTTCACTTACACTGCTAATGAATCTGGGTGATCGAGGAAGTGGTGGAGGAGGCTCGCTTCCTTCCACTTTGCAAAGCTGCTGGAGAACTCCTTGTCCCGAAGGACACCGCGCCGTGCCCCTGGGCCTGGAGCGTGGCTGGTGGTCCTAGACAGCCACGGTCCCTGGCACCCACGGTGCTGGAGGCGTCTCTTCAGATGAAAACTCTAACTACTCAAGAAAACCCTCTTTATCTTTGTGAATTCTCATAATGTGACAAAGTCATAAAGCTTGGTAATGCTGGGAAAGGCAAATTTTATATAAAGGATTCAGGGAGAATCATGCCGTTAGGCAATGCTTTTATTTTTTTTTTTCTCGTTCTTTCACTGGTTTCCAAATAAAAGTGAAACTTACTGAAAGATATAATATCTACCTGCTGAAGTTGAGAAATAGGCTCCAGTGAAATTATTTGCTATTAAAGGTAAATCTGCCTTTACATAAATAGCAACATGCCTGCAAATCTTTTCTGGCAGCCTCAAAATAACATTCAGCTGCTCCCTGACGTATGACCTCCTAAAAGCCGCCACCTGATACACACACCCCCATCTAAAAATGTTAATAATCACTGCTGAAATCATGCATTGCATTTTCAGCGCCAAAATCCCCCTTTCTTTCGCCTCAAAGTGAATAGGATCCTAAATGGGCCGTGTTTGCTTCTATGAGGATGCATTTGCCAGTCAGTCTCAACACATGCCGGGTGCTTCAACGGTACTAATAAAAGGGGTGAAAGTCTGAAGAGCCTTATTTTTGTCTCCAATGTTCACCCCAAAAGGAAATGCTCTTCTTACTAATAATAGAGAATGTGACCAAAGACGTTCATTTGCAAAGGCTGGTATTTCTATCAGAGCTCCTTTAGGAAGACTAAACCAATTAACCTTCTCGTCACTTGCTGTGCCAAATGCCAAGGTCCGGCAGCTTTTGTTTAGGAGGCTCAACTGAAGACCAACTTCCCCTCCCACAATACACAAACCAAGTTAGTACACAATAACAAGCTAGGTGCCAGGCCTTAATTGTAGCACATCACACGTTAATGCATTTAATCCTCACAGTAGCCCTGTGAGGCAGGTTGCATTAGGGTCCCCATTTACTGTCATGGAAACTAAGATAGAGAAGCATTAAGCGACTTGCCCAAGATCACACAGCTGGTAAGTGGTGCTGCTCTGGACACACTGCTCCTGACCACTATGCGATGTCACCTCTGTGCCAGTGCCATTTTGCGTTTTAAGACAATGTAGATTGATCCATTGCCCTCCAATTAGTGTCAAGAGTGTTTGGGCTGAAAAGAAAGGCAGTATCAGCTCTCCCCCACTCCTCACACCTGGGGCTCCCCATAGGCCTCCCGCTATCACTCAGCTCATTTGTGGCTGAACTGGGTTTCTGGCTTCTAAATCAGACGTGCTAAAACACCGGAGGTCCTGCTCTGATACAGGGTCTTCCTGATTCACTGAGAAGTCTCTGAGTACGTTTACAGCAGAGCACATGCATTCCACAGACAAGCTCATTATCAGATTATATGTCTAAAGAAATAACCAGCAACACACAGGAGTCAGTCACATCGCATTTATAACCGTCAGACACGTATCAACGAGAGTCCCCCAGTTTCAGTGCTCATTGGTAATTTTCCACGGACTGTGCAAGCCAGCAAACAAGAAGACAGCTACAGATACGCCTGTTGCCATGTGCTTCAATCTCCTGTGATTTGATCCATCTCCAAATACCATATAATAATGACTTTTTTGTTAGTCTGTATATAATATCTATATCATTTTAAGATAAGTTTTCAGAAGCTATTAGACCTGTAAGAATTTGATAGGGACTTGTTCGTTTGCAACTGTGTTTTAAACATAAGCTGAATTATTTTTTAAAATTTATTTATTCAGACAAAATTCTTATGCCTTTATCTTTAATGACTTCAGCAAGCTCTATATAGGCAAGGAGCTGAAAATAGAATTTGGCACCAAGCAATACTCTATAACATCAATGCTTCCCTTGTCGGGGGGGAAAAATGTCACAAGCAACTTTTTCTGCATTCAATTTGATCAACTGAAGCTTGAGAAAATGCACAAGGGGATCCAGATTTGTGTTCCACGTGTTTCCCGGTGCACATCCTTTTCTACCTCCTGAAGTCAGTGAGCTCATTGCCCTGGCTGATGTCCATCCAGCTCACCCACTCCCAGCTCAAAATCAGACCAGTAACATTCCATGTAAACTGTAATTGAGAGAAGTGTTTAGTTAAAGAAGAATGGAATGTCAGAAATAAATTTATTTTGCAATATAATAAAGCTGACAAAAAAAAAAATCTGATTGAGATGACGAACAGGCTTGGGAAGACTTTCTCCCTAACCGAGTGAAAAACAGCATCGTTCTGGGCTAAATTAATAGTGGTTTTAAATTTTTTAAGAGTAGGTAATTTTATCATACTTTTGAGACCTGGAATCTTTTCCTTCTATCAGAAGCTTGTACACAATATGTAAAACATCTTTCTGACTCTCCATCTTATAGCCTTCCAAGTTTTCTTCTCATAACTGATACTGTTTCTTTTCAGAGTAATTAACTCAAGGAGAACCCAGCAATCTGCCTTTAGCTTAACCTTCACTGGCTTCCAACTAAAAACAAAAGAAGAGGAATCCAACATTTGGCCAATGGCCCAGTCAAATACTTCCCTTGCCAGGAGAGTTTCTAAATAGGTGCTGCCACTCTTGGCCGGGGAGAAGGGTAAGGGGAGAGCTAGCACTGTGGATTTTGAGCAGCAAACCCCGTTTTCATTCTTTCCTTTGCTTCTCTTCTGGGTCCTGAAATGACGATGCTTAACCAGAGAACTACAGATCACGACATTTTTTTTTTCTCCACTGCAAGCAAAAGAAAGCACAAAAGCCGTGCTTATCAAAAAGGCAATTTCCAGCAGTACTTTAATTAAGTGTTAACCTTTCCGTGAAGAATTATAAATTGCATTAGAACATAGGCGTCAACCAATGACATTTGAGGCTTGAGCTGAACTTATGTCATGTTTCCAATAATAAGTGTGTCTATGTAAGATGTCAGTTAAAAGTTCAAAACCTTGATACCTGGCGCTGTCAAAGAGAATGGTTAGAACCACTCATGGAGGTCTTCAGAGAGAATTTTTAAAAAACTGACAGATTTTTGACCAGAACTGAAGGTTACTTTTGGCCTGAAGATCAGTTTTCTTTCCATTCTTTGGGGCCTCTCAGATGCTTGGGAAAATCTTAATAATACTAGACGTGTTTACAAGTCAGACTCAGTCCATTTTAGAGTCAAAATCTACAATGCCCTTTCCTCTTTCCTTCACAAGCTAATAGATAGCCCCTGACTGACATCTCTTCGCCTCTGAGTAATGATATTGCTGGTTCTAATCTCCCAAATTCCTTTCAGTCTGCTCACAGGTGAGAACTAGTTTCCTCTTCCAGCTGGCTGACAGATGCCACAAACTGCACATTACTTTGTCAGCTCTGAAGTGAGGGCATTGATAACTTCCACGGGGACAAAGTTGATAATAATCTCTTGGTATGAAATTGTCTTTTAGAGAATTAGATAAATGTGAAACTCTCCGCCTTGTCAAGAGCATCGCTCAAGTCTGCTTCGCCCGTTTTGACAGCCCAGGATGGCTGACTTGGCGTGCACCTGAAGACGTGACTATTTGTTTTCAGGCCTCTGCTTCCCGCAACCTGTCTCTCTCCACTTAATTCCAAGCCATAAATGGCTCCACAAAGCTCCTGTTGGCCACACTTTTTAAAAACATATATATTTTTATTGAATTGATTGGGGTTACTTTGATAATAAAGTTATATAGGTTTCAAGTACACAATTCTATTTATAATTCATCATCAGTATATTATACTGCGTGTCCACCTCTCAAAGTCTAGTCTCCTATTGTCACCATTTATCCCCTCTTCACTCTCTTCTACCTCTGCTCACGCCTTTCCCTCTGGTAATCACCATGCTGATGTCTGTGTCTGTGAGTTTAGTTTCATTTTGTTTTGTTCTGTTTTTTGCTTAATTCCTTCACCTATCTCACGAGCCACCCAGTCTCCCCCTCCTCTCTGAGAGCTGTTAGTTTGTTCTCAGTGTGTCTGTGAGTGTTTCTATTTTGTTAGTTTATTGTCTTCATTAGATTCCGCATATAAGTAAAATCATGTGGTGCTTGTCTTTCTCTGACTATCTTATTTCAGTTGGCATAGTACTTTTTAGGTTCATCTAAGTGCTGTCACAAAAGGTAAGACCTCTTTTTTTTCCCTTTTTAATTTTTACAGCTGAGCAGTATTTCACTGTGTACCACACGGTGTACCACAATTTTTTAATGTACTCACCTACTGACTGGTACTTTGAGCTACTTTCAAATCTTGACTATTATAAAAAACGCTGCAATGAACATATATTTTTTCAAATTAGTGTTTCAGGTTTCTTTGTATATATTCCCAGAAGTGGAATCGCTGGGTCAAAAGGCAGCAGTCTTTAATTTTTTGAGGTAACCCATACTATTTTCCAGTGTCGACACCAATCTGTGTTCCCACGAACAGTGTACAAGGGCTCCCCTTCCTCTACATCCTCACCAACACATTGTTGATTTACCGATGACAGCCATCCTGCCAGGTGCAAGGTGATGCCTCATTAGGTTTTAATTTGCATCTCTCTGATGATTAGTGATGTTTAGCATTTTTGCATATGTCTATTGGCCATCAGTATGTCCTCTTTGGAGAAGTATCTATTCAGGTCTTT
Organism: Pteronotus mesoamericanus; assembly: GCF_021234165.1. Lineage (NCBI taxonomy): Eukaryota > Metazoa > Chordata > Mammalia > Chiroptera > Mormoopidae > Pteronotus > Pteronotus mesoamericanus. The sequence goes on from NW_026555085.1 coordinate 46,908,396, forward strand.
TGCTGATTTTTAATTAGATTCTTTGAGGTCTTTTTTTTTTTTTGGTGTTGAGTTGTTTGAGTTCTTTATAAATTTTGGATATTAATTCCTTATCAAATGTATCATTGACAAGTATGCTCTCCCATTCAGTGGGTTGTCTTTTCATTTCGTTGATGGTTTCTCTTGCTGCGCAAAAACTCTTTAGTTTGATGTAGTCCTATTTGTTTATTTTTTTCTTTTGTTTCCCTTGCCCAAGAAGATATAGCAGAAAAAAATATTGCTACAAGAAAGGTCCAAGGTTTTATTGCCTATGTTTTCTTCTAGGATTTTTATGGTTTTGAGCCTTACATTTAAGTCCTTAATCCATTTTTAGTTTATTCTTGTATATGGTCTAAAGAGGCAGTCTAGTTTCATTTGTTTGCATGTATCTGACCAATTTTTTCAACACCATTTATTGAAGAGACTGTCTTGCCTCCATTGTATGTTCTTGCCTACTTGGTCAAATATTAATTGACCATAAAGCTGTAGGTTTATTTCTGGGCTCTCTACTCTGTTCCATTGATCTATACATCTGTTTTTATGCCAATACCATGCTGTTCTGAATACTATGGCCTTGTAGTATAGTTCGATATCAGGTAGCATGATACCTCCAACTTTGTTCTTAAGATTGTTGAGGCTATTCACGATCTTTTGTGGTTTCATATAAATTTTTGCAATACAGGATACACAAAAGTAGGTTTACAGTTATAATACAAATAAATGATACAATAATTAATACATAATAGAAAAATAAACTGTGTTTTTGCATATTCACAACTGTAATTCTACTTTTGCCTACCTCTGTATTTGTTACAGTTCTGTGAAATATGCCATTGGCATTTTGATTGGAATTGAGCTAATTATGTAGATTGTTTTGTGTAATATTGACATTTTAATGATGTTAATTCTTTCTATCCATCAATAAGGTAAATGCTTCCATTGATTTGTATCTTCCTTGATTTCTTTCTTTAGCATCTTATAATTTTCTGAGTACAGGTCTTTTACCTCCTTGGTTAAATTTATTCCTAGGTACTCTATTTTTTTGTTATAATTATAAATGAGATTGTTTTCTTAGTTTCTCTTTCTGATAGTTCATTATTGGTGTATAAAAATACCACCAATTTCTGAATATTAATTTTGTATCCTGCTACTTTATTAAATTCATTTATCAATTATAGTAGTTTTTGGTGGAGTCTTTAGGGTTCTCTATATACATATACAGTATCATGTCATTTGCAAATAAAAACACTTTTACTTTTTCTTACTAATTTGGATGCCTTTTATTTCTTCTTGTCTGATTGCTATGGCTAGAACTTCCAGTACTGTGTTGAATAAGAGCAGTGAAAGCAGACATTCCTATCTTGTTCCTGATTTTAAGGGAAACAATTTTAGTTTTTAACTATTGAGTATGATGTTGGCTATGGGTCTGTTATATATGGCCTTTATTATGTTGAGGTATGTCTCCTCTATTCTTCACTGAGAGTTTTTATCATAAATAGATGCAAAAACCCTCAACAAAATCTTGCAAAACAGATCAACCAATACATTAAAGAAATCATACACCATGACCAAGTGGGATTTATTCCTAGGATGGAAGGTTGGTACAATGTTTGCAAACCAGTAAACATGATATACTACATAAACAAAATAAAGGATAAAAATCACATGATCATATCAATAGATGCAAAACAAAAGAAGCAGCAGCATTGAAAATTTGGCTCTGAAACCTGATCAGGACGGACAGCCCCGAGAGCAAGGCTTGCCCCTCCAGAGAGGGCTTTCAAGCCCCACTCTGAAATCTGCTGACTCCAGGGAATAAATAATTCCTCTCTCTCTGGTGATACTTCTTTTTACAGCAATTTCTGTTAGAGCCTTGGCAATAGCAATGTTAATTATGTTTGTTAATCCACAGCAGTGAGGAGAGGAACTAAGGAGGGGAGAGGGAAGCCCCAGCATGATTTAGAATATAATTTCACACTGTCACCACAGTTCATGTCAGAAATTATTTTAACAAAAAGAAATAAATGGATTTAGAGGGCCTCTTAACTGTCAATTGCTGGACAAGTCCATTTGGTCCAGTCTAAGGCTCATGCTGGACAATATCCTGGCTGGTCAAGAGAGGCTTTCTAGACATTCTCTCAGGGACTACCTCTGGCTTTTAATTATCCAGGGGGAAGAAAAAAAACTCTTTTTTGTGGGTTTTAACTCTGACTCTTACTACAGCTGACACGTTTTACTTGGGTGGCGTTTTTCTTTCCTCTTGCCCTCCATGACCTCCTGGGCCAATCCCCCTCCTGATCCACTCCCTTCACAGTATTTAGATGTATTTAAGGAGCACCTACACGATGTGGCTCTTTGTAAAAATCACTCAAATGCAGGCCTTGCCTTTTGGAAGCCTAGAAACTGAGATTTGAGATTTCATGGGTTTACAAAGATCCAGGAGCAGACACAGCAAAGCCTTGCAATGCTTCTCCATTTCAGCCTCAATAAGAGCTGCAGTCCACAGGGTGGTCTTCCAGGCCTGCATTGTCTGCACCCCACCACCACCACCACCAACACACAGGAATGCACACACGCACGCACGCGCGCACACACACACACGCACACACTGTGACTTCCCCTCCTCTCCTCTCCTCTCCTCATTCACCTGGCTCTACCCACATCAACTGTCCACTTCAGACCAACTCCCACCTCGAGGCCTATGCACTGGCTGTGTCCTCTGTCTAAAATTCTCTTCCCACAGATGTCCACTTGGCTTACTCCGCCACTTCCTTCAGAGTCTTGTTCAAATGTCACCTTTTCACTGAGGCATGGTCTGACTGCCTTAGGTCATTCTGCAGCCTTGCTACACCCCACACCCACATTCCTGTCCCTCTGACCCTGCTCTGTGCTATTATGCTATATTAACCACTTTCTGACATGCTATATTATTTACCTAGTTATTACGTTTATTCATGATCAGTGCCTCCTGAAAGGATAAAGTCAGCGTCATTAGCTATGTGGCATCATTTGGGGAGGAGGCCCGTGACCTTGTTAAACATGACTGCCATTTTACTCTTCTGAGCTTTTGTCCCCAGGACTGGAAATTACTGGAAACAAGAACAGAACTGACCGACTGCTACAGCCACAAGCAGGAGATAACATTAGAACAAACTGCAGCCTCACGTTACAGCGCCCCAGCTCCTGGGGCCACACGGCAGCACCCCCCACCCTTGTTAATCCGATGATAATCCACTAAAAACTCAAAGCCCCCACCCCTCAAGGCTGATGTATCTCTCCACACCATCCCCTCCCCTTTCTTGGAGAGTGAATAAAATCTTCACTCTCTATACTTTGTTCTCTTTGTGAATTCTTTCACAGCCCAAGTCACTGACCAACCACTCTAATGTTTTGGTGGCCCATTTGGGAACACCGTCTATTTCTCCCTCTCCTCCGGCCTCCTATGACTTGTGACTACGGGAACAGTGGGCAGCAGAAGCTCAACCTGGGCTAACCTCCGAACCCTGTCTCTGTGAGGTTTAGAGACAGGATTCTAATCCTTCTCTATCTCTCCAGACTCTGCGGACAGCCTCTTCCTCACTCACCTCCACAGCCAGTGATCAGTGAGTCTCTCTGAATCTCGGGAACAAAACTTCCTATTGAAAGTGATAGCTTGTCCCCTCATCTCATCATTGTCGCAAACCCTGTAACCCCGGTACTGGTTCTACCGCTTTCTCAGGATTTCGGCCGGGAGGGATGCCTCCAACCACCTCCCTGCTGGGTTCAGTCTGCTCTCGGGGCCCAGGAACGCCAGGCTCTGAGGCAGAACCTTGTGTTTGATCTGCCCTCAGGCTTGAAGACGCTCAGCTCTGGCTGCAGATCTCTAGGTCATTTGAGTTGGGGACGCCCGTCTCAAACCTTGCCCCCACCTTATTTATCGCCATCCCTGAGATATCCTTCGTTATTTCCTAGTTCTCACCATGGGCAATACTCAATCAAGCCCACCCAAGGACTTCCCATTGGCTTGTCTACTTAAGGACTTGAAGGCTCTGGGACTTACCGACCTCAAGCCCAAGCACTTGATTTTCTATTGCAACACAGTCTGGCCTCAATACAAACTGGTAACCAGGAGATCTGGCCCATGAACGGATCTCTTACTAATTTCCAGCTCAACCTTTCCTGTCACCCTCCTGATCCCTTGCTTAGGTTTTGTTCTCAAGAGGAGACAAGATTTTAACTTTCAATGGGGATTCCAGACTTCTTTCCCGTAACTCTGCCTCTTCTTTCAAATTTGCCTCACTCTACCACCCCTCCCCTCCCCCATTCGTGTCTATCTTGCCACAGAGTAACTGCCGTATTTGTTTTCCAGCTGAGCAGCATTCTAAACCCTTAAAGCCGCGCTCTTTTAATCAATGTCACCCGTCAGGGCGTGACACTATTTCTTACCTGCCTAACCCTAGTCCTGCATTCAGCTCCAGTTTGGAATTAGGTTTGACTCCACTGTGCCCATTAAGTAAAAACAAGGGTGCTCATTAAGGAAAAAAAAGAAAAAAAAAAAGGGAGAAAATCTCACCCTCCTCCCAGACTATAAAACACTATATTCTCTTGGAGACCTGGGAACTGCTAACTCCTGGGGAAGCTGGGCCTGCCTCTCAATTCAGAGAACAGGGTGGCATTTTAAACTCAAGCTGTTTTCTGCCCCTTATAAAACAAAAATCCTTCTAGAAGAACCTTGCTTTTGTATCCCTATGTTTTTGAAATGCAAATATCTGGTCTTTTTTGAGAACTCTTATTTAGGCCATCTTTTAAAATACAAATTTTGAGGAAATAATTCTTATCAAAAGGGAGGAAACTAGCTATATCTGAGCAAATCAATTTAATTTATTTCAGCTATTCCTTTCTAAATTAGTGAATTCTGATAAAAGTTATTGAATGTCTAAGTATTTTGAAATAACATGAAATACCAAAACATAGATCACTAGACCTGTTACCGAATGGGCCCTCTGAGGGGGCCCAGTACCGTTACCAGGACAACACCCCCCACCCCCGGGGTCCCTCTGTTCTAGGTTCTTTACCTGCCGCCCTTAGAAACTATGGCTCTCAGTGGCAGAGTTTGGTGAAAGGGAAAGGAACAATCTATTCAAAAGTTATACAGGTTTTGAATAATGGCTAAATGCCATCGTTAAATCTCAAAATTCCTTAAAACACCCACCAACACACGGTCCTGCCTTCCCCGCTTTGCCCAGTCAGGCCAGTCAGGGGTACCGCCCTTCAGAAGGAAAAGAACAGAAGTCCGCGGCTCGGCGGGGCAGGCCTCTCGCGGCATGTGTCTTCTGTTACCATCAGCTGTGTCGCCCGGGATCTCTAGTTCCTGATCCAAACCCACATGGCACCTTCTCAGGGCCCACTAGCAAGAATCCTTTCACCCCTCTTCTTCCCGCACGGCCTTTGCATTGTTCTCCCGTGTGTGTCCAGCATTGTCCCTCACGCAGGCCCTGCCCCCGGGGGGAGCTGCCTCCCAGTTACATCCTGGGTTCAAGATATGCACACCTTCCTGGTTAGCCTTGTTGATATGCAAAATAACCATCTTTGCATGAAGTACAAAGCAATCCTGCTGTTCTTGACATGCGCAATGACTCTCAGTGGCCCTGTTCCCTGCCTTCTACCCCCCATGGTGGCCCACTTTGGACACCCCAAGTTCTGGACCCTGTTACAGATCCTCCCATTGGGAGACCCTGGTTGCACCCCATTACAGACCTGCTTTTGGCTTTTTATTACATAGAGGCTGTGGAATGGATTTGGAGTTGTAGATAAATGTCTTGTGCTTTATTGGGGGTATGTTTCTTGAAAGTGAGAGTGTGTTTGCCAATAGAAGAACCTATATTTCTAAAGCTCATGAGATGTGTTCATATGTCAATCTAAGGAATACCCGTTGCTTACTTTTTATCATTGGAAATTAAGGTTTCTAAAAGTTAAAAGTTCAAATTAAATTAGAAAGAAATTGTATGTTTTTAATAATAGAAGGCATAAGGCATGAAGATGCAATTTTGAAGGAAAGGAGTTGAAAGGAATTTAATCTAAAGGCGGTTATTTCTAAAAAGATAAGAAAGTTTATGAAAGTTGCAGAAAGATTTGTGAAGGTTGTGAAAGTTTTAAATTTGTGAAGAAAAAACCTCAGGCTCAGGCAAACCTCTTCCTCCACCCAGTTTCTCCCTGGCAACATTCTTTGATGACTCTGGTGGTACCTGGAGTTGTTTCATTACACTTTCTCTTGCCGTCCTCCGTGTGGAGAAACCTACCTGTCAGCTGTGGAACACATCCTTCATCAGAATGTGTTCTGTGAACACTGAGACAGAAGGTAAGGCTGTCCTCTAGACACACAGTCATCCTACACAACTGTCTGCAGGTGACACCTGGGACACAGGGTCTAGTGAATCAGGAACCCATCACCCCTTATGTTCAAAGGAACCCATTCCTTCCCCTCTGTTTGGTGCTCTGGTCATTGGAAAGGCCACCCTCGGGGCATGGGGTAAACACTCTCGGGCACGTGTGGAGCTGAGTCCCCTGTCTGAGTCGGGTAAATCCATTCCCATGGCATCTGCTGGTACCCTGGTTATTGGAAAGGCCACCCTCGGGGCATGGGGTAAATTTATCCATGGGTCAAACGGGCTCTCTCTCTTAAACATGCTCTCTCTCCCCGCCAGCGTGGCTCTCTCAAATGGGCTTTCTATTGAGTCCCCTGCCTGAATGGGGTAAATCCATTCCCAGGTCATCTGGCTGGTGCTCTCATCGTTGCTAAGGTCACCCTCAAGCATGGGGTAAACACATCTGTCTCCTTGTATTTCTCTGCTGGTGTGGACTATAACTCCTGGCCCTCCATCTGGAGCATATATCTTCTGTTACCAGGTGTCTGACCTTGGGTGGGGTCAGGGGGAGGGGAAGCAGCGCCCCCCCCCCAAGGCTCCTCCCTGCTGCTAGACATCTCGGAGCTGAGACTTTATTTCTCCTACTCATTAACAGCCTTTAAAGCTTTTATTGAGAGTCTCAACAGGTCTTTCTGTTTGGTATTTAGGACCTTCCACTCCCTTTCCAGTCTTGTTAAAAGTTGTCAGAAGCAAATAAGAGAACTCTTATATTTTCTCTACAAAAATTAGCAATTCAAATTACATGTATGGTCTTTACATGTTCAGCCTTCATGTGTGTGGTCTTTATGTGGTATGTATTTGTGTGTTACATGTGGTGCATTTTTTGCCTCCACATGGCATAACTAGGGTGTCATATTGTATTGGTCTAAAGAAATTAAATACTAATATAACAGGATCCTGTGGTTTGGACAAAATATTTTATATTAAAACTGGTTTAAGTTTGATTAATGTCTTTTAGGGTTATTACCAAAAAGAGTGCTGTTTTACAAAAAGTTTGTGTTATAGTCCTTTGGTAAAATATGACAATCTTCCCAAAGTCTACATTTTAAAAACTGAGAAATGACTTTGAGTTATTCCAATGGGTCCCTGGAATACCTCAAGGATTTGTTCTTTCCTCACAAAATAAGTTTTTGAACTAATTAGTCCAATTTAATATGTTCAAAATTATATGGGAAGGTTTGCCAAACAGAATAATAACTATTTTATTTGTATACATATATTTTTATCAAAATAGATTTCCTAGTGATTTCAACCTGCCCCAGGGAGGAACTTGCAAAGATTAGAATCAAGTTCAAGTTCAAGCAAGTTCAAACAGGAAACTCTCAGGGTTAAACAGGTGTCTGGTCAATGACACTGGATGAGCCAAGAGTGATGTTTCCCTGTGGAGACATTGAGCAGTGGGTACTATGGGTACTGGTAACCCACTCACTGGGAATTTATGAGTTGTTTCCAATGCTCAATGTGCACTTCCAATAAGTCCTATATGATGTTTTAAAACCTTGCATACTGTTAGTTAGGTCTTTATACATATTAAGATTGTTAAATCTAAAAATATGGGCTTTATATTGTTCTTTTATGTCATTTCCTAATAATTATTACTTATCAAGAATTTGTTGTCTTGAAATATTATATCTAACAAAGAATATTTGTATCCTCAAATATCTTATACCCTCCATTCAACAGAGCCCCAGGCTCGGGGAGATGAAGCAGCCTCCAGCCAGCGCTCGGCTTCTCGGGCTGTCCAGTCTCACCCTCTTCGCCTTGATGACCCGCACCCAGACCCACGGTCAGGGGCAGCGCTACAGCCCTAGCCCTCCTGAAGCAGTGACAGAGGAAGAACCCTTCGTCCTTACTCCACAAAACCAAAACCGGGCCAGGTCATGGAGAATAAATCCATTTTAAAACCAAAGGGGGAAATGAAAGAATAAAGTCAGTGCCACTTGCTCTGTGGCAGTATTTGCTGAGCAGGCCCATAACTTCCATTTCATTCTTCTGAGCTTTTCTCCCCAGGACTGGAAATTACTAGAAGCAAGAACAGAACTGACCGCTCCCTACAGCCACAGGCAGAAGGTAACATTGGAACAAACTGTGGCCTCACGTTACAGCGCCCCAGCTCCCAGAGGCCACACAGCAGCACCTCCCACCCTTTTTAGTCCAATGATAAATCACTAAAAGCTCAAAGCCCCTACCCCTCAATACTGGTGTATCTCTCCACACCATGCCCCTCTCTTTTCTTAGAGAGTGAATAAAACCTTTATTCTCTCCACTTTCTTCTCTTTGTGAATTCTTCCACAGCCTGCATCACCAGCCACTCTACCACCTCCCCCAGCTAGAATACCAGCCACAAGAGCAGAATTTTTGTTTGTTTTATTCATTGTTATATCCCTAGCACCTAGAGTGACTGGCACATAGTAGATGCTCAATAAACACTTGTTGAATGTGAGGAGCTCATCAGACCAACGATGGGCTTCCAGGCTCCAGCAGAGGAGTAATAGGAGAAGGTTGGTGGAGGGAGAAGTCAGCCACATGGAGCAGGAGAACACTGGGCAGCCTTTCCAGGAGCCAGACTGGGGGGAAGGCCTCATTTACCTCCCTGGCAGCTCAAACCATGCTCTCTCAGCTCTTCCCATTATGGTTTATCATAGCAATCTGCCCCAGCTTCACTTACGGGATGCACTCAATGTCTGCCCCACTGAGTTTTCTAAACATAAATCATTCCACACATATTCATGGAGCTCTTACTGGGTGCCAGGCATGTTCTAGATGCTGGGTGAATAGCAACGAACCTAACAGACAAAATTTCCTGCCCCTGGGAAGGTTACAGTCTAGAGGGTGTGGCGGGAAAAAAACCAAGATGAGTAAGCAAAATTTGTAGGGTTAGATGTTGAGGACAGTCCTATTCCCTGCTTGCTTAAAACCATCCTTGGCTCCCTACTGTCTCTAGGATAAAACTCAAGCTGATGTCCAGGAGCAGACAACTTCTTTGTATCCACTCCTCCAGCTCCATGCTTGCTACATGCACTCCACCTTCTAGGCAGAATGAACTTGCTACAGTTCCCCGGTGGTGCCTTTTTCTCTTCGACATCTATGTCTTTGCCCATGCCGTGCCTTCTGCCTGGAGTGCTCCTCTTCCCTTCCTGCACCTGTTTATTAGTTTGACTTGCATTCAACTCCTAGCTTAAGCATCATGTCTTCTAGCAGTCTTTCCATGCCACCCCATCCCGCCACTCCACCCCTGTGTCAGCTGAGGTGCCCCCTTTTTTATCTGTCCCATCTCACTGGACATATCCCTACCCCAGGACTTTCCTCACCAGGTTGTAAGTGTGTATTTCCCTGAGTGTCTAACCCATTGTAGTCCATCGATAAATATTTGCTGAATAAATAAATGGATGAATGGAAGGAAGGACAGGTGTTTGAAAAAAAAAAAGATAAATAGAAGGAAAGTGTTATGGGATGAACTGTATCCCCGAAAATTTCATATGTTGAAGCCCAAACCCCCACTACCTCAGAATGTGACTGAAAACACGGCCTTTAAAAGATGATTAAGTTAAAATAAGGTCATTAGGGTGTAGCTTAATACAATATGACTGATATCCTTATAAGAAGAGGAAATTGGAGATAGACACACACAGAGGGAAGATCATGTGATTTTCGACCATCTAGAAGCCAAGGAGACAGGTCTCAAAAGAAACCAACCCTGCCAACACCTTGATCTTGGACTTCCAGCTCCTAGAACTGTGAGAAAATAAGTGTCTGTTGCTTAAGCCATCTCCAGTTTGTGGTACTTTGTTACGGCAGCCCTGGCAAATTAATACAGAGAGAAATGGATGAATAAAATGAAGAATGGGTGAAAGTAAAATAAGGAAAGATACATGGATGATAGGAAGGAAAAGTGGATAGATGGAAGTTTGGATGAATGGGGGAACAGATGCATGGACAGATGGACAGAGAAATGTTACCATTCCCAGAGCCTTTTTGGCTCTGGCCCAATGTCTCTTCTCAAATTCCTGGTCTTGCCTCTGGCATTCTGACTCTCCCCAGCAGGTCACAGCCCTTCTAGGTGCGCAATATAGAAGACTCAGCAACTGGACCCCACCCCTCACCCCTCCCGTGGTCCTCAGCCTCCTCTTCTTCCCCGATGTCCATCTCCCAGCATTGTCTCTCCCATCCCCAAAGCCCTGTTCTCACATGACCCCCTTAATCCGCCCTCTCAGCCCCAGCCTCCCGGCTGCTGGAGCCTCCCGGCTGCTGGAGCCTCCCAGAAGAATTTAGGTCCGTTGTTTTTCTCCACTGAGGCCCACATCTGCACCTTCCTGGGTTGTCATTTGCCAATTTTCCAGGATCACTTTTGGGGGCTGCATTTTGTCCTGCCTGAGAGGCTCTTTTGGGGCTGTTTTTTTGCTCTCCCTCCTTCTCATCTCTTGAGTGCAGATTCCTGGAGTAAAAACCCTGGGGCTGGACGACCTGCATCTGAACTCAGTTCCGTTACCCTCTTAACCATGTGACTTTCAAATCTCTTCACAAATCCATGCCTCGACTCTCACAGCTGTATAACAGAGATAATAGTAGTCCCTGCTTCATGGGCCCATGGTGAGAACTCCATGAGTTAAACACAGACAGTGCTCGGAACAGAGCTGAGCCCCATCAGGTTACTATTATTACAATCTACCCCAATTTTTCACAGACGCCTCTAAACCCACTCATTGGTGGCAATTTCTGTATAAGCTCCTCCCAGAAAACCACTGATACTCCGGTGTCTTTTAGCTTAGGCAAAACAGGGGATTTTTTTTTTTTTTTTTTTTTTTTTGAGCTCACATAATTGGGAAGAAGCCCAAAGAAGGCCCAGCCAGGTTCCTTTCCCCTTCACCTCACCTGCCTGTCAGCTTTGGTTTTTCCTGCAGCCCGGCATCCTCCCTGAGATGACAGCTTGGCATGGCTTCTATGACATCCTCACGTCTTTGGTCCTGGGTCCTGCTCGGAAATATTCTGCTCTGACTCCCCCAGTTTCTGCAGGCCACTCCACTGCCCAGCTGAAAAAATCCACAGGGACTGGGGAGCATGGGGAGGGGCTGGACCTGAGAGGAGGCAGCCATTTTTCAGCACAGTGCTGTTCAGTTCTTTTCACTTCTGTGCACAAATTACTACGATAAAATTTAAGTAAAATAAAATATTTCCTCTCAACTGGCAAGTAGTTAAAAGACAACATAACTGAAAAACTTGGCCAGCTCACCTTTTCTTTTTTCGGTTGTGGTAAAATGCACATAACATAAAATTTACAATTTCAGCCATTTTTATGTGTGCAGTTCATTAGCATTTAGTACATTCACATTGTTTTGCAATCATCAGCGCCATTCATCACCAGAATTCTTTTAATCTTGCAAAACTGAATCTTTATACTCATTAAACAATAATTCCCTGCTCTCCCTCTCCTCACCCCAGTCCCTTGCAACCACATGCTCCTTTCTGTCTCTAAGAGTTTAACTGCTCCAGAACCTCATATAAGTGCAATCATACACCATTTGTCTTTTTGTTACTGGCTTGTTTTACTTAGCATAATGTACTCAAGGTTCATCTGTGCTATAGTACATGTCAGAATTTCACTCCTTTTTAAGGCTGAATAATATTCCATTATATGTATACACCACATTTTGTTTATCCATTCATCCATCGATGGACACTTAGGGTGCTTCCGCTTTTTGGCTATTGTATATAATGTTCTATAAACATGGGTGTAAAATCAACTCAGCTTTTAAAAGTACATTTTTAGAGAAGAGAAAAGAGAAGAAAGAGAAGAGAAGGGAAGGGAAGGGAAGGGAAGGGAAGGGAAGGGAAGGGAAGGGACTTACTTTTTTTTTAACATAAAGATTAGGAAGAAAAGGGAGACCAGGGCACCTGGGAAATAAACTACTGTCCATCATTCCTGGCCATCAAATGGCTCCATACTCCCTGCTCTTTGAGAGGTTAAATAAGTTTCCTGTGATAACACAGCTGAAAAGGGGCTGAGAGTCAGCCCAGGTGTGACTCCATGGCCCTCTGAGACATTTTGCTGGAACTTCTAAGTCCAAAGCCATGCCTCTGCTGCCTGGAGCTAGGATCTCATGTAAGGACAGTGAAGGAGATCGCGGCTTCTTAGGTTCACATGTCAGCACGACCAGCATCCTTGCCACCAAGCACTTGGAAGCAGGGCTCCCCTGGTACCTGGGGCTGGCACATGAGCCGACACAGCCCTGATCCAGGGGCCAGGCCCGAGCTCAGGCTTAGATGGCCTCACGCAAGACTCCCCAGGACCACTCTGATTTGTATTCAGTGCCCAGAGAAAGAGCGGCTCAGGACCAGGTGGGACTCCAGTTTGCGGAGAGAGAAGTGAGTGAGTGTAGAGATAGGAGAGCCTAGGGGCACACTGAGGAGTGGAAAAAGCATATCCTGGAGCAAAAAAGCTACACAGCCAGTCAAGCTCCCTCAGCGCCAGTAGTGGCTGATGTGGGCCCAGGGCGGCGGTGCCGCCCCTGCACTGCACAAAGGTGCCTCCCAGACACGCGGCCTCTCCACAGAAGTCGCATGCGCAGGCTGCCCGCCTGAGCCTTGGCCTAAGCACAGAGCTGTGTCCACCGTGAAGACAGGGACTCTTTCTTATTCATACAAAGATGCAGAGCACACAAGTGGACAGCCCTGGGCTTCTCACAAAGGGAACACTCAGTACATGTCAGTGGAGGGACTATGAGACAGTTGATGAAAGCGCATGTCGCCTCTTCCTCTGGGAAACATGTGGGCTCCATACAATGAGCTGCCCCTGAGCCTGGGTACAAACCCATATCCTTGGCTGGCAAGTGGGGAAGAACGTTCTACTGGCGCTGGGCTCGTTACCCATAGAGCAGGTACCTACGTGATGTTAGCCCAGGGGCTGGGCATCAGGCCTTTCCCTTCATCCAGAGTCTAGCGTGACAGAACCCCTGAGTGCACAATAGAGCAGCGGGTCCCTGATCAGGACACTTGCCGCCTCCTGTTCCCATGCGCAGGCAGAAGAACCCTCACTACCATTAACCAGCCAGCTCCCAGGGTCCAGGGAACAATGCCCTCCCTGTGGCCACCCCACAGGGATCACATATAAGAACCATCCAAAGTGCAAGGGGATTGACCGTGCTCCGCAGCGCTCTTTCAGCTTAATAGAAACAGCTGGTCAGTGAAGTGTTTGCCAGCAATTTAACGAGACTCAAACAGCAAGAGGCATCTGCCGATAAATCAAAGGGAAGCGCCCGGCTAAGTGAGGTTTAATTCAAATTCTTATCTTGAGCCGAGAGAAGAGCACGGTTGCGCCTTCCAGTTGTATTAGGACCAGGAAGGCTGGTCATCCTCCTGACCCCCTAGGGGGTGATGGCCCCACCAAGACTAAACTGTAAAAAACCAAAGCAAACCGCGGAGAGGAGGGGGGGAGGAGGAAGAAGCAAGATGTCATTTCTCCTCTCGCAGAAACAAAACGACACAACGATTTCACTGCATGATGAGCCCATAAAACTCATGGCCACACACATGTTGCCCCATTAAAGCAGAGGACAGGGGCCCATGCACAGGGGCGCGAACACGCCTGGCAAGGAAGAGGATTTGTTCTGTGGAAATGTCACCCATCAGAGCCACAAAGAATCTGGGAAAACAAGAGCTGCTTCCTTCTCACTGTCTCCTCACACAAAGGCCTGGACACAGATCTCGCAACCCATACACAAGTCAAGGGTTTCCAATAAGGCTTCCTTCCTCTGCCTGTGAACTGTGCAAAGCCCTGCACTGCATTTGTAAATGCTCCATTCAGAATAGACTTGATTTTCCCCTCCCCGCACATCCCATTGCTTTTCTAAATCAGAGCCTTGGACATATGTCAGGCCAAAAGCTGCCCAGGGCTCAACGCATTTTCACGGCATGGGCCTCGGGAAGTCACTGAAGATTCGTCCTTGAAGGGGGCCTTCCCAGCTGCCCTTCGCCCATGTTTTATTTCACTTTGGCCAATGATGGCTTCCCTAAGGGCAGGGACTGACGGAGTAGCAAAAGCTCGGTCCCCAGGGATTACTGGGAAGAAGGAGTGACTCAGAAAGCACTGGAGTGGAGAATAAGGTGACCCCCTACCAGACAATGCCAAAAGTATGGCTTAAAGTTCATGCCCATTCAACCGATCCCCCCCAATCATCCTTCCCAAGGCAAAGTCTTCCCCATCTCCACATTGCTCTCCAGTACTCCTTCTAACTTTGTTCTTCACACCGGTTAGCACATGTTCCCTTGAAGTCAGCATATGTTCAACGCCACGGCAACCTCATCACCTTTTGTAATATGTTCTGAGGCTGTAGGAATTGTGTTTGACTGCTAGTGAGGCCAAAGAGAAGGTAGAAGTTTAATTTTTCTCTCACAAAAAGTTCACGGGCGAGAGGCTGGCCAAGGAGTCGGGGCTATTTTGTTCTTCCTCGTGGCTCCAGTGGGGAGAGAAGGAAGAAGCAGAGTGCGGGGCAGTTGAGGAGGTGGTGCGCCCCGGCTGCCACCACCACCTCTGTGCGCGGGTGTGGGAAAGGTGGCCTGAATCCCGGGCGTGAGCTGCTGGCAGCGCCGCCGCATTAGGGCCAGCGGTGGGAAGGTGGTGGCAGACACAGAGAACCGCAGCATCAACAGCATCATCCAACGGCTGCTAGAAGCGAGAGGGTCCAAGCCTGGTAAGAATGTCCAGCTACAGGAGAATGAAATCAGAGGACTGTGCTTAAAATCCCATGAGACATTTCTCGGTCAGTCTATCCTACTAGAATCTGAAGCACCACTCAAAATCTGTGGTGCTATTCATGGGCAATACTATGATTTGCTTCACTTTTTGAGTATGGTGGCTTCTTGCCAGAAAGAAAGCAGCTACCCGTTTCTTGGGGACTATGTGGGCAAGGGGAAGCAGCCACTGGAGACTATCTGCCTCTTACTGGCGTACAAAATCAAATATCCCGACAATTTTTTCTTCTCCGAGGAAACTGTGAATGTGACAGCATCAATAGAATTTATGGATTTTATGAGTGTAAAAGAAGATATAACATTTTACTATGGGGAACTTTCACAGAGTGCTTTAACTGTTTACTGATAGCAGCCATTGTGGGTGAGAAAATATTTTGCTGTCATGCAAGTTTATCACCAGATCTTCAATCTATGGAGCAGATACTGGAAAGTATGCAACCAGCCGATGTACCAGATCAAGGTCTTCTTTGTGATCTTTTGTGATCTGACCCCGATACTGATGTCCAAGCCAGGGTGAAAATGACAGCGGAGTGTCTTTCACATTTGGTGCAGAAGTGGTTGCAAAATTTCTCTGTAAGCATGATTGGATCTTGTACATAGAGCCCATCAGGTGGTTGAAGGTGTATATGAATTTTTTGCAAAGAAGAAGTTGGTCACTCTGTTTTCTGCACCAAATTATTGCGGAGAGTTTGACAACGCAGGTGCCATGATGAGTGTGGATGAAACACTAATGTGCTCTTTTCAGATTTTAAATCCTGCAGAGAAAAAGAAGCCAAATGCCATGAGACCCGTAACACCTTCAAGGGGTGTGATCGCAAAGCAAGCAAAGAAATAGATGTCATTTTGACACCGCTTAGCTGGCAGTCGTAACATATAGTATATAACCTTCATTTTTAAAACTGTAATGTGTATTGGTCAGCTTGCTCAAATAGTGTTTTGGGGTCCTTCCCTTACATTTTTTTCTTTTTTAAATTATGTTTTATTCATTATGCTATTACAGTTGCCCTGATTTTTTCCCCCTTTGCCCTCCTCACCCTACCACCCCGCACTCCCTCAGGCAGTCCCCACACCATTGTTCATGTCCATGGGTCATGTGTGTAAGCTCTTTGGCTACTCCCTTTCTTTACACTGTCCTTTACATCCCCATGGCTATTCTGTAACTACCCATCTGTACTTCTTAATCCCCTCACCTCTTCACCCATTCGCCCACACTGCCCTCCCATCTCTTTACCTTTAACCTTTGGTATTTTAATTAGGATGTGTCTTGGAGTGGACCTCTTTGCATCCATCTTGTGTGGGATCCTCTGTGCTTCCTGGACTTGCATGTCTATTTTCTTCAACAAATCAGGGAAGTTTTCTTTCACTGTTTTTTCAAATAGATTTCTAATTTCTTGCTCTTTTTCTTCTCCTTCTGGTACCCCTATGAAGCCAATGTTGGAATGCTTGAAGTTGTCCCACCAGCTGCTTATACTACCCTTGTTTTTTTTTTTGGATTATCTTTTCTTCTTGTTTTTCTGGTTGTTGTTTTTTTTGCTTCCTTATGTTCTACATCATTGATTTGATTTTTGGCTTCATCCATTCTACTGTTGTTTCTCTTTTAATTGTTCTTTATTTCAGTTAGTGTATCCTTCATTTTATACTTGGTATTTTTATGCTGTTAAGGTCCTCACTAAGTTCCTTGAGCATCCTTATAACCAGTGTTTTGAACCCTGCATCTAATAGATTGCTTATCTCCATTTCACTTAGATCTTTTTCTGGCGCTTTGATCTGTTCTTTCATTTGGACCATGTTTCTTTGTCTCCTCATTTTGGCAGCCTCCCTGTGTTTGTTTCCATATATTAGGTAGAGCTGCTTTGACTCCATGCCTTGGTAGTGTGGTCTAATGTAGTAGAGGTCCTATAGGGTCCCATGGTACAGCCTTTCCTATCACTCAAGCTGGGTACTTGATGTGCACCCTTCCTGTAGGCTGAGTTGCACCCTCCTCTTGCAGTTGATCTTTGGCTGCTGTTGGCAGGTCAATGAGAGGGATTTACCCAAGCCAGTCAGCTGCAAGAATTGACTGTGACTGCTGATTATCAACCTCCATCCTCCATAGAGAATCGGCTGTGCATAGCCAGGGTGGTGGTGCTCCAACATGGTCTGTAGCTGTCCCATGGGTGGGCTGGCCCTGCTGTTTTCTGGGTCATGCAGGTCAAGGTCAGCCCCCACCTGTGTTTTGCCCAGGGCTACCCCGCCTGAGTTATAAAGCAATCTGAGATGGCTGCCACTTGTACTGGGCTTGGAAATTTCTAGGCAAAGCCAAGTTGTGAATCTAGGCTGCTAGTTTGGGGACTGGAGTTCACTGAGGCCAGTTGCTGCTTGTCTGAGTGGATTTAGGAAGTTGTGAAGCATGAGCCAAGATCAGCCATTCATATCAAAAAGCAGCTTGGGTGGACCCCTCAGTTGGGTGGAGTGGAGCCTCTGGGGATGTCCAAGGTGGGTCAAACAATGTTAGCCAAGTTGCTAGAATCTTAGATACAACACCGGTATGCCAGCTGTGTCGGGGAAGGGCCCAGAAAAGGGACAACGACCACTGCTTGCCTTGATGCCGGACACCTCAGTTTCCCTCTGCATGCCACTGGCGTCCCTCAAGCTACCTCTCTGGACCAGAGCCCAGAGGGAATGAGTCTGGGTAGGTGAGACCGTGTGTGGGTTCTTTAAAAGGAACTGCTTGGGGCTCCAGTAGTTTCTTCCACCAACTCAATGCCGACTGGTTTTTGCAGCCAGAAATTGTGGGGACTTATCTTCTTGATACTGGAACCTTGGGTTGGGGGTCCTAGTGTGGGGCCGGGAGTCCTCAGTCACAAGATAGCCCTCCCAGATTTTTATCTACCACACGTGGGTGAGGAACCAGCCTGTTGCGCATCTACGCTCCTTCTACCAACCCGGATGGATGTGGTTTCTTTAATTCTGTAATTGTCAGACTTCCATTCAACTCAATTTCTGTCAGTTCTGAGTGATTGTTGTTCTATAGTTTGGTTGTAATTTTGTTGTGGTTATAGGAGGAGGCGAGCCATGTCTGCCTGTGCCACCATCTTGACCAAAAGCCCGCCAGCCCTCCCTTACATTTTTGAGTTAATGAATGGCATTTGCTGGTTAGAACAGCAAATGAAAGACCTCCCAAGGAAAGTCTTCACTCCCAAGGGAAAAAAAACGTTTTGTTTTTTAATTCTCTCTTCCTTTTGCAAACAAATTTAATGATGGTGTTAAAGCTATACACCCCAGAACAGTTTATCCTGACCAAGGGATAAGTGTACGATTATCCCTTTTTTTAATTTAGTACAACCCATGAATAATGTAAATGCTTGTTTTCTTTAGGATATAAAAACAGCCCTAGGGTGCTCAATCTGTACATGTTATTGTCATAAAATGCACCCTGTTGATACAAACCACTGTGAACATTTATTTTTTAATTTTAAGAATTTGTTTTGAAGGGATTGCTTATTTCTCATTGTGTTGTCATGTACAAACTGGTTTTTATATCTATCAGCAACATTAGACGTAACTTTCTAGGCAAAGGCAAGCTGTGAATCTAGGCTGCTAGGTCGGGGCCTGGAGCTCACTGAGGCCAGCAGCAGCCTTGCTAGCATCATTGATATAATGTACATTCAACTAAAGAACACTCTCCTCTACCATATACTTAAAATGACAATTAAAGTCATTATTTTAAATGTCTGTGGCTCTTTCCTGTACCCAAAGCTTCCGTAGGAAACGTGTACTGACACACACCAGCCAAGTACAAGGTTTTATGTTTGTGTACCTGTACCGCCTTCGTGAGGATTCAAAACCAGGTTTTTGAGTTTGAATAGCAATTAGTAACACAGTGCAGTTTAAGCTATTATGATTAAAGTTGATAACATTTTGTACAATTTCCATATAGTCTATTCATTAAGTAATCTTTTAACAGTTGTGTCAGGCCTGAACTTTTCCATTCAGAAAGCTCCAAATTATAAAAACAATACTGTTCTCTACACGTGACCAATGCTGCTTCCTCTGGCCCAAATTCTTTATTCTGTTGTGAAGCTGCGGCTTATAAGTTAAAACAATGGAACTTACTGTCTACCAGTTTATACAGAATTTACATTATCTGTGACATTTTTTAACTACGATCTATTAAAAAGAAATCTGTTTCAGCAGATGACCATGTTCAATACCATGTGAAGAAAGTGAATTCAGACTTATTGAATGATGAATTTGGTAAAAGAAAAAAGTTCACAGGTGGCAGTTTGAGGCTGGCATCACAATGGGCATCAAGAACCAAGGCTCCTTCAGATTTTTAGTTCAATATCTTTAGCTTCTGGCTTTCATCCTAAAAGTCATCTTGTGAACAAAGATTGATGTTAGAACACCAACTATATCATATCTGGATTCCAGGCAGGAGGCAAAAGAAAGAAGGAGGGTCGAGACTTCAGTGGTGAGCATGCAAGAGACTATACAGATGTTGAATTATAATGTTGTACCCTGGAAAAGTATATGTTATTAACCAATGTGACCCCAATAAATTTAATTTTTTTAAAGATTAAAATAAAAAAAGAATAATCTCAAATCAATCACCCAACTTTAGAACTTAAGAAACTAGAAGAAGAAAAACAAACTAAACCCAAAGCTAGCAGAAGGAAGGATATAATAAGGATGAGAGTAGAAAAACAATAGGGAAAATCAAGGAAACCAAAAGTTGGTTCTTTGAAAATATCAACAAAATTGACAAAACTTTAGCTAGATGGGCTAAGGAAAAAAAAAACAGAGAAGACTCAGATTATTAAAATAAGAAATGAAAATGGGAACCAGTACCAGATTCTATGGAAATAGAAAGGAATAGCCAGAACAAAGCTACTGTAATCAAAACTGTGGTACAAACATAAAGACAGAACTATAGACCTATAGAATGTAATAAATAGCCCAGGACTAAACCCTTACATGTATGCTCTAATTACTTTTGATAAGAGTGCCAAGATCGTTTAATGAAAAGACAGTCTTTTTAACACACTGAATATTCACATGCAAAAGAATGAAGTTGGGCCCTTACCTAATACCATATACAAAATTTAACTCAAAAGCAATCAAGGATCTAAATGTAAGACCTAAAGCAATAAAATTCTTAAAAGAAAACATCAAACAAAAATATCATTAACATTGGATTTGGCAACAATTTATTGAATATGACACAAAGTAACAGAAGAAAAAAATAGAAAAATTAAACTTCATAAAAATTTAAAAATTTTGTACATCAATAGGTACTATTAACAGAGTAAAAAGGTAACTTTCAAAACTGGAGGAAATAATTGCAAACCACATATCTGATAAGGAATTAATATCCAGAATATATAGAAAACTCCTAAAACTCAACAACAACAGCAACGAAAAACCCAAACAACCCAATTTAAAAATGGGCAAAGGACTTGAATAATTATTTTTTCAAAGAAGATGTATGAATGGCCAATAAGCATATGAAAAGACGCTCAGCATCACTAATCATTTGGAAAATGCAAATCAAAGCTACAATGAGATACTGCCTCACAACCCGCAGAGTGCCTAGTATCAAAAAAAAAAAAAAAAAGAAAAGAAAACCATAAGTGTTCGTGAGCACGTGAGGAAATTGGAACCCTTGTGTACTCTTGGTGGAATGTAAAATGGAACAGCTATTTCACATACTATGGAAAACAGTATGGCAGTTCCTCAAAAAATTAAAAATTAGCACATTACCCAGCCACTCCACTTCTGACTCTATACCCAAAAGAATTGAAATCAGGCTCTCAAAAAGGTAATCATACATTCATGTGCACAGCAGCATAATTTACAACCCCTTACACATAAAGGCTAAACCAAATGTTCATAGTTCGTAGGTGATTAACTGTATGAGCAAAATGTGGTATATACATAAAGTATTATTCAGTCTTAAAAAGGAAGGAAATTCTGTAACACGCACAACATAGATAAAACTTGAGGACATTATGCTAAGTGAAATAAGCAAATCACAAGAAGACAGATACTGTATGATTGCCCTTATATGAGATACTTAAAATTGTCACAATCATAAAGACAGAAGGTGTGATAGTACAATGGAGGCTGCCAGGAGCTGGGGGAAGGTGGGAATGGGGAGTTATTGTTTAAAGAGCATAGAATTCCAGTTTTGCAAGATGAGAAGGTTTATAGTGATGGATGGTGATGATGGCTGCACAACAGTGTGAATGTACTTAATACCACTAACTTTTACACTTAAAAATTGCTAATAGGGTAAATTGTGTGTTATATGTATTTTACCACAATAAAAAATTCTAAAGATCATTCAAACATCTGACTTTATTTTATTTTCTCATTTGAACTGGGATTTTCTTGGTTCTTGATATGAAAAGTTATTTTAAATGATATCTTGGACACTTGGAGTATCACATCATGAGACTCTGGTACCTGTTTAAACATTCTGATTCGGCCGGCCGTCACCCTGCTTAGGTCAGAACACACTCTCTGGCCCACTTCCGCGGGCTGTGGTTACGGTCCCTCTCGTTTCCAAGGCTTCGATCATGCTCTTCTCATCTGCCCCACTCATTACTGCCTGGAGGTCAGTCAGCAGCCTGTGTGCTATTAGTTCAGTTCTCAAACCTATTGCTGTGTTGGCTCTAATCAATTTCATGTGAGAGTCACCCACGACCTCATTCACAGACTTAAGGAATCCTTGTCTTCAGCTCCCTCTAGTCTCTATTCAGGAAGGCTGGGTGTTGCCCCTCCTGCTCTCCCCTTAGCACAGAGCTGTCCGGGTCCACAGGGCTCCCCGCAGCCTCTGCAGCTGCTGTGCCAGGGAGAAGGCGAGGAGGCACCTCCACTGACAGTCATTCGCAGGGGGCAGGTGAGGATGGCTGGCAGTTCCACCCACCATCTCCACAGCGACAGGTGGGCAGAAGGTGAGGTGGCCCCTCCTCAGTGCAAGCCAGGAATGATTCACAGGCTCTGACCTCAGTTGCCACCGCCACAGGGGCCAATGGGAAGGCAGAGCATGGTAGCTTTTTTCTTGTCTTTACCTGGAGTAGGTGGGTACAGTAAAAAAAAAAAAAAAAATGTATTAAACAGGGCTATCCTTTACAAGTCCTTTGGCTAGAGAAGGCAGGCTTCTTGGGGCTTTTTTTTTTTTCTTTTTGTCTGAGTCAATGACATTTTCAGGTTTCAAGCATCTCTAGTGTCCAGGAGATGCAGGAAGCAAACACACACACACACCTTTCCCTCACCTCTGGGCTATTCTCAGATTCGACCATCTCTAGCCATTGGTCTTCCTTCCTCTGCATTTCAGAGTCTTCTGGTTGTTAGCACATTATGCATTTTGTCCAGGGT
Organism: Pteronotus mesoamericanus; assembly: GCF_021234165.1. NCBI lineage: Eukaryota > Metazoa > Chordata > Mammalia > Chiroptera > Mormoopidae > Pteronotus > Pteronotus mesoamericanus. The sequence continues at coordinate 46,930,928 of NW_026555085.1, forward strand.
TTTTAGCTGTAATCAGCAAGAGGAACAGGTGCAATGCACTTACTCCACTTTGCCTGAAATCAGTAGCCCATGTTCAGTTTTAATGGAAAGTGCTGTGCTCAGGAATCAGGGTAAACTTAGCCTTGCAAACATGCACTCACCGAGGCAAGCCTTGATTCACGGGCCCTGGGCCAGGGGAGCCTCCCTCTCACATCGGGTCTCCCTGGTGTCGGTGACTTACATTTTGGCAATATAACTGCATCTGCTCTTACTTCTCCACAAACCAAAGAGGATCACTAAGTTTTGTTTTTGCTTCTTTTATACAGCACATGAGAGGAACGTTAATTCTCATTGTCAGACAGCACTGGGGCGCAGACCAGCATTTGGTGAGATTTCGTGGATGATGCAGTTAGGCAGACAAAACAATAACAAGCCCACGGAGACTTTGCACTTTCCAACTCCTAGGCTAGCTGGCTTTGAATTTGAATACAAATTCGCTCTAGCAACTCACAACAGGCAGTAAGCAAAACCAAATAAGCAAGAGCATTAAAAAAAAAGAGTTAGAGGAGAAAGCGAGTGTTTTGAACTCGCTTTTTGTAAGAAAGTGGATGTTGTAAACAACAACAGACAGTCACTCCAGGGTCTGGTGGCCGCCCCAAAGCCAATGCAGTGGGGGAGCGTGGTTAAGACGCCTGACCTTCGAGAGCTTCAGAACTGTCATCCACAAGGCCGTGCCAAGGATAATGCTTCCTCTGAAAAAGCCTGAGCAGCCTTACAGAGCGGTGTGGAAAGTCTGCGGGGGAAAACGCAGGCCCGCAGCTGAGTCTTGGCTTGCCACTCTAAGGAGACGTGGTTTCTCCTCTCTCTTTCTGCATGAGCAAGTGAATTCACATCCACTGTTTATGTGTCTTAAAAGCCAACATTTTCAGTGTGTTTTTGGTGTGAATAAAAAAGATCATCCCACAATTGGCAAGGCGAGATTATTTCTTAGGTGGGGCATTTCCTTTGAGACTGAACTGCCATTTGTAGAGTTTTGTCATTTAAGACAACACATTGCCTGGCTCAGAGAACAGAACATGAGTAAACTGACAAACTTCCCCAGGGATGTGAGAGCCAGTCTCGGCTCCTGGTGACAGTTAAAGCTGGATCTGGGTGAGCACCAGGCGGAGAACACCCACCTGCTTCAGCAGGCTCCACTTCTGTGCGGTCCCCAGCAGACCAGAGGGTGGCGGCGGTTGGCCGGGGGGGGGGGGGGGGGGCGGCGCTCAGAGAGGGTGCTGACTGCTTGTCACCGGCGCCTTCACCCCCTGCCTGCTCCTAAAGAGGGCTTCCTGCTCTGGTCACTGACAACAAAACTCACTCAAAGGAGAAGAGCAGAAAGTGGCCTTTTCTTGAGCCAAATCCAAATGAAATCCAAAATCTGTGCAAAAACTGTGGGCACGCTTCCTGTTTTAGTCACTCCAGGAGGTATTCGCACTCCTCACACGCATTTTTGATGCCTCTCCCCTTCCCTTCTTCACTCTTTATGGCTTCAGAATGTTTTCCTGAGGATGACGGTTGGATCACACATTAAGTTTAAAAGTACAGACACACTCATCAGTGAAAAAAAATGTCATTGGGGTTGATAAGCTGCAAAATGGCCTTCTTGTGAGGCAGTTTGGTGATCATAACCCTAAAGGTGAAGGCATGAACTGAATATTGGAGAATTTTAATAAAAAGGCGTGGATGGGTAGGTGGATGGTTAAATGGATGAGTGGGTGGATGGATGAACAGGAAGACTGGTGGACAGATGGAAAGATAGACAGACAAGGTAAAAAGGGAGCAAAAAAAGGCAGCAGGTTCCTTGGCCCCTTAAAGCCTCTCCCCAGTGAGTGCTGGGGGGAACCTACCCGCCTTCCTATCTTCCGTGATTTCCAGGCGCTTTCCTGTTCTTTGGTAGAAAAACCCAGCTCCTCCCTGGCCCTGGACCTGACGGACTGACGCATAAATAACAGGCAAGACTCTCGCCCACACCAACATCTGTGTCTCTGCCTTGGCTGATGCAAGAGCATGGTCTCTCCTAAGAAAGAAAGGTAACAACAGGAAAAGACCCTCCGCTGAGAACCAAGACAGAGCTATTCAGTTTCAAGGCCAAAATCAACCAGCTTCCACCGCCTTATTCTTGTTTTAACAATGATTCATCAGAATAGGAAAAAAAAATTTTTTGTTTACTGGCCCTGCAGCGTCTCTCCCAATCCCAGCAGAAACAGGAACCTTGGCGTTAGAACAGTGAACCAGACAGAGCCCCTTCCCAGCTGCTGGGCAGCATCTCTGCTCGCTTCTCAGCCCCAGGTGCCTGCAACATGCAGAGCACTAGCCTCTCAGTGGGTCAGAGCTGGACTAAGGTCTGAGACCTGCTTCCAAGCCCCGAGCCTGAGGTCGGTGGTTCTACGGCATTAACCGGTAGGCCTCTTGATGGCAGCTCTTCAAAGACAGACTGAACAGCAAAACGCAGGGAGCTCGGGGCAGCGCCCACTCTCCTTTCCCCAGCTCATCAGAGAGTTCTGCGGAGGTCAGACTAGCTCCTCCCTCATGCTTGTTCCAGTGAACGTTCCCTTGTTGGCATTCGCCTTGAAGAACCTGCTTCCTGGCTCTGAGCTGGCGGGAAAGGTGGACCTGAGTACCGCTGCGGCCCACCCACTGAGTCCCACAGGGGCCTTCTTGGGGAGGGCTGCCACGGGTCAGCTTCCTTTATCTCCCTCCTCTTTCCACTTCCCCAGCGTTATGCTCTGTCTGGCACTCCGGTCCTAAACTCTTCCCTCTTTTTAGCCTTGTCATGTTTGCTGGATCGTGGGGGCCAAGGAAAACCTTCCCGTTGAGATGCTCCTGCCCACCTCCCTCCACCCTCCCAGCACATTGTGGGCCCTGCGGGGACCCAGCCCCTCTCCTGTAAGGACGGACCTGAGCTGGGTGCTGTCCAAGCTGCCTTTCAGCCCCGGTACTTTCTTTTAGAAGGTGTGTAGTTATTTTCTTCCTCAGATGCCCCAGAGCGGAGATCCCCCTTCTCACCCTTGCCGGGCCCCATGGAAGACCCAGAACTGAAAAGAGAACAATCTGCTCAGTTGCAGCCTCTACCTGCGCTGTCTAGTTCCACAGAAGCCACTAGCCACATGTAACTCTGTACACTTACATTCAAAGTAATTAAAATTAAATAAAACTTCTATTTTGTTTGTGTATGTTGTTCATTCAAGTCCACACATAATGCAATCATATGATATGTGTCTTTCTCTGACTGACTTACTCTACTTAGCATAATATTCTCCAGGTCCATCCATGCCGTCATGAAACGTAAGATTTCCTGCTTTTTTATGGCCAAAAGATACAGAGAACACACTGACAGCTGTCAGAGGGGAGGGGCTTTGGGCAGCCAGGTGGAAAAAGTGAAGAGATTAAGCAAAAAAGCAAACAACAACAACTAAAACTCTCATAGACACAGACAACAACGTGGTGATTTCCAGCAGAAAAAGAAGGAAAGGGGGTGAGGGGAGGTAGAAGAGAGTCACGGGAGGGGAAGAGGTGATGAACTGAGGCCTGACTTGGGGTGGTGAACACACAATACAAGATACCGATGATATATTATGAAACTGTATACCTGAAACTTATATAATTTTATTACCCAATGTCACTCCAATAAATTTTTAAAAATATAAATAAAACTTAAAATTCAGTATTTAGTCACACTAGTCACTTTTCAACTTCTTGGTAGAAAATGCAGAAAAACATTTCTATCATGGTAGAAGCGTCTCCTGGACAGTCCTGCTCCCCAAGGGGTTTGGGTCCTCAGGCTGAGAAATGTCGCGACATATGGAAATGACAGACACAGTCCCAATGATTCTGATAAGAACCCTCACAGCCAGAACATCCTTCTTCATTCCTTTCAAAGAAGATTTTAGTCCGACAAAGAGTCCCCAATCCCCAGACCTGAATCCTATATTGAATTGTTTAGCAGTCACCCTCCCTGTGGTTACCACAGTCCATACCACGGGACCATCCAGTGACATGTCTCCAGGACGCCCTGTAATTGAAATGTGAGGACTCGGGAGGGTGGAGGGTGCTGTCTACGAGGGATCTGTAAGTCTTGTTCTCCAAAACAGCATTAGAAGTAAGGTACATGCCCTGAGAATTTCTCCAGCCAGTGTGTCTGGGATCAGAGGCTACCTCAGCTTCCCAACCCCTCCAGCTGGTTGGGAAAAAAGAGCCACCAAGCTGGCTCTGCTTGCACTGTTAGGAGCCTTCAGGTGGGACCCGAGTCCCCGTACATACAACACAAGGGACACAGAAGCACTATTTGTCCCTGATCTCGAGGCGTCAAGCATTGGAAGGTGAAGCAAGACCAGCCAACCAGGCAGTCACACCGAGTGACAGGTGGACCTGCTGTGACCATCGTTTTACCTATTTCCCCACCAGGCTCTATTGCTACACAGTCCAGGAGGGACTCAGCCATCAACAAATATAGGACCCTCCCAAGCAAACGTGGTCATCCTGGCCCCTTCCTTCCCATTCAAATTCTTCCCTTGATGGGTTTATGGGCTGCAGAACTTTCCCACCTGGTTCTCCTACCATAAGAGCTCACCTTCTCCTTCTTGCTTGTAGGCACCTCTGCCTCACTTTTTCCTTAAAAGTTGCATGCCCTGCCTTTCTGTCTAGGCTCCTTCTTCTACTCTGATCAGTTTTCGTTCTTTGTTTTCCATTTGCTATTGTTAAATGTATTCTCCATGCCTCCCCATTGTCTGGGAGCTTGGCCTGCACATGTTGCATTCTTGCCTCCCTTGCCCTTTGGCCTGCAGCTGGGACAGCGGATGGGGGACACCGGCAGGAGTGGGGAGAGCTGGGGGAGGGTGGGGGGTACTTGTACCCTCTCCTTCCTACCCTCCTTCCCCTTGCTGAGATTCTAGTGGGCCCTCATCTTTCCTGGGCTCCTCTTTCACTTTTGCCATGGTCACCAGGCTCCCTCCAGACACACTGTCCCCTCCCCCTCATCCCTTCAGGCCTAGCAACAAGAATGGCTCCTCCTATTGCTATTGCCCAGGTACTTTAGCATCCTTCATTGATTCTCCTAACCCTGCTCTGCTCACACCTCTGTAAATAACCATATCTACAAACTCTCTCCTTCTAGCTCTTTTGCATGGACCACCTGTGTTTCGCCAAGACCCAAAAAGACCCAGCACCCTTCTTATGTGGAGCAGTTTCTGCATATCTGTTGCTGCATAACAAGTCCCCAGACATAGTGATGTAACAGTGGTTGTGTATTAATGTTATTTCTGGCTGTCGACTCAGCCCAAGTAGGTGGTTCTTACTCTAGGTCTCTCATGAAGCTGTGGTCAGACAGTGGTGGGGGCCGGACATGTCTCAATGCCTCCTTCATTTGCACGGTCCAGCTCTCCACTGGGACCTCAGTGGGCCCACATGCCTATGGCCTTCCCATATGGCCATGGCTTCCTTGCAGCATGGTGGCTGGGTCCCAAGGGCCAGAGACTAAGAAGGAGCCATGTAGAAGATGAATTGTTTTATGACCTGGTCTTAAAAGTCACACAGCACTACTTCTGTTTCATTGTATTCATTAGAAGTTAGTCATGTCACTGAAGCAAAACCATATTGAAGATGGGAACAATGGTAAAGAATTTGTGGGCATGTTTTAAAATCAGCGCAGATGGTAAACTATAAATCCAACATTTTCTCCAACGCTTGCCGTCTTGCTCTATGTCCTCTATACCAGGAGTCCCCAACCTCTGGGCCACGGACCAGTACTTGTCTGGGCCTGTTAGGAACTGGGCCACTCAGCAGGAGGTGAGCATGAATGCAATGCTCTTGAATCATCTCAAAATCATCCCACCCAACCCAGTCCTTAGAAAAATTGTCTTCCACGAAACCCTGGTGCCAAAAATGTTGGGGACCTCTGCACCATCTTGGGTCCCCAAGACCGAAATAAAAGCATGTCTCCAGACTTCTCCCTTCTCTATTCACCCCGCACCCATTGTGGACCCCCTCTCCCAGATTGCTCTCAAACACCTCAGCCTCTCTCCGTCTCTCTGCCATTGCTCTGGCTGAGCCTCCATTGTGACCATCCTGTTCTCTGGCTCACTGCCAACCTCCTTTCTTTTTCCCTGTGGTACTTGGGCCACCATCGTAATGCACCTCAGACTATACTACAGCCCTTCACTTTCCTGAGTGAGAACCTGAGCACCAGTGATGGGAAGAGACTTGCCCAGAGTCACAGAACTGACCAGAGCAGAGACAGGCTGCAATCCAGGGCTGCTGGCCACGAGGGCTGGGTGCCTTCCTTCCAGCACCGTCACTGCTTGAGGGTAAATCTTTGGATGTTCTTGGAAGGCTTTCTCCCACCAGAGGCCTGGGACAATTTCTTTGCCGCTTCATTCCAAGCCCAAAATATGGTCTCTATTGCTGGATTTGGCAACAAAATAATTGCTAGAGAAATAAATGGCCACTTTTATTATTTTCTTTATTCCAATTTTCCCTTTCAATAGGCACTTCCAGATTTCTGAGTGTCATCATCTTATGAAGGAACTATTCTCGCTCTTAAGGAACTTCCTTCTAAAATTATACACGACACAGACAGAGGAGACAGACACACACAGAAAGACACTATACTTTTCTTTTTTGGGTAAGGGCTGGAGGAAGCGCAGAGAAGGGAGAAAAAATAGAAAAGGATAGAGAAAGATCAGCACTGTTTGGTGAGTGAAAATAGCAAAGAACTTGACAGGATCTGTCCCCAAGAAGAAGAAATTTTGAAGCTTTGCAACTATTTATTTATTTCTGCATATGGAATCAGCCATTTTATGCAACTGACAAAATCAAAGACAATTAGACCAAATTGAGCTTTAATTTTGGATTGAAAGTGTGATTCTTCCACTGAGAACTCCCTCCCACAACATGTGCAATTACTCACTAGCTGCGGAAGGCACTCAGAGCCATCAGCCCAGATAAGTGTGAGTTTATTGCTTGTCACAAAAGTAGACACCGATAAGATCCCCGTGCTCCTGCCGGGGCATTAGAAAGTCTAGACGAGATGCAGATTAAGGTCGCACCTCAGGGAGCATTATTTAAAGCATTAGCTTGTTTACGGTTGATTCCACTTTGGAACTGAGGAAGAAAAGTGACTCCAGGACCCCTGCAGGACCCGGGCTGCTGGTCTGGGTTTGTGCGGAGGGGGGAGGGGGGGGTGTTGGCAGGACACACCCCATGTGAGAGCTAGTTTTCCCCTACAATTTAATTTCCCTCACCTTAGAAATTGCTTCTATCACCCTTTTTCTCTTCTCTACGTCTCCCCTCCTTTACCCACCTGGTCCATAGCAGCATAACATCCAAGTTAAAAGTTCAGACTCTGAATCCAGACAGACCTTGGATGGGACCTTTCTTCGCCTTCTATCCCTATGTGATCTGGACAAATGAATTCTCTCTGAGCCTCAGGGGCCACATTTGCTAAGAGTTGGGCAGTGGTGGCATCTACGTCTCACGGCGCTGACAAGAGTAATGAGGTGATGTGTGTAAGGCATTTAGCACTGTGCCTGGCACATAGCCAGACTTTAGAAAATGCCATCATCTTGTATTTATTCCCATCGTCATATGGTCTGTCATGCATTTAGGTCCCTTTACCCGGGTAACTGCTGTTGCTGACAGGTTCCCCTCCTCTGTGGACATCTCTCCCCTTTGGAAGGCTCCATCCCCATCGGGAAGCTGGGAGGCCACAAAGATTTTCTGAGGTGCAGCAGCACTAGGTCCAGCTAAGGTCAGGGAGGGGGCAGGCAGGCAGCAAACTTCATGCTGGTCAGGAGATGCAGATGGGTGAGATATGAGACCTGCCACTTCTTGGGAAGGCTCAGGGAACCCAAGGGGTCTGCTTAATGAGAGACCACCTGAGCCAGAGACCACCTGAACATGGTCAGGCCTGTAAAACCTTCCCTCTCTACTCTAGGTTAATGTTTGGCTTCAAAAATCAAGACAAATCCCACCATCACAGGCCTTTCCCTCTATCCTTGTGAGCCATGTCTGATTCTCCCTCCCTCCCTCCCTCCGGGACCTGGATTTCTCTTTCCTGCAGGGTAGGGGGAGGCAGAGGCTGAGTGGGCTCCGTGAGGACAGGGCCTTGTTGGCAAGCAGAACTGGACAGAGGGAGGGAGTCAAAGACCTGGTGAAGGACTCGCTCTCAGCCCTTGGACAGTTCCTAGAGAGCCACTTGATGTGTACAACTCAGTTTCTGCCCCTAGAGGCTCATGAGATGGAGAAGAGAGGGACTGAGTATAGATAATGTGAGAGAGAATGTAAGGTGTGCAGGATGCCTACCGGATGGGTCAGTAAAGGCTTTCAGGAGAAAGAAAAGGACTGGACTAGGACGTCAAGGCTACCTGGGCAGGAGTTAGGGGTGAGCTAGGTCATGGGGTGATGGACAGTCTAGCCTGGTGTGTGGATGTGTGTGTACCACGGTGCTGCAACCTTTTAAGGAGGCTGGACCTTAAGCGTGGGGAGTGGGGCAGGAATGTTAGGAAGGGGAGAGGTTGGCAGGGACCATATCACAGATGCCCTGACGGTCGATGACACAGAATTGGGATTTTCTCAGGTAGGCATTGGGAAGTCCCTGAGGATGTTGAGGCAGGTGAGTGCCACTGTAGGACTGCATTTTAGATCAGCCTAAGGCTTGTCCCAGCAACATGTGTCTGGGTCTCGGATGGTCGCACACTCAGCTGCTAACATGTCTGCTTGGCTGAGCTGAGGAGACCCGAGGTGGCATTACTTGTTCATGCCTTTGCTTAGCAACTGGAGCAGCACACACTAGTGTCCCGTGTCATCATAGGCCCTTTAAAATGCATTTTTATTTTTCATCAAAGAGGCACATGTATGTAGGTTAAAAATGTCAAACATGACTACAAAGTGTAAAACAGAACACAACTGTCCCTGCCCCACCTGTCTCCCTCCCAGTTCTCATTCCCCAATGACAATGTCTTTCTTCTTCCAGTATCTACCTCCATAGTGGCAGGCAGCATAGAGAGAATGGTTTTTTCATTTTAGGTTTGCTGTGGAAGACCATGCCGTCTCTCCCATACATATGCTGCTGTGTCCTCTTCATGTTCTCAGCACAGTCATGTCACTCTTAGTTAAATCAGTGGCTAATTTAGTATTTTCAGCAGAGCTGAGCCACCTCTTATATGCAGTCAAACCTCGGTTCTCAACCATCTTGTTTCTCAAACAATTTGATTCTCAGCCAGGTTGTTCATAGAAAAAATGTCTCAGTTGTCTCACAAAAATGCAGATCTTGATTCCCCACCCAACAACCCTTTCAGGCTCATACCTGTATGACCTGTCATGTGTCTCTCAGGCACACAAGAGATTCAGTTTTTGAATAAGTTCGATAACCAAGGTTCTGCTGCATACTAAAACATCTTTGGGTGTGCTTTTTGTTTTTCCTAGAGTTAGGAGTTGTCCGTTTGCTTGGTTTCTCCATGTACCTATCACCAATTCTTTCCTAGCCTGTCCAAGTGAGCCCAAAATATCCTTTCGTACCTTTAAGCAGAGGAAACGCTCCACAGATTTCCTGTTTTCCCTGAGCCCCCTCGGAGCCCCCCTCCCCTGCTCCAGGGGGAGGCGCTGCTCGCCAGGCAGCTGCCCGGCGGGCACCTGAGGCTTCTTTTCGCTTCTCAACCTGGAAAGTCACGTTACTATCACAGGCCTTCTAAGGGACTGTCTGGGGACCCTGCTTTCTCAGGTAAAAGAAACTATACAAAACTTTATTTAAAAAGTGTCAACATAAGAAACCTCCAACCCTGTGAGAATGTTTATGAGTTTATGAGCCAAACTGATGACAATTGCTAGGAAGCAAAACCTCAATAGAGTGAGGAAATGCTCTGGAAAATGGCAGTTCTGCAGTTTATTTTATACATTACAGTCAAAAAAGAAGACATAAGTGGGTTACATGAAATATTGGTGATAGATTAGGGAGGCGGAAGGAAGCAAAGTGGCGAAACCTCTGCAGGATTGGATTAAAAATGACAGACACATACTTCTTTTACAGAGGTGGGTATAGGATAGTTAACAGTTAAGAACTATCATGATAACAATAACAATGAAGGGATTCGCGGTCTCCCTCCCGTGGGCTGCCTGGGCCTGAAGGGTCAGGTAAAAGGAAATTTGACATTCCAGAGGTGTGCTATTATAGATGCAAAAGACATAGGCAGACTCAGTTAAGGTAAAGACTGACTTTTGTCAGAGAAGATTATAACCTAGGATATGACTGTCCTCCATGACCTGATTTTAGTCAGAAAGTTTAATTTCAGACCATCCTATGTGGTTCCTTTAGGTCTCTGAGTTTGCAAGGCTGTCACGCACGCCTCCCCTGGGCTTGTCAGGGTTAGTATGTGGCCCCTTTTCATCCACAAAAGCTAGAATAATTTTTCCTTTTAATTACACTAAGAACTACTTTTAGCCATACGCAAGCCCCGGCTTTCTGAGGGTGTGAAATCAAATCCCCTCTTTGGTTTTAAATCCACTAAAGCCTCTGTTCTGCCAGACTGATTAATACAATGGCACCCAAGAAATATAGCTGTTATTACTTCCAGGTGCACACACAGTCATTTAACTAAACGCTATCAAAGCCTTTCTAAGTAAAAAAGCCTCCTGGGCTTGTTTTAATGAATAGATAAAGCTAATTTGTAATTAGTACATTTAGGTGTTAATATGCAAATGAGGCCTGCTGTTATCTGTAATTAGCACCAAATTCTTGATTGTGAAGGATACTGCTAAAATACTTAGGAAAAGCCTGTGAGCCTCGCTCAGTCTCCACCTACACGCCTCCTCACCTCCAGCCCAGACTCCGCTCCCAGGTGCCCAGCGGCCCGCGGGGCGGCCGCTCTTCTCTGGTGCAGAAGCACCTTGAACGAGACGAGTGCAAAACTGAACCCATCGGGTTGTGTTCCCTCCCTGTACTTGCAGTTCTACCTAAGGAACTGGCTCCTCGGACACGGCCGTGGCTGTCCCCTCCTCCCCCTCCTTCTCCAGCAGAACCTCCGTCATCCTGACAGTCGCCTGACCTAGAAACGGAGGCCTCGCCTTCTTCGCCCTCCACGGCCAAGGTCAGGCCGCACCAACTCCTCCCCCTGTTGCCTTCAAGGTTGGGTTCTTGTCTCCTGATATAAAAGGATTTAGACCAGGGACGCTGATAAAAGGAAAGGCAGCTATGTTGAGGCTGTGCTAAGGGCGAGAACTCTGAGACAGGGTCCCAGGTCCTGCGCACCAAATGTGGGGCTTAGGGGGTTTTATTGCTTGGGAACACGGAAGTTGCTGGGGTTAACCTATCGGGGTGTAGGTTAGCAGGCTTCTCCTTGTTTGGAACATTGGTGTCCAGTATATGGCACCAGAACAAAGCATTCTGGGATTGTGCGGCACTTACAGTGGGGAGGGGACCCCCCAAAATCATAATTATCTTCTAGAGGGCAGGCCCCTTGTAGTACAGGTTTCCCCTTCTAGGTGAGTGTTCTAGAAACCCAGTTGTATCAGTGAACTAGCTGGTGTTGTGAGAGGCTGAGTTCGGCCTCAGTGAGTTCTTTTGAAGACTCAGTGCATTTGCCCATTTCATGGTGGGTGATTCACAAGCACATATGCCCCTGCTGCACTGAGCGATCAGCAGTTTTTGACCAAAAACAGCATAACCCCTGTGCCCCACCCTCCTATCCACCTGATCTCACCCCGAGTGACTTGTGACTTTTTTGTGTGTTTGTTTCCCTAGATGAAAAGTGTCCTCAAAGGGAAATGTTTTGTATGTGGAAGAGGTGAAACAAAAAATGGCAGAAGCACTAAAAGGCATCAAAATCGACACATTCAAAACTGTTTTGAGCAGTGGAAAAAAAATGCCTTGATAGGTGTATTGCATCAAATGGAGAGTCCTTTGAAGGTGCCTGAAGTTTAAGCATGTAAGAATAAAAATACGATTTTTTAATAAATAAATTCTGGGTGTGTTTAGGTCCTCCCTTGTATTATTAGATGCAGGAAGGGACTTTCCCATCCAGGTATTGAGTTTGTCTCTGGGGTTGTTGGCTCGGCTTTAGATCTGAAAAACAAACTTAAAAGAAGTCAGGCTAGTCCCTGGACCATTGCTTTGTAACTACCTATTGATAACAGCCATAGCTCTGGCAGGGCTTCACTCAGCGGAACAATTTGTTCTGGCAGGGCTTGAATCGATGGAGCAATTTTGGGGAATATTTTATTCTTCCTGTTTCACTGGGAGACCCACAGTGGCCTTCCATTTCTCAGCGGTCTCATCTATTTCCCATGTTGCAGGCAACACGATTTTTCCAAGCCAGCTCTTGACTTTACCTTTCAGGGCTCAGTTTCAACATGGCGTCTACGGGGAAGACAGTGAACATCCTCATTTCTCCAAGTCCGCTGTAAGCATCCTTCACAGCCCCCCATGCAATCTTGGGTAGCATTTTGGCACCTAGTGTGGTGTCTGCCTATTTGTCTCCTTCACCCCTTAAGAAGAGAGATAAGTGTTGCTGCCTTTATCAACTGACACCCTGTAGACCATCAACATATACTTGTCAAAAGAATGACTGATTTAGTCTTTTCAGATAGCTTTTAAAAGTTCTCTATCAATTCTTGTCGTTTGACTAATTCGCTGGCAAACTGACTCCTACACACTGCACGCAGGGTAACCCTTGTGTTGACTTTGATCAAATGATTGTGATCACTGACTTAGGGAGGCCCAAGTGGCGTGGCATGTCCAGTCTCTTTGCTTCCCCCAGGTAAATGCACCATTTGCTCTGGGAGGGCTGGGTAGCAGAGGGGCCAGGGCCCTGCCCTGGGAGTCGGGAGGTCGGGATCTCCCATTGCTGGGCTGTGACACCTTGGAAACGGGGCCCCTCTCTCCAGCCTGGGTGTCTTCTGCGGTGCATACAAGGAGCAACCGAGAAAGGGGAGAATGCGCCAGCTCTACCACGTCGTGTATGATTCTCTTGCCTCCAGCGCTCACATCTGCAGCCACAGGTCCCAAACGCTGATGCAGTTGTTTGATGGCAGGCTCTAAAAATGCCAGGGAGATTTTCTCTTTGGTAAGAACATTTGAAATAGCATCCTTTCAAGTGTGTGGAAGATCAGGATATAAATAGTATGGGTGTGTGGTGGGCAGGGGTTGCCAAAGGAGGGGGCTGGGTCCCGCAGCTTCGTCTAATTCTGAAGGGGGTGGTGGTTTAGCTTGCTTTCTTTTCTCTACAAAATGACAAAATCACTGTGGGGACATTTACTGCCAGAATCTCTTTGACATTTTTAAATCTCCAAATCATCAAAAATATGACATTATACCATGTGTGTTGGCAAGGGAAATGCTTTATGCCGTAGGGTTGTCTAAAAGCCACCAGTAGAGCCTGGTTAGCTTTGCCAAGATGGCTCTCTGAGTTTTTGGACCACTGAGACATTAGTTATAGTTTCCCGGGCAGCGAACATGTTATGAGGAAGGTGGGATAGAGAGACCAAGCCCTTACAAATCACTGCAGACATGGCCAGCATGCTAGGTCCCCATCTTCCCTCTTAGAAGGGATAGGAAGGGACAACAATGAAAACATTCGAGATAGAATACTGTTCAATGACCACTCACTGACTTAAACCAGACTTCAGAGTTGGGTGTTCAGGCTAGTTCTGGACACATAGCTCACCCCCAAGAATCTAGAAAAATTAAAGAGCCTCAGCCTTTTATTTAGAAAGACTAGGAACAGAGCCCACCAATTCCTGGAGGGTCCTAGAGCATTTGGTTCTTCCCTCACACACCCTGGTCCCTTGGGATGGTGATTTATTGGGAAAAGTTCATGAACAAGCATTTAACCCTGGAGGCAAAGAAATACCCCTGAAGTCCCAGTGAGGCAGCAAACTGGCTCTCACCTCAAAGCTTTGGCCGTCTATAAAGAATCACCTACTTGTGCCCTGGCTGGTGTGGCTCAGTGGATTGAGCACCAACCTGTGAACCAAAAGGTCACCAGTTCAATTCCTGGTCAGGGCATCAGGACACATGCCTGGGTTGCAGACCAGGTCCCCAGTTGCAACCACACATTGATGTTTGTCTCCCTCTCATTCTCTCCCCATCCCTGTCTCTCTAAAAATAAATAAATAAAATCTTTAAAAAAAAAAAAAAAAGGAATCACCTACTTGTCTTTTTCACAACCTTCCATCATAGTACCGAGCTCCACATTTTTCTTCCCAATTAAATGTCCTTTAGGATCCAGTATGATGCAAAAATCCAGCAACCCACCAGCACTTAATGATAACTCCCAGCAAAGATGCTAACAATAAGGGACACCTCCCACATGACATTGAACATGCCATTTCTTCATGAAAGAGGCAATAAAGGGGGACACAAGGGGCTGGGGCCAAAGTGGGCAGTGCAGCCAGAGCCTAAGACAGACTCTCCAGCCCAGCACACCCTGGGCTGGATGAAGTGACCTTCCAGGAAGCTCAGGACATATTATGAGCTGGTTCAGAGGCAGCAACGTTAAACCTGCAACGCTATAACTTTGTACTGACAGAAGCATAACCTTCACATCCAAGAGGAGCTCTGAGTGGTATAACGCTACCTGATGGAAGTAGGTTGGTTGTTCCATTTAGAAAGAGGAGACAAGGTCAGGTTTGTGTCTGGGATTCCTTCTCTGTAGTCTTTACAAATACACACAAAAAGGTCTGATGACTTGCTAGGTGCCAAGAATAAGAATGTTGCCTGCCCAGAATTTATTTCATGGCAGTAGCCCCTATACAGGACAGTTCTGCACTGCTGGACAGGTACACAAAAATACCCCAACTCCAAATGTGTCCAAAAAATGTTTTTGGCTCTTAAAGTTTTTGGATTGTAGAAAACATTGAGTATTAATTAGGCAGAAGCTCTGGGCCTGCAGTTTCTGGAATGAGGATTCCAAAAACAATGTACATATACACTAGTTTTGTCTATAATTTTCCCTGAAAGCAGACACATTTGGAGCTCATTCATAGCCTGCAGGTTAAGATTCTGGTTTAGGAATTGACAAAAGAAGTTCCTTCAAAAAGAAGATTCTTCACTGCTTTGCTGTGGAAGGTCATTTATTGAACACAGTGTAAATGATCGGTTTTACCAAAATTCAAATTATTTACAGCTTCTCCAGATGTCTCGGCAAATAAAGCGAGGTACACCTGTGGAATGGTGGCGAAAAGCAGTCTCGGGGGGGAGAAGGCTCAAAGGAGTGGTTTTCTCTAGAACACACATCAACCTTAATCCCAGCTGCCCCAAGAGATTGTCTGAGTTGGAATGCGTCACTGTTTTCTTGGGCGTCTCGTCTGCTTCCGATAAGTTATCTGAGCGGCGATTGTCTAGGGTGTGTTTAGTGACAATGTTTGTAATGAATTTTGCGCAGGCTCGCTTGCGCTCGTGTGATTTATTGCCCCCGGCTTAGCTGTGATTTGGTGCGGCTGAAGCGTGGATCTCTCACAGCTGAAGCAAGGCTCCAGGTCCGGCTCCTTATTCCCATCTACTTGGAGGCTGCCTTTTCCTCCCAGCACTCCACCTGCACGCTCTGGAGTGGCCAGCACAGCTAAAGGTTTTAGGAATTACTGTACAAAGCAAGGTCTTAGCTGTGATAATGGAAGTGCTGGGTGTTGGGAAAACATTTCTCCTGGGGCAGCTGAAACAGAGTGAACTGGTTGGCAGGGCACTGGCTCGCCCCAGGGAGAGCTGAGGAGGATGACCGGGCTCACCCCGCAGGACACGCAGTTAGCACCCTGTTGAGGGTGTAAGAGGGGCTGAGAGCCAGCTCACTCTTGGCTTAGCAAGCTCAGCAAGGAGGTGGTTTTTCTAATTCCCACAGAAGGGTGAGCAAGGCCTAGGAATGACCCCCTAATGATGGGGGTGACAAGGACCCAGGTCAGAGGTGGAGGGTCCTAGGCGCATCCCTGTCTAACAGCTGTCCAGGCCCAAGGCTCTCCAGTAAGGACAAATAGAACAGGCCCACCATCTGTTCAGCATTAGTATTTGGGACAGCGGTTTGCTGTAGCATCAGAGAACTCAGCCTCTCAGGGGAAGGCACTGTTCCCTGCCAGGAATACTCGAGTCGGTGGCAGATGTGAATCGATATTCTGTCTGCTTACAAGTTGCCACAAATCATTTTTCCAGGGTTTCACACTGGGCACCTTATCTTCTCAACCTTGGAGTGAGTTCCAGGAGAGGAACTGTCTTTTATTTTTTTAATGTCCACCCATGACAGCAAACCCAGGCCTGAACTTGCAGAATTCAATGTCTCTGGGCTCACGCCTTTGCAGACGTGAGTCCCCCTGGAATGTGTCTGTGTACACCAGTAAAATCTGAAATGGCCAGGACAGTCCCCACCCTGAGAACCCACATCAAATGCCACCACAAAGCTACGTGGAGGAAGAAGTCCCAGCTCCACTTCTTCCTGGCCACAGGACCTCGGGCAAGTCATTTAAACTCTCTGAGCTCTGATGCGCTCCCCTGCACAGGGGGAATAATGACGACCACTTCCCGGAGCTTCTGTGAGGGTGTAATCACAGGTCGGATGCGTTTGGTTCACTGTAAGGTTCTCAACAGTGTTTGCTCAGAATCACGGCCCGGCCCTTCCTGCAGAAAGCAGGTTCCCGAAGCCAGTCTTCTCAGCCTTTCGGAATCTCCGTAACAATCTGTTCCCTTCATATCTCAGTCTTTTTCTGCCTGGTGTCAGTTTTTACTCATCAGCACAACATACATGTGCTGTCTACCCCCACCCTTGGTCCTAATACACATTCACGCTTTTACTGGCTTCTGAGGGCCAAAGCCTCCAGCACATATTAGGAGTAAGTGAATACTGCTTGGATTGAATTGCTTAGTGTCGTGGAATAAATATTCAAGTTCTAAGAAGAGTCGCAAAGATACACACAGTGATGATGTTTCAAACTTGATTTCCTCTGCAACAAAGCTGTTTTTCTACCAGCAGCAGGCTTAGCCAGTCATGTGAATAATTTTAAACAGCCTGAAAAATTACCATTGATTTCAAAGCATTGATTTTCTGCACCACAGTAATACATTAAATCTCTTTTTGGAAAGAGACAAAAGAGAACTAAGAGAATAAACTTCCACTCCAAAGGGTGGGGGTGAGAGGGTGATTATACAACAAAATTAATTAAGTCTCCTATTTTTATAGCAGATGACCTGCGAAGGACATTTTGCTTCTCTCCAGAAACCCTGTTATATAATCATCGAAAGCTCAGCTGTGCCCGAAGGAGAGAGATGCCCATGTGTCCCTGGCTCCCAGAGTGGACGCCTGTGGCCAAGCCACCCAGGGCTGGTGGGAAGAGGGTGGGACCCCGGCCCCGCCCGCGCCCCACTTGTGGCCGACCCCAGAGGGCAGGCGTCACCTCTCCATGTCTGAGCCCTGTGAGCCGGGTCGTCTCTGGGCATGACTTGTTTTGTCACTGAAACTAAAGGTTTAAGGAGAATGTTGATTTTCAGTGCACAAGAAACCTCCTCAGGCATGCATGTGAGGACTTAAATGTATAACCACCATTCATAATTTTTCCCAAGCCAGCCTTGCTTCTGTGACCTTTAGTAATCTTGTTATCCCCAGTAGAAAATGCTCGGAGCTAAAACAGTCCCGTAAATTTTGTCTTTACACTGGGGGAAAAAAAAACACATTTTTTTCTCACTGTCCTTTGCTTCTCCCTCCCCGACTGCTTCACCACGACCAAAAAAAGAAAGACCCTGAAGCAGCTCTGCTTGGTTTCAAGCTCAAGGCAGATTTTATTTATTTATTTATTTTTAGAATGCATCGGTTAAATCTGTTCATCTTTTTTTGAGTTGAGGGACTGGAAGAAATCACACATCGTTTCTGATGTGATATACCCATGGGCGGTTTTGCATCCTACCCAAAGATAGCTCCACTTCGTTTTCAGATGTTTTGCCTTCTATGGCAATCAAAATCAAACTTGCCGAAGTAGACGTGTGTGTGGGTTACGCAACTCTGCGCACCCACCAGCGGTGCCTGTGGGCCTTGCTTCACCCTGGATAAACTCATGAGCCTTGGCGTGCGCCAACGTTCCCCAGGGCATCCGAGCACCCCCGTGGCTCAAGCTCCAGCATGGGAAAAAGGTAAAGAACAGTCGCCTTTGGGATACTATGGGCTTTGTCAAGGGTCAAACCGCCTCCCTAACTGGAGGCATTGTTTTTTTCATCCCCACCTTTATCTCCACAGAGAATAATGCCAACTGAGCTGGGAATCAGGAAGTCAGGGGCCCAGCTGTGTTTCCTCCTCAACATGACCTAGTATTTCTGGGTCTCACTTTGCTCATCTCTAAAAGTTTCATGCTTATCTTCCCTGTGGGAAGCGCCCAGAAGGTGATCAGCGTCCAGGAGGTAGCTCCCTCCTCTGCAAACTTCCTCCTTCTATCTGGCCTCCTGCTTGGTGTGTTCCTCTCCTGCCCTGGGAACAGCAGCTCTGCTCCTGGCCCCAGGGCACTGCCGTCCCTTCTGCCCTTGCCTTCCTGGGTTCCCTCTAACCCTGGCCCCCTCCCCTGCATCCCATCAACGTATTTGTAAACAGGAAAAACTACATAAACTCTAGTCACTGTTCCTAGGCAACGACTGTGTCTACAATCAAACTCCCTCGAGTCTTGGGAGTTTCCTCAAACTTTCTTGCTTACCTCTTCTTAAATGAACTTGTTCTTTCTCTAATTTAATACTTCATTTGCAATCTTTTTAAAGTAGACCATTTCATTCATTCAAATAAAATTATTAAGGACCTTCTATTTGTTGAGGTCGAAAAATGATTATTGAGTAAATGCCTCGTTGGGTGCTATAGGAGATTCAGGAACAAACAGGCTAGGACGATTGTCTGTCTATGGTGGTGGAAAGGATTAAACACATGCAAAAATAGCTGGATTACAAGCAGTGCCAATATTCATGGTACAGGAACATTGCTTGTGAGTAATGAAAGATCATACTAGTTGAACACTAGTTGGGAAACAGCCACGTCCCTAACTACCCCCTGCGAGTGTCTTTCCTCCTCCCAGCTATCCTGCCTCTCCTGTGGAACCCCCCGAGCACCCCACAACCCAGCAACCAGAGATGGTTAACAGTTGGCTAGGCAGGGAACCTCCAGTATGCTGCCCCAAGGCTGTTCTGACTGGTCAGCACCCATGCCTACCAGTTGATTAATATTTTGATTATCACTACAAAACATGAGTAAAGCTCAGGTAGGTGCCAAAAAACAAATGCTAGAAGTAGCAAGAAGAGAATATTGGGAGAGTTGGTTCCATTCTCAGCTGTAGAGATGAGACTGGCCATAAGCCTGGCCATTCAGAAAGGGCATTATATTCCCTGGCCACAGTAATTGGTTAAGAAATGGTCAAATGACAAACCAGATGCCATGAGATAAAATGAAACTTTTGCTGGGACCATTGGTAGAGAGATATTTGTTCTTTATGATGAATATTCACTGAAATATGGTTCACGAGGGACCATGGGCTACCATTTAAAACCTGGTACTGCTAGGATTTGTGGGATGGAAAGCTCCTGGATCAAGCTGTTCCTGAAGTCATTCCTGCCTTCTGGACTATTCACCTATCCAAAGTAGGGGAGTTTGTTTCTCTGCCATTTTATAACAACCAAGTCCTGATACCTGGCTAAGGCAGCAGCAAAGGAAATTCAAGTGTAAGAGACAGGTGGGAAACGGGGCCCTCATTCTCCTCCTGAGTTTGTCCTTCTCTCAGCTTTTTGGACCTGGCTCTACACTGCCATCCTGGGATCTGGTCCCCTTACTCTTTCCCATTCACCCTTTCTTACTTTAATTAGTTTCTTACTCAGTCTGGGATAAACTCCCTCACCTTATCCACCACCTTCTGTTGTCACCTTGCCAATCTCAAATCCTGGGCCATCAGAACAACGCTCCCAGCCCTTGACGCATCATGGCAAACACAGAAAAGGACGATCTTTGAAGGACACATTGGGGTAAACTAAAGTATTTGGGTGGTTGTATGGGTCTTGGGGATAAAAAGTGCATTATACTTTCTTTATAAATTTATGATAAGAAAAGGTAAAGTACAAAGTCCCTGAAAAGATATAACTTTGCATGAAACTTCACAATAAAATCTTTTCAAAATGTTAAATGGGAAACTTGAACTTGCTTCCATGAACTTGCTTTTTTTATTATCAGGTTTCATGCCTCAAATGAACACTCAGATCCTGATCGAAACTTTTTAATGATAATCTCTACATTTTGGGGAGTCACTATCAATGAGAAACCTTGCACATGTTGGGAATAAAAAATTAAAATCATTTTTGAAAACTTTCAGGAATGTCAACCGTTGAAATTATATTTAAAGAATCAAGTAACACTTTCTTTTTCATTTCTACGTACAAATGTCTCATGGTATCTTGCTGACATTTCTTGTGATGAAGCAAATGGATTTCTAATCCAATAGGATTATTTTTGTATTATTTCCAAATAATGATGAAGCCCTCATGTGCAGGATGCACATGCATTGCTAAAGCAGTCTCCTTGTACCTACAATGAAAGCCACCACAATAGCTCGTCAGCCATCATGGACCTGAGTATCTGACACACACGAAGGCAGAGACTTAGCCGTCACCTGCCTCCCGAAAGCCCTCTTCCGTCTGGTCAGCCACACTCGGGAATGCATGTGCAGCAGCTCCATGGGCAATCTGTCTGGGCTGGCCAGTGTCACACTCTGTGGTTGGCCTCGCCCAGTCTCCGTGGGGGAGCCCCAGTACATCATGTGCACTTGATGTTGGTCATTGTGCTGTCACCTGCTGGAACCAGAAGTCCTCTCCTCAGGAGCTCAGAGGCATCTCTCAGCTGGAGGCAAGAATCGAGATCCAACCTGGCTGACAGGATCACTGGCCATACACAAGGAGTCTTCAAACAGTGGCTGGGAAAATCTCCACCCTGCTCAAAGATGTGTCATCGCAGTGAACACGCCACGTGTAACCACTACCCTCCGAATAATTGTTCATCTGTTGACACAGATTAAACCCCCAACTGCACCACCTCCATTTTCTCATATTTTCTTTTCTTTCCCCTTGACTCCAGCCATCCCTAGGGCATTTCTAAAGTCACTTAAAAACCAAATCGGCTTCTCTTCTCACTTCCTGTTTCTGTTTAAGGGCCCGGCCATTCAGTCCCTCACATAGGTTCAAACTCTTGAAGGTAACCTTGGCTTCTCAACTGACTGTTGAACCTTATTGATTCTCCCTCCCAAATGCTTGTCACACCCAACTCCTCTTTCTGTAGATACCACCTCATTCTAGGTGCTTTGCCTCTCACCTGGATTATTACAATGGCCTCCCAACTGGCCTATCATCTTATTTTTCTTCTTCTACCATCTTAGTCAAATTACAATTTATTCTTACAAAGAAGTCACTTGTTTAAAAGCTTTCAATAGCTCTTCATTGTTGATTAAATTTAGGCTAATTTTAAGCCAGACAGTCATGATCTGTCTCCAGTCTAACTTTCTAGACATCTTTGTTGAATTCCTATACTTTGTCCCAGACTGGCCTAGATACTAGGAATACAGCAATGAATGAAGTCAAGTTTTCAGTTCTCATAGAATTTACTATATTCTAGAGAGGAGAGTCAGACAGTAGGTAAACAAGTGAACATACATGTTAGATCATTAGCACTTGTAGGAAAATAAAACAAGAACATAGATGGTGATGGGGTGGCATTTTACATGGGACGGTCAGGAAGTCTTTTTTGATAAGGCTGCATTTGCCTTGAGACTTGAATGAAATGAGTAAGACTTATGGATGGATGTCCTGGGGAAGAGCATTTCCAGATAGAGGGAAGAGAAAGTTCAAAGTCCTTAAAATGGGAACATGATTGGCAGATGGAGAAACAGCAAAGGAGTCAGTGTGGATGAGCAGAATGATTAAGGGGGGGTGAGATGAGATCAGAGGGAGTCAGGGTATGTAGGTCTTGTGGACTATCTTATGCATTTACAATGTAATTCTGAGTGATGTGGAAGGCACTGGAAGGTTTTGAGTAGTTGAGTGACATGTTCTAAAAAATATAACAGACAGACAGCTGTGTGGAGGATAGTTGGGGGGTGGAGGAGTGTGGGGAGTGAAAACTGGGATACCAGTTAGGGGGCTATTGCAATATTCTAGGCAAGAGACGGGATGAGACGTGCTGGGGAGGTTGAGAAGTTGTCAAATACCGGTTGTAGTTTGAAGGTAGTGCCGACAGCAATTGCTGATGGATTGGACATGAAGTGTCAGAGAAAGAAAAGAATTAAGGATGATTCTGAAGCAATTGGAAAAATGCAATTGCTATTAACTAAGTTCTGTAAGAAGACTGTGGGAAGAGAAGGAAGTCTATGAAAGGCGGAAAGTTCAGTTTTTAACGCATTAAGTGCGAGGTGACTATTAGACATCCAAGCGAAGATGTCAAGTTGTCAGTTGGGTATTTGAGTCTAGAATTCACAAGAAAGACCCAGGCTAGAAATAAATTTGAAAATTTTGTGTAGATGATATTAGTGTTCAGAGATGAGGAGCAATCTTCTACAAAGAGTACACACAGAGGCCAGTGGCATGAGCCTGGGTCACTACAATGTGTAGAGGTTGAGAAGGTGAAGAGGGTTCACTCAGCAAAGAAGACCAGTAGGTAGGAGGAAAGAAAAGTAAGATAAGCGACTGTAGTGGTCTGGAAGCCAAGTGCAAAAACGGTTCCACAAGGACAGAGTAGCCTGTGATTTGTTTTAAAATAATCTTGGGGGTGGGGTGGGGAGAGTGTAGGGGGGGGGGGATGAGGTGGTATAGAAGTAAATAAGAACTACCACAGATCGATCATTGCTAAATCTGGGTAGCTAGGAGTTCATGTTATCATTTTCCTCACTTCTCTGTTTGGAATGTCTCATTAGAGTGAAAACAAAAGCAAAGAAACAACAAAACACAGGGAGTGAGAAACTGCGCCAAATGCTGATGGTCCTGACAGGTCAATTCGGAGAGTGGAGGTGACTCTGTAGAGGTCACCAGTGGTAGTGACAAGAGTGGTCTCAGTAGAGAGGAAAGCCTGTTGGCAGTGAGTTCAAGAAAGAATAGGAGGAAATGACATGGCATGAACAAGTGCCATCACCTCCTAGGGATTTTGCAGGAAGAATGGATCAGCAGCGGAAGGACGTCAAGGAGCCAAGGTTGGTTGGTTGGTTGGTTGAAGATGGAGTGAGTACAGCCCTATTTCCTACCATTGTCCTTCACACAAGCTCTAGACAAACCCCCCAAGGCACCCTTCTCCATATCTTCTGTCCACCCCACCCCTAACCCATCCATCCCACCCATCCACAAAGGCCTAGGTCACTTCCCACCTTCTGCATCATCCCAAGTGTATGTGATGCCTCCGGGTATATAGTTTCTACAGACATGCAGAATTCTCAAGAAATTTTTTTTAGCAGAGTTTTGACTGTGATGAGATTCAGTCAGGGTCTCTGTAACCCTCATCTTCAATGTGTGTTTATACTGTAGGTCAAAACTAAACAATGTTCCCCCAACATCTTTCAGAAGGGAAGCAAAACTTCTACAGAAACTGTGAAGTTTCTTACACCTTTAGATACTGGAAAATAGCATTCTAGAGTAGCAACAAGAATAACATCTTTCACTTGCCTTCTCCACTCTAAAGACACAGCCAGAAGCACCAATTCACACTAAGGGATCACGAAGTGGTATTTATTTTTAAAACTAACAAAACCCTCAGCAGTTATCAAGGGACTTCTCTTTGAAAACATCAGAAATTGGGTGGGAGTAGGTGGGTAGGAAGGAGCCTTCTAGTTTAAGATGTGGCAAGCTCAGTGAAACTGCACTAAAAAATCAGACATGATTAAAAACCCTACTTGCCTCACACCTCCCTCAGAGTGCATCGCAGGCACTTGCTGAAGATTCTTCCTGCTGAGAAGTTTCCCTCGGAAGCTCTTATTTTCAGTGCAAAGGGCAAGAAGAGACAAGATACTTCTAATCAGGATTAAATACAAGATGCATCAGAGATGGCCTCTGAAGAAACTCTTCAGATAGGAGAGACATAATCGGTGCTTCTGTTATGATCAGGGTAGAATGACAGGACAGTATGTTCATACATGGCTGAAGTGAGGGAAACAACAGCAAACACATCTTGACTGAATCTCAATAGCATGTGCAAAAAGGCACTTGCATCTCCTGCCCTAACTACTACGCACTGCCCACTATTGCCAAGGCCTGTGCTACGGGCTCACAGAGATGACACAGTCCCTGGTCTGGAGGGGAAACCAGGGGAGACCATCACAGTACAGTGGGAGATCTGGGAGGATGTCTATGGCAGGAAAGACTCCTTGAAGCTGAGATTAAAGGAGGTTGGGGGTTTCTGGGTGTGGAGAGCAGGCATTCTGGGAATGGCAAGGAGTCACATCGCTGTATCACAACACAGGCAGCAGACCGACACGTGCGCACACCTGCTGAGGGAGCTCATACCGGGGGGAATAAGAGGAGCAGGTCTGCAGTTTTGAAGGAACGTTCAGGTGGCAGCCATTTAAAGGAAAACCGGACTGTCTGCCAGCTTCAAAGTTATGAAAACTGGTGACTCTTTTGGTCTGACTTGCTTTCATGGCCAAATTCTTCTCTTCTGTGTTCTATTTGACTGTGTTTATTCTGGTACCTCAAACAGCTGAGGGGTTTCATTCTACTTGGGAATTTTTAAACATTCAGATCACTTCATTTTCCCCATATACGTCTTCTATCACAAGAGCACAGTATAATTAAGCATTGTGAGGTGATTTTACGGTGGTCAACTCTATGAAAATGACCTGTGGCTGTGGAACCAGGGGGCTGCTTCTTCCCTGAGGGTCTCCCTGCCCCCTCCCCACTCACAAGCCCCTGTCTGGAATTCCACCTCTGCAGAGATGCCCAACACTGGTCACGAGCAAGTTTTCACCAGTTTGGGGTGACATGTAGAAGGACAACGTAGCAAGACGTTCAAGACACAAAATTTGTTCTACGGCAAGATGTCTTCTAAATTACATCCTACTTCCTTTTGGGGTGTTAAGATTCCCTTTATTTTATAAAATGATGGCTATGGAATTTTTGGTAAATACCCTTCCATAGCAAAACAGTTGGCAATGCCAGGTCGGTGCACTGAGTTTTTGAAATGCGAAACTCTTGGAGAAGCCCGGGAGACCCCTGCTCCGAGTCCCCTCCAGCACCTCGCTCCTCAGGCACAGAGATCACCTGACACCAGAGTCCAGGCTGGGGCAGGGCACATCCAGGTTCGCCAAGGCTGACGCTGACCTGCCAAAGCGTCAGAGTTGACAGCTACCTATGCAACAATCAGGAAAACGGTGGCCCAGTGTATAATTTTATCATTCATTTCATCCTAATTACATCTTTGGAATTTAGTACCTGAATGAAAATATTTAACTTCTTTTCATGGCCTCTGCATCACTCACATTTAAATATTGTTAAGTAAGTAGTTAAATAAGGTCCTAAAAATGTACTTACTTCCCTGCTCCCAACTTCATCTCCTCATTTTGGAGAGGTGTTGGAAGCCTATTACCTTTAGTACCAAAGAAACAAATAGTTTGGGGCCCTGGCAAAGGGTCACACGCAGCACTGCGACACAGTTCTAGGGGAGTACTGTGCAGCTGACTAGGTGCTGGAGTCAGAAAGACCTTATGTTTGCGTCTCTGGCATACAACTTCCTAGCTATGCTACCTTGGGGCACTTAACCCCCTAAGTCTCATGTTCCTCAACTACAAAATGAGGTTAATCATGGTACCTACCTGCATAGAGTGGTTGTGTTTAGGATAGTCTTGGTGCTTGCTGAATGTTCAATATTGGTAATATTGCTGTAATTGTGAATATAGGATACTTAAAAAGCACTGCTTCTAATACAAGGATCAGGTTAGGTCTGTAAAGGTCCTTCTGATCATCTGGCCCAATCCTGGCATTCTCTAGATGAGGGAGGGGAGAAACAAGTTCTAGAGAAAGCACAGAACCAGTGAGAATCAGAGCCTAGAAGGGGTCCACCCACGGTTTTCTCCACCACTTTAGTTTTCTCCACGTGGAAGTATTTGGTTCTTGACTTTCCACGTTTTTTGACCAGAAAAAACTATGGAAATAGTTCAAAATAGTGGTATCTTTAAACATTTAAAGATGTCAAATTTGACGCTATAAAAATGCATAGTCGACAAAAAAATTGGTAGGTCATTAGTTCATCATTTTAGAACAGTTATAGCTGAGTATTCTCAAAGAATTAAATGCATTAAAAAATAATGTAACAGAATATCTACCTATACAATAGAGTGTTAAAATGAGGTGGATGAACAGATTATGCTTAAAACCATATAGATGTGTTTTCCCCCACTCCCCTATACTCCAAAAACAAAAGGTACATACTATAACCCCCAGGCCAACCAAATTTCTTGGCTTCTCAGGAAGAAAAATAGAGGATTTTCCAAGTCCCAATGCTGATTTTTAGAATGTAACACAACCGGAGAGATGATGTTGGGTGCGGGTAGCAGCAGTAGGATCTGACGCCAGCAATGGAAGGGACAGACAAGCACCAGTTCAATAAAAGGGTACAGAGGCATCATCACAAGTAAACAAAGCAGATACACTTTCTGTTATTTTAAGTCAGTAGTTTTATTACAATATGCACTGACACGCAATGAGGGAAGGAATGTCCTGACGTTTTCTGAGCATTTCACGGAAAGCAAACATAGTCCAGGCAGCCGCGTCATTCCCACTGTTCCAAACACAACGCGAAGGCTTTTGCATGTGATAACTCAGAAAAGCAAAGTTTTCTCATTCTTGTCTACAAAACGTCAATGTCAAACATAGTTACTGTGAAGTGGGCCAAGAAGGGAAGCGCTCCCCACCTGATGTGCCAGGTCCTGGCTCTAGATTCTCCCTCCTGGCCCTCTAAGTGCTTGTTAGGGTACTGCAGATGGCGGCCTGCTCAGGGGCCACACGGGCCTATGCCTTATAAGGCCAACCATTATACTTCACTATAATTGAAAAGGAAAAATTAAGAAAGTTAACTGCTGGAAAATGCATGAAGGCAAGGAGAAAATAGCCAGGTGTATTAAAAATGAGATGTTCTTTTCACATTAACTCATTTAAAAGGTTACAATTACCATAAACATTTCAACTCCATTAAAGATCACTGGCAGAAGCTTGCTCTCACATCAGCAAAAGGGCCCTGCATTTACACGGGCTCAGGGGAGAGCAACGTGTGGTATGAAAAGAGTCACTAACCCTGGTGAAGTAGACATCACACTATTTGGAGTTGCATAGGCTTTTTTTTTAGATCTGTTTAGTACAAGACAGTATGGACCCTTGTCAAGTTTCCGTCTTTCTGCAGTCACTGTGGCAGTCGGGTGTGTCCATCCCTTCGGTGCCCAAATGCACCAACATCCTCTAGGAAAGAAACACTGCAGTGGCTGCTTGGGTAAGTTCGCTGTGCATTACATAACCGGAGGACAACAAAGGAAAACACCCGCGCATGACACTGCTATTTCATGTAGAAAAGCACTGCTGGAGAAAACTTTTGTTTAAAAACATTTAAACTCAGGTGAATATAGATACATTTTTGGTTAATCTGTGCCATAACATATAGAAATTCTGTCAGATATTCAGTCTGCTAGGTAAGTTGTTTGGATTTTCATTTCTGACTGCATAAGTAGAATATACACTGTTGCATATATTCCCACATATATGCATAGACATATATAAAATTCAGATCATGAAAAAAAACTTACATACACATACTTGAAACCTGTACCTCTAAAAATAAATATATTAGCCCCTAATCAGCTAATTCTCAGTTCCTTCACAAGCCAATCAGAGCACAGTTTCTGAACAATGGCAGATGACCAATTAGCTGCTCTTTAAATCCATAATCTACCAGTAAACGTTTTAGAATTCAGACATACAAAAGAAATAGCACTCCCAGAAGAAAATGCAGATGGAATTCTGGCTTTGAAAATAAATGTCTTGACTTCCGTGATTTTAGTTCCTACAGATGTCTGCTCTTCGCCTCTGCATTTATCTGACATTGGGAGAGGGTTTTCTAGTGACAGCATTCTATTCCATTGACGCTCCTCACTAATCAAAGGACTCAGCTGGCATTTCCTTTGCTGTTTTGTTTGAGGGAACTAAAACAACATTGTTGTGTTTGATATCACTCCTATAATCACAGTGAGTTGTGTGTTCTAGTGTAATTTACAATGTGCTGGTACCACTGAGGTAAAGCAGTAGCCCTGACATTTTAAAAAATGTCTCCCGGGAAACACTATGTAAAGGATCTGGTGGTGTATATCTAAGTTCTATGAAGTAACTCAAAACCACTGTCGGAATGGACACATTGGAGATCGGATTTTGTAGTTCTGACAACAGAAGCAAATGTACATACTCAATATACTTTCTTTAGAAAGGATGCAGTTCACAAAACTGGAGTTTCACTTTTTTACTTTAACATTTCAAAAAAAAAATCTTAAAATGATAAAGCCAGACCGAGTTGTTTAATATAGTACAATACCTAACAACCTTGTCATTTGTTTTTGAATACAAGAATCTCAGAAATGGAGGAAGTCCATGATAAATGATAGCAAGAATGTTTAATGCCATTGCCTAAATTTTTTAAAAAGAAAATTTACCATAGCTGAAATACAACCTCTAAAAAAATACAGTGTTCTAGGCAGGCTCTCACAGTTCCAGATTGCTAACTTTATAAATTAAAGGTAGAAGTTATCCATATATAAACAAGGCCTCTTTTTCATTGATTTCAATCTTGTTCAAACCTTTGGATATTTCAATCTTCAGATTCCACAAGGTAAGGCTGAGTTTACCAAATATAAATAAAATGCTTAAGTCCATGATGTACTTATTGTAGCACTAAGAAAACAAATGCATCAAATATTTACAGACTGGCTACAATACTTAAAAAAAAAATTAAAACATGTATCAACATCAAGCCAAATTCTTTGTTGAATTTCTCCGGCTGCAAGTGGAGTGACAGCATTTTTTTTTCACTCATCTTTCCTCTCAATCGTGAAGGCAGAGGCGGGACTTAGGTCAAAGGACGCGGTCTTTTGGGGGGTGGTGGAGGCATGAGCTCTGTGTCAGGGTCCTGATGATGCTTTCGTTTCTGTCCTTGAGAAACTGCAGCACATCTGTCAATGAACTCAAACAGCATCTCCTTGGTGACAGGGTTTGAGATGCTGTTGCACACAGCTGTGGACAAAGGGAGACACGTGTCTCACGTGAGGGTTAATTAAGGCAGCTGATTCACCACAGGGAGATGTGAAAGAGGAAGGGATTTCATCCCAGTATGCTAACAACTTCCATTTTACCGACCTGAGTGACATGCTTCAGATTAAACTATTCTCCTCCCTCCCCCACCCCCAAACTGAGTGGTTTTCCAGTGGCTATTCTTTACTGTTCTATTAATTTTAAACCCAAACTTTAAGTACTTGGGTTGCAAGCATGTATTCAGTAAGATTTTCTATCCCCCCAAAACAATTTTTATAACATTTTAATCTAGCAAGTGCATCAAACTATAGACCATATTCAACCAAAATTTCTACAAAAACATACGTGCTATTGTCCTTCAGCCTCTCAGAAAACAGGCCGCACTGAGAAGCCACCATTCCCACTGAAGGGGGAGGTTTCACGGTAGCTGGCAGGTAATATTATTTTATTTTAATAACTTGTTTGAAATAAGGTATAACAAAATTACTAATAAATAAAGCATCTTTTCTTACATGATCAAAATTTAGTACCAGTCATTTTCATTTTATTTACCTATTTGGTTTTTGTGGGGGGGAAAGGACATTGGCTTAATTATCCCTATTTTCAAAATTAACTCATCTTGTTTGAACATATCTACAAATTCCAACAAGAACCTTTAAACACACAGTAACTTTTAAGCTGCAAAACTCAAACAGGCAATTTCCCTATTTTCTCATAAGTGTATCAAATCATCATCATCATCATCACTGACTGAGCACTCTAAAAGTACACGATTCAATTAACCTTTAATCTTGGTTTTTATCTGGTTTTTTTTTTTCCTCAACACCTCTAAAAATGCAATCCAGGGCAACAACTGCTATTACTAGTTTACCTTATAAATATAACTAATTTGTGTTGTTCCCCATGAGAGAAACTTACTATTCTGAATTCCCAAAGCATTCCTATTGTACCCAAAGAACACTCGTGGATAGCATAGCAGGTTTTAGGTCTTTGTTGTTGTTTTTTTTAAATGGCTTTCATTTACTTTGCTCTCTATTGTTTGTAAAGCTATTTTAGGAGCTGGAAATTATATTTTCCCCTGCTAATTTCGTCTTTTACCATCTGGCAAATAATGGTTGTTATAGTTTTGAATAGAACTGAAATTATCATGGCTTCTGTAGTTGTTGTTGTTCAACAAATGCAACTTGTATACAGCCCATGAGCCTGCCCTTTAAACCTCTCTTTGGACACATGGGCACAGGCCCACAGGTCTATCTAAAGAGGAGAGCCCACGAACCAACTGGAGCCAACCAGGGCACAGACCTGACAAACCCTGACCCCAGCAAGCAAAGGTGGAGTCCACACGGCTCTGTCCAGTCAGGCCAAACAACAGAGACAGCACACTTTGGTTCTAACACCTCACCCACCTTACTGGGGTTTTTTTTGTTGTTATTGTTTGGGGTTGTTTTTGTTTTTTTTTTGATAGGTTGTCATACTCACCCATGGCAGTGTTATAGGCATTAGGAAAACTTTTGTCTGTTCTCTGTC
Organism: Pteronotus mesoamericanus; assembly: GCF_021234165.1. Classification (NCBI taxonomy): domain Eukaryota; kingdom Metazoa; phylum Chordata; class Mammalia; order Chiroptera; family Mormoopidae; genus Pteronotus; species Pteronotus mesoamericanus. The sequence goes on from NW_026555085.1 coordinate 46,961,706, forward strand.
TCATGAAGACCCAGCTGTTGTTCTCAAATTTGCATTCTATAATTTTGTTGTCATACTGTTTTAGCTCTTTTGTCACCTATTTTAAAAGAGAATTGAGGAAAATATTTAAATCATTTGAAAAGCCTTTTGCTTCCACTATGTGACAGACAGACGCATTAGGAAAGGCCAAAAACACCTCAGTAGCTCTTCATGCTGAGCTCTTTGTCATCTGCGGTGTCTAATCAAGCCTAAGGCTGCAGTGTGCACTCTCTTATACACATGCTCATTAATCTGGCATTTTATATAGAGCTGTGAAAATGGCTGTCAATATATAGCAATTAAAAGAAGCTAAGCAGAAACCAGCCCCTTCTGGGCCAAAGGCAAATATGCTACCATAGGGATCAATGTTTTCAATATTGTCTGTGTCCCTACGGCTTTCAGAAACTGCATCTGTTGCTTACATTTCACCAACTTTCAGAAACGTCTTACCATCTAAATTCCTATGTCAAAACCTCAGAAATGCCATTTACTAGTTTAAAAAAAGTTACACATAAGAAGTAACATTAGAATCACATTTAGGCAATGTGCATCCTAAATATCTTGCTTTTCAAGAAGTGCTAATTAACCAAAAACCTAATCTCTAAGCTATTTACCCTTTCCATTTCCAAACTAATATGAATTTAGAGATGAAGCTACTTTTGCTTTTAGGGTTTTTTTTGGCTATTTCACCTCAGATGATTAAATATAGATTACAACTTACTCTATAAAGCTAACAAGTATCCATGGTAACTATAAAACCTTTTAAAAGATATTTCATCAGGCTGTGAGATGGTTTTCATAAATAAGAACCTAAGCTTATCTTTGCAGTTTTCAAATCAAATGCCAGTCATGGTAATATTTTAATTCTGTCCTCATCTTTCTCAGCTAACAACTTTTCCTCACAATATGGTAGATTGCAATCATTTAACTTCATTCGCATTATTTGAAATGCTCTCGTTTTTCTACCCACATATTCACTACCACCTAGGAATATGAAGGGAAGAAAATTTTAAAAGATGTTTTCAATTCACAGATTAGGCAGTGTGCATGTCTTCATAAAAACTTTCAAACTATACTCCTTCTTCCTTAATTAGCATTACACTTGATTGGACTATTTGCATTTTCAACAAATCCAACAGGTCTAATACAGTCAGAGGCTCTGGAACCACACCTGCCCAAAACAGTGATGTTCCACTTAACTTGCTAAATTAATTCTCAAATATTCACTATTGTAGTCTCAACTCCCTTCCTTTCCTTCCTAGGGATCCACCTCCTTTTATTTTGATACATTATCTATATTCAAGTATGGGGCAACTCATTCAGCTAGATAAGCCATTTATGTTAAACCATATGTAGGATCTAACAGAGAGAAGTTTCTAAACCTTTCAGTTTCCCTTTTCTAATTTCTAAAATGCGCAAAGGAATTTCTAATTTACTGAGACATTGGAAAAATGAGTGAAAATGCCTGGTACATAGTAGCCAACCAGTAAACTTCTTCATTGAATATAAAATTGGGAAGGGAAACAGTGTTTATTTAAAAAAAAAAAAAAAAAAACTTACAAGGAAATTCGCTAAACAACCCAAGATGATATGGAAAGGTACACTTTGGAAGCAGCTGCCAAGAAAATTTTATCACATGCATTTTATAAGAACGGTTTGCTGTCCACAATATGCAGTCTGTACTTGGAATAACTAGCAATTGTAGTAAGTCTTTATCATATGGCCTATCATTCTTGTGTTCCTAGTTTCAGAATTGCTATAAATTGTCTTGCTCAATCTGACTGTGGCAATTAAGCACTATTATTAAGTATCTGCGTGTCTACTGGAGCATGCATTAACAATCTGGAAAACAGAGCTTTCTGGAAAATGCATATACCTTCCACTATACTAACTTAAACCTATTTCCATGTTCAAGAGCAGTACATTGTCCTTCATTGATCACACCAGTTATATTGCCAAGATAGACACACTGCAAGGCACTCCTTTGGTTAGATGATAAAATATATTTAACTGATAAAAATAATACCTCCAATATGTGTACAAATTAACACAGTTTTCACTCATGATCAGATCAAGAGAATGATTTGCATACAGAGGAGTTTAATTTAGTACCCAAATTCTATTTTGTTACTATGACAATAATCATCCTCAGCCAATTACATATTATTATTTACTAAAACAGTACCCTACTAGGACTTCTATAATAAACTCTGGTTATCCTAGTCTGAATTATTAAGAACTTGAAAATAATAAGAATAATATTTATAAATCAGGATTTCACATCTGTACTCGTAATTACATGAGCTAATGATATTTTACTATTTTTTTTAAAAAGAAGAGCAATATATAGCACATTTTATATTGACAAATATTTTTTTCATGTGCCCATTTCATTGAGTACCACACTTTCTATACCATTTGAATCTACCAATAATCTGGGGTTAAGAGCCAGTCAAACGAAACTGAATCTAGATTTCAAATTAGCAGTTGAACAATAATACCTGGAATGAAGGGCAGGTAGAATCACCATTGCTCCACTCCACTAGTTTTACAGAATACTTGTTATAACCTAGGTTCTGGGCACACTACCAAGTCACAAAAGGCAAACCATCAGTGTTGGCTAAACTGACCTATATGGATTCTGAGGAAGAAAATACCTGCTAAAAAGGGTTCCTGGTGGCTAACTGGGGTCAAATTAAAACAAACAAGCAAGCAAACAATACAGCCTAGCAGCCATTTCTACAAAGGGCCTTTCGTCCAAACTGCACTTCAGGGAGAAGCCTGCATTGAACTGCTGACCTGCACCATGTTTCAACCAACAGGACTGAGGCTTTCGCCATCCAATTGGAGATGAACAACTATATTCCCATCAGCTTCTGGACTGACCAATCAGAGTGGCTTCATTCTGACAATCAGGGCAGTGCCAACCAAACTGTGAGAGGTTGGAGTCCTCATTTTCACGAGGGTGGACCAATCAGGGCCAGAGGTGGAGGCTTCCCTCTATATAAGTCAGCTCCCCTCTGGCTCCGGGAGCACACGTTCCCTTTCCTGGCTGGAGCTGACACACCAAAAATGCCTCTCCAGAGCAGGGCAGGGCAGACCAGCATGGAGCAAGGTAGAGCCCTCTAGCTGGGAATGGACCTGGCTCCAGGGCTGCCTTGTACCCATGCTGTCTTCACAGCCATGCTGTATCACAACTGAGCTGTTTTTCACTCAATAAAGTTTTGTTCTTCACTCACCCCATATTGGGGATTCCTGTTGGCAGTGAATTGGTGCCAACAACCATCAGTTGACACCTGTACAGAGTAGGCAAAGATGTACTTCCATTCCTAAGGTGTGACAGAAACTTCTAGATAGAACTTACTGTTCTTGCTTTGTGTGAGCTGCTTTGTCATCAAGGGCTCATCTTTTTTTTTTTTTAGAGAAACTACACAAAGGCTTGAGGAGAGAGGGATTTCTCTGAACTAATTTGCTCTGGAGGCACTTTAAAATAATAAATATCCTTAGAATCAGAAAGCCACCAGTGAGTTGTTATTTTTTACACTTTCAATTTTGAAATAATTTTAGATTTAGAGAAAAGTGTAGATAGTATAGAGGGTTCCAGAATTCCAGTCACCCCTAATTTTCATATTTTACATATCATGCTGCATTTATCAATTCTAAGACATTAGTATTGGTACAAAACAATTAACTGAACTACACACTTTATTCGGACTTCATCAGTTTTTCCACTTATGTCTTTATTTGTTCAAGGATCCAGTCCTGGAAACCTCACTGCATTTAATTGTTATGTCTCCATGTTCTCTTCTGATCTGTGTCAGTCTTTCAGCTTTTCTTTGACACTTTTGAAGAATTCTAGTCAGATATTTTGTAGGATGATCCTCAATTTAGGGTTTTTGATGATTAGGCTGAGGTTACGGATTTTGGGGGGAAATGCAAGAGAGGTGTAGTGCCCTCACTGCATAATATCTAGGGGTGTAAGATATCAACATGGCGATCGCTGGTGATGTTTACCCTGACCACTTGGTGATGATGGTGTCTGCCGGGTTTCCCTACCATAAAGTTGCTATTTTTCCCCCTTTCCACATTCTTCTGGGTAGCTACAAATCACCATGTCCAGCCCCACTCAATGTAAAGGGAAGTAAACTCCACTTCCTGGAAGGAAGGGTATCAAAGAATTTGTGGACATTTACTAAAAATACCACAGAAATTAGTAAGTTTCTTGATAAAGCTATTTTAAGGCTATACAAATATTCTGTTTCTCCTTCAAGTTTCACTCATTAATTTGTGCATTCATCTGTGAATTCTGCCTACACCAATCTCTACTGTGGTGCTCTAAAGGAATATTCTACTTTCTCCATTCCTTCTACATTTATTATCTATACTTTCTGCCAGGAAGATTTGTCTCTTTTCCCTCATTTGTTTATTTGTTTATTTATAATAGTATGAACTCATGAATATTTATTTTATTCTTTAGTTTATAATAAAATACTATTGTCATTTATTTTTTTGCTCAAACTGTTCCACTTTTGGCCACTGGGAATTCTCTCAGATTGACTTCTGTGTCTTTTTAACTTGCTTCCACCTTTACTTACAAAATAAATATAGTTTAGTATTTACATTCTGGCAATACAAGATACTACTCAAGGCTCCAGGCTCATCTTGTGCTCCAGCCCTAGAGTCAGCCCTGGAGTCCTCTACCAGGATTTTATAAGAACAGAATTACTGTTCAACAGTCCAGGCTATGCTAAGAAGGGCTATGCCACTACTTGTTTTAATCAGAATTTAAAATCATTGAAAAAAAGAGAGGGAGCGAGAAGAAAGGAATGAGAGAGAAGAGAGAGAAATGGCAATGAACTAAATATTAATACACTTGTGCTTAAGAGGTGCCCACCCCATCTTTTGTGACCTGCTCTCTGGAACTAAGTTGGCCATTTTTCTTCTCTGAAGTTATAATTTTACTTTTTGATAACTCAAGTTCTACCTCCATAGTGTGACAGAAGCCATATTTAACAAACATATCTCAAACAGATGAACTCAAAAATCTTATTTTTATGTAGATAACTTCAATTTCTAGTACTTATGAAAGCAGAGAAAATAAAATAAGTGAATCAGAAATAAAATGGAATTACAAAAGTTTTCCTTATGGTATAAGAATAATACAAACAGCTTAAATCTGAATTATTAGCTAAATAATCTTTTAGAACTACTACATTATAGTAGGGCCATGATATATTACTTTTAGCATTTAACTAGTTGCCTTTTTAAAAAATATGCTAGACTAGACCTACCACTTAAAAAACAAGAGTTCCTCTACTAAAACCTATTTATGTTTGTGCCTCTGTAATGAAGAACTACAGCGTAAATTACACACCTTGCATCTGTTATGTTAGATACACAGCAGCAGGGAGTCTCTACCTCATGTATGGAAGGGGCCTTCACGCTTTCCAGTCAGACGTTCGACTAAAGAAAGTAGCCAATAAAAAGAAAGTAGCTAAAACTCTGTCATATTTGTCCTAATGGTTATTAGAGACAAGTCACAATTTCTAGATATGCAACTTCCATTAAACTACAGGTTTTTACCTTCTAATCCATCCACTAGCAGTGGATGAGGGAACTAGAAATGACTTCTTTTCTTCTGTGTTTGCTGTATTTTCCAAACTTCCTACATTATACATACTTAACTTTAAAAGTTTTTTAGTAACAAAATATTCCTAAGATAAACTATTATGTTTCATTAAAAAAAAATGATAAACATCAGGTTGGCTTTTAATGAAGAGGTACAAAACAATAAAAAGAGACAAACATTTAAAAAGAAAAAAAAAAGTCTTGGAAAAAGGGCCTAAGTCCACACTTCACAAACTGTGCAATAAGGCACCCCAGGGAGCTGGCAACAAGGTCACTGAGGTACTGCGGGTATTTAAAATTTTTAGGGCAACACAGTAGTTGGACATCATGCAAACCACTAGTTGGAGGGAGTTCTCAGTTTTCATGTGAGATTCCTTTAGATGACATTATATCTTTGCAAAGCTGAGTGTTTGGCAGATAAAAACCAAGTTATCACAAAAATCATTTTGTAAAAGTAAATGAGACTGGTGGCGTACAATCTGACCCCAAGGTCTGAGAAGTTACGGGATCCTCAACAGGTGCTACATTGTTAGAATGTAAACACTTAACTTGATTGGATCTATCCACTTCATCACTGGAACCTGTAAGCTATTTCTTGTGGCTTAGAGCTTCTGTGTATGAGGCAAAATCAAGAAAGTCCGACAACCTCTGCCCTAAACTCTTTTCATCCTTTCCCAGGTCCTCGTCTCCAAACCCACATATAGCCTTATATCTAGCACTTAGTAGAAATCAAACGGAGTAGTGAAAAACTCTGCTTGAGGTGCAGAAAATAGAACTGGTACAGAATGAGTTCAAGTTAATTTCATTTGTTTGATCTAGATCACTAAAATATGTACTCCTCATTGATCTCCCTATCCTCAGCACAGTACCCAACCCAGGGCAGATACTCAGGGAGAATGTTTACTGAATTCAAAAGAATCATGAGCCTCTGTTTATCCACCAGTTTGCTTGCTGATGGCTGGTTAAGTAAGCTAGTACTGTCTCTAGCCTTTTTCTGACTCCTTCCTCCTTTCCACACTTTCTCCTCCCAAAACTCCCCTCCAACAAAGCAAAAGGTTTAAGTATCTTAAATAGCCTCAGTTTATCATTTGAATAAACACACTGCATTTTTACTCTATTTCTGGTGCCTCTAGTGCAGGTAGCGCCATGACTAGTTTTTGCTATCCTGGGAGTAAAGGCAGCATATCCCCTTTGACAGTGAAGAACAAGTTGAAGAACGGGAAAGATAAAGAGAGATTTTGTGTCCTCCCTCCCTTTATTGATCAGGTAATATCAACCATGTTTAGAACTGTATGATTCATCTTTATATACGTAAATATTGATAATTTATTTGTTGAGAAATTAGTATGTGCAAAGCATTTAAAATTCATGATCTACACACATAATCTCATTTAATTTGCACCACAACCTTATGAGATAGGAATTACTTTGCTCCCCTTCAACAGGCATGGAGGCTAAAGCTTAAAGTAGTTAAATATCTACCTAGAGTTGTTAAATATTATACAGAGTCACAGACCTAGAAAATGAAACAGACAACTCTCAAAAATAGGTCTTCCTGCCCAGTGTCAAATGCCATTTCATCTCACTAGCTATTACAGAGCCTGACAACTCTGTGGACAATAAAACAAACAAGGCTATTTTCCTACTCAAATTTTGCCTGATATTGGGTACAGAAACCTCTGCACATAGAAGCATAAAAAAAAAACCAGTTACATGAAAAGACAAAGTCATTGGACCTATCTTGGCCACAGTACTAAGCCGTGGAACCATCCTTCCTACCCTCTGACAAATACTGAGCAGCAGTGTACCAAGCACAGGGTTGCAGCCTGGTGATACAGACACAGTCCCTGTGCTTCAAAATGTATAGTCTAGTAAACAGTCAAGTGAATAACTACAACTTATGATAAAGGCTATGAAAAAAACATTCTATATAACAGAGACTAATGCAGGGGAAAAGATACTTGGTTTTAGGTAGGATCATTTTGAGGAATGATATTAAGGTTGAAATTAAGAGGATGATAAGAAGTCAGTTTATAGAAAAAAGGAAGGTGGGAAGGAAAGACGGAGGGAAATAAGTAGTGATTAACAGGATGACTGAGGGCCTGAGGTGAAAATGTTCTTAAGATATTAAAGGAACCAAACACAAAGAATGTTCTCTAGAAGCCTTTAAAAGTAGTCCCACATAAGCCTGATTCATTCTCAAACTCTTTTTCTTATACTATTTTATATCACATATATACAGTCCAGCTGTCTACTTGAATGTCACATAGAGTTCTTAAACCCAACGGTTCAAAATTCAACTTATCTTCCCCCAAATCAATGGTTTCTCTTGTCTCCTCTACTTCAATAAATGGTAATTCCATTCATCCAGTTTCTCTTGACAAAAACCTGGGTGTCCGGATGATCCCTTCCCCCTTTTTCCCCCTCATATTCAATTCACTACCAGGGCCTACCAACCAACCTCCAAAATACATTCTGAGTGTGTCTATTCATCTCCTCTCATACGGCCATTATCATAGTCCGAGCCACCACTGTCTCTCAGTTCCTGCAACAGCTTCCACATTAGTGTCTTCTACATTTTCCCGGCCCTATCAATTCTTCATAGTGTAGCCAGATTAGACCCTGAAAAATCTAGATCCAATTAAGTCATCACCTTGTTTAAAAGAAAATCAAGTAAAAGACATACAATTTAGAGAGGGAGAAATAAGACTACCTCTTTTCACAGAAGACATGACTACTTACATAGAAGCACTCTACAAAGATGCTTTTAGAATTAATAAGTCTGTTTAACAAGGTTGCAGAATACAAGGTTAATTATACTAAAACTGATTTTATTTCTATGAATTAACAAAAAATAGTTGATAATTTAAAATTTAAGAAGCACCTCTTACAATAACATTCAAAAATATGAAATGCTTAAGGATAGGTTAAAAAAACATGCAGGATCTGTATACTGAGAACTACACAACACAACTAAAAGAAAAAAATCAAAGAGAATGATATACCACGCTCATGAATTGGAAGAGTCAATATTGTTAAGATGTCAGTTTTTCCCAAACTGATCTATAGATTCAACATAATCATAAGCAAAATCCCAACAGGATTTTTTATAGATATAGATAATCTGATTCTAAAATTTACACAGAAAGCCAAAAATGCCAGAGCAGCCAAAAAAAAAAGAAGAAGAAGAAGAAGATCAACAACAAAGTTGGAGAGCTGACATTAACTGATTTTAAGACTTAGTAAATAAGACAGTGTGGTATTGGTAAGTGGCAGACACATAGATCAGCGGAACAGAACAGAGAGAGCCCAGAAGTAGATCCATAATTATAAGGACAATTAATATTTGACAAAGGTACAAAGCCAATGCAATGGAGAAAAGACAGTCTTTTCAACAATGGTGCTGGAACAGTTGGATATCCACATGCAAAATAATGGACCTCAACCCATATCTTTCACCTTACATAAAAATTAATTCAAAATGGAAAATACTCCTAAACATAAAACCTGAAACTATAAAACTTCTAAAAGAAAACATAGAAGAAAATCTTTGTAACACAGGGTTAGGCAAGATTTCTTAGAAACACCAACAGCATAATCCATAAATAAAAAGTTGATGAACAGCATCAAAATTTAAAACATGCTCCATTAAAAATATTAAGAGAATAAAAAGACAAGACATAAATTAGGATAAAATATTTGCAAGTCACATATCTGACAAGGAACTTGTAAAGAACCCTTAAACTCAATAACAGGAAAACAAAGAATAAAGTTAATGGGCAAATAATCTGAACAGATACTTCACAAAGGAAGATATATGGGTGGCAAATAAGACACGAAAATATACTCAACACATCATTAGTCATTAAGAAAATACAAATTAAAATGACAATAAGATCAAGATACTAATATACATGATTAGAATGTCTAAAATAAAAAATATTGACAATATGTAGTGCTGGCACCAATGTCAAGTAAATAAACTCTTAGACATTGCTGATGGGAATGCAAAATGGTATCACCACTTTGGAAAACAGTTTAACAGTTCCTCTGTAAAGTTAAACATGCACTTACCATAAGATCTTCCCAGCAACCCCACTCCTAGGTATATATCCAAGAGAAATGAAAACATGTTCCCATAAAAAATGGAATACAAATTTTTTTACAGTAGTTTTATTCATAATCACCGAAAGCTGGAAACAAGTCAAATGCCCTTCAACTGGCGAAGATAAATTTTGGTACAGCCATGCAATGGCATACTATCAAGCAAGAACTATTGGTAAATGCAATACATGCATGAACTACAAATACAGTAGACTAAGTTAAAGCAGCTAGACTTTAAAAGCTTTAGAGTACAAGATTCCACGCAGATAACATCCTGGAAAAGGCAAAATTTTAGGAATCGAAAACACATCAGTGGTTGCAGAGTTTGGGAGTGGAAGGAATGGCTGATTACCAAGCGATGCCATCTGGGGTTTTTTGGAGAGGTGATGATACTGCACTATATCTGGATTCCAGTGGTGCCTGTGCACCTGTATGCATTTGTCTACACCCACTGAGCTGTATGGCAAAAGGAGTGAATCTGCTGTATGTAAATTTTGAAAGGTGAACTAAAACAATAAAAAGAAACAAGAAAAACAGCAATGATAAACATTTAAATCCAGTCATACCCTCCCCCTGTCAACGGTGTCCCATTATGAAGCACTGAATACCACAGCCCCTGCTTATTTTTCTCGCTCATCTGCGTTGTCTTAGAGCACTCTACACCTTCCCTTTACAGGATTTACCATTATTTGTAAACACAATTTTTGCTGATTATTTAATATATGTCAACCAAAAAGGTTAACAATTACTGAATCCTTACTAGGTGTTAAGAGCTGTTCTAAGTGCTTTACAGGGATTGATTAATTTAATCCTCACAATAACCCTAGGAAGTATCCCCACTTTTACAGATAGAGAAGTAGAGGCACAAATTAGTTAAGTAATTTGTGCCAAATTAGGGTCTCACAGCTAGTAAGTGGCAGCGAGACATATTGTATCCCTGCTAGGTTTTCTAACACAGTATCTAATTTTATTTGTATGAGAATCCAATGGGAATGGATCCAAATGTGGAAACTGAGGCCTAGGGAGTTTAAGTAACTTGAGTAAAGATACAGAGCCAATTTGTTTTAGTATCACAATTCAAATTCTAGGCCTTCATGAATCAAATACCTGTGTTCTCCTTTTCCCTAAGAATCCATGCTCTAAGTTGAAAAAATATTAAAGGAGGAAAAAGTAGATTACACTTGTGGACACTTTTATTTCTTGCATAATAAAGTATAATTTAAGTAATTATTTCCAAGGATTGCATTGCACATGGGAGTCTCTGGGTGGCAGATGAAGTGACGTGGGATGAATGAAGGGCAGAAGGACATACATATTGGCTTGAAGCACAATTCCTATCAAGTTTCTTTTCCTTCACTTTCCAAATGCACACCATTCTGACCTACACCATCTCTGCTGTTTGCTATTCTAGTGGCAGCACAAACCACAAATCATGGCAAATTGCAGCATTTCTCAATCATTAAGGATTTACAATAGGTTAATTTTAAAATGGGCTGCGCTTCACAGCTGCAGAGCTTTTGTCTGATTTCTAGACCAAATGAGAAGTCATTATTGGATTGAATGATCTTTCCACAGGCATGACTAGCAAAAGGAAAGGTCATGTGGACAAAACAGGTAGCTCTCCCAGGTAAGGTGAGGGAATGGCAATGGCTTACTGAACAGACTGTCAAATGGTGGCACAACGTCTGTTGGTACCAAGCATGGTAGGAATTACAAGCAGATCATGAATTCAGTGTATGCTTGGGATAACAAAACAATACACAACCAAGGAGAGCTTTACAATCCAATATGCATGTCTAACATGTGTTCTTCTTTCTAAATGACAGACTTATCTGATGTTGCTTGTTTTGTAAGATGCCTTTGCCACCACCAATACAAATAAATAAGTCATACAGTATATATGTTGGGAGATTGAATTTGATAGATGGTCTACCTACTTCTGGCAGTAACGAACACCTATCCTAAAATCGTTTTAGTGATCATTAAATAGCTAGCTTAATGAGGTTCACAATATACTGAACTGTGTGTGAACTAGGCAATTCTTTAAGATGTCAATGCACAGTTCAAATTTACCTCAACGAGTCCTTCACTTACTTTCCAAGGACTTGCTAACAATTTGAATCCAATCATGTTCATTTTTTAAATTTCTTTAGCAATATGTCCAGGTATACGTATATAACTTTATCTTCTTTCTCTCACCCACTTGAAACCTAACTATCCAACTATGCTCTTTTTAGAGACCTCAAGAGAACTGTCCTCTAGGTAGGTCTACATGGCATCTGGCAATAAACCAAAACGCTACAATAACAAGTGAAGATTTCCTTTCTGTTCTGCCTACCATTTAGAATACCAACAAAAGTGCTGAAGTTCCTTTTTGATCATCAGCTCTGCAAGATGGCTCAGTTTGCTCAAGCAGCACAAACAGATGCCAAAGCCCACAGATCCAAACACCTTTGAATCACTAGCTTGGGTACACAGGCCTCCTTAGATTAGTGGTAAAGCCCTAGTGGTGGCAAGGACCCACCTGAGCAAATGCAGCCTTCCAGGATTCCTTTCTGACGAGTCTGTCCCTAAGGGCAGCGCCTGCTCTCACTGTGATCTTCTAACCACAGTGGCAGTGAGCTGCCTCTGGCATGTCCAATCGGCCATTTAGTCATTCTTTTACTCTTTGCCATGCAAAATGCATTCTATTTTTACACATGCTTTCTCAACAACTATACTTCTTCTTTGAGAAAGAAATCCTGGAGTTATTGACAAAGGCATTACATAAATACATAGTGACAATAACACTGCTCAGAAGCCTCGGAGGTTCTACTTTGTGTCTCCAAGTACTCTCTGAATGACATTCACAATGGGATTTATTTAAATCTGCCTCATCAGCTTCAGGTACTGGGGATCTCAAAAACCATTCAGAAGATGTAGAAAGTTTGAAAATGATTATAATAAATTATCTGCATCAAGTTTCACACTCTCCAAATACCTTTCTTGAAAGAAATTTTTTCCCCAAAACAATCACAATTACCTTTCATAAAATCCATTATTTTGGAGCTGATAGAAAATTTGGAGTTCATAAAATCAAACACTTTTCTTCTGAAATATTCAAGTACTAAAGTGCATTGTCCATTATCTCTATTAATTAGTGTATCTTTATGTGTGAACATTCATGCATTGAGGAAGTAGAAAATTCATTATTTCAGTAACTTGTACTCAAAACTAACAATGTTTTTACCTAAGATATTTATTTTCATCAGAGATACTTTTAAATTATTGACTGAGGGGTCCCCCCCCCCAAATGTGGAAGGGGAGGGGAAAGAACAAACATTTGTTAATTACCTGCTATGTAGCCAGCAGCATTGTGCAGGGCACTTTATATACATTATGCTTTTTATAATTATGAGGAAAGGTTGTGTTTGAATCTAGAGCTCTACATCATACTGCCTCTTGGTAATATATAAAAAATTCAACATAGTAGAGGAAAAGGAAAAGTTTATTATTATTCACCTCTAATCAAGAAATTACTAAATAGTTAAAACAAAGAGCTAATGGAGTATCCTTTGCAGTCACCATAAACTAAAAGAAACATGAGGACTCCAGCAGGTCATGTTAAGTTTAATTTAATATAATCTTCTAAAACAGAAATGATAAGAAATACAGGCTGCATGTGAGAAACACACACACACACACACACACTCCAGCCTCAAATGCATGGGTTTGCTAATACTAGTCTTAAGAAAGAGGTCTGGGAAGAAGTTAGGAGGAACAAAGTGGGAGAAATCTGAAAAGTGATCAGAGAGAAGACAAAGGGAGCTCTAAGTGTCCGAAGCCAGGTCTGTGGAATAGAGATAAAGTGCTTTTCAGTTGAGTGATATTCAACAAAGAAAGATTTCAGTGATGATTAGAGCTGTTTAATTTTTTAGTAGGCTCTAGCAATTTATAAGTAAGTCTTTTCTTTCTTGGCAAGTGGTTTATCTGCTTTTATTTCCAAACTTGAAAAACAGGGCAGAAGGATCTTTGCAAAAATTATGCATGTATGTAACATGTAAAAAAAAAATACTAGCCATTGTTTAAAGATTTCTACATTCAAAAGATAGGCAATCTGATTGCCTAATCTTTGAGAGATCAGAATTGTCACAATTCACAACTCCCAGAGATTTCATTAGAAACCAGATGAAATTTCTCATTTAGTTTCCTCCCTCACCCACCCCATACTCCCTTAGGTCATTGTCCTGTCTTTGGTGAGGATAACAGGACTGTCTCCTACTGGGAATAAAGAACAAAAATCAAAATTACATGGGTAAAAAAATCCCCATATCTTTGGACCTTCACCACTCAACTGCGCTTATCGAGCCTTCAGAGAGTCTATTTCTAATAAGGTGGGAGAGTTACCTATTAGAAAGGAAATTATCTTCTGGACTATAGGGCTGAACTGCTTGGAATTAAGTCTGGAGATAAATAAGATTGGTGGCTTTACATCTTTTCTCTAAAAAGTATCTAGCACAATCTTGGTGCTTAATAAAAACAATACATCAGTTAAGTGGTACGCTTGGCAGGAATGCTTTTAAATCACCAGTATTTTATGAGGTATCTCACACTGGTGTGCCTCTTTCTAATGTTTGAAAGCCAGCTCAATCCCACGACTATCAGAAACCGTCACGCACGTCTCTGAGGAGGGCTCCTCCTACCACCGCCATGCTGCCTGCGCCTTTGCCAACTCGTAGGCCAGCACACCTGAGACCCCGGGCTCCTGCGGCTTCCACTGCAGACTGGCTACGTAAGGGCCTGCTCTAGCCAGATGACAATATGGGAAGGATGTTTGTTTTGGAGGTTTTCTAAAATTGGAGAACACTATGGAGTATTGGAAGGGAACAAGCTGAGAACACTACAGCATCTGCTTTGTTTGCCAGCTGCCACAGAAGACCTAGTGACCCCCTCCTGGTACTGTTCTGTGCCCAGAGGCTCTAAATTATCACTGCTTTAAGTGTATTGTCACTACACTTCAGATGTTATCACCATCATTTCCATTTTTGCTTTTGGAATATTCCAGGAACAACAGTCTTTTGAATTTTACCATCTAATTGGTGCTAAATTTACGTATAGTCATGCTTCCCGAACTTTGGTGTTAAATGGATATTCTAGTCCTTTTCTGTCCTGAGGAAAGCAAAGGGTGGTAAGTCCCTGTGTTATCTATCATACAGCCTAGAAATTTACTAGCACATGAAAGCTGTGTAGCCCCATCCCACAGCCTGATAATGGCAGAGCAAACAGCTGGATTTTACCCCAAATTAAATCATGAAATATGAACTCCAAGTTCCACAGACTGACAATGGTTTGGCAAGTTAGGGGAAGTGGCAGAGTGAACATTTGGGACTTTAAAAACAAATCTAATATCAAAAAGGGAAAAGCACCATATTTTGCAATGCATAATGCGCACACATATTCTTGTGCGCATTATACACGGGATTATTATACCTATGGTATGTAATCATTACACCCATATATAATGTGCATCCTTATTTTTCCCTCAAAAATTTGGGCAAAAAAGTGGACATTATACACGGTAAAATATGGTAGCTCATTCTTAGTTACATTTCCTTTTGCTGGTTTTGTTTTTTACTGACTTGGGTTTTTTTGTGCTTAAATAACTTTTCAGAAACCAAAACCCAACAGTGAGAACAATTATGTTGATAATGCCAGGAAATTTGTTTGCTTTGTTAAATTGAGCTTCAAAAGCACTTCAATTGAACATACATTTGTGATCACCAGTAATGCCTATTCTTATATCCATTTAAAATGTTTACTCTATTACAGCTTATTATAAATGTGAGTCTGAAATGCAGCACCATGGCTGCTCAATTTCCAGGCCATAATTTTATGATAATCATATGAAATGTATTCATGTGTCAACACAACTGCTTAACAATGCCCCAAATGGGATTGTTTGCAGCTCTGAATTTCTGATGGCTGCACAGTTCTATGCTTCGTAACATTAAGAACCTGTTACAAATAGAACTCTTTAAGAATTTTAACTTAGTTTACAACATGTACTATTTTGCCACACTTAGTTCAGTTTAATTTGTACTGTCTCAGAATACAGTTAAGCTCCTACAAGAAAACTGATCCTAAATACCCAAACATATGACCGGGTTAAACGAGTTCTGTTACTTTATTGTTGGATTTATCTGCCTTAGGCAGCCTTCAAGAACCGGAAGGAATGAGACTGGAGAATCCCTCTGTACTTGATGTTTCCTACCGCACATATAAATACCTGGCACCTCACAAAAGAGTAAGCAAACCCACAGGCAGACCCAATAACGGAAAATGGACAATGGGTCTAGAGGGGCCCCTCGCTCTACTGGCCTCTCTGCAGCACTCATGAAGAGGCTGCCCTGGCAGGCAAACCCGCTCGCCCATCTCTTCCACAGTCCCTTTGGCACAACATGCTGGCAGAGAAAAGCTCATGCTTGATTTAGTAATTTCAGGTGACCTTCTCTAGAGAATTGAGCCTATTTTGTCAGCTCCTGAAATATCACATGATATTCCGTTTTAGAGTAAAATTCCCTTCTCTCACATTAGATGGTAAGCTCCTTGAGCAAACAAAAACTAGGGCCCTTGTTTTGCTCACTCTCACATCCCACTGAACACATGATAGGTGCTCAATAAATGCGTGTTGGAGAATGAAAAACTTTGGTGAAGATTACACAAAGAAATGATAAGAATGACATTAGATTTCAAAACATTCCAGGCATTATTCAGTGGCTTCCAGCCCCTGGACGGACCAGACCTTGGGCTCCAGCCTTTGTCCTATCTTCCCTGAAACGGCAGGCATATTATCTCCTCTCCCGCTCCGGCCACCCACTTCTCTTTTACCAGGTCACTTTCTCTGCAAAGCCCTCTCTAATTCCAGATTCTTTTGCTTCTTTGAGACACTCTCATAGCACCTTATTGTTCCCTTATCTTACAAAGACACCTACTGAATTGTCTCCAGCTTGACAATAAAGCTCAATCGATATGAATTTTAATACAGTGCCTAGCACATAGTTTTAAAATTTTCACAGCATATACATGAAAAGTTATATACGTTTGGCCTGAAAACCAAACCAAACCAAAACAGAATAAGCCCAACATAAATACTTAGTCATATGGGTTATCGGTAGTTGAATCAACCATAGTTTTTTGAGTAGAAGGCCCTTTAAACCATGCTGCCCATGTAATTAGGCTTCTCCTGCCTTTGTGGATGTGGGTATGATTTCTAGTCAAAGTGGAACTAGGACATGAGCAACTGGGGAGAAGTGAAGAGGGAAATAGGGAGGAGAAAGCAAGCAAGCAAACCATATACCATGCATTTTTATGTCAGGTGGGAAATGAACATGCAAAATAGTTAAGGCAGCCTACTGCATCGTATTCATTATAAACCAAGCATTTTCTGCTTCCTAAAATATGAAAGATAATGACTTATCCACCCAGCACTTATTGATATTGCTTCACGGTAAGAAAAAAAGATAAACGTGTCATTCCCTTTTGCATCAAGTATCCAAATAGGTGAAGCACTGTAAATATGCAAATTTTAAATAAGTAATTCATTTACATAGTTTCACTAATAGAAACTCAAAGGTCTTTATAAATATTAACTCTTCAAATTCTTGTGAGATACTAATGCAAGATTCCTCCTTTAAACAGTGACTTAGGACCCTTTAAATAAAAATGAATATACAATAGGTTTCTACCTTCCTGTCTGCCACTCTAAAAGGAGCCTACATTTCCTTCTTAAGTAATTTTCCATGTATTTTCCGCAAGAAAAATCTGAAGAAATATTTCCATCAAAATTTCCCACCTCATCTGCAAACAGAAGTGATGGCAAATTGTCTCACGAAATATGACTTGCCAAATTAGTTCAGAGTGGCCTCAATAAAAATATTCAATAGGACTGCACAAAGCTGAAAGGCTACAGACCACAAAAAGACATATGACATGCCATTGAGTTTGCCCTGAGTGTACAAAGGGTTGGCCACAAGTCCCTAATAATTTATCACTTTATTAATTATCCAACAGATGACTTAATGAATAGCCTACTAATAAGATATAAATTCAAATTTGGAGGGTTTTTTTTTTCTTGAATACCCATTAGAGAAAGTAATATAACAAGACAGTTTTAGAGGAGGTATTTTTGAAAAAAAATTGCAGAAAATACTTGGAAAAATATAAAAGATTAACTTCTGATAAATATTTAATATGTAAGGGAAATGGGAAAGCTATAATCATCATGGAAAGAGAAATGATAGTAGACAGATTATCAGAACAAGAATTGAAATGAGACATTCCATTATATTTATATATTATTGTTATTATTAATTGTTTTCACCCCTTTTAAGAGGGAAGGGGAGCACACATATAACTGTAGTAAGAGGTAGAATTTGAGTGAAGACACTTGAAGAAAAATACATTACTGTTTGATGTATAACTGGGGTTAAATCTTAGTAGTAGTTTCCTAGGCTCACTCTTTTTTCCCATCCTTTCACTCTATGTTCACCCAGAAAATGACAAAATGCCTAGATAAAATAACAGGGAAGAAATAACCACAGAAATGATAGATTCCTTTGTATTTGTTTTCTGTGTTTGGTGGGGGAGGGCGGTGCACTTACAAGTATACATCTATGTTTATGATGCAATTGTATGTAGTATACATACTTTTTTTTTCAGATTTTAAATACCAAACCAGAGCTTATAGGAGAATGTAGAAAATATAGAGAGGAATAAATCAAACCTTCCAACTGAGGCTAGGGTAGGAACAGAAAGCTTGTCTTTCATTTAACCTTCCAAGGCCTAGAAAGATGAACCTCAATGCACATGAATACAACTGCCTGGGAGGTCAGAAAAAGACAGAATTAGGAACAGAATTCTACACTCTTGGTTACCGGTCCTGCAGGGCTTTATTTGGTATCGCACTGCCCATCATATACTTGAATTCAGCATTTGGATGTATGTGATTGTTTTTATTTATAGCCTCTGGATCTGTCGATACAGGGTCTGTGGTTGCTAGTACCTACTCTGGTACCGAAAAATGCATCACAGATCTAACCCCCTGCTCCTGTTTGGTACAGAAATGGGGGCACAGTCTCCTTTTTAAGAGATATGGTCATTTATACAACAGATATTTCTTCAGCTCATATTACTGTGCATTCATATTCTGATAAATCAAAAAGGTCTCCTCTACCACCACCTGGGGGGAGGTAGTTATAAGTACATTTGTAGCAGAAAGAAACCATCACAATTCATTTATGGTCAGAGCTTATCTCTGCCATGCCAAAAGAGGAGGAAG
This sequence comes from Pteronotus mesoamericanus, assembly GCF_021234165.1. Classification (NCBI taxonomy): domain Eukaryota; kingdom Metazoa; phylum Chordata; class Mammalia; order Chiroptera; family Mormoopidae; genus Pteronotus; species Pteronotus mesoamericanus. The sequence goes on from NW_026555085.1 coordinate 46,980,772, forward strand.
GCCCCATTTGACCTCCGTCTTTGCTACATACATTTGTTGAATATCTTGGAGTGAATCCAGTTCTTGCAGGAAAGCCAGTATGGTTGCAGCCTCTGATAGAACTAACTTATTCTTAATTCTACTCTATGAGAAAGCTGTTTTAGAGTAGTTTCATTATTGCTAATTAATATATCACTCTTTGGTAAATTAGATCAAATTTATAAGGAAAAGCAGATGTATGTTACTATGAAGTCACAGACAGTGTTTACGAAATTCAGTCAGTCATGAAGATTTCAAATTTACTTTCTTCCAGCTCCAAAGATTTTACCCATGTAATCTGAACAAAATTCTCAAAACATTTACTATTTTATTTGACTCGGTATTTTCACCTTTGTTTTATAAATCCTTAAAAGTCACATAATCATAAATGACTGTATTTTAGTTTTGGTTAAAAAAACAAAACTAGAAAGGATCTTGGACATGATTTAATAAAAGTTTACATTTTTAATTTAAAGAAATTGTTTTAGGACAAAGATGAGAATCCCAAATCTCACACCCAATATATCTCCTTCCACATTGCTTCTTTTTTACTCCTTCCCATATTACTACACGCCATACAATTTAAAGACAATGTAGTATAGTATCTTTGTCATTTTGCTAGATTACTGAGACAATTTAGAACAAATACTACAACAGAATATAATGAACTCTGGAGTAGGTGGAACTAGATTAAAATCCTGACTCAAGCGCTTTTCACACAAGTGCATTGTGCTCCATCCTAGACAGTTGTCAGGCTCTATGCCACCCTGCTCTATGCTACACAGTTTTTAAGCTATGGAGCCTGGAGCACAAGGCTCAGGGCTGCCAGATGGCTGCTACTGGGACTGAATGTGTTAGCCTATGTAAACCATTTGGCACACATTGGGGGAGGGCAACTCTGTTAGTCTGCTTTCCTGTTTTTTTCCTGGGATTATTCTGCACTCAATTAATATAGAAAATTATGATAATATATTACATAAACAGAATAATTTTTCTTTCATTCCATTCCCTTCAACTTCCATTTTAAACAGGAAAAAAAAAAACTAAATAAAGTGAAGAAGCTAAACCCTGTGTGGTGCATTCTTACTTATTTCATATATGCTCCAGCATATAACTATTAATGGTAGGAAATGAAGGCAAATAATAGACTATATGCTTTATTTTCATTACATTTTTTGTCAACCTAAATTGGAAAAGGCTAACTATTTCATGAGGATATTTACGTATTAAAACCAAACTAAATCCTGGCTTTGAAACAGAATACCTTGGGCTCCAGATGTCCCCATAAACTGGAACTCTGTGTCACAGACATGAACTCCTAAGCACAGCACACCCACACAGCCATGTGTACCAAGTTTTAGGGAGCCTGAGTCCCCTTTAACAAACACTATTTTTTAAAAACCGTGATTTTAGTTATTTGTTCACTTAGTTTCTCATATCACAATTTCTCAATGAAAGAAAGACGTAAAAAGAAAAAAGTACATCTGAAGATCCTAATGATCTGGATTCCAGGGGGATAAAAGAATAAGAGCCTTACTTGTAATGGCTGGTTAAATGCCTTCGGGGAGCGTGACAGCGTAGAAGGAAATGCCATTTCTTAATATGACCTTTGTAAGTCTGGTATTGTGCTATGTGTTTTATCCATACTATTTATACAATTCATATAATTTTTCTAAGACAAAATTATTTTCATTCCCATTTTATAGATGAAAAACAAGGTATATCCACTAAAGTACATAAATTGGATGAGAATACTACCAGATGTGTCTAGTTCTAAAGTCTATCCTAAGGCTCAGGGATTAGTTTACTTTTCAACTGAAAGGCAAGTCATCCGTATGCATTTTAATAGATTCATGAAAAAAATTTCCATAAAGATTTCTAAAAACTAATTATGAAAGTTAATCCCACACCCTATAAAGAGCATGAACACGTCTCACATACCAGCCTGTTAGATCTTACAGTTAGATCTAAGCCAAAAAAGCACAAGAACCAAAACAAAGTAAAAAACTGAAGGGTTCTATTCTCTTGAGTAAGACATTACTTTTTCTCTCATCTGCCAAATTTCTCTATTGGTTACATAGCATGAGCAATTTTCTGACAGGAAATCTCATATTTATAGCAAGCTAATTACTCTCTAAAAGTGATTGTCATATGTATGTGGATGGTTCTAGGATTCAATTTTGTCAAAAGCTGGAAAATTAATTCATGTATCATCCCATATAAGCCTTATGTTTTAAGAGATTAAAAGCCACTGCAAAGAGCTATTATTACCAGAGAATGTCTGAAGACTGCCCTTTACTAAAAAATCCATTAATCTACTTTTTGAGGGGATGATATAATCTACAAGAATGCTTGCTATGATAAATACAATATTTCACCAAACTGTGGAGAAAATACCTCTGTATTAAAAAGAATGTTTTTGTTCTAAAGTTGAGACCAAAAAAACTCACATCTTAATCATGTTGTACTATATTAAAACATAAAAACAAAATACTCCAGCAAATAAAATGCTCACTAATTTTCCTTTCTCATAGTAAGTCAGATATGTAGGAACTACAGGCTCAGATGTTTACACTGGTTTCTACCAGTGAGGCAGAGGCATTTCCAATTTTTACAGATGTTTTTAATACACACTTTTCTCAAAGCTATAATGTGCTACATACCAAACAATAACTGTTTTCTCTCAAGAGAGAAATGTTAGCAACATTTTGAAAACTTCAACTTATTGAAATATGTACCTATCTGTGAGCTTCTCATTTTGTATCTGCGTTAAGTGAATTATGCTACTTTTGCTACTGTCAAACAAACAAAAAAACATTTAAGACGACTACAAATTTTGAGTTTCACTCTTAATTTTTCCCTGTTGAATATGGTAATACACTTTAAAAATGATGTCAAAGATGCAACTTTACTACAGCAAAATATTAAAAGAGACATTTGGTAGAATCAACATATGGTGCATCCCTAAAGAACATGAGGAACATTTACTTTTTAAATTTTTTTTTTAGAGAAGACATCATCTATTTCTTAATCAATATTGAGTCTCCCTAAAGTGTGTGATATTATCATAAGAAAGGTCTTCAGCAGTTATAAGGCTTTTGTATATGCAATCCTAAAACATTTAATAGGTTTCCAAGTCTACTCGTTAATATTTAGCAGAGCACCTGTTAGTCATATACTTCAATCTTTGAGATATACACTTTCTGACTTCAAATATTTGAAGTTTCAGTGGCACGTAAAGATATACAGAAGATATACAGAAGTAAAATCTTAGAAGGTAAATAAGAATACAGGCAAATATAAGATTTCACAGGCAGTATATGAGTATTTGCCAAGTAAGTGACAAAAATCATACACCACTCACAAAAAAAAGGATTGCTCCTTCCCAGAAATTGGTTCATACCTTCCTATGGTTGTTTCTGTATTATTCTGTGCTTTTTTGCTGTGTGTGTGTGTGTGTGTGCACACGCGTGTGTGTATACACACATGTATCTTAAGTTCCTGGATTTTATATTTTTTATTTTTGAATCCCACCACAGTACTAAAAAGTACCTAGCATTTGGTACATGCTCTATAAACTTTTGATTACCTGAATAAGTGAATGATTGATGATGATGGTGATAAAGGCGGTGATGGCAGCAGCCACTCTTAGGGCCAAGCACTGTTCTAAGCGCTTTACGTGCGTTAGCTAATTTACCATTACTTTTCTCTTGGTATCCCCACCTTACAAATGAGAAAACTGCGGACACAGAGAACAAATAGCTTCCTCCTACTCATCTAACTACTTCATGTCCCTTCAATTCTTGGCTTAAGAATTAAGTGACTTCATTGGGAAGGTCCTCCTTGACCCATTAAACAAGACGAGCTACCCTTGCCATCCATTCAAACAACCCCTTCATTTTCCCTGTCACTACAGTCATCACTCCTGAAGAACTTCATCAGCAGAACTGTACACTATACAGTAAGCTCCATGACGGCAGGGCCTACCTCAGGCTCATTCACTGCTCTAACCCCAGGGGCTATCAAAGTACTTGGCACATAATGGGGCTTAATGAACAAAAGTTTAATGAATGAATGATAGATAAAATATGGCAAGTATTCATTAAATGTTTATTTAAGGAATAAGTAACAAAAATGAGTGAATGTGAAGTGATACTGAAATAGTCAATGTAATTGCCCAGTAGGCATTTGAAAATTCAAAACAGATTTAAGGAGGATTATGAGGATGGAATGTGGGAGGCAGGAGTGGGTAGGGTGGGGAAGAGTAATGGGGGGGAAATGGGAACAACTGTAATTGCACAACAATAAAAGGAAAAAATGTATTGTAACAAAAAAAGTAAAAACAATTTTCAAAGTTCAAAAGAAAAAGAAAAGGAGGGTTAGCAGTAAAGATTTGAGTGTCACCTATAGACAATTATTCCAGTTATAAATAAGCATGACACAGCTCCGGCATTATGGATGATCCATTTCTGAATACATATTATTTGTATATTCAGTAGAACTCAACATCATATTTAAGTTGTAAGTCCCCAAAATAAAAATTCAGAAAGGACCCTCATAAATTATAAGATCGATGAAATGACTCTTTAGGAGTTTCCTCTTAATAATAATATATTGCTTTTATGAGAGTGCCTGGAATCTGCCAATAGCATGTTTCTAGTTGGGTAGAATAGCTCCCAGCTTATATTATATCTGCAGTGTGTTTGCTTGAAGATGACCCCAGTGAAGCTGCACTATACTGCTCCCAGGATCGTATACCGTAAGTACTCAAACACAAGAGATAAGCTCTGTGTTGCAGAGACAGTGCTGAACCTATGTCAATTTGCAGATGAACTGAAAAGAGGAATATATATTATAAACCATATTGTACTGTGACTGCTAGACAAAAGTGAAAATTCTTGTAAGTCACCAACTGAGAGAATAGAAAGCAGAGCTGGTTTAGTCATTTTGTTCAAAAACTTAAAGATACGCACGTGCTAGTTAAAATGGAAAAGAAGTATTTTAAGTCTCTGACCTGTTTGACATCACTTGGTGTGTCCGTGAGGAGCAGTGACACAGACATCAGCTACTGCCACAGTAAAGAAAGAGCAACTGAGCAAAGGTGGCAGGCTCATTGAATGAAAGAACCACTGCAAATGAAAGAACCTTCTTTTTGAGTGTAACTGCTGGTGCTCTTTGCCTTTGGGTCTGTATTCACACATACCCAGACTGCAAGTAGAATCACACTCAAATGTTTAGGATCACAAGAGCAATGTATATAATTAAAAGAAATAAAGGTTATCTGAAGGCCCTTTCAAACAAACAAAAACACTGCCACTGTTCTAGTACTGCCTTCAGAAAAACACAGAACTAGCACACCCTTTCATAAAAGAAGGAAAAAAAGGAAGGAAGAGAAGAAGGGAGGGAGGAAAGAAGGGAGGCAACGTCAGTGAATTAAAATAATATACTTTTCCAGGAGGATGTAGCAACACCTTTAGGCCCACTGGTCAAAGCTTGCGAATATATGTAATTGGGTGCAAATTAAGGCTACTGACTTAACATGTTTAGTTACCTAATTTTCCCTATACACTTTGGCACGTCTTAAGTTACTGGCAGAAAAAAAAAAAAAGAAGCAGCAAGAAAGAAAATTGCTCAACTTTGATTTTGAGAAATGACATCTCACAGCAAATCACCATCCACAAAGGCATAGTAATCTTGGGCCATTTTCTGAGGCAGTAACTGGCTTAAGAGACATTAAAAATTCCTGAAGCTGTCACTTTATTAAAGCCTCGGCAAACTGCCTGAGATGAGGCTCAAAAGTTATACGAGTATATATTACAGACCACTTTAAGAAGGTAGAAGTGCTTCTAATATATCAAAGGAGAAACATTAACATAAATGCTTGCTTTAAAAAAGCTACATGGGAAAGAAATATTTCATTAAATTATAATGATATGGGATAACTGTAATTTTTAACTGTCTTACATTTCTATAGAAGCTGGTTTTCTTCAATGCGCTGTTGCATGGGCTGACTCCCTTAAACTTGATCAACATTCCTGAATGAAAAATTTAAGTCAGCTATATTTACCCAAAACACTGGTGTAAGAACAAAGAGAGAGGGCTTAGAGAGTCAGAAAAACCTAGGGTCCAATCCCAAATATATCATTTGTTGGCTGCACAATCATGGGCAAGTTATTGAACTTCTCTGTGTCTCAATTTTCTCATCTAATACTTATATTATAAGATGTTAGAAATATTAGGAGGGATAATATATCCTAGGTACATATGTGCTCATAAAAATTATTTCTTTTGCTCTTAATAAAAATACCTCATTATTTTCTACAGCTAGTACAATTAAAATCTTACATTACAATTCTATTTATGCCACAGCTAAGTTTTTTAAATTATCATTGATTTTAACACAAACATGTAACTTTAAAAATAATGTAAAAGGTTATTTCCAAAAGGAAGAATACACATCAAACTAGAAATATGCAAATCTGTTATGGGGTAGTACACAGCTAGAGGAAAGGTTTCCGCTTCCAGATTACCATGCAGAAACACTGAAAGGAATGTTTAACAATAACAGTACACTACAGGAGCCAGATTTTTAGATTTATTTATGTATTGCTTTTTAATAATAATAATCATTTTTTATTCAATTTCCTGATGCTATATTTTTAAAGTCACAATTTTGAAGATAACTCTCTGTAAAAGCTGTGAATGCAATAACAAAGGGTAATTAATTATCACCTTTCGTGGGGAGAAGAGTGTAATGAACTGATTTCTTTTTCACAATAAAAATCTGCATTGAACACATTTGAACCAATCAATCTGTTGTTTTTTTAGTCCAGAATACAATTCTGTGAAAAACAGGCTTAATCTTAACTTCTTAAAACGCTAATCTTAACTTCTTAAAATGTACCCAAGTGGGCACACACACACTCAAAGATGAAAATAACTGAATTAACTATGGAAAGGCAGGCTCTTCCATGCCTTGAACTAGATTCAAAGATATAACTAACCATATTAGAAAGGTTCTGGGGAGATTTCAAGATGGCAGAGGAGTAAGTGGAAGTCACACTGACCTCCTCCCAGGACCAACATGGAATTACAACTAAATTGTGGAGAAATCACCTGGAACAAACAACTGAACAATAGCGAGAGAGGAGCCTTGTAACCTTGGAGACAGAAGAATCGGCTTTAGCGTCATCAAACTGGGAAGGAGTGCCGTAGAGACTTGAGAAGGCAGGTGGGGCGCCCATGGGCAGCAGCACCAGAAGGAACTGAAACGGCCAGTTGGATCCCCCTGAGAAGAGCAAGGTCTAAACCAAAAGCAGGGATCTCCAGCCCACAACACAGCAACCCAAAAAGTACACAGAAAACAGCCAGTTGCAAAAAGCAGCAGGGTTACTCTCTGCCAGAGACAGGCAGCTGGAGACACAAAGAACTGCTTAAAGGACCAACGCGTAAATTTTTATGTGCAGCCACTTACTGTGGTCTCCGGCAAAGGCAGAGTGGGCTAGAGACCCTGAGGAGAGACTGGGGAAGGAGGCTTTTGAGAAAGAACTGAGAGAGTAGCCAGCAGGATCTTGGTGCTGATTCATCCCCCATGTGGCAGCACCATCTTGCTCAGGCAGAGACCACTCCCCCTGAACGGCACCAGTGTCAAAAGACCCAACAGCCCTGCCCCCAGGTGGGATTCCACCCTGCCCTGTGCTGTCTAAGCCACCTGCTGAGTGCAGAGCAGCAGCCACAGAGAGTAGATCCCTGGCTAAAGGGGGTGCAGAGAGGTCTGGAGACACTTGAGGAGAGACTGAAGATGGAGGCTTTTGGGAGAGAACGGAGAGAGTAGCCAGTGGGATCCCAGTGTGGACTCCTCCCCCATACGGCAGCAGCGTGAGAGGACCCAATAATCCTGCCCCCAAGAGGGACTCCGTCCAGCCCTGAGCTGTCTAAGGTGGCCTGCTGAGTGCAGAGTGAATACATTAACAGTTGAAGGAGACAAGCACAGACAGCAGATTCCTGAAAGTCTCAAACAGACTCCCTAAGGTCAGAGAGGGACGACATCTGACAGCATCAGAGACAGATTCAGAAAGCAAAAACAGAGGTCTCCAACCACAGAAGTTCACACCACAAAGTCAGGAAATCAAGACACATCAACTTAAGAAGCAGAAGCAAAAGAGAAGAGTCCCACAAATAACATGAAGACAAAGAAATACCACCTACTCGAAGGGAAAGGAGGAATTCCCACAAAGAGAACTAAATAAAATAGAGGCAAGTAAACTATCAGATATTGAGTTCCAAACAATGGTTCTAAGGAAGCTCAATGAGCTCAGTGAGCTCAGAGAGAATTACAAAAAACTACAGGGAAACTATGAGGAACTTACTGCAAACTATATCGGCATGAAAAAAGGCATAGAAACTATCAATAAGAAACAAGAGGAAATGAAGAATGCAACTTCTGAGTTGAAGAACACAGGAGAAGGAATCAAAGGCAGGCTCGATGAAGCTGAGGACCAAATCAGCGAGCTGGAGGACAAGGTAGAAAAAAGCTCCCAGAAAGAGCAAGAAAATGAAAAAAGACTCAAAAAGAATGAAGAGGCATTGAGGGAAATTCAGGACAACCTGAAACGTATTAATATCCACATAATAGGGATACCAGAAGGAGAAGGGGCTGAGGAAGGGATAGAGAACCTGTTTGAAAAAGTAATGATGGAAAACTTCCCTACTTTGAGGAGAGAAAAAGTCACACAAGTCCAGGAAGCACAAAGGATCCATTCAAGAGGAACCCAATGAGGCCCACTCCCAAGACACATCATCATTAAAATGGCAAATATCAAAGACAAACAGAATCCTAAAGGCAGCAAGGGAGAAACAGGTAGTAACATATAAGGGCGCCCCAATACAACCAGCAGCTGACTTCTCAACAGAAACACTACAAGCCAGAAGGGAATGGCAAGAAATATTCCAAGTTACGAAAAGCAAAGGTCTGCAAACAAGACTGCTCTACCCAGCAAGGCTCTCAATTAAAGTGGAAGGCAAAATAAAGAATTTCCCAGACAAAAGAGGGCTAAAAGAATACACCTCCACCAAACCAGCACTGCAAAATATGCTAAAGGGACTGCTTTAAGATGAAGAAAAAGTTTCTATGAATACCTAGTTCCTTTCAGAATTGCCAATACTTGATATTACCAATATTTTTAATACTCATTAATCTGATTGTGATGTTATTTTAATTGTTCCTTTACTATTTGTTGAAACTAAACCTGTTTTTGTATATTTCTTGCCTATTTCTATTATTTTTAAAAAAGCTTTAAATGACTTTTTGGTATTCTTTATCCATTTATTGATTAAAGGTTTAAAGAATTTTTCCCTAAAGAAAAGAAAAACAAAAAAGAAACCCCTATTAACCATGTTTTAGATGTGCTGCAAATACTTTCCTATTCTGTTCCTTGTCCTTTAACTTTTTTATATGTATATTACTATATAGTCTTAAATGTTTAATATAGTCATATTGTCAATATTTACTTCATAGCTTCTGGGGTTGAATATTTTACTTCAGGTCATGAAAAATATTAGTTCTATTTTCTTCTAAAAACTCCTTAGATTCTACATATTGATTTTTAACTCAACTGAATATTTCTTGTATAATGTGTGAAATATGGCTCTATATTTGTTTTATTTCAAGTAATAGTGATCTATGCACCTTATTTGTTGAATAAGTCTAATTTTCCCCATTGATTTGAAATATCACCTTAATCCTATATTATTAGATAGATATATATGTTTGTTTCTAGAATGTTCATTATATTTCATTGATCTAATTGATTATTTCTGCGCTGGTGTCATGTTGGTTTAAATGCTGAGACTTTATAATGGTTTTAAATTTTTTAAATATTTTATAATTAACTTTGACATTTAAAAAAATAAATAAAATCAATCTGCATTTAGAAAGAGAGAGAGAGAGAGAGAGAGAGAGAGAGATGGAACCCCTACCTTTTGCGACAACATGGATGGAACTGGAGAATATTAAGGTAAGTGAAATAAGCCAGTTGACGAAAGACAAATGTCATATTATCTCCCCTATATGTGGACTCTATTCAACAAAGTAAACTAATGAACAAAATAAACCACAGGCACGGAAACATGAAGCAGACTGAAAGTGACCATGAAAGTGACCATGGAGAAAGAGGACAATGGTGGAAAGAAGGGGAAGGGACTAGACAAAGAATCCATGGACTTGGACAACAGAGTGGGAACTGACTGTGGGAGTGGGGCGTGGGGGTGGGATGGGTGGAGGGGGATAAAGGGGTAAAAATTGAGACAACTGTACTAGAATAAACATGATTTATAAATTAAAAAAATAAAAATAAAATGTTTTACATTAAAAAAGAAAAAGAAAACGAAAGGTTCTGTAGTGCATTCCCTCCCTGACACAAGTAATAGTTCAACTTGAGCAGCAAACAAATGTTAGAAAAAACAAATGGAAACATTAATTTGAACTGTTTTTATATTAGTTCCACTTCTTTGTTTCTCCTAGAAACAAACACTTCAAATAATATGAAGATATAAAAATATTTTACCACTTGACAGTTATGACTTTCAGAGTACAGGCCCATTTTGTTATTGTCCATGTCAGTGACCATTATTATTAGTTTCTTTACCTGGGGCCTAAAGAAGCCATCTGAAACATCAATATGAATTATTAAGAAAGTGCTCTGTGTTGAATTTGGTTCTTACCTAAAATGTTGATATTTCTCTAAAAAGGTATTATGGCCTACTAGTTCCAACTTAGAAATTTTTTAAGTGATCTGTATAGTTTTGCTCTTGATATGCTTTTTTTTTAATTCTCTAACACCAGTTTTCCTCTTCAATCATATCTCCTATTACTCCCTTGCCTCTTGTGTCCAAGGCAAGTCTTTATAGCTCCACACTTGGCATTTCCTATTTTCCCAAGGCACTTGGCATCCTCTGTCCCTAGAGAGGACAAACGGAAAAAGGCGATCTACCTCCTTGCTTCTCCTCCACCCCCCTCGCCCCCACCAACAACCTACTATTAACCTAACTGGTAGGAAAACACAGTTCTTATTTCCTTTGTGAATCCTGCCTCAACTGCCCCAATCCATAGTTCTTCCTCAGCTTTTGACATTTATAGCTATTTCCAAGTATTTGACACATCATACTCTACTTTGTGGTGTTAAATATATTTTTGCAAAGAGGTTTCTTCCATCTTTCCAATCAGACTATAAATAAGCTGGGGACAAATAAAATATCTTATCTATCTTTATATCCCCAGGATCCACCAAAATACCTTGTACATATATACTTAATGATTGTTTCTTTTGACTATCAGATAAGTTTTGATGAATATAATGAAAAAGAGAATAGTATGTATAGCCCAGGGAATAGGGAATTATAAACATTAAAGAGTGAGAGTTAGGGAAAATAAGGTTATAAGAGGATGGGAAAGGCTGGTGGAAGGAATTTACAATTGCTACAGTGGGCAATAGGAAGTCACTGTTAGCGATAATTTAAAAATGAAATGAAAACAAAAACAAACAAACTAATGTAAGATAAACTTATGACAGGTTCTGAAGGCCATAAATAGGTGGCTGAATTTAAGTGAGTGTTAAGATGCCTAAAATAGAGACTTACCAGAGAGGGGAAAGTTGTGAGGAGGAAAGTGATGTAGGCTTACCTCGAGTCTACAGAAGAGGTGCATATTAACTGTCCTGCCAGCAGGGCAGAACAGAACTAAAGCAGAAACCTAGCAACAAGCAAAGGGGATCTTTTAAGGACATCTGGAACTCTGTCAAGAATGTGTGGCATTCAAAAGAATACACTTATCTTTACTTTTCCCCCCAAACTATAATTTTTCATGATTTTACTGATAAATCCTTCAGGCCAGTAAAAGCATCGGACAATCATCATCAGACTTAAGATTTTATTTATGATGAATGCCCACTGCAAGAGCCTAGGTGCCTGTACCTTTTAATAGTGTACAAGAAACAGCATGGGATAGTCCACCACTAAGAGTAATTTACTTTCACCAACAAAATTTCTAACTTTTCCTCATGTGACTTCACTCCTCTCCAAAAATCTCCATGTTGTGACATCTAGTGATATATGTCACATGCATGTTGCCTTGCTTCATTCATGCTTTTGCTAAACCGAAACTACTGTAAGAACATCTTGCTTATTCTCACAGTCACTGCCTTTTTCATCATCCAATTACCCTTATGCTATGCAACTAATCTACTCATTCTGAAACGTAAAAAAAGTTTCTTCTTCATGCAATTCTACTATAATTCTTCTTTGCAGCTAAAATCAGCCCTGTGTCACCAAAATGCCTCCAAGATACACTGTTCTTGAAAAACATTAAAATGTTTTAATTCCAGCTATGCTCACAAGGCATACTCAACTTTGAACCAGAAAATAAGAAACTATTTTTCACTGTATCTAGCAAAACTGCCACACCTTTCTGAGCTAATCACAGCACTCAAAATGTTCAGGTGGTTTATTTATATACCTGATTTCCTACCAGCTGATTCTTCCTTAATGAAGTAGATATCTAGAGACTGTTTCAAATTAATAACTAATAATACTTTCACCCAAATCTCTTGGATATTAAGAATAATAGTAAAATAAAAAGCATTTAAAACCGAAGAAAAACAACAAGTGTGATTGGTCCTTCTAAAAAAAAAGATGGCTGAGGAAAAATATATGACACAATAAACTTCAAAATAGGTGCTCTGGGAAAAAGAAAGAAAATGTTCTGGTTGGTTTTTTTTTGTCATAATTAGAAGCCTTTTAATTAAATCTCAGAGATTCACAAATGTCCCCAATACAAGAACTGTCCGCTTTTGCTATTTAGAATTGATGAACATAAACATTCAACACTGACTAAATAAGTAGCAATGGAGAGACTGTAACTTTGAGCTCTTTATACTCTCATCTCTTTATGTAAACAAACCACAGTGACTATCTTAATCCTTGTGGTAGAACCACATTTCCTTTGGTCAAGTCATTTAGTGCAGTCATTGTCTTAACTATTGCGTATCAACTGCAGGGATAATTTTGGCCTACTGTGCAAGCAAAACTCAGAAGAGCTTCAAGGACTATAATAATATACTGCACATGATAAAAATGCAACAGAAATAGTAACTAGTATACACTACATAGTACACTCTAAAATAACACTCCTTGGGGGCTACACTACCTGTTTGGCTTTGTCACTCAGTCTTGCACATCTTCCTGATCTGTAAAGATGGGAAATGCTAAGGGCAATTACGCTTTATAGGATGCTTAAAAATTAATTAGAACAGTGCCTGGCACACAGTGCTCAACAAATGTTGGCTAATACTGGTATATCTTTCTGTTTGATAACAATACTAACTGACTGTTCACATTTTTGCTTTTAAATAGGTTATCCCTTTTTCCTCTTCATGTTAGAAAGTTTTCAAGTACTAACAAAGGAAAAAAGATGAAATATCCAGAGATAACAATATGTTTGTAACATCTGATGATAAAAATTAAAAAATTATTATACATTAGGGACACATTAAATTTAAATATTTTTTTCTCTTTTGCTTTTCAAAGTCTAAATCTCCTTTGACAAAAAAAAAGTTTTATATTAAATGAATTTTTCACTGGATAACTACTTTTATTACCTAAGACTTAGAAAGTCAAACTTGATTCTAAAATACTGCAATCTACTGAGAAGAAATTCTGGTTAGTCAAATAACCTAAACTGTCATTTTTAAACTTTATTAGGCTAGAGGATGAGTGAATATTCCTTCATAACTGCCTATTTACTGAAGAAATTATTTTTCTCATTCTGTGGGAATAAAATAAAATATATATATAACTTCCAGCTGTCTAATATAAATCTAGATCAGAAACTGTGGCATTGTCAGAAATATGACTTCAGCAATAGTCATTTTACAAATGGTCTTTTATATTTACATCGTTATCAGTGCCTTTGAAATACAGGTCAGAGAACTACTTCTTTTTGGAAGTAAAATATTGGTAGGAAAAACACAATGGGATCTTATTTCCTTTGCCAAAATAAGAGGGTCACTGCATTATCAACACCTAAATAGGCATGAGACCATATACTTTTTTGATAACATTACAAAAGTACAAAAAAAAATTGTTCATTCTTTTCTTTTCAAACTATGTTTAACAAGAACTCAGCTTAAGTCCAGTTTTTTTTAAAAAAGAATATGCTAAAATAATTTCTAATATTTTTCAATAAAGTATCTAGTTCAAGAAAGATGGAAAGTTCTTGAAATTTTCAGCTAAGAAAAATGCTACCTTTTTTAATTAAAATTAACTTGGGGACTATATTTAAAATGTTCTCCAGATAATATATTCACAAAATCTGCATTTCAAATAAAGCTACTGATATTAGTAATTGCAACCACAATCTTAAATTAGAAAATAAAATTAATTTATTTCTCAAAGATATCCCAACTCAAGATGTAGTCGAAATTAGAAAAAATTTTATGGTAGTATATTTAGTACCTTAAATATGAATGTAACTAGAACCAGAGTTTTAAATACTTTGATGAACTTCATGGTAAATATTGATACTTAATGATTTAAAAAACCCACAAGCTCATAGATACAAAAAAGCAGATTGGTAGTTGCCAGAGACAGGGTTGGGGGGTGGGTGAAATGGCTAAGGGGTGGTCACAATGTATAACCTTATTAAAAAAATAAGTCATGGGGATATAATGTACAGCATGGTGACTATAGTTAATAATACTGTATTGCATATCAGAATATTGCTAAGAGAGCAGACCTTAAAAGCTCCCATCACAGGAAAAACATTTTTGTAACTATGTAATGTGACGGATGTTAACTAGACTAACTGTGATGATCATTTCACAATGTATACAGATATCAAATCATGTTATAGTACACTTGAAATTAATATAATGTTATATGTCGATTATATCTCAATTAAAAATACCACTTGGTTTTCTAGGCATTCTTCAATAATTCTGTTAAATATTTATTTAGCGTTTTTTATGTCTCAGGCACTAGGCTAAATGCACAGGAAGTGCACAAGACACAGCTCAGCCTCTGCAGAGCTTATAATCTTGTAGACAGGTTTTCTAAGGACATGAAGATACAAAAAATGAAATTGAAACCTATGACTACAGGCCCTAAGTGTTACTCAGTTTTGGCAGTAACACTGCCAAGAGCACCTTGCTAAAAATGGCAGGAGAACCACTACTATAGAATACTTTCTGCAATCCCTGGAACCCGAGTCTGCAATCACCATGTGACTTGTTTGTAAGCAATGCATTTAAGTTATAATATGGGCTCACCTGAGAGCCACACAGTGACCCTGAAGCACTCTGTCAGCAAGTGTTGCAGGGTGAAAAATTGTCAAGAACTTAATAGCTATGGCACAGAAGTAGGAAGACTTTTGGCTTCCATTAGGGTAGCTTTTAAAGGGTATTTATTTATTTATTTAGCTTTTTGCTTCTTCAGTCTGTATTCAACAAAGGGATAATCACATCCACCCTTATTACTGCAATATGAGACACTGAAAATTTGCCTCTTAATTTACAATACTACAGAAAATTCGGCCATAAAATGTCAAACAAATCTAGATCTAATTCCACTGCTTCCTTTCAATTTCTCACTTGTCTCTATTTCTTTCTATTTTTTTTTTTCACGTAGGGGAGATCTTACCTTGATTTCTTTCTCTAGACTCAAAATACACAGAATCATTTGGAAGACAGAGTAGGTGTGGAAGGATCCCTTCTGTTCTTGAGAATTAGGATTTTTTTTAAAACAGAGAAAGTTTTCTTTGGCTCCATAAAACATCTTAATTTATTTCTCATATATCTTTTCCTATACTTTCCTCCTCCCCCTTCCCAGAAACTATGACATCTCATCACTCTCTTCCCCTATAAAACCACTTTCAAGGGCTATCATTGACTCAGGCAGGAAAGCTTCGGCTGTCATCTGCACTGCGTAAATGTGGCATTCTCCTGCCAGAAGCATATGGCAACATTAGCTGGACAAGTTCTACCCTGCAGCAGTGTCTGCCAAATTGTGAGTCGTGACCCATTTTCCAAGACAAAAGTATATTTAGTGGGTTAAGACTAGCATTCAAAAGCCAAACGAACTGAAAAAATAAATAGAGCAGAATGGAAAATACAGCTATTGTATCACACTTATTCTGAAACTTTGGTATATGTTTTCTGTATATAAATATGTATAGTGGATCTCTATGAAAAAAACATTTCTTATATTCCTATAAGTTACGGTCAAGGGTCTATAAGCTGCTAAACTAGAATGCTAAGTTCTAGGGACTGCATCTTTTTTTTTTAAGATTTTATTTATTTACTTTTAGAGAGAGGGGAAAAGAGGGAGAAAGAGAAGGATAGAAACATCGTTTGGTTGCCCCTTGCACACCCTGGCAACCCAGGCATGTGCCCTGACTGGGAATCAAACCAGCGACGCTTTGATTGGCAGGCCAGCACTCAATCCACTGAACCACACCAGCCAGGGCTCTACGGACTGCCTTTTATCTGATGAAATACTTCAGATATTTTAGAGATGTAAAATATGGATGTTAAATAATTTCTTCCAGTAAAAAATTTTGATCCTATAAACCACATTATTTTCTAAAAGATAGCAAACAAGCCAAACCAGTTTTCCAATTTTTTCAGTATTTCATAATAGAGAAAACTCAAATAAACAGTTTAACTTTAAACTTAATTTACTCTAAAAATGAAAACTGAATGAGGTATTAGTCATCTTCAAAATATTTTTAAGGTCCTAGCTGGTGTGGCTCAGGGGACTGAGCGCCAGCCCGCGAACCAAAGGGTTGCTGGTTGGATTCCCAGTGAGGGCACATGCCTGGGCTGCAGGCCAGGTCCCCAGCAGGGGGCGCGCGAAATGCAACCACACGTTGATGTTTTTCTCCCTCCTTTTCCTCTCTCTAAAAATAAGTAAAATCTTTAAAAATATATTTTTAAGTAATAAATAACAATCTGAGCTCAATATACCTTAAAGGAAAAATATGCTACTCTATTTTAATAGAAAAAAAGTCTGAGGAATGATTTGATGAGTTTTCCAATATGACTTCAAAAATAAAGAAGAGATCATTATTTCTTTACATCTATTGCATATGCATATGAACACAAACACAAATTATATTTCCTTGGCTGTAAAGAAGATTTTTAAAAATTCAGGCTCAGGAATCTTATTGTATGAGACTGAGACTAATGGCACCCTGCCTCTCAGCAGGGGCAGACCCGGGCTCTGAGGCAGAGAATAACTTAGCTGTATAGTGGTCTCTCTTATCCATGATTTGTTACCCTCAGTCAACCCCACTCTGAAAATATTAATGGAAAATTCCAGAAATAAAAAATTCATAGGTTTTAAATTTTAAGTAGTTCTGAGTAGCATGATGAAATCTTGCAACTTCCCACGCTGTCCCCACCCAGGACATAATCATGCCTTTGTCCAGTGTATCCAACTCTGTATATACTACCTGTCCATTAGTCACTTTGTAGGCATCTCAGTTATTAAATAGTCAATCATTGCTCGTATTGAAGTAACCCTTACTCACGTAGGCATTTTATAATCTCATATCATCTGAAGAAGAAGGGTACGTACAGTACAATAAGCTATTTTGAGAAGGACCACATTCACATAACTTTTGTTACCGTATAGCATTATAATTGTTCTATTTTGTTATTAGTTATTGTTAATCCCTTACTGTATCTAATTTATAAATCAATTTTGTCATATGTATGTACAGGAAAAAACATAGTATATTACAGGGTTTGGTACTATCTGTGATTTCAGACATCCACTAGGGGTCTTGGAACATATCCTGCATGGGTAAGGGAAAACCACTACACTGATTAAATAATAACTGCCTCAGAATAATGGTTATATTCCTTACTTTTTACATATGGTTGCTGCATGGAATTCATAGTGAAAATACAGAAGACATCTCTCAGCTGTTCTGCAATGTCAAAGTGGAAACTGTCTGACTCAGCCTCACAGTCACAGACATTTATTTGGCTGTCAGAACTGGAAGAGGCAACTAATACCAAGCCCTGCAGAGGGGACAGCCCTGTGGCCTGGAGACTTTCCGTAACAACCCTTGAGTAGATTAAAAGTGCTGTTGACAAGTTTCAATCACTCTTGGTTTCATGGAATTTGGCTGCCAAGTGAAGCCTCCAGACGAGAAACCTATGAGAACAGCATTAATATTTACTAGACTACAAAATGCTCTAGAAAACAACACAGAAAAATGGGTCTAAAATATAAACTACTGCTTAAATCTGAATGTCTTCCAAAATAGACTATGAATAATAGGAGATACAGATACATACAAGTAAGATACAGGTATTATTCAAAGATATGCAGAAACAACTCCCCCTCCAAAATAAGGGACTTCTGAAATACTTATGACAGCTTGAAAACAAAGAAATAGTAATTAAGCATAAATTTTATTTTAATCAGAACTTCCCTTTTTAATTTCAAAGACTGCAAATAAAAGTATAATGAATCATATATCTTAATAAAAGCCTAAATCACAAACAACACAGTACCTTTAGAATCAGTATCTCAATAAAACTGAGAGAAGTTAAGTCTTGAATGAGGGTGAAATCTGCTTCATTTATACCACAAAACAATAGCTATGGATGTGTGGCAATTCTTTTCTTACTCTATATTACAATTCATTATAAAATGACTAGTGTTCCATTTAGTTTATTCCATTTTAGGACAAACCAAGAGAATAATCATGCAGGTTCAAAATCAAGTTTTTCAGATGACAAATTTGCCCTAAAAATTTAAAATGTATGTTTTCAATACCTTTATTGTTAATAGTAAAACTTGGGAAAACACATTTTATTTACTTTTTAGGGTTCTTAATTTGGGGTCCTTAAATGTACTTCAGTGGCTATGTACCCTCTGAAATTATAAGTAAAAGTGCAGTGCATGTGTGTGTAAATTCATAGGATTCTCAGAGATCAGTGATGTGAGAACAGGGTCACTGCCTTGGGTGAAAGGTATATATAACAGGACGGAGTTTATTTTTAAAAAGAAACATCCTGATAACTTACAGCAAATTTATGAACTCATTTAACATTTTCCCAAATATCTATTATTCTTTTTGTTTTTCTTTCTCTCTTTTTGATCTTTATAAAATGGGGTTCTTTTTTAAAATTACAATTGTAACATGTCTTTTTAACAAATAGAGCTTCTAACACTGAGCCACTCATACCTAGTCCTGTGTGTTAATGCATGAGAGTTCCTTTTCCTAAATATTCCAGTGAACAATTTCTTACCTTAATTTATTCAACAATTTCAATAATCACTATTCCTTATGAGAAGAAAACCAGTTTCCATTTATTAAAGGTTATATCTGATGTCTATGCCACAAAACACAGCATCGTTACATTTAGTTTAATGGGGGGGAAGTGAATATAACAAATACTGGTATTTCATGTCTAAAAGAAGTCAAGTACAAAGCAAGGGAAGAAATGAACCTTAAATTTCTAGACTAATCGAAAGCATTTTAACTATGATTTTTATCCATACAGTATTTTCATAAGAACCACAGGGATTATGAAAAAAACTTCAATAACTAATAAGGATAAGAAATCCTTCCACAGTGTATAAGAGACACCTTTCCCACAGCAACATTAAAGGGACAGATGCCCTAAAATAATGGACATGTTCTACTGAGTCTATTATCCCAGGTATAAAGGGTTGACAAAGGATTGACCTCTGTCACTGGGCTTGTTAGAAAAGGCCTGGATAAAGAAAACGCTATGTTAATGAATCAGGTGAGGGATGGAGAAATAACCCTCATACACACACTGAGACTGTTTTTGGAAAAACATGTAAAACACACACACACACAAATATATTTTACACTTCCCTAACTATATCAGATATACCCTTCACTTTTTAGTTATTTCAGTTTTAATACAGAAAAACAGGATTTTCTAAATCAATGGACAGGAAAAAACCAAACCAAACCTGGGCTTTCAAAAATGTTCCTGCTGAAACTTATTAGAATTCTTGGCTATACACTGAATTTGGTGAACAGGATAGTGAGGGAGGTTTATGAAGAGACTCTTGCCAACTTCATTCATGTTCCAGGTATATTAAAAATAGAAGAAAAATATTTTATCTAAATGCTTGTCATTAAGGAGTCAGAAAAGTTCAAGAGAGTCTACGACTTAAAATCCTGAAGATGGACTTTTCAGAGTGTTTTGATTTAAGCTGCATTAATGAAGGTATTAAAACAAATGCTGATGCTATGGTAACTAAGATTTTTCATTTTAAAATGTCAATAATGTGACAAAATCTCCTCAGTATTAAGTATCCTGCATGTTCTATTCAGGCTCAGTCTATTCTGAAAAAATTCTTGGTTTTCAAACCATAAAAATATATGCAGTAGAAAGGAATTTAACTCATATCTCTCAAATGAATAGGAGAAAAGTAGTTCATGGAGCCAAGAAACAAATGTAAAAAAAAATCAGAAAACTAAACAAACAACAAAAAAAACAACAAATTTTATAGACCAGTCAAAACATTAACAAAAAATTATAACAACAAAGAAAAGGGGTGATCACAAAACCTCTCTTTTCATTATCTTGAATATTCATAATATTATTCCATTTCTTGTAAGAAAGCCTAGACAGACTCAACAATTAATCCTCAACTAATATTACTATAAAACCAAATTTTGATGAAAGATTAAATGCTTTCTAAGATCAGTAACAAGGCAAGGATGTCTGTCCTCACCATTTCCATTCAACTCTGTACCATAGGTTTTAGCTAGTGTGATAAAGCAAGAAAAAGCAATAAAAGGCATGCAGATCAGACAAAAAGAAGGAAAACTGTCCTTATTAGAGGGCATAATCATGTGTGTAGAAAATCCTATGAACTCTATAAAAAAAAAAGTCTACTAGAACTAATAGAGTATATAGTAAAACTGTAGGATGTAAGCATAAAATTTCATTATCTTTACATACTTGCAATGCAAAAATTGTAATACTTTTGTAAAAGGATCACAAATATAAAGTATTGACAGGTAAATTTATCTTTAAATGTCCAAGACCAATATCCTGAAACAACAAATATTGCTGAGAGACATTAAAGATCTAAGTAAATGGAAAAATATGTAATCTTCATGAACTGAAAGATTCAATATTGTTAAGATGTCATTTCTCCTCAAATTGATTTAGATTCAGCACGATCCAAATCAAAATTCCAGCAAGGATTTTTATTGAAATTGATGAGATGGTTCTAAAATTCACATGGAAATTCAAGGAACCTAGATTAGCCAGAACAACTTTGAAAAAAGAACAAAGTTGGAGGATTTATACTACCTGACTCTGCAGGACTTATCATAAAGCTACATTAATCAAGACAGTGTGGTACTGGTGGAAGAGCAGACACAGAGGTCAGTGGAACAGACTCACACCTAAGTTTATTAGTAACTGATTTTCAAAAAAGATGCAAACATAATTCAATGGTGGAAAAGTATTCTTTTAACCAATGGTTTTGGAACAACTAGATGTCCATGTGCCCCCAAAAGAGATGAAGGGAAGAAATGACATTCCTCCATACCTTACAACTTGAATTATGTACAAAAATTAACTCATATACACCTAAAATTATAAAGATTCTAGAAGAATATATAGGAGAAAAATCTTTGTGACTTAGGGTTAGGCAAATATTTCTTAGATCAATGCCAAAAGAGCGAGCCATAAAGAAAAGCTAGTAACCTTTATTTCATCAATATTAAGAAATTCTGCTCTTTGAGAACCCTGTTAAGAGAATGAGAAGATAAGCCATAGCTCGGAGTAAATGCACACAAATCACATACTGGATAAAGAATTTAAAGCCACAGGATATAAAGAATGCTCCAAACTCAACAGTAAGAAAACAAAAAACTCAGTTTAAAATGGCAAGATTTGAACACATTTCACTAGAGATGTATAGATGGCAAATAAGCACACAAGAAGAATCTAAACATTATTAGTCATTCCAGAAATTCAAATTAAAACTACAATGAAATACCACTATACACCTACAAGAATAGCTAAACTTAAAAAGACTTTCCATACCAAATATTGATGAGGATGTGGAGAAACCAACACTCTCACATCTTGAGGGTGGGAAAATAGATCGGCAGTTTCTTAAACATACAACTGCCATTAACCCAGCCATTCCATCTTAGATATTTACTCAAAAGAAATTAAACTATATATCTATACAGAACTTATATGCAAATGTTCACAGCAGTTTTATTTTAAATAGCCAAAAAGCAGAAACAACTCAACTGTCTATCAACAGGTATAAGGCTAAAGAAATTGTGCTCTAACCATTTAATGAAATACTACTCAGCAAGAAAAAATGAGAATGAATTGTTAAGCGGAACACCATTGATGAATCCCAAAATAAGTATGCTGAGTAAAAGAAGCCAAGAGGGGTGGGGCATGAATACTGTATGGTTTTCACTCATATAAAATTCTAGACAATGCACATTACTCTATAATGACATAAATCACATCAGTGGTCACCCGAGGACTGAAAGGGGAAAGAGGAAAGGCAAGGGAAGAGGTACAATTTCAAAGGGACACAGGGAAACTTTTGGGGTGATGTTTTCAGAAGCATAAGCATGTCAACATTTATCAAATTATACGCTTTATATATCTACAGTTTTTGTGTGTTCATTACATCTCAATAAAGCTATCAAAATTTTTAAGGGCAAAAAGGCTAATCTGAAAGATTAATCAGTGACTAAATTTTAACCTTTTTAACTAATCAGGTCTTTTAATCAAAATCAACTCTATCATGGGCAAAAATATTAAAATAATTCTTTACGAAACTGAGTTACTTCTTCAGCAGAGATATGCAAAAGCAAATAAAATTAGTAGTTCACAATTACAATATCTTTGATATGTTGATGGTTATTTGCAAGTTTTGGGTGGGTCCTGGACAAATGAATCACATCTATGAAAAGCATACTGGAATATGAACAATCATACCTTGATTTGTGCAAAGGGCCTTTCATAACCGCCAACATACAGAAGGCCAACATTCTGAGGAAGTAACCTACAAAGAAAGAAAAAGCATTATTCAAAAAATACTCTTCCTTAGGTTTAAGGTTACATAATCATCAAGGTTATATAACAGATGAAAAAATAAAACATATAGTGAAAAAATGACTATCTACGCAATTCTTTGTCTTTTGCACTATGGGATAATATCTAGCAAAGAAATAATTCTTGGGCCTCAGAAAATAGTGGGTAAATGTGGAACAGTCTAACTTACTACAAATTCTAGCTAAATTACTACGTAGTGTCTCTGAGGGAGAATTAAACAAAGTAATGCATATATTTAAAAATCTGTAATGACTCAACTCAAGGAACACTCATTGCATGCATGCCTCTACTTTGCACTAAAGGAGATAATACAAACCTAAATAATTAGGTCCCAACATCTAACAGGAAAACCAGACGTAAGTAATTAACCCTAACCAAATGTAGCCTCTGGTAAGTGCTATTTACACAGGTATTCACCACTGCAAAGTAGTGAAGTAAGTACTTGCTATGGAGGGAGCTGAAAAAGTTTTCACGGTGGGATTTGGGCTTAGCTTTATAGGGGGGGTAAGGCGGAGGGAGAAACTTAAGGAAAGTCATTATGGGTGGAGTAAGGGATAATTTGGTTGGAGATTAAAACCCCAAGGAAGTTTGGAATAGACCAGGAAGAATGTTAAATGCCTATGTTTATTTTATAAGCAACATGGAATCACATTTTTATAAGATATACTTAATTCTCATAAAAACAATAAATGCATATGAAAATAAAAATCAAACCATACAGAGGGTGGAAAGAAATAATGGCTCCCTTCCCTGCATAATCCCTCCCTTCCTACTTGCACTCAAAGAGGTCCATCATTCCTGACTGCATGAAAACATCGTGAATGAAGAAATACCATCATTAGAACTCCGCTTTAGAATGTGTAGGGGCGCAAGGTAGGAAAAGAGCATAATTAAGTATCTGGTGCTTATTTCACCTATTATCATAAATATTTTCCTAAAGGACACAACACCAGTCTTAACATTGTTGTACATGAATAAAAAAACACAACTGCCTGTACCCCCACCCAAACCAACTAGGCCAAAATACATCTCCTCAGAATCTAGATAGTGAAAGTTAATAGCCTTTTATGGCAGGTAAAAAAAATTATCTCTAGGATGAATGTAAATTCTATTACATGAATCTGAGAATGAAATACTGAGTCATATCTACTGTAAGGAAAAAAACTGGAAACCCAAACAATCAAATGGAAAATTCTCAGTGTACCATATTGGTTTAATCATAGAAAATATGAACACAAGTATCTTTTTAAAGTTAGTTAGTGACTTCAAAACCCTACTTCAACAATTCCAAGATATGCATGTATTTATATTTTAACTTGTCTGAAATTAGAATGCCCCTGATACTCTATGGTGCCTTATAATCACTGGCATCAAGTGACGGTTGTGAGGTGGTCCTGTGATTGATTACCTTTCACTCAGTTTACTAAGACTAAGCACACTCGCAAAGTGCTCTAGATTTTACAAAATAAGGGACATATTCAGTCTCCTGGGAACATCCTATGTTCCTGGACATTCTTTCAAGGGCTACAAAGCATTCAAGGCCACTAAAAGAACATTAATAGCTGATGAACACAATCCTGAATTAAACCAACTTAGCAAAAAACTACTTAAGTTTGGAATATAGTGATACTTGTAGTAATAGATTTTAGCATGTTGTTGAAAGT
This sequence comes from Pteronotus mesoamericanus, assembly GCF_021234165.1. Lineage (NCBI taxonomy): Eukaryota > Metazoa > Chordata > Mammalia > Chiroptera > Mormoopidae > Pteronotus > Pteronotus mesoamericanus. The sequence continues at coordinate 47,005,607 of NW_026555085.1, forward strand.
TATAAACATGACAGAAGGCATCTGTTCACTGTACACAAGTAGAAACCATAGAAAATGTCCCCAAATCTCAACTGTGAAATGGAGAATCCCTTAGCCATAAACTGATAAATCAAAGACTCCAATCAACTGAACTTTAAGTCTCTCATAAATCATTGTTAGTATCACAAATTTAACATTAGTTAAGTGTAACAGTGATAATCTATTTCCTATATAACAAATGTTCACAAAAACCCTGATAAACCCCTTTTAGAAGTGACAATAGTCACTGTACATACAAATATGTGTTATAAAAAGAAGTGAATAAAATCTGGCTGAAATTTAAAAATCAATATGTCTCTAATTACTATGAATATAAATTTCAAGAACCTTGCGAAAATACTATTTAGTATGCCCCCCTTCCTCTAACTTGCCTATCTAATAATTACTTTCTCCTAAACAAGAAATTTCTTAAATATATCACTTACATAGCATATATATATATATATAAATTTCACTTTTTAAGTAGTTTTTTTCTCATTCATGTACCTATTATTCCTCACCATAGATTATATTACCACCACCATTCAAGTGGTTTTTAATATGTATCTTAATTTAAAGGCCTGCTATGCATAAAATAATGAATGCTTTGAGAACACAAATTCACACTTCTAAGACAGGACATTTCTTAAAATGTTTTTACCTTTCAAAAAGTTATTTTGTCAAACTGTATACAGAATTATTGTCAAATAATAGGCACCATTTTATTATTACAAGATACTTGTGTATAATACAGCGATCACATATTAAATCCCCAGAGTAGGGCATTAATTCAGCACTGATACATGTATTTATATGTATATGTTAAAATGGAAACCCTGGTCATTGTTTTGCCCCAAGTTACATGAACATTAACATAACCTTTATACTAATGCTAACGAATCCCAAATGTTTGCTTGTAACTAAAGTCTTTTATAATGTGGCTACCAAAGAAGCTGTTTTTGGCAAGTAGCAATAAAAAGGCCCTGTTAGGGGCAGGGGTTTGGGCGGGGGGAAGAGGGGGGCGCGCGGAATCTATTTGAGCTTTTGAAAAAGTAAATACAGGCAAGACAAATGTTCATTTTGCTTCAATTTTCCCAATACAAATATTAACAGGTATCTATACTGTAAAGAAAGCTGCAAAATTATTTCCAGAAAAGCTACTTATATAAAGGAAAATAAAACTTGTCAAGTAATCTAATAAACATTACTTTAAAAGATCCCATTCACCATAAACTGATGATGTATGAAATACTGCTTTAAAAGAAAACTGTCTATAATTATTTCAAACTGAAAGTTTAAAAAAGGAAAAGGGGATTTTTTAAAAATAAGAATAAGTGAAATAACTTAAAATTAACTGTTTATCTACAAGTCATAATTACAATACCCACTAACCTATGTATTTTTAAACTGCAACAAAAGACCTTGAAAAAACTTACAGTATCTCAAATACTGACTTAGAAAAAAATCACACTTCTTAGCCAAACAGCAAGTTCTCCAAAGAGTAGACTACATCTAATATATCTACCTAGGGGAAGGAGAAAAAAAAAAAAGACAAAACAAATGCACTTACTTTGTGATCAATAGTGCCCTTTTGAATTTGGGAAAATGCTTATTATTGAGAAGGCTGCATTCTTTGAGACTTCTAGTAGAAAGTAAATAAAGCAACATGTGTGCTTAGGCTCTGGTAAAAGGTGGGTGAGCCGATGAGTGAATTTATCATTATCCTTAGAATCCTTTCATAGCTTATTTTATTCTGCTTTGCTTTCTAAACCCTAGAAAGCATAACAAATGCTCTAAACTTTTGTAAAAACAAACAAAAACAAAAAACTACCATCATCAATAACATGTTTAAATAATCTCTGTATCAAATGAAATAAACTACCTGAAAATGATGTTTGGTTAAATGAAATATATATTGAATGAAACAAATAAAAGGAATAAATAAGATGTCAAGGTAAATAACAGAAATCTGGATCAGCCCTGACCAGTGTTATCAGTTGACTGGGCATCATCCCACAAAGCAAAGGTCGCTGGTTCAATTCCCTGTCAGGGCACATGACTGGGTTGTGGGTTTGGCCCCAGGTAGGAGTGTGTATTAGAGGGAACAGATCGATGTTTCTCACATAGATGTTTCTTGCCTTCTCTTGCCCCCTCTCTAAAAATAAATAAATAAAATCTTTTAAAAAAAGAAAGCTGAATCATTTTGCAAAGGTATATAAGAAATGTTGAGCTACCAATATTCAGAAAATACCCTATTTTACATCATACACAAAAATCAACTCAAAATGGATTAAAAACTTGAATGTAAGAACTGAAATCATAAAATTCAGTTCGTTGGGGCGTTGTCCTGTAACGGAAAGGTTGCAGATTCAATCCCCAGTCAGAGCACATATCTAGTTTGTGGGTACCTAGATTGTGGGCTTGATCCCCAGCCAGGGAGCATATGAAAGGCAATCAATCCCCCCTCCCCCTCAGCAATGAAAAATGTCCTCATGTCCTCAGGTGAGGATAAAAAAGCAAACAAAAAAACCTCCTAGAAGAATCCTGGAAGAAGTGTAAGGAGTAAGCTTCTTGACACTGGCTTTAGCAGAGATTTCTTTAGATCAGACACCAAAAACAAAAACAATAAAACAGTGGGATTACAACAAACTAAAAATGTGCACAGCAAACAATCAACAAAACGAAAAGGGGACTACAGAATGGGAGAAGATATTTTGCAAATCATATATCTGATAAGAGGTTAATATCCAAAATATGTAAAGAACTTACATAGTAACATGATAGATAGATAGATAGATAGATAGATAGATAGATAGATAGATAGATAGATAGATTAAAAACTGGGCAGAGGAACTAAAAAAACATACAAATGGCCAATAGGTACATGAAAAGGTGCTCAACATCACTAATCATCAGGGGAATGCAAATCAGAACCACAATGAGATATCACCACCTCACATCTGTTAAAAAATAAAGGTAAGTTAGTGTTGGTGAGAATGTGGAAAAATAGGGAGCCCTTTGCATCATTGGTGGGGATGTAAATTAGTGCACTCACTGTGCAAAACAGTATGTGGGATCCTGAAAAAATTGAAAACAGAACTACCATATGATCCAGTAATTCTACTTCAGGGTATAAATCCAAAGGAAATGAAATGACTACCTGGAATAGACACTTGAGCCCCCATGTTCATTGCAGCACTATTTGTAACAGCCATAAAAAAAGAAGAAAATCATGTAATTTGCAACAACATGGATGAAACTTGAGGGCATTGTGCTAAATAAAATAAGTCAGAGAAAGACAACTACTGTATGTTCTTCTTTGTATGTGGTGCTGAAAAAAACAAACTCATAAAAAGAGACCAGTCTGGTGGTTGTCAAAGGTTGGGCAGGAGGGAAATTCGGTGAAAGCAGCCAAAGTTATATACTTCCAGTTATGAGATAAATGAAATGTACAGCATGGTGACTACAGCTAACAATACTGTATTGTGTGGCTAAAAGTTCTCATCACAAGAAAAAAAATGTAACTATATCAAGTGATGAGTGTCAACTAAACTTACTGTGGTAATCAATTCACAACTCATTATGTTATATACACCTTAAGCTAATACAATATTATATGTCAATTACATCTCAATAAACTAAGGGGAAAAAATACTAACTTAATAAAAAAACCATTATTCACATACTGAAAGAAGTCACCAAGTAGAAGAAATTTACAACATGCATCACCTCCTAAATTGAACACACACATAACCTAGGACCTGGCAATCCCAATTTTAGGTATATATCCATCAACAGGCATGTGTGTGCATGGTCTTAAACATACACACAAGAAATATGTTTGGCTATTAGGGCTGATCACCCCAGAACTGCCATCTATCCAAAAAACATATTATATTATGTTTTATATATACACAGGGTGGGACAAAAGTAGATTTACAGTTGTTTCCATGGAAAATAATACAATAATAACTAATAATGTAAGAATAAACTCTGTATGGAAAATAATACAATAATTAATAAATAACAAAATAAGGATAAGTTCTGCTCACAACTGTAAACCTACTTTTGCCCCACCCTGTATAGAGAGAAAGCAATGAAAAGGAATGAATTCCATATATCATAGATGAATTTTAAATTCACAACAATCAGCAAAAAAAGCCAAACTTAAAAAAAAAATAGGTTTGCATTAAGGTAAGGTTCTGAAAACAGGCAAAACCAAATCCTGCTGTTTAGAGATGGAAATCTAAGTGACAAAAGTACACAAAAGGGCCAGGAAGTAAAACCAGAGAAGTCTGGACAGAGGAAGAAGTTTGTGAATGAGAAAAAGTATGCTGGAGGTATCTAAGATGCTATTTCTTTCTTGTCCTGAGTAAATGGAGTTGCTGACATGAAATTTCATTAAGATGTACATTTATGTTTTGTGTGCATTTCTGTATGTATATTACATTTCATAATATAAAAAATCTTAATATAGAAAGCATTAAGAAAAAAACAACATAAGCAATCAGTAGCAGAATGAGTGTGATTCCTAACTTAGGGGCACAATATTAATTGCTACATTAACATATTTTAATATTCCTGTATAAATAGATGAGTATTTTAGGAGATAAGCTACTAGGGAATCCAACAGTCACTCATCCCCTTCTTCATACTGGAGCTACATATTCTATGGCATAAACATAATATGAAAACACAATACTCACATATCTAGGCATAATGGTTTTAAATACAAAGGCATTCAAATTGAAAAAAGAGAAACGATTACATTAAAAATGTATAGCAAACTTCCCAGTCCCAGCCAAGACAGAGCAGCGAGGACTAGACTAGGCCCTACTCACACTAAATGACTAAACGTGCAGTGCGGCACAACGGTTTTCAGAAACTGGACAAAAGGCAGCACAGGTCAGCGGTGCCTGGGAGAAGGGATAAGTGATTCCTCCCACTGCCCCAGCTTACTACCTCGAGTTTTTAGACCAAAATGTCAGGAAGAATACAGGCCCATAGAACCTAAAATATTTACCATCTAGTCCTTTAGAGAAAAAAATTGCCAAACCCTACCCTAAAAAAATGAAAGCACCTGTCCACAACTTTCATAGAAGCTTATCCCAAATAGCCTCAAACTGGAAACGTCCCAAGTATTGATTAACATGTGAATGGATAAGTATACTGTGATCTACACAATAAAATACTACTTTCAACACAAAGAAATGGACTATTGATTTATACACATATAAATTTAATATTGAAAGAAGCACTGGGGGTGGGGAAAAACATATGCTTCCATTTATATAAAATTATAAAAAGTACTACTTCCATTTATATTAAATTCTAGAAATTACTCCTCAATAAAGCTGTAAAAAAAGTACAAACTTCATCTTCCAAATTCTGTTAACTATATTAAAAAAAAGAAAGTCTACAACTGTTCATAGACCATATAGTGAACTGAGCCTACAAATAATTCTAAACCGATCCACCCTGACCATTCTAAATGGGTAGTTGATTCATTATTTGAAGAATTGCCTGTGTAAACATGCAGCTGAATAGGTTGGAAAGTGGATTTTAATAGGGAAATCATTAAACACATCTAGCTCTCTGCCTAGTTTGTTATTTAATGACCCTAAGAATTATTTTATGGCTTACTTCTACCTACAAAAGAAGAGAAGGGAGAGTAATTTATGTAGGGCTTAGCCTCATATCTAAGCATCTGGGATCATCCGAATCATCATCATATCCATAAATTTGCATCTCCTTGATTGACCCAATGATGTATGTGTAAATCACATTTGTTAAAAGGTTAGATAGAATAAAATTTTCATTTCCTGTATTGGGAAATCCTAAATCTTATCCCCCCCGCCCTCTGTTTTTGCTGTACAAGTTACCCTTGTATACTTCAAACAAGAATTTGACTGTGAAGTCTTCCTTTTCCCCTGGGAAAATGTAGGAACATTATGTTTAGAAGCTGTTTCTGAAGAAAAAGAAGTACAAAAGATGCTTTGGAGAATAGAAACAGAAATTTAAGCAGAGCAAATATAATTCACAATTCAATTTTTTTTAGTCTAAATTATAGCACCATGTCACATGTTACCAGCAATTTCAATAATAGCTATGATCAATCAAAAAGGAAAGCGTTGTTTTTTAAAACCACAGATCCCAGAATGACTGAGATTATCATATTCTTCATTGAAAAGAATTACTGCAAATCCCACTTTCGGCTTCACAGAACTCTCCACAATGTTGACTGACACACGAACTAACCAAAAATACAGAGAACTGCCCAAGTGTCTCATTGATAGAATATACATTAAATTGGTCTTCTCTTGGCTATTAGTTATAATTTGAATACTCCTCTGTAAATACTACACATGCATCCCTTTTCTTAAAATATGGATTGTGTAGCTATTGAGTTATTACTTTTTTCATTGCTAGGCATGTACTAGCTATCTTTATTTTTAAAGGAAATTAATTATCATTTTCACGTCTTTATTCATAAGTATGAATGAGCTTATTTTGAATTATTCCAATAGTTTGTTCCTCAATTAAATCAGTATATTCTTTTGTTCAGAATAACTACTGACTGGTTGTAGTTTGTAAAGCCCTTAAAAAACTTTTTACCTAGCTGAATAGCTCTGTAAAAGCATTTGAACTATGACAACTCATTTTATCCTTTATTCTGGTATCTGTTCCAAACACATTTATAACTAATGATAACACTAGAACTATTTTTAATTACCTCAAATTCAAAAGTAACTGACTAGAATGTTGATCTGCATGTCAATTAATTTGCTTAAAAATAATTATATTTATCTTTGATGTAAGCCTTGATCAACTAACAACTAAAAGTCAACATAATGTGTGAGACAGTTCAACCTCAATAATGTAACAACTATAGTCTAGGTATTGAAGAATCTCATTGTGCTGGGTTAATATAGGAATTCATGAGATGTTTATAGTGTTGTTAAAGCTACAAAGCATGATGATTTTAAAATTTCTTAAAACCATGAATAAAAAGTAAATGTTACCTAGCTGACTAGGACCATATTTTATAAATAACTTTAAGACCCTCCTATCCTTGCAGTGAAACTAATTTGATTATTCTCGAAAAGTGAGGTGGAGGTATCTAATAGCCCAATATGTTTCCGTTCATTTTTCCATTCTACCAAATTATGTGAATTCTTGAAGCAAGTTAGGGTCATTACAAGCTTAGAATATGCTCAGCAAAAACATGAGGGGTAATTATACAATATTATCTTTTCCTCAAATTTCAGAATGACTTAAATAGCATGGAAGGATAATTAGTCATTTCATAAAAGTATTTTAAAGATGTTTTAAAATTCATTTATTTATATACCAGTGTTCATAGCAGCATTATTCACAATTGCTAAATGGTAGAAACAATCCATACACATATCAACAATTGATAAACAAAATGTGGTATATATGTACCATAAAATATTATTCAGAAAAAAGGAATGACATGGTGACATGCTACAACATAGTGAACTCTGAAAACATTTGATATACTAAGTGAAATAAGCTAGTCACAAAAGGATGGGTAGTGTGTATTTCCACTTACATGAGGTACCTAGCTAGTCAAATTCACAGACAGAAAGTAGAATAGCGGCGACTGGCGGCTAGGTGAGGAAGGAACGGGGTTACTGTTAATGGATACAAAGTTTGAGGCTGAAAAAAAAAAGTTCTGGAAATGGACAGTGGTGATGGTTGCACAGCACTGCCAAGGGACAGATTTGTGCACCTAAAAATAGTTAAAACAGTACATTTTATGGTATACATATTTTATCAAAATTTTTTAAAGGCCAAAAATGTCCATTCCTAAAATACAAGTCTATTAACAACTTTGAAAATTTTTTTCTTCTTGATTCCCACAGAGGTTGTTCCAAACCTCCTCCTTTCTCCAAATCTCCTCTGGTCCATCCCTTTCTCATCTCATTCCAAAAAACACTTTCAGTTCTCACTGAATGGAGAAGATCCTGTCTTGAGTTTACCCAACCTTGGGCATGGGGGTGCGGGGGGTGAGAGGGAGAGGGAGAGTGTGTATTTAGCTTTTCCCTTCATTTCCTTGCTAAAGCTACCTAGTCCTCCATTTATTTTATAACAACACATTTTTTCTCAAAGATCTGTAACCTTTTATTTTCTTTCACTCTGCCAGTTAAGAGGGTTACAAGGTCAGAAACTGTCATTCTGAAGTTAACTAAAAATCACTACAAAATGGATAATATTTATGGACAAAATCCTACGAGAAATGACTCATAATTTTTGTTCAGGCTGTTATAATGTTATGAAAAGGGTAGCTTCAAATCATTAAGTAGGTCTGATTCCTGACTGTGGTGTTTATTAACTACTGGAAGCGATTCATTTAAATCCTCTTAAGCATCAATATTTTGTTGGGCAAATGAGTATGATTACTTCACAGAGTAATTTTGAAGATTAAATGAAATAATATGTGTATTTAATGTTTGTTCAGTCTTGATCAATTGAATACATTAAATAACCAAGGTATATTCTCAAAATACATTACATTTAAAAAGAAAAAAGTGCCTTATATAAAATATTGAAGTTTGAAGTTAATGACAAATAAGAGTTTAAAAACATAAATCTGTCAGAATTTTTATGGTAGATTCATGTCTACATGTATGAATGAGAAAGAGAGAGGCCAACAGTCAGAGGGAAGATAAAGACTGACATAATTAGCTCAGATGAGTTCTCTGAATGCTAGGAAACTACATACTAGCATAGAAGATCTAATTTTCCAAACTCTATTACAGCCTGGGTAAAACATTCTATAGGCTCACCTAACCCTTTTTCTTCGATGACAAAGTTACAAAGCAAACTTCTGGTAACTACGTTTCTTGAGTAGTTAGAATAGAAATGAGATACTATAAATAGCAGTTCTGAGTGTGTGTGTGTGTGTGTGTGTATTTATATATGTATTTATGTGTGTGCATACCTGTATATGCAATAATATATTATTATAAATTAGTACTGATACAAAAGCAAAAACAATAATGATTACAGTTGTTATTTACTGCAAATGTCAACATACAAGGCCCTGTGCTAAGTCTAACTTTACATTACATTGATCTCTCTGGTGAATACTCTTCTAGTATTAGAAATTTAGGACTGTAATTTAATCTTGTCAAAGAACCTCATGAATCAGATGCCATTATTAATTATCTCCATTTAACAGAGATGGAAGCTAACAGAAAGTACTAGTTTGCAAGTTTGCATCACTTGTGAGAGGTAGAACTGGGGATCAAAATTCTCTTCCTCTGGCTCTTTGTTCGTAACTATTATGCTGTATAGGAATTGTTTTAACAATAAACAGGTTTGGTTAAGGGTAATTAATTTCCCACACCATGATCAACTCTGAGTGACAAAACCAGTGAGCTCTGCAAAGCTCTAGCCACCCTCTTCAGGCGTGCAGAGTACCTCTTCAGTCACTGTGTTCTACTTCCTAAAAAGAAAAATAAGGAAAAAAAGAGAGAGAGAGAAAGAAAACAACAAGGGAGGAAAAATTAGGTCAAACTTCTATGCACTTTGGCTCCCTCCCTTCTTCTCCCTTTATGGAAATGGACTGCATAGTACTGATGCATAGTGTATGCCAGACTCTAGGCCAGGTTCCAAAGACCATCCTTGCCCTCAAGAGCTCAAAGCCTTAAGGAGGCTGCATGTTTGAATAAACTACAAGAAACTAAGACAAACTGGCAAGTTCTATTACAGACCCACATGAATTATGTACTGTGGTAATCTTCTGATCTTTGCAGACTTTTAAACCTGGAAAGGCAAGGCTTTCATGGCAAGTGCAACTTCGCATGCTGGTTTTTAGAGAATTCCTCTGGATGCACTATGACTCAACAGTGGAACATTGGAGTAAATAACAAACAGTATTCAAATGCCGTGAAGCATCATCATATAACATTTTATATCATAATCACAAGCTTCTAGTACAGTGCCTGACACAAGGTGGGTAATCAATGGTCACTTAGTAAGGGGAAAAAAACAAAACAAAACAAAAAACAACCCCTATATCTACTTAGGGAAACACTAACCACCAATATTAAGTTAACCTAAAAAACACCTGAGAAATGTAATGCAGAATTTTAAATGAATGCATGTGAAGCAAATTTGTATGTAGATTACTGTGCCATAAAATATTTTAATATGCAAATCAAAAACTGACAGCTGAATTTGTAGCATGATCTAAACCTGGTCTTAGGGAAATTTAAAGTAGGATTCCCACAAATGAGATGACAGATGAGACATAACAGAAATAATGAAGATGCTTTATAGCTTCCTAAAATTCTCCTTTAATCTAGTTTTAGAAAAATAAACCTGAGGTATTCATGCAAAATTTTAAAATATTGCTGTATTATATCCTTAGCTGGAAATAAAACATCTGAAATCATCTATGACATAATGATCAACGAACACTTTTTATTAGTGTTCTGGTTATGGCTAGTAGGGCCCAATTTATTTCTAGGATCAAACTTAAATCATATACTTCATATCCTAAAGTTTTGTTTATATTATAGAAGCACCAACTTCTGAGTCTCCTTTCACTTTCTAGCAGGTAACTTCAAAACCATCTGGAATTTAAAATGGCTTCTTTTTAAGACTAGAATTTCTGCTTCAGAAGTCTCATTTGATTATAGATGAATTATTGAGATTGGAAATAAGAATAAGAATAGAGATGGAAAAAGAAGTCAATAGAACAACATAAGCAATCCCAACAATAAAAGGACTTCAGTTAACTAGCCAAGAGATTTCATCACCAAAATTCTTTAACTCCAAAACGTTGTCCTCATGACTGTTTTAAAGTAATTAAAAAGAGCAAGCGAGCAGCTGCTGCCGACAAGTCTCAGAATCAATATGAACTTTGAGTATGTCATCAATGCATTGAAATGCCCTTTCAGGGACCAGGAGAGGAACCAGTAAGTCTGTTTTGGGTGATTAAATGAGATAAAGCAACTGGGATCAGATTAATTTTACAAGAAATTAAGGTAGCTTAAGATAAAATGAAAGCACAACTAAGAACGAATGAAAGCACAATTAAGAACGAATGAAAGCACAATTACAAAGCACAAATAAAAGTAAATCTGGGGAAGGGACTAGCCAAAGAACATGTATGAATGACCCAGGGACATAGACAATGGTGTGGGGATTGGCTGTGGGAGCGGGGGGTGGGGGCTGCGTGGAGGAGGGGAAAGGGGGAAAGAGTGGGACAATCTAATAGAAAAACAATTAAAACTTTAAATAAATAAAGTGAGAATATACTTACACAAATATATTTATTTGTGTAAAAAATATGTATTTACACAAAGGTGAAATTATAATAAAGGTACAAACAGATACTCAGGGAAATTACTTGGTAAGTACTTAAATTTCAACAGTTTGTCATTCATCAGAAAAATAATCAAAAGGTCATAAATATGGTGGTCTAATGTGAAGACATCCTGAAGAGAAATGGCAAATTAAATTGTATTTATCTACAATTGCCCTAACCAAAATCATCCAAAATACTTTGCTTCATTTTTCCTTAGAGCACATATAATGTTTTTTATAAACTACCTACCAATATTACTTTAAAAGTATCTACCAAATTTGTATATCTGGAAATTTTAACCATAGTTTAAAAGCTAACAATAAAAGTGAAACATTATGTAATTACTTATAAATTATGAATAGCAGAGTAATTTTGGTTATAGTCATTAAAACGTTATTATAAAAACAACCTCATACATGTATACAGTTTGAAATGAAATTTCTAAAGGATTAAGTGTATGTTGATACAAATAATTGAACACAAATGATGGCTCAGTTTAAGCTACTGATTTCTCATACATCTCTCTTAGGAAAAGAAGAGTTATTGGGTGCTAGGAGCACTATGAAAGGAAAAATCCATTTATACAAGGACTATTTGTAAGACAGACTTAATATATTAGAAATAACATTATTTATAATTTATTTACAGGACTATTTAAGCTTAATTTTCTTCCCTTTTTATTAACATTTCATTACTCTTCCTTCTCATTGTTATTTCCCAAAAGAGTGTTTTGCAGAAATAAATGAGGAAACAGAGGCATCATAACATAACATTAACAACAACAAAAAGAGGTAGGAATAAAAAAAGAAAATGTATGACTCCATCCACAAGCAACACAGTTAATTACACTGACAAGAAGTCCTCGTGCAGTAATATAAGTGCAGAAAGAACTTGATGCTTCCCATGTCTTCCCTCAGAGAAAGTGACATGTCCGCATTCAAACAAGAACATGGTGGAAACAAGTTTGCAGAGTTAGCTGTATAAATGAGAAGAGCTAGAAAAGCTTCAACATAAAACTTTGCTATTAAAAGGCTTAAAATCTAAGACAAGGTCTCAGATCTCTTTCTGATTTCCTTATTACTCAGCAATTGAAAGCCTCTGCTTCATCAATCCTACCTACCTCTTTCACGCCTTATGAATGTGCCCTAGTCATCTCCATCTGGAACGCCCTTATTTTCCAGTTGTGCCCATTTTTCCAGGCACAGCGGCAGTGCCACCTCCTGTATGACGTTTACCTTGACTGCTCTACCCTCACTGATTTACCCTTGCTCTGAATTCTCCCACAGCATCAACAGCCCGTACCACAGTATGCTCCTTATTATACGTTGTCATACATAGTTCACTGTTCTTTCACGTGTGTTTATCACAGCTATACTGTAACTCACTGTGGGAAAGTGACATGTAATCTTTCTTTATATCCCTCATATTGCTTATGATTGTCCCACGTATTCAATAAGATATTCAATAAACATTTGCAGAATGATAATTATACTAACAGCCAATATGTATTAAGGTATGTGTATCAGAAACTATGCTAATGGACTTGGATTAATTTAATCTTTATAATATCTCTATGACATAGGTTATAGTTAATGTTAATAATACTAATATTAAGCACATTTTACTTATGAGAAAATTAAAGCTAAGTTTTTGGTAACGACCAGGATCATAGTTCTGAACTTTCATCTCAAAGGAATATGCTATCCAGAAAAAAATATGAAAACTATTAAACTTGGTACTTTGTGCTTTCAATCTACGAGAAGTTTCCTAAGTAAAAATGGTAGAAAAAATGGAAAGGCTAACTACCCACCTAATCCTACAAACTATCCAATTGTCCCAGGTCCTTCAAGTCAGAGCCTCTATCACTACCTGGAACTCACAGGTAAGTACCATAATCTAGGCACACAGTAACCTTAAACAGGTAAATTTCCTGTTGTAATAAATACACTTTATAGCTTCCCTCACATTAAAATAAAATAAGTAAGACCTCACCAGTGTGGCTCAGTTGGTTGGAGCATCCTCCCATACACTGAAAGGTCAGGGGCTTCTATTTCCAGTCAGGGCACATACCTAGGTGGTGGGTTCAATCCCCTGCCAGGGAGCCTATGATAGGCAATCAGTCAATGCCTGTCTCTCACATCGATGTTTCTCTTTCTCTTTCTCTCCCCCCGCCCCCCCGCCGCCACCCTCCGTGCCTCCCTCTACCCGTCTCTCTCTCCCTTACTCTCTTTCTAAAAAGGCAATGAAAAAATATCCTCAGGTGAGGATAAAAAAATAAGTAAACCATTCCACCATTCTCTTCCTAATTTTATTAGGGTAACAAGAGTCTTTAATGAAGAAGAAAATGACAGTGGCCTTTTATAAACAATACTAACTGTACTCTTCTGTTAAGCTCACTACCCCAACAGAAAAATTCAGAACTTGATCTTAATGCTATCAAACAAAAGGTCTCTTGTTCTCTTAGGAAGGATAAAGGGTCAAGCGTGATAACTTCAAGATTGCTTTGAGATGATGCATAATTACTTCAATATATAATGTAAATAAAAGTGTAATATATAATATGAATTATATGTATACATATAATACATCTATAATAAGAAATGTTTACCAGATTAGATATTTAAGAGATCACTTTTTAAGCCAATATGATTCCAAACTTACCTTTCCTTTCCATGAATACTCTAACACAACAGATTTATGCTAATATATGGATAGCTAATCTACAATGAAAAACTTGCTATATCAAAAGATGTTATATAAAAATATTAGGAATGATTAAACAAATATAAAATATCTAGTTCAAAAGTAATGACCACAGAAACACTGTCTAAAACGCCCTGAACAAGGCAGAAGGACTTTGATTAATCTCACATATCCAGGTGCTATTTCCATCAATCATTTTCACAGTGGTATTCTAAGAATAGGGAAGGTAAGAAAGGGCTAAGAAGTACAGTTAGAAAAAGAAATGAAAACAGACTCATAGATGAAGAGCAGGATGACAGCTAGTGGGGGGTAGGGGGCGGAGGGACTGAGCAAAAAGGAAAAAGGACTCTTGGCCATGGACAGCAGTGTGGGGGTTCCTGGGGGAGGGGGACATAAGGTGACTAAAGGGTAATGGAAAATAATGCAATAAAGATTAAATAAAATACAAAAAAAAGAAGTACAGTTGATTTCCCAGAATCCCATGTGATAAAGAAACACATACTATAAAGCCTTTTTCCTCATAGAAGTTTGCTATTTTGCATTTGCAAACTGTTGGATCCTACCCTCTAAGACTAAATGTTTTATTCCCTCAGCTTCAATTTATTTTCAAGAATAAAGATAGGAGTGTGGATTTTTAGTAAAAGGCAAAAGATTTATTAGTTCTGAAGAGAAACCAGAGTATGGGTGTAGATTTTTTTAGTAATGATGATCCTATAAAAATAAACTTTCCACAGTCAAAATTTTTGAATACCTGTAGAAATTGATGATTCCCTAATACAATTTATGAAAATTGAAAATGTAAAGTCTATTAGCACAGTGGGCCTTTGCCAATGATAAAAGATGACGGAATTAAAATGCAATCCTTAAAGTCTTCTTAACTTCTTACTTTAAGAGATATGCTGTGTGTTTGGAACCAACTGACAAGTGTTTCCAATCTTGCTACTAATATTCCAGCCAAAGTAGACAATAGCAAACATCTTTCTTCCTTATGTTTGATCTCATAAATGAAAAGACTGTTCTCCACAAATAATACAGGTATTAGCTCTGCTATTCTACCCCCTCACACAATTTTCTAGGTAGAAATCCATTTAGGAAAAGAAGACCCCAGTGATCATATCACCTAGATTCTTCTACCTTAAAAATGTGAACTATGTACATATTTTTATTCTGTCAAATGTTATAACTAATACAAATATTTTTAAAACACCAAGTAGTTACAGCTATAAAAAATTATGAATTATATGTGACATATAGGACTTATAAGATACTATAGATCCATCTTATATGTGCTAGCTTTGTACTCCATTAAGGTGTTGATTGCCTGTACTAGAAAGGAATACATCACATTTCAGGGAACAAATATCATCTGGTTTAAGTCGAGCTAGACCTATAACAGGGATTTCACCAAAAAATTCAGAAAATTATTATAGTGAGCTATAAATAACATCTGTGGGGGGGGGGCAGGGAGTCAATATTTTTCTTCTTTCAGGCAAGGAAATGGCTAAGAACTATTCCTCAAAAGATAGATCCCTGAAATATAGGGTTGCAAATTAGGTCAATTCCTAACTGATATCACATTTTCCTGATTTAGAGAAACTTTGATGTCAATCCTTTTTCAAAAAATGGCAAATGCTATTACTTAAAACATTCCTGTTCTCCAAAGAACAAAAGGCCTTTGAGGTCATCGATACTATGTTTTATGCTGGAACAAAAAACTCTACCCTCAAGAATAGTATCTTTTAGTGAAAGACACCAAAAACAAATCAAGATCCATAATTCAGTGTAATAAGCTGAATGCACAGAAGTAGGACCAATGGACTCAGATGCAAGGGGGCCATCAGGTAGGACTTCATCTGCCAGTACGTTTCATTTCTCTGTCTCATGGTTTTTTTTTTTCTTTTTTTAAAATAGTGCATGTGAATTGATGCTATACTAACACATTATGTAATCTAGGCTGAAGAGCTGAGATTTTCCTGGACCAGGCAGGAGGTGTTCCAGTAAAGGCAGGGTGGGGGAACGGAGGTAGCCTTTCAGACTGTGCAATCCAAGGGCTCTTTCATCTATGCCACAATGGTGAACCATTTCTTTCAAATCCCCTTTTTTGCATCACTGGGTAGAGGAGGGCTTCTGCAGCCAGCACAGTTCCTCCTGACCACTGTCCCAAGGGTGACAACCCTGCTTTCTAGGGTGACCCCTGAATTTCAGAATGTATATTTTGCTTGCATGCAGAGACCTGCTACTACTCGGCACTTCCACGCCTGCTTCTTTCTCCTCCCGCCCTGCCCTGGAAGCTATTGCCTAATGTCAGATCTTAGCTTTGTGCAGGGAGACTCCACCTCCAGCTTCTGGACTTTCAGACCAGTGTCAACCTTTAGGTAGTCCCCTAGAGCTGGTGCTTTCTGAAATCTGTCACTACTCTGGCCCTTTGGATCAGCCCAGGCATTTCTCTAGTAGAGTATGCAATCTGTCTTTACACATAGTTTTGCAACCTGGCTTCATCTGTAGTTGTTATCATCCACTATGACGTTAAGACCACCACATCTATTCATTAGTGTAGAGACCAGTACAAGGACTAAGATTTATATAATATAAAAAAATGGGAGTACTGTGAAAACATTGTCAATGGAAAAATTAAACTAAAACGGACTGAATGAAGTCTGCCACTGAGCAGTTGATTCATCGATGGAGAAATGAAATCCAACTGTCAGGGGTTTTTTTTTCCATCCTTACCTGAGGATATGCTTATTGATTTTTAGAGAAAGGAAAAGGGTGGGAGAGAGAAAGGGAGAGAAACATTGACGCAATGGAGAAACACGGATCTATTGCCTTCTCCTACACGCCCGACCAGAGACCAACCCCACAACCTAGGCATGTACTCTGACTGAGAATCCAACCTTTCTGTTTACAGGACGATGCTCCAACCAACGAAGCCACACCAGCCAGGGCTTTCAACCAGTCATTTTATCTTTTACAGTGAAACTGACCAATTAGTTATGCTGTGAACATGCTTGCTGTAAAAATCCTAATCAATGAAACTACCAAGAGCTGGTATTACATATTAAAGTTACTATTGAGATAATTAACTTCCCTTGTTGTACTAAGTATTCAAAATCTGGTGTATGTTGTATACTTACAGCACATCTCATTTCAGACTAGCCACATCTCAAAAGCTCAATAGTCACACATGGCTAGCGTCTACCGTACTGGAGAGTGCAAATAAAGAACAGGCAAACCATCTGTTCACTCAGGGATGTGACATGAACAAAAATTCTCAAAGCACTCTGTTAAACAAGGAAGAAAACTCTGCTGCATTTCAAGGTGGAACCTGTTGTACCCATTGTAGCCAAAAACGGAAAGTAACTGCTTATACACTTCCTGCCCCTGTGAAAACTGCCTAACAACCTAGGATAGGCCTGGGCCATGCGGCCAGAAGGGTATCAGCAGACCCCATTCTGGGAAGGTAAAAGATGGAGATACTATGTAGCAAGTAATTATCTTGAATCTAGAGGTCATACTCTCTTTGTAGAAAAAGGTTCTATCCTAATCTCATCTGTTTGACTTAAATCAAACAGATAATGTCACTTGGGTATCTTAAATTTTTATAATCTACAAGATATATACATATATATAACACAAGTATATCATATTACTCATAAGTACATCTTTCTAATTATTTAGAAACACCCAAAAACACCTTAGCAAAAATATATTTTGGCAATCTACACAATCCAGCATATATACTCAAACACATATTGCCTATTCTAAGAAATGTATTTATAGTACAGTAATATTGTTTAACATGTATTACTGGTTCCATATTAATAAAAAAGCTTGCTTAAAGATCAGACTAATCTTTGTGTATTAGTTTACAATCTATAGGCTCTCTCCATACATGTTGTATCACATAACATTTTTATGCACATCTGTTCAATTGGCCCTATCAACTTACTTTGGCTAACTATTAACCTGGTACATCTTAATAGGTTTCATGTATTCAAGAATGTTCATGCAAAGAATCAGCATATAACACTAAGGAGATTAAATTAAAATTAAAAAATGTTAACAAATACGTCAACATAATGATCTTACCTATAAATATCTATGTGGATAAACCATTAAACAGAGAGGTTATAAAAACCATTCATTAGTTCTCTCATTCATCCATTTATTCATGTTTTGAGCACCTTGTATGTGTCAGGCGCTGTGACTGGACAAACTACTCATCTAGAAGGCATTTTACTAGAGTGGAATTTATGTTTTAAAATAATGAGCAACAATCATCTGATTTTTTCATCATGGAAATTACAACATTACTGACGAAATAAAATCTTAATAATCTAACCAGGTAAAGAAAACTATGAGTAGATAATAAAACAAAAATGAATATATAATTTGATAGCCCAAAGATAAGGAAGCTGGAACAGAAACAAAATCAACAAATCCATATTAAAAACCCAAATATCAGACAGGGGTCATATGTTTCTCTTGTCTTCAGGGACCTGAATTCAATTCAAAGCATGTACTTGTGAATAGGCAAAGCGTAAAGCTCTTAATTAGGTACTGTGGGGGCCAAGTTAACAGCTCACTATAACACACAGCAAAATATAATAACTGTGAATAAAAAACTATGGGACTACAAAGGTAGAAAGAATTAGTTTGGACTTGGGAAATAAAATTTATGATCATTGAGTTTCATTATAAGCATTCCTAATCCTGGACAGTTAAGATAAGGGTTGTATTGTCATGTATTGTATTGTATTGTATTGTATTTTTCTAAAGGACATTTATTAAAGTTGGGGACAGTGAAAACAAGTAAGGCCCTAGGACGAAGAAGCAACAGGAGAGAGCCTGGGCGAGGCTGCTTCGCCTCACTGGAGAGTCAGAGAAAAGGGGGCTTTGGAGACAGGCCCAGGGAGTTAGCCCAGGGCAGGCCCCTGGTGCCCACTGCTCCCTGGTGGCAAGTCTCGTGGGGTTCCCCAGAGTCCAAGAGATGCATGACTGTGGGAGAAGAAGAGGAAGAAGGGAGAGAGCACACTGGGTCCTTTGTTTTGAGCGTTATTAAAGGCTGGGAGTTCAGGAAGAGTGCGACAGAATATTCATCAGCTTTTCCAGGTGGGTCCTTTCAGGGCCGTGGTCTCCACCACGGATTGGCCGGTGCCAGGGCAGGGGGCGGACGGGGTGTGGGGGGTGGTCTTTAGTTACTGCAGCTGGTCCTGGCATCACTCGCCTGGTTTTGCTGCTTTTCTGGACCTGAAGCTGAAATATAACTGAGGCCTAGGGCTTTATTTTTAAACTTTTTTATTATCACCTCAAAATGAGTCATTTTAAAGAAAATACCCAATGAGCAAAATAGAAGAACTGAATGGAAAAGCATTACTGTATTACCCAGCCATAGCTGACATTGAATAGAATTTTAACAGCGGAGTAGCAAAAAAGGATCTTAGGAATATGAGAAAAGGTGAAAAGGAAGAAAAAACAAACAAACCAGAGAACTCTCCGTGGTGCTAATATATGAATCAGCTTATGCTAGGATTCTAATTCCCAAAGACAATATTGAAAATGTGCTTCCATGATCAATATATTTATCAGAATAACTGCTTAATCTAGACCCTAGACCCTTCATTTTTAGTGATGAATTCTTCCCAACAATACAGTTATAAAAAGAAAGCATACCTACATTTCATACAAATTTCAAACTGAGAAAACAAATAGGAAGTGCAATTTAAATAAACCCTTTTCCAAACTCATTTATTTCACACAGTAGTATTCTTTAACATGATAGCATCGATAGTTTGTAAACCTAGCACAAATATTCAATAAGTTTTATTCTGCATATGTACAATATAAAAGGTGTAGATATGGAATATGTTTAATGGCAAGTATATGTCCTAAATATGTTTGTTATACATATCATATTTTTCAGTTTTTCTTTTAATTACAAAAAAAGTCAAATAACTACCTTATTTCTTGTTAAGAAGAAAATATTTTTTGAAATTATTGTCTCATATTATGGACTTTTTATTATGCTGCATTTGAAACAACGGATGCGATAATGATGAAACACTGATGCATCAGACTGAAAAATTAGATATTTACGGACCATGTCTGATGCTAAAGTTCTAACTGGATAACCCTTTTTCCTCCTTTGCTCTCATTTTGAAAGATATATAAATTTAATTTGGTTACTGGCATGGTCTATAGGATTGAACACAAGATGGAAGCAAAAAAAAAAAAATTAGAGATCCAATCTTTGTCTATTGTTCCAGCTATAATCTCAATTCACTGAACGCTCTTGGATAAGTCATAAACTAAATGACATTTTTCCATTTCCTCATCTGTAAAATGGAGATAAACTGTCTTACCTCATGAAGATACTATTTACTTTAATTAATAACTGGGTAAAATATTGTGAAAATAGAAAATGATAAAAACGTTCAATCAAATTAAAATTTAAACTTTTTAAAAAATACTTTTTAAAATCTGCACTGAATACTCTAATAGTGTTTATTGAAAATCACCTGACACATCTGACCTTCAGCTTTCAAAGGGTACGGAGTAACTTCAAAATAAGAGACAACATATAATTTAGAATAGATGGTCTGACCAGCTCATTAGCTCCAGTAGTGATCTATGGTTTTGTAATAAAAGACTAGGCTCATTTAACAATCCACAGCACAAAAAAATTAAAAGATAAATGACTGCCCAAAATAAATTTAACAAAATAGGACCAGTTTCCAGTTAATAATAGAAATTAAAGGAAAAGACTGAAGTTATTGTTCAATACAATATATTCTATCTTTCCTCTCCTAATCCGCAAATTTTGTTTACTAGAAGTACATACACTGATATATTTGAAAACTAAGTTAGAAATGCTGCAGGCATTTATTTTACTTGCATCTTCTTTTCTCAGTTCAGATATCATAGATGAAAACAAACAGCTTTCCTAAAGACATATGCATCACTCTTGATTCAATTCAAGAAGTAATTAGTGAGCAACTACAGGGTCAGTGGTTCTTAAAAGGTTATGCACAATTAAATTTCTGTAAAATAAATGATATGTACCTGGGACTTCTTCTAGGAAGACAAAATAGACAAACTTTTCTCTATTTCTCCCACTAAGTACAACTGAAAACCAAAGGCATTATGTATATAACTCTAAAACATGGAAAGAAGAAGGCAGTCCAGCTAGGGAGCTCAGGATCCAAGGAACGGATGGTAATGAATAGCTTGGGTTTTCTTTTTGCTTCATATGTTTTAGACTGAGTACTAGAGAAACCAGGAAGCCATAAATGTCAATGGGAGGAAACAGAAAAGGAAAAGAAACCTGAGAAAGCCTTCTCTCTCTGCCCAGAAAAGGGGCAACATAACCAAACAGAAAACTTTTAGATAATTACCACTCTATTCTAGTGAAACACTACATGAAAAACTGCCCATTCCAAGCTCTCAAGGCAGAAGCCAAGTGAGGAGCCTAGACTTCCATCCTCACCAGACTGTACCAAAGAGCCGCAACTCCCGGGCCAGATATGGACAAAGAAAGCTGCATGGGGGGCCAAGAAGTAGGAGACACCCCCAACCAGAATATCAGTGAAGGCCATGGGGAGAACCAAGACTTACACCTTCACCCTGCTATAAAGAGCCACCCCTGCATCTCTTGTTGGGTTGGTCTAGAAGAATTGGTCTTCTAGAAGCAGGACTTTTACCACCAACCAGTGATAAGAAGGCTGCCTCGCCTCCAACACAGTATCACTGGAGGGCACAGGGGGATTCTGAGACTTAAACCCCTGCCCAGCAGAAACAAGGGACACCCTCTATTTCCCTCACCCATGTTCTACAAAGGCCACATGGGAAACCTGGGCTTCCCATTCCACCTGAGAGTAACAAGGCAGCACCTCCTTTCCCTGCTGGAGAGGTGTCAGGGGAGGCCTGCTAAAACAAGAGTCCTAAATAAGTCAAGACCAGAGCCTTAGGATGTCCAACACATCCAAGTTTTAGCCAAAAGTCATCAGTTACACTGAGACTCAAGGAAGTTTTAAGTTTAATAAGAAATTACACACTCCTACTTGCTTTCACTTAGGTTATAAATATCATTTATTCATTTTTTTAGTGAGTTTTAAGTCACTGAATTTTCCAAAGTTAATCATAGACACCAAACCACAGATCTAAGAAACTCAGAGCACATGAAGCAGAGTAACTACTAAAAAGTTTACTCCTCTGTACATCATAGTTAAACTAGAGAAAACCAAAGACAAAAAGAAAATCATGAAGAAAGTCAGAGGGGGGAAAACACCCTACCTACATATCAATAAATAAAGAAATACATCAGATTTCATGTCAGAAGCCATGCATGCAAGATGAAAGTGGAATGAAGTTTCAAGTGTTAAGAGAAAAAACAACCAAACTATCACTTCTTGGCCTTTTGGCTAAGATCAAGTGTAGAAAAAACCACCAAACTAGATCCTTTATCTGGCAAAACTATCCTTCAAAAGTGAAAGACAAATAAAAAGATTTTTCTAAGAAAACAAAAACTAAAGGAATTTGTTGCTGGAAGACATGCCCTATAAGAAGCTAAAAAGAAGTTCTTAAGAGGGAAAATAAATTATATAAGTCAGAAGCTCAAATCTACATAAAAAAGGAAGAGTGTTAGATAAGAAATAAATAAGGTAAAATTAAATTTTTATTATTCTTATTCTTAATTGATCTAATAGATAACTGTTAGTACAAAGTAATACTAACAATGTATTGGGTGATCACAGCAAATGAATAAACAAAATAATTATAGCAATGCTATAAGGAATGGGAGGGAAGAATTGGGAATACTCTGTCAGGTGGGATATATATGGTAACTCTGTACTATCTGCTCATTTTTTCTATGAACCTAAAAATGATTCTAAAAACTTAAGTCTACAAATAAAACACACACACACACTTTTACACACATCCCTTCCAAAACAGGAAGAAATAATGCATTCATATTTAAAACATTTTAAATAAATAACCTATAAGTAGTTAATACACTAAAATTCTTAATATAAAATAATCTTACATATCTGAAAATTACTCCTTACTTCAGAAAATAAACAGCAATTTATAATTTTTGCTACTAAGTTACATGATGGAAAGGTAACAGAAGAATTTTATATGATTTTTACAGCAGCCAACAGAATTTATAAAATACTTGTACAAAGAAAATGTAGCACATTGGAAGTATTCAATGAATTAATGATCCTATAATTAACAAACTGGTAAAAGACAAAAAAGTAAAGCAAAATTATGAAACTGAAAGCTTCTGGAAGAAGTTTTTTAAATTTGAGGATGCCTCATGTTGGGTCTCTACCCAACAATTGGCAATTGAAATATTTCTGGCTGGATGTGAGATGAGCAAGATGGAAAATACAGAAGAGCAAAGGGAGGAAGCAAAACAAAGACATTACAGCCTCCATATAACAGGAAAGACACTCAATAATATTGCTAAATAAATATCTTTTACAGAGAAAAACACCTCTGGAACAATAATATAGAAAAATATATATTTTATAAGTTCTAAGATACAAAAACCTTTCAGTATCTGTCTATACAAACTTCAAAAACAGTCATAAAATATGGAATTTTGATGACAACAACTTCACTTGACTATGTCCTCGTCATTGCTGGATAAACATTTTAACATTTTCCTATTCACTAGGCACAACATTTGCTCATTAAATATGGCACAAATGAAGTATAAATGTAGGATCAATAAAGTATCAATAGCTGGCAAAAATGACCACAAATCTATTAAAGGACTACGAGGAAGATGTAATGTAGGATCAGGTGAACCACGAAAGGAGAAGCATCACAAGAAAGGGCAATGTGTCAGTTTCCCATATCCAAAAGTAAGAAGTCTGATTAATAAATAAATAAATAAATAAATAAATAATGGGTCCTTAATGACCATATGAAAAGCTGAAGACAAGATTTATGTTTGTTCATGAAAACAGAAAGTAATTAAAATAGAAGAGAATTTTTGCTTTTAGGGACTATTTTCTATCATTTAACAATAGCAGATTTTTTAAAAATTACAATTCATATAGAACAGATTGAAAAGATTTTAAAATGTTAAAACTGTTTACGATTCTGTCAGTTCAAATTTCACACTTTAGAACCAGGAAATATTTCCCTATGTAACTTCTGTGTGTAGGGGAAAAAAAAATGTTTTAAATTATGTCCTGCCTAACACATGCTCCATGTAACTAAGCTCATGCTGTTTAATTCTATTATAAAATTCATGCAAATCCCAAATTTGAACTGTTATATGAAGCTCTTATTAAAATTTATCCTTTAGCTATTTGAAATAGCTAAAATTTAGTTTTTAAAAGAATATCAACAAAATAAATGTTATAAAGTATTTCTTATAGCTAAGTAATTTCCCTCAATCCTTTAAGCTAATATTTAATTTTTATAAATAAAACCATTAAACAACATATAGTATATATTTAACATTAATACCATCTTATAGGAATAAATAAAATGAATTTTAATCAATTACTCCCAATCTGCCAATACCCAGGTATCATCCTACTCTTCTTCCAGGAAATCAAATTTATGCTAAAATCCCAATTTCCTTTTCCAAAAGCAGGAATGTAACCCATGGCACCATTCTTTTGACATTGTTTCTATAAAGGCTGACTCCACTAATACGTAACTTGGAGATAAACAGCATGTTTGTATAAGAAACCTAGGAACTAACTTCAGAAGAGAGACTCCGACTTTCAGACAACCCAGCTCTGGGAGATTTGCAGAACCTCAACCATGCCCCAGACCATCATCTGACCAGTTTCAAGGTCATTATCAGAACAGGCTGTGCTTGACTGCAGTAAAGAGCTTTTCAACCCCGTCCCCTTCATTTCTTTGCTCTATTTTCCTTCTCCCTCCTTATAAAACTCTGCCTGCATTGAGGTATCCAGATGGTCTTTGGGACGAGAGTCCCCCATCTTCTCAGGTGGCTACTCTTGAATTAACTGTTTTTCCTTCTACCAGCAGTTGCCTCTAGAGTATTGGCTTTCAAAGCAGCAGGCAGCTGAATTTCAGTATCAGGAAGAGAAAGATATCAGGAAATAAAATAAAGAAATTCTAAGAGACAAGTAGAAAAGGGAAAAAGCAAGAGAACCACTCTAAGTTTAAACCTGCTGAAAAACAGAAGAACAGGATTAAAGGCAATCAAAAGATGAAGCGAAGAAATAGTGCTCTACTTCGTCAGCTGCACTCCCCTGCACACACTGAAGCCAAAAGATGAGCTATCACAGTCCAACACCCATTATGAAGGTCCTCAGCAGTTATGTGGTCAAGGAAGTATTTTCAAAAGATCTACTGAAGAGTGATTAAGTACAGGAAACTATTAATACTGGTTGTACATGAGTAAAAATTACAGAGAACTTTTCATGGCTCTAAACTTCTGATTTTCCCCTCATAAACATCTATTAGCTTTATAATTGAAAATACACCCAAATAAATAATTACCAATTACTATGATGTCTTGGCCTTCCAGTTGTTATGAATAGGATCATATATTCTCTTCACAGGGATGCAGAGCATAAAAATAATTGTATAATCTAAAATTTCACCAAAAAGGAGCTGAAACAATCATATCTTCATCAACCAATGATAAAAAGCATTTACTAAATGCCTTTTCATTTATGGCATAATGGCAACATAAAAACAATAGGTCCTGCATTCTATGAGCATACAATATAAATAAAAAATGCTGATTCAGACAAGACATAAACAAAACAAAAAAAGTACCTGCCTCTCCTACACACCAGGTCTGGGGATTATACATTCCCAAAGTGGGGACTGGACCCACAAGCTAGGCATGTACTCTGATCAGGAATTAAACTCACAATCCTTTGGTTATGGGGCGATGCTTCAACAAACTGAGCCATGCTGCCCAGGGGCAAAAAAGTACTTTTAACAAAATGTGTTAGATAAGGTAGAAAGTTGACAGTTTATTTTCCAAAAAAGAGGGAGAGTCAACAAACTCAAAGAGAGAAATCCTAGACAACTGAGAGGAAATGACTCTAAAATTTCATCAATTCTCTTCAAACCTATTTTAAATATGTAATGGAAAAGCATATCTTTTTCAGAAATGCTTTAAAAAGACCTACAACTGCTGACTTTTATATCATATCTATTTTAAAAATTGGTTGAAGTTTAAACATGAGCTATATGACTGGTTAACGTGCCTTTGAAAAGCTTTCACCACCAATTATGTTTCCTTCATCTTTACTATTTTGGATCTGCAAGTTAAAATTTTAAATACATTCGGGGTACAAAACTTGTCACAAGTTCTCAGTGGAGACGTGAGTGGGGCACAGGATGTTCTGACTGTTCTAAAGAGTGCTGTGGTTAAAGGACACAGACCTACTGACAAGACTTGGAGAAGTTAGTCCCAGATATGAGAGAAAATTTACCATCAAGCACTAGAATTCCAAGATAAAATGAGATCACAATTGCTAATAAGGTCTAGCGGCATTTACTTAAAATTTGTGTTAAATATTTCAAACTTTTTAAAGAGAGCTTATTGAGCAGTCATTAGAGAAGAATTTTCTAGAGTTAAAATTCTGAAAACAAATGGAATGTGTATCCCTAGTCTTCCATTTACATGCCAGGCAGATGCAGAGGCAACTTGCTTAGTCACAGCTTCAGGCATCATCTTTTATGTGGAGAAAAATACATACAAACAGAAGCAATGTCTAAGAAGAAATAGCTTCTCATTATAGGGCCAACCCTAATTTCCAAACATGTGAGAGTTTGCTAAACTTCACAAAACTGGGCCAACAATTTTAACCTGAAATAGTAACATGAAGTTTACATTAATCATTTTTTATATTAAAAGTAAGTGCACAAGAGGACGAAGTAGAATCCTTATTCAAATACAAAATACCGTATTGCTCAGGGAGCAGTGTGAAAATCATGAGTAGAATAGAAAGAGAGTAACTTTTCTAGTATGACAAAGATTTGAATATTGACTCCTATATTTAAAGGCTCTGTGATTTTTAGGCAGGTTACTGCACCACATAAAAGTAGGTTACGTACTTCAAATGAACATAGCCAACACCTACTTTATAGTAGGTGATTGATTGAAATAAGAAATAAAAACTGCTTATTACAAAGCCTGAAAACATATTAAACACTTTGTTAGTATGCTTCTCCTTTTTTCTTAAAGAACTAAAAATACTGTATTTAAGCAACATTCTATTTCAATTTACATTTGCTACCACATAATAAAATTTTATTATTAAATACAATTTATTAAGTTCATCATCTCTAGAACATATAACTTAGTACAGGAAATAAAACAGCTTTGTAAACAACCAGTAGCTATTCTAAAATAGCTGCTAAGAACAGAATAATTCTCATCACTGTCTTTAAAAATACAGAAGATGAGAGAGGAAGAGAAAACAAATCCTTATATTGTCTCTTTTTCTCAGAATATTACTTCCGTTAATAAACATAAGTAACTTTTTATGTAATGATGTAAGGTTGATTCTTCAAGAAATAATTTTAATGTATAGTCATTGTAACTTATACCAAACATGGTGAGATATTTGGGAACAAATAATTATTACAATCTCAAGACTGTAATAATCTGTTATAACATAGCAATGCTTTGAAAAGGATGGTTTTATTTACTAAAATGAGATAAACCTAGAGTATTTAGAAGGTCAACAAAATAGCTTTTATTTTCTTTGTAAATAAAATGGTTCATATAAATAATAAGCTAAAAAACTGACCAAACTATGAATATTTTGGTGGCAAATAAAACTTAAATCCATATCCCAGTCTATTTAGATATTAAGACAAAAAAAATTTCTGGCAATAAAATATTACCATAGAACACTGCAGTAATAATTGTTGCAGATAGGCTCTACCAATGGAAGCTAAAACTAACAGGTAAAAATTTGAGAAGAAACAGGATATTTGGATAGACTGAAAGCATCTCCTCCAAGAACTTATTAATTGCAAAAAGGAAATGACCAACTTCACAGAGGAGAAACCCAACAGACAGCACCTTAGCCAAGTGATCAAAGAACATCACCAGTACTGAGCCATATATATCACATACTCTCTGATATGAAGCCCTGAGGGCACATCTCTCCTGTGGTATTCCTGAAAAAAATGCATAACCTCAATCTAATCATTAGAAAATACCAGACAAACCTAAATTTAGGTACTGTATTGGGTATCTCCAAGACCACCCTCACGTTCACTCACTCACTCAGGAGGATTCACAGGATTCAGAAGTTGTTATGCTCATGGTTATGGTATATTTAGCAAAAGGATACAAAGTAAAATCAGCAAAGGGAAAAGACCCAGCGGGCACAGTCCAGAGAAACGCAGGCACGAGCCGAGTGAATGGTATATGGGACTGCTGTGCTATTTTTGCAAGTTTTCTATAAGTCTAAAATTATTTCAAACTAAAAAGTTAAAAATATTTTCCTGACTTAGAATCTGAATTTTGTAGATTTAAAAGAATATTTTGCTATGGAAAATTTCAAACACATTCAAAGATACAAAAAAAGAAATACAGACAATGAATTCTCATGTAAACCTGGCTGCAACAAACATCAACTCACGGTGAGTCTTGCTTCATTTATTATCCCCAAATGCTCACTCACACCTCCAAATTATTTTAAAGAAATCCCAGATATAACACCATTTATCCATATATATTTCAATATATATTTCTACAACACTCTTGTTTTTTAAATATAATTACAATATCTTTATCCCATCTAAAAAAAAAAGGCAATTCTTCTATCATTTAATATCTAGTCTGTGTTCAAATTTTTTCTATTGTCTAAATTTTTTTTAACAGAAGCAGGATCTAAAGAAAGCCCCTATATTTCAATTGTTTAATAAGTTACTGAAGCTGCTTTTGTTTCTCATTCTGTCCCCTGCCTCTGCCATTTTACTTTTTAAAGAAACCAAGTTGATTATTATCCTACAGTCTGGAATTTGTTTTTTGTATCACCACAGTGCTGTTTTACATTCTCCTCTATTCCACTCTTTTTCTTGAAAACAGGTAGTTAGACTATATACTTAAAGAGGTTCATGTAATTTTGTTTATTTTTTTTGACATGACTACTTCATAATAGTCTTGCACATCTAGCAGAAAGTACATAATGCCTGGTTATCTCCCTTTCTGTGATGTTAACGCCATTGATGATCAATTATGGACTAGATCTGAACTATCCACTGAGGAGCCAGCTATGACTACTGAGCATTTAAAATGTGGCTAATCCAAATTGATATGTGCTGCAAGTATAAAACACACACCAAATTTCAAAGACTTAGTACAAAAAAATATATAAACTATTTTGTTAATATTTTTGTATTAACTACATGTTAAAATGTCAATATTTTAAATATATTGGGTTAAATAAAAATATACTGTTGAAATTCATTTCATCTTTCTACTTTTTATTGTGATCAGAAAAATTTAAATTACATATGTGACTCACACTGTATTTCTATTGTACAGTGCTGGCCTAAATACATTAGGAGTTGCAAAAATGTTGATAGTCAATCCTTTTTTCATTACTTGGCTGAAAAGATCTTTGATAAAGAGAAACTTGTCTCTCACTATTTGCTTACCTGAGGTATATTCAGTATAGAAAAGGCAAAAAGAAAAGGCTTGATTCTTTCCCTTAATCATTTTTCAAAATAATCACTTGGTCTCCTTACATCCTCTAAATATAACTGTGTGCCAGTTATTACTTGTAATTGTGCCAGTTATCCATTTACTGCCTCCTAGCTCCAAATGCACCATGCTCACTCTGCTTTGTCATACAGGATCAGGACCCTGTAACATTTCTCCCTTGCCAGCTGGTGAAATGTCAGGCTTTGTCAACATAGAGCAGTAAAGGGACACCACAAAGCCATAGCACAGGTCTTGGTATGCTCGTTTCCTATGGTGCCGTTGTCAGCTGAATATTGTGTGGGAAACCTCAGTGGCTCAAGCAGACCAGCTGTAGCCTACTGACGTTCTCTGGCAAGTTTCTCCACCACCAGAAAGAGGCCCCCGACAGACTGGCTCTGGTTTGCCAGCCTTCTACATCAAATTTCTTCATCATCTTCCTGCATCCTATGGCCCAGCTGTGACATGCTGCTCTCCCCTCACCCGGTCTTGAGGTCTAAGCCAGTCTTAAAACCCGAAACCCTTGATGGGAAGGAAGGTAAAGTCCTCTTTATGAAAAAGACCCTGCAGTGTTGCCACAACTATGCATTTTTATACAGAACCTTCCCCCAGAGGAGCCTGTTACTTTTATATAGAGCAACTATGCAAAAGAGAAAAATAAATATCCAGACCTTTCTGAGATTACTAAACATTGACTCAAGGAGAACTGATGCTAATTCTTGGAGACACAAAACACAACTACTGCCCACAAGTCAGTGAAGACATAACAAGGTCAACTGATAGATGAAGTATTAGCACAAGTTTCACTCTCTGAATGACTGCAAAAGCACTGCAAGTATTAATTGTGAGGTCACAAATAAATTTTAGTGAGGAAGTGAATTTGCAACTGCAGAATCTGCAAGCAATAGGACCCAACGGTATAGAGTTAATCATAAAAATTTAGAGCGGAAAGTTACTTTAGAGATCATCTTTCCAACGTCCTCATTTTTCAGATGGCAAAAGCAGGGGATGGAAGAGTTGCATGATATAGACAAGGTCAGAATCTAATTAATAAAGGTCTTCACACCAAAAAAAAAAAAAAAAAAAAAAAGGAACTTCACAGAAAATGAAGAGTATCAAGATAGGTTAAGTGACTTCTCTGCCGTAAATTAGACTTATTAAGTTATCATAACAATAGTAGCCTTCATTATGTGGCTAGTCTTGCTTTCCACATTCCCCTTTCTTTGCATGCTAGAGGGGCTACTGTCCCCTCTGATCAAATAGGGAAATACATGACTTTCTTAGTTCTACCCAGTAACCTGTTATAGCCAGCATCAGATTAAAGAATTCTGCATCTTTCTAGAAACCTACATTTTTAGGGAGTAGGTAGGGCATAAGAAAGAGAATGTGTCAGGGGAGAGACAGGTGAATACAGTGGTGAGTCTTTTCCTTCTGCTCAGAGGAGGTCCACAAAGTTGTGTATGTATCCAGAAGGACAAAAATCCATGACAAGAAAAACCACTTTAGTCTACTGTTTAGAGTAGGTGGCCCAGCAGAAAGTCTAGGAATTGGCCTCCATGAATCTTCACCTTGACCTTGTCGAAGTTAAGTTAGGGGACAATAACTAGTAAACATAAGTATAGGTTCTGGTACAGGTTCAAAATAATTTAAAAATTTAGCAGCTAAATATCAAAACTGAATAATAGGCTTTCTTTCTAATATATATTTGAATTGACTATATAAAGAAAAATGGAAATAGCCAAGCCCATAAGACAGGAGAAAAAAGAGAATTACTTTGATAGATCAATGTCTGATTAACTGGTACCCAAAGTGATAGGTGATTATAATTCATTTAAAGAGAGCAAATTTAGTAAGTTAAAAGGAATCTAGTAAACGTTTATGATTTTCTAAGAAAAGACCCTGCAGGTGCACTAGGTCCCTAAGGCTTCTATAATAAAATATATACAACAAACGGGGTGGCTTAAAACAATGGACATTTATGTCTCACAGGTCTGAGGCCTAGAAGTCTGAAATTAAGATGTTGACGGGGCCATGCTCCCTCTGAAACCTATACAGAGAACCCTTTCTTGCTTATTCCAAGCTTCTGGTGGTTTGCCAGCAATCCTTGGCTTTCTTTGGCTTATAGCTGCAGCACTTCAATCTTTGCCTCCATCATCCATAGCATTTTCTCCTCATGCATCTCTGTAGCTCTTTTCCTCTTACTATATCTCCTTTTATGGCACCAGTCATATTGGACTAAGGGCCCACCCTGTGCCAGTAGGACCTCATCATAACTTACACCTTAATTACATATACAAAGACCCTATTTCCTTCCAAACAGGGTCACAAGCACAGGTGCCAGAGTAGTCAACATACCTTTTAAAGAGACAAAATTCAACCTCCTACAACAGGCAAACAGTAACTAAAAAGGAAGGAGGGGAAGCTGGCAGGCTTCTAATAATATCTATTAATGTCAAACAATGTACTAGGTGAGAACAGGGTAGCACAGGAAAACCATTTGGAGACTACTCTGAACTAAGGCTAGTTTGAGCTAAGACTGGACACATGGAACAGACTGACAGCTGTCAGAGGGAAGCGGGGCCAAGGGGACTGAATGGAAGAAGGTGAAAGGATCAGCGAAAGAACGCAGAAGCAGAACCCACAGACACAGACAACAGTGTGGTGATGGCCAGAGGGAAGAGGGGGTGGGGGCTGGGTAGAGGCAGGCAAAGGTTGGGAAAACAGGGACGTCTCTAACAGATAAAAATAAAGGAAAAAATCGTGTCTATGGACCAGAGGAATGTCAATAGATTTAAGTAATGCCTAGGAAGTAACTCTGTTAGAAATTCAATGAATAACCAGATAAGGGAGACAAAGATGACCTAGTAAGTTTCTGGCTTGTGAAACTGATTGGGAGTATTTAGGCAACTTCTATCTCCTAGCCAGAGTTATCTTCTAAAATACACATAATATCAATTCTTTTTATAATCTTCACTAACTCTACAAGCTTAATCCTAATTATTTACTCTGACTTGATTCGTGGTACTCTTTACTCTTGGTCTATCACAGTCTGGTCCTGACCTACTTTATTCAAGCCTCCAGTTCCGTAAACTCTAGTTATTCAGTAAATATCCTATGTGGGTAGGGAAAAAAATCAAAAATGAATAAATAAATAAGTATTCCATATGATTCAAAACTTGTTTTGGAATATATTTTGTCTTGAATGTCACACCTATATATTTACAAATCTTTACTCAAATAAACCATCTCCTTTGGAAGCTTCTTTGTGCCATTACTGACAATTAGAATATTTTTGTATGTAATAAGATTGTCTGGGCACCTGGAGTACTTTATTCACACTGATAGTACCGCTTTGTCACACTGGTATTTATATCTGTCTCCCCACTCAAGCTACACACATCTTCAGAGTAGGGCTTATCTATCTTTTTATTCCCAGGACCTACCATCATGGTTTGCACATAATGGTTTTCAATAAATGCTTACTGAATAGTGATTAATCAGTTATAACTAGCACTGCTACTTACTATGCTGAAAATCTAAAAGTAAATGGAAGACAAGTAGGATAGTGATTGTTTTTATAAATTAGATTCTGAAAAAGATGAATAAAGGTCTTTGTTTCTTAGTAATGAATTCATGTAATTTACAGTTAATTTATTCTAAAATCCCTTGAGACTATGTAACATGGCCTATACTTTCTAAAATAAACCCATATTGAAATGCCCAAGCAATTCTTAAATCTAAACACATATTCCAGCTCTACTTATAAAAATTACAACATTACCCAAAAGAGGTAAATTTGATATTTGAGGAACTCATACAATTGTATAATGGTCAGTAAAAATATTGATACTTACATGTTAACTCATATATAATTTAGATGGTCAATTTTCAAACAATTAAACAAAAATAAAATGTACCTTTTTAAAAAGCTATATAATCTAGACTTCTCTGATGACTAAAAACATGTGTCTGGTACCTGCAACGGCTTCTGTTTATCAATATAAGCACGAAGGATCTTTGAGCTGTACATATAGAGAACTTCCAGTTTACAGAGGTTTCTAATTAAAACAATATAAGATGGTACTTTATTATAAACTCAATTGTTAAATCTGTAGTGTTTACATTGGACAATGCTGGTATAGTATATAGGCATTTAGAAAATCTACAGCTTAAATTGCTATTACACAGTGATATGTACTTCCTACAATTAGTATAATTTTTTTCAAACAAAGGTCATAAGTAACAGGTGCCAATATAATAAAATTAGATATTGAAATCAACTACTAGCACCATCATTATATGTAGCTTTATAAAAAATCTTGGATCATAACTGTTCCTACTACCTCATTATCAACATTTGGAAGTCCAGTTTGCTCAGGTAGTTTTCTGATATACACAAAGAATAAAATGAGCTCTTTCTATACCCTCCCCCCATATTCTTTCCCCTGAGATTCAATGCTTAATATGAGTTCCATTTTCCAGAGATAAAAGGACTGCATTAGCAATGATGTGCCCTAGCTTTCTTTTTATAATAAATTACCATATTTATATTTTGAAGCTGTCATATGCTAGAGGATATTAAATATCCTCTTGTCATAATTAACTATTTAAACCAAATTAAATGGCTTGGTTCAAAACAGGCTGTGAAAGTTAAAAGAATATAATTTTATTAGTAATTATTTTGCAATTATTTTAATTATCAGAGCTATTTAATTTATTCCATCATGGATTTTAGCTGAGAAATACAGTGGCTCAAATCTTCCCTCCATTTACCCTTAAGATATAAACAAGAATTTGAATATGCGCTGTTTAGCAATAATACACAGTAACTTCATAAGTACCCCAGGCCAAATCCTAATATAACAAACTGTAACAAATTGCTAATTTTAAAAATTCCACCGATAATTATGTCAGATATAAGCCAATGGACTACAGCATAAGGGTTTCATTTTACTAAGGCTTAGTAATATTTCCATTTTAAACACAATTGTTTCTTCAGTAGACTAATTTAATGCAACAGAAAATAGCTCTCCTTTATGTACACAATACAAGCTTAGGAAGGGAAATATATTTTTAGGGATAAATGGAAATTTTCTACTTTTCAAGGACAATTTGCAGATTTATGATGACCTAAAGACATCATAAAGATTCTAAAAGCAAAAAAAAAAAAAGTTTTTATACTGTCTAAAGAAAAAGTTTCTTAGAAAGAATAAATAGAAATAATAGCACTACTATTGCCAATTAAGGTTTAGCACTCTCTTTTTCCACGATGTAAGGATTTAAAGAGAAGCGCGCAACCCAGACAAGGGCCTGTTACCAGAGCCCAGCCATGCTGGCACACTCATCTCCCAGACCTCCAGAAATAAATGCTTGTTGTTTAAGCCACCCAGTCTATGGTATTTTGTTACAGCCATCCAAGTGGACTTTCAGGAGTAAGGAAAGGGAGGAGGGGTGTTCAGAAAAATTTTTGTGATCAGAATTTATAAAACAAGACATTAAGTAAAAACCAAAAATAAATAAATAGTGAAAGTTAAAAAAAATGCAAAAGAAGGACTACATGAAAATTAAAGAAATTAAGGATCCTAGGAAGGTAAAGATTAAACATGTCTGACTCCTCATTATCGAACTCCAAATTTGCAGCCTTTTAATCCAAGCGTCTTCTGGGTAAAAGTGAAGTGTGGTATTTGAGGGCTTCCTGGAAAAAGAAGTGATTTGTGACTCTCCATAGTCTGGAAAGAGCCTCAAGATGAAGACTGAAAATGAGCAAATCCTGGGATGAGCACATACCATAGAAATCTGTGAAAATTCTAGAGATAAGGACCAGTGGCCCCATGTGAGGTGCCTGACCCTTCCTAGCCTGCCTGGAGCTAAGGCTGGAAATGTCTGAGGCCTGCAACGGGAGAATGAACAGAGTAAGCAAAGCAGGGAGGCTTCCCCAGTTATTTACTGCAGGAAATGGGAAGCATCTACCTAACTGATGCACTGGGACAAAGAACACATATTTTTTTCCTTCTTGTGTGGACTGCCACCATTTATAGCACTCCAACAACCAGGCTTGATCCCCAGTGAGCCAATAAAGAAAAATGAGAGTAAGGTAACCCACAAAGGAGAGAAAAAGAGTCAAACTTACATTAGCTTTCTCATCTTTAACACGGGAACCAGGAGGCAATAAAAAGAGAAAACAACTGCACTTCAAGAATTCTACACTCATGTGAGACATATTAACCTGTCAGGAAAAAGATATTTGCCGGTATGCAAGAATTCAAAGTAATAACCTATGTGGCTCCATCTGAGAAAAAATATTCAAGAAATGACTATCGAAAGAACAAATGAATCTGAATAAAAAAGTGAAAATGAAGGAAAGAAAATGAATCTTGCAATATGCAAATACTGTTAAATTTAAATTAGATAATGACAGACTAACTGGAAATGTACAATATGAGAGCCCCTCAAAATATTCTCAAAATAAAAGAAACATACATGGTTATAAGAAAAATCTACATCTATAGCACTGTAAAAAACAAACATTAAAAAGACAGACTTGTTTAAGGGTCTCTCCATCTACCCCTCAAGGTAGTCTAGATAGTCAAATACTGTTTTTTCTTAACTTACTTAGATTAGTTCCCTCCCCACCACCTTCAATGTGATTCAAAGTAGAAATTTAACTAGTATTTAATCCATACAATATTCCCCAAAGATATCTATTTACCAGACAAGCTTCTCAAAACATAAACTTAAGAGAAATTGCAAGTAAGGAAAAAATGCATTAGAACAAATGACACAAGCAAAGTGTTCTCATTGTGAACAATAATTTTAAATGAATAAATATAAAAGTTAAATTCCAAAGAACCAAATGATGAAACAAAGGTGACATCAATTTGTCTTCAGTAAATAAACAAGTGAAAGAAAGTAATCTCTTTCATCCAGTGAGAGCACAAGCAGATGTTTTGAAACAACATGCTCCTCTCCTAGTAGTTATTCAAAGTAGGTGCTCTGACTATGGTATTTATTTTTGGTAGAAGTCCTGGAAAAAATTTTCTGCAGAAAGTAGGGAGAATGAAATGAAAGCATTATCAGGAATTACTAATATGACAGCCAGCCAGAGGAAGTGAGAAGTCAGCTATAGCTTTTCCTTTTCTCTCCCAGCCCATGCTGGAAATAAAACATAATCAAGAATTTGATGTAATACCCATTCAAGAAACTAAAACCCTAGAAAGTATTTATCTTAAAATATGTTTGGATAATGAGAATATTTTCAATATTTTCATATAAGATAACGAAGGCAGTTGCTATGGGCCATGTACTAAAAGATGAAAATAGCCACAGTTACTCCCCTCCCCCAAAGCATGACCCGCTACATGCCAAACAGCTTTGTCAGTAAGGGTACTACATGATAATATTGGTTTTTGTCTCTAGTTTCACTTATTTAAAATAATTTTTAAATAAAATGTAAATAAAAGAGTTAAGCATTTCATTCCAAAATAGAGGCAGAGGGAGAAAAAAAGAAAAAGTCTCTGCTCAGCGAAGAAATGACTTTTTCCCCATATAGTTTAGTACCTATATTCTTGCTGACTCAAACCTTTTTTATACAAGAACATTTTTTTCAACACTTTAAATACTTTACCACTATAATTTCTTTCTTAAAAATAATACCACCAGTTCAAGTAAGTATGAGAAATAGAATTCACCATTTTAACTTTTAAATAAATCTGAGCAAAAGAAAAAAAACTCTAGTCAGCAAAGAGGACTTTTTCACATATTTCCAATAAGAGGTAAAGTAAAATTATATAGTTGATTCTACTTACTGCATCATGCTTGCCAATAAGCTAGCATTTCTCAGCTTCAAGTACAGACCTGAGCTGTTTAAGACCTGAGCCCCTTAACAGAAGAAAGAGGCCAAGTCCCCTTGCAGAAGGAGCGTGCAACACTACCACAAGTATAAACAAGTATACAGTATAAATCTGCTGTTGGCAAATTACAGCCCACAGACCATATCTGACCTGACACAGGTTTCTGTAAGTAAAGTGTTACTGGAATACAGCCACACTCGTTCATTTACATATTGTCTACGTTCACTTTTGCACTGCAATGGCAGAGTTGAGTAATTGAGACAAAGACTGTCCGGCTGCCAAACCCTTCAATAATTACTATCTGGCCTTTTATGGCCAAAAACATGCAGACCCTTGCTAGAAATATTCCTCCAATTGTTATTTAAAGGACCATCAGCATGTGGCTAGAGTGTTCACCAGAAAAAAGGAATACTCAGGCCAACCAGAGATTTCCAAATACTAACTTTAAACAGACACTAATTGCCAAGGACCCAAAATGCCTTCATGGTCTGTCAGTTAAAGAGAGAGTTTAGGATATCAGCCGGTAAATGGGTTTCTTTTAAAAATTCAAGTTTAAAATTAAGTAGGACAGTATGTTCACGGATATAACCTGTCTTCACTTCCCAGTTCCTAAATGTATAATTGGAAGGGAAATACCTAGCATCTGGGAGAACTTCCACCTTAGTTCTCTCACCAGTGGAGTGAGCATTATTTTGCTAGGAAAAGCCAAATGAAAGCTCTTTGCTTGCTCCCCCAGCCAGTAATGTAATACATCCCTGTCTACAAGAGAGGTGCAGAGATGAGTGCCACCATCAAAGACTTAAGATGACAAGGTGATAGTATCAACCACATATACATTTAATCTACCTGATTGGCCTACACAGAAGGTGGGTGATTGTAAATGATTATGGATTATCACAAATGTAATCAGGTTGTGACACCAATTACAGCTGCTATTTCAGACGTGCTACCTTCAATGAAGCCAATCAACAAAGTCTCTGAACTCTTACATACAACTTCAAGATGGTGAATACTTTTATCTCTATACCAACCTGAGAGGTATCACCAGAACGTATTTGCCTTTGCCTGGCATGATTAATAGTACACCTCATTGCCGTATACCTGCACCAAGTTACAATCTCAATACCAACTCTCCCACTCTCTGCTACAGCATAATCCAGAGACAGCAGTCATTTTTCTTAGTAGTTAATATGTATTTAGTTTTATTATGTAATATGCAGTGGTCTAAATGTTTTTATGCATTATCTCATTAAATTCCCACAGGAGGCAGGCACTTCTATTATCCACATTATATAGTTGTAGAAACAAGTAACACAGTGGTTAAGCACCTAAGTTAAGGATGGCAGAGATAGAACTAGAATCCAAATTGTAAAGTTCCAAAGCCCTTTTGCTTAATAGGATCCACTACACTAGTCTGGTGAATAAAGAGCTACTTTGTTTGCACGTTTATCCATTTGTCAGTTGCTGGATATTTGGGCTGTTTCCAAATTTGGCTATTGTAAAAAATGTTGCTTAGGAGAATCACATATACATTTTGCTGTGGACATATGTTTTCATTTCTCTTGGGTACATATCTGAAAGTAGAATTGCTCAGTCATATGGTAAGTCTATCTTTAACAATCTGAGGAACTGCCAAAGTGGCTGAAGCCTTCAATTTCTCCATATTCTTACCACCACTTGTTATCATCTGTCTTTTTTATTTTTTTGGAGACAGTGATCATTTTGATACTACACAGATCAAAACACTGGTCCACAATGCTGATGACTTTGGACTCAGGCTTAACAGAAGTGATGAGGAGGAAGTATAAAGTTCTTTAGATGTCTTAGTAAGACATATATTAGGACAGAAGATGAGAAATAAAATCCACACAAATTAAGGAGCCCACTAATGAAGGTTTCTAGGAGTCCAATGGCCTAAGACCTGTGAGAAAACTTCTCCAAAGTAAAAGAAAGTTACTACATTTGCACTATTTACTACTTAAATGGGGGGGGAAGGAGGCATAATACCTGACAAGCATTTATAAATTAGGGAAGGTTCTGTAACAAGTCCGAACTGTTGTATAAGCTATTCTACCACTTGAGCCTTGTAACCCAGTATATCAACTATCTGGAGCTTTGGGCAAGCCCCAATAAGAGAATCATATCACAACAAGAGAATCGTATTACAAATCTTCAGGGATTTAGCGCAAAACCATGCCATTAAGACCATTTATTCTTTTGAGAACTAGATCTAAGTTTGCTTGCTACAGGGCCTTAAAAAAGACTGAAGGCCTGACCACAGGAAGCAAGTGATGACATGATGACCTAAGTTGCCCGTGATGAAATGGGTGTTATTTGATCCACTAAGCTACCGTAGGAACAAACTGTGAGTAATTAGAAATGCTCCACAAGATGTTGGGCTTGAGCAGGTCCAGAAAACATAGGCAGAGGTATGGGCTTTCTTTGCTGGGGCACTGCCTTCTTTTCTTCAATTCATATCTAACATCATGGAGGAACTTCTTATACCCAGATGAATGAAGGAGAAAAAACGTAGATGTAGCTTCAAGTTAGTTCCATGATGTCCTGGAACAAACAGGAACTGGACTCCTACACAAAAATAGCCTGAAGACATCAGTGATGGGGAATTCTCTCAATTAGCCAACATTTGAGAAGTACAGTCTGGACTCAGAGATGCCAGAAGTGCAAATCTACACTAACTGCCAATAGTTTAGAAGATTGGTCAAAGACATGGAAAGCACAGGACTAGAGTAGTGACAGTAAGGCCAGGGGAAGGTATGTAGAGGAACCTCTCAGAATATGCACAGATAAGGAAGAAACATGCATCTATCACAAAGAAGGCCCTCAATAAACAGGTGGCCAAAATGAATCATTCTGAATGTGAATTCATTTATTTCCCCAGCCATCCCAGAGTTTACTCAATAAGTCCTTGTGAAAAATGGCAATAGTGGCAGACACAGAGGGCTCAACTACATGGACTTTTCCTCATCACGGTTGATCTGGCCATAGCTATCACCAAGTGCTCAACCTGCCAACAGCTGAGACCCAACACTGAGGCCCATGATGTAGCCTCATTCTCCGGAAAAATCAGCCAGCCACTGACCCATACAGTAAGTATCATTATACTAGTTTGATAGCATATTATAGGTCATTATGCCAAATGATTTAGGTTCTAGGTAGTTTCATTATACCATCTTTACTGCAAGCATTTATGCCACAAACATTTTCACTGTGTAACTCGTTGGCCATAAGGCAATTTTGCTGTAAAAAAGACAAAATAACTGACTGCTGGTTTGCTGGGGGTTTTTTTGGGGGGGGACAGGATTTGTTTGGTTTCATTTATCCACTAATAAATCAATTGCCTTCAGGAAACTTAAAATTTACTAAAGCTGGGTATCAGTTTGGTTTCATTTCTCCAATGATGAAGCGGTCAATTTAAATAGTTAAATAGTGGTGATCTTAAAATAGCATTTCTTCCAGATGATAACTTTTGCCCCAGAGTTAGTTGATTTTTTATTTTGAAACACACTACACTGAGAGGAAAAAGAGAAGTGGCCACAGGCCTCTTTGATAGTGCAGTGTTGAAGCCATATTTCCTATAGAACAAATACAAGTGCTTAGGTGCAGTCCACAAAATAAAATAATTTATTTGAGTAGTACTGCAATGAATCTACACACATTTCAAATGTCTTCAAATATTTTGTTTTTGCAATAAACTTTTACATTTTGTTATTCATTTTTAATGTCCTTCTTTTATTTGTGCTTTTACCTTTATATGACAATATTGCTTGGTGGCCAATTAGTTATGCAGCAAAAGTGCTTATGGCAAAGCTATCTACAGCAAAGATGCTACAGTGATAATACCAGATAAGGTTAATTACACTGACTTCTTCCATCATGGAGGGGCAGCAATTTATCCTCACTGGGTCACATAATTATCCAGATAAAATATTCCTTTTTTTCTCTTCAAAATTTCTATTAGCATCATCTTCTATAAGCTTAAGGCATGACTTATTCATTAATATGGTCTGCCATCAGATTTACTTCAAAAAACAGCAAGTGGGACAATGAGCTTCTGGTCTTGAATTTCACTGGGCCTACCCCCCACCTAGAAGCAGCTGGCTTAACAGAACAGTAGAATGGCCAAGTGAAAAGTCATTTACAACACCATACCCTAAAAGGATGGTTTTCTTACAGGATGTGGTACATGTTTTAAAATCATGACCAAATACAAAATGTAGTGTCTCTCTCAGCCATAATATATGAGTCAAAGAATCATCCTCATTTCAATATCATTCCTCATTATGTACTCACTGAGGTTTTATTTCCCACCCCTGCAGCTTTGTTTTGGGAATTTTGGTTTGCAAATACATAGAGGTTCACAAGAATGTTCCAATGAACTAGAAATTGAAACTGCGAGTTGACCACTTTGTGCTCCTAATATAAACTGAACCAAAACACAAAAAATACGGTTTCTGGCTGAAGTGAGAGATTCTATGACCAAAGAAAAACCATTAGGTAGAACTATGTCTAAACCCAGGGTGTTCTCTGAGGTGCCTCTTAGTACTTCCATGTCTAATAGTAGAAGTAAATGGAAAACGATATTTAAAAAAAAAGGGGGCAAGACCACTGAGGATCAGACCTATCAGAAATGAGGTTTTGTGTTACCCCACCAAGTAAAAAATCTCAAGTCCTGACTGAGAACAAAGGAAAAATGAAGTGAAGAGTGGAAAAAGAAAGCTTCAACTGTGGTCGCATGGCCACTGTTAATACTGCTAACGACTAATTTCACAATATGGTTATTAAGTAATAAATATTCAGATAAACTGTGACTGAATTTGAGGAGTGATTAACATAGCCCAAAGAAAGATCTAAGTGACTCCCAGAAACAGATAAATGATTAATGGGACTTTGTGAGAAGAAGACTGGGCTAATATTAAGCTATTATCTCTTGGCTTCCAACTCACTGTGTTCCACTTTGTTATGACAGAACCCCTCAGGGATATATGGGGGAGGGGAGATCAGGACTAAAAGACTAGAGGATGAAGAAGGGACATATTCTTTCCTGTTTGCAGCAAAAGTTTTCTACCCTACGGGTGATGACTCATTCCAGCACTAACAGACGGTTCCACTAAAGTTTTTTCCATAGTCCTAGAACCACTTTCACTGGACCGCCTTTGAAAAACCAACACCTGCTGGCCGGCTC
Organism: Pteronotus mesoamericanus; assembly: GCF_021234165.1. Lineage (NCBI taxonomy): Eukaryota > Metazoa > Chordata > Mammalia > Chiroptera > Mormoopidae > Pteronotus > Pteronotus mesoamericanus. The sequence goes on from NW_026555085.1 coordinate 47,048,401, forward strand.
TATCCTCTTCCTCAGGATGCCTAAATACAGAGCCATAGTGTCCATCCTCCGAGACCTTGAGGCAACACCAGCAGCTGGCAGTATCTTCTTATGAGCTCTACAGGGCCTCCTCCAAGCTTCTAAATTTTAATAGTTCACCCTGATTCCTTTGTTCTCCTAACCCTCTGTGTAGTAGATGCTTCCTGCAGTTACTACATCTTCAACTTATTTTGCCTTCCCAGTTCTTTAAAGACTGATAAAAATTCTTCCTATTAAATTAATTTAGCTAAAATAATTGCTGTGGTTTCCATTTTTTACTTGATCCAAACTGATATATCTATTAATATTACATAACTATGTGGGAATGTAAAATCAAACAACAAAATTGGATGCTAGGTCTCAGTTCAATTTCAAACCTCTAAGAAAATCATATATTGCAACAGGCTGGACCCATTTGTAAAAGTCACTATTCAGAGACAATAGAATGTTTTAGCAATTTTCCTAGAAAAACACAAGTGAAGATATATGCATATATATTACAAAAGACATGAATATTTTTAATCTTTCTCTATTGTAATACTTCAATAAAATCTTATACATACATCTTTTTATATTTTTATTTGTTTATATATACATCCATGCACTTAATATTTCTTGAGTGCCTCTTATATAACAAGGCACCCTGCTAGCTACAAGGAATACAATTATGTAGAAGACAGGTAAGATATTACCTTTCGCAAAACTTGAAGGCTGTTTTCTCAGAACATATTCCTTACTAACCACTAGAAGAGTTGTACCAATTTGCCCTCCTACCAAACAGCTTAGGAAAGTGCCAATTTGCTCATACCCTAATCAAAAGGGACAATGTTGATATTTGCCAATGTGACAGATAAAAACCAAATTTCACTTGTTTTAGAATGTATTATTTTATTAGAAGGTGCAAACATCTTTACCTTTTCACAGAAAAGCGTGGCTTCTTCATTCACAGCACTTTCTTTTCCCCACTTGATAATATAGGCTATATTTTTAATCTATAAAATAACCATACATTCTGCTGAGCTTAATAACCATAACTACCATAATGACAAAAATGATTGAATTCTATGCTGAGTTCCTTTTAATACCTATAAAAACTTCATAAAGTAGTATTATATTTCCATTTGGCCCAGTAGCTTGTAATTGTGAAGTCTATAAGAGCAGAACCCACATTTACTTATTAGTTCACTCCTGCAGTTACATATAAACAAATCTTCACAACAAATTGATGATGTAAGAACGATTATTGTGGGAATTTTATAGATAAGGAAGCTTAGAAAGATGAAGTAGTAGAGCTAAGATTCAATTCTGTGCAATCTTGGCCAACAACCCATGTTCTTAACCACTGTATATATTGCCAAGGTGATTTTCAGACACTTTTCAGAAAAAAATCTACAAATAAAACTTTTTTGCTATGTTCTTTGTTATATTCTTGCTATGATTACACAAATAAGTTAAAGATATTTACATTTTAAAAGGGAAAAATTAACAGGTATTGAAATCAAACAGGAAATGATTACACAGAAAATTCAACTTACACAGTTCAGCAAACAACAGAACTGTAGAAGTGAAAAAAGAGAAAATGGACTTTTAAATCTAAATTAAAACAATAAAAATAATAGCAAACACAGCTTACCAAGTGCCATTTGTTCTAAATCATCTCATATATATCAGCTCATCTAATCCTCCCAAAAGTCTAATGAGGCCAATTTACTAGTGGGTCAGTTGAGGCACAGAAAAAAGAAATGTGCTCAAGGTCGCAGAGCTAATAAGATGATTTAAACCCATGCAGTCTGACTCCAGAATCTGTGCTTTAAACTACTATGTTATACAAACTGTAAGTTTATATGGACTGCTATGAGTCACTAACACTGTATCAAGAGTTTGCACTTTATAGACTACAGCCTACCTTGGTAATCCTAGCTTTTGACAATGACCACAGTTTTTGGTTGCAGTTCAATATAAACACAATATTTTTAAAACAATGTATAGCTCTCAGATGAAAGTCTATACTGTATGTCTAAAAAGCTCAACACAATGTATATGAGTTGCTAAGATACACAAAAGTTATTTTAGGCCAAGATAAAACAAATGTTAATATACCTCAAATTTTCAGAAATGATACTAAAAGGAGTGAAAAGAGCAAAGTTTAGTATTTAATTGCCATCAACAGGGCATTTAACACAGTATATTTTTCTATCTACATTAAATTTCAATCTAACAAGGATCTATACTATAACCACTTTATTATAGCAGCTGAATGAGACTCAAAACCATTTGAAGGCCAAAAAGAAATCATTTTAAAAAAATCACTACAGCCATTTAGAGATTGGTACTTACATTATACCTTTCAAGAATTTCCACTCCATTCTAAGCTTTGTAGAAATACTTACAAGTATAATCAAGGGAAAAAAAAAAAAAAAGCTTGTCTGGTGGCATTTCAGTATCTTATTCCCCCTTCACTGGTCACATGCTGTGGTTCTGATCACTCAGAGACATGACTACTATCTTTTCAAACTATTACAGGCATATTTCTTGCAATGTTTTCTAGCATACTGCATCTAACATAACCATTAGATATAAGCTCATTTAGTGAAAACTGCTATAATAAATAACACTCTTTACATTAAAAAGCATATTACTCTGGCTAACTGAATAATTCATGTTCTAGTAATAGTTATCATGTTATATTTCATATTAAATACCCTATTTTTGAAAACTGGCACTCATGTTACATAAATAAATTATGTACCTACACCAGCATAACTTGCATATTCTTATCAGAAAATCATCTTAAATGCTGACATTTTGGTGTGTTTTAAAGATGCACTAGCATCAAAACTAATTCATGTTTTTGTAAAAAGACATTAAATAGGTAAATTTTTTAAAGAACAAAATATACTAAAAAAAAACACACACACACAAAGAATAAAACCAAAATTAGGATGATAAACTAGTAACCTGAATTACATTTTGTTACGCTTAATTGCAATGGACAATTACAAGGAAAAATATTAACATTATTATTTTTGCTACTTAGAAGAATGGGCTTTCTACATTTAGCTTCATGTAACTTTTAAGTACTGCTAGGAATTATAATCAGTAAAAAGCAAAACAAAATGATTTTTCAAAACTCAATGAAAACAAGAAAAACACACAAGGGTTCATACTCTTAAACTGATATATACTATAAAACCCTCAGCTTCCACTGTTTTAGAAGTGATGTGGTCTTCAGGGTGTATAGCTTAGTGGTAGAGCATTTGACTGCAGAAGTGAGGTGGTCTTCTATAAGATACTTCCAGAAGACTTATCAAGCCTAACCTCTACTGATGAGTAGTATCCAGAGCACACTGGCAACCTGGAGTATCTGTAAACCAGGTATTTTGTCAGGAAGAATAAATTTGAATTTACTGCTTACAAATACAGACACATAGATCAATGAAACAGAATAGAGAGCCCAGAAATAAAACCATGTCTCTATGGTCAATTAATATTCAACAAAGGGGGCAGAAGCATAAAATAGAGAAGCATAAAAGGGGGACATAAATACGGGAAAAATAGTCTCTTCAACAAATGGTGTTGGGAGATCTAGACAGCTACATGCAAAAAAGTGAAACCTGACCACCAACTTACATCACACACAAAAATAAATTCAAGGTGCATAAAAGACTTAAATGTAAGTCGCAACACCATAAAAGTCCTAGAGGAGAACATAGGCAGGAAACTCTCAGATATTCCACGCAGCAATATTTTCACCGATTTGTCCCCTACAGCAAGGGACATAAAGGAGAGAATAAACAAATAAGACTTAATCAAAATAAGAAGCTTCTGCACAGCTAAAGAAAACATGAGCAAAATGAAAAGGGAGCCAACCGTATGGGAAAAGACATTTGCCAATGATACCTCTGACAAGGGTTTGATCTCCAAAATATATAAAGAACTCACACGACTCCACTCCAGAAGACAAACAACCCAATTAAAAAATGGGCAGTTCTCCAAGGGGGACATAAACAGGGCCCAGAGACATATGAAAGGATGCTCTGTGTCGCTAGCCATCAGAGAGCTGCTAACTAAAACCACAATGAGATACCACTTCACACCACTTAGAATGGTCATCATAGACAAATCAACAAAGAACAAGTGCTGGTGAGGTAGACAAAAGGAAACCCTAGTACACCACCGGTGGGAATGCAAACTGGCACAGCCACTATGGAAAACAGTATGGAATTTCCCCAAAAAACTAAAAATGGAACTGCCTTTTGACTTGGCAATTCACTGCAGGGATTATACTTTAAGAATCCTTAAACACCAATTCAGAAGAACCTATGCACCCCAATGTTCATAGCAGCACAATTTACCATAGCCAAGTGCTGGAAGCAACCTAAGTGCCCATCAATAAATGAGTGGATCAAATAACTGTGGTACATTTACATTGCGGAATACTATGCAGCAGAAAGAACGAAGGAGCTCCTACCCTTCACGACAGCACAGATGGAACAGGAGAGCATTATGCTAAGTGAAACAAGCCAGGGGGTGAAAGACAAATATCATATGATCTCACCTACACAAGGAACCTATTAAACAAAACAAGCAAGCAAGCAATATATATACAAGCAATATTGAAATAAAGAACAAACTGACAGTAATCAGAGGGGACGGGGGAGATGGATAATGGGGAAAAATAGGGGAAGGGTCATCAAGAAACATGTATAAAGGACACATGGACAAAGCCAAAGGGGGTAGGTTCGAGGGTGGCAGGCAGGGGATGGGTGGGGGGGGGGGAAATGAAGACAACTCTACCTGAACAACAATTAAAAAAAAAAAAAACCATTTAAGTAAAATTTTAAAAAAATTTAAAATACAGTTTTGGGGCAGTTTCCCAAAAACATGTATTAATAATATTTAATTATTCATATTATTGACAGTATAATATAATTACTATACCATTTATAACTCAAACTATTCATTGATATTGGTATTAATATCAATATTTATCCAAAGATTAAATAAGAAAAATAACATTTTTAAGTAAGTATTGACAAGTAATAAACTCAGGATTATTCTTTCTGACAAAGTATCTGGTGTACAGATATTATGGGTTGCCAGTATTATTTCTCCTATCTAGTACCTTTTATATTACTTGATGGTCTATCTGTGTGTGTGTGTGTGTGTGTGTGTGTCTGTCTGTGTCTGTGTGTCTGTGTGTATATATACATATATACATACATATATATATTTCTATGAATAAGCAAAAATTTATTTATGCTTGGATTAAATCAGACCAATACAGAGCAAAATACCTAGATACTATTTAGGGTCCAGATAATTGTTCTGACAAAACTATATTTTGCTAGTAAGTCACAAACGCGTATTTAATGATGTAAAATATTAAATACTCTTTTTAAAAAATGACACCTATATGACTTATTAGACTCATTTTTTTACTTAGAGTACAACACACTGCACAGTATCCTTTATTTAAAAATGCACAGTCACTTAAGAGACAACCTTCTGGAGTCTGGATTCATATAACTGATCACATATCCATCATTCCATTAGCTACAAAAAAAGCAAATCTGTGGTCTACCTTTGGTAAGTGAAAAGGATTTCATAGCATGCATTGGTAAACTGTTTAATTTCTCGGTCAGTGTCATCTTACTTACTTTATGATTTCCTTGATTAAACATTTCTTATATAAGATGCAATAAAATTTTATGGAACAAGGCAAAATAAAATAATGAAATCATTTTAAAGAGATTAACCAATAAATGAAAAAAATTAAAACTTAATGAACATTATGAAAAATCCTGATAAAATTCAACAATTAAAACTTTACCCTAATAAAGTATGGATAAATGTTTGCTATGCAAGTGCAAACACAGTTTCCTTTAAAGTAAAAAAAGGCTTATTTCAAAGCACTTAATTATAACAATGATCATATCTTATATATAATTCACTTGGCAGGATTACTTTCAAGTACAATCTATTTTCACTTTTACAATTTAATAAAGTCCACCTTTTATATTAGAAATAACTATTTTAAGACTAAATTAGTAAAGTTTAATGGATGCTACAAAATATTAGCTGTAATAGGTCAAAGGAGAAATCTGTGAAAATGAGATATATAGATATGTGCATAAATGATATTGTCAAATTCAATATTTCAATGTTTTTTGTAAAGTATATGTAAAATACCAAGTGAACAATGAAGACTTATACACAGACTATTATTTCATGTTAGAATGGTGCAGGAACAAAGGTGCATACTCACCCTTCTCCTCCCATTCTTGTTATCTTTAGGCGAAAGTCCACAGAATTCAGACTGGGAGGCTTCCATTTTAAAATATCATCACATCGACCAGGTTTATATTTCTAAAGTGAATTAAAATGATGATAGTTAATAAGAAGCTAAGAAATTAACATCTGACTTATTAGACATAGTATCAATTACTTTTTATTAAGCAAAATTACTATTCTTTTCTGAATATAATTTTTGTTATCTTCAAATGACAAGTAAAACTAAATATGTACCTTCTTTTGTTTCTTTTTGTCCAGAAAAAGAGTGAAACTTGTTGTTCTTTCTTATTTTTCTTTTTTTAAAGGCTTTATTTATTTACTTACTTATTTTTAGAGAGAGGGGAGGGGAGAGAGGAAGAGAGGGAGAGAAACATCAATGTATGGTTGCCTCTCACGCATCCCCTACTGGGGACCTGGCCTGCAACCCAGGCATGTGCCCTGACTGGGAACTGAACTGGCGACCCTTTGGTTTGCAGGCGAGCACTCAATCCACATAGCCACATCAGCCAGGGCTATTTCTAATTATTTTACAGCTTCCAGTAAGTTTGATCATTTTTTTAATTTTCATTTTTTCATGTTTAACTTTACTGTGGGATAATTTATAATAACTAAAATTAACCAACGAAATCAGCAAAATGGATAAAATTATGTAACCATCACCAAAATATGATACACAGCCTTTCAATCATTCAAAAAGTTTCCTCCTGACATTTACAGTCATTTCCCTACCATCAACTCTCTGGCAATAGTGATCTAAGATCACCAGTTCTAAAATTCACAAGAAATTCTTAACAGTTTTTGTGATTTATGAATGCTGGTACATATACTGGGAGTTGGTTGTTTTTATTGCTGACTAGGATTCCATTTTATGTATATAACATAGATTGTTTATGCATTTACAAGTTGATGAATGTCTAGGTTGTTCCTAGTTTTAGACTATCATGAATAATGCTGCTCTGAACATCTTTGTGGACATGTCTTCATAACTCTTGGGTAAATACCTAGGAGTAGAATGGCTGGGTCGCATGGTAAATGTATGTTTAAGTTTATAAGAAACTGCCAAATTGTTTTCCAAAGTGTCTGGGACATTTTCCATTCCCACCAGAAATATATGTGAAGTCAGTTTGCTCTACATACACCCTAACGGTAGGTATTGTCAGTCTTTTTAATTCTAAATTTTGAATCCTAAAGTTTCTCATAATTTTGCATTTTTTTAATGACCAAAGATACTGAAGATCTTTTAGTTCCCTTATTTGCTATCTGTGTATTAACTCTGGTATACAGTCTGTTCAACATGTTATCCTTGTTTTTACTGAGTAATCCCCTTATTATTCACTTGCAAAACGTGCTTATATATTCTAGATAAATAGCCTTGATTTTATATGTATTACAACTATTTTTCTACCAGTCTTTATCTTGCCTTTTAATATTCAGAACAATTTCTTTAGAATAGTAAAGTTATTTTTATTTTAATGAAGTCAAATCATTTCTCTTCTGATGTTATTGAGATATGATTGAGAAATAAAAATTTAAGGGGTACAACATGATGTTTTGACATATGTATAACACTGTGAAATGATTATCACAATCAAGTTAATTAATTAACATATCCATCATCTCATATAGTTATTTTCTTTTCCTTTTGGTAGTGAGAACACTGAAGATCTCCTAGCAAATGTCAAGTATACATTATTATCATTATTAATAATAATAATCACCATGCTATACATTAGGTCTCTAGAACTTACTCATAACTGAAACCTTTGATCAATATCTCCCCCTTCCTTGTAAACCCTCAGCCTCTAGTAACCACCATTCTATTCTCTGTTAGTTGAACTTTTTTTTTTAAAAGATTCCATGTATATGTGAGAACATGTGATATTTGTCTTTTTGTGTCTGGGTTATTTCACTTAGCATAATGTACTACAGTTTCATCCATGTTGTCGCAAATAGTAGTATTTACTTCTTTCTCAAGGCTGAATAATATTCCATTGGACATGCATAGCACGTTTTCTTTATCCATTCATCTGCTGACAGACACTTAGATTACTTCCATATTTTGGCAACCGTGAATAATGCTGCAGTAAACACGGGAATGCAGGTATCTCTTCAAGATACCAGTTTTCTTTCTTTTGGATACACACCCAGAAGTGGGACTGATGGACTATATAACTCTAATTTTAATTTCTTGAGGAAACTTCATACTGTTTTTCATAATAGCTGTTATCAATTTACATTCCCATCAGCAATGCACATTGTTCCCTTTGCTTTCCACATACTCACCAACATTTACCTTTTGACTTTTTGAGAATGACCATTCTGACTGGTGTGAGGTGATAGATATCTCACTGTGTTTTTGATTTGCATTTCCCTGTGATTAGTGATGTTTGAGCATCTTTTCAAAATAATCAATTTTAAATTTTTATAATTTGTGCTCTTCATGTCCTCTTTAAGGAATCTTTGCTTATCACTGTAACTTTCTACTATGTTTTCTTAAAGAAATTTTATAATTTTGGCTCTTATTTTAAGGTATACAATCTATTAGAGGTTAACTTATTTATATGGTGTGAAATAAGGGACTAGGTTCACTGTTTGACAGACAGATGGATATCAAATCAATCCAACACCAGTTGTTAAAAAGATTATCCTTTTCTCACTGAGTTACCTTGGCACCTTTGTCAAAACCAATTATTTATAGAGAGAGAAATATGGCACATAGGAAAACATGGCTTGCCTCCTCTCACAACCACATCAAAATTACAACTAAACTACAGAATAAGCATTATTCCGAACCACCAGAAATCAAGCTGAATGGAAGCCCTATAACCATGGAATTAAAGAAGAAACCACATTGAGACTGGTCAGCGGCGGGAGCGGGGGTGGGGGGGGGCGTCGTGCAGAGACACAGAAGGAGCTATTCCCATACCCACATGTAGTGGATAAAAATCAGGAGGGATATCTTGGGAGTAAGAGGTCCCAGCCCCACAACAGGTTCCCCAGCCCAGGGTTCCAGTGACAGGATGGTAAGCCCCCGTAACATCTGGCTATAAAAACCAGTGGGGATTGAGGCTGTGGAAGACAGAACTGTTGGATTCCCAAGCAGGTCTTAAAGGATCTGCACATGAACTTACTCAAACTCATTCCCTCTGAGCTCCAGCACTGGTGCAGCAGCTTAAAAGGCACCAGATGCACACGGGGAGGAACTGAACTGTCACCAGTGTGAGAACTGTGAGAAAGCTTTCTCCCAGATGGAACTGCTGGGAGAGGCCACTGTTCCTTTTCTGAGCCCTCCCTCCAGAGAGTTGCCAGGCAGGTACCATACCTGAGGCTCCATCATCCTGGCTCCCCGTGTTTGCCCAACCCTAGCACTGCCCTGAGGCCCTGCTCCACCCAATTTTGGGGCCCAACCAAGCTGTTTCCAGTGGCTTTTCCACACGAATGGCTTGTCTTGGCTCATACTTCAGATTCTTCCCAAATACTCTCAGACAAGCAGCATCTGGCTTCAGCAAGCACCTCTTGCTAAGTGGCCCCAGGCCCAGCACAAGAGCAGCTGGCCTTGATTCACAGAGTGGCCTCACTTGGGCACCTCCAAGCACTGCACAAGTAGCAGCCATCTGCATATCACTTTGTAACTTATGCCAGATGGCCCCGGAGAGAACACTGGTGGTAGATGGCTTTAGCCTGCAGTTCCCAGGGAGCCTCAGAGCCTGTGCACCCAGTGGATAGCTACAGACCACTTCGGAGCACCGCCACCCAACTACCTACATAAGCAACACATTCAAGAGGCAGACTCAGCAGGCACCAGAGCCCTGCTGAAATAAGTCTTGCTTTGTGGAGTGGGCCCCTGCACAGGTGATCCTCCAGAGTGGTCAGAGGTTGGTGGTCAGACATCACAGTCAGTTGTTGCAGATGACTGGCCTGGGTAAAACCCTTCCATTGACCTGCCAACAGAAATCATGACTCAACTACAAGAGGAGGGTGAAGACAGCCCACCTGGAGGGCACACAAGCCCACATCGTGGGTGCATTTCAAGTACTCAGCTTGGGTAATAGCGGAGGCTATGCCACCGGATCCCAGAGGACATCTACTACTTTAGGCCACTATACCAAGCCAGGAAGTTGTAGTAGATCTACCTAACACATGGAAAGAAACACAGGCAGGATGCCAAAATGAGGAGACCAAGAACCATGGCCTAAATGAAAGAACAGAACTCCATAAAAAGAACTAAACAAAATAGAAACAAGCAATCTGCTAGATGCAGAGTTCAAAACAATGGTTATAAGGATGTTCAAGGAACTTATAGGGGAAGAGCAAATGAACTCGGAGAGAACTTCAACAGCATAAAAAAGGGCATGGAAACCGTAAAAAAGAACCAATCAGAAAGGAAGGATACACATACTGAAATGAAGAACAATTTATAGGGAATCAACAGTGGAGTGATGAAGCTGAGAATCAAGGCAGCGATTTGGAATATAAGAAAGCAAAAAATAATCAGAACTTGCAAGAAGAAAAAAGAATCCCATAAAAACAAGGACAGCATAAGAAGCCTCTGGGACAATTCCAAGCAGGCCAACATTCACATCATGTGGGTGCTGAAAGAAGAAGAGATGGAGAAGAAACTGAAAACCTATTTGAAAAAATAATGACAGAAAACTTCCCTGGTTTGGTGAAGGAAATAGACATACAAGCCCAGGGAATGCAGAGTCCCAAACAAGATGAACCCTAAGAAACCCATGCTGAGACACAATTAAAAGCCAAAGGTCAAAGTTAAAGAAAGAATCTTAAAAGCAGTGAGAGGAAAGCAGTTAGTTACCTACAAGGGAGTCCCCATAAGACTTCTAGCTGATTTCTCTAAAGAAACTTTGCAGGCCGGAAGAGATTGGGAAGAAATATTCAAAGTGATGAAAAGCAAGGACCTACAACAAAGATTACTATATCCAACAAAGGTATCACAGAATTGAAAGGCAGATAAAGAGCTTTCCAGACAAGAAAAAGCTACAGGAGTTCATCATCCCCAAGCCATTATTATATGAAATATTAAAGGGACTTATATAAGAGAAAGAAGATAAAAAAGATGAACAATAAAATGGCAATAAATACACATCTATCAACAATCGAATCTAAAAAGCAAAATACACAAACAAGCAGAACAGAAATAGAATCATAAATGTACAGAGAACATTTTGATGGTTGCCAGATGGGAAGGGGTTAGAGCGATGGACAAAAAAGATGAAGGGATTAAGAAGTAGAAATTGGTAGTTACAGAACAGTCATGGGGATATAAAGTACAGCACAGGAAATAATGGCTAAAGAACTTATTTTCATAACCTATTGACATGGACAATGGTGTGGGGTTTGCCTGAGGGAGTGGTAGGGGGTTTGGTAGAGAGGGGCAAAGGTAGAAAAATTGGGACAACTGTAATAGCAAAATCAATAAAATGTAATTGAAAAACGATTATTTATAAGTATAGAGATATTTCCATTCTTATCAATGTGCTACATTAATAAACATGTCCTCTTTCTTGCTATTAGCATACTGTCTGGATTACTATAGCTCTTTAAGTTTTGAAACCAGATTATGTACATCCTTAAACTTTGTTTTTCTCTTTCCATACTCTCTTATCTAATGCAGCATTTGTTTTTCCACATGAAGTTTAAAATCAGCATGTCAATTTCTATGAAAAATAAGTCTCCAGGATTTTGATTTGGATTGCACTGAATCAACAGATCAATTAAGGAAGAAATAACACCTTAACAATATTAAATCTTTCAACTTATGAACACTGCTAATCCGTTTATTAATTTTTTCTTAAATTTCTCTCCATGGTGTTTGGTAGTTTTCAATATACAGGTCTTGTACAGCCTTTGTTAAATTTATATTTAGTAATTTAATATTTTTGGCAGTATTAACAACATAAAAAATCAGTTTCTATACAACTGCAATGAACAATCCAAAGAAGAAATTAAGCAATTCCATTTACAATAGCATCTAAAAACACAAAATACCCAGAATTAATTTAACCAAAGAAGTGAATATATATAATGAAAAGTGCAAAACAATAATGAAAGAGATAAAGACCTAAAAATGGAAAGATATCAATCCAATGTTCATACACAGGAAGTATGATTTATTATAGAAAAATAAGTATTTGGTCTTCCTACCTCTTTCTGGCACAGATCTCCTAAACCCTTTGAATTTCTTAATTGATGAGAGCAATAAAGTTCTTTTGTTATCTTAATGAGGTGACTTTGAAAAATACCTAAGGATGGGGCTAACTGCCAGCAGAACCAACCTTGCGAATAGAGAGGGTTGAAACTTCCAATCCCACCCCCTTTGATCTCAGGGCAGGCATGAAGAAGGGCTGGAAGCTGGATCAATGGCCAACAGGTACTGATTTAATCAATCCTACAAAATGAAACCTCTGTATAAACTCAGTTCAAAAAGGTTCCAAGTTGGTGGACACCCAAAGATTGGGGGAGAGTAGTGTGCCTGCAGAGAGCATGGAAGCTCCACACCCCTTCCCCACACTTTGCCCCACGCATCTCTTCTACCTAGCTGTTCCTAAGTTATATCCTCTTATAATAAACTCGTAATTTAGTAAGTAAAGTATTTCTCTGAGTTCTGTGATCCACTCTAGCAAACTAATTGAACCTTAGAAGAGAGTCATGGGAACCTCTTGATTTATAGCCAGTCGCTCATAAGCACAGGTAACCACCTGGACTTATGACTGGCATCTAAAGCCTAAGGAGGGGGTTGTTAGAACCTCCAATCTACAGCCTGAGGTTGATAGTGATGTCTGAAGTGGGAAGTTTAGGGCAGTCTGGTAGGACTGAGACCTCAACCTATGGAATTTAATGTTATCTCTGGGTAGGTAGTGTCAGAATGAAGTTGAATTGGAGGACACCTAGCGGGTGTCAAAAAACTCCTTGTTGGTGCAAAGAAAACCCCCCTCCCACATTGTAATTGGTCTCAGCACACCAATTAGGGAGACTTAATATGTCTAAGATGCCAATACTATCCAAAGCAATCTACAGATTCAATGCAATCCCTGTTAAAATTCTAAAAGCCTTTTTTGCAGAAATAGAAGAACTAATGTTCAATTTCATATGGAGTTGCAACAAGCCCTAAAGAGTCAAAATAATCTTGAGAAAACAAAATAAAACAAAAACCAAAGTTGGAGGACTCACACTTCCCAATTTCAAAACTTAGTACAAGGCTACAGTAATCAAAACAGAGTTGCTGACACAATGATAGACACAGAGACCAATGAAACAGAATCGAAAGTATAGCAATAAACCTGCATGTCGATAACCAATTGATTTTTTAACATCTGGATTTCCACATAAAAAAATCAATGAAGTTGGATCCCTACCTCTCATGATATATGTAAAAACTAACTAAAAATGGACAACAATCTAAATATAATAACTAAAATCATAAAACTCTCAGAAGAAGGCAGGGGTAAATTTTCATAATCTTGAGTTTGGCAGTAGATTCTTAGATAACACAAAAAGCATAGGTACTTTTTTAAAAAAACATAAACTGGGTTTCATTAAAACTAAAAAGGCTTTCATGCATCACAAAACATTATCAAAAAAGTGAAAAGACAACCTATAGAATGGGGGAAAATATATGCATATCAGATATCGGACAAGAGTTTAATATCTAAAATAAAGAATTCACACAACTCAATAACAAAAGACAAACAACGCAATTAAAAAACTGTCAAAGATTTTGAACAGACATTTCTCCAAAGATGACATACAAATGGACAATAAGCACATAAAAAGATGTTCACTATCATTAGCCAGGAGGGAAATGCAAAAAAATGCAAATCAAAGCCACAATACAATACCAATTCATACCTACTAAGGTGGCTATCATTTTTTTTAACAGGAAAATAGCAAATATTGGAGAGGATATAAAGAAATTAGAAACCACGTACATTGCTGTAGGGAATAGCAATATAATGATGCAACCATTATGGATGACAGTTTGATGATTCTTCAAAAAGCTAAACATAGACTCACCCTATGGCTCAGTACAACCCCACTCCTAAGTACACATCCAAAAAATTGAAGATGGGGACTCAAATACATGTTAGTGTTCACTGAAGCATTATTTACAACAGCCAAAGGGTAAAAACAACCTAAGTTTCCATCATCATATAAATGAATAAACAAAATGGGTTATATACATAATACAATGAAATAATATTCAGCCACAAAAAGAAATGAAGTTCTGATACATGCTACAAAATGAAGGGACCTCAAAAACATTATGCTAAGTAAAATAAGCCAGGCATAAAAGGACAAAAACTGTATGAGACCACTTACAAGAAATATCCAGAATAGGCAAACTCATACTGACAGAAAGATTAGAGGTATCAGGAGCTAGGGGCAGAGTGAAGGGAGAGTTATTGCTTAATGGTACAGAGTTTCTGTTTGGGGTGATGTAAAATTTTTGGAAATAGTAGAAATGATTGTACAACACTGGCCATGTGACTAAATAGACTATAGGGGCTAAATGTTTTAAATGTATTCTGGGAACACAGAAAAAGGAGAAAATATTTATGAGGCTTAAGGGCTGATTATACAGGAGTAAACTTGGTAAGCCTTGAAGAATATTCACTCATGCAGACTTACAGCAGAAAGTAAATGTGAGCAAAACACAGGAGCAGAAAAATAATGGACCTGGAGAAACGAGTATGTTGATTCAGCGAGGGCATTGTGGGGAGTGGGACCGTTTTATGAGAAAGATATTCAGATAGAAAAAGCTGCTAAGTCTTCTCATTAATAATACATTTTTTTAAATGCACAAGTCAAATTGCATTCTAACAGATTTTTATAAGTTTGAGAAAAACTTCAAAACCCTAGTCACAGGATCACTTATTTCAAACAGAAGTCCATATAATGACAACTTTAGTATAATTTAAGTTTTTCTAAGAAAGACAAAGCATTGGATTTGATAGGAAAGACATTTTATCTGTAGCAAATTTAAGAACATAATATATGCTATTTTCCCTCAAGTCTTATGTTTAAACATGAATGAATATAAAATCAAATATATAATACTTCAATAGAAGTTTTCATCCATTTATTTGCCCTAAGAGATTCATTTAGGTAACATATATCCTTCAGGATGATCACAAATAAATCTTAGACTTCCTGAATATAATATTTTATAAATGCTAAAACTGAAAAATTTTCTAGCTGTCAACCCATTAATGAAAAGATCTGATAAAATTTAATCTTTTTTCTAATAAAGCCTATCTGACAGATATGTCACAGACCTTTTAGTAAGAGTGTCCATTATGGTAGTGAGGGGTAAAAAAAGAGCAAGGAGAGAAAGGAGTGTAACCATCCCATCTGACCCCATTTATTACCTCTGCCAAGGGAGCGTCATACTTCCACACAGACCATCACTTACTCTGTTCCCTATTTATGTATGACTATGAGTATGAGACCCTTAGAAAACAATACCAATCAAGTTATTAAGAAAATTAATGATTGTGCAGTTCTAAATAGTTCATAAGTACCTAATAACAAATTCTAAAAAGAATTTTAATATATGATATTATTTGTACAATAAATATTACATATCCTTTACATTCTCCCCTCTGGAAATCCAGACTCTATCTTGTCCAATGAGAATATAGCATGTACCAATTCTTCTGTTTTTATAAACAATTATTCAGAAACTTAAGTCATTCCTAATCTCACAGCACATCAAATCACTTATGTTAATTGGAAATTCTACAGCTGATATGATTGGGAATTTCAAAGCACCTTTATGAAATTAATAAAATGTATGATAAATTTTAATTACAATTTAAAAATACTGTGTTCTCAATTACTGAATGTAAATTTAACAATGGCATAGATGACATAAGTAAAATATATTTAAACACCTATTAGAATGTAAATTCTACTTCAGCAAAAATCATATCTAATTATACACCTACAAAACACCTAGTAAAATGTTCCATAAGTACTTGATAAATAATAAAAAACAGTAATGTACAAAATTTTAAAACTTATTACCAAATGTTAGTCTCAGGTATAGTTAACTTTATTTTAAAATGGAGTATTTTAGATTATGAAGTTATATTAGCAATATTAATGAAAGACTACATGTATCAATCGCTATTTAAAAGTTCTTATTATAAAGAAAAAAATACATAAAGACATGAATTACTGAACACTAGTAAATTTGCAATTAATATTAATGATACCAAAAATAAAAAGACACCTGTACAAATACTTAAATTTAGGACATGATTTAAACGCACTTGACAACAATGAGATACAATTGTGTACCTATCAGATTAACAAAGATTGATACCACTTATATGGTATCAATCTCTCTCTCTCTCTCTCTTTTTTTTTTCCAGAAAGGCACCTTGCAAAGTACATAAATAAATTTCAATGTACCTATCTTTGCCTCTGAAATTCTGTTTTCAAAAATTAACTTTAAAGAAATAATATGTATGCATTCTTTGTCCAACAAGTGAATAATGTTTCATTGTACAAAAGAATATTCCACTGAAAAAAATGATGAACCAGAAATACTTTTATTGACATGCCAAGATGTCCTCATATTATTGCTAAAGTATAAAAAGCACACTGTAAACAACAACAAAAAAAAGTTCTTTTTTTCATAATCTCCAAAATAATAACAGCAAATATATTATATAATACAGGGATTTAAGCCTTTTAAAAATAAATATTTTGAGTTATCAAACTTGAAATGCACAATCTTGCTCAAGTATAAACAAGGATAAAAAACATCCTTTCAAGCTACATGTTCTAGTGTATAATTAAGGAGTAAAGCATTTCAACTTCATTATATTCACCTGCATGTATCTAAAGGAAAATAATTATCAAAGCTATATTTAATTGATACATACAAGACTTAGTCCTACAGAAAAAAATCTGATTTTACCAGATGAGCTGTAAACAAAAAATTGGGGATAGATTATGTCTGAAGACAACTACCAGTATAACCTGAGCCATAATCATCAAAAATGTAATAAATGCAAATGTCACACAACAAAAAGATGTTCAGGAAAATCTTTACCAAATGAGAGCAGAACCTGGCTTTATAGGAAGAGGGTGGCCATGGTCCAAAGAGAAGTCTCTGAAACTAAGTAAAGAGAAAACAACATGGAGGCATAAGTGATACTGTCCTGCTGTACAAAGCAGTGCTTCTCAACTAAGAGATGATTTTGCCCTCCATGGAATATTTCGCATTGCCTGCTTTTTTTGGTTGTCACACTGGGGAAGGGAGGGAATGCTACTGCCATCTAGTGGGTAGAGCCCAGAGATGTGTCCAAACATCCTACAAAGTGCTGGGCAGCTGGCCACAACGAAGAATTACCCAGTTCAAAATGTCAATTGTACCAAAGCTGAGAAACTCTGAAGTAAAGGAATATAAAAGTAATAACAGCAATGAGAAAAAGATATTTAGTTCCTCTTTGCCTCTACTAACTACCCACTTCATGATTATAAGCAGTTCAAAGTGTGGGCTTCATCTATCTTGCTTGTAAAAATGTAACATTTTGTTTGCTTAAAACAGAGTATCTACACCAGAAATATCTACAATGCTTTGCAGTCCTACTCTATGACTTCCACTAGCAAAATGTGAGGAGATACGTTATCATAATACATATTCCAGGCCCTACACTGAAACTATAATGCCTTCTTCACAAGGATCACACCCTGAAGCTAAGAAAGATCCCTGGTCTTATCATAATATTAGTTTTAATTTTGTTGTTGTTCTAGAGTTTAGTTTTGAAGAAAACCTAATTGATAATACTACTGAATAGAAGAGTAAAACAACTCTAGACTTAGTGACTTCAGTAGATCCTTTTCCACGTTTCACTAAGAAGCAAATAGCAAAGAGCTATACGGAGGAAAAGTCATTCATTCGATACTAAGTGCCTACTATGTGCTCTGTACTGTATTAGTTGGAGAAGATATGAGTTCAACCACATGAGGCTTTTAATCTAATCTGCAACAGAGATTAGAGGTGCTAAAGTGAACACAAGAGTTGGAAAAACAATAAACATCAAAATCACAGGGACAGGCATAAAGGAAGTTTTCTTAAATAAGAGAAATGCACAAATGGAATTTTGAAAAACAATTAGCTTAACAAAAAAGTTCTAAGCAATAGGACCAAGAATGTATTTCAGTTGAGGGAAAGTTTTCTGAGACGAAGTTTGCTCACTACTCTATGCCATTCTTATTGATAAGAGAGGGAAAAGCCATTCTCCAATAAATAGCATGTCAAGGCAACCACTTGGCATCCATTTTTGAAAAGTCAAACTTGGAAGAGATAGTAGGAAAAGGTATCATGGGAAGAAGCAAGGGGAGAAAATATATTCCATTTTCAAAAGCTTGCTGACATTTCTCATTTACTTAGAAAGTTTTTGCTGCTACTTATGGAAACCCAAGTTGTAATTTGAGAGTAAAATTATCAAAAGAATTGAAGAAGCTTCTTGGGTTATTCAAGTTCGTAAAATTACTCAAGAATACATTGATTACTATTTTTATTCTCTTATTCACAAGTCAATTAATATGTTCTGGCTGTTACTATCTAAATATAAAATAGCTTGAGGCTTACATTTTTAATGAAACAGCTTTTTAAAAAACTATAGTGACTCAAAGACTTCTGAAACTTCTGCTTTAATTTCTATATCTGGGCAGTCCCAAAGAACTACAAATGATTTTAAATTTTAACGAATAAGGAAACTGAGATAAAGGCAAATTAAATGAAAATACCCAGTTGGTATCAAGACCAGTTACTAGATCTGGGTAAAAATACTAGAAAAAATGAGAGGCCTGAGAGCATGCAGTAAACTCCCTCTTTTTATAGATAAACAAAATGACAACCAGAAAGGTTATGACTAATCCAAAATATTCCCAAATCACTGTAACACAGGAATCTTTCTACCGTTAACAAAATAAATGTATCATTTGTCCAAACACAAAGAATGAAAGGTTAAATCAGCTGCTTTCTAATTATTTTTAGTCTAGTTTTGGGTGGAGTGGCAAGCAGGAGGGGAAAGTAACTGTTAAGTGGCCTGGCTAGCTTTCCCATAAGAAAGAGCTCAGACAACCTAATAAACTGCTTCACTACCTAAGACACTTAGACAAACTCTACCACGCTGGCAACAGGGAAAGTCTTACTGAACCAGGTATCCTGTCCTATCTTTAGCATAGGCCTAACCTCCCAATGAACTCTGACCCTCCTCTCTGGGTGCACCAAAATGCCTTCCCTATTCTATCAGTCTACCCTCTTTCACTTTACACACCGCAATGTAACTTGCTATGTGAAGTTTCTTTACAGAATAGTAAGCCCATTTGAAGGCAGAAACCCTGTCTTTATTCATTGTTATTATTTCTAAAACTCAGCAATGCACATGACATATAGGAGGTGACACTGACTAGATAAAGTAATGAGTTAATAATATACAAGTATTCTACAACTCAGGATTAACTCTCAATATCCAAGACTATTGTTATCTAGAATAAAATTCCGTTAACTTCTAGAGCTAGCCTACTCACAGATTCTCCTCTTCTCTGGTAAACACACGTCTAAATAAGAGCAGTCTACTGATAGGTGATCAAATTCTATATAAAAGTAACATCTACAAGCCTAGTTACTTCACACATCACTGTGTTAACCACCTTTTTGCTAATTTGTCCTGCATAGTATCACTAAAATAATTGTCTACGCTCCTAGTCCTGGTATAAAGAAGAGTATTATGGGAAAATCACACTCATCCAGTCAGATCAGCTTCCCCAAGAAAGTAGCACTAACATCTAATTTGATATTCTAAGGATAAATGGGACTACTACAAAAAAGAAAATACTTTGAAGCAAAAAGAAAAACCAGTTTGTGTAAATACGTACTCATTTATAGAACATTTCAGTTTGGAGCCTTTAACAGAATGAATTGGTTTATCAGTATAAAGAGCCACTAATGGTATCATTGAACTTCAACAATAAAAGGACAATCAATTTTTTATTCTAAATTGACAAAATGTATGCTTCTAAATATTTCCTCCTAAAATTCTGAATTGCCATAAGCATAAGAGTTGGAAGATGTCAATAATAAGCCTTTTTATCTTTTTGCTGATTCTAATATGTCTCCAGGTGCTAAAAGTAGAGTACTAATAAAATATACATTTAAAAATATGACTGGAACAAATTTTGAAAAGCAAAAAGCAAAATATACTCCTTTTCTTGAAAAGCAGGGTAAGAATAAGTGGGATAAGAATGTATTAACATATTTGTATTTGCTTATAAATGCATAAAGAAACTGTAAAGAGATATATTTAAAACCAACAACAATAGGTAAGGAGGGATGGGAGAAGTGTGAGAGGGAGACTTTCTATCTTCTTTACTACATGCTAAAATTTCTGTATTATAGTTGGAAATTAAAATATGAATTTTAAAAAATACCACTGTAAAACAGAATTTTTAAAAATCTACCACTAATGTTCCAATATTAAATGTTATCAATAAAAAAAGAACTATTCCTAATTCACTGTGTTTAATGTGTATCATTAATATGAAAACTGTTTTTGTATTTTATATATTTACCCTCTTGGAACTGACTGATTCTTTCATTTTTCTAAATCCTTATTTGTATTTACCTGCCCTTTCTCTGCTACCAATATATCATCATTAGCAGTGTCTTTTAGTTGTATGGTAACATTATGTATCTATATCCAGCTGACTGATTACAAATTATTCATCTTTAGCTATTTATTTTGTCAACAAAATTCAATGGAAAAGCAAATATTTATTAAGAAAAGTAGAAAAATGATTTTCTCCTCTTTCTTCCTTACACAAAGCAAGCTAAGAGTATTTTGCTGTGTTCCAAAAGCTGAACAGGAAAAAAAAAATTTCAATAAACAAGGTATATTTTCTTTCTTGACACTTAGCTATTACAATTCTTTGGAAATTATTGTTATTTTTCCAATAAAAAAATAAACACATTTTGGGAAAAGACAGAATGACACTTTTCCAGTCTGCCAGGAAACAGAGCCTATCTTCAACTGAAGACCTATCAAAATATGCAAGCTAATGTCATGGCAACAGAAGCACTCACCATGGCAACATCATCCCTGGTACAGAGGAAAACCACTCTAATTCATCATGTACTTCAAGACAAGACATTAGACTAATCCCAATTTTCATTTTACAATCTATCCATAACATTCAATAAACTTGGAAGTAGTTAAGATTTAATAAAAACATTAATATTTCACAAGAAAGTAATATTAAAATCAAAGCTGACTCAATCTACATGCAAACTGATTAATGTGAAAACCATAAAATCAAGCTAACCCACCTGACAGAAAATCAAGATAGTGATGAAAACATAAAAGAAAACCAATTATATCACTATTGCTTGAGAGTAAATACTCTCGACACAACATAGAAACAATTATATATTTTACTAATCATAGCATAGCTCATAGATAAAACAAGAAAAGCATTTTTTACAATAAAACAAAGAAAATACTTTCAAGATTTTTATTATTACCTATATAAGCTATTATGTATAATTCTGTTTTTATTTCATAGTATGGATTACTAATGGCACAAAAACTCTTATCTAGAAATGTCTCCAGATGACAAAAATAAAATCAAACATGATTAAAAGGTTAGAAATTAATCAGTTATTCCCACAAATAAAAATTTACTATGCTACATAAATCATTAAAATCCTCTTGTAAAAGCTGGTAAACAAATAATTATTACCAACTCTGTAAATTAAATTAAAAGCTCTAACAACTGTCAAGTAAAAGCTCTACCTATAGCATATTAAAGTGCCAAACGGCCATTTAAAAATATTCATTTTTAGGTGACAAACCACAAAAGATTAGCAATTCAAAATGTCAATAAAACTATATAACTGAAAACAATATATATATGAATCTAATAAAACCTAACTGGCTTCTGTATAGACTAATAACCAGATGGAAAATTCAATTTAAAAATGCTTCTTTTAAAAACTTATCTCCAGCTTGATCAAAGTTTGAACATTAAAGCCGAAAAAGTACCAATTTTTCTCAAAATATTTAAATATTTTATCAAGTATAGCTTCCATTTCAAATTTTAAAAATCAGTTAGCCCTGGCTGGTGTGGTTCAGTTATTTTTCCCATCAACAGCAAAACACGTGGGGAAACCAAAAGGCAATGTTGATAAAAAAAGAGTAAACTGCCTCCATATCTAATTTTGGCCTTTAACCTGAAAGCAAGGGGAAATCACTAGAGATTAAAGGAGATCACTCTGGATGTAATATGAAAAATAAAGTGGATACTGCAAGACCATTTAGGATGCCACTACCATGGTCCAGGCAAGGGACTCTGAATGGCAAGTCAGATCAGAGTTGTGGCAGTGGCAACGGAGAGAAAAGGAAGTAATTTAAGAGATGCTTTGGAGATGCAAAACAAGACTTGGAGAATATCAGAGAGATGAAAGAGGGAAAGGGGTCAAAGAGAAGGATCTAGATTTCTTATTTAAGTAAGGTAGAAAATGCTAGGAAAAGAACAGTTTATACAGTTTGCTTGATTGGGGAGTAGAGAGGACACTCAGCTTTTAAAAGTTTCTGGTATTTCTGAGAAATTCAAAAGGCAGTATCAGGGTGTCCAATTAGATACACAAATCAACTGTAAAAATCAGCTTTAAAAAAATCAACAGTCTGAGTCACTGGTTTTTATGAAATAATTAAAGCGATGGGTAAGGATGAGGTTTCTAGAGAGAGAATAGAGAATGAGAAAAAAATGAAGGTCCAGGACACTGAGTCTTGAGAAACTACAAACTCCAATGGCTAGTAGAAGACAAAGAACTTGAATGACACAGAGAGAAATGGCATAAAACTAGAAGAAATTAGGAGCATGTGGTGTCACAGAAGCCACGGAAGAGAGTACTTCAAGAAAGAGTGAACAGTAGTATAAACTACCACTAGATGGTTGGGTAAGAAACAGGGTGAAAAATGATGTTGATTTTGCAAATGAAGAGAGATCACTGGTGATCTTTCAAAAAAAGCAGTTGATTCAAACGGTATATACTTAGGTGAAGCCCTTTTTAAAACACAATCTGCTCTGAGTGGTGTGGCTCAGTTGGTTGGGTGTCATCCTGCAATGTGAAAGGTCACTGGTTCAATTCCTGGTCAGGGTACATGTCTGCGTTTTGGATTTAGTCCCTGGTCAGGGCACTTATAAGAGGCAACCAATCGATGTTTCTCTCACATAGATGTTTATCTCCCTTCCTCCCTCTCTTCCCCCCTCTTTCAAAATCTAAATTTAAATTTAAATTTAAAAAAATTAAATAAAACAATCTTATCTAGAACTACAATATATAAAAGAAATAAATCAGGGCTACAGTGATACAAATAGAATACTTATCTAGTAACCTATCCCTCTTCAGGGTTGTCCAACTTTTTGGTGTCTCTGGGCCAAATGGAAGATGACTTGTCTTGGGCCACACATTAAATACACAAACACTAACAAAAACTGATAAGTGAAAAAAAGGTCCTTGCCTAATTTTCAGGATATCCACCACCACAGATAAGTAAAAAAGTCTTCACATAATAACCTAATTATGCGGTGGCCCTTTCGATAACCTTTTAAAATTGATAAGCAGATCCCAAGTTTGTGATCACTAATATAGAAAATGTATAATTTAAGTAATAAAACTAAGTAATGTTTTAAATAAAATTATGATTTTGTGTTGGGCCACATTCATAGCCATCCCAGGACACATGAGGCCCACGGGCCGCAGGTTGGACACCCCTGCTGTATGTGGTCCCTTGAGGCAATACACAGAAACCTAGAACTTTGGAATTAGTGTTTTAGAACCATTGAGCTAGATAATAATCTCTGATTTTCTTTAATTCTGTAAATGTATTCCATAATTTAAGTTGAGGCTTTCATGATAATCAATGACTGCTCTGAGTTTTAGTAACAGATACTGTTGCATTTCATTATAAACAAAAAATATTCTAAGCTTTATTTTTCTGAATATATCATCCATTAACTTTTTTCTTTTTCTTATAAAAGTAATGAAATATGTGGATTTCTGGATGTGTTACAAGGTTATGTCTCTGAAAAATAAAACATTAGGTCAAAAGGTAAAAAAAGAAAAGCTTTCTTCTAAGCTGATGTTAGCAGTTTGCCTTCAGTAGAATTATCATTTTAACAGTATCTGTATGACTACTCTTCAATATTCTCCAGGATTAAAAATGTATTTTCTATAGCAGTAGTAACATCTTTTACGCTTTATTCAATTTAGGCTACTCGCTATAATTAATGTAATGGAGCAGAATTAATTTCTTGCTAAGTTTTAAGTAACTAGCACCAAACAAATGTAGGCCAAGGAGTTTTTTTCACAAGTAAATTAATTTTTCATCATTCATTTGCCTTTGGAATATTTCCGAGGTATCAGAGAACAGACTGAAGTTTAATCTAGTCTGCCTATCTTGGATCAGGACTTCCTTTCTCACATCAGACAGACTCCCTCAGATCACTAGGCTGGTCACTCAGAACAGTACCTTTCTTTATTTATTTGAATTATTGGCTCAAGGGAGCCAACAGCTAAAACACCACACTGTGAGTTCTAGGGATTTTCTGATAAACGTGGTGAATTAAACATGTACATTTATATCCATTTTGATTTGAGACCTCACTAAAATGGAAGTTACAGAAGAGATACCAACAGAAAAGGAAAAATAGGAGAGAACACAATGACAGAAAACAGCGTGTTAATACATTTTTGAAGGATAGGAAGTAGATGAATAAGTTAATAGTCCAAGAACAAAGAAAAATGTATACTAAGAGGTGGACACCAATGCAAAGCAATTCATGTTGCATGCAGCACTAACCCCCAGAAGGGTTAGGTAATATAAGGAACAGGTAAGTGAGAATGTTGCCAAGGGGCAAAAGGTGAAGCATGACACTGAAAACAAGGCAACAGGTTGAAAATCTGTATAGGGAGCATTTACATCTCTAGGTTTCCTCCTCTACCCCAGGCAAAATGCGGGAGATATATTTATTCCGTGGGAAAAAATGAAGGACAGAAGCTCCAGTCCAAAAGATTCAGGCGTAACGGAAGAGGGAAATTTGAAACCTGGGGAGTTAAGTCAAAGTTTACCTTGCCCCTTTATCTCCTCCATTCCAAGAATGCTAACAGCCAGGCAAGCAAGAAACTAGAGGCTTAGTCTCTGACCAAGAAAAGAACTACAGATTCTAACATCTGGATATGCCGCAATTTAAAAATAAAGGGTAAAAATTTATATATATTTTAACATGATAAAAAATACAGGTTACCTCTAAACTACTATACTATCATAAGAGTGTATCACTTACCATGTCTGTACTTAATTCTTAAAGCTGAATTTATCAAAGGTTTTGGACTTCCCCAGAAAAAAAATTTAGAAATGTTGGCAAAGTTTACATTAAAAGGTTCTTGGCCTGATTAAGAGTCCTACATTTCTCATTCAGAACTTGCTTTAAATAGGAAGCCTAAGGAAGAAAGGTAATTTATAAATCTTACAAGGACAGAATCAAAAATTACACTGGGTACTCGGGTGTACGCCTAATAGTTGGAAATGCCATATCAAGTCATATTATCTGTGAAAGGCTGAAAAATGCCCCCCAAGATATTCAGGAAACTTCATACTAAATGGTACCCTATTTATACACTAAATAGAAAATGGCACTGCTTACCCTCAATATAAGCAGTCTTAAATTAAATATGATAGAAAGGAAACAATGATACTAAACTCTAGTATGTAACACCCTTAAAATACTGTAAAACCACGCACACACTCAATTTGTGGAAAAGGGAAAGATTAGAAAATCTTTGATATTAAAAACTGAAAATAAACGTTTTCTCCTTATAAATTGAGAAAATGAATAAAAAAAATGGAATAGGACTAAATTTCTCATTTTGTGAAGCAATGTCATTTAATTCCCTGTCCCTGGACCATCTAAAATCACATATCCTCCCACCACTGGAAGCTACACCTGCCTGTAATCAATTCTCTTCTTACCTCCTTATACAGAAGACTTAGGGCAGCTGAAAAGGAAAATTAAGGTCTTTACACGCAATAGCAATCATGAAAAGGTCATTTCACTTGGTAAACAAAAGAGGCTTGATGACAATGTATAAGAACATTGTCCCAAAAAATTCCCAAAGAATTAGGTGAAATAAAAAAACTTAAATATTCCTTCTTTGAAAGTTGTAAAGAAATATCATAAGTCATTAATATTAGAAAAATATATTTTAGACTCTGCTTTCTTAAGCAGAATATTATAAATACTGTGTTTTCTATTGTCTTTCAAGTTTACCTATTTAATAGAAACTTCTATTTTCATTTTTTAGAAAGAAGTAGGAAAGGCATAAATCTCTGTGAAGAAGCTAAGTAGAGTCTTACTCCTGGCTTTGGCATATCAAAAGTTTGAAAATGAAATAAACAAGACTAGTCCTGTGATGGCAGCCTAAACTGAAGCCACAGTAAGGTTAGAAATCACACTGAAATTGCAAAAGCAAAATAATGATAAAAGTACAAAGCCTACACAGTTGAATATAATGAAATTCTGCGTATGAGTGAGAAAATTGCAAAACTGCCTCCTGCTTCCCATGAATGGATTCATACCAAATTGGAGCCTATTCAGAATGGCAGCATTAATATATTTTATACTCAGAATACCCTTTAGAAGATTTAACACTAATGCAGTAGGAATGCAAAAGAACCACTGCATTAAATAGGCTGGGCAGGCTTATAACCAAGTACCACATCCTTCTTAAAGCCAAATGCTATTCTATCAATTGACTGCAAATTTCCACTAAAGGGAATGTTGAAAACACTATGAAACTATATACAGGGTGGGGCAAAAGTAGGTTTACAGTTGTTGAGTACACAAAATGAATAATTTACTCTTGTATTATTACTTATTATCGTATTATTTTCCACATGAACTGTAAACCTACTTTTGCTGTACTTTGTATTAGTGGTAAAAATTAAATGAATTAGTGTTGGAAAAGTGTACTTTCAAGAAATAAGACACTCAATAGAAAACTATCATAAGCATGAGAAATTATAATTACAAATGAAAAATATCAAGAAATAAAGACTGAAATCATTAAAATTTCATGGAAAACACAAAGGATTAACCAAAGACTAGTAATTAGTACAGTATAATCCTATGCCATTAATTTAACTTTTTACCAAAATAGGCACCTACGAAACATTTTTAATGAAGTGTCTTGTATGTATATATGTATATGTGTATGCACACACACATATATACACATTCACTTAAGAATCTCTTATGCAAAATTTCTAAATAGCTGACAATGTCCCATGATAAACAAAATATGAGCCTTTCAGAGTCATTCCATATACCATATAATCTCAATAATTTGGAGGTAAAGTGTATAAAAGTGAAAATCCTATTAAAACGATGGCAGGAGAAAAAGTTTAATAGGAATAGAGTCATGCAATACTGATAGTAATAAACTTCATAAAAAGTCATTTTTATCTATTGTAACTGTCTCCATTTCTATGTAAGAGATATACTGTTTTTAGGAAGGTAGAGTAAAAATAAGAGTTTTTCTTTCTCTTTAATTAAAAAATTCTTTACCTAATACATTTTCACAGAAACTGGCAGGAAGAACTAATTTTTTTTAAAGATTTTATTTATTTATTTTTAGAGAGAGGGGAAAGGAGGAAAAAAGAGAGAAGCATCAATGTGTGGTTGCCTCTTGTGCGCCCCCTACTGGGTACCTGGCCTGCAACCCAGGCATGTGCCCTGATAGGGAATAGAACCAACAACCCTTTGGTTCACAGGTCAGCACTCAATTCACTGAGCCATACCAGCTGGGGGGAAGAAGGAATTCCTAAGTATTGCTTAATGTAATAATATAGTCACATATATTGATTATCATATGATCAAAACAGAATTTCAGAGCTAAACTGCTATAGTCTGTACATTTTACAGATGAAGAACTGGAAAAGCAAAGAAATATTTAGTGGCTTATCTCAACCAGAGACCACTTATAACCCACTGTAATGTCTCTGAGGAGGATATAAAAGTAGCAAAGCTCATGTTGCTATTTCATGAAGAATGGGTATTTGCATTCTGGACTCTTTGCAAGGAAACAAATGTGAATTTAAAGTCATTGAAAAGACTTTTAAAAGAAAAAAGAAACAGCATAAATCAGAATATTCATCTGTATATGCCACAAGAAGGATAAAATAGACAAATTCAAAAGATATTGTTTATATTGGTAAACTATAAAATCAGTCAAATTGGAAAGGCTAGGGGGAAACATAAGAATACATTTTCATTTCCTTACTGAACATTTTCTAAGCCCTACTGGGCCAAACACTATCCTAGACACTGGACATTTCTAGATAAATTAGGACAGGAGATAACGTTAAGGAAGCCCACAGTTTTTATAAAATGAAAACAGAACAACAGGTATTTAGTAAGGTAGTAGCTATTTTACTAGCATAAGAAACAGCAAGACATCTTGAAGATTTTTTTTTTTACATTCAATATTATTTTGTATTCGTTTCAGGTGTACAGCATAGTACTGTCTATAGTTCCTATGCTATATTTTTTATCCCTGTGACTATTTAGTAACCACCAATCTGTACTTCTCAATCCCTCCACCTTTTCACCCAGTCCCCCTCCCTTCTGGCAACCATCAGTCGGATTTCTGTATCTGTGAATCTGTTTGTTTTGTTTGTTCATCTATACTGTTCTTTAGATTCCACATCTAAGTGAAATCATGTGGTATTAGCCCTCTCTAACTGACTTATTTCACTTAGCATAATGCCCTCTAGGTTCATCCACGCTGTAGCAAAAGGTAGTATTTCCTTCTTTTTAATGGCTGAGTAATATTCCATAATATATATGTACTACTACTTTGTTTTTTTTACATTTTATTTTTTATTGTACACTACTTTTTTTTAACCTCTTGTCTATGCATGGGCACTTGGGTTGCTTCCACAGCTTGGCTACTGAAATAAAGCTGCTATGAACACAGGGGTGCTTATGTTCTTTCAAATTAATGTTTTGGGTTCCTTCTATATATATCCAGAAATAGAATCACTGGGTCATAAGGCAGTTCCATTTTTAATTTTTAAGACCCACCATACTGCTTTCCACAGTGGCCGCACCCAAGTACATTCCACCAACACTGCACGAGGGTTCCCCTTTTCTCCACATCCTCACCAGCACTTGTTGTTTGTTGATTTTTTGATAATAGCCATTCTGACAGGTGTGAGGTGACATCTCGTTGTTTTAATTTGCATCCCTCTGATGATTAGTGAGGTTGAGATCTTATCACATCTACTGGATGTTTCTAGTAAATATATGAAGTATCTATTTAGGTCCTTCATCCGTCTTTTAATTAGATTGTTTTGTTTTGTTTTGTTTTGTTTTGGTGTTGAGTTGTATGAGTTCTTTATAAATTTTGGATATTAACCCCTTATCAGATGTATCATTGGCAAATATGTTCAAAGGAGATCTTTTTTGCCTTGAGAAAAATTATTTCAGTAACCTGTTTCAGTTTAAAAGATATTTGACAATTAAGTAACAACTGTTCAAGAGGAAACATAGCAAATAACGTTAATTTTGGCTTCATAAAAGCAAACCACTCCTCCTCCATTAGTTCTATGGAATGGACATCAGCAGAGAGATTGAGTATGCACAGAAATCAAAGATCTTATTAGGACCCAAACTGTTGCTCTTTTCAGTCACAATATTATATCTCTCTTGGTCAGGAGACCTCAGAATGAGATCAGCTGGCATCAGAGAAGCTAAGAAACTCCATGTCAGTGAAAGGCAAGGTACGGATTGGTGACCGGGACCTAGAATGTCATGGGAAAGACTTAATTTTAGACAAAGGTGTAGATGAGGCTAGAAATCCCTTTGACCAAGCTGGTCTAAAAGTAATGACAGAGAAGTCATTTTGTGATGTGCATGTGTATATGTGAGTGTTGCCTAAAGAGCTGCAAGACTCTTCTTAGGCATGTGTTCATGCCTAAGATAACAGAGAAGGAACTAGCAACTACTTTTCCATCAAACTAACAGCAGTAACTCAGAAATACCTATCTTCAACAATGTCAACATACAGTAGTAATAAAGGCAGCAAATGCACAAAAAGTAGAATCAATCTATGAACTCATGAGAATTTCACATTTCTGGAATCAGGACATGGAATAAGTTAAAAATCTCAAGGAAGGACCTAGAAAGTAAAAAGGCATCTCCTCAATATTGCAATGCACTGTGATTTAGAAGGAAGAGAGAAAGGGAGGGCTTCAGAAGGAATGCCTTCAAGTAAAAACTGGACTAGATATATTACCTGATAAATGTGACTGTATTAAAAAAATTTAACAGTTCTTTTAGAGAGTTTAAGGGAAGAAGTAGTAATAATCATAACAAATGATTAGGCAATTCCTAACCCTAGGCAAAGAAAAAAATTTTCTAAAACAGAAAAATATACTAGTTATTTCAGATGTGAACAATATTTATGTCACGAAATAAGAACACTGAATATTCATTTAACCAAACATGTGATATAATTATAATGATATAATACAGAGAAGGAAAGGTGAAGGAGTGTTGGTAGCATTAGAAAGCTCAATCTTGTTCTTCAACAGTAGAAAGTAGATCATGTATAAAAAGGAAAAGCAATAAAGAACAGCATAAATAGATTTTGCAAATAAAGGAAGAAAAAAGCAGGTAAAACAACAAAAATGACTGCCTCCTAGGAGTGGCACTTTGGGTGTGGGAAAGGGTAGGAGAAGAGACAGCTCTATTTTTCCATGTAAGCCATGATATTTTAATTGACTTTTAATATCATAGGTGTTATTATATATTCCTTGGAACTTATATAATTTTTTCCAAAATAATATTACTTATTTTATTTTGAATATACAAAAAGAGAGAAAACTGTAAGAAGGTGTCAGAGATCCTCAAGAAATGATAAGACCCAGATCCAAAGGTATATTAAAAATTATATTCATCATGATCAAGTAGCATTTATAACAGAATGCAAAAAATCAAAATAAGAAAATTATTGTAATTTACTAGAAGAATGTCATAAAAAGGAAAAATGGCATGATAATTTTAACAGAAAAGGCACAGATAACAGAAAAAGCATTTGTTAACTACTGAAACCTATTTATAACTGACAGATACACACACAAAACAAACCTTTGCAAAATAAAAACAAGGTAGAGATCCAAGATGGCAGAGGAGTAAGTGGAAGTTACACTAACCTCCTCCCAAGACCAGTCTGGAATTACAATTAAACTGTAGAGAAATCATCCAGAAAAACCGACTGAACACTAACTGCAGAGAAGCCTTATAAACAAGGACAGACAGAAGAAACCACTTCACCACAACAAGACTGGTAGGCAGTGTGGAGGCAGTGTGAGAGGGCTGGCTGGGCTCCCACAGGTGGCAGCTGAAGTGCCGGAGGGATATTTCAGAGGCCGGGGGGTTCCCACTTAGAAGTGTGGGGTCTAAGCCCCAACCTGGGTTCTCCGGCCTACAACACCAGAGCCAGGAAGGAACATCCAACTGTGAAAAGCAGCAGGGTTTCTGTCGGCCAGGGAGAGATAGCTAGAGATGCAGAAAACCTTTTAAACAGCCAATGAACAAATTTTCGTTTTCAGCCACTTACTGGGGCTCTGGCAAAGGGAGGGCAGAGTGCTCTAGAGTTGCTTGAGGAGAGTCTGGGGAGAGACTTGAAGGAACAGCCACCAGGAACCTGTCCTGATTTATTCTCCATACTGCTGAAGCCATCTCTCTCAGGCAGAGCACTCCTCACCAAGTGGCATCAGCCTGAGGGGAAGCAATAACCCGACCTGCAGGAATTATCTGCCCCACCCTGTGGTGCTTAAGTCCTGCTGCTGATTATGGTTTGAGGCTATATCACTGACCAGTTAAACAACAAAGGTAGAAAATACAAAGAAGGAGCGAAAATAGGAAGACAAAGAAACAGATCCCCAATGACAGAACAAGAGAATTCTCCAGAAGAGGAACTAGATGAAATGGAAGCAAGCAATTTATCAGATAGAGTTTAGAATAATGATTATAAGGATACGCAACAGCATGAAAAAAGACACAGAAACCCAAAAAAGGACAAGTCAAAAATAAAGACTACAATATCTGAAATAAACAGTACACTGGAAGGAATATACACTAGGTTAGATGAAGCAGAGGATTGCATCACTGATTTGGAAGACAAGCTAGGGGAAAAAAAAAACAAAACAGGCACAGCACCAAAAAGGAAAAATAATTTTAAAAAATGAGGAGATCTTAAGAAACATTTTGGATAACATGGGGCATTAACAACATCTGCATCATGGGAATACCAGAAGACAGTGAGTAAGGGATTGAGAACCTACTTGAAGAAATAATGAATGAAAATGTCCCTAATCTGGTGAAGGAAAAAGACATACAAGTCCAGGAACCTCAGAAAATCCCAAACTAGTTGGATCCAAAGAGGCCTACACTGAGACACATAATTAGAATGAAGAGGCTTAAAGACAAGGAGAGAATCCTAAAAGCAGCAAGAGAAAAGAGGGTGGTTACATACAAGGGAGCACCAGTTAAACTGTCATCTGATTTCTTGACTGAAATATTTCAAGCCAGAACAGAGTGGTGTGATCACTGATGTAAAGCAAGGACCTACAAAGGCTACTTTACCCAGCAAGGCTGTCATTTAAAATCAAAGTAGAAATAAAGAGCTTCCCAGGCAAGAATAAGCTAAAGGAGTTTGTTAACACCAAACCAGTACTGCAACAGATGTTAAACGTCTTGCTTTAAAAAGAAGAAAAAGAGAAAGAAAGATGAAAATAGTTTAACAATAAAATGGTTACTAAGTACATATCTATCAATAATCACCTTAAATGGAAATGGCTTAAATGCTCCAACCAAAACACATAAGGTAGCTGAGAGGATGAGAAAACAAGACCATACCTATATGTATGCTGCCTCCAAGAGACACATCTCAGATTGAAAGATACACACAGACTAAAAGTAAAAGGATGGAAAATATAGAAAGAAAGGAAAGCTGGGGTAGCAGTACTTATACCTGACAAAATAGACTTTAAAATCAAGGCAACAATAAGAGACAAAGAAGGACACTACATAATGATAAAGGGAACAATCCAACAAGAGGATATAACCCTAAGAAACATTTATGTACCCAACATAGGAGCACCTAAATATGTGAATCAAATCTTGATGGACATAAAGGGAGGGATCAACAGAAATACAAGCATTGTCAGAGATTTTAACACCCTATTAACTTCAACGGATAGATCTTCCAGACAGAAAATCAACAAGGAGACAGTGGTCTTACATTGCACGCTAGATCAAATGGATTTAATTGATATCTTTAGAGCATTTCATCCCAAAGCTGCGGAATATACATATTTTTCAAGTGCACATGGAATGTTTTCTAGGATGGACCACAGGGTGAGACACAAAACAAGTCTCAATAAATTTAAGAAGGCTGAAATCATATCAAGCAAATTCTCTGACCAATGCTATGAAACTAGAAATCAATCACAAGAACACTGAAAAACACGCAAAGAGTTGGAAGCTAAATAACATGTTATTAAACAATGAATGTGACAATGAGATCAAGGAAGAAATCAAAAGATACCCTGAAACAAATGAAAATGAGTACACAACAATCCAAAATCTGTGGGACACTGGGTAAACAATCCTAAAAAGGAAATTCAGAGCATTACAGGCCTATCTCAAAAAAAAACACGAAAAAGCTCCAATAAACAATCTAACTAACTCGGAAAAAAAACAACAAAAAAAGCCCAAGTGAGTACAAGGAAGGAAATAATAAAGATCAGAGCAGAAATAAATGAAATAAAGAGTCTAAAAAAAAATACCAAAGATCAGTGAATTCAAGACCTAGATTTTTGAAAAAGATAAACAAGACTGACAAACCTTTAACCAAACTGATAAAAAAAAAGAGAGGACCCAAATGAATAAAATCAGAAATGAAAGAGGAGAAATAAACAACTGACACCAAAGAAATACAAACAACTGTAAGAAAATACTATGCTGAAAAATGGACAACCTGGACAAAATGAATAAATTCCTAGAAACATACAATCTTCCAAAACTAAATCAGGAAGAATCAGAGAATCTGAACAGAGAGATTACACCTAACGAAATTAAAGCAATAATCAAAAAACTCCCAACAAAAAAAAAGCCCTAGACTGGATGACTTCATAGGTGCATTTAACCAAACATTGCAAGAAGAACTAACTTCTCTCCTCAAACTATTTCATAAAATTCAAGAGGAAGCAAGGCTCCCAAACTCATTTTACAAGGCCAACATTATCTGTAATTCCACTACCAGATAAAGACACTACAAAGAGAAAATTATAGACCAATATCCCTGAGGAATATACATGCTAAAATACTCAATAAAATATTAGCAAATCAAATACAGCAATTCATCAAAAAGATCATAAACCATGATCAACTGGGATTTATTTTGGGAATGTAAGGTTGGTACAAACCATACACAAATCAATAAATGTGATCACCACATAAACAGAATGAAGGATAAAAACCACATGATCATATCAACGGATGCAGAAAACGCATTTGATAAAATCCAGCACCTACATATGATAAAAACTCTCAGCAAAGTGGGGTTAGAGGAAACATACCTAAACATAATAGAGGCCATATATGACAAACCCACTGCCACCATCATACTCAAGAACAGGCAAGAACTACAAGCATTCCCCTTAAGATCAGGAACAAGACAGAGGTGTCTGCTTTCACCTCTCTTATTCAGCATTGCACTGGAAGTCCTAGCAACAGCAATCAGACAAGAAGAAGAAATAAAAGGCATCCAAATTTGAAAGGAAGAAGTAAAACTGTCATCATTTGCAGATGACATGATACTGTACATAGAGAACTACAAAGATTCTACCAAGAAACTACTAGAACTGATAAATAAATTCAGCAAAGTAGCAGGATACAAAATTAATATCTAGAAATCAATTGCACTTTTATACGCCAATAACAAACTAACAGAAAGGGAAATTAAGAAAACAATCCCTTTCACAATTGCTACAAAAAGAATAAAATACCTAGGAATAAACCTAACCAAGGACATGAAGACCTGTACTTGGAAAATATAAGACAATGAAGAAAGAAATAGAGTATACAAATAAGTGGAAGCACATACCATGTTCACGGATAGGAAGACGTAACATCATTAAAATGTCCATACTACCCAAAGCAATCTATAGATTCAACACAATTCCTATCAAGAGTCCAATGATATACACTGTATGCCACAGAACTAGAAGTATTGTTTCAAAAATTTATATGGAACTACAAAAAGGGCTGCATAGAAACAGAGATGCTGAGAAACAAGAACAAAGTTGAAGGAATCACGCTACCTAGTATCAAACAATGCTGTAATACCCTAAGAACACCAAAACTCCAATTCAAAAGAACCTATGCACCCCAATGTTCATAGCAGCACAATTTACAATAGCCAAGTGTTGGAAGCAACCTAAATGCCCACGAGTAGATGATTGGATCAAAAAGTCATGGTACATATACACAATGGAATACTACGCAGCAGAAAGAAAAAAAGAACTACTAAACTTTGCAACAGCATGGATGGAACTGGAGAGCATTATGCTAAGCAAAATAAGCCAGGGGGCGAAAGACAAATACCATATGATCTCACTTATAAGTGGAACCTAACCAACAACACAAAGATGCAAGGAAAATAAGACCAGCAACACTGAAAGGAAAAGAAATCAACAAAGACAAGAGGGAAGGAGGGAGGGGGGGCGGGGACAAGGAAGGGAAGGAGAAAGTCAAGGAACATATAGCAAGGACTCATGGACAAAACCAAAGGGGAAGAGCTGAGGGAGGGAAGGAGGGAGGGGGCAAGGGAAAGTGGTGGGGGGTTGGCAGAGACAAATGTACTTGAAAAAATAAATTAAAATAAAATTTAAAAAAAAAAAAACAATGCTGTAAGACCATAGTAATTAAAACAGCCAAGTACTGGCATAAAAACACACACATAGATCAATGGAACAGAATAGAGAGCCCAGAAATAAACCCACACCTTAATAGCCAATATTTGACAGAGGAAGCAAGCACGTACATTGGGCTAAAGGTAGTCTATTCAGTCAATGGTGCTGGGAAAATTGGACAGACGCATGCAGAAAAATGAAACTGGACCACCTTCTTACATCATACACAAGAATAAATACAAAATGGATCAAAGATTTAAATGTTAGACCTGAAATCATTAAAAAAAAATCATAGAAGAAAACATCGGCAACAAAATCTTGGACATTACTCATGGCGATATTTTATTGGATGTATCTCCCCAGGCAAGGGAAACAAAAGAAAAAATTAAAAAATGGAACTGCATCAAACTAAAAAGTTTTTGCACAGCAAAAGAAAACATCAACAACAAAAAAAGACAATCAGTGAAATGGGAACACATATTCGCTGATACAACTGATAAGGGGTTAATATCCAAGATTCATAAAGAACTTATAAAATTCAACACCAAAAAACCACACAAGCCAGTTAAAAAATGGGCAAAGGACCTGAATAAATACTTCTCCAGAGAGAACATACAGATGGTCAACAGACATATGAAAAGATGCTCAATGTTACTAACCATCAGAGAAATGCAAATTAAAACCACAATGAGATACCAGCTCACACCTGTCAGAGTAGCCCTCATCAGTAAATCAACATACAAGTGCTGATGGGGATATAGAGAAAGAGGAACCCTTTCACACTGTTTCTGGGAATGCAGGCTGGTGGAGCCACTGTGGAAAGCAGTATGGAGATACCTAAAAAAATTAAAAATGGATCCGCCTTTTGACCCAGAAATCCCACTCTTAGGAATATATCCAAAGAAACCCAAAACACTAATTTAAAAGAACAGAAGCACCCCTAAGTTTATCGCAGCATTATTTACACTCGCAGAGACGTGGAAGCATCCCAAGTATCCATCAGTAGGTGAGTGGATAAAACAATTATAAGACATTTACACAATGGAATACTACTCAGCTGTGAAAAAAAAGAAAGTTTTACCCTTTGTGATAGTATGGATGGACATGGAGAAAATTAATAATTGAAATAAGCCAGTTAGAGAAAGACAAATACCATATGATTTCACTCATATGTGGAACCTAATGAACAAACTGAACTGACAAGGAAAATGGGGACAGACTCATAGGGGGAGAGCAGGATGACAGCGGCGGGTGGGGACGGGGGAAGGGGAGGGATTGAGCAAAAAGGAAAAAAATTATGGTCATGGACAACAGTGTAGTGAGTGCTGGGGGTAGGGGAGTATAAGGGGACTAAATGGTAACGGGGAAAAAATACAATAAAGATTAAATTTTTAAAAAAAGAAAAAAATAGAAACAAAATTTTAACATTATAAAAGGATTCTAATTGAAATTTACCAAAAACATACTTAATGGAGAAAATTTAACCACATTCCTTTAGGGTTGAAAATAAAGTATAAACGTCTCCCTCTCCCCCATCGAAGTAAGAGTCAGTGTTTCAACCAGTACGAAAGGTCCTGGCCAATATATAAAAGTAGACAATTATGAGAACTGGGAGTGTTCAGCACAATTGTTGAATCAACAAAATCAATCAATCAATAATGTGACCGTACACTAGAAGTAGAAAATTTTTTTAAAAACACCGTCTACTATAAAAATGGAAATTACTAAATATCTAAAAAATGGGTTAACAACAAGCAAAAACTTAGGCTCAATTGAAGTACAGAAAAAGACCTGAAAAGAGCTTTATACTATTCATTCAGATAATTTAACACTGTAAAAAATCGATTTTATCCAAATTAATCTAAATTCAAATCGATTCCAAATAAACTCCCATCAAGAAATTTTGGGTAATCTGTCTAACTGATCCTGAAACTTACATGGTAAACAAAATATCCACAAGTATTTAAGAAAATACTGGCAAAAAACAGGGAGTCTTGCCTTAGCACATATCCATTAAAAATCTCGGTTCTATCAAGCATGGTAACACAATGGGAACAGACTAATAAATTAACTGACTAGAAGGCATCACAGAGACTCACTTACCTGTCAGGCCGCTTCTCGTACACGCCACTAAAATCTCACATTTGCATGGGTCTGAACCATGAGTTTAACACAATGAAATTTATTTTAATTAGTTGTATTTAGACTTTATTTTTTTAATTTAATCTTTATTGTATTTTAAAGTACATTTTATTGATTATGCTATTACAGTTGTCCCAATTTTTCTCCCGCCTTTATCCCCCTTCTGCCCTGCACCCCCCTACCCTCCTGCATTCCACCCCAGCTTAATTCATGTCCATGGGTTGTACATTTAAGGTCTTCAACTTCTCCATTTCCTATACTGCTCTTAACCGACCCCTGTCTATTTTGTGCCTACCAACTATGCTTCTTATTCCCTGTACCTTTTTCCCCATTCTCTCCCCCTCGCCCTCCTCATTGATAACACTCCATGTGATCTCCAATCTTCATTTCTGTTATTCTGTTCCTGTTGTAGTTGTTTGCTTAGTTTTTGAGGTTCAGTTGTTAATAGCTGTCAGTTTGTTGTCATTTTACTGTTCATAGTTTTTGATCTTCTTTTTCATAGATAAGTCCCTTTAACATTTCATATAATAAGGGCTTGGTGATGATGAACTCCTTTAACTTTACCTTATCTGGGAAGCACTTTATCTGCCCTTCCATTCTAAATGACAGCTTTGCTGAACAGAATAATCTTAAAATGTAGGTCCTTGCTTTCCATGATTTTGAATACTTCTTCCCAGCCTCTTCTTGCCTGTAAGGTTTCTTTTAAGAAATCAGCTGAAAGTCTTATGGGAACTCCTTTGTAGGTAACTGTCTCCTTTTCTCTTGCTGCTTTTAAGATTCTCTCCTTATCTTTAATCTTCAGTAACTTAATTATGATATGCCTTGGTGTGCTTCTTCTTGAATCCAATTTCTTTGAGATTCTCTGAGCTTCCTGGACTTCCTGGAAATCTATTTCCTTCACCAGACTGTGGAAGTTTTCTTTCATTATTTATTCAAATAAGTTTTCAATTTCTTGCTCTTCCTCTTCCTCCTTCTGGCACCCCTATGTTTCAGATGTTGGAATGTTTAAAGTTGTCCCAGAGGTTGCTCAGCCTCTCCTTTTTTTTGGAATTTTTGTTTTTTCATTCTGTTCCATTTGGATGTTTATTTCTTCCTTTTGTTCCAAATCTTTGATCTGAGTCCCAGTTCCTTCCCCTCACTGTTGTTTCTCAGTATATTTTCCTTTTTTTCACTTTGTATAACCTTCATTTTGCAGCAATCAATTCTGATTATTGAGCATCCTGATTACCAGTGTTTTGAACTCTGCATCTGATGGGCTGTCCATCTCATCACTTAGTTCTTTTTTTTTTTTTTAAGACTTCATTTATTTATTTTTAGAGAAGGTGAGAAACATCAATATGTGGTTGCCTCTCATGTACCCCCTACTGGGGACCTGGCCTGCAACCCAGGCATGTGCCGTGGCTGGGAATTAAACTGGCGATCCATTGGCTCACAGGCCTGCACTCAATCCACTGAGCCACACCAGCCAGGGCTCATCGCTTAGTTCTTTTCCTGGAGTGATGACCTGTTCTTTCATTTTGGCCATATTTCTTTGTCTCTGCACACCTGTTATGTTTAAGGCGCAGAGCCTTAGGTATCACCAGGGTGGGGCAACCATCTTCACTGAGTTGTGGTGCTGTCTGTGGGAGAGGAGTCAAAAGGGAACAATGCCTTTGCTCAGCTCTCACCACCTTTTCCATCGCTTCCTTCACTTCCCACAAGCAGACTGTGCCCTTTCAGGTGCTGATTCCCAGATGGGTGGGTTTGTATATGTTCTAGGACCCCGTGGGCCTTTCCAACAGACTCTCCTGTGAGACTGGGAGTTTCTCCCGCCACTACAAATCCCACAGGTTTTTACAGCCAGAGGTTTTGAGTCCTTAGTTTCCCACACTAAAACCCTGGGTTTCGCAGTCTGTCTTGCTCCCCAGTTGTTCTTCCCGTCTTATCTGCATGCAAATGTGGGACCACCTGGTCAGTCAGCCCCCACTTCAGCCTGCATGGTCCACCGCCTTGCTGCACATCCTCTCTACCCCAGCTGCCCATCTCCACCCCTCCTATTCATCTGGATGAATGTTTCTTTAACTCCTACATCATTGGACTTCCACGCAGTTTGATTTTCTGGCAGTTATGGTTATTTTTTGTTGTTAAATTGGTTATTATCTTTCTTTTGGTTGTGTGAGGAAGCAAAGCATTTCTACCTATGCCTCCACCTTGGTGAGATCTCCTATATATTTAGACTTTAAATCTTTCAGCCTAGGGAGATTAGGCCTGTAAAAATACTGAAACTTAAAAGATCTAACTTCCATCTTTCCAAGACAGCATTTTCTACAAGTTCTGTCCCCAGCCTCACTCTTCTCAATGTCCTCCTCCTTCAACCACAGATTTTCCCTCTGTGTCTTTGGCACAGAGTGCTGGG
Organism: Pteronotus mesoamericanus; assembly: GCF_021234165.1. Lineage (NCBI taxonomy): Eukaryota > Metazoa > Chordata > Mammalia > Chiroptera > Mormoopidae > Pteronotus > Pteronotus mesoamericanus. The sequence continues at coordinate 47,089,333 of NW_026555085.1, forward strand.
AGGAAAACAGAAACCAATCACATATCACACTTATCTTAATTTGCATAATAGCAGAGTTTTACTATATATGCACAGCATATATACTCTAGTGTTTAATACATAGCGTTCAAAAATATTAGTCTCCTTCCTTTTTTTCCAAGTACCCAGCTTGATGCCTCTCTATTTAATTTCACAACAAGCTAATGCCCTAATTTCTAAGTATAGAGTTAGTGAAGGCAAAATGCAGCACATGCTGAAGGGTAGCACAGGAAATACATCTCTTTCCTAAAAAGTAGTGATTCTCACACTTGAACATGCGTCACTCACTCGGAGAGCTTGTAAACCACAAATTGCTGGACTCCATTCCCAGAGTTTCTAATCACTAAATCTGGGGTAAGTGGCATTTCAGTATTTTTCCAGGCTTAATCTCCCTAGACTGCAAGATTTAAAGTCAAAATATAACAGTAATTAAAATAAATTTCATTGTATTAAAGCACAGGATCTAAGGTGAAGGCAACTTTGCTCTCCAGGGGAAATAAAGCAGTGAATGGAGATGTAAGAAGGAGAGGTAACGCTGGCATCTACACCTAGTAAGTACACACCAAGGATGTTGCTAAACATCCTACCATGCACAGGACAGCTCTCCACAGCAGAGAATTACCATGCCAAAAACATCAGTGTGCTGAGGTTGAGAAACCCTGCTATAGAGTAAAACAAAGCTTACTCCAAATAAATGATGTGACTGACAAGTTGGTGGAAGTCCTTCAGTGAGTTTCAGAAATTTGACATGGACTAAATATTCAAAAAAATGTATTTTTCTTCAAGTATAAATAACTCTTTGAATTTTACTCATCCCTAGCAAAATGAAGTTTTAGAAATATTAATATTTAAAGGTATATTGGCCTACAGTAAGAAATAAGTATTAACATAAGGTTATTGATAGATTTCTAGTAAAAGAAAACATAAATTAACATCCATTTTCAAGGATAAGAAAATTATTGTATTAAAAACTTTCTTGAAAAATAATGATCAGCCATGTGCATTTCTTAAACTGAAAGAAAAACAAAAAAACTGTTCATTTCACTATTTTATATAATCAGTGTAGGTGAAATGTTTTATAACAAACAGTTTGTTTCAAGAAAAAACAGTGATTACAGGAACAATCAATACAAAGTACAATGTGTCTGAGAAAAATGTACTTTATGTATACATGCCTGTGTACACCATGTATATACACACACACCACACACACACACAAATGAACTTACTCCAGTAGGCTGAAAAATAAGTCCATCCATTTCATGGCTAACTTCTTTGGCAAAATTTCCTTCAAGTAGCTATAAAATAAATACAATTCAATAATCACTTTTAAAGTATTTTAAATTGCTGTAAACTTTATAAGAACTTTCTTAAATTTTAAGACCTGAAATACAAAATAGGAGAGAGGGATGGTCTAGAGGAACATAGGTTAACATAAATTTTTTTCAATATATAAGGATTTCCATTCCATGGAAGGCTAGATACCTTGAATATCAGTCCTAATCACAACAGAAAAAATGATGAACAAAATACTAAAAACGCATTTTTAAATGCATTGCTGAGCCAGAACAAAAGGAATTTTAATATGGATTAAATTCATTGTGGATTGAAAGCCTTTGTCTCAATGACAAAGTAAAAATAGAAACTCTGGGAAGTAATAAATAAAGGGAATAAAAAATAAACATATGGCCCTGACCAGTGCGGCTCAGTTGGTTGGGCATCGTCCTGCAAAGCAAAAGGCTGCTGGGTTCGACTCCCAATCAGGATACATGCTTAGTTAGGTTGCAGATTCAGTTCCCAGTTGGGGTGCATGCAAAGCAAATGATCCATGTTTCTATTTCACATCAATGTTTTTCTCCCCCCCTTTCTCCTTCCTATCCCCTCTCTCTGAAAATAAATAAATGTACATACACAACAAAGGAGACAACAGAGAGACCTGCTTGGAGACGGAGGGATGGGGGGGTGTAGGAATCCTCAAAATACATTACCTGTGTTTTTCCCAAACCCTCAGGCGGGAAAAAATGTAATCTTTCTTTTTTGTCTTTATCTTCTTTTGTCTTTTTTATATTTTTCAAGCACAGAATTTCATTGCAAGGGATATACAGTACAAAATAGTATTGACAGTTTTCTCAATGTCTTACATACTAAAGAGGAGTTATACACCCAATGCTCTCTAATTATTTCTGAGCAAGTAGGGTTTTTTTAATTGAATTTATTGGGGTGACAATGTTTCACAAAATCATATAGGTTTCAAGTGTACAGGTCAATAAAACATCATCTGCACACAGTATCATGTTGCCTGCTGTCCCAAGCATAGCCTCTTCCCGCCCTCATTTTACCCCTTTCACCGCCTCCTCCTAGTCCCCACCATTCTTTCCCTCTGGCTATCACCACATTGTTGTCTGTGTCTATGTGTTATATATATTTTTTGGGTTACTCCCTTCATTTTTTCTCACTGTCCCCCGCCCCCGACAGCTGTCAGTCTGTTCCATGTATCCATGCCTTTGTTACTATTCTGTCAGTTTATTTTGTTCATTATGGTATTTGTATTTCTCTGACTGGCTTATTTTACTTAATACAATAATCTCCAGGTCCATCCATGCTTTCACAAAAGGTACGATTTCCTTCTTTCTTATGTCCAAGTAGGATTCCATTGAGGAAACGTAACACAGATTTTTTTTATCCACTCATCTACTGATGGGCACTTGGACTGTTTCCAGATCTTGGCTATTGTAAATAATGCTGCAATGAACATGGAAGTGCATATATTTTTTCAAATTAGTGTTTCGAGTTTCTTAAGTTATATCCCCAGAAGTGAGACTGTTGAGTCAAAAGGCAGGTCCACTTTTAATTTTTTGAGGAAACTCCGTACTGTTTTCCACAGAGGCTGAACCAGTCTGCATTTCCACCAACAGTGCCAAAGGGTTCCCTTTTCTCCACATCCTCACCAGCACTTGTCGTTTGTTGATTTATTGGTGACAGACTTTCTGTCGGATGTGAGGTGATATCTCACTGTGGTTTTAATTTGCATCTCTGATAATTAATGATGTTGAGCATCTTTTCATATGTCTATTGTCCATCTGTATGTCCTCTTTGGAGAAGTATCTATTCAGGTCCTTTGCCCATTTTTTAATTGGATTTGGGGGGGAGGGACATTGGCAATGAGTTGTATAAGTTCTTTATAAACTTTGGATATTAACCCCGTATCAGAACTGAGAATCAAAGAACAGGAGTAAAGATGTTTTGAAAAAACTTATAAAACACAGAGAGAAAATCAGTAAAAACACAAACACAGAAACAATCTGACTTAGTTGAAAATTATAGGACATTCCACATAACAACAGGAGAAAATACAGTTTTCCCCAGTGCATACAACACATTTATAGGTCCAAGTAATATGAAGAATGTTTTCTGACCACGATGAATTAAATTATATATCAGTAAGAGAAAGATTATCTAGAAAGTCCCCAATGTTTGGAAACCTAATAACACACTTCTAAATAACCCATGAATAAAAGAAAAAAATCAAAAGGAAAAATTTTAAGTATTTCATACTGAATGAAAATAAAGTAATTGAGATTTGAGGGATACAGCTAACGTGTGCTTACAGGAATATATATTGTATTAAATGACTAATTAGAAAAAAAGAAAGATCACAAGTCAATATTAGCTTCCACCCTAAGAAACTAGGACTACAGACACAAGAAGGAGACACTTGAACTGAGACTATATAACCAATGAAGAGGACCACTTTCCCTAAACCTCAGGCCTAGACATTGCTGAAGAGGCTCATAGCTCACTAGGTGGAGGAAAAGTTGATGAAATGTCTCACCAGTTTTAAGATGGACGTTGTAGTTAGAAAGCAGTCTAACTTAAAATTTTAAAGTAGGAATAACAGCCAGGAATAAATTGCCAAAGTGCAAGTGACTCAATTAGAATAAAGTCATTGAGACTAAATTTCAAAGAAATAGTAAGGCCAGGGTTCTAAATAGGTCAAATGAAATACAGGGAAGTTGTACTAAAGCAAAGATGATGGGCAGCCTTTGAGAGAACAGGTTAAGTCAGGCACAGTCTCCAGGGAAGAAGTAGTTATCAAGGAACCAAAAAGAGTTAAAGACTTAGTTAAATATCATGGCTTGAAAGGTCAGGTTTCACTTTAATAATTTAAATATCAAATAATTTTAAAACTCACTTTGGTATTCTTTTGTCTTTAATATTGTATCTCAAAATAGAATGTCCTACACTTTTAAGCTAGTCTATTTTTTCCTCTTCTATATTTTAAGTAAAACTAATTTATGAAATGCACTGGTATTCTTATGTAAGAAGTACTACAGTTTTCTTAGATAATTTGTTGAATGGTAACACCTCAATAAAAATATAATTTCATTCAGTGTTCCTTTGGGTGTATACTTCCTGACTACCTACCAATGCTGGAAACACACCTAGCCATAGGATGCTTGGGGAACCAATGGTAATATAAGCTTAGGCCAATATGCCTAAATGATACCTTGATTTTAATTTAACCATAAAAATATTAAATGCAATGATGTAATTAGCCTTTTCTCCCACTCCATCTTTCTTCAGAAACACAGCTCTATTTAAATTAACCAAAATGTTTTTTAACATACTTCTAAAAACAACAACAACAACAAAAAAAACACCTTACTTTTAAAATACTTAATTGTAAAACCTTGGACAAACTTTGAAGTGGAACATGGGTAAATTATTCTAAAGATCCTAGGATTATTCCTTTTCAGAATTACAATTTTCTTGATTATTTTTCACCAAATAAAAGATAGATAAAAGGTAAAATAGTAGGCATACTATATCAACTAGTTATTAATAAAGCATGGTAGTATATTATAAAGTTTTACTTATAAAATTTATATTTGCTTATCTATGTATATAATAGCATCATGAATACCATCATAAATATCCTACAGAAGGCGTGTAACTTTCCATTGGTGGAACTAAGATTATACCAGGTGACTGACTGGAATTGACACTTTATATGTCTATAAATCAGGAAGTAATTGAAAACAAAATCATTATAAATGCATAAGCAGAGAAAGATAATACAAATTGGCCTGAAATTAGAAACATGAGAAACAAAACAGAAGCCGTAAAGTTTCAAAGCATAGCAAGGAACCTTTTAGAAATAAGCAAAATGGTAGCTTAAGACTACAAATAAAGAAAAAAATGAGTCTGCAATGTAATTGGGAATGGAATTGGCAACATCAATTCATTATATTATAGAAAAATAATAATCTTAAACGAGAAAAGAATAAACTATCTGCCTTTCTGTTAAGGACTATTCTACTCACATCAGATGTTTTCTGAGCAAATAACCCCACATAACCTCAACTCACTGCCTGAGAAGACTCAATATAGTAGCTTATATTTGCTGATTCTCTTGTGTGCTTTCATTAACTCCCTTAAAATTCAAGGTTTAGTTTTACCAAACCCCTCTCCCTCCATATTACTCTTTATTCTTCTTTCATTTCCCAATGTATAACTTCTGGTTTAGACTAAGATTATCCAGTGCTTTTGTACCCTCAATATTCCTCTAATTGGTACAAAATCATTCTACAAAACTCATCCTTTTTGCTAAAAAAAATTCAATGTCATTATCTTCATTTACAAACAATGATTTGATTTCTATTATTTACCAATAATGCCTAAACAACTATAATGTTACAGTTAGCTAATCAAAATATAAATATCCTCTAGAATACTATCATTGGCTCTTTCATTCACCCATATTACTGCAATGAAAATTAAGCAAAATAACTCTGGTGAAACCCTCCTGACAAGTTAGAAAATCTAAAAACAAAATTTTTCTAGAAAATATAGTTTATTTTTGATGGTTGTTAATCTTATTTTTAATCTCATAATTGAGACATCATTCATCCATTGATTTATTCATTCAACAAACATTCATTTAGTGCCAATTACTGACAGCTGCTCTATCAAGTGCTGAGATTTTAGAGAGGCCAGTCAGTCTCTATTCTGGAAAAACTAGTGTCTGGGTCTCAGAAATCACAATTCAAATGCCTCAAGGTGCCAGGCCGGAATGCCTGCCAGGCCTGAACGGGATTGGATATAAAATTACAAGGACTAGCCCAGGCTGGTGTGGCTCAGTACTGAGCTCGGGCCTGCAAACCAAAGGGTCGCAGTTTGATCCAGTGTAGGGTACATGCCTGGGTTGCAGGCCAGGTCCCCAGCAGGGGATGCATGAAATGCAACCACACATTGATGTTTTTTCCCTCTCTTTCTCCCTCTCTAAAAAAAAAAGAATTTAAATATTTTTTTTTTAAAGATTACAGGAGCTAGTGAGAACTATGACGAGCTGGAGAGGGCATCCTCATCTACAAGCAAATTCAATCTTTTTTAAATATTGTATAAGCTTAAACTTTCTGGGACCCACCAGTTTATGACTTTTATATGGACCTAAATACATACAAAATAGTCATTTTACAATAAATGCTTTTAATAGAGATGTTTAAAGATTTCTGAGGGAACAGAAAAGTAACTAAAGGAACTAAAAACCCAAAATCATTCGGGCTCCAGAGTCCATGTTCTTAACTGCTTTTCTAAAACAGGGGTTCCCATTGCCAGCCTGGGTTGTACGCGCCTTTGACGTACTCTCAGGGCACCTGTGCTTCCCTCCTTCACAGGATTTTCCTACCTGATTGTCTGATTACCAAATTGAGCTGTGGACTTTTTAAAGTCAGGAATCACATCTTATTATGACTGTATCCTCAACATCTATTATAGTAACTTGGTATAGAGTAAATTCCCACTTCAACGAACATGTTAAATAAATATAAACTGAATAGCAAAGTGACAAAATTGATAAAAACAAACCAATATAAATTGGTTAGGTAGAATACACACGGTATGTATTATATCCCAAGAAGTTGTGTAAAATAAAAACATTAAAAATTATAAGAGTTTATAAGCTGTTGATTTAATGCATATACAGATTATTAAAGAAGCAAGATATTTTTAAAGCTAAAATCATCACTCACAGTTAAGAACTTTCTCACAAACCACCCCATATTGTCTTCATTATCTCTAGTGGGGACAACAGTAAAAGGTTCCTAAGTGATCTTGATTGAAGGTTCACTTCCTTTCCCTAAACTATTTCTATAACTACTGCTAGAACTGACTTTCAAAAACAATTTGTTGTGTCACAGTCACATCTAAGAATCCTTCAGTGCCCCTCACTGCCTACAGGCCAAGTTTCCTTAGCATGTATTTTTTTAAGTCTTTTTTTTTTCAGGGCAACCTCTCCTGAATGTTTTCTAAAATGTTTATCCAGATTGTAGCTGGGTAAGAAGTATAGGTGAGTATTTTCTTTGTGGGTAGAAAAGCATGACCCACTAGTCTGGAAGAATACTAAGCATTTTTGGAAGGACTGGAAGAATAGAAGGAATATTTAGCCATAAACACATGATACAATTAAAAATAAAATTAAACAACAAGAGTGGCTAGTCTGAATGTCACAAGAAAAAGGATAAAAATTACAGAGATAAAGAAACCAAGGAAGAGGTTTGCAATTTGAGCATAAAAGAAAATCATATTTATATGTAAAACATAATTTAAGAATTTCAAATGAAGAACAATATGGTAAATTGCAAAACAATCTATTTCATTCAAAAATACATCCTTTGAGTAAGTGTGTACTGAAGCACTAACTCTACCAAAAGAGATGTCTGGCCTTTGCCCCCCACTACTGGGAGGTGACCTCTAGGCACCTGGAATGTCCTGCCTGACGAGACTCTTTGCTTGCCAGAGAGTCTGACAATATGATTTATGATGGGGCTATGTAATACACCATATCAGTTCTGACCTCCAGTGGAACTGGAGACTAAATGCATTAGCCAAACCTCTGGAAGGGGTTAGAAACTAAAGGTCAGCCATGAGGACAGTATGTGATTAAACCACAATATAAATCTTGGATCCCAAACATGTGGGTGAGCTTCCCTGGTTGGCAATATTCTAATATTGTTACACATATTAGCCAGGAATAGGTAACAGGGCAACCAGAAGCTTCACATTTGGGCCCCTCCCAGATTTTATCCCATATGGCTCTTATTTTGGCCAGCTTTAATTCATGTCCTTTAACGGTAATCATTAAGTACAGT